>NC_073236.2:108925000-110175000 GCF_029281585.2 Gorilla gorilla gorilla
CCGAGCAAGCGTTTTGCCCCTTCTCTCTGCATCTGTCTATGCGTTTTGCTCAAGAACCAGGCACAGAGGGCCTGGCTGTCAGTTCCCCCCTCAGTAACCTGCCTTTCTTCTGGATATTTTTTGCCATTTTGTCCAACATTGTGAGGCAGCATGATAAAGTAAGGGGAAGAAATAACTGGCCTGAGCCTGAGAAAGTGCATGCCCTTTCTAAGATACTGCCCAACAATGCCTTCAGCTCCCTGGGTGTCTGTTTCCTCCCACGTAACATGAGAGAAGTAAGCCAGAGATGCTTATTAAGGTCAGTTCCAGCTCTGTCTGCTGGTTTGAAAATACTTCTGCCGGTAAAAGCATGCGGAAACTGGCTTAGGTACTAAGTAAGTTGGACGCTATTTCCAGAAACATGAAGCCCTCCTGCTCGGCAGTGGTGCCCCTCCCCCTGCCCTGGATTACTCTTTCCCTTCGCAGACTTCCCTTCCTAACAGGACTCCAGGGCCCTGCAGAGCATCAGAGCCCTTTTTATTGCCACCTTGTCCATTTCTTCATGCAGGCCTTCTCCACCCTCTCATGCCCTCCACGCAGTGCAGGTCACCAGACCTCTCCAGCCTGAGGTGCACATGTAGGCTGGTTTGACATGTCTTCTCACTTATCTGAAAGCCCCAGACCTATTAAACACAGCAACAGCAGAGCTGCTTGCTCCTGGAGTTGGCACATCACGTAGAAGGCAGTTTGACTGCAAACATTGGTGACCTGCCCACATTTTTCAGTCTAGAATAAGGAGCTGAAACACGCAGATGTCTTCCCTTTAAAACCTGGATCACTGTCAAGTTCCATTACCATTTGCCCCCAAGTGCTTCAAAGAACCACTGGCTCTTATGATATAACACATGTGCCTCTACGGCCAGGAAGAAACAGGGCTGGTAGGATTGGCTTGAGGAAATTTCAAGGAGGCTCTGTGCTGGGACGAAGGTCGTGGGATAATTCCTACAGGAGAGAATGAACCATGCAGTAAGCCCTTAGAGTAAGACTCTTCATGCCTTGTATTTCTTTAGCCCAGGCTGGAGTGAAGTGGCCTAATCTTGAACCACGGTGCCCCCAGGTTCGAGCAGTTCTTCTGCCTCAGCCTCCTGAGTAGCTGGGATTTTAGATGCCTGTCACCAAGCCCAGCTAATCTTAGTAGAGATGGGGTGTTGCCATGTTGGCCAGGCTGGTCTTGAACTCCTGACCTCAGGTCATCCACCTGCCTTGGCCTCCCAAAGTGCTGGGATTACAGGCGTGAGCCACCGCGCTCGGCCCACGCCTTGTATTTCTATAGGACTTCACGAAGTGCTTTCCCATCTCTTTCTCATGTCCTCAGTAGCCCTTTGGGTGAAGAGGTCATTGCCATTTCACAGAGAAGGAAGCTGAGACCCAGGCAACATAACTGGTTGACTGAGTGGCTGGGCTAGGTCTCCTAGCCCTGTGAGCTTTGACATACAACATCTCTGTCACTTACTAGCTGGACCATGGGTGAGTTACTCAAACTCCCAGAGACCCCATTTCTTCATCTGTAAAATGGGAATAATAATGGTCCTCAGGGTGAGGTGAAATAATTGATGTCAAATGCCGAGCCTCATCTTTAACCTCTAGTAAGCACTTGGTGACTGTTTGCTAGCTGTGGCCCTGAGTAGTCAAGTTAGTACTGGCATCAGGAGGGCAGCTGGGGCCTGCTGCAGTCACCCAGGCAAGAGGGGGCATCAGGACCAGCAACAGTTCTGGTTTCATCATCTTTCCTGCTGCTCCGCAGCTGTGGGCCAAAGCAGGTCTGGAAGGCAGGGCAGACAGGTAACAGGGCCAGGGGTGGAGAAACGGGTGACATGGATGAATGTAGAGACGTCCAGGCTCCGCACCCTGCTCCCCAGCTCTGAGTCAGGGTGCTGCAGCTCATGTGAGTCACAGTGGAGCTGAGAACAAGGTGGGCTGGGTGCAGGGCATGTGAGCAGGGAAGTCCTTAGAGAGCTACGGGCCTCGGCCTTGGCTCCTGGCTCTGAACATTCCATTTGCCTGAATGTCAGACTGACTTTAAAAACTGGAAAGCAAAATGAGCGACGAGGAGACTGCAATGCCACATCTGGTGAAATTTGTGCTTGAAAGATACTGGGGATGGAAGCCAAGGCCAGCAGAGGGAGTGATTTAGAGCCGGGGGCCAGCAACTACAAAATGTGTTTGACAAGAGATGAAAAGAGCGGGAGAGGAGATGACAGCTGGATGGGGGCTGCTGTGGGAGGGAGATCTCTGAGCCGAGGGTGGCAGACACGGGATGGAGCACTGAGGGCCACGTGAGGCCCCAGGTGACTGGCAAAGTAAGCGGGCACAATGGGATGTGATGGAAGCAGGACTCCGCTGGGGACTCTGTGGATCACAGAGCAGTGAGGGTCCCACTGGCCCAGCGAGGGGCAAGATCAGTCCTTGAGCTTATCTTTGCTGTCCCTGAGGCAACAAGAGGAATCCCTGATCTCCATGGAAACTTTATTGTATTATCCAAACTGCTCCCCTCCTGACCCTCATGATAACCGTGGCCTGGCCAGAACTGGCGTGGTGGTTGAGTCTCTTCTGCTTCCCTGCTCCTCCCTGTCTCTCCTCCTTGTCTCTCCTCCTTGATTCCTCATAAGGTAGCATCATGTACTCCTTGTTCCACACCTTCCTGCCCTGCCTCTCAAGATAGCAAGCACCCTCTTTGCTCCCGTCTGCTTCATCTCAGGCCGGGTGCCACCACCCTTCAGACTTTCACCCAAGCCCTGATCTGTGGCATCCTGCTCTTCCCCCACCCCCATTTTGTTGTCTCCTCTATCTCTTGCTCCCTGAGATATCTTGCTGCCAAACTCAGCCGCTGCCCCCTCTCGTCTGGGTGACTGCGGCAGGCCCTAGCTGCCCTCCTCATTGGCTCTGGCTTTCTAAATGCAGAAGGATCACTCCTCACCTGAAACTCTTCACATGCTGTGGGCGCACAGCTCCTGTCGCCACCCCCACCCTGAAGTCAAGGCCGCCCCCATCAGGCCATGGCCTGTGCCGACTGTGCTGTGAGGATTCAGGCCTCATCATTGCTGCTTTCTCTATTCAGGATGCCCTTTTGTGTTTTGGGAGTCTGGGTGGAGGGTCTCCTCTTCAGGAAGACCGCTTGCCCCTCAGACAGTTTGGCAGCCCCTCCATCCTCTATGCTCACCCTGAGCAGCACCCCTTGCTGTGCATTGCAGACGTCAGCTTACTGTCTATCTCCCTTCCAAGCCCCTGAGCAGCTAGGGCAGGAATGCTGACTTATCTTTGCATCTCCTGAGCCTAGCACGGTGCCTGGCACTCACACTGTCCATCAGTATCAGCTGAGTGAATAGGGGCCCAAAGCGCACCTCGTGATTCCTTCTCAAGCTACTGAAAATATCAGGGATTGGGAGTGCAGGTGCAAGTGAGCGAGTGAATCCTCAGAACAGAGGGAGAAAATCAAATCACAGGAAATTTAAAACCATCCTCGCTCAACAAAGAATTATCCACATTCACACATAAATCCAGTGCCACAATTGGCAAACATGTATTGATCATACCATCCCCCTGATGTGTGGGAGGCACCATATATATGTTCTCTCGGTTCAGCCTCACAACTTTGCTATGACCCTTGTTTTAGAGATGAAGAAATTGACTCCGGTAGCTTGAATAACTTGTCCACAGGAATTTAAAGAAGTAGAAACGTGGCCCCTGCCTGCAAGAAGGCAGTAGTTACCTAGGAAGATGGCACAGTGATTTAGAAAGGGGAATAGTCATACCAGGCAGCCATGTGGAGTGTGGTGGAGGAAGTGATTTCAGTGAAACTGCAAAACAGTGACAGTTTGGGCAGCTGGAGGAGGGAAGGTAACAGAATCTAGGGAGGTTTGTGGAGGTTGTGACACAGGTACACTCAAGGGCAGTGACTGGGCTGGTTTAGCAGGGCCAGAAGGCTCCTGCAAGGGAATGTGGGGGCAGGGTGCTGAAGAGCTAACACGAGGGTGGAGGCCTTGAGATGGTGGTGAAGGTTTAACTCCAGGTGGCTCTGAAGGTCGGGGGAGGGTCCTACAGTGAGAGCAGTGTGTTAGGAAGATGGAAGAGAGAAGGGCTGTGGAGAGGGTGGGAGGAGTGGTTGGAAGTGACTCTTCTGCAGGTGGGAAGAATAGTTAGGAAGCTGTTGCAGGAGGGCAAACCAGGGGTGTAGATCAGGCTTGGGGATATAAAAAAGAGGCAGATTTGAGTGCAGTATTGGCTCAGGGGTGGATTGACTGTAGGAATGTGCAGGAAGGTATGGGAAGCCTTTGCTTTTTCCCTCCCTGCTTCAGACCAGAATGGCACACAGATGTGAGTCCCCTGGGGAAGAGGCATAGGACCCTTGACCCTCAAACAGACCATTCCTGAGTTCAGGGTGCTGAGTCTGGCACATTCCTGGAGTTCCTTGGCTGCAGGCCTTACCTTTGCTCCTTATAGCTGTTGCAGTTGGAGGAACTTTCCCCTTTCAGGTGAAAGGAGGGAATGATGCTTCTCTGATCCTTTAGGTGGAAAGTCTGAGAAGTATCATGAAATAGCTCTAGGAGTATCAAGGGGAGATACTATGCTTTAGCAAGTGAGGGATGACCCAGACCCATGATTTTTCATCTTTCCAGAATCTTCCAGCATGCAGCGTTCAAGATAAAAGACAGAAGGGCTGGGTATGGTGGCTGACGCCTGTAAGCCTAGCACTTTGGGAGGATCTGGTGGGCGGATCACCTGAGGTCAGGAGTTCGAGACCAGCCTGGCCAACATGGTGAAACTCTGTCTCTACTAAAAATGCAAAAAATTAGCTGGGCATACTGGCGCATGCCTGTAGTCCCAACTACTCTGGAGGCTGAGGCATGAGAATTGCTTGAATGCCGGAGGCAGAGATTGCAGTGAGCCAAGATGGTGCCACTACACTCCAGCCTGGGTGACAGAGTGAGACCCTGTCTCAAAAAAAAAAAAAAAAAAAAAAAGACAGAAAAGCCAGTATGGAATAAAGGTTTCAGAGGCAGTGAGTCTGGATAATCTTCAAAGGGCATTCTCGTGGAGCTCGTGAGGGCACCGACTGGTAGGGGGGAACCAGACCATCTGGGTTTATGTTGAGGCCCCACCACTCACTCATTGTGACTTGCCCTCTCCACCACCATGAGAGGAGGAATTGCAGCACCCACCTCGGGGAGTTACTGTGCAGGCTGAAAGCTCTGGGAAGAATACCTGAGACAGAGTGAGGATTCAATTGTGTCATCTATTATTACTGTTGTATGATGTGATTTGAGCAGGGCTAAAATAAGACATGAAGGAGCTCTGGTCCCAGACACCAAGGTATCTTTTTTAGGAAACATTTCAAAAATAAGTCTTGGCCCAACTCCACACTTTCTGTCCCAGCTAGGCTCTGCATTTGCCTTTTGAGAAGATTCTTTTTTGCGCACACACACACACACACACACACACACGCACACACACATGCACACACAGCTGCCATCTGGGTGGTGCTTGGTACCGGCTAACACAGGTCTTGCCAGTGTCCCTAGAGAAACCTCTTTGCAGCCTCCATAGATCTGCTGATCTTCCTGAAGAGCAGAAGCTGCCACTTCCCCCAGGGTTTCCACCAAACCTCAGTGTTCCACTCACTTGGAAGGGGCTAGGCAATGTAAAAGATCAAGATTAGTTGTTTAGAAAAACAGAAGGATCCTGGTGCATTGGAGTAATGGTCATTTCTAGGAAGTCTCTAAATGCAGCCAGAGGAGTCTACGTTCTTTAAGTCACGTGGTCCATCTGAGCCCAGATTGCACGAGTCAGTACAGGCAGCAGAACTGCCTGAGGAGGTAGACTGGGGCCAGAGATTGAAAAACCCTGTCAACTTGCTATCCTGAGCAGCACTGAGAGCTGAGATGGATCTGCTGAACAAAGAGTGGGAGATGTCCGGCCTTCTGTGTTCAGTAATTATGTTTTTTGCTGAGAGTGGTCAAAGGCTTGTCATAATTCAGTGGAACAAACCCTTGAACAGTTCTTTCAGATGCCAGTTGGTAAATGAATGCAGGTATGATCCATGGAATTGGGGAAGAGAGGAGACAGGAGGGAGATTTTCTAAATTTTACAATTTAAAGCTAAATTTTACAATTTAAAGAGTTATTAATTATTCTGAGATTGTGGCCTTTTCTGGTGTTTAAATACTCTTTCTTTTTGAAATGATGATGATGGTAAATGATGGGATTTTAAAAATACATACTTTCTCACAAAGTAAAATGTCACGAACTTAATTACTGTCTCTATAATGTTTTTATTTTATTTTACTCATACCAGAAAACCAGGACCTAGAAACCATTATCCAGCAGTAACATTGAAATTTTAATTTGTATTATATACCAATTAAAGTTCAGGGACAACTTAGGACAATGATGTCCAATAGAAATAGATGTGAGCCGCATATTATTTAAAATTTTCCAGTAGTCACATTAAAAAAGGTAAAAGAAGTGAAATTAATTTTAGTAATATATTTGATTTATTCCAATGTATCCAGGTAGTAACATTTTGACATGTGATCAATTTTAAAAGAGATAAGTAAAATATTTCACCTTTGTTTCATACTAAGTGCTTGACATCTTGGGCATATTTTACATTTACAGCATATCTCCATTCAGACCAGACACATTTACAGTGCTCAGTAACTGCATGTGGCTCATGGCTGCCCTACTGGATATTGCATGTCTAGGAGAAGAGGGTGTCTGGGCCTCAGTCTGTCGAAGGCTTCAGTCTTTCCCCTCTTGCTTCATCATCGACATTTTTCATCATTCTTGGAACTTTGGTAAACAAGGGTAAACAAGAACATCCCAGCCTTTTAAACACAGTTGAGTATTTCCAGCACAACAGACAAAACTTAAGACCTCTCCACGGACACCAGATGCCACCTGATATTCCCCAGGACACCCTTAGCCCAAGGCTTCTTATCGCCAGCCCCCTCCCCAACTCATGGCTCCATACTTCAGCTTCCAGATTCTTCTTCAGTTTCGGCAATTTCTTTGGTCTCTCTTTGCTGTATCACGACCTTGGCCTTTGCTCAGCTTTTACTGCTCTGGAGCTCCCTGTGAGGGTGTCACCCATAGCTTGGCAAAAGGACATTTTCCTCTCCAGCTTTGACCCCAAGTAAGCCTCACCTGTCTCCCACCTTCACTTATCCCTCCACTCATTCTTCAGACATTTATCGTATGTCTAGTATGTTTAGTCATCATCCTGGGTACTGAGGTTACAACTACAAATAAGTCCTTGCCTTCACTGCAGCAACAGTCGGTAGAGGAGACAGAAAAGTAATTTCACAGTGCTTGGTAATAAATTACAGCAATGGGGTGAACACAGGGTTCTAAAGAGGCACGCTGGAAAAGCCTTGGGAGACTGAAATGCTTCCCAGGGGAAGTAACTTCCAAGCCAAGATTAGAAGAGGAAAAAATAGCCTGGCGTTGGAAGCGAGGAGAGTGCATTTCAGATATATGGGAGAGAGACAGCACTTGCAAAGTTCCAGAGGGGACAAAGAGCAGGTGAAGCAGAATGTGGCTAGAACTTTGAGAGTGCAGAGGGCAGGAGTCAGAAGTGGTGCCAGGCCACTAAGGATGGTGAGCCATGATTAAGAGTCTCAGTTTGATTTTGTGAGCAGTTGAGCAGCATTGAAAGAGGTTAAAGATGCAGTTCTGGAAAGATCATTCTAGCTGCAGCATGCAGGGTAGATTGAAAAGGGATACAGCCAGAGAGGAAGTTACTGCAGTAATCTAGAAAAGACAGAATGGAAATGGAGAGAAACAGCCAGATGGAGAGATAAAGAAGACAAATGCACAAGACTACATTTAATCACATTGGGTCTGGGGCAGAAAGAGGCAGGATTAGAGAATATCTCTTGGTTTTGGCACATAAGTGCATAGTGAGCTGGGGAACTCAGGAGGGTCAGCAGGCTTGGCTGAGGTGTGGGAAGCAGAGGGTGGATGACAAGGTCATCTCATGGGGTCATTCAAGAGAAGACGCTCATCAGGGTTAGTGTTAGAGGTTAAAGGAGGTAGGCACTGGGAACTCTTTGAAAGCTGCCCACCAGAGCACCCGACCAAGTTCCTAAGCAGTTCACTTCTCTGTTCTGACCCACTTATTCCCTTTCTAGACCACTGGAATTAATAACATGTTCAGCACTTCAAAGGTGGCGATATAATGGAATAGCGAATCTCACTGTTATGTTAAGGGTCTTTTCTGAGACACAGGATTTCTGTAACCAAAGTGAGGGTGGCTGTTGAGGCAAGAATAAGAGCAGTATATGTTTATGTGAATGAACAAATTATTCTGCATGTGAAATCCCGGCAAAATTGACATGAGGTAAAAATTTCATGCCTTACAGTGTATCAGTGTTGCCCATGAAATGAGATTAAAAGGAATTTTTGATTTTATAGTTGTCATACTTTTTATACTGCTTGCATTTTTCTCTTCTAAAGAGTTCAGTTTGAACCAAGGGGCCAGCCACAGATTCGGCATTTTATATTTTTCCTCATAGCTGAGAGCAGGCTTCCTTACATAGATCTGAGCTGTGGAGGTGTTAGATGTTCTCAGATCTAAAAATGAAATCTGTGATTCTAAAAGCCAGTAGCAAGATCACTGCCCTGAGTGCTGAGATAACTGACGTTCTGGAAAGGTCATTGGCCAAGAGCTTTTCTCCTCTCATTCCTTCTTCCTCACACACGTTGGCTCTGAGTTGGGGCTGGTGGTGAGGAAAGGAAGGGATGAGGCATTGTCTACAAAGCCATCTGTGCTAGCACTGGTGATGGAGTGATGGAGGGATGTGGAGGAGGGAAAGATGTGCCTACGCCACCTGCACCTGGGATCCATAGATTGTCACCTCCATGGGGACAGAGAGCTCTCTCCCAGGAAGTTGGTCCCATTCCCACTTTATGTCTTATGTTTGTGTTTCTCTTTGCCTTTCTGGCCCTGGAAATTAGGGAAATGGAACATGATGAAGATGACCCATTCATTTTCTCTTTGTGGGTCTGACTTCTGCAATGTGTGCTGGAAGTGCAGGACTTGGGAGGAAATCCTAATTCCTATTTAGGTCAACATAGCTTTTTGTTTAGTAATAGATGTGCATGAACCACCTCACCCAGGGCCTTGCTGAGGTCACATCTTCGCCCACCTGATCAGACTCCAGTGGAAGCCCCTGTTTAGGATGTACCCGTGGCAGCCCACCAGCGGTTTCCCATCTTCCTGTTACCACCCAGGAGCAGCAGCCAGTCCCTCCCTCCTGGACAGGTCACTGTACCTGCTGGTTTCCAGAGCTCAGTAGAAACTGCCTCTTCGGGTGGTCATTCAAGAGTGGGCATGTGAGTATACACAGTGTACAAGGCCACAGAATAGACCTGAGTCACAATTGGAACAGTCCTGGTTCAGAGGTATTACAACATGTGTCGAGGACGCTGGAGTCCAGCAGGCCTGCTTCAAATTCCCTTTGCTAGTTGGAGTGAGTTCCTCAGCCTTTCTGTGCCTCAGTTTCCTCATTAGTGAATCTGTAAACCAGTAGCAGCCTCATAGGATTACTGTGAGCAGTAAATATGTGAGGTGCTCTGCATGGCGCCTGCCGAGAAGGGTTCAATGAGCAGTAGTTTAACAGCTTTCCAGGAGGTGGATACCGTCATCCCTGTAAACCGGGAACTCCAAGCAGCGAAGGTTCAGTCCCAGTGTGTCCCAAACCACACCAGGCCTGTTTGATTTCCATTTCATTGTGCTGTGTAGTTGCCTGACCTTTTCCCATTCTCTAACTGTCTTCAGACTCCCGTCTGGGATGCCAGAGCCCACCTTTAAGATTCGGAGCCATTGTCAATTCCAGAGAAGCCAGAGCGGCTTCTCTTTGACACTGACATTTCAGTAATAATAATTACGCTCTCCTCTCCACTTCAGAGTTAGTGGGTATGCCTCTCCATCACTCCCTCCTGGTTTCATGCTGGAGAATAAAATCCTGAATGTTTCTAATTTATGACCAAGTCTTTTCTCCCATGAAGGCAGCATGCCACAGGAGGAAGATCATGTATCTGGGTGTCCGAGGGCCTGGGTCCTGGCCCCGGCAGACAACCCACGGAAGCACTGGGAGCCCTGACTGCTCATTGATGAAATGGGGGTGACAATGATCATCATCACGCTCTCCGTTATAGGCTGCTGCCAGGATGTAATGAGCTTGTGGGGTAAAATAAAAGGCATCGCACGCATCATGACATGACTGCCATGACTGACAGCAACCATCACTGAGCATGCTTCTGACATGCCAAGTTGTCACATATTCAGGTGCAGGGTGGGGGGTGTTGTGGGGGTGAGCAGGAGGCAGTGACTGTGCAGAGGCAAGAGGGGCCACTCCTCCCCAGACCCTGGGGTTAATATCTCAGAGCACTTTCCTGGAAGCATTTTCGGACAGTAAGTGGCACTGAATGCTCCAGAGGCTGGCAGTGCAGGAAGCCCTTGGAGCCCCAGTTTAAGTTGGGGAAAATTGAGAGTCTTCACTGAGTCATTCATTAAAAATGGGAGAGAAATAAATGGCATGTCAGCGATCAGCTCAGAGAAGCATGCCTTCCTCATGAGCTGCTGTGGCTATCAGGTCTAGAGACGCTGGGATTCTGTTTCCCCAGGAGGTGAGGCTGAGACCAGAGTCTCCTCCTGGCTCATGGAGACTCTTCGGTGTCCCCCACACCCCGCCCCCGATCTTTCCCGCTCACTGGCTCTTCTTCCAGTAAAACACTGCATCTTTAATAAATTATCAACGTACTTGCTCGTCTGTCTGCTGGCGCCAGAGCTCAGTGTTGGCAGGGTTTTCCATTCCCTCGTGCCCCTAATAGATCTCACTGTTTGATTGATCTTTTAGATCTCTCCCACAGAAACCCTACTGTCTGGACCGACTCTCCTCACCATGTCCGGCTTTCTGGATTTTTTTCTCAGACTCTCAACCTTGTTGCTGCCCATCCCCATGCTCATCCCTTGGTCCTTGGACCACAGATGACTCGTGTGTAGGGCTCCAAGGCAGGTGCCTTGAACCCCGGTGAGTTCACAGGGAGACTGTAGGGACGAGCACCAGATTAGGAGTCACAGGATGTGGATTTCCCTCACCCCAGTTATTCAGCAGGTGTGCCACCTTGAGCGAGATTCTGAGCCTTAGTTCAGCTCATCTGTGGAGTGGGGGCGGTTGTGAGGGTCACCTGAGACAAGGGGTGAGTCCAGGCTCCTGAGCTGTGAGCAGGGGCAGGAGGAGGGTCCTGTGAAGCTTTTTGAGCCTGTGAGGTGTGGGATGGCACCCCACTACCTGCCCTCCCTGGGCCTGTGCTGGAGGAGCTCATAGGGTACAGCCCTGTTCTTTACTCTGTAGGGACAGAGGCTGGGGGTCTCAGAGACCAGGAGGACAATGGCTCAGTCTCCAACCCACACCTGGTGTGTCAGTAAGGTGGGCCCAGTTTAGGAGGTTTAACTGCATCGTCTCCATGGTCCTTTCCTTTTCTAAACCATGAGCTTGTGATTCTAGTCAATGAGCTGAGCCTGGCATGCAGGCCGGCTCAGCCACTCTCTGGGCGTGATGATAGCAATTCTAGCTACCATTTCCTCAGCACCCTTTAAACACCATGTGCTTACATGCATCATCTGCAGTCTTCACAACAAAAATGTGTATTTATCCTCATTTTACAGGGAACAATCTTGAAGCTCAGAGAGGGTAAATGATGTGTCCAAGGGCACACAGCTGGTTCTCGACATGTCCAGACTCAAATCCAGGCATCAGAGCCCAGGTTCTTTTCACTCACATTGACACTGCATCCTTTGATCTCTCCTCCTCCTCTTGCCTCTCAATGCCCCTTACCTGCTTGTGGGACAGGACAGAACCCCCCACCAAAGATGCCTTTCCAGCCCCTGTGAGATCTGGTTCCACCCAGCAGGCAGAGTCGTCTGCAGATTTGGGCTGATGCTAAAAATAATAATAATTACTATTTGTCAAGCATCTAAAATAGCACTATGTAATCACCTAACATAGTAATAGTCTAAGGGAGAAAATCTTCCAGAATTGTTATCTCCATTTTCCAGATGAAGAAACTGAGGCTTGGGAAAGTAATGTCGGATGCCCATTGACAACTGAGCCTCAGTTACAAAATGGCATTTGTGACATTCCTAACCATGCGTATTGAATGTTAGCTATGGTCAGAGCTTCTGAAAGCTGATGCTGTGAGAGCATTTAGCAGGAGAGCCTTGGGCCCATTCCGTGTTACAGAGGAGCAGATGGAAAGCTGGAGAGGTGGGTGATTGGCTCACGTACCCACAGCTGGTCAGTGGTATCCTGATCCCCCAAGCCAGGATTCTGGGAACTGCCTCACGTGGTCTGCAGGTCTAGTTCTGTGCCCATGACTGGAATTCTGTGCCCCATTTCTGTCTGTCCCTCCCTACTTTACCCCCATGAGATCCAGCACCTCCTCCTCCACGAAGCCATCTTTGCCACTCCAGGCAGAGTTATGCCTCTGCGTAACTGCGTGTGTGCATGCATCTGTGTCACTGTGGTCAATATACCTGCCTCCTCAGCTAGTCCTCCAAGGCAGGACAAATGGCCCCTGTCCCCAAAAGCTCTCAAAGGAGATAACTCTCAGTACCACCTCCCTCCCCAACTTGCCCCTGAGTAACTTGTACCACGAAAGCTGGGGTGTGTGGTCCCCCTGCCTCCCAGCATGTGGAATAGGAAGCATCCCCAAGGCAGTGCCTTCGTCCTAACCCCATGAGGGGTTTCAGAGTATCTTTCCCCATAGCAGGGACCACAGCAGCCAGGAGCAGCTTCAGGCCTGGCCATTGGACACACCCGGTCCTGGTGGTGGCAGGCTGCTGAGTCACTCTGCTTGGGCTCTTTTTCCTCCGCTGTCTCTTATGGAGAGACCAGGAGGCTCTGCTGAGCTCTGTGACTCGTTGCCTTCTGTTAGAGAGACAGATGCTGGCCCTCACCCCTGACATCCACTTGTTCCTCTTGGGGCTGACCATGCTGGCTCCTTCCCCTCTGCCTGGGCCTCTCCAAGCCCCTCCATGCTCTCACAGACCTGCCACCTGCCAACTAAGACTCCCTCCAGGTCTCCCTCAACCCTGGTTCCACCTCAACCACCTACGAGCAATGCCCTCCCTCTCCTATGCTCCTAAGTGAGTCAGGTCTGTGTCCAAAGATAAGCAAGGCCAGGTCTCTTCTCACTGGGAGCTGTTTCAAGGCATTCTCCTTCCCTTTTTGTACTGGTTATCTAATGTACAACAAATTACTCCTGATTAAACTTTCTGGTGTAAAACAACAAGAATCACTGATTATCTTCACATTGTCTGTGGGTCAGGAATTCAGAGCATCTTGGCTGGGTGGTTCTGGCTTGGAGTCCCATTGAACTGCAGTTGGAAGCCTGCTGTAGCCACTGTCATCTGAAGGCTTGACTGGAGCTGCAGACCCACTTCCAAGGTGGCTCATTCATATGGCTGGCAAGTTGGTGCCAGCCTTCAGCAGGTGGCCACAGTTCCTCTCCACCTGGACATCTCTCCGTAGACAGGGCTGCTCGAGTGTCCCCACAGCATGGCAGCTGGCTTCCCTCCAAGTGGCCAAGGCAGAGCCTGCAATGTTTTTGTGATTTAACCTTGGGAGACACGCACCGTCACTTCTACCATATTCTATGGGTCATATGAGCTGCCCTGCTTCAGTGAGGGAGGGGCTACACAAGGACATAAAACCCAGTTAGTGAAGATCAGTGGCAGCCATCGGCGGGCTGGCTGTCACACCTTAGAAAGCTAGAAGAGGCTGTCTTCAGCTGACCTAGGAACACACTTCCTGACTTACTTTCTCCCTTTCTCCATCAATGGACAATGGTATACTTAAATCCTGTTCTAGTGATGTAAAGATGGACAAGGGCATGGGCCTTCCCTGGAGGAACTCACAGTCAAGTTGAGGAGAGTCTCATCACGAGAACTGCTAGAAAAGAGTTATGTACAGAATGATGGCAACACAAAGGACAGGTCCTTACCTATTTGGGGGAGTATGGAACACCTTCACAGCAGAGGGGACATTTGCTCTGGGTCTTGAAGGTTGAATAAGAGTCCTCAGGTAGAGGAAGGAGAAAGGACATTGTTCCATGCAGAGGTAATAGCATGAGCAATGGCGGAGAGTCATGGCAGCATACAAGACTGATTTTGAAGGGTGTAGAAGGCTGTGATAGGGAGTTTGGACTTCATACATCAGGAACTGCTGGAGGGATTCAAACCAGAGGAAGCTTTGGCAGAGCTATGTGGTGGACAGGACGTGACTGGCAGGGGCAGAGACTGAAGGCAGAAAGATGGGTCAGGAAGCTGCTGCAGTGCTCCCCTGAGAAAAAAGGACTGTCTGAGAGGCCATGGGCATGAGAGGAGGGGTGAATTCAGGAGGTGGGGCAAAATGACATGGTGAGAAATTGTCTCTGGCAGAGAGGACAGGCTTGAAGGACAAGACTTACTTTTTCCACCATCTCTGCCCCTGGGGCCTTCCTTCCCTAACTTTTGGCTCCTCCTGGATGACCCACGCCCAGCCCATGCTTGAGTCCTGAACAGAGCTGCCTGGCTTTTTCTAAATAAGTTCTCTGGACAAACACCATGAGCCTTCCGCATATGCCCCTGTAGAAAAAACTGATCAGAGTTATCTGAGAGGCCAACATGACATCAGGGCCATTAGCCTAGGACTAAGGATCTTAAATGCTTTAGGCCACAGACTTTCTTGAGACTAGTGAAAACTATGAACTATCTTTCCAGGGGAAAAAAAAATGCACATTTATACACACAGTTTGCAAACAATTTCAGAGGGCTCACGTGTCCCTTGAAGTCCATCCCTGGGTCTCTGAACCCTACATTAAAAGCCCCAGGCCTAGGAAAAAAATAGATAATGAAAAAAGCAAATATTTGACTCCCTAAAGTCTGTTATTTACTTCATCTTTTAATATCCCCCAGCTCCCCGCAATAATTGAACATCCCCCGAAATAGCAAGAAACAGGAGGAAGCATTTACCCAGTGATAGCCCCTGGTGCCACCAGCCTCACTTGGCGGGTTTATTTTCATTATTATAGTAATTTTCAAGCTGCAGGCTACAATTTTCACTTGCAGCGAGGTATTAAATTGAAATTACCCCAGATGTAATTGTCATAGGAAATAATCCTGGATACATGGAAGTGAAAGCCTTTTCAAGATGGGGTTTTATCACTCATACCAGGGTTTGGGGCTCTGCCTCTTTTACATGCCAGATTTAGGTGTGTGTTGCAGGGGCCGGGCGTCAGCACAACATGGTAGCCTGAAGCTGTTAGCCCAGAACACAGTGAAGCCTCTGCCGACTGGAATCTACCCACTGGCCAGTGGTGTGGGCAGATGGGCTGAAAGGGTAGAGAGTGGGAAGCAGAGCCCGACTTGGGGTTGTGTTCATGCAGCTACCAGGAGCCACTGTGCACTGGCTCAGGCATGCAAGAAATACCACACTTATTTTCAGTATATCAACTCAGTTCGTCTCCAAGCCCAGGTTCCCCCAAGGTGGTAGAAAATTCAGATTTAGTCATTCTTGGCGCTCCCCAGCCCCTCTTAGGGCCAGGTGAAGCCGTGGGGTCTTACCTAGTGCTCTGCAGCTGGGGAAGCCCTTCTAGATATCAAGCATCTGGCATAGGGATGCCCACCCAGATGCCCTCGGTTCTAGCCCTCCAGATATGCTTTGTCCCTGAAGGTCTCACTTGCCCTGTGCCTTTCCTTCCCCAGATGCACGCTGCTGGTGTATTGCACGGACCTTCCACCCACTAGCATCATCATCACCTTCCACAACGAGGCCCGCTCCACACTGCTCAGGACCATCCGCAGGTGAGGCATCCTTGCTTGTCTGTTGGCCAGCTCCGGGCCAGCACTTGGTGACAGTGTGTCTGCTCCCCAGGTGCCCAGCGCTGTACTAGGAGCACCAGACACATCTAACTACATGCCAGGCACTATTCTATATGTCGCATGTGTCCACTCAGTCACTCCTCACATTCCTGTAAGGGAGGCTATTATCCCATTTTATAGAAAGACAGAGGCCTGTGGTGTTAGGTAACGTGCAGAAGGTCAAAGAGAATAAGTAGAAGAAGCAGCCTCAGAGCCCTCAGCCTCCCCACTCTGCCAGGCTGCCTCTAGAGCATGGGTTCTGACTTCCACAAATGAGGAAGGGGCTGAGGCCCTGAAAGGCTGAGTGCACACCCCAGCCCCAGCATCAGGCTGGGGTCAGCACCCAGCACCCTGATTCTCTGCCCTCCCACACACTTGCCAGGGGCCATGCAAATCAGAACGGCCTGCAGCAATCACTAAGGCTTGCCTTCCTGACCATCTACCTGCAGTTCCATCCCCGTTCCCCTGGGCTTCAGTCCACTCATCCTCTGGGTCGTGTTCTTGCTCTAATAGGTGTATCCTGCTATGGATGGCCTCTGGCCTGCGTGGGTTTTTGATGTGCCCAAGTCCCAGTGCCAGTCCCTAGCAGAACTCCCCTCAGAACATAGACCTGCACCCAGAAGACTTACCCAGGAATTCCTCCCCCAGATTCTCCAAAGACTCTGGCTATTTCACCCCCCTTCCCCCATGCCCACCCTCCCCTCCAGAAGTCATCTGTCCTCTTCTCCCTCCCTCAGGCCACCAGCAGTATCTACCTCTCAGATGGCAATGACAGCAGCCGCCCTCACTCCAGCTCCTCTGCGCACATATTCTGTGTACCTCAGCTGCAGAGGTGAGGAGGCCACTGCCACGCCCACTTCACAGCTGAGGAAACTGACATTGGAGATACTAAATCAAGGTCCAGTGTCGCCTAGCCAGTGATAGTGAGGCAGGATTCCAGGCCTTGCACTCTGATCTCAGAGTCCTCCTTCTTGTCAGCCTGAGTAGGGAGAGGCTAGTCCCAGTGGTGGCGTTCAGCATCCTTCGGGGCCAGGAATGCCACAGCCACGTCCCGCAGCTGAGCAAGAACCCCCAGTACCTCCATGTCCCCATGAAACGCGGCTCATTAGACCCTTCCTGGCCTGCTGAGCAGCACATCAGCTGGTGCCGATGCCACAGAGAAAAAAATATGATGAAACATGGGTCAGAGAGCACACGAAACACAGCAAAATCTCATTGTTTCCATCATGCAGGCTACACTTTTCCTGTCTCTCCCACCCCCGCATGGCTGTGGGCAGTGGGAAGTTCCAGGTGATGGGAGGTAAGTCCTGCAGTAGGGTCACCCTGAGGGAAGACACGAAATCTTCAGCTCCACCTGTCACAAATGATGAATGTCCACTGTATACAGTCACCACATCCCTTAGAGACATAGGGAGGGACCTGCCCAGACACACAGTTTTTAGCCCAGTGCTTCCACCCATCCAAGGGGACAGCCCTGTCTGCTGTTAAGACATCCTTGGCAATGTCAGGCTGGCTTCTTCCTCCAGCCACGTGCCCATCCTGGCTTCTGTAATCACCCCAAGAGCCACCTGATTCAAATTTGATTTCCCAACCAGGCAATAGCTCTTGACAAGAAAATGTGCCAAGTCACTGTCAGGTGTCACCGGGAGTCTCGGGGTAGATTAACGATAACAAAGTGCCTGGCTGGTTAAGTGTGGGGACAACAGGGATGGAGGAGGCCCAATTCTCCTGGGTCTCCTGTGGTGAGGGGAGGAGCGTCTGGGGCATCCAGGCTGAGAGGACACACAGGGAGGTGGAGGTGGCTGGTTCTGAAGTGCCAGACCACAGCCCTGCCGTTGTGATGCGCTGGCTCACCAGGGTGGGTTCATGGAGCAGACCAACTGCAACCTCTGCCTTCCCCACCGCCATGGTGGCTGCTCCACCGGTCATGACTGGGCATGCCTGCCAGATGTTTCCATGAGAACAGCGTTAGCATCTGAGAGAGGCCCCTCGCTTTCCAGGCTGGCCTCTCCCTGCCCATGCTGCAAGAAGCTCTCTGATGCTGGGCGCCTCCATCCCCTGACACCATCACACACATGCACCCCATCAGGGGCTTCCTCTGGGCCCTTTTCTACATATCACTACTCCAGTACTTGCTGCATTTTTTCAGCATGTAACCTTCAGTGAGCTCCTTTAGGGCAAGGACTTATCTTATCCATCTCTTAACCTCCCAGTGGCTCAGTATCCTAACCAAGGGAATGAGAATACTAATCGTACTTAGTGCATAGGGTTGCTAAGGGTTAATTCGGCTAAAGGACTGAGAACAGTGCCTGGCATGGAATAAATACTTGATCAAAGAAAAGAGGCTATGGGATACTTAAAAGGGTGCCACACTTGGAGTCAGAAGACCTGGAGTCAAATCCAAACCCTACCACTTCCTAGCTGTGTGACCCTGGGGCATGTTATTAACTACATCTGTAGAAAATGATGATAAAAATACCTTTCATGTTTCTAATTCTATCACATTTCTACAATAAACGTTCCTCTTGGGGAATGTCTCAGACATTTGGGGGCATTACAGTGTATGTAATATGGGGGCTTCTAGGCCCCCCAGGCCTCCCTAACAGTGTTTATGTCCTCGAGGGTACCTTAGCTGCTGTGCTCAGACTCTAAGACATGTTTCTCCTCTTCCTGCCGCTCCTCCACCTCTATGTGGTATTAATGATACTTAATAATAAGAAGATTACCATGTTAAATATATCCTGAGCTTTGTGGCCTGCAGAACACATTCCTTCTCTCACTCCAGTTGGAGCCTCATCCTGAGCCTGTGGGGCAGGTGGTGCACTTGTTAAGAGCAGAGGCATCAGGCCTCAGGTTTCCTGGGTTTCCTGGAGGTACAGCGCGGCTCCTCTGTCTGCCTGCCTGATGGAGGGCTGCCCTGAGGCCCTGGAACCCTGCACTCTGGGAGGGTTCTTGGGGCCCATCAGCCCCGTACTTTTCAGAAGACACCCATGACGTGCCAGACAACTTAGCTGAGAGAGCCTGTTTCCTGCCTCCTAGGAACTTCAGATGTCAGCCAGCCCCGAGCTCAGACCCAAGTATGACACACACAAACAGCAAAATGGGGACCTGAGAGGCATGTGTAGACAACCAGGAGCTTATATCAAAAGCAGGCAGGGCAGAAATGAATGTTAGGGGTGGAGGCAGGAAAGATTACTTCTAGAAACTTCCATGCCTTAAGATTCTATACCTCCCTTTCACTCCCTATCCTGTTGCACAAATGAATCACTAGCCACTGAGAGGGGACTGACTGAAGGACATGTCCTGTCTCAGAGGTCTTCAATAAAGGGATCTTCTCTAAGGTACCTTTCATTGTTAACTTTCTGGAATTCTGGACAGGCTTTGTTGTCAGGCTCTTTGCAACCCCCCTGCCCGGACCCTCTGGCCCCCTAAGCTCTGGAGTTAGCTGGGGACTAGACAGGCTCACGTGGGGAACTCAGAGCCAGATAGAGGCTCAATCTGGTACACAGATGATGGGGTGGGTGTAGAGAAGCATGACCTTGATGAATTAGGGGACATTCTCACTTAGAGAGAAAACAAGCCCTGAAGAGTTGTTTATCTTGACTCCTGATGCAGTGAATCTGCATGTTTATGGGAGACCCAGCGCTGTCACCTTCCTTTTGGGGCATCCTTCACCGCCACCCCTCCCATGGGGGCTCTGAGGCATGGGCAATGGATCCCTTTATGTGTTGAGTCTTCTCACTGTTGCTTTTTTATAATATCCCAGATCTAGGGGAGCCATTTCTCAGAGTAAGGTGGTTAAGAATTTGGACTCTGGGGCCAGATTTTCATGGCTCTGCCCTTAACAGCTGTGTGATCATAAGCAAGCAAGTTAGCCTTTCTGCATCAGTTTCCTTTTCTGCAAAACAGAGACTGCTAATAATAACTACCTGATATCATTGTGGAGAAGATAAAGTGATTTCAGATAGGGAAAGGACTTGCAGCAGTGCCTGGCATATAGTGAGCCTGAGCGGTGACAACAGGTGTATATTGTGAGCCTCCAGCCCTGGCAGACAGCAGAGTTCTAATGCAGGGGCTCTCAAACTTGAGCAGGCTTCAGAAGCTCCCGGAGGGCTTATTAAAACACAGTTTCTTGGGCCCCATCTGTAGAAAGTCTAACCCAGGCTGGGCACAGGGGCTCATGTCAGTAATCCCAACACTTTGGGAGGCCGAGGTGTGCAGATCACCTGATGTCAGGAGATCAAGACCAGCCTGGCCAACATGGTGAAACCCCGTCTCTAGTAAAAAAAAAAAAAAAAATTAGCTGGGCATGGTGGCAGGCACCTGTAATCCCAGCTACTAGGGAGACTGAGGCAGGAGAATCACTTGAACCTGGGAGGCGGAGGTTGTAGTGAGCTGAGATTGTGCCATTGCACTCCAGTCTTGGCAACAACAGTGAAACTCCATCTCAAAAAAAAAAAGTCTAACCCAGTAAGCCTAGAGTGGGGCCCAAGAATTTGCATTTCTAACAAGTATCTAGGTGACGGTGATGCTGCTGGCTCCAGGATCCCACTTGGGAAAGTTATGCATATTGCTATTATTAGTTTCAATATTATTAATATCAATACCACCATTCAGAGAGCAGCTGCTGTGTGCCAGGCATGGTGAGCTCCTTTCACACAGCTGAGGAAATTATAGTGCTGAAGGTTCAGTACTTACTGAAGCTCTCCCAGCTAGTGAATGGTGGATACAAAGAAACAGTACTTGAACCCAAGTTAGTCTCACTCCAGAATGACTAAACTCAACTGTCAGCCGGCCTTGGGTCTTCATTCTACTGGTATTTATGGAGCGTTTGATAAAACCTGCCTGCATAGAGCACCGTGGAGTTCACAAAGCAATTTCAAATACATTTCCTCATTTCACAGGCACAAAAGCCTGTGAAGTAGGTCAAGTATTAATATCGCCTGCTTTTACAAGGAAAATGTAATTACAGGAGGAAATGAAGGCTGGGAGCGAACCAACATCTATCTGGTTCAGGATTGCACAGTTAGTGGGTGGTGCAGCCCACCTGGCCTCTGAGCCCACACTGCCCACGCTGCCCTGCGGCCTCTGGGGGCTCCTTGAGGGCCAATAGTTAGGGCGCAGCAGGTGTAGAAGCCACCTGTGTACCTGCCCTCTGGCAGAGAGATGAGCTGCATATAGAAGACTCTGTTCTAGAACAATCCCAGGCAGAGTGAGGAGAGCATTTATTCCCATGCTGAGGCAAACGAAGGGTGTGGGGAAGGCAGCTGGAGTGGGGGTGAGGCTGAGAAGAGCTATCCTCTGCTGGGCCTGGACGAAAGAGTGGATTTGCTTTGCTGTAGAGGCAGTGGTGACAGCAAGGGAGGGAGACCTGAGCAACCATTCCCTCCCAGGGTGGAGGGAATGAGAGTGGGTGTGCACGAGGGAGGGCCCTGGAGGGACCACCTAGGCCAGGCTAGGTCCCTTGGACTGGACTTGACCTTCTCTGACCACCCAGAGCACATGCCCACCTCAGGCCCTCCCAGCTGCAGGCCATGTTTAAGGGGACTCCGCCATCGCTCCAATTGTTCTGATTAGAGAAGCAAAAACAAGCCAGGTGTTACCACGAAATGGTCTAATTAGCACTCACTGCTGACTATTTCTTTTTTTTTTCTTTTCTGTTTTAAACCCTGGACATTTTTTATTCACTAATCATCTCTCAGTTCAACCAGTGCAGAGCCGCACGCGATTTACCTTTTGATGTTCGCAGAAGAGAACTCTTGAATTTCAAAGAGCTGGCAGAGATTTAGCAGAATTGAATACAGAAGCTACAGCCGTAATCAAACCTCATTAGGGGTTATTCTTCCAGCAGGTTTTCCGCTGTCTCCTGCCTCCCTCCCTGATTAGAGGGCTGGTTGTTGTTTGTGTTTTCTTTGGGACGATCATGGTGAACAGTCCCCTTCCACCATCCTCTGGCAGAGGCTGCAGCCTTCTTTCCCCTCCCTGACCATGAGCTCCCGAAGACAGAGACAGTGAGCTCATGACTTTGTGTTGGGGTTCCTCTCTCCACCTGATACTAGTTGCCATGGTGAGAATCAAGGCTTCATAAATATGGTAGCTCCAGGCTAAGTTCTCTTCCAGTAGAGTCTGCATCCTGCATAGAAGGGGTAGTGCTCTCCAATCAGGGCTCAGAAGGGTCCTCCTGGGAGGAGGGCTGCATACAGCGCCTCCACCTGCACCCATTCTGAACCCCCTCTCCAACATCACAGGGAATCCCATGATAGCTGGTGTGGCCCAGCCATGTTTCTGAGTAGTCACGTGGTTTGGGGTGTTCAGGAGAAGCAGGATCCAGTCATCTCAGTCAGGCCTAAGACACAGAGTTAACCTTGCCCCTGGATAGAGATCCACAGCACAGGAGGGGTAAGTGAGTCAGTTCGATTCAAAAATCATTAATGATGCACCAAATTAAGTGATAATAAAAATTGCAACCATTTGTTATCATGAAGTGCCAAATATCATGTTAAATGCTTTTTATACACTTTCTCCTTTAATTTGCTCAACTGCACTGTGAAATAAGTACTCCTATTATTATCCCTGTTTTCTAGATGTGATTCTTTTCTGCACAGAGCAGTAAAGTAACTTGCCCGAGATTACACAGCTTGTAGTAAGTAGCTGCTATACCACAAGCTTCTGGAGGGTAGAATCATCATATGCCCAGTGCTGAGCACATAGTAGGTGTTCAGTAAATATCCCTCGAGGGAATAGTTATGGACCAAGGCTCTGTGCTAGACTCTGGCAATAAAGAGAGCAATGGGTCAAGGGTCTTGCCCTGGGATATTTCCCTCCAGAGGGGACCACAAGCGGGCGAGGTACAAAACCAAACTTCAGGGCTGGGAAGTGAGAAAAGTCATAGGATCAGATACAAACTGTTAGGAGATCCCAGAGGAGGAAGCAATTAATTCTCACTAAGTGCTTTGGAAAGCTGTTAGGGAGGAAGTGACATTCACACTGGTCCTTGTGGGCAGCACAGGGGCATTTCAAGCAGCGGCAGCAGCAGGAGAGAGGCTCTTAGTCATGAATGAGCAGGACAGCTTCAGACAGCGGCACTGGGCGTGGGAGGTGGGGAAATGTGGGCCAGCTTCTGATGGCAAAGGCCTTAGGAATGTGCTGAGGATTTGGGATGTCAATAGTGAGGAGCCCCTGGGGGGCTGTCAGTTTATTTATTTGCATTGGCGAGGAGAGTCACACAATCAAAGCTCCTTGTCAGAAAGTTCACTCTGGAGACCACGAGCAAGATGGCCTGGGAGAGGCTGGGGCAAGTTGAGGCTATAAACCAGACAGAAGAGGTTAAATCAGGGTAGAGATATAAGAAGTGAAAGTGATTTGAGTGACATTTTCCAGTCAAACCAGCCAGTCTTTACTGATTTGCTGTGGGGTTTCAGGGAGTAGGAGGGTTGCTGAGGTTAACTCCTGGGCTTCTGTCTGGGTGGCTTTGTGGGTGGTGGAGGTATTCACTAAGATGGTGAAGGCAGAATTACATTCCTGCTGGCTCACAGATAAGCAATATGACTGGACAAGCCCTTTGGTGCTCTGATTTTTCATTCCTTAAATGCAATGGTGTCTATTTAAAACTCAGGTTAGTACATATATTTTGCCACTAGAAGTTACAGTGATTTTTTTCTCTTTCCATCTTGCAGCGTATTAAACCGTACCCCTACGCATCTGATCCGGGAAATCATATTAGTGGATGACTTCAGCAATGACCGTAAGTCATGTCGCTCACTTGCTCTTTAGACACGAATGTCTGTTCCCAGCCACTCTGTAACAGGCAGAGGTGAGTCCACTGGTTTTCTGGGAATGGGGAAAAGCCCAGGTTTGTAATAGGTACGGAAGTCTTTGAGCGTCCGTGGCTAGGCTCAGAAGGAGAGAAGCTTTATATCCAAAAAACAATTTCTTGGGTTCTCTGCAATAATCTGCAGTCTGAGCTAAGGCCCTCTTCCTATCATTTCCTGGGAGGTCTAGGTGGGCCCTGTCTTTGGGACCTCCCCAACCCCGTGGGACATCCTGTCACCTGGCCATGACACAGTGAGGGCTGCCTTCCAACCTTTCCGCATTCTTTTCTTGCTCATTTCCTACCTTGTGTCCTCCAGTTATCCTATCAAAGAACCTGAGTCTCATCCAAATTCACAGCAAATCCACTCTCTCCAAGAAAAACATGTGTGTCTTTCCAGACACTGTGCATCAAATTTGAAATGTACAGTAATAGTTGAAGCATTGTCAGAATTAATGTACTGGTAGTGCCAACACCTCCCCTGAAGGCCATCCTCCCAGGAGCCTGGGTACAGTTCTGTGCAGTCAATCATAACCAAGCAGAACACCCTCTTCTTGGTGACGAACTGAGGGAAATGGAATGACCACTGTGGATAGCTCCAGGTCCTATCAGAGTGGAGTCCACCCCCACTAGTTCTGAGGCTGGAAGCTGGGCATTGGGAGCCACCCCCACACTGGGGTCTGTTGTACGAAGGCTGGAAACCCACACCCATTGGTGCTGCCTCGGAACCTCTGGGGGTGATGCAGAAGTGGGCTGTACATGAGGCCTAGAGTAATGAGATCAAGACTCTGAGTTCTGGAACGTGAGGATCTGCTCTCCCTTCCCTAGTGAGGAAGAGCTTGGAGGTGGGCAGACACTGGCCCTGCTGAGGGGTAGCCTGGCACTGAAGCAAGAGAAGAGAGTGCTGCTGGATTCATTTGCAAGCAGAATAGCAGTGGTTACAACATGGACTCTGGAGCCAGACTGCCTAGGTTCAAATCCTAGACCTGTAAATCACTCACTAGCTATGTGCCTTGGGCAAATAATCAACCTCGTGCATGTCAGTTTCCTTGTTATAAAACAGAGATGGTATATATGGTTTATATAAGGATTAGACATGTTAATACATTTGAAGTGCTTAGAACAGTACTTAGCCCAGAAGCCTGTGTAAGTCTTTTCTGTTATTCTTTAAAGTTCAGGGCCAAGCAGGGAGGCCAAGGTCAATAAACTAATAAAGCAAAACCACAATGGTAGAGCCAAGATATGGAGTTCAGAGCCAGGGAGCTGGTGAACCAAAGGAGTGAGGAGCAGCAGGCAAGCCAGTGAGTAACAGGGACAAATGCTTAGGATGGGGTTTCCTGTATGGTGGAGAAGTGAACCAGCTCTGTGTAATGGGAGGCATGCTGACTGGGACCCTTCCAAAAGCAGGTCTGTGAGCTGAAAGGAAAGTCTAAAATCTCATTTATTCTTGGCCTTCCAGCAGTTTTTACCAGACCTACTAAATTGACCAGTGCTTTGAATGGCCTATAAGAAAAGAGAAATGGGGAACGGGCACAGAGGCTCATGCCTGTAATTCTAGCACTTTGGGAGGCTGAGGCGGGAGGATCATCTGAGGTCAGGAGTTCGAGACCAGCCTGGTTAACATGGTGAAACCTTGTCTTTACTAAAAATACATAAATTAGCCAGGCATTGTGGTGCATGCCTGTGGTCCCAGCTGTTTGGGAGGCTGAGGCAGGAGAATTGCTTGAACCCAGGAGGTGGAAGTTGTAGTGAGCAGAGATTGCGCCACTGAACTCCAACCTGGGCGACAGCGAGATTCCGTCTCAAAAACAAACAAAAGAGAAATGAGATTGTTTGTGTTAATAACAAGGTTAAATGCTTGAGGGGATGGATACCCCATTCTCCATGATGTGATTATTACACATTGCATGCCTGGATCAAAACATTTCCTGTGCCCCATAAATATATATATCTACTATGTGTCCATAAGAATTAAAGATTAAAAAATTAAATTAAAAATTGTTTAAAGAGAAAAATAACAAAAAAGAAAAGAGAAATGTCCCCAGGTGACTAAGCCAAGATTTTCCACCTGGAACATTTTCAAGCAAGTATACAGGTTCCATTGTGTACTGACCTGTTCCAAAGTGGCCCAGTTGAGGCCTCTTTGCCCTAGACTGGCCACCTTGTATGACAGCAGTGATCTGTCAGCCCCTCATAGCCTGGAAACACCCTGGAGTCAGGACTGCGCTCTGCAGTTAGGGGACAGTGGACAGGGCTGCCTCACCTACCCTTCAGGTTCACCTGCAGTGCACACAATTGTAACACGTAGGTCCATCCCCGGGCGCTCAATTGGCTTAACCTTTTGTCTTTGCAGCTGATGACTGTAAACAGCTCATCAAGTTGCCCAAGGTGAAATGCTTGCGCAATAATGAACGGCAAGGTAGGTCTGAGCTGTTGTGCGGGAGCCTCCAGTGTGAGTGTCGGGGGGTCGAAGGTGTGATGGTGTGTGTGTGTTGGGGTGATCAGTGGGGAATGCTGGGTGGCTTCTCCCTGGTCTCGCTAGACAATGGAGTGACAGTGGCACCCACTTCGTCATTTGTTCCTGACTGTAGGTCTGGTCCGGTCCCGGATTCGGGGCGCTGACATCGCCCAGGGCACCACTCTGACTTTCCTCGACAGCCACTGTGAGGTGAACAGGGACTGGCTCCAGCCTCTGTTGCACAGGGTCAAAGAGGTGAGTGAGGCTGAGGAGCAGGGCCGGGCCTCGTGCCCCAGCTTTCTCCAGGCTCTCTCTCAAGCTCATTACTTCACATGTGCACCCCCAGTTCTTCTGGGAGGTGGGCAGAACAGATCGCAGTCCTGATTTTAATGATGAAGGAACTAAGGTAGAGCAGCCTGTGTGAGATCACACGGCAGTCAGTGGTGGAGCAAGGACCGGGATGTGTTGTGACTGGGACTGTCACCCATAGCAGGCCTGCACTTGGGACAGCTGGGACATAACATATGCAGTTTCCTGGGCAGGAATGAGCTGCCCAGAACCGGTTCTACCGGAGAGCAGAAGGTTCCAGAATGGGAACCCTTATGGGTGTCTTTTGTAGAAAGGAGGCAGCAAACTTAACCAGGCTTCATCCCCTAATTCCTGGGTCCTCTGTCTTACTTCTACCCTCACCCAAAGGCTACACCAAGCAGGCAGGCTAGATGCCAAGAGACCTGAATTCCTTGCCCCTCTTTGCCCTTAAATTACTCTACAATTCTGGATGCTTCATTCCTCCAGTGTCTCAATTACTCCCCAAAAAGTGAAAGGAAATTTAATTTTTCTTATTATTTTATATTCCCTGAAGTCTATCTACTTCCCTACTGATCTACAGAATGTGTGGCAATTGCAGATGGCAGTATCAATTCAATGACTAGCATTCATACTGTGTTCCTCTTCCTGAGTTATTGACTCCTATAGCCATTCTGTGAAGTAGGAGGTCAGGTATTTTTAATATACCCACTTCACTAAAGAGGAAACAGTCAGGGCAATTATATCACTAGGTCTGATGTTTTCTACTTGGTACCACCAGCACCAGAACGCTGGCGTTACCTCAACAGCATCTTCCCTGTGCTGTGGTTATTTCCTGCTCACTCTTCATGGTAGCTCCTAAACTCCTACCTGCATAATGACAGTGTTAAGAGGACTAAAGAATAAAGCTATGTCGTCTGCTCAGAAGAAAACAAGGAAATCCTTCCCAACATTGTTCATTCCAATGAGATAACCTCAGTGGGTTTACAAAGTTCTGTCACATGGGCCTAGACGTTAAGACCCATCAGTAACCATTTTCTCTGAGATTGGGATGGCTCGTCGTCCACTTAGTGTTGTTTAGAAAAATCTCCTCTCCAGAATCGCTTGAACCCAGGAGACAGAGGTTGCAGAGAGCTGAGATCGCATCATTGCACTCCAGCCCAGGCAACAAGAGTGAAATTCTGTCTCAAAAACGAAAAAGAGGAAGAAGAAAAATCTCCTCTCCTACTCTTTTTTGATATCTTCTAGGCAAAGAGGTCTGGATTGGGAAATGTTGAAGGGCCTCTCCTGGCACTGAAGTCCCTTCCAAATGCACCCCTCCCTCCATGCTCTCTTCTGCAGCCCCTTGTCCCTGGACATGCCCTGACATTCCCACTGCTCCAGCTCTGACCAAGCCCTTCCTGTCCCTGGATGCCGTTCCCCTCCTCTCCACAAACCCCCTTGCTCTGTGGGGCCTCATCCATGGCTCCCCTTCTCTAGGCAGCCTTTCCTGACTGCGTGGCCAGCTAGGATCACTCCTGGCAGTCATTGCTCCCTTGGCCCACCATTTCCTCTTCTGGATTAGTCCTCTGCCTCCCCTAATAGCTTACAAATCCAATGGGGGCACCAATGACTCCTTGTGGCCACCCTGCCTGTCATAGAGTAGGTGCTCAGTGTTCAGAAATGATAATAAAAAACCAGATGCCATGGGGAGGTGTTATGGTTGGAAGAGGAGAAAATCAAGCTTGCTTCCTACCCATAAATGAATCAACAGACATATCCTGAGCACCTATTTTGGGCAGAGTCCCAAGGGTTGGAATGGGCTGTGTAAAAGGTACCCATACCCTGCTTAGTAAGGTCCGCTGGGTTCCTTGTGCACTGGTGCCACACTGCTTCACAAATGACCTCCAGTAAAGAGAAGCACAGTATAAGTGACCGCAAGTAGAAGCAATACAAAAACTCTAGAAAGAAGGAAATTCGGCTGGGTGCGGTGGCGCATGCCTATAATCCCAGCACTTTGGGAGGCCAAGGTGGACGGATCTCGAGGTCAGGAGATTGAGACCATCCTGGCCAACATGGCGAAACCCTGTCTCTACTAAAAATATAAAAAATTAGCTGAGCGTGGTGGCACACACCTGTAGTCCCAGCTACTTGGGAGGCTGAGGCAGGAGAATCGCTTGAACCATGGAGGCAGTGGTTGCAGTGAATCGAGATTGTGCCACTGCACTCCAGCCTGGGCGACAGAGCAAGACTCTATCTCAAAAAAAAAAAAAAAGGAAATTATTTGTGAGGAAGAAATATGGAAAACATTTGAGCACCTCCTGATTATAGAAGTAGAGGAACTCTACTCCGCAGCAGGAACCTTTACCTCCCCAAAAATGTCTGTCTGCCTGTAAGTTGTTGACGCTACCCTAGGGCCAGCTATATCGTCCTGCTGCCGTTCATGCCAGGAGTTAAAAGGAAACTGGAGTATGTTGAACAGAAACTAAAGGTTAAGCTTGCAGAATCAGAACTGAGTCTAGGAGTACTTAGCTGGGGAAGAAACCAGTGGGAGTTGGAGATAGTGTCTCTGTTTACAGGGGATTTTATACAGAAGAGACAAGGTATTCCTTACTTAAACTCAGGTCATATTTTTAAAGTGGATTTCCAACTCAGGGACTGCAGTATAGTGGAAAACCCCTTGGCAGAGGATGGAGTAGGCTGCGACTTACCTCATTTTCCATTACAACAGTAACCCATGGTCATTGCAGACATTTTGGAAAATATGGAATGGTAGAATGAAAATGAATCAACCAAAATTCTATCATGCAAAGACATCCACTGTTAACATTTCTTTCCATTCAGTATCTTTTTCCTTTGCAGAAAGTGTCTTTTTTTAAATAGTTACTATAATACTGTATTTATATGATTTTTGTATTCTGCTTTTTTCCCTTAATGTTATACATAAGCATTTTCTGAGCAACTATTCTAAGGCAGTTTGCTCCTTGCCGAGAGAATGGCAGATGCGTTGTAGTGTACGCTTGCAGTCAAGAAGTTCATCTCAAAAAGAAATGAGGGGCTGAGGTCCAGGGCACGGTGCAGTGCACACTTGGCACTTCTGTCCCCTCCTCAGGCTGTTCACCCCTCAGGACCTCTGCCTCTGACCAGACCCCTTACCCTCTCAGTTTGCTGGCCATGCACCCTGGAACTGAAGTTCCTGGGGCCCCAGGTCTCTTTGGATATTGGGGGCTGCTAGGTGAGGTCATGGTAAAGACTCAGACCTGAACCCAGGAGCTCTCTGCCCAGAGCTGTGCCCAGGCCTCTATGGGTGCAGCTGTCACAGCAGTGGACTCAGTCCCCATGGCCACTGCCCCCAAACTGATTTCATATGAGTGTGCATGTGTGTATGTGTGCACGTGTGTGTGCATGTGTGTGCGTGTTTTGTGTGTTGTGTTGTAAAATACATATAATGAAAGTTACCATTTTAACCTTTGAAAGTGGGCAATTGAATGATTTTAGTATATTCACGAGGTTGTGTAATCACCACTGCTTAATTTTAAAAGTTTTCATCACCCCAAAAGGAAAAGTTTTTATTACCCCAAAAGGAAACCTCATACCCATTGGCAATCACTCACTCCTCATTCTCCTCTTCTCCCTGCCCCTGGCCACTGCTAATCTGCTCTCTGTCTCAATGGATTTGCCAGTTGTGGACATTTCATATAAATGGAATCACACAACATGTGGCCTTTTGATACTGGTTCCTTTCACTTAGCGTATCTTTGGGCTTTATCCATGTTGTATGGATATTGGCATACTGTTTCAAGTATGAATGCATGTATTGGCATTCATTTTCGTGGCTAATACTATTCCATGGCATGTGTATACCACATTGTGTTTATCCATCCAACCGTTGATGAACACCTGGGTTGTTTCCACCTTTTTACTTCTGTGAATAGCGCAGTTATAAACATTTGTGTACAAGTTTCTGTTTGGGTCCCTGTTTTCAATTATTTGGGGGTGTATATGTGAATTGCTGCTGGCTTATATGGTAAATTGATGCTTAACCTGCAGGGACCCCCAGGCTGATTTTGTCCCTGCAGAATGTGTTAAGGGAGCCTTGCTTTCCTTGGGCACTTAATGAACCTCTGAAGCCCTTTCCATCCCAGTGGTCCCAAGTTCATCTCAGAAACCCTCTCTGAAAAGGGCTCTCCTTTCTACATCCATGGCCAGCCTTACCTGCTGGTCGGGCAAAGCCTTCATCTCTTCGTTTCCGAATGTGAGCAATGTCTGCCTGCTGCCGACGCTCCTTCTCTTCCTAAGCTAAGCTCCTGGGTCCTTGCCCCACCTGAGCTAAAGCTTTTGTAGCAAAGAGGTTAGCAAAGAGACAAACCCAGGAACCATGGTCCAGCTTTCACCCTCCCAGGTCTGCAGTGGCCTTGAGGGCTGCAGAGGTTTTTGCTAAGACTCTGACTCCTTTAATGACCTGGAACAGTTCCTCTGGGCCAGCCCTCTGGGGACAGGGAGTGAGGGCGTGAGTCAGCCTGTGTTTCCTGGTGTCTTTGTATGTGTCTTGCCTCAGAGTAGGACATGATTTGATCCTGTGAGTGGAAGTGGAAATTTTAAGCTGTAATTGGAGTTTGGGATTTTCAAAAATAGAAAGAGATAAGAAAGAGACTGGGCTTCAGCTGTCATCCGCTGTCCTCAGCTGGTGTTTTCCACATTGAAAACCTCCCCAATTTTCCTTCTTTTCCTTTCAATTACATGATGATACTTGAAACAAGTACCAAGTTGGGGTTTTTTTAAACATAAGCTTTTTTTTTTTCAGTCTCCTTATCCATGTAGTTCTTTAGTGGGAAAAAAAGATTTTAAGAAACTCCAATCTCTGCAAAGCATTTGGTAAATTTATATAAATCATAGCTTACATATTCTTCAAAGTCTTCTCACATGCCTTTCTCTCTTGTTTCCTCACAAAAGCCCAGTTAGAGAGGCAGGATAGTTTTGCAAATAATAATTTGTCTTTCTTTTATAGATGAAAAAACAGAGTCCCCAGAGCTGGCTGATTTACTTAAGGTCACACATATTCTAGATGGCAGAATCAGAATGGGAACCCAGGTGCCCTGTCAACCTAGCTGTCCTTGTCTTTGCCCCACAATGTCACCTCCTTGAGGATTCCTCCCTGTGTTCCCCACGCTTCCCTTCAGGCCAGCTTAGAGGCCCCCAGGCTGTGTATCTATACCCACATCAGAACCATCTACTCACCTGTCCTCACCTTCTCTAGACTGTGAGGTCTTACTCATCCTTGTACCTGCCACGATTCCTAAACCATAGTAGGTGCTCAGGAGTGCTGGTTGATCACAAGAGTGGACGTCTCTAGGAGCTTTTTGATTGCCCATTCACAATGTGGTTTTAATTACATGACTCAGTGGAGGAATGAGAGACCTGATGGCAGGGGTGATAGATGGCCATGGGCTGATGCATTCAGCCTCTTGTAGTTGCTCCTGGTGAGGGTTGGGTAGGAGTTGGGTGGAGAGTAGGGGCTTGGATTTGCTTGGAGGAGGGGAGAGGAAGGAGTGTGGTCCAGGATCTGCAAGGGTTCCACCAGCTGCCTGCTTGAGCCTAAGCATGGACCTTGCTTTAAAGATACATCCTGCTGGGGCATGCACACAGAGAGCTCAGTGTGCCTCGGTGCTTTAATTGAGAGTCCCTCCATCCCCCAGCCTACAGGAGGAGAAGCCGTCTTGTTCAGCTGTAATTGACCCACCTGCTTGCTAGCAGCACTGACACAATGTCCTTAGAGGGAGCTAATAGATGCCCTCTTTTAGCCAGCACAGATTGAACACCTGCTGCCCACCAGGCTTTGGGCCAGAGCTGAGGAATACAAAAGCAGAGCAGGTACTGACCTCCCAGGGCACTCAGAGAGGTCGTGTCCTGACTTTGGTGACTCATTATAAAGCCTCTTGCAGGCCCATTCAAGGTCATAGCTTTATACATACTTAGCCCCAAATATCCCTCACTACCTATCTGGCCTCCAAGACTCTCAGCCAAGCAGATACCACAACTGAGCTATGACAGGAATAATAGAAGGACAGAACCCCTCAGAGCTTACAGGAGGAGTGCACCAGAGCCTGTTGCAGCCCTGGAGGCAGAGCCCATGCATGGCTTCTGGGGAAGTCTGTGACCAAAGTAAGCAACCAGCATTTTATTTTCCATTGCAGGTTTTAAATACTGGGGAAAGATTTTTTTTAAAGTCAAAGCAAAACAGGATTGCAGTCTGGGGGTCCCCAAGACTACCCTCAGGTTTAATAACTTGCTACAAGGACTGAGGACTCAGCAAAACTGTTAGAATCATGGTTATGGCTTAACTACAGTGAAAGGATACAAATTAAAACCAGCAATGGGTAAAGGTGCACAGGAAGAGTCCAGGCACAAGCTTCCAGTTGTCCTTTCCCAGTAGGTTGTACAGATACCACTTACTTTTCCTAGCAAGGTTGTGAGGCAACATCACAGAGTATTGCCAAAGGGTAAAGCTCCCCCAAGCCTCGATATCCAGGGTTTTTATTGGGTGTCAGTAAATAGACATGGCTAACTACCCTCATGGTCTCCATGCCTTTTCAGAGGTCAAGTTGAGTTGGTACCACACAGCCCAAGGTCTTCTCCATAAACCACATTGTTAGCATAGATTATCTGGTATAGCCCACAGCCCCAGGTAAACAAAGACAGTCTTCTAGGCAGGACATTCCAAGGGGTTAGAGGTTACCTCCCAGGAGCTGGGCAAGGGCCAAACATATCTTTGGGCATGGTTAATCCTTTATTGCATAAGAGTCACAGAAGGACCTAGTACAGCTGCAGAGGCCCCAAAGCTCAAAGCAAAGGCAAAACCAAGACTTTGTCAGACATACAGAAGATATCTCTGAACTTCTGAGGTCATTTCAGAATCCAAGGAACAATTGTGTGTGTATTTGTGTGTGCATGTCCAGGTATTTGTGTGGATGGTGGTGTTTGTGTGCCTGCAGTATGTATCCATATATATCCATGTATCCTGTTGACATATCCACAGACACACAATGACAGTGGCCCAAGAGCCCCAGAGGAACTGTGGCAGCTGGGCAGGTGCAGTGCTGACTATGAATGAACCATCTGTGACATCCCAGAGGTAGAAGTAATGCATTGAAAATGAGCATTTCTTTCCATGTGGGCCAATTGGTTTTCAGAGGCACCTTGTTACTGTCAGAATGAGTCACATGTGGGAGGCTGAGGGCCAAATTAAGTCTGTGAACTTAAAATCAGGCACTCAGTGAATCTAGAGTTTAAAATAAGAAGACAACCTCATTTGGGGGAAAGATTGAACCAGGACATTAAATGGCTTCAAGGAGAAACAGAGGTTCCTGCCTGTGCTGGCCAAAGGGTGGTTGGTGCAGAGGATTGGAAAAGCAGTCCTGCCTGGTTCCCAGGGACCTGCTGGTTTTGATGGGCTGCCTGATTCCCATTTAGCTGTCCAAAAGTTTCGGTGTTCACAGCTCTTTGACACCTCTCTGGGCAATGTGGGGAGTTTTCCTCACTGCACATCAGGTACAGGGCTACTCACCCAGAAATGAGAAATTTGAAAAATATATGTACAGTGGCTCGATGGCTCCAAGAAGCTGGTGACTTAGGCTTGCATATTTTGAAAATGTTTCCTGCGTGATTTTGATGCCGTAGATGGGGTGGTCTGAGGGATGTAGCAAGTAATGAGGCTGGAAAGCTAGATATAGGCCTGTTCTTGATGGTCTGGGGTGCTATGCTAGGGAGTTTGTACTTTATCTTAGAGGCAGTTAAAGTTTTTAGCAGCTGAGTGGCAGAGTCAGATTTGCAAATCAGAAAGACAACTTTGGCAGCCATATGTAGAATAAAAGGAGAAGAGCAGGAGATAGAGTGGGGTTGGGTTTAGGAGTCCATTGTAGTACTCCAGGCTTGAGGGGATGGAGGAGAGGCAGGCTGAACTCAAAGAGCAGTTTTGGAGTTAGAACCAGCAGGATTTGGTCTGGTTGATGGGCTGGGTGAAGCTTCTTCATTTAGTGCTGCGGGGAGGGAAGACAGGTGATGATTCTCTTAACAGAAATAGGGAACTTAAGGAAGGGAGCATGTTTGGGGAGAAGACAATGAAGTCAACCTTTGAAAGGTGAGTGAAATTCACATGGAGGTGGCCAATGGCATATTGTATCTGAGTCTGGAAGCTAACAGGAAAGTCGGGGCCTGGTACAAATTTGTGACTATTCATCTGCAGGGGACAATTAAAGTTAGGACTCTGGGAGATGCTATTCATCAACTTATCCATGAACCACAGGCCTAGAATGAAGCACCATGGGAGTATGGTTTTGCTTCTTGGGGCTGCAGTCTTGGGGTCACCTTCCCAGCTGTATCAGTCCATTCTAACATTGCTATAAAGAAATACCAGAGACTGGGTAATTTATAGAAGAAATGAGGTTTAATTGGCTTATGGTTCCACAGGCTGTATAGGAAGCATGATGCTGGCATCTGTTCAGCTTCGGGGGAGACCTCAGGAAACTTACAATCATGGCAGAAGGTGAAGGGGGTGCAGGCTGGTCACATGGCCAGAGCAGGAGCAACAGAGCAAATGAGTGGGGAGGTGCCACACACTTTTAAACAACCAGATCTCACAAGAAGAACATACTCGCTATCACCAGAACAGCACCAAGGGGATGGTGCTAAACCATTCATGAGAAATCCACCCTTATGATCCAGTCACCTCCCACCAGGCCCCACATCCAACACTGGGGACTGCAATTTGACATGAGATTTGATTGGGGACACAGATCCAAACCGTATCACCAGCTGACTATGTCCTCTGCCTCCTAGAGCCCCACTCATGGTGAAGGCCTTCTGGAGCCCCTTCTTCTCAATTTCCCCTTTCTGGGTGTGCAATACTCCCCAGCCAGCCTCCATCATGTCCACCTTTCTTAGATGGCCACTGCGGCAGGGAGGTCCCAGCGGTCAAGGAAAACCTCTTAGCATTTTAGGCATCAGAACTGGAGAGGTCCCATTGCCCAGTACCCCCTTTTATAGATGGAAAAATTAAGATCCAGAGATGAAAGGGCTCTATGAAGGCCACAAAACTCATCTCTGGCCCTACCCTCACGAGGCCATCCCAAGCTCCCTGACTCCCAGCTGGGCTCCTCTCCATAAGCTAAGTGTGGGTCTGTTGTCTTACAGGACTACACGCGGGTGGTGTGCCCTGTGATCGATATCATTAACCTGGACACCTTCACCTACATCGAGTCTGCCTCGGAGCTCAGAGGGGGTGAGTTGGGCTAACACCTCCTCCCCAGTAAGGATTTTCTTTTCCTCTCAGTCGCTGCTTTTAAGTGGGGAGAGTGAAGGAAAAGCTCTTAGTTGCTTGTCGAGAAAGCTCAGCCTGCAACCTGCACTATAATTACCTTAGCTTGGCCCTTACCACCAGGACTGTGGATGGAAGGGCTAGGGGGTGGGCAGGATGCTCCCAGCACCCAGAGCTGCAGCTCTAAGATAGGGCTCACCCCACTTAACGTCCAAAAATGTGATGGGAGCAAGGATTTCCCAGCTACATGTGGCCTGCATTGTTCTGATGCCAGCAGTGGGCACCACCCTCTCCTAGAGACATGTGATTATTCTGTTAACAGGAGTAGGGACCTTAGAGAAGGGAGCATGTTTGGGGAGACCCACCCCAGCTCTCCACATAGGGCCCACTGTTGCCCCCACTTCAAGAATGACTTTTAGGTGACTCAGGTAGTTTAGGAGCCTCTCACAAACCTCCTGCTCACACCTTCCTGAGACTCAGTGCCAAGGCCCACATTCCATGACTGTCCATCCTGTCATCCTCGGCCCCTACCCCTAGGCTCTTTATCCTCTGCCCTTTATTTCTAACCCTACACAGCAGAGAAAGCTCAGAGAGGCAGTAGTGGGTAGAGGAAGAACAGGAAGCTGTGAACGGCGCTTTGGCAGCCATGCTGCTGATCAGCCTAGGGAAACCTGCAATCCCAGGGACTGGCCTCTTTGAGACCTACCTCTCCAGGACCTGGGTACATTCATGACCTTCTGGAGAAGGTGCAGAATGAGCAAGTGCTTTTGAGAGACCAAAGCAGGTGGGTTGGTGCTGTGTTGTAGGGTTTGACTGGAGCCTCCACTTCCAGTGGGAGCAGCTCTCCCCAGAGCAGAAGGCTCGGCGCCTGGACCCCACGGAGCCCATCAGGTAAGTGGGAAGAGTCTGTGCAGGGGTGGGCAGACCATCACCACTGGATCCTGTCAAGTGTAGGGAGGTGCTCAATATCCGATGTCAAAGCATCAAGCAGACAAAGGGAGCCCTTTGCCAGGCCATCTCCACTTTTGCCTTTATTTTAGGAGGTTTCTATCCTCTTGGGTTCTTCTCGCTAAGGGGATGGGGGCCAGCAGAGGCCTGTGCTGAGGTGTGCTGCCCACCCTCACACATGCCATGATGTCCTTGTGCCTCCTGCTAATGTCGGAGCCCAACGTTGGTTGAGTGGTCCCATTTGGCCTCTAGTGAGGGGAAAGATGGTCCCTTAGGGCCAGGAGCAAAGTCCCAGGGTCTTGGACATCAGGATTCAGCCCAGGGATGTTGAGTCAGCCACTGCTGTAAGTGGAGGCCAATATGAAGGTCACTGTGACATATTCATAAGCACAGCTGCCCTGTTCTCTGCAGGAAGATGACAGTGGCATGAACTCTGGCACTTTGCCGGGCTGTGGGTGGCTTTGTCCTGACCCACATTCTCTCCCAGGCCCCACTGTGACCCACAGCATATTGTGGCTAGGGCTTTGCATGGGGCTTGGGGACCAACTGAGGGCTTGGGGTAGAGTAGAGCATAGTGGTCACCACACAGAGGAGCCTGTGGTCTCAGCTTCAAGAGTGATGGTCTTGGTGTCCTACCTACTGGACAGTAAACCAGTCCCGGTCCTCTTGGGAATACTTAAGCTAAAACAAGCCTACCTCAGGCAGGGCAGCAGGAGGATAAGAAGTGTATGGATAGATACAGAGGCCACTGGATTTCTCAGTCCAGATTAGGGATGCCCAGGACTAGCCAAAGGCATCTCTGTGTCTCTGGTGTTGCCACATAGTAAGTATTTAATCAGTTTTGTTGAGTTGGCTGAAGTCAAATTGAGGACAAAGGGACTAGCAAGAGCTAAGAATGGGAATGTGAATGGTGACCTTCCAAATGGGGGTGGGGACTCTGAGAACTCTACTGTGGGGTAGGACCTTGGTCTCATCTACCTGATGGCCCCTCCTTGCTCCTCCAGGCTTCTCTATTTGGAGAGATACCAAGAGGAAAATTGGAGCCAGTTGGTACCCAGGACAAAGTCCTTCATTTCTAAAGGGAGAGGGAGGAGGAGCTTCTTATTATGCTGAGCATCACACAGCTCACATCAGCTCCTCACCACGGGCAGTGCATGGTGTGGGTGTGGGAAGAGCAAAGGGTCAAGGTGATGCTGTGCAGCTCCCATGGGGTTTTCCTGCCTCTGTCACAGGGGTGGCATTCTCAGGACAGGTTCTCTTCTTGTGGGATAGCTCTGCTCATCAGAGGGCACTTGTTTCCCAGGATGAAGCCAGTTCTCAGGGAACAGCAGGATGTGGCAGCATCAGGAGACCTGGGCTTCTGACCAGCTGTCCATCAGTTACTTCTTTGATATGGAAGAAAACTTCCTTCACCCTCTGGATCCACTGAACGGGGGCCAGGTCTTTGAGGGCTTGCCCACCTATCCAGCCACTGATTATTAGCTTGGAATCTGCTCCCCTCCTGCCTTCCTTGGTAGCCCCTTTTCAGGCATTTCTCTGGCATCTCTCCAGAGAAGTCTGGGGACTGGGGCGAAGAAAAGGAAAAAAATATGAGGGTGTGTGAGTTTGCTAGGGCTGCTGTAACAGCATACCACACACGGGGCTGCTTAAACAACAGAAATGTATCGTCCTGCAGTTCTGGAGGAGAGGTCTGAGATTAAGGTGTCCACAGGGTTGCTTCCTTCTGAGGGCTGTTCTAGGCCTCTCTCCTTGGCCGGTAGATGGCCATGTCTTCCCTGTATCTCTTCACATTCTCTTCCTTCTGTGTGTCTGTCTCTGAGTCCAAATTTCCCCTTTTTATAAGGACACCAGTCATATTGGGCTCATTACCTCATTTTAACTTGATTACCTCTGGAAAGACTTAGTCTCCAATTACAGTCACATTCTAAGATACTGGGAGTTAGGACTCCAGCATATCTTTTTAAGAAGGAATTCAACCCATAACAGAGGCATAAAGAGGAAAAAAAAAAGGAGAGAGAGCCCAGTTTCAGGAAGCAGATGTGCTGCTACCAAGTGCCGCCTCAGCCCTTCTCCTCTGCGTGGTTGGTAGCCCACTGTCCCTTCTCCCAGTAACAGAGCTCCCAAGAGAGCCCTGCTGTGCAGAGCCTGTGGAAGAGGCTGGGGGAAGCTCCCTGGGTCATCGGAATAGCAGGGGTCCTGAGTGAGCCCTGTGTCCCCATGGGAGATATGCTAATGAGTGAATTTGCCTGTCTGCAAGGTCAGGAGATTTACAATCACAGGAAAAACCCTGGAGCTTGTTCTCATTTTAGGTAACTGGAAAATGTACTGGCCCTTCTCGAGAGGAACAGAAATGGGAAGAAAATGAGAGTGGGGTTTTCTTTCCCCAAATGGGAAATGAGTGTTTCAGACTCAAGGGGCCGAAGAATTTGAGAGTGATCTCCTCACTAGAACTGATCCTCTCTCTTTTTCTTCCAAATGCACAGGACTCCTATCATAGCTGGAGGGCTCTTCGTGATCGACAAAGCTTGGTTTGATTACCTGGGGAAATATGATATGGACATGGACATCTGGGGTGGGGAGAACTTTGGTGAGTCCCTGCCTCTGCATCCTGACCTATGCTGTTCTATACACCCTGGGGACTGGGGCGGGGACCTCTGTGGTTTTGGATCCAACACCAAGCTGTCAGAGAGTCACATGTGCTTGGGATGAGGTCCTGGGAGATGGTGAGTTACTCTTTTGGGGGAAAGCAGGTAGGGTGCCAAAGGAATAGTTGTTGGAGGGTGTTGATAACAAGGGAATCTCTCCATGAGGCTGCATGGATATTGAGAACCAGGGAAACACGCTCTGACAGACTATTAGGGGAAAGCTGAGATGTAACAGCCAGGAAGACCAAGGAGGAACACCAAGTCTGAGGGGTCAGATACAGGCTTGAGCGAGGAGTGATGCATTTGAAAATTTGCAGTTCGAAGGAGCTTGAAGAGAAAGAATGAGGAACAGGAACAGCAGTGACATCCATTAACATCCATTAAAGTCTGTTGGCTTCTTTGATTGCAACACTCAGTTTCGGGTATTGAGGAGGGTCTGGGGATATTTTGCCCTTATCTTATAGTGGGAGAGGAAGGGGTGAGGGAATGGGGCTGGGTTATAGGACCCAAAACTGTACAAACAGATGGTTGGATCTGGTCATGGTGGTATAGAGCTGAGGCTTGTAGCCACAGGAGAAACAGCACAGTCAGAAAGACCCATTCCATCTAGCTAGTGATACTTCATACTCATTTCCCTTGTGTATTAAAGGTGTTAACGTCAGGATACTAGCTCTACTTCTTGGGGCTGTTAAAAGCCATTGAAGTAAATGTGTAAGATCTTGGCACCATGCAGGCATAATACATGTCAGTTCCCTCCAGCAGGTGAGACCTAGGAGATCACTAGGATAGAAGCTGCACGAGGGCAGGGGTTGGGGTCCATTTTGCTCCTGGCTGTCTCCAGTGCTTAGCATAGTGGCTGCCAGGTAGGAGGCCCTCTGTAACTATTTGTTGAATGAACATATCACAGTAGAGTAAAAGGGAGCCTCCCAAAGTGTCAGGACCCTTCCCTCTCTGGGTACCATGGCACATGTCTGGCACGGGCTCTCTGAGCAGGGGCTCAGGCCAAGAAAATGATCCATGGGGCACATCCCAGCATTTAGCAGTAATCTGTGCATTGTCTGCTGCCATTGTTTTCTCCTGTTTCTGCCTCCAGGGTGTTTTATGGCTTTCTCCCTCAGTCACTAAGAGTTATTTCCTGGAAATTTATGGCTTCTGGCCTGACCCACAGCATCTGTTCTCCCAAACTGGGCAGTGTAGAGAAATGCATCAGAAAAGTCAGTCTCCTGTCATACAGCATCCAGACTGGATGCCCAGCAAACAAAACAGAAAAACACCCCAACACCCACACAAAATCGAATCCCTTCCCTGGGACCCAGCCCACGAAGGCCTTCTGGAATGTGATAGGGGGCTGTTGGTGTGGGGTTCGAGGCTGGGTCTGCCTCCACTAGCTCAGGAGAACTTGGAGCAGGTGGACCTTTGGTGTTCTCAGTGGGGTAGGGACTTCTCTCTTATGGGGTGGAGCCCATTTTTCTGTCTTGACAACCTCGGTATTATAGTTAGTGATTTGTTCCAGCCTTTCTCTCAGCCATCAGATGAATCCTCTCTACAGCATTTCTTATAGACAGCAGCCATCCAATCTCTGCTGAAATGCTTCTTATAATGATGCATTCGCTATTTCACAGTTTGGCATATTCTGTTGTAGATATATTTTTTGTTGAACTATTAGAGAATTCTTCTAAGTCAAAGCCTAGCTACCCCATCTTCTGTCTGTCAGGGCTTGTACTGCCCTCTTGAACTGCACAAAGTGATTCTTCTTCCACATGGAAGTTCTATTTGGATTCAGGCAGCATGAATTTCAAGGATGGCACAGTCTGGTCCATTTTGGTATTGGTAGCAATACCTTTCCTTATAGCAATGTTAACACACATCTGCTCAAATCAAGTAGCAATCTCGTCTAGCTGGCTTCCGACTCTTTTGGCATCAACAAGGGCTGATTGGAATAGAGAAGTTGGAGAGGGTGCTGGGAGGTGTGGGAGAGACATTTGCAATCCATCACAAAATTTTTAAACCACAAAAAAAGCACTGCCAACAGCTATCACAGGGAACACTTCATTTTACCCCACCCCAACATTCCATTATGTTATAGCCAGCTAACAGCACTTTGAAAGCCATTTCTGGATTTTTTTTTTTTTTTGGCATTTTATATGCCAGAAAATGCAGTGCTTTTCCAGTGGTGGCTGTGTCACGTGGACAGTGTCACATCTGCGGGTGGGGATAACAAGGCACCTGAGTACGTGAAGGAGGAATTTGAAAGAGGGTCCCCGTGAAGATCAGGGATTTGGATGGGGTGTACGAGTGATGCTCCAGCTGCGAAGGGGAGATGGCACTAAGGGGTGAAGAAAGGAGTCCTGGCTCCAGAGTGTGGCAGGAAGGGCCTCCTACCCACCAAGTCACCAAGTCCTGCAGATCAACTGCCCTCAGCATCACTCACATCCGTCGCCTTCTCTCCATCTGCTCCAATACTCTCCTCAGTGGTCCTCCATCTCTATTGTACTATTGAATCTGAGCTCTCACACCCCTGCCAAAGTGCTTGTTTTGAAATGCAAACCTCCCCACCCCTTCCAGGCCTGGCATTCTCAGTGGCTCCCTTTTGTCCTAAGGGGAGACTCACACTCCTCAGCTGGATCCCTCCCTCCCATGGCCTTGCCTGCCTCTCCAGCCTCATCAGCCTGCTCCTGCCTCAGCCTTAGGTCCAGAGGTACCAACAGAACCTCCCAGTCTTCCCAGAGTGAGTCCAACCCACTATTAGGACCTAGCTTCCCTTTTCCACCAAACTTACTCTGCTGCAGAAGCTGACACTCTGCAGGACTCAGCCCTGGGGCCACCTCCTCTAGAACCAGAAAGCTTTCCCTGCCCTACCTCTGGCCCACCCTCTCCCTCATTCTGCACCCTTCAGCACCAGGTTCTCTTTATCACTGCACTGAGCCCTTGTATGTGTTTGTCTCTTTCTTCTACTGTGTCTGCCGCCCAGCCTTCTACCAAACCTGGGGCTCCTTACAGGCAAGATCATTCATTTGACTTCTCATTCTTGAGCCAGCAGTGGTAGAAACTACTCACTAAATGTGGGTTCAAAAAGCCAGAGACTGAGTGGGAATAGGGTTCAAGATGGGAAGGGCAATATATATGAGGCTCCATTTAAAATAAGTTTCATTGGATTAAATGGAGCCCTGGAGAGACATGTTTAAGGGTTTCCCTTTAAATACGAGAATAATAGCAGCTGGTAGAGACATCTTTCCTTTCTAAGTAATAGAATTTCTGTATGTTCTAGACATGTTTGCATATGTTGTGTTGTCTTTATTTCACAGCACAAAGATGCATGAGATGATTGGGACAGGCTCTGGCCACAGTGTCTGTGACCTACTCAATAGCACATGGCCCTTGCCCTACCCCATCTTGGTTTTCATGGGTTAGAAGCAGCCACTGATGGATTGGCTGCCATGGCCATGTGAAAGCCGTGTCTCATACGCTCACGTGCCCTGACCTCAGTGCCACCATTTCCAAAGTATTTCTAAGGTGAGCTGAGTAGTTTTGATCATTACATGTGCATTTCAGCCTATGAGCAGATGTTAGGGAAATGTGGCTTTTAGATTTTTTTTCAGAAGTTGATTTGCATTAAAATTGGATGCTTAAACTGCAATTTACATAACACAGTGTACATGTAATGTGTCTACTTTGAGCTGCATCCTACTTTTAGCTTTTGGTCTTTAGAGATAAAAGGAGTCTGTTAGAGAGAGAGAGAGAGAATGTGTGTGTGTAAAAGGAATCTGTTGCCCTAGTATAAAGTCTGTGTGTGTGTGTGTGTAGGGTGTATGTGTGTGTGTAGGTATGTAAGCGGTGCATATTTCCAAAAAGGAGCCCTTGGCACATATATGAAGGGTGAATATGGGATTCCTGAATTTAGAATGGGGGATTTCCAAAGCACAGCAGGCACAAAAGGCTGCTGAGAAGAGAGAGGTGAGTTGGGGCCCAGAGAGGAAGTACCACCACCTGCTGTCCCAGAATGTAGTCAGGGACACCAGGCTATGTCAGGCTCGGCTCTCCTGAGTGTGTAAGTATGTGTGTGGCGGGGGGTGGGTGGGTGTGTTATGGGAAGAATGTGGGCTGTGGAATCAGGTAGGCCTCAGTTTAAATCCTATAATCATCACTAAGCATTCATAGGCCTGAGTTTAAATCCTGTAATCATCGCTATGCATCCTTGGGAAAGTTACTTCACCTCACTGAGCCTGTTTCTAAGTCTTTAAAGTGGAGACTGATCCCCGTAGTAGGGAGAACAGCCCCCCCAAAGATGTCCACACCCTAATCCCTGGAACCTGTCAGGATGTTACCTTACGTAGCAAAGGGATTTCCCAGATGCGTTTCGGGTCATTAATCAGTGACCTGAAGGTAGCAGATTATCCTGGCTTTTCTGAGTGGACCCAATTTAAACACTTGAGCCCTTAAAAGTAGAGAACTTTCTCAGGCTGGAGGCAGAAGAGAAGTAGCAGATGAAACCAGAGAGATGTGAAGCCCGAGAGGTACCGACCACGGCTGCTGGAGGGGGTGACGTGGAAGTAGCCGAGAGAGGCCCCAAGTTGACAGCCAGGTGGAAAAGGGAACCTCAGTCCTGCAACCCCAAGGAAAACTGAGTTCTGCAAACAACCTGAATGAGCTTGAAAGTGGATTCATCTTCAGAGCCTTCAGAAAGAAGCCATCCTGTTGACACCTTGATTTCAGTCTGAGACCCTAAGCAGAGGGCTCCGCCAAACCCACCCACTAAGTTTGTGGGGATTTGTTATTGCAACAGTGAAAAATGGTAGTAGGCCCCACATCACAGGGCTGTTGCAAAGATTAATTAGATAATGAAAGTGCCTGTTCTCCACCAGGGTGAGCTGCCTTCTCTTTCAGAGAGCAGGGTTTGTTAAACGAGGATTATGTGTGACCTACTGGAGTAGTTTATTGCTTGACTTTCTCTTTCAGCCTCACCCTTTCCATGATTGGTGGCTCAAGATTAGGGACATGGCCTCATCTGAGAAGAGCATACAAGTGTGATAGAAAGTCAGCTTTTCCCCCAGATGGAGAGTAAAGCTAATGCAGCCAGCACTCTGTTCCTTGTCTGGGCTACTGGCTAAAGCCCCATGCCCAAGGGAGACCCCCTGAGGCTGTCCTTTCCTACTGCTTCTCAACTTCCCTACGTGTAATTGAGTCCCATCAGACACTAGTTGCTCTGTTTGCATAGAGAATATGGAAAGATAAAGGTGTCACCTGGCATTTGCAGTCGTATGGGCATTGCAGATCATGGCATGCATGTGGTCAATACTTGTCTAGAGTAAGAGGTGTGGATGGAGACTTGATTGTCCCAGCTGTGGGTGAAATGCAGTTTTGCTCACAGATTCAAGGCGATGTTTTGTGGGCCAATAAGATTATCTCTACCCAAGTCCCTTCGTTCATTAAAGAGTAATAACAGAGCTTGCTTTCTAGCCCAGTAGATGTTGGGAACTTAAAAATTACTGAAAGGCAAGGTTCCCCATTGTACATAAATATGTGTGGACTTATGAATGACAATAGCCAGGTGAGTGTCTGTTTCTCAGACAGAGGTTTAAACAAGGCCAAAAGTAGAATGGACAATGCTATTGTATACACAATACACACACATATACATTATATGAGGCTCCATTTAAAATGTGGTACCCACGTGTAATAATTCTCTTTGCCTTTGTTTAGAAACCAGGCTATAAAATGAAATTAGAACCTTGACCAGTATGGCCAAGCAGTGGCATATGAATAGTCGTGGTTTGCTTCCTGGAGAGAAAGCTGCTCCTTCTCCCCTGAATTCCTGCCCACCATCCATGGGCTTGCCAGGTAGAAGTTGGTTCTGGTGAAGGGCTAGGACCCTGGGAGGGGTGGTAAGCACTACTGATCAGCTAATAGAGAGACAGAAGGAAAGTGGGGGGAATGGAGGGCGGGAGGGCAATTCGCTCTCAAATATTTACCTGACGTTTAAAGAAAGTAAGATTATAACAGTGCCCCGATGAGGATGGAATAATTACACATCTGCATGCCTGGAATTCAAAGTGGATTTGGGTCTCCGTGAAGTGGCATTCATCACCAGGGAGATTATGTGGGCGCTGACTCAGCAAGAACCCCCAGCAAACTCTCTACACAATTCTTTTTTGTTCCCTCCTCCCTCACTTCAGAAATGATGACTGTGCAGGTGCTGCAGCCTCGAAGATCAGAGGCCCTAATCTGTACCTGGAAGGTCCACCGCCTCACACCTGAATCTACAGCAGTTCTGATAGCACTTGTGCAAGCCCCCTTCACAGGACCTCAGGTCCTGTGACTGTCCCAAAGGTCTCAGCAGATATCTACGATCCACCAGGCCTGGCCTGCAATCCTGAGAGGATACACATCATTTCCTTGAAGTTGGTGACGTAGATAAGGGTAGAGCACCTGTATATCCCACATTTTAAATAACCCACACTGTCATCCCTATAAATCATCACACTGATCTGAAAACTCCAAGCCGCATCCCTCAGACTGCCTCTTGACTCTGGCAGCAGCACAGCGATCCATGTCAAGACACGTGCCTCCAACAATTCCAGGCATAACAATCTGAACTCCAGAGTAGAGACGCTCTTAACTCATCTCGGCTGCAGGTTCCTCTGGGCGGCAGCAGCCAGCCTGAAGGAGACCTGAGATGGACATCCTTCAGGACTGGATGAGTGAGTTGATAGGGTAGGAATGTGACAGCTAACTATGTATTTGTCACTCTTGTTAGTTTGTGAGTGCCTTGAAGTCGGTATCTTTGCATCCACAGCTCTACTGGCTGGTGGAAGATGTTCAGTATGGAGGCAGGGTGGTGTCGGGAAGAGCATGAATTTCGGAGTTGGAGAGATGTGCTTCCCTGCTTTTGAATGCTACCAGCTCCTCGCTGTCAGTTGTCCTATCAGAGTTGCTTCTGCATCGCAAAATAAGAACATTAATAACAATGGAGCAGGGTTGTTAGGACTAATCAGCTACTGCCTGCCTGGCCCAGAAGTAAATGAAGGGGTCATTTTCCTCCCATGGCTAATGCTTGCAGAATTGCAATACTCAATTTTTGTACTAAGGCAACAGACATAAGAAAATTAGAAGGAGGAAGAATGTCTTTAGAGGAGGCAAGGCTACAGCAGGCTGTAGGAAGATGCTGAGGGCATAGGAGATGTCTTGGGTGTGATAATGTCCCGTCCATCTCAATAGATACCTCAGCCAATCATGGAAAGTTGGTGCCAGAGCCTGGGGCAGAGTTGGGGCTGGTAAGATGGAGGTGAGTCCTCAGCACAGAGTGAACTCTGGGAGCAGAGGCGACAGCAGTGTCAGGAAAATGCTCGGAGACAGAGCGATGAGGGGATGTAGGAGAAGAACATGGGGAGACCAGAAGGAAGGTAGAGAAGGATCAGGGCCAGGCAATGGTGCTGGCCTAGCTGGGGACCTATGCATGGCTGTGGCAGAAGGGAGGGGTCAGTAGATTCAGAGAGAAATAAAGAGCTGGAGGAGGGATCATAGGAAAAGAAACAGCTAGTGGGGAACGGGGGTGGGGCATGGGGTAGAGGCAGAGGTTGGAGGGATTCGCTTTGCAAAGGCAAAGGGACATATGTCTCATTTGAATACAAGGAAAGGAAGAGACTGTAGATGAAACCCATACATATCTTTAGAAGAAAGCTGGCACAAGAAGTGTAAGTTATATCTAGCGAGCAAGGACTCCATCTCTAGTGTTGAGGAATTGGAGGGTTTTCCATTTTGGGAACTGGAGCAGGCCCTGTTTTGAGTCTCTGGAGAGGAGTTGATTGGAGCACAGACATGAGACTGAAATTCACACGTGCTGACACAACTCCACGCACCGACCTCCAGGTTCCTCTATGTGCTACTGCAAGATGGGGATGTGGGTGCCAGGCAGTTGGCTGAGCTCACTCCTTGCTCAATGACTCATGTGAAAAACGATTCAAACAGTGCCCCAGCCAAATGCCAACTCCCTCTATACCATGGGACTTTATGGAGAGTCGAAATCTCAAATGTGAAGTGCACACATTTCAGGTGTCTCCTGCAGTGTGGCAGAAGATGGGAAGAAGAATCTGTAAGTCATCTAAGAAATTAAAAGAGGGCACAGGTGGGTGATGTCCATGTTTTAAAGAGATTGGCTTTAGAGGGATGTCTCATAATAACTGCTGCTGATCTTTCAATCACACTTAGCATTTACACAGTTGTTCTCAAAATTCTATTTGATTTGATGCTGACGGCATTCCAGTGGAGTGTTTTTATGACATTTGTTTGACATAAGAGCAAATCAGGCCTCCGCAAGCTTAAGCAGGTTTCCCAAGGATACAGCTAGCTGGTTACTGCAGACTTGGGCCTGCTGACTGTGAAGTTAAGTTCTTCCTGTTTCCTTTCCCCCATGTTATTGCCATGATTCAGTAGCAGTCATGAGAAGTCCTCTCTTCCTCCTTGAGTCTACACAGTCCCCACCCTGAGGGGAATCCAGGCTTCCTGGGAGTGAACAGCGGTAGGCAGAGGGGAAGGTGCAGAGAAGGTGGTGGAGTAGGGCTAGTGTGAAAGAAGTCTTACCTCAGTCGAGGGGCTTTTCCAAGGAAACGTGGGAGGAGACAGGTAGGTGACAGGTAAAGGTGGCTGGGGACAGGGGAATGAGAGCAGGGTGCAGGACACACATGTGATATGAAGGCCCTGTAATACCTGTATCCTTGTTCCCTTACCCTGAACACCCAGCCTGCTTCCCCATGGCTCCTCACATGGGCAGCCACATGCCTGGGCTCGACTTCAGAAGCATCAGCCAGACCAGAATACCTACAGATGAGGAGCTGCCTTTTCTACCAGTGACAGGCCCAGTGGGATGCAGGAAGTAGCCTACCCTCACTGTGGTCAGTTAGGGGGTACATTATCTATAGAAAATTTAAGAGCAATATTAACACTCACAGTCATTCTGCTTTTGAATGTCACCATGCACTGGCAATTTTAACCAATGGCAGTGATAAAATTCCCTCCCTCCCCACTTGGTATGCCACCACTTCCTTCTCAGGGCAGAAGCACTACTTCAAGCCTGCTGGGGTGCAGTCCCGGGGAGAAATACACTCACCACAGCCGCCTCTGCTAACTCCATCCCACCCACCTCTCTGAGGGCCCATAGCAGCAGCCAACCAGGAAGAAATGGGTGTGTGTACAAACCTAAAAAACACCAGCAACAACAGCTTTGAGGCTTCCAGCATTTTCTAGAACTGCTTTCAGCTCTAGTTAACTGCGCAGACTTTCTCCTCCTGGGTTATGATTCAGGTGGCTCTTCCCCAATGGTAGAATTGCATTCACTGTGGAAGGAACTTTTGTGGACACCTTGCCCTGAGGCCTTCTGGGGACTCAGTCCCCTTTGTTGCATCCTTGCCGTGAAGTTTTCTAGCCTGTCCTGAGTCTTCTCACAATGATCACCTTGTCCCTGATTGTTAGAAAATTCTCCCGTATTCTCAATTGAAATTTCTTTCTCCTTGGTCCTGACTCTAACCCTCTGGGATCACAGGGAGTGCATCTAACCAGACTTCCACAATGAATTCTTCCGCAAGTTAGAAGGCAACTCTCTTAGTGCCCCCAAGGCTTCTCCTTTCCAGGCTATAAGTTGCAGCAGAGCTCCTGCCCCGCCATGCTGGCCCCTGAATATGCTCCAGAGGCCAGCGTGTTGGTTTGCTCTGTTTCGCTGCTCACTTATACCACCCTCCAAAGTGGTAGGACTATTCCCATTTATGGATGGGGAAACTGAGGTCTCTCAGCCAGTGGAGCCTACAGACTGGCTGCAGAGTCTGTTCTTTGGCCTCTGCGGGGGCCTCACCGTTTCATTAGACCTGGGGCCTCAAAGCTGCAGCAGCAGTGATAAGAGGTCATAGGAGGGGCATGACTGTCTTGCAGAAATCTCCTTCCGAGTGTGGATGTGCGGGGGCAGCCTAGAGATCGTCCCCTGCAGCCGAGTGGGGCATGTCTTCCGGAAGAAGCACCCCTACGTTTTCCCTGATGGAAATGCCAACACGTATATAAAGTAAGTGCCCAGGGGCTCAGCGCGGGTGGGCAGCAGCACAGGCAGCCATGGCTGGGCGGCTGCTGGTAAGGGTTGCAGCCGTCCCTGGTGCTCTGTTAGGCTGCCTGTGTGCTTTGAACTGGCCGGGGCTGCACCTCGTACTACCCAGACTCTGCTTGGATAGGGAAGGCAGGCCTGTCACATCCAGTGTTAGGGCCTGAGGCTTCCCTAATGCTTCTGAGGCTTCAGAAGGCCCCACATGAGGCCTCGTGGGCTTCAAGTCACCCATCAATGCCCTCCTGCAGGGCATGGGCTCCAGATATTTGGGGTTTTGTGAGATGGGGGAAGGGCAGCCCTTTTTACCTTGGAGTTCTAGAAGAGCCACTGCCCCACCTTCGGGCTGGGTCACTAGGGGAGAGGTCTTTGGGCAGATGCAGGGAATGGGGAGGCCCAAGGGATGCAGCTTAGGTCCCTGCTCCAGGGCCTGGCCAGCAGAGCCAAAGGGGCCAGGCTGGGTCAGGGCCCGAGACCCTGGGCTCCTGTCTGCTGGTGTGCTCTCCTCCTGTCTGGGGGGTGGTTCTTACTGGGACTCAGAGACCCAAGGGTGCCCTCTTGCCTGTTCCCTGCTTCCTCCCTTCATCCACTTTTTTCCTCCATTTCTCCTCTTTCAATCTTTCTCTTCTCCTTTCAGAATAATTCGTGAATATTCCTCTTTCCATCTTTTCCTCTTGATTCTCTCTCTTTCCCCCACCCTCTGTCTCTTGTCATCTGATAGCTTCACTCCTCCACTTGGTCTCCTCTTCCTTTTTTTCTGTCATTTGGTCCATTGGGGTAGGGGGAGCTGTGTCATCATGTCCTGACACAGCCACCCCAACACAGCTGTCCTGAGGAGGCATGGGTTTGAGCAATGGGAAAATTGGCCACACCTTTTGCAAAAACGTGAAGGGCAAGGGTAGGGTGATAAGAAAATCAGCAGGCCAGGAAGCAGTGGGGAGCAAAGGCAGGGCTGCCTCAGCTCTCAGGTTTTAAAAAGTAAAGGTGAGCTGGGGACGTCTGGCACAGGGAAGTGGTGGCTCTGCAGGAGCCATGTGGCCACCTGGAGGGGGGCCGGCCTGGAAATGAGGGGCAGAGCCTGGGGCTCCAGACAGTCATTGTCTTTGAGACTGGGCCCTGGCCAGTGAGCATCCTGCATGCCACTGGTAGGTCATTCCGTTTCTAGAAGATTGTGGCACAGATGTCTGCTAAACAGTTTCCAATGTGCTAATGGCTAGGTCAGTGGAAGGGGCCAGGGAGGCACTGTTAACTGCCTCCAGTGCCCCACCAACCAGGCTGTGTGTGCATAAACTGTCATTGCAGGTCCTAGCTTAGAAGGGCTTGCCACGCTCCTCTCTTGAATGCTTCTGCTCTAAAGCAGAGCTAGCATCTGAAAGAGCACCCCCTTTTCAGTTAGGCCCCAAGCTCCCTTACTTGGCCTCAGCAGATACCACTGCTGCCCAGGTCACCAGCCACCTGACTGTTTTCTGACATCTTTTCTCTCTTTTCTGGGGCTCTTTCTGGTACGCCTGATGGCTGAGGGATCCTTAGTGTCTGTCTCTGTCTGTCTCCTTTTCTGTGATTCGTGGGGTCAGAGTCAGGGCAGATAACCTGATTTTAAAAACTAGAGTGCTAGCAAAAAGTCTGGAAAGAGAAGCCTGATTACTTAGTTCTTTACACCTGCAGCAGGCTAACTGCACGGCCTACGGGAAGACCTGTGTGTGCCCACTTTCCCCTTGGAGAGCTGGGACCTGAGTACTTCCACTGTGGTAAAGGACAGAACCCAGGAGCAAGAGCCCGAGGACAGCCAGAAGCTAGATGCCCACGCAGGCCCTGCCTTTGCACTCTTGGTTACTGGCAGTGAAGGGATGCCAGTAGGGTTCCTGAGCCTTTTCTCCCTATTTCTTTGATAGCCACAGAAGTTCAGTTTCTGGCATGAATTTCCTGGTCTGTATCTTTTGGGGGAAAGGTTTGTTGTTACTAAAGGTGAGCATCCCTAATCAAAAATCTAGAATCCAAAATGCTCCAAAATCTGAAACTTTCTGAGCACCCACATGATGCCACAGGTGGAAAATTCCACACCTGACCGCATGTGACGGGTCGCAGTCAAAATGCAGGTAGACAACCCACAGTTTATTCAGCATCCCCAAGGGAAAAATATCATTACCTTCAGGCTATGTGTGTAAGGTGTATGTGAAACATGAATGAATTTCATGTTTAGATTAGATGTGAGTCCCATCCCCAAGATATCTCATTATGTATATGCAAATATTCCAAATAAAAAAAACCCCAAATCCAAAACACTTCTGATTCCAAGCATTTCTTGTAAAGGATACTCAACCTGTACTAAAATCTTGTGTCTTGGGGTAAAGACCCCTTTGGAGATTGGGTGGGGCTTGGCTGGACTCAGTGCCCTGGGAACAGGAATGATAGTCGGTTGACCATGGTGGCCCCCACCTAGGTGGCGTTGCCAACTCAGCCCACACATGTGTATTTTAACTGGCACTCACAGGGCCTCTCAGACAGCCCCTTACTGACACTCCTTGTCACTCCTTGTTTTCCCAGGAACACCAAGCGGACAGCTGAAGTGTGGATGGATGAATACAAGCAATACTATTACGCTGCCCGGCCATTCGCCCTGGAGAGGCCCTTCGGGAAGTAAGTGTCCCTTCAGGTTGAGGAGGGCAGAGACTGCAAAAGAGCCCAGCTCATAGGACCAATGCAAATGGGTGCCGATAGGCCAGTCAGCTTAGCTACCCTCAGCTCCCGCAGGGCCCAAGGCTGTGGCTTCTTTCCTATTCCTCAGAGCTCCTGCCCAGCTCTGGATGTGCAGGGCTTTAGGCAGCTCTTGTGGAATGACTGCCTGGCAACCTGGACTGCCAGCTCTAGGGGAGCTGAGCTGTGCCTTGTGCAGTGGACCAATATTTCCTGCTTTTTGCAGACAGGAAGGAGGCAGGACTAGACAGCCTTAGTCCCTTCTAGGTGGGACTTCTTCCCTCCAAGTTCTAGGTCATCCAAGCCTAAGCTCTCTCCTTCCTTGGAGGAAGAGCATGTGTATAGATGTGTCCTCTACAGCAGTGCTCAAGTTTCATGGGAGGAGAGGACAGAGAAAGGAATGTTTATTAAAAGCTAGATACCAGGCTGGGCGCGGTGGCTCACACCTATAATCCCAGCACTTTGGGAGGCCGGGGCGGGTGAATCACAAGGTCAGGAGTTTGAGACCAGCCTGGCCAATATGGTGAAACCCCATCTCTACTAAAAATACAAAAATTAGCTGGGCATGGTGGCAGGCACCTGTAGTCCCAGCTATTCGGGAGGCTGAGGCAGGAGAATCGCTTGAACCTGGGAGGTGGAGGTTGCAGTGAGCCGAGATCACGCCACTGCATTCCAGCCTGGGTGACAGAGCGAGACCCCATCTCAAAAAAATTAGTTAATTAGTTAAAAATAAATAAATAAATAAAAGCTAGATACCATTACATAAGGCATCTCATTAATCCTCCCAACTCCGAGGAATGGGCATAATGACTCCTGGTTTACAGATGAGGAGACTGAGGCTTCTACAGGTTAAGCTTCTTGCCCTAGATGACACCATGGCAGAGGGGGGATGGTGGCTCAAACCACACCTGTCTGATTTCAAAACTTGGAATGACCTTGTATTCCCCAACCCAGGGCTGATTAGAGAAAAATAGCAACTTGACTAATGCTATCATTTAAGTTTCTTTGGGGGCAACCAATGGCTTTTTGTCATACTAACATCACCCACTCATCATACGAAGGCTGTTGAGCAGATGGGTTTTTTGCAGCCTAAATTCATAGGTTGAACCCATCACTGAGTGGGAGGATTAAATCAGAACCCACCAAAATGATTTGCATCTCTGAAACCATAAATCTATGCTGCCCCTCAGGTTCTCTCACTCCAAACCTCCAAGGCATTCATTTTCAGTCCTCATCAGAACTTCCGATCTGTTGGCCATATCAACCACATCCCCCTCACTGCCTTCCCTCTCTAGCTTGGATTCTACTCTTTTAAAAACTGAACTCAAAAGCTCTTGTCCTCAGACCTTCTGTGCTGTTGTCCATCTAGCAACACCATCCCCACAGTTCATCCAGGTTCAACCTTGGATGAATCTGACTTTGCACCCTGTCCTCCTATGCACACAGGCTGCTGAACAGAACTGGGAATGCCAGCTGGTGCTACTAATAATACACCATGGTCGTCAGTCTCAGCAAGGCCTGCAGTCTGCCCACTGGCCCTGCTGCCTCTCCTAGCTAGCGTTCTCCCTCGATCTTCATTAAACCTCCACTCTTCCCAGCCCCTAGTCCACCCCCCTTTTTTGCTGGCAGCAGATGACACCTTCTGTTTTACAGATGAAATAGATGACATCAACTTCCCAAAACAAACCAACCCATTAACTTCACTGCTTCTGCAGCATCCTTCTCTGTCTCTTGTCTCAAAGGACAGGCTGTGCTTCCTGCTGTGGTCTCCATCCCTCCACCTGTACTCTGGATGAACCATTCATCGCTGCATTCATTCATAAATCAACATTTATCGAGTTCCCACTGCCTGGATTCATCTCCTCTTGCCTCCTGGCGCAGGGCCTCTCAAACATTAATGTGCACGCAGATTTCCTGGGGATCTTGTTAAAATGAAAATTCTGACTCTGGAGGTCCGTATTTCTAATAAGCTGCAGGTGATGCAATGCTGCCCGCCTGAGTGCCACAATTTGAGGAGCAAGGTTCTACCGAGGAGATTCCCAAACTAGTCAGCTTATCAGAGTCCCCTGGGGAGTTTCAAACTGACTGCAGTCTGTGCCCCTCCTCTAGAGAGTTGGTTTACTTGCTCTGGGGTATGGCCTGGGCTGTAGAATTTTTCTAAAGACCCCACACCAGGTGATTCTAACATGGGGACAAGTTTGGGAACCACACTCCTTAGGGGGCTTTGCCCTCCAGTGCCTCCATTCTCTCCCTGATCCCCGGTCTCTCCTCTGCTGCATTATTCCCATCATCATTTAAACTTATTCAGTGTCTTACATCTTAAGAAAACAAAAATAGGAGGGGGAGGAAAGAAAACAAACTACAAAAACCCTCCTTCAGTCCAACATTGCTCATCATCCATGCCCTGTCTTTTCCATTCCTCCAGTGCCCAGCTTCATGAAGCAGTGGTCTGCTTTCCTCTCTCCACTCCCCTCCTTGCTCCTGGCCCCCAAGCCCTGAGACTGCTCCCACCTGGCTCCCTTGTAACTTCCTTGCACCCTGGACTGTCCTCTTTCGCTGCCCCATCAGCATGAGTCTTCTCCCACCCCCGGCCCCTCTGGTGTCCCCCAGTCCCTAGGCTTCCAGAACTCTGCAGGCATGGCGTTTCTTCTGCTGCTAGGCACTGCTTGCTTGGTCCCATTTGCAGGCTGTTTCCTCTTCCTACTCCTTGTATGATGGTCTTGCCGGAGGGTCTGTTAAAAAGTCTCTTCTTACTACATATTCTCTCTGGCATTAAGCACTATATCTATGCTGCTGATATTTGCATCTCTATTTCTAAGCTAAACCTATCCTTTGAGCTCCAGTCCCTTCTATCCAATTATCAACTAGACACCTCCACCAGGATGTCTCCCTGGTACCTCCAACTCAACAAATCCTAAACTGAACTCATGATGTTTGCTCCTAAACTTACTCCTCATCTGATATTTCCCATCCCCGTGAAGAGTTTTTGTTGCACCTCTTGCCCAAGTCAGAAATCTAGGTGTCAACCTTGAATCCCTCTCCTTCTCTTTCCCATCCTTGAACCCCTCTCCTTCTCTTTCCCATCCAAATGATCACCAAGTCTTGGTAACACTGCACCATCATGCACTGAGCACACAGGCCCTTGCTAAACACCCAATATTCAGCATTTTAGAAACCTGACATCCTTCCTATCCTGATGGAGCTTAGAGTCTGGTGATGAGCTGTGGTTGGTGCTCTGTAAGAAGAAGTTCTAGTGCAGTCTTGAGGTGGGGAGTGGAAGGAAGTGAGTTGGACAGGAAGCAAGGCCAGCTCTATGTGTTTGCCCAGGAAGAAAAAGACATGGATGAACTTAGGTGGGTGCTGAGAGGTGTGGAGGCACTCAGCCTGTCGTTCTTCATTCCCACCCCCACTTCCCTGTTTGAAAGCATGATCAGCACCTGAGTTTCCACAGCTGCCTCCTCACTACCCTCCCTGGCCCCAGCTTTGCCCATCAGACCCATTTGTGGACCAGCACAGAAATGCTCTCAAAGTACAAACCACCTCTTGCACTGCTTAGAACCCATCAGTTTCATCCCATTGCCCTTTAAACAAGTCCAAACTCCTTGGCAGTGCCTCACAGGACCCTTTGTGGTCTGTCTTTGCTTTCAACTCACCCATTTCTGCTCTTCCAAATCACCACCCATACATTCACATACACATCTATTTTAAGATCCTGCAGCACTCTTCCTGCCCGCAGAGCTTCTTTCATATCTTCACATGTCCTCATCTTGCTCTCCTCACTGCCTCTGGCAGGGGCCCCTACCTCTGGTTTGTCTAGATAATGTCCCCTTTTCCTTCCAGATACCAGCATCACCATTATTACCTTGACCACCATGGACCCGACAAGCAAGGGTCCCCCTCTGAGTTGTTCCCATAGGTCCCTACTGCTCATCCTATGTCACCTGGGCTGTGATGGCTTATTTCATTATCTTTGCCTATTGTTCAAAAGCTTTCCATAGTATCCCACAATGGGTACAATGCCTGACACATAGTAGGTGCTCAATGAATGTCTAATGAACAAATACATGACCAGGCCCCAGAAACAGCCAAATAAAAGGAGTTTTTGAGACTGGGGCAGCGGGGAGTGGTGTTTCGGCTGCAGAATCCAAAGAGAAATTGTGAATAAGCAGGCCCAGAGCCCCAGGGGTAAATTATTAACAACACACTGAATGTTCTTGCAGCTTTGTTTTCAATGAAAAGTAAAAACACCCCCAAATTCCATCTTCAAGTAAAAGCACCAGTCCTCGCTGTCATTACTGCACCATTGTGAGATATTGCTAAGTGTTTCCATAGCTCTGTCTGCAGTTATAGAAATCTGTTCTTGCTTAATTTCCCCAGCACCCTCCAGAGAGATGTGAGCACAGAGCATGGGCATGGGTTGCGCTTTGTGTTCTCAGTCTGGACTGGCGTTGCTGGCGCCTGCCTCTGACAACTGTGTTTTGTCTTTGTGTCTGTCCACAACCCCGTTGCCCCCAGTGTTGAGAGCAGATTGGACCTGAGGAAGAATCTGCGCTGCCAGAGCTTCAAGTGGTACCTGGAGAATGTCTACCCTGAACTCAGGTATCCGTCCTACCTGTTGGAGCTTTGGCTGGCTGAAAGCAGAGGCCCTCAGCTGGCTTGGTCTGGAGAAGAGACAGACAATGACCAACTGGATGAGGGCTTTTATGTATATCGGAGGTCTAAGAAGACCAGTTGGCTCCCTTCACCCCTAAAACCTGGAGGGACCTTATACCGAATCAGTAGCATGAAGGATTACAGTTAGCCAGTAGCAGTATTTCTCACCTGCTTGGGTTTGAGCCCTGACTTACAGACTCACTGACACCAGCTTCACTGCAGGTACTCATCTCCCTCTGTAGCTCCTGGGTCTTTCCTTGCCACCTCATTCTTAGTGGCACCCTGCCCTTCTCCGAGCAGTGCAGATATTTTCTAACAGCCCAGCCCTGCCATTCTCAGAACACTGCCCACCCTCTCCAGCTGGTAGTCTTGCTAATCCAATGAGCAGTGGACTCTCCTCTCTCCCTGTGACTCTCCTCCAGCATCCCCAAGGAGTCCTCCATCCAGAAGGGCAATATCCGACAGAGACAGAAGTGCCTGGAATCTCAAAGGCAGAACAACCAAGAAACCCCAAACCTAAAGTTGAGCCCCTGTGCCAAGGTCAAAGGCGAAGATGCAAAGTCCCAGGTAAAGTAACTGGCTGGGCATACAGGACCATGTGTCACAGTAGAGGGAGGCAGCCAGATGACTCTGCCTCCATCACCTGCTCTTACATGACATCAGATGCCCATTTATTCCCAGAGATCGGTAGTGGAGCATGAGAGGTGTGATCCCCCCACTCTGCCACTCTGCTTACACTGCTTGCTTTCCAAGTGCATAGAGTTCCTCTGAAAGACAGTTTAACAGGCAGCATCCTGCCTATAGGAAATTGCCCATTAAGTTAGCAGGAGCTTAATGAGTTTGTTGTAGTTGGTGTCCTACCTGCTGGCAGCAACCGTGGGCAGGGTCAGGCAAGGCCAATGGCACAGCTAGCTCGCAGATGTGAAATGCAAAGGGGGAGAAGACTGCCTCTGGGTGACACTGCCTCCTGGGACAGGACGGAATGCCTGCTCTGTGAGTCTCCCAGCTGATTTAGCTCTGACTGGCAGGTAGTCACATCAGATTTGGTAAAACCATCTCTGTCTGCCACCCTGTCTCTGGGCAGCATCCTTCTTCATCCCCAGCTTCACCTCTGCATCTCCTGCCTCCCCTAAGTCTGCAGGACCCCTTGTGGTCCCTTCTCTGAAAGGTTTCCTGTGCTTTACTTGATTGATCAACAAAGTACCTCCCCCTCCCTGCAATGTTTTTTGGGACAGTCTTCTCCCATCTGAGGCTAGAACTGTTGTTTTAAAGGTCACTGACAAATTCATAGCCTGTCTCATAGCACTTGGCCTGCTGACTGCGTTAAAGCACGGTGGCTCACGCCTGTAATCCCAGCACTTTGGAAGGTCAAGGTGGGTGGATCACCTAAGGTCCGGAGTTCAAGACCAGCCTGGCAAACATGGTGAAACCCTGTCTCTACTAAAAATATAAAAAATTAGCCGGGCAGGGTGGCATGCACCTGTAATCCCAGCTACTCAGGGGGCTGAGGCAGGAGAATCGCTTGAACCCTGGAGGCGGAGGTTGCAGTGAGCCGAGATCACACCATTGCACTCCAGCCCAGGCAACAATAGTGAAACTCCATCTCAAAAGAAAAAAAAAAGGCACGTTTGTCTATGGCTTCCTTGCTAACTCCTCACCCCCACTCTCATACCCTTCTGGCGGGTATTCATCAAGGTTCCCAGCTCACTGTTCTTTTCTGTACAAACGATTTCTTGGAGTTTTTTTCATGCTTCCAGCTTTGACAGTTTCCTGTTTATTGATTCACAAATTCCTTATCTTCATCTATCCATGAATTCATTTATTCATTCAACAGATACTTCTTTATTAACTATGAAGATGCAGAGATGAAAGACTAGGTTGCAGGCCTGAAGGGCCCCTCAAAGGGCCTAATGTAAAAATAAGCTAGAAAGTAGCCATTATGATGTAATCTCTGTCCTGGATGGAGTTTTGTCCAGGGTACCATAGAAGTTGCAAGAGATGGCATCCAAGTTAGGTGTGAGGCTCAGGGAAGATTTCCAACCGGACTTGGAAATGAGTTGTATTCTCAGAGATGAGTAGAAATAGGCCAGGTTGGGAAGGGAAGAAAGGGTGGCCCAGGAAATACCTGGAGCTGAGCAAGGGTGCTGGTGAGGATGCTGCCTTTGCAGGACAGTGGGAGAGTAGGGTTGGAGAGTGGGATGTGAGGGGAGGGAGCAGCAGACGGTGAGGCTGGACAGAAAGCAGGAGCTGAATCCTGGTCTCTCTTCCTGTGCTGAAGAGGTTATGTTTTGTTCTGGGAAACAGGATGCTATGAGATCTCAGGAGAGGGTTGGGAATTGCAGATTTGCAGGTGCTGAAGAGGTTGCTTTTTGTCCTGGGGAACAGGATGCTATGAGATCTCAGGAGAGGGTTGGGAATTGCAGATCTGCAGGTGTAGATCTCCTGCCTGGACTTTCTCAACACTGGCTGATTGAGTGAGTCCATGCCCACACTGAACTCACTTGTGACTCAAGACAACAGATAGCCATGAGCATCTATCAGGCACCCTGGCTGCCTCCTTGTCCCACTAGCTCTCTCCATGTGACCCCCTTCTCCCATGACCCTCTGTTCCAGCCTGGTCCAGCTTCTGCGGCTCTTCTTTCTCCTGCACCCCTCATTGTCTCATATCTCAGAAGGGTTGCTCTTAGATCCCATGTTGACTTCTTCATGCTAGATCAGCATTCCTCAATCTCAGCACTCTTGACATTTGAGCTGGACGTTTCTTTGTTGTAGGGGCTCCCCTATGTATTGTGGGAAGTCTAGCAGCATCCCTAGCCTCTGCCCACCCTTGCCAGCAGCACCTCCCCACAACACAACTCAACACAAGTCACGGCCATCAAAAGTGTCTCACACATGACCAAATGCCCCTTGAGGGACAAATCTATGCCAGTTGGGAGCCACTGGGTTAGATTACAGCAAAAGCCTCCACTTGCTTCTCCTGCCCTGGCTGCAGCCCTGCCCCTACCCTGACATTGAATGTGGTCATTAACCCATTGTTCCCAGTCTTAGCACAGACATCGATGGCTGCTATTGTCTACCACAAAAGCCAGACTCTTGGCCTTGGTACTTGAGGCATCTCAACCCAGCTCCAGCTTGCGGTGGCTTTTCCAGGAACCATATCTCTACTCCAGTAGGGCAGGGGAGGGAGCTGCTTGAATCAGACAGGAAAAGGGAAAGGAAATTGAGGTGTTGATTTTGCTTAAGGCGTGACTGCCTGGATGAGAATGACATAATTTGCTCAAGTGGAATTTTGCAAAATGTTGTGAGTAGGGGACACACATCCTTGTCTTCTGAATCTGTGTGTGGGCAGTGCTGGTGGGCAGCAGCCAGAGTGTTGTCTTCCCCCTTTCCCTGGGGCAGGAGTGTGCTTGGTCTGTTTCCAGCAGAACAGGGGACTTTTCTGGTACCTGACGCCTTTGGCTGCATAAGGAAGTGGGAGAAGAGGAGCCAGGTCTCTGTGGGCCTCCGAGAGGGGCCCTGCAATGCTCTGGCCCTGAGGAGAGTTGTCAGGCCTTTATTTGACCAGAAGGTAATAGTGCCCATCCCAGCTGACCTTCCTGTCATGTGAAAAAGGGGAGGGACAGCAGTCATCTGCGGGCAACTCACACTCATCCTGGGCATGGCCTGTGGGTGAGCAAAGCATCTTCTCTGGAAGATGGTACTGAGATGCCCCTCCTCTCTGCCTTGGAGAGAACAACTGGGTTGGTGTCACCACAGTGTGAACGTGGGGTGCTGGGAGAATACTCCTAGACAGGATGATGCTCAGTCCACTTCACAGACTGTACCACGGCCCAGGGACCATTCCTGCTGGGATGCAAGGTGGCCTGATGCTGGGTGAGACAGAGCCCCTGCCCTCCAGGGCCTACGGCACGACTTGGATACATTTCCAAGTAATCTGGAGGTGTTAAACCCACATGGGACTGATAGAAATCCACATGACCATGCCAGCTAAGATAATCTCCCTGAGTATGTGTGCCTGTGTGTGTGTGTGTGTGTGTGTGTGTGTGTGTGTAGCATACACTCTCATAGGACTGACTTATATGGCCTTTCTCTTCTTTTCAGTGTCCGCTCCTCCTTCCCATGTAAATGTCCTGTCTTCCCACTTCCCAACCCCTTCTGCTAACACTGGGCTTTGTCACATTCTCTCCTCTTATGGCTACTTTGCCCCCATCACCTCTTCCCACCTCTGTCCTCCTACTTGTCCTGCCTCTTGGCCTGTCCAGAGGGAGTCACATCTGCCCCTCAAACCCCTAAACATGGTTTGTTCAGTCTTCTCTGCTCCCACTTCTTTTGCCTCTGAGAGGCCATATCAGGGAAGTGACATAAAAGCCTGTTAAGTAGATGTTGCTATTATCCCATCGTACAGATACAGGCCGAGGCCAAAACAATGAAACCAAGTCTTGGAGAGGTTACCCAAAGTCATATCCTACCAATAACGGTGAAGATGGATTTGGAGAATCTGGCCGCATATCATAGCTCTGCTCTTGCTGATGCTGGAGAGTCAGGGCTGGCTCTGAGCTCTTTTAGACAAGTGTAATCAGGTGAGAAGACACCTGCCCCTGAAATTCCTCTTCTAGGTTGTAAACATTAAAACCATAAATCAGCTCCACCTTGACAGGGGAGAGTGGCAAGAGATTCTTCTTCTTGGCCAGTTTCGAAGGACAATCTTTATGAAAAGATGAACGAAGGTTGTACCCCCATGTCAAGGTCTCGGGTGGAGGACCATGCCAGAGAGTAGTCCCCTCCCTGATGTTATGGGCATTGGGACAAGAGCATGAATGGAGGCTCCTACTCCCGATTCCACACCAGAATGTGGGACACATACCATGCTGGCTTCCTGTCTTGCCTGTCCCCATTTCTTCACACCCTGGCTGCATATCCAAGCTGGGTCACTCCCAACTAAATGGTCCCCCTTGGGCCTAGGGCTGTGTACTAGGGATATAGTCTACCCTCAGAGGACACGCTCAAAGGCGAAGAAGCAAGGCCCAGGTAAAGTAACTGGCTGGGGATACGGGACCATGTATGAACCCAGGGATGAGATCTACATAGGTTTTTAAATAAGGCTTGGTCCTTTTGCCCTGGAGACTCTAGGGTCCTCAACTGTGGAGTAAAAGCACCAGAGAACGGGAGCCAAGGGCTGAGTTCAGCTTTAGCTGCCCACAGTCTCTGCAGGCAGGTGAGCCCCAGGCTCTGGGGCGTCCTCGTTGTTGAAAGGAGACTGTTTTGTCCTCTGGTTCTGACACTGGCTCCCGATGCTGCTCCACCCCCAGTCCTATCCATTCCTCACCCGCCTTCCCTTCCTCTCTTGGCTGACTTGTCAACCTTGGGAGCAAAATATTTAATCTGAGTGTGTATTGAAGATGTCAGAAAACTGATGCCTTAGGTGAAACGCGAGAGAAATACATCATCCGTTTGTAAACATGTGAAGCCCGAGAAGTCTCCAGGTTAACAAGTTTCCTCTTAACTTTATTGGACTCTAGAAAAATATTTGTGAAAGGTAGAAAGAATACAGGTGCACCAATCTAGTTTCCATCCCAATTTAAAGAAAGGGGAAAAACATAAGATATATTTTTAGCTCGTCCTTTTACCTGTCTCCCAGTGTGTGGGCTACTGGCTGTGGAGCATGCAAGGTGGGTACCCTGGGTGGGCAGGTGAAGATAAAGTCTCCCCCTAACCTGGACTGGCACTGGTGCCTCGAGGTGTGTGAGCCTGAGTCTGCTGGTGGGACAGGCTTCCTGCACACCACCCTCCCTGCCCGATGCCACCCTCCCTGCCTGATGCCACCTTCCCCGCCCAATGCTACCTTCCCTGCCCGATGCCACCTTCCCTGCCCGATGCCACCCTCCCAGCCCACATGCCACCCTCCCTGCCCACACACCACCCTCCCTGCCCAATGCCACCCTCCCTGCCCGATGCCACCCTCCCTGCCTGATGCCACCCTCCCTGCCTGATACCCCCCTCCCTGCCCGATGCCACCCTCCCTGCCCGATGCCATCCTCCCTGCCCAATGCCACCCTCCCTGCCCGATGCCACCCTTCCTTCCTGTGCTTTGTCAACACAGCCTTGGGAATGGCTCCATCCCTGCCTCCAGTATAGCTCCTGGGCAGGATTCCAAAGGAAGGTCTGTAAGGTCCTCTCTCTTCTTGTTGGCTCCCCCTGGTCACCATCGTGAACACAGCAGACAGCAATTGAGCATTTGCTAATGGAAAGCACCACTCTGGGATAGGTATTAACCCATTTGTTCCTTGCAGTGACCCTCTTAGAGACTGATGTCATCCTCATTTTACATGCAAGGGAACTGTGGTACAGAGTTGAGTAACTCGCTCAAATTCACAGGTTAATAGGCAGCTCTGTGGGGATTCTAGCCCTGGTATCACCCCAAGATCCAACAACATGACCCAACGAAGATGTACTGAGTGTGGGCTTTAATCACACATATAAGTGTAATCTTGCCACATGGGAGGAAAGGACAGAATGGGCTGGAAATAAAGAAAAGACCCCAAAAGTGGGTTCATCGAAGTTTCCAGTGGAAGGAGGTGTGTCTAGGAGCCCACCAGGTCATCCTGCTGCCTCTGGAGAAAAAGCCTCCACCAGGGAGGGGCTGAGGCAGACCCCAGCACAGCCATCAGCTCACTTGTGCTGTTGTCACAGTTGGTACAATCACTGCAGCTGATGCTTCAGAGAGCCAGAGGCATCACAAGGGCAGTTCATTTGAATTCAGATTCATCCATTCTAGATGCTTTGTTTGAAGGGAGAGCTTCAAGGCTATGTCTCAGGGACTGTGGAGGTACCCAGTATGGACTAAGATGTTGAAGGCCCTGGATACTTGGCTCAGGTCCCACCTCACCAAGGAGAGGCCAAGTTCAGAATCAACCCTGGGGTCTGCTTCTGGCATTGCCAGAGTAACCATTGGCCCCTTTGATCCTCAGTTACCTCTTCTACAAAACAGGAACCGTAGTGGTTATGAGAATTAAATAGACAATGAATGTGAAGCAACTAGCACCAGGCCTGGCCCTTGAAAGAGTCTCTTACAAGCAGTTGTCACTTTGGCTGTCTAACTACAACAAAACCAGCAGTGCTGCTCTGCCCATGCCTGGTGGTGTCACCCCTCCTGGAGAGAGTATTGACAGATGGGGCAAGGGAGGCTTGGAGAGACTGCCCAGGTGGTATGTGAGTAATACCAGGGCATGGTTCAGATACAGGCCTGCCACCTGCAGAGCCCAAGCCCTTCAGGTGAGACTAGGGCTTCTAACCCTCAGCACTACTGGTAATAGGGCCAGATCCTTCTTTGTTGAGGGGTTGTCCTGTGCAGCATGGGATGTTTAGCGGCATCCCTGACCCCACCCACTGGCGGCTAGAAACACTCCTTCACCCAGCCATAGAACCAAAAATGTCTGCAGACACTGCCAGAGGTCCGCTGAGTGGGGAGAGTTGACAGCCGCTGCTCCAGGCTGATTGCTCCTTGCCTACCAGAGCGGGGGGCCCTGGGCCATTCCAAGAGCAGCTCCTCTGCCTAGGCCCAGGCTCGTCCTCACTCCTGCCTCTTTTTTTTTTTTTTTTTTGAGATGGAGTCTTACTCTTTTGCCCAGGCTGGAGTGCAATGGCATGATCTCAGCTCACTGCAAACTCTGTCTCCCAGGCTCCAGCAATTCTTCTTCAGCCTCCTGAGTAGCTGGGATTACAGGCACGTGCCACCACACCTGGCTAATTTTTGTATATTTGGTAGAGATGGGGATTCACCATATTAGCCAGGCTGGTCTCAAACTCCTGACCTCTTGATCCACCCATCTCAGCCTCCCAAAGTGCTGGGATTACAGGCAAGAGCCACCGCGCCTGGCCCTCTTTTAGTTACCTCTTAAGACAATCTTTCATCCCTGCTTCGCCATCCTGTGCAAGACCACAAGCCCCACGTTGGGTGCTGTGGCCCCTCTGCATCCCAGCTTCCACAGCTATGGCCAGACTGGCATCTGCTAGAGAGAGAAGGTTACTGACCCCTGCCTGTCCCCTCCCTGCTCCCACCAGCAGTGGCCATCTCCAGACATGTCCTCCAAGCACAGAAGGTTTTAAGGCTGTCTGGCCCAGTTGATCCCCCCCTCATTCATTGGTGACTCCCCTCCTGCTCAGCCCCCAGCTGGCCTATCCCAGTGGAGGGGGCAGGGCCACCCACACCAACCAAGGATGGTCTCTGGGTTGCCCTTCCATGGCTACAGCTTTGGGATAGGAGGGACGGTTCCTGGACCAAACCGAGGGTTGGGCTGCTTATTCTCATGGCCCAATAATGAGATGCAGATGAACTGGGAAAGAAGAGAGTTTATTTCTGTAACCGGGCACAGAGAGAAAACCTGGAAATTATCACCAGACCAACTCAAAATTACAAAGTTTTTCAGAGCTTATATACCTTCTAAGCTGTTTGTCTACGTGTGAGTGTGCACTCATCTAAAGACATAAGTGATTAAATTCTTCTGATCTATAACTAAGGTCTGAGTCCTGAAGACCTTCTCCTGGAGCCTCAGTAAATTTACTTAATCTAGATGGGTCCAGGTGCCAGGGGTGATTACTCTTATCTTGTCTCCTGCTAAATCATGGAGGTTTGGGGAGTTCCTTCAGACCCCAATAAAACTTGTTTGTGGAGGTCTGGGGAGTTTCTTCAGACCCCCGATAAAACTTGTTTAATCCTAAACAGGTCCTGTTAAGAATTCCTTCATTATCTTGTCATGCTTCAAGGCCCAGGAAAAGCCTAGACAAACTCTTGATCGGCTTTTGTTACATGTAAGCCTTTGTAAAAGGGCACTGGCCCTTTCAGCCTTTAACATTTAACTTACCCACTCAGTCAGGGCTGAAACAGTTGTCTTGGAGGCCTGCCTGTTCAGCTGTTAGGGAGACCTGGCCTGCCACAGGACCTCCATCATGGGCTAGGCTTTTGCCAGGCCCCCAAACAGAGCCACCAGCAGAGGGCCCAGCACTCAGCAAATCCAGGCCAGACCTGCTGAGCAACCTCTGCTGCCTTCCTGGAGTCTGTTTCTGACTGCAGGATTCTTTTTATAAACTCATTCATCACGGCCCTTCTGGGAAGTCTGACAGGCTGCAGAATGGAAATCCGAAAATGCTCTCCTTGCTTCCCACCTGCATGCTCCTGTTTCCTGCTTCTCCTCCCTCCTCTCCTCTTTCAGATGTGGCCAGACATCAGCCTTCCTCTGGGACATGATGAGGCTAAGTTATTGAAATGCCAGGAAATACCAGCTAATGGAAAGTCCACTTAGCATGAGGGCTTCATTAGCTGTGCCTGTTCACACATTCTCCTTGGGGGCCTTTGAGATGTTTTCATCAGGTCCCGGCCTGGGGACACACCAGATGCCCAAATGCATTTCTTCCTGAAAGGCATCTGTGGACAACAAGGGTCGAGGATGTCAAAATAACAACCCACCCACCCACCCACCCATCCAGCACTTCCAGTTTTGGGACCCCTAGGATATTAAAAAAGAAGAAATGCCAAAGTGGGCTCTCAAAAGAGGCTTTTATATTTAATCAGTTAATGCTTTTTAACACAAAAAACACAATGGCATTGTATGATGGTGATTGTAAGATAATGGCAGGATTTACTTTTGAAATACTAATTTGTGGTTCCCTACAGACTCTATAGTCAGGTAATGGGTCAGAAGGAATGAACTTTGTCTTTCCCTTGTACTGATCTCAGGGCATATGGCTTCCTGGTAGTCCAGCTGTTGCATTCGACCTTTTGGCCCTTCTCTCCTCCCCACAGGCCAAGGAATATTCTAGGCCCACCTTCTAGATCGCATTCTGGATATTTAGGACTTCAGAATCCCCCACCCAAATGGCCCCAGCCTAATTCAAAACCCTGCGTGGGTCTCATCCCTGGGTTTGTCCTCTGAGAGTGGACTGTCTCTAGTACACATCCCCAGGTCCAAGGGAGACCATTTAGAGGGGAATGACTCAGCTTGGATATGCAGCCAAGGTGGGGGAATAAAAAGGCGGGGTGGCTCAGGCTAGAAGCCAGCACTGTGTGTATCCTATGGTCTGGTGTAGAATCAGGAGTGTGGGCCTCCATTCATACTCATGGCCCAATTACTCTATTAGAGAGGGCACTATTCTCTGGCCTGCCGCACCCCAGACCTTGGCAAGGGAGTACAACCTTTGTTCATCTTTTCATAAAGGTTGTCGTTGGGAACTGGCCAAGAAGAAGAATCTCTTGCCACTCTCCCCTGTCAAGGTGGAGCTGATCTTTGGTTTTAATGTCTACAACCTGGAAGAAGAATCTCAGGGGCAGGTGTCTTCTCCCCGGATTAAAGTTATCTAAAAGAGCTCAGAGCCGGCCCTAACTCTCCAGCATCAACAAGAGCAGAGCTGCTGGAGAAAGTTGGTGTGGGGGCCACTTGCTGGTGTATGACTTTGGATAGCCTCTCCGAGCCTTGGTTTCATCATCTATAAAATGAGGATAATAGTAATACCTACTTAATAGGATTCTTATGAAAATTAATCAATCTGTGTAAAGTTGTCAGGATAATGCTGGGCACATCATAAGCGCTCAATAAATGTCAGCTCTTATTAGCAGCAGCAGCAGCAGCAGCCTGGTCATTGTACCACCTCTGTGCGGACAGACTTCTTTCCCCTTTCAGCTTATCTTGGAGAAAGGCAAATGGGATGTGTAGAATGTGATGTTCACAAGGCCAGAGAAGAACTTCTTGATATGTCCCAAGGAATGTATCTCATGACTTTTTATTATAGAAAATTTCAAATATCTATAGATAAAGAAGTCGAATAGTATAAAGAACGCCTATGTACCCATTGCCCTGCTGTAAGAACAAGACTCAAGGACAGTCTTGTTTCATCTATATTTGCATCTCTCCCCAGGGAGTACTTTCTGATCTAGGTCTTCTCCCAACACCAACAGTTTGAAAAGGGATAAAAGAATCCTAATGCAGGAGCCATTCTCCCACTAGGCCGGTGAGTCCCAGATCAAGAGAGCCAGGCGTCATTGTACAGCAAGTCAGGTTGACTCAAGGTGGACGTATTCAGGACAGCAGAAGGTCCTGAGCCTGTGGGAGTGGTTCCTCCGAACCACCCAGGTCCCAGAAAACAATTAAAGCTTTCAGCAGTCCATGGAGGTCAGGAGAGGACCAGGGACAAGGAGGGAAGGTGCAGAACGAGAGACAGATGACCACCATGTCTGCCTGGGTGACACCTTGTCCTAGAGTAGGAGGCTGGCCTGCTAAGTGGACTTTTTCATTCTTGGGCCAAGGGGAAGTAGCCAATGAGTAACCTGGTCCAGAGGCTCAGGGTCAACTTGTTTCAGGGATGTGGTGGAAACAGATACAGCCCTCAAAGGAGCCTCCGCAGCTTCCCCAGGGGACCCAATTCAGGAATCATCTTTGCCCCCAGATGGAGGCAAAGGGTAAATATTACCTTATTTTACAACCTGGGGGAAAAAACGCTTATGCCAGTACTTTCTGCCCCACTGACTTAAGAACTGGGAAGTGCTTGTGGCTTCATAATCCAGTTACTCTGTGATCTCTGGTACTTTGGAGGAAAAATGTTGGAATCATTCCTCATAATGAATGACACAGCATGCCCTTCTTCCTGATGCCAACAGAACTCTGCTTGTCAATCCAATTTCTCAGCTTCTCTCCCTGAAAGAGCTCAGGGGCCAAAAGATCCATTATCCTGGCACATGCACCCTCCTGAAATAATTTGAATCCTCATAACATTCTTCTTTCCCTAGACCCTTCTTTATTCATTCCCTTGGAACACTTGTTCCATTTATCCTTCCATCTGCCTCTTATCATAACTCTCATGTGCTCTAGTCTCATGTGCTCTGGACACTGACTTGGACTGCCTTTCAAAGAACAGGGGAGAGTCTAAAGATATCTGGTATGGAGGGGTGGGGAGTTGACCTGCTAGATGGCTGCTTGAAATGTCAAGTGCTGGGAACAGACCCCCTCGAGATGTTTTCTCCAAACAAAAACTGTGGAGCACACAGCTCAGCTGGGGTTGTTGTTCAGACTCCTGCCCAAAGCCCAGAATTGTTCAGGACTCCCAGAGGCAGCCTGAATGGCCCAGGCCCAGGCCCCTTCATGGGGTGGATGGAGATTTCCATGGAGATATGACCTCCGAGTCTCTGGCACTTGAGTAGAATTTTCCAAGGTAACCTTGATGATCATTGCCTACTGGGACCCTTGGTGTTTCTTACCAGCCTGTGCTAATCACACCCGTAAGTGTGGTTGTATCCCACGAGTGGTGGCTTCCTGGATCCTGAACAAACCTTCCTGGTCTCTTTCTCCCCAGATATGGGCCTTCACATACACCCAGCAGATCCTCCAGGAGGAGCTGTGCCTGTCAGTCATCACCTTGTTCCCTGGCGCCCCAGTGGTTCTTGTCCTTTGCAAGAATGGGGATGACCGACAGGTAAGTGCTCAGCAGGTCCCTGGGATGTGGCCATCTCCATAATGTGACTGCCTGTTGAGGGCTTAGTCTGATGAGCAGGAAAAGAGAGAAATTGTTAGAAGAGGAAGAGTTGATAAGAGAGGTCAGGAGAGGGAGGGAAAGTGCTGCCTGGGATCCCCTCTGTGATGCTAGCAGCAATGGCAACATCCACCCTCACTGGTTAGCCTGCCCCATGAAAGCCTATTGATTTCCACTGACCACACCATGCCCAGTCATCTTCTACTTTCCTGTCATTGCTCTGTTCCCCACGTGGGATCCCAAACAAGGATCTCAGGGTCACAAGGATGAGCAAGACTTGACCCTTGCCTTCAGGGCCCTGGGCTCTGGCAGTGTGTCCCCCAAACTTCCTAGCATTCTGGATGCACCACATGCCCAGTTCCTCTAGCAGCAAAGTGATGTCTCCATTCAGTTTCTTGCCAACTGGGTATTGGTGTTAGAAAGAACAAGATTCAAATGCCTGTTTTATGGTTTACAGGCTGTGTGACCCATGGCAGGTTATTGGACCTCTCTGGATGTCCATTTCCTCCTCTCTGAAATGGGGTTGAGAATGTTCACTACACAGGGCAGCTGTGACTGTCTCTTGGCAGTAACATGCTCAGTGCCCTCTCCGGGGTGCTTCCCCTGATGTGTCCAGCCCCTCCTTTGTCATGTGAGGTCAAGTGTGAGAACCTGCTGCATGAGACCTGCCTCTCTGCTCTGGCCCGTAGTGTGCTGACACCTTTTGAAGAAGCCCCCAGCCCCTCCTGCCATCACACTCGCTGCTCCCAGCTCTTCCCCACTTCTCTGCCATCGTGCAGATGCTGAGTGTGGATCGTTTCTTAGGTTGCTCCTGTGACTAACTCCCTTCATGTTTTCTGGGCTACTGCTTGGAAAGTTATTGCCTCCTAATGAGTTTTCCTAGTAAACATATTGATTTTGCTTTTAACTTTTTTTAATCCAATTTAAAAAAAGAAACCAACAATAATACCTGGTAGAGCAATTAGTTGCAGTTTTACTGCTTATGAAACCATGAAATCAAGTCTCTGAGTGACCCTAGACATAAGGCACCTACCTTTCGGATAAAGCTGGAACTCCCATATTACTGATGGCACCTAATTCATTCACTCTCTTCTTTGTCTTACCAGCAATGGACCAAAACTGGTTCCCACATCGAGCACATAGCATCCCACCTCTGCCTCGATACAGATATGTTCAGCGATGGCACCGAGAATGGCAAGGAAATCGTCGTCAACCCATGTGAGTCCTCACTCATGAGCCAGCACTGGGACATGGTGAGCTCTTGAGGACCCCTGCCAGAAGCAGCGAGGGCCATGGGGTGGTGCTTCCCTGGACCAGAACAGACTGGAAACTGGGCAGCAAGCAGCCCGCAACCACCTCAGACATCCTGGACTGGGAGGTGGAGGCAGAGCCCCCCAGGACAGGAGCAACTGTCTCAGGGAGGACAGAGGAAAACATCACAAGCCAATGGGGCTCAAAGACAAATCCCACATGTTCTCAAGGCCGTTAAGTTCCAGTCCTGGCCAGTCTTTCCCTGATTGGTATCTGGAGACAGAAACCTAATGGGAAGTGTTTATTGTTCCTTTTCTTACAAAGGAAGCAGTCTCTGGAGGCCAGAAAGAAAAGCCTTCTTTTTCACTAGGCCAGGACTACATTGAGAGATGAAGAATGGAGGTTGTTTCCAAAAGAAATAAAGAGAAACTTAGAAGTTGTCTCTGGATATCTCTTGCTCTTTTCTTCTTTTGTTGGCTCAGGGCTAAGCTGAGCTCTTCACGGAATAGGGGCATGGGGTGGGGGGCACCTGTGGCAGAGTGGACAAAGAAGACAGGGAGATGGGAGACCTGTGCCCTTATCCTGGGCTGCCACCAACTAGCTGTGGGATCTTAAAATGACATGTAACTTCTTTGACCCACCATTTCCTGTTATGTCAAATTAGGAGAGTGGGACCAGATCAGGGGTTTCTTTTTTTTTTTTTAATTATACTTTAAGTTTTAGGGTACATGTGCACATTGTGCAGGTTAGTTACATATGTATACATGTGCCATGCTGGTGCACTGCACCCACTAACTCGTCATCTAGCATTAGGTATATCTCCCAATGCTATCCCTCCCCCCTCCCCCGACCCCACAACAGTCCCCAGAGTGTGATATTCCCCTTCCTGTGTCCATGTGATCTCATTGTTCAATTCCCACCTATGAGTGAGAATATGCAGTGTTTGGTTTTTTATTCTTGCAGTAGTTTACTGAGAATGATGTTTTCCAATTTCATCCATGTCCCTACAAAGGACATGAACTCATCATTTTTTATGGCTGCATAGTATTCCATGGTGTATATGTGCCACATTTTCTTAATCCAGTCTATCATTGTTGGACATTTGGGTTGGTTCCAAGTCTTTGCTATTGTGAATAATGCCACAATAAATATACGTGTGCATGTGTCTTTATAGCAGCATGATTTATAGTCCTTTGGGTATATACCCAGTAATGGGATGGCTGGGTCAAATGGTATTTGTAGTTCTAGATCCCTGAGGAATCGCCACACTGACTTCCACAATGGTTGAACTAGTTTACAGTCCCACCAACGGTGTAAAAGTGTTCCTATTTCTCCACATCCTCTCCAGCACCTGTTGTTTCCTGACTTTTTAATGATTGCCATTCTAACTGGTGTGAGATGGTATCTCATTGTGGTTTTGATTTGCATTTCTCTGATGGCCAGTGATGATGAGCATTTTTTCATGTGTTTTTTGGCTGCATAAATGTCTTCTTTTGAGAGGTGACTCTTCATATCCTTCACCCACTTTTTGATGGGGTTGTTTGTTTTTTTCTTGTAAATTTGTCTGAGTTCATTGTAGATTCTGGATATTAGCCCTTTGTCAGATGAGTAGGTTGTGAAAATTTTCTCCCATTTTGTAGGTTGCCTGTTCACTCTGATGGTAGTTTCTTTTGCTGTGCAGAAGCTCTTTAGTTTAATTAGATCCCATTTGTCAATTTTGTCTTTTGTTGCCATTGCTTTTGGTGTTTTAGACATGAAGTCTTTGCCCATGCCTGTGTCCTGAATGGTAATGCCTAGGTTTTCTTCTAGGGTTTTTATGGTTTTAGGTTTAACGTTTAAGTCTTTAATCCATCTTGAATTGATTTTTGTATAAGGTGTAAGGAAGGGATCCAGTTTCAGCTTTCTACATATGGCTAGCCAGTTTTCCCAGCACCATTTATTAAATAGGGAATCCTTTCCCCATTGCTTGTTTTTCTCAGGTTTGTCAAAGATCAGATAGTTGTAGATATGCGGCATTATTTCTGAGGGCTCTGTTCTGTTCCATTGATCTATATCTCTGTTTTGGTACCAGTACCATGCTGTTTTGGTTACTGTAGCCTTGTAGTATAGTTTGAAGTCAGGTAGTGTGATGCCTCCAGCTTTGTTCTTTTGGCTTAGGATTGACTTGGCGATGCGGGCTCTTTTTTGGTTCCATATGAACTTTAAAGTAGTTTTTTCCAATTCTGTGAAGAAAGTCATTGGTAGCTTGATGGGGATGGCATTGAATCTGTAAATTACCTTGGGCAGTATGGCCATTTTCACAATATTGATTCTTCCTACCCATGAGCATGGAATGTTCTTCCATTTGTTTGTATCCTCTTTTATTTCCTTGAGCAGTGGTTTGTAGTTCTCCTTGAAGAGGTCCTTCACATCCCTTGTAAGTTGGATTCCTAGGTATTTTATTCTCTTTGAAGCAATTGTGAATGGGAGTTCACTCATGATTTGGCTCTCTGTTTGTCTGTTATTGGTGTATAAGAATGCTTGTGATTTTTGCACATTGATTTTGTATCCTGAGACTTTGCTGAAGTTGCTTATCAGCTTAAGGAGATTTTGGGCTGAGACAATGGGGTTTTCTAGATATACAATCATGTCATCTGCAAACAGGGGCAATTTGACTTCCTCTTTTCCTAACTGAATACCCTTTATTTCCTTCTCCTGCCTAATTACCCTGGCCAGACCTTCCAACACTATGTTGAATAGGAGTGGTGAGAGAGGGCATCCCTGTCTTGTGCCAGTTTTCAAAGGCAATGCTTCCAGTTTTTGCCCATTCAGTATGATATTGGCTGTGGGTTTGTCATAGATAGCTCTTATTATTTTGAAATACGTCCCATCAATACCTAATTTATTGAGAGTTTTTAGCATGAAGGGTTGTTGAATTTTGTCAAAGGCTTTTTCTACATCTATTGAGATAATCATGTGGTTTTTGTCTTTGGCTCTGTTTATATGCTGGATTACATTTATTGATTTGCGTATATTGAACCAGCGTTGCATCCCAGGGATGAAGCCCACTTGATCATGGTGGATAAGCTTTTTGATGTGCTGCTGGATTTGTTTTGCCAGTATTTTATTGAGGATTTTTGCATCAATGTTCATCAAGGATATTGGTCTAAAATTCTCTTTTTTGGTTGTGTCTCTGCCAGGCTTTGGTATCAGAATGATGCTGGCCTCATAAAATGAGTTAGGGAGGATTCCCTCTCTTTCTATTGATTGGAATAGTTTCAGAAGGAATGGTACCAGTTCCTCCTTGTACCTCTGGTAGAATTCAGCTGTGAATCCATCTGGTCCTTGACTCTTTTTGGTTGGTAAGCTATTGATTATTGCCACAATTTCAGATCCTGTTATTGGTCTATTCAGAGATTCAACTTCTTCCTGGTTTAGTCTTGGGAGAGTGTATGTGTTGAGGAATTTATCCGTTTCTTCTAGATTTTCTAGTTTATTTGTGTAGAGTTGTTTGTAGTATTCTCTGATGGTAGTTTGTATTTCTGTGGGATCGGTGGTGATATCCCCTTTATCATTTTTTACTGCGTCTATTAGATTCTTCTCTCTTTTTTTCTTTATTAGTCTTGCTAGCGGTCTATCAATTTTGTTGATCCTTTCAAAAAACCAGCTCCTGGATTCATTAATTTTTTGAAGGGTTTTTCGTGTCTCTATTTCCTTCAGTTCTGCTCTGATCTTAGTTATTTCTTGCCTTCTGCTAGCTTTTGAATGTGTTTGCTCTTGCTTTTCTAGTTCTTTTAATTGTGATGTTAGGGTGTCAATTTTGGATCTTTCCTGCTTTCTCTTGTGGGCATTTAGTGCTATAAATTTCCCTCTACACACTGCTTTGAATGCGTCCCAGAGATTCTGGTGTGTTGTGTCTTTGTTCTCATTGGTTTCAAAGAACATCTTTATTTCTGCCTTCATTTCGTTATGTACCCAGTAGTCATTCAGGAGCAGGTTGTTCAGTTTCCATGTAGTTGAGCAGTTTTGAGTGAGATTCTTAATCCTGAGTTCTAGTTTGATTGCACTGTGGTATGAGAGATAGTTTGTTATAATTTCTGTTCTTTTACATTTGCTGAGGAGAGCTTTACTTCCAAGTATGTGTTCAATTTTGGAATAGGTGTGGTGTGGTGCTGAAAAAAATGTATATTCTGTTGATTTGGGGTGGAGAGTTCTGTAGATGTCTATTAGGTCCGCTTGGTGCAGAGCTGAGTTCAATTCCTGGGTATCCTTGTTGACTTTCTGTCTCGTTGTTCTGTCTAATGTTGACAGTGGGGTGTTAAAGTCTCCCATTATTAATGTGTGGGACTCTAAGTCTCTTTGTAGGTCACTCAGGACTTGCTTTATGCATCTTGGTGCTCCTGTATTGGGTGCATATATATTTAGGATAGTTAGCTCTTCTTGTTGAATTGATCCCTTTACCATTATGTAATGGCCTTCTTTGTCTCTTTTGATCTTTGTTGGTTTAAAGTCTGTTTTATCAGAGACTAGGATTGCAACCCCTGCCTTTTTTTTATTTTCCATTTGCTTGGTAGATCTTCCTCCATCCTTTTATTTTGAGCCTATGTGTGTCTCTGCACGTGAGATGGGTTTCCTGAATACAGCACACTGATGGGTCTTGACTCTTTATCCAATTTGCCAGTCTGTGTCTTTTCATTGGAGCATTTAGTCCATTTACATTTAAAGTTAATATTGTTATGTGTGAATTTGATCCTGTCATTATGATGTTAGCTGGTTATTTTGCTCGTTAGTTGATGCAGTTTCTTCTTAGTCTCGATGGTCTTTACATTTTGGCATGATTTTGCAGCGGCTGGTACCGGTTGTTCCTTTCCATGTTTAGTGCTTCCTTCAGGAGCTCTTTTAGGGCAGGCCTGGTGGTGACAAAATCTCTCAGCATTTGCTTGTCTGTAAAGTATTTTATTTCTCCTTCGCTTATGAAGCTTAGTTTGGCTGTATATGAAATTCTGGGTTGAAAATTCTTTTCTTTAAGAATGTTGAATATTGGCCCCCACTCTCTTCTGGCTTGTAGGGTTTCTGCTGAGAGATCCGCTGTTAGTCTGATGGGCTTCCCTTTGAGGGTAACCCGACCTTTCTCTCTGGCTGCCCTTAACATCTTTTCCTTCATTTCAACTTTGGTGAATCTGACAATTATGTGTCTTGGAGTTGCTCTTCTCGAGGAGTATCTTTGTGGCATTCTCTGTATTTCCTGAATCTGAACGTTGGCCTGCCTTGCTAGATTGGGGAAGTTCTCCTGGATAATATCCTGCAGAGTGTTTTCCAACTTGGTTCCATTCTCCCCATCACTTTGAGGTACACCAATCAGATGTAGATTTGGTCTTTTCACATAGTCCCATATTTCTTGGAGGCTTTGCTCATTTCTTTTTATTCTTTTTTCTCTAAACTTCCCTTCTCACTTCATTTCATTCATTTGATCTTCCATCACTGATACCCTTTCTTCCAGTTGATCGCATCGGCTCCTGAGGCTTCTGCATTCTTCACGTAGTTCTCGAGCCTTGGTTTTCAGCTCCATCAGCTCCTCTAAGCACTTCTCTGTATTGGTTATTCTAGTTATACATTCTTCTAAATTTTTTTCAGAGTTTTCAACTTCTTTGCCTTTGATTTGAATGTCCTCCCGTAGCTCAGAGTAATTTGATCGTCTGAAGCCTTCTTCTCTCAGCTGGTCAAAGTCATTCTCCATCCAGCTTTGTTCCGTTGCTGGTGAGGAACTGCATTCCTTTGGAGGAGGAGAGGCGCTCTGATTTTTAGAGTTTCCAGTTTTTCTGTTCTGTTTTTTCCCCATCTTTGTGGTTTTATTTACTTTTGGTCTTTGATGATGGTGATGTACAGATGGGTTTTTGGTGTGGATGTCCTTTCTGTTTGTTAGTTTTCCTTCTAACAGACAGGACCCTCAGCTGCAGGTCTGTTGGAATACCGTGCCGTGTGAGGTGTCAGTGTGCCCCTGCTGGGGGGTGCCTACCAATTAGGCTGCTCAGGGGTCAGGGGTCAGGGACCCACTTGAGGAGGCAGTCTGCCCGTTCTCAGATCTCCAGCTGCGTGCTGGGAGAACCACTGCTCTCTTCAAAGCTGTCAGACAGGGACATTTAAGTCTGCAGAGGTTACTGCTGTCTTTTTGCTTGTCTGTGCCCTGCCCCCAGAGGTGGAGCCTACAGAGGCAGACAGGCCTCCTTGAGCTGTGGTGGGCTCCGCCCAGTTCGAGCTTCCCGGCTGCTTTGTTTACCTAATCAAGCCTGGGCAATGGCGGGCGCCCCTCCCCCAGCCTCGCTGCCGCCTTGCAGTTTGATCTCAGACTGCTGTGCTAGCAATCAGCGAGACTCCGTGGGCGTAGGACCCTCCAAGCCAGGTGCGGGATATAATCTCGTGTTGCGCTGTTTTTTAAGCCCGTCGGAAAAGCGCAGTATTCGGGTAGGAGTGACCCGATTTTCCAGGTGCCGCCCGTCACCCCTTTCTTTGACTCGGAAAGGGAACTCCCTGACCCCTCGCGCTTCCCAAGTGAGGCAATGCCTCGCCCTGCTTCGGCTCGCGCACAGTGCGGGCACCCACTGACCTGCGCCTACTGTCTGGCACTTCCTAGAGAGATGAACCCAGTACCTCAGATGGAAATGTAGAAATCACCGTCTTCTGCGTGGCTCACACTGGGAGCTGTAGATGGGAGCTGTTCCTATTCGGCCATCTTGGCTCCTCCCCAGATCAGGGGTTTCTATTGATGATGCACACCTGCCACATTCTGGGGAATTGTCTAACTTGGAGGCTGTAGGCTCCCTGTGGAGATCCTGGTTCAGTAGGTGTGGGGTTGGGTCCAGACATCTCAGCTGATTCTGACACCACTCCTTGCTTAAAAACATTACCCTAGGATGATTTCTCTGGCTACTAGGGCTTTATGGCCTGTGGCCTTTAGCATAGAAGTTTCTTACTCTAATAAATCCCCAGCTTACTGGTGTGCCCTAGGAATGGGTTATGGTGGTTGTCCATTCTTATTAACTAGGGTTTAAGAGAAGAACCAATCCATATGAAGTTCCCAAAATATGCCCATATCTTCTCTGCCCAGGTGAGTTTCCTACATGCTGTTTGGTAATTGACTTTGTTATCCACTGCTGCATAACAAATGACCCTGAAATTTAGCAGCCTAAAGCAACACACATCTATTCCCGTATGGCTTTGTGGGTCAAGGATACAGGCATATCTTAGTGAGATCCTCTGCTTCAGGGTGTCTTACAAGGCTGCCATTAAAGCGTTGGCCAGGGTCACAGTCATCTCAAGGTTCAACTGGAGCAGGATCTGTTCCAAGCTCACTCAGCAGTTGTTGGCAGGATTTGGTTCCTCGCAGGCTGTTGGCCAGAGGCTGCCCTCAGTCCCCTGCCATGTGGGCCTCTCCAGCATCACTGCTTGCTTCACCCAGGCAAGTAAGCCCGGATGGCAAGCGTGCCACCAAGACGGAAGTCACAGTCTTTTATAAACTCATCTCAGTTATAAATTACTTGCCCTTGCTTTTGGCATATTTTATTTTAGAGAAGCAAGGCATCAGGTGTAGCCCGCACTCAAAGAATTAATGTCAGGAGGCAGCAATTGCTGGGAGCCATTTTAGAATCTGCCAACCACAGGAACTATTATATTCTAAGCAGGTATCTGTTTCCCCTTCATCCAGAAAGCCCTTCAGTGATGGGAATTAGTTCAAGCTCATCATTATAAAATCCATTACTGCAGACTGCTATAGACTTGGAAAGTAAAGAGTCGAGTGTGTGCAGCCCCAGAAGCTCCTCTGGTGTTGGATCTGTTTGTTTGTGCAATGCTCTTGTGGCCTCCTGTAGTTACAACGTGGCTCTTTTGTTGAAGCAGTTTTGCTCCACACTGGGAAAGAGAAGGGAGGTCATGGGTAAATCAAGCCATCTGTAGAAGACATTCTGATGGCTCCTAAGCTCTGTGTCCAGGCTCTGTTGAAACCAGGCCTGCAGAGAAGAATGAGAATAGGCATGTTCACCAGCAACCTCTCCCCTAGGTAGTGAAACAGGTACTGCACTAAAGTAAATATAAGAGAGCCTGGGATTGTCCTCATCTGTCCTCTGTCGCCCTCAGTGTATGTGCCTGTCTTTGAGCTCCCTGGTGGCAAGAAACTTACCTCTTCTTTATCCCCACCGCTGGGCTGGGCATTTCAGCCTCTCAGTGGGCGTTTTCCTAAATGGATGATTGAAAAACTATTCCTTGTCTGAGACAAGTGACATTATTTATGTTTTCCTACCCCTATAAAGTCACAGAATGCAGGTGGTGTTGGGTGTTTCTCAAACACCCAAAGGAATGGGGGCAAAGGAATAAAGGCCTCAGCCCCAGGGGGGCAAACACACCTCATCTCAGCCTATTTTGATGTGGCTTAGTTGTCGCCCTGGCCTCCCTCTTATAGCCAAAGCCCTTGGGGTGATAATGAAGAGTCACCTTAAAGGATGTGGAGGGTAGTCTGCTAAAGGAGATGGGATGGCTCTCATGTGAGCTGCTGTGCCTGTGTCTTAAAGCCTCCTTAGTGGAAAATGGAGGTTCAAAACTCTGATGGTGCAAATAGGAATCTCTACAACTGTGCAGAGTTATCCAAATGCTCTCTAGCCACTAACCTGAGGGTGATGCAGCCAAAGCAAGAGGAGTTGGGGATTTAAAAGTGAGCAAAGCAGCCATTCTGAACCTCCACCAGTTCGAGGCAAAGCTGACAATCACTGGATGGGATAGTGACATTCTCCAGCCCCAGGGATGCTTTTGCCTGCAGGTGTGCAGCAGAGAATGTGTGTAGCCAAGCTTTCCCTGGCTGTCTGATGTTTTGGTAGATGCTGAATGAGAGCCCTCAGTCAAATCCGAATATTGAGTTTGAATACCAAAAGGTAGTAACCTGGACTAGCACACTTAGTAGGTCACCAGTAGCTGTGGGTGAAGGTGAAAGTTTGTCAAATGCTATCAGCCTATGACAACAAAAAAGACCAACATTCTAAGGATCTTAAAGGCTCACAAGATTTAGACCTCAAACCATGCTTGGAGAGTCATCACCCCAGAACAGTCTCACCATCCTGCCAGGTGAGGAAGTGGCCAGGTGTGGCAGAAGCCCCTTCCCCCAAGGTTGCATCTGGTAGTGGAAACAGTATGCACATCTGAGTGTTTTATTGGTGTGATGTGTGTATTAAAGGAAATGGAATTTGTATATATATATATATACACACACACATATATATATACACACATATATACATACACACATATATATGAGCATATATATACTCATATATATGTATTAAAGGAAATGGAATTTATATATACACACACATATATATACTCATATATATGTATTAAAGGAAAGGGAATTTATATATATATGAATGTATTTATTATATATATGTTGTGTGTCTGTGTACACATGTTGGCATATATATATGTTGTGTGTGTGTGTATACATATAGGCATAGCAGGCATGCTCTGCTATGTGGATTAGAGTTGAAGTCATGGTGGTGTTGAGTGAATGGGGAGAAATGGGATTTTTTAGGTAAATCTGAGCTCAATATGGGTAGCTGAGACTGGTGCCATGTTGGATCTGAGACTCACTCTCTTGAGTGATCTGAGACTCACTCTCTTGAGTGATCTGAGACTCACTCACAGTTTCCTTCTGTACTTTGTAATTTCTCCCTGTGAGCTCATATTCAGCAGGAGTTTCTTCCTCTAGGTATCCCAGGTGCCCCGCTTGTGGAGGCATGCCTCAGGGAAGGTTTGCCTTTGCCTCTGCCGGGGTCCTAGTGAGTTTCATAGACTCCAAATGGACTTATACATTGATTTCTCTGTTGGTGGTTTCCACACTGTGAGTGATGAGAATTTGGACCCCACCTCTATTACTTGGCACAAGCTTGGATTTTGGTCTTCCCCAGATTGTCATTTTTCTACCCAAAATTTTAGTCCTGCTCCATGCCATCACCACTCATCCAGCTGGTGGATGGGGTGTGTCTAGCTCTCTAAACATACAACAATAGTAGGGCCCCATTTCTGGCCTCTGCCACCCAAGAGGCTGTGATTTTCACATCTGCCCCTGCCTGGGTGTTAAAGCCCCAGCCCCGTCGATATGCATCTGGCTTCAATTCCCCTTCAGCGCTCATTCATGACTCTGACTCTGAATTCCCATTTGTTTTTAGAATCTGGAATTTCTCCCTTTTTCCTTTCAAATGCAGCTGTGATTTCAAATTGTTTTATCCAATATTTATATATGTGGGGGAAAGGGAGCTCCCTGTGCCAGCTCAGACCAAAATCCCTTAGTGCTGTAATTAGCTGTCACCGCTGTCTTTCCCACCGGCTGTGGGACCATATCTTATTGTAGACACTCAATAAATTTCTATGAATGAGTGAGAGAATAAGCCTGTGATTCTTTAGTACCACTTTCTAATTACCTCCTGGCTACAGTTATCAAATGTTAGAGTTTTAAAAAGACAGCAAAAGCAGAAACAGAGGACCGAGAATACAAATTTATAACAATAAAAATCTTGTTGTAATACACATAGATTTAGGGATCATGCATATTTTACTTCATAATGACAGAGTTTAATACTGAAAATGCTAACTGGAAAGAACTATCAGTAATGGAAGTCTTTAACACTTCAGTAGAGCCCAAAAAGACAGAATTTGTTCTTATAAACTCTGGGGGATGGTGATGGAAGGGTTGAGGGGAAGCCCTGTATTTCATCTGCATGAATCTCAGGCAGATTCACTCACATCTGGCAACCCGAGTCCTGGCTGGCCTTCAAAGAGAGGTCCACCTTGTACCTGCGGTCCACCATAGTTTACCCATAGTAAAGTTACCCATAGTAGAGTTAAGTGGACTTGCTTTCCCCAACTCCACACACTGAGCCATCATCCTGCCCTAATCCATCCATTCTCTTAGCACCCAGGACAGCATCTGGCACATAGGGGTATGGTGAAGGTTTGTGGGTTATATGAAAAGCCTAGCAGCTGTGCAGACGTGGCCTCTGCAACGCCCCACGTGGCAGATGGGAGCCTCTTTTCCCACATCATCCAGAGCTAACCGCCCGAGCTCCCTCATGGTCTGTGGACTCTGGCAGCCCAACTCGGATTAGCAGACTCCAAAGCTCTGAGCACTTTTCCATTTGCCATGGAGCCGACTAATTTAATGAAGCCATCACAGTGCAAACCTCAGGGCTTATTGGAAAAGGACTTGAGCACGACATTATTTCACAGCAGTAGATTGCATCACTTTCATTTCACAGCTTTCCAATGGGAAATAATAAAACAAAATTACAAACATAAGGAAGAAAGAAGGAGAAAAAAAAAAAAAAAAACCTTGGGTGAGAGACGCATCTTCTATGCTGTGTCAGGGCTGGTTACCTTATTCATTTGAGCCAGTAAATATTACCTGGCCTCACTCTGCAGGAAGGAGCAGCCCAGAATGCCTGCACCTGCTACTGAAGATAACAGGCTGCAATAATTCACTGTCCAGATGCAGCAAGGAGCGGTGAGTGCCCCTAGAGATGGCCAGCTGGATGGTCCTCCAAGAAATTCCAGCTTCCAAGAGCGGAGCCTTCCCTTGGTCAGCCACAGTGCTGGGGCAAAGGGCTGCCATTGGTGAGGGGGTGGTGGGTCCTTCCCTCTGGAAAACAAAGCAGCTTCAACAACAGAGCTTCACCCATTCCTGGGATGAAGGAAGGAAAATTGGTTCCCGCCTCCATTCATCCTGCAGGATGCTTTTAGTGTGACCATGTGTGACCTGACAGCCAGAGGCTAAATAGGAGTCAACAGAGAGATGAAGCTCTTTCCAAAAGCTGTTCTCATTAATAGCACTGAGGTGTGCAGATGGAGGGTGGCAACAGAGCTCGGCTTGGCCTTCTATTTTATTCTGCAAGCCTGCGCTTCAGCTCAAGAGATGTCCCAGGCCTGTCCCTACAGCAAGAAGATAGCGCCCCTCCATTCTACCCAGGCCCCAAATTCCTTTCGTTTCACTGAAAATAGCTTTTCTTCTCCAATAGTGGAAGAGTTTGAGGACATCCAGGATGAGCTCCCTCTTCTTTGCCTCCAGAGTCTCCTCCAGGGTTGCCTCTCACCTCGATTCACCTTCCCTTCTTGATCCCTCACTTTGCCTCCCCCTCTGCCAACCCCTCCCCAGCAACTGAGTGGCAGAAACATCTCTCCTACCCTGACTTAAAGCAGAAAGCCTTTCTGTGAGCCTGAGCTTCTCTTTCACTTTGATTGACATGCCCCACTAAAGCATAAAGGCTAGTCCTATGGGCTCTGGTGGTAGATAATACAGGTTCAAACCCTGGCTCCTCTAGTTCTCAGCTGTGTGACTAAGAGCAAGTTACTTAACTTGACTGAACTCAATTTTTCTCCTCTGTGAAGGAGCTAATAATCACAGCTGTCTCATAATTTTACCATGAGATTGATTGAAATGATTCATATGAGGTTCTCAGTACAGAGCCAGGCACCTATATATGTCCTCAGAAATGTCTGTCATCCTTGCAGTTCATCGTGAGGATTAAACATCAGGTCCCAGAGCGGAGAGCAGGGTCTGTGAGTGTCAAGGGATGACCCCTTGTCTGAGTCTGTGCAAGCTGCTATAACATGTCATACCCTGGGTGGTTTTAACAAAGAAACGTTTATTTCTCATAGTTCTGGAGGCTGGGAAGTCCAAGATTAAGGTCCCTACACATTCACTGTCTGATGAGGGCCCACTTTCTCCCTGTGTCCTCACTTGGCAAAACGAGGACGAGAGAGCTCACTCTCTGGGGGTCCCTTTTATAAGGGCACTAATCCCACTCACAGGGGCTCCACCCTCATGATCTAATCATCTCCCCAAGGCTGCACTCCTTAACACCCTCACCTTGGGAGTTAGGATTTTAACATATGAGTTTGAGGGACAAAAACCTTCAGTTCATTGCACTCTTCAATCCTCAGAGGTCCATTAGAGGCCAGGCTGAGACTCCCCTGTGGGGTTGCCTGGGGCATGCAGTCCTGGAGAAGACTCAGACCCTGCAAGCACCGCTCATTGGTCCCAAACGGGATAAGATCAGGAGGGAAAGTAAACAGAAAAGGGCAGTAAGGATCACCTCTGGGAATGGTGTCCCCTGCTGGTTTGCGCCCTTTCGTTGCATGCAGTTCTTAGGCAGTCCCAGCAGTCTGTGTTCCTTTCCCGCCTCTGCACAGGAAACGGGTCCCGGCCTCCTCTGCTGAGCCCTGTGGAGAAGCCACGCCATGCGCAGTGTCTGTGCGTTGCCGAAGAAAACGGCAGGAGACACCACAAAAGGACCTGGAGGCGGGGCTCAGCACCCCCAGAAGCTCCCTTCTTCTCATGGGGAGGCCATGCCTCTCACCAACATTTAGGGAATATCGCCAGCTCCAGCTCTGCTTCTTACCCTTAGAAAATTCTGGTCTGACCCACGAGTTCAGCTCTCGCGCCTGAATTCTGCCTCTCTTCAGCCTGGCACCTGCATGATTTTCAGTTTGGGAGCTACCCCAGATGTGCCAGAGTCCAGCCTGGGCTTCTACTGCCTACCCAGGGGGCATCTGTTTGGGGTGTGGGGTCTGCTTCATCTTGCCAAACCGGGGCCAGGAGTCTTAGACCCGCTGGAGCTTTGGATCCTTTACCTCCTGTCCCCTTGCTCTGGACACCTGGCCCAGATGCGTCCTAGGAGGTAAGAACAACGGGAGCACAAGCACAGAAACAAGAAAGGGCAGGCCTTTTCTCAGAGAATGGAGAGCAAGTCAACAAGCCTGTGGTGTAGGGGACATGGAAAAAAGTGGGGGGCAGGTAAAGCTGGGAAGGGGACCTTGAATGCAAGGCAGAGGATTCTGCACTTAATCGAGTAAAGTAGCGGTGAGCCACTGAAGGCTTTGGAGCAAGGGAGTAGCATTGTAAGAAGGATGTAAGAAGAGGAAGATTGACTGAGTAGCATGGAGGAAGGTGTTTTGCAGGTGAGATTCTGAGAAGGCAGGGCCTGTTAAAGACTCCAGAGATGTGAGACCTGAACTATGTTACTGATAGTCAGAGCAAAAAAAATAGACAATGGCTATTTTTCCAATTGTGGGGGTGGATGTGGGAGACAGAGGAGAAGAGGGAGGGGGAAAGATGGAGCAAGGTAAGAGAATGGCCTTCATGCCAAGTAGATCCTGCTGAGCTTACTGGGTAAATTCCTTCATGGCACCCATATTTAATTGATCCATTTGAGTATCCAATAACCAGGCTTAATTTCTTAATTGCGAAACACACACACACAAGAGAAATACTAGTAGCGTAGCAACCACTTATACAGTGCCTGCTTGGTCCCCAGCATTGTTCTTAGAGTTTTAAGGAATTTACCTTAGTCAATGCACATAAAAATAGTAGCTATATAATAATAGCTACTCTTATTATCTCCATCTTAGAAGTGAGTAACTTGAGAACCAAGCGGGTTAAGTAACTTGTCCAAAGTCACAACTTGTAGTAGAGGTGAAATTCAAGTCCAAGAAGTCCACTCTTGAGTTCTGGGTTCTGGTTCTAGGCTCTGCTGCCTCTCACACTGAAGATAAAATAACAAATAACTCATCTTCTTATCAGAAAGAAAATGTGACAAATACAGTTGAAGTCCCTTGTGGAAAACACTTTCATGAGCTGACTTTTAAAACTGAGTAGTTCTACATCACTCACAACTGGTTAACCCCACTGACTCAGAGTCATTCATCATGGGTCATTTGTTAGGTAGGGAAGGGAGGGGGGATGTAGCATTTAGTGAGCTGCTATTACATGCCAATGCTATGTTTATGTGTTTTATGTTCACTCTTTTATTTACTGCAAGCAGTATTCCAGATAGATATTATCATCAGCTTTACAGATGAGGAACTTGAGCCTCAGAGAAAGTAAATAACTGGTCAAGGTTGCCCAGGTGATAATATGGCAGAGTGGGGGCCTCTTCTCAGTGGCCATGCCTCCCAATTGACGTGGCATCAGCCCCCCAAATGTATATGTAAATCACTGAGCAATAAATATTTACCAGACACCTGCTATATAACAGGTACTATGCCAGAAAGTGGCCACCAGTCCTTGCCTTCAAGGACAACAAGCATGGGAGAGGAGGTTTTATTTGAGAGAGAGAGCAGGGAAAGAGAAGGTGGGAGGGAGGATGTGCTTGGTGGGATCGCTGCTATCCCAGAGGTTGCTTGAGAACAAGGGGCACAGAGCAGGGAAACGAAAAGCTTTGCAGAGAATTGGAGGGCTGAGTTGTGAGGCTGCCAGGACAAGGGGAAGAAAGGGCAGAATTCTAAGTACAGAAGCCCACATTTGCTTCCCCACACTACCTTTGAGTAGCGTGATTAATCCTCACTGAAATATCCTTGAGGCATTATTTTTATGAACTTTACACTAATTGTTTAGAGGTTGGAGAAGAACACTGGACTAAAGGAAGGGGGAACTCTCCTCAAGGAGTTGCTTTCTGTGCCCCCAGCAGGAGGGCTGTGGGAGGCAGGCATCCCCTTTGTGTCCCCATAGCACCCTTGTGTCCTTGTGGAACACTTTGTGTCTCCATGTCCTTCTGTGTTCCCAGGGGACTCTCTGCACAGCCCATCTTAACACTTACTCCATTACCTGCATGTCCTCTGTCCATGTGTCAGTTCCCCCACCCCTACTGTGTGTAAGCTCCTCAGAGAATGGGACCGCCACTGCCTCTGTCAGGGTCTGGCTCTCAAAGGTGCTTGTCAAATTGAACCTGAATAGAGCCAGCCAGGTCTTCAAGATGCAGCTGCTCCTTCATCTGCTTCCACATCTAATCAAACAGGTCAAGATTATTTCTCTATCCAGAATAGGTCCTTGCAACTTGGATAGCACAAAGAGGCTATAGAGCATTCTAACTACCAAGAACTCTTTCTGTGGAGTCATGAAGCTGATGAAAAACTCTCAGACCCAGCCTCTGCCAATGGACAGTCAGGTGCTCCTGTGCTGCTGCTCTGGGGAACTGATAGTACAAACCCAGCAGAAGCCTCAGAACATTCCAAAGCTGCCTGGAGGGAGCGGGGTCAGAGAGGACTCTCCCACTGTCCTCAGTGTTCCCTGGGATCCCTGAGGGGGCTGGCCATCTAAGAATGGGGGGCCGTAGGCTAAGAGTCCAGAGGGATGACCACTCACCACCCTCCCCTGCGAGAGCTGGCTTCAAGACATACAGACCAAGGCAGCTTCAGGGTAACAGCCAACCAGAGCTGGCCACAGGCAGATGTGTTCCAACCACCGGAAGTAGTTCAGCTTTCAGAGCCAGAAGCTACAATGTCAGAGGCATGACTTGAAGATTTCATCCCTTCAGCTGCTGGGAATTCTCCGTTATAAAACAAGCAATTCCTGTAAAAACAAGTGTGATGATCTCTGCCTCTTCTCTGTCGAGTCTTTCTAACTTCAACAGCCCAACTATATTGCCTTGAATTCTGTATTTCTGTGGCAGAATGAAAAAAACGTCTAGAATACTGAGCATGAACAGAACTTTGAACAGAGGATCTCTAGTCCAACTGCAGCTTCATGCAGCCCTGTCCCCAAACTATAGCAACAACTTACTTCCATTTTTAAAACAACTTTAGAAATCATTCTTAATTTACTCAAATCCAATCAATAATTAGTGGACACCTACTAAGTGCAAGTAACCAGGTCTACTGAGGCTACAGTCAGCTAAGATCTTCAGGCCCTGCCTGTGACTGCTGTGAGAGGAAGGTGGTGTTATCCTGATCCCAGGGCAAGAAACAGTGCTCAGAGAAGTGCAATAACTTATCCAAGGCCACACAGCAAGTAAGGGGGCAGGCAGAGCTGGAACCCACTTAGCTACAGATTCCAGGCCCCTCTTTTCTTTCCTTTTCGGCCCCTGTTCTCTTTCCTTTTCTCCTAGAAAGTTGCACTTTTAGAAAAATCTAATTTAAAAAACATGAGAATAATATTATATATAGTGTAACTGAGAAGCTCAAGATGTAACATATTTTTCAAATTGTCTTTTCCAATCAAGACAAGAAAAGCTGAGGTTGTAAGATGACAATACTTTGGCCAGTTTGATTGAATAAAAGGATATTCAACCCACTAAAGGGCCATGCCAGCTAGCTTGGTCTCTTTAAAAAGCTCAAGTTTCTGTTTTTTTGTTTTTTTTTTAATCAAGGTAATAGTTGTTTGAAGTGATGCTTACATATAGAAATCCCCTACTCCACAACGACTCCCTTTCCCCAGAGACAGCCATCCTTCACACTTCTAGGTCCTGCCCCTGGCATTTACCTCGACAATTTAAAAATTATTCTGCTATTTCTTGAAATATGAGTTTTAGACATTATCTATTGACTTCATGCCATGGTAGATAAGGACTTAGTTTTTCCACACCACTGCTCACATTTTTCTCCTTTTATCCTTGTGACATGTTTATAAAATAATTTTTGGTAAAATCAATAATCAGCATTTATGTGCTAAACCAAATAGTGAATTACAATAAACCTCCTTTCTTGTACAATCTTTTGTTTTTCCTGGAATTAATAATGGCCTCAGTATTTTTTCGCTTCCCTAGTTTTCTATCTTTCATGCTTTTCTCCAAATTTTCCAACATGTCATAATAACACTTTCCATAATCTCAAGCAAATCATCATTTCCTTTTTTTCTTTTCCTTAAGAGCCTTCACTCAGGAGGCTCTCTGATCAAATGTTCCAGTGTTATTAGTTGCTTTCTACATGTGCTGCATAGTAAACATCCTAGGAATTTTCTTCTCCAATCTCTAATTTGTGTTTCCCTCTTTTCTGAAACATAAAACCATGTATCTTCCTATTTCATAACTTACTTCTTTTTCATTTCTTTGTTTTTTTGTTTGCTATACAACATTCTCATGTACATTTCTAAGAATGCATGCATCAGAGGTCAATTTTTTGAATTTGATTTTATAAAGGTATAACATTTGAATTTGAAAAATGTCCTTATTAAATTCTAAGATGAAAATCATTTTTCTTTCGAATCCTGAAGGCATTGTTGTCAAGTTCTATGAAGAGTCCTGAGATTTCACCCTATGTATAAGCTAACAAGTTAGCCTGCCACAGTTTCATGGAGACTGATAGAAGACACAAGACGCCTGGGTCAGAGATAAAGGCAGTTTAATACTCACAGCAGTGGGAGAAGTCAGGATATCAGCATTGTTTGTACAGATTCCCCTAACCAGGGCCAAATGATGCCATACCCACACAATGGGTAGCATTACAAGAAAGGAACCCTGAGCTTAGGGAGCCCAAACCTTTATAATGGGCATGCTTGCCTTTTACTCTGGAGGGAAACATTGTTTCTACCTTCCAAGGCTGTTCATTATACCAACATGCTGGAAAAGGTAGTCCAGACAAAGGGCAGTCAGTGCTACTCTCCTGAGACATTGAGAAATGCACAAGACATAATAAATTGCTAAAAATTGTTTTATTGTCCTCTGGTTTCCACTACTGCCCCCAAGCAGTCTGATATCAATGTAATCATTTTCTTTAGCTTGTTACTGTTTCCCCCTGTCCCTGGAAGCTTTTAAACTATCTCTTTATACCTGGTTTTCTGATCTTTCCAAATTTCAATTTGGAAACCCTACATCCCATATTTTTGGAGTTTTATTCTTATATTATTTCTTTGATTGTTAGATGGCATCTTTCCCTTCATACACCCTTATGGAATTCTCTCATTGTCTTTGGATTTGTTTCTTTGCTTTGTTCTCTTTCAGCTTGGAAGATTTTCTCAAATTTGTAATCATCTATGGCTGTAAGAGTATTTCTAAGAACAAGACACTAAAACAACTGCAAATGCTGTGTCCTGATTAGGCAGCACATACCGTCTGGTGAGCTGAACCATAGGGTGATCGAAGGTGATCTGGCCTTTTCATTGGTGGGATCACAATAGTCAATATTCGTAGGTGTTCGCTCTTGGTTTCTCCAGTTTCTCTAGCGAACAGTCTATTGGTTTCCTGCCTGGGAGATTTATGCCAGGCTTGACTTTCTGGACATAAGGCAGAGGAATAGAGAGAGGTTACCACATTGCAGAAACCACATTTTTGTGGAAGAGAACAAATAAATGCTTTTGATAAACCAAAGCCTCTTGACACTGGTGTCCTCACTGTGCTCTACCCTCATTCTCTCGGGGAGAGGCTGATACTTTTCTCATAATGCAGGAAGAATCACTTAAAAATAGATTGAATCAACAAGGGGCATGATTCAAAACCTTATCCATCTGCACTGACTGTGCTCTGTCACACAGACACTGCTATTCTTTGAGGGTCTGTCTGCGGGGGCAACACTGATGCAGGACAGCCTGAAGACAGAACTAGGGTTCATGACTGCATTTGCACATGAAGCTTTCTTTGGAAAATGCTGCTTCCCCTTTTCTTTTTATGTAAGCTGACCTTGGTTTCTTGAGCCTCAAGGTGTCATTTGCTTTGCTTTTTAATTTTTTTCTTTACCAAGTGTTTGTTTTATCACATTCAGTTTCTGAGTATCTGTTTCATGAAGACCTTGAAGACCCCCCACCTGTTAGTAAACCCTTATGAAGTCTCTAATTAAGTTTCAAGGCCACTGCTATGATGAAGCCTTCTTCAGTCATCACCTGGCGAGCACAGGCACTCACACAGCAGGAAAGCCCGTAATCTCTTCTGACAGCGCATCTGAATCTCAGAATCTCAGTGGCTGGAGCCTGGGAATCTGTATTTTGAGAAAATCCTCTAGGTGATTCTGGTGACCTACTAATTCACAGGGGTCTGTGTGCCCTTTCCTCCCATGTCTCATGCCTGAATTTGGGGTTCTAATATTGTAGCCCATATGTCCCTGGTGCCAACTACCTGCCCACTTGAACCTGGGCTGATCCGCTGCCCTGGCTAGACAGAGCCTAAATGCCAGACTTTGACTTTTGCATGATCCCTCAACTATGGTCCTCCCAGCATGACTTTTCTCTGTCCTCCCACTGGCCTTCTGGTCTCAGGCTGGCTTTATGGACTTACCTGCCCTTGCCAGGCCTCATGTCCTGACCCCTCACCCACCATTCCCCCAACTACCCATGCACTCAAGTCCTAATATCTTTCCCCACTCTGCCTGGACCATACTGATGCCTCCTGTGTATCCTGATGCCTCCAGGTCCAGCGAATAGAAAGGATGATATTGGTAGGTATGTTTTCTCTAATGAGAGATGCAGACAAGGAACACTGAGGAGGAAGTGATGGCTTCAGACTGGCATCTCAGGGAGGTTTCACACTGAAATAGGATTTCAGCCGGAGTTTTAGTGGGAGAGCATCTTTGTATATTCATAGAAGGGGAAGTCAAATCTAGAAAATACTTCATAAATGCCTCCTATTATTACAATACAAGTACTACTATTACTATTTCTACTAATAATCGTGTATCTCATCACTGAATCTCTACCATTGGATAAGAACAGCATATATATTGATTTACATATATTATTTGAGAGTTTTCAACAACTCTACAAGGGAGGCATGATTATCCCCATTTCAGAGATATAGAAAATGAGATACAGAGAAGAATGGTTTTCTCAAGACCTCAAGAGTACTAAGTGCTAAAAGGAAGACTAGCAGCTCAGTCTCCTGACTGATTTCTTCGCGTTTCTCGGTATGTCCCACTGCTTCCCTGAAATTGAAGAATGCAGCTCTCTCCTCTGGGAGGAACAGTCTCCTCTCTATCTTCCCAGAGAGAAATGTGCAAATAAAACTCAAATCAAATCATCCTGTGGGTCCCCGCCCTCAGCATGTAGACCACCGGGCTCCTCCTTTACTGGTGGCCATTACTGTTGTAGGTGAAATGTGGCAAATCGTGATATTAATGATTCAATGGCCAGGAGAGTTGTCTGAAAGGCAGGGTGGCATGGGGAGACCACAGGCTCATTTTCTTCTACACCCCTCTTTTTCATTCCCCAGAGCTTTCTGAGACATTTGCTCCAAGACTAAAAATATTCACAGTTTAATGCAGCCCTAGATCCAAATTATTTTATAAAACTTGTTAAGTGCTTTTAGAGTTAGGCAAGCAAGAAAATACTTGACTTTTGTTCTAATGAAAGCCATTTTTAACATTTAAAATTATAGAAAACAGCCATACTCCTGCCCTTCAGACTCCACAGTATTTGCCAACTTGCTGTGGTACAAAGGCCTTTAAGTGTACAATACATGAAAATCTAGGTTTACAGAAAAGCTAAATTAAAGGAGATTATTTGTTCTGTGCAGGATGCCTTTGTACAGGAATTCCAGAAATTGAAAAACTTGAGTCCCAGGTCTGCCACTCGCTGGCATAACCTACACCTCAGTGTACACCTCTGTAAAATGGAGAGATGAAGGATGAAGCTGCTTCCCCTCGCCCACAAGGTGGTCGTGAGAATCTGATGAGATATGGATTGTAAGCAGTGGGGTTCTATACAAAGGTAAAGCATCTTTGATGAGAGAAGTAGAGGGCTAGGGTAAGGGGAGAAGTCCCTGTCCAGGGTGGCACACCTGGGTTGTTGGGGGGCTGGCCTCCTACCTAGTCAAGCTTGTGAACAGTCTAACCTGGGTCCCCACAGCAATGGGAGGAGGAGCTGCTCCAAGTTCCATTATCCTGCACAGTATACCCCGCAGTCCTGCTATTCAGTTAAACACCGCAGCTCCTGAGTACATTTTAATTTCTGATCATTAGTTACAAGATTTTCTTGTTAATTCTGATTCAGCAGATTTTGCTGAGACAGCTCTATTTTTCTCGCCCTTTATTTTGGTCGTGCTGCACAGAGCCTATCTAGACAGATAATAAATCCGGGTGGCTAACCTCCCTCCCAGGAATGAATCATCTGCAACTCTGAAAAGGACACAGCCGCAGGGGTGGTGACAGGGAGGAGTCCTACTCCCAGGCTTCTTTACAGGTGACTCTGGGGGATCTTCGTGGTTCTGGCCCCAGGATGCAATCCTGTAAGTAATTACATTGGGAGATAACAAGACTCACCCAGAACTCAACAGTAGGAAAATTGGGAGGTGGGGGTGGAGGGGGGGACAACACAACTCATGGCAATTCAACAAAATAAGGCTCCTGCTTTCTGCCTCTTTTATTAGATCACAGGTATCATGTGACTGAATTTGCCGTAGATGTAGCTAACCTGGGAGACATCACCAGAATTTTGCAACCAGCAAGATTAGTCTGGGGCCCTGCACCCTCCTCTTCTCCTTCTTTCCTTGTGCCTAGTTGCCTGCCAATGGCCATTGGTAGGAACAGGCTTATTCTCCTCCTTTCGGGTAGGCAACTTCCATCCCCAACCCCGGCCTCCCAACCCTACATCTAGGAAAACAATGAGCTCATCCATGCTAAATTGTTGTTCCAGTTGTAACACCCTTCCCAGTGACCAGTGACATTTGTAGACATTATTAATAAGAGCTAACACTCATGCAGCATTTGCCACATGCTGGCCACTCTTCTTAATCCTTTTTTGATATTAACTATCTTCACTGCCACATCAGCTCTATGAAGTGGGGGTAATAATTACAGTATCCCCATTTTACAGATGAGGAAACTGAGGCACAAAACATTACACTATTCTCTGTAGTCACCCATGTAGTAGGCAGCAGAGCTGGTATTGGGTCCCCAGTTGCAGAGTCCATGCCCTCCGTCCACTGTACTTTATTGATGCAATCTTTTGTCACAAGATGCTGCTAGAGTGGCCTGGTGCAGCAGCAAGCTAGCTCAGTCTTAGAGTGCAGACAGATGGCTAGGCTCAGACCTACGACAGGAATGGGGCTGGAATGGAAGGAACAGACCTAGCAGGTTGGCTCAGAGGAAGCCCCATCTGGTGGAGTCCAATCCAATTAAGTAGCAGTCCAGGCAAGCAATTCATGTCATACAGGCTGACAAAGGGTAAAAGGATGTTCCAGACCAACAGGTCATGCAGGGAAAGAAACAGCAGTACAGGCATCAAGGACAAGTGCCAGCAGACTACAGGTCCCAGGTGGCACCCCCAGCTGAGGTAGGCATGGGAGCAGGAGTCATGAGTAAGTTAGAAAACCCTACCTCACACTATAAACACAAATTAGCTCAAAAGGTATCAATGACCTACGTGTAAAAGCCAAAACCAAAAACCCTTGGAAGAAAACTAGGAGTAAATCTTCATGACCTCAGATTTTGCAATGCTTTCTTAGGTATGACATCAAAAGCATGAGCAACAAGAGAAAAAAGAGATAAATTGGACTTCATCAAATGTAAAACTTATGTGCGTCAAAACGCATTATCAAGAAAGTGAAAATACAATCCACAGATATTGCAAATCGTATCTCTGGAGAGAATTTAATATCCAGAATATATAAAGAACTTTTACAACTGAACAACAAAAAGACAACTTAACTGGAATAAAACTGGAATTAAATAGACATTTCTCCGAAGAAGACATACAAATGGCCAAAAAGCACATGGAAAGATGCTCAACATTATTAATCACTGGAAAAATGCAAGGCAAACTACCATGAGATACCATGCAGTAGGATGGCTATCATATGAAAAATTAATTTTAAAAAAGAAAATAATTATTAGCAAGGATATGAAGAAATTGAAACCGTTACACATTGCTGGTAGGAGTGTAAAATGTCAGCTGCTGTGAAAAATAGTTTGGTGGTTTCTCAAAAAGTTAAACATAGAGTTACCGTTTGACCTAGGAATTTCAGCCCCACATATATCCCTGAAAAAAACTGAAAAGAGCTACTTAAATACATGCACACACACTTTCATAGAATCACTATTCACAGTAGCCAAACGTGGAAACAATTCAAATGTCCATCAATGGATGAATGGATAAACAAATTGTGGTGTATACATAAAATGAAATATTATTCAGACATGAAAAATAGTAAAGTACTGATACATGCTACGATGTGGATGAACCTCAAAAACATTTTGCTAAGGTCTCATATTGTATGATTCCATTCATATGAAATATCCAAAATAAGTCAATCCATGGAGACAGAAGGCAAACTGGCAGTTGCCAGGGGCTTGGGGAAATGGAAAGTAAATGCTTAATGGTACAGGGTTTTCTCTGGGGGTGACGAAAATGTTTTGGGACAAGATCAAGGTGTGGGTTGTACAAGATTATGAATGTACTAAAGGCCATTAAATTCCTCACCTTAAAATGGTTAGGTTAATTTTTTGTTTTGTGAATTTCACCTCACTCTAAAAAGAAAAATAAAAGAGTAACTTAGGACTTTAGAACATCCATGGCATCAGGCAGGGACCAAGACAGGCTCCCTGTTACTTAAATGGAGGTACAAGTAAGGTAGGACGCAAATCTTTCGTACCTGGTGGTAGCCCAGTTATGTGGTACAAGGGGGACCTCAGGCTAAGTCTCACCCTATAGAGCCAGTGCTCCTGGAGCAGGTTTAGCCCTGGAAGAGAGGCAGGGTCAGAGCCAGCAGGAAAAATGATCTGTGTCCAGCCAGGCAGAGAGGAACCTGAGATCTGCTTTTCAGGTGGGAAGTTACCAGCAGCTGCTCCACGTGGGCAGCGAGGGGAGGCAAAAACGAGTGGCCACAGGACACAGCGCAGCTTCCTGGAATTCAGGCATTTCTGGCCTCTCTCTCTCTCAATTGTTGTGTAAGCCTGGGGGTTTAGACCAAAGCATTTGGTGATGATGAATCTCAAACACAAAGGAACAAGCAGAGGGGGTGGGGAAGTAGGGAATGTTCTGTTGTTTAGAAAATGAGCAAAACAGCTGGAGGTAAAGCTTTTGTTATAGGCTGCCATCTCTGATTCATGCGTCTTTATAATCCTGACTATGGTTTGAGGCAGCCAGGAAGAGCGAATATTACCTCTCATGCTGCACCCACCAGCATGGGGTTTATTAGAAGTAGACAACCATTTAGCAATGTCAGGAGTGTGCTTATCATTGTGCAGAGTAGGCATTGCCTGAATGGGGAGCCACTTCTTGGATGCCCAAGGGAGTGTGTTCAGAAAGTCCAAGGCCCAGCAGAGGAATTCTGGGGCTCAAAGGGGAAGCTCTGGCTACTACAAAGGACTGGGTGTCCAGCCTGAAACAGGCATGGAGGCCTCAGCCTGGAGTGAGCAGAGCCAAGCTTTGGCGACAGAGAGTTGGGGGCCTTCCAACTTCCCTCTTCACCATCAGTTGGGAGTAGCAGGAAAGGAGAAATTGTGAAAAGGAACAAGAGGGCTTTAACATCCCCGTTGTATGTGCCCACACTCTCTCTACCTCCTTCCTGAGGCCATTCCTTCCTTTTCATTTCCCCTCAGTCTGCCTTTTGCTCACAATCTCTCCAAATCCATCAACTACTTCCCTATCCAAATTCTAATGTCATGGCCAAGCAGAACCACTGCTGGTTTCCGGGATAGCCTGCCACCTGGGCCGTTTCCAGGGTGTTCTCACTACCTCTTCCTGTGACTGCTTCTGGTCCTGCATGGTGGGTCCTTCCCCTCCACCCCACCTTTCGCCATCTTACCCCACCTGAAAGGCCAGTTTGCATAGTCTCCTTTTTGAAGTCTTTCTTGGTTGCCCAACAAGATATGCCCTCCTTACGGCTGAACAAGCTCTCTTGAAAGCTTATCTTGTGCTGTTTCATATTATGGCTATTTCTGGACTTCTCTTAACCCCCCTTACATACACCTACTTTATGTGTTCACCCCTGGATCATCTCACACCAGCACAGGGGAGACAATAGGTGTTTGTTGGATGGACAGATAAATGAATGAATAAATTCTCCCAACCTGCATCAGGTGGAAGAGTCTCCAGGACACTGTTGAAACATACAAAAATCCCTGTTCCACCAACTGCGCCTCAGCCTGCAGAAAGCCCATCTATAGAGTCTCACTTAGAAAGTGTGTGAGAAGGAAGTAAGGCAGGGGCTCAGGGACCAGGCCCTGCATCTCCCTGGGGAATGTGCTGGCCCTCCCTATGGCATCAAAAGGGACCAGACCCGGAAAGCAAAGACAAAGGAAGTGGATGAATTTCTTTTTATCAAAACTGAGATGAGTCAGTCCTAGGCATACTAGGACATTAGCTAGTGGGGAAGGGCAGAGAACCTGGGCTGGTGGGAGAGGACCGGCAGCAGGAATGTTCAGGACTCAGCAGGTTCCCAATTCCCGTTATCTGTCCAGGTGACTGGAACATGTCAGGCAGGACTGGGCGGTTGGGGGTAGGGGCAGGCCCAGCCAAGTGAGCTGGACCTCTCAATGGGGTCCTCTCCCTGCACAGCCCCTGGGAGTCCATTCAGGAGAGATGGCAGATGCTTGCCTTCCTCATGGTCTGAGCATCACAGCAGGCCAGGGAAGGGAAGATTCGACCAGATGAGCCGCAGGCACACCTGATAAGGGTAGACCACTTAACCCCTGACCCTGGGGTCTAAGCTAGAGGCTACCACTGTGTGCCTGGCTGGGTGTCAGGACTGGCTGGTGCCAGACAGGGCCAGGCCTGTGCCCAAAGGACCCACAGCTCTGCAGGGCTGGCAAAGGAGGGGCTGCTCCCAGCACCCACCCTAAGACCTCTCTTTGCTTGGGCCCCTTCCTCCAACCCTGAATTCCAAGAAACGAAGCAGGAAAGAGGAGAAGTGAGCCAGCAAAGGAGGAAGCAAAGGAGGTAAAGAAGAGAGGAAACCAAGGGAGAGCGGTAGGGACGATGGAGGTTTTTAGGGACCTAAAACATAACTTATGAGGCCTCACTTAAAAATTACAGATGCAAAACTGAGTATTGATTGAGCCTTGGAAGAGATCCAGGCCGGAGAGTGGCCCTAAACCTAAGCTTTATTACCATCCAGGTAAATCAGCCTCTGCCCAGGAATAATTTGTATACAGGAGGTGGGATGGGGGCGGGTGGAGGAGGGAAACTGAAGTATCCCATGGAAGTGCTTGAGCGCCCTCCTCCCACCTGCCCTGCATACCTCCCTGACTCCTCCCTAGCATACCTGACTGGGCTGCCCAAGCTACTCATTCCCATCCTTCCCCTTCCCATCCTTCCCTCTCCTCCCTCCTCCCAATTAAAAAAATCTGTTTTGTATTTCCTGCGTGCAGTACCCTTAATATTAGGTCTGAAAACAATTTGCAATCAGTTGTACTAATTAATCTAATTGAATTTAATTTCCCTTTCTTGGCGTTAGGGGTGAGTGAACTCCATATGCTGACTTATGTAAAGCAATATGCAAATTTGTATCTTGAGCCCAGAGCCCTGCAAATGCTTTTGATTACAAAAAAGGCTACACAGAGGCCCTAGATAAATGAAACACTCACTGCGGCTTCTGGCCTGACACTCCTCTCTTCCAGCAGTGAGATACAATATACCTCTGTTATGCCCCCTGTGGCTTGGTTGCCTGTTCCTGTCCCGAAATGGCACTGTTGAGTCCCTGCAACAGGTCCCCATGTACCTGGGTAGCATATTTTCTACTTAAACTCTCAAGAATCTGGGTTCCTCCACTTTGTTCTGTTGCTGATCCTTTTCCCTGGGCCCCTCATTAAGCTCAGGAGTGGATCCTAGCATTTGCTGGGAAGGCTGTCTGATGAGCACCCTAGTGGTTTGGAGAGGTAGTGGGCGCTACTGGTTGCTCCAGCTCCTCCAGCAGAGGGCAGCTGGAGGCCTTGGGTGGAGGAATCTGGCTAAGTGCAGGGATACCATGCATGTAGCCCCCCAACTACTTCCCTCATCTCCCAGGGAGAGGGGCGTGGTGTCACCCATGGATGATATGAGCCACTATTAGCCACAGGCTGAGTCAAGGGTCCCTTGTAGAGCCCTGTTCCCAAGGGCTGCCAGATGGGGAGGTGCTGAGAAGAGACACTGGGCACCATGGCTGTGACACACAAAAGGCTTATGCCCCTGGTCTTTCAGCTCAGTTAAAACCCAATGTTTTAGTTTTGTATTTGCTTCCAAATACCACAAAGTGTGGGAGGGGAATTGCATGGTGCAGAGAAGAAACAAGATTGGCCATGAGTTAAAAACTGTTGAAGCTGGGTGATGGTTCATTGGGGGCATATTATGCTTTTCTATTTCCATATGTTTGTAATTTTCCTTAATAAAAGATTTTTAAAGTCCTAATTCTGAAGCTGGATCTAAAAACTGGACTTACTTCCAACTGAATGGGAGCTACAAAGAGAATGAGAAAAATCAAAGGAGGCTTTCTTGTCACCTTCTGCCACACCTAGGCCAGTGTGAACAAAGGCCATACTCTCATCCCACCTCCCCAGGCTGGGTAAAGGAGGTGCCATCTGAGTTGCAGAGGGGCAAGGGTGGAGGTGTTGTCCCAGCCACCTGCCAGTCCTGTGGCTCTCTGAGTCCACTTATTTGGAAGGACAACAATCCTAAAAGCAGGTACAGCCAGTAAAACAATAATGAAACGGACTATGGTATGGCAGAGAGATAGGAGAGGAAGAAGGAAGACCCAGCTGGGTTTTTGTAATGTTCTTGCAAGAAAAAAAAAGTGAGGGTTTGAATTAGGGCAGGGATAATGGATATGGGGAGGAAGGCACAAATTAGAAACATTCCCAAGCATAATCCATAGGATTTAACTTTACCTAGATATGAGATATGGGTGGGCAGGCAGCCTCGGAGACTGCTCCAGAATGCTTGAGTTGGTGGCAAAACCATTCACTGAGACAAGAAACACAGGTCAGGGAGGAGTTTAGGGTAGTTGAGAAGAAAAGCAAATGTTTTTTCTTGTCCAAATTGAATTTCAAGCAACAGCAAGAATCCAACTGGAGCTATCCAAGGAGGTTAGGAATTTGAACCTGGAGCTGCAGAAAGAGGTAAGAGATAGAGAGAAAGATGTGGAGGTCACAGGCATGTCAATGTCAGACCAGTGCATAGGGAAGTGAGGGCATCCTGGGAGAGAAGAGGGCCAAGGAAGGAATCCCAGGGAATCCCAGCATTTAGGCGGCAGGAGGAGGAAATGGACACAGCAAAGAGCAACTGAGATACAAAATAAAAGGAGCAATCCAATTGTGAGAAGCAGAATCAGATAAACAGTCAAGGAAGCCACAAGAGGAGAGAATTCCAGAAAGAGTGTTTAATGAGCTCACATGCTACAGAGATGTAAAATGAGGAGCTCATAAGATTTCATACAAAGGTATCACCATGGACCATGGCAAAAGCTTAAAGAATTTGTGTAAACACATATCTTTTGCACTCAAAAATTATATAATACTTAAGAAACCATTTTTTAAAAATAAAAGTAATTTCCAAGTCTAGGTTTGTTATGCATAAAATTCATCTTCTTAAAATACACCTTTCCTTCTAGTGTATTAAATATACTTGAAACATTATTCAAAAGTGTTCACGAACAATGAACAACTTTCCAATTTAGCCTCTGATGGGAGGAAGAGTGTATTAGTAAGAATAAATGCAGCTGAAAAGGCAGAGGGTGGAAGATAAGAATGGATTCATTAGGGATGACTTAAAGGGGCCCCAAAGGCCTATCCGGCCCCTCCCTCCTTAGTGTAGGACTTCACTTTACCACTGCTATTTAAAAAAATCTTACCCTTCATCCCACATTTTATTTAACCAAAATTTATTAAAGAAGTAGTGCCAGGCACATACAACATGCTGGAGATTTTAAAAAGAGAGAGAGATTGAGATTAAGACAAACCCCAGCCATTGAAGAGTCAGTTCAGGTGAGGAATTATGAAGCTCCCGGAGGCATTTTATGACAGAGGCTTGCCTGAGCTCATGCCCATCAGACAGAGCTGAGCCCCATGCCCCTGACCTAGGCTCCTCCCACAAATTCTTGGCTGCCTCACATGGTTACTCAGAGACCTCTTCCTATGGACATCTAGGCATCTTGGTTGGTCTTGCATCAAGAGGTGGGCCAGGACTTCAGAGGAAGCCAGACAAAGGCAGCAAAGTCAGAGATCAGGGTTCGAGCCCACCAAGACCCTTGACTAGCACTTTGGACTGTTCTCTGTCCTCCTCCACACGCTGTGGGGTCCCTTATCTCTTCCAGGTGCAGAGCAAAGTCTACTTTAAGATGGCTGCGTGGGACCAGGGACATTTCAGCCAGATGCTGTGACTCTTCAGCCAAAGAGCATGGCTTTGTTTCCAAGTGGCTGCGAGTCTGGGCTCTCACTCTGTCTGCCCTGAAGCCTTCCTGATTACTAGTCTCAGGGGAAGACTATGATTACCCTGCTCCTCCTCTGTGGAGAGAGGGGAAGATGGTGGAGAAAAGCCATGTTTCTGTGCTCACCTGATAACACACCAGAGACAAGTTTGGGGGCGGGAGAGATATTAACACTCCTAGCAGGAAAATAAACCTGAGGAATGTCCAACTCCTTTCCTGTGGAGCAGCCTCCTGAGGAAGAGGGCTAAGGACTTGGGAGCTCAGGGCCTGATCCTTACTCACCTCCATATTCTTGTACCCAGCATAAGACCCAGAAATGGCACCTGACAACAAGAGATCCCAAATAAATGTGAGGAAATGAAATCGACATCAAGCCAGCATAGCCAGATTCACATTAAATGTGTTCTGGAAAAGTTGGATCTAATTAAAATTTTGCACATCAAATAATATTTTAATGGCAGCAAGGGAGCTCACTGCTTAAAGGAACCTTATGAGGAATCTTACTGTAGACAGAATTACCCCCTTCCTCATCCTTTAGTTTTTAATTTTCTATTTTCATAAACTAGGTTATGTTCATCCCAAGCCTGTGCACATTCTTTAGTTCTTTCAGATGTAATATCTCCTCAGCTCTGCAAAGGATCTTATTAGACCCTGAGACCTTGGTCTATATATTTGGAGACTCTCAAGATGACCTTTAAATCCTTTTTTTTCTTTGTCTGAGAAAACACATGTTTATGGCCCTCTGGTCCATAGAGGAGTCTTGTTTGATCTCTACTCAGCAGGAATCGGTGGCATCTTGGAACCAACCAAATACCTGTGGGATGTGAACTGATGAGCACAGTGCCAGGATAACTATGCACACATCAGGCTGTCATGCTTATCAGGACCCATGGTTGGCTACGCTGTTCCTCAAGGAGACTTTCCTTTGTTGGTTGGCCCTCTCTGAACCTCTGCTACTCATTTGGTGGCTCTGACTTTCTCATCCCACACAGGCCTCCCCAGGGCCTTATAGTTCAGACAGCTGGGCAAATAGGAAGAAAATCTGTGCCTAGGGTTCCAGCCCCTAAGGATTTACTGCCCAGCACCCCAGGGACCAGCCCCACTCTGGGTGCAAAGAAACATGGTGGCCTCATGACTAGATTGTCCTCCAGAGTCCCCAGTCTCACTGTGTGTGGCTCATTGGAAGACACTTGTAAAGAAAGTCAGATTCAGATTCAGATATTAGGTTGTGTTGAACTCCTTTTATAAGCCAGGTTCTCTGTCAGGTGCATTTGTGTATGTAAAAATGCATGACATCATGGGTAACATAGGCCAGAAATTGAATCCAACATTCACCTTTCTAGCTGTGTTATATTAAGCAAGTTGTTTTCTACTGCCAAAATATTTCTGTATGACAGACCATCTGAAGTTTAGCGGTAAATTTTAGTTAAAGCGGTAAGTTTATTATTGCCCCAGAGAGCAAATACAAACTCCAGTGGTTAGAGAAATTCAGCCCCAAGCTCTCTGCTTCCTCTTCTCTCTCATATATCTGTGCAGGGCTGCTACTTCCACCCATATTCACATCTCTTCCCCTGGTAAAATGTGCAGCACCTAAAGCCAAGAATCCTTCACCTCTGTTCTCCACTTTTGGATAGGTCAGAACTTGAGAAAGAATTCAGATTCAATGTTTGTCGAGCTCTTCCTCTGTGCCACTTGTTGTGCTAGACATTTCATTTCCTTCATTCTATCCACAGAACAATACTCTGTTATTGTGACTATTTTAAAGCTGGAGAAACTGATTCCTATAGATTGACTATGATGTGGAAGAACCTAGATTAAAATCCAGGCCTCCCGACGCCCTAGTCAGTGATCCTTGTTCTATATACACTGTGGTGAGTATGTTTGGGCCAAAATAGTGGGTACAACATTGCAGTAGGAAAACTAGCCTAAGCAAACTGATCTGGAGACAGGGATGGTGGTGTCATGTGTACCCATCCATGAGGACACTACAAGGTCTAAATACAGATGTTTACACAATAGTCTGTAGGTAGACACCACCTTGAAGTGATTTTTAACTCCATATTTATGTTCATGATTTATTTGCAAATGTTCTCTTTGGCTATCCTCTGTGTTCTGTTTCAAGCATGAAATAGAAGCTATTTTACCAGCTAGTTTAAATAGGCTGTGATCAGAACAGACATAGAAATGAACTCATCAGCTACAGTTTATAGATTGATAAGAAAATATGAATAGAAAAGATGAATAGAAAGGGTGGAGGATATAAAACAGGCAATTCACAAAAGAAGAAAAAATACTAATGGTGTTACTGAAAGGTGTTTGCTTTCCATGGTAGGGTAGCTTGTTTTAGACTAACCATTCTGCAGGTAGCATTATAAACTCTGGGCAAGCAGACAAAAAAACCACCCGAAGGCACTGAAAAGTGATTAAAAACAGGCAGAAACCGGAAAAGAAATAACCCTTGGAAGAAGGAAGCTGGGCAGGTGAGATTCACATTTATACAGCTTTTCACCTAATAGCATCTGTCTTTTATCCCCAGTCTAGGATACACAACATAGAGAGGCTAAAACTCAACCAGAAAGCCACAATTTTATAAGCTTGAGGAGTTAAAGAACAGATTTCAGGCCTGCCAAGAAGATGGAAATTTAGAAGGTAAATCTTGGAAAAGAGGAAGCCAAAAAAGGGCAGAGACCCAAAGTATTCTTATAAATCCTGTCCAAATTCTTAATTGACTAGGAGTGCACATGCGTGAGGGAGACTCCAAGCAGCCCAGGTGAAAAGTTTAAAAAACTAGCAGTGAAACCGGTTGATATCCACTTCAGGAAAGAGAGTTTGGAATTTGAACTGAGTCATATTAAGTGTCTGCTGCAACAAAATTCAATACATGAGAGAGCAAGATAATAAACCAGAGTTTCTGCAGCATGGCATCCACAGTATCTGGGGTAAAATTAAAGGGTATTAGACATGAAGAAACAGGTATGGGGACACATAGTCAATAGAAAAAATGAAATAAAACAGGCAATGGAAACTGATTCCAGTTGTTGGAATAGCAAAAAAGGACTTAAAACAGTTATTGTAAATCTCTACAGGAATGTAAAAGAAAATATACAGATAATGAATGAAAAGATATGAAACCTCAGCAGACATAAGAGGACTATCTAAAAAAAAAGAACCAAATGGAATATCAGAATAAAAATATAATAATTGAAATGAGAAACTTACTGGCTGGACTTAATAGAATATTGTAGATGAATTAAGAAAGGGTTAGTAAATTTGAAGTTAGTTCAGTATAAATAATCCATGCTAAAGAATAGGGAGAAAAGGATTGAAAAACATGAACAGAGCCTCAGAAATCTGTAGAATAATATAAAGCAGTGAAACAACATAACACAGTATGTGTAAATGAAATGCAGAAAAGGAGAAAAAGAATGAGACAAAAATATTTGAAGAAATAATGGCTGAATATTTTCTAAATTTGATACAAACATAAATTTACAGATCCACAAAGCTCAGTGAATCTCAAGCAGACTAAATAAAAAGGAAAATAAAAACTACATCTAGTCATATCGTGGTAAAACAAAGATGAAAAGAAAATTTTGAAAGCAGCCAAAGGAAAGTGAAACATTACATATGGGGGAACAAATGTTACGAATGAAGGCTGACTCCTCTGCAGAAACAATGGAGGCCAGAAGACAAATAAACACCATCTTAAAAGTGCTGAAAGGTAAAATTATCAAACCAAACTTCTCTACCAGCAACATAGTCCCTCAAAAATTAAGACGTAAAAATAGTTTCGGATCAATGGAATTGAGAGAATTTATCATGAACAAACATGCTACAAAATATGCTAAAGGAAGTGCTGAAGGACAATGACTCACGATGGCAACTTAATTCTAGAGAGGAATAAAGAGCACGAGAGACAGTAAATTGGAGGATAAAGACTTTTTTCCCAATATTGATTCTTCCTATCCATGAGCATGGAATATATTTCCATTTGTATGTGGCCTATCTAGTTTCTTTTAGCAGAGGTTTGTAGTTCTCCTTGAACAGGTCTTTCATTTCCATTGTTAACTGTATTCCTAGGTATTTTATTCTGATTGTAGCAATTCTGAATAGGAGTCCATTCATGATTTGGCTCTCCACTTGCCTGCTGTTGGTGTGTAGGAATGCTTGTGACTTCTGCACATTGATTTTGTATCCTGAGACTTTGCTGAAGTTGCTAATCAGCTTAAGAAGCTTTTGGGCTGAGACAATGGGGTTTTCCAGATATAGGATCATGTCATCTGCAAACAAAGACATTTTGACTTTCTCCCTTCCTATTTGAATACATTTCTTTCTCTTGCCTGATTGCCCTGGACAGAGCTTCCAATACTAAGTTGAATAGGAGTGGTGAGAGAGGGCATCCTTGTCTTGTGCCGGTCTTCAAGGCGAATACTTCCAGCTTTTGCCCATTCAATATTATATTGGCTGTGGATTTGTCATAAATGGCTCTTATTATTTTAGGTATGTTCCTTCAATACCTACTTTATTGAGAGTTTTTAAGGTGAAGGGATATCAAATTTTATCAAAGGCCTTTTCTGTGTCTTTTGAGATAATCATGTGGTTTTTATCTTTAGATCTGTTTATGTGATGAATTACATTTATTGATTTGAGTATGTTGAACCAGCCTTGTATCCCAGGAATGAAGCCATCTTGAACATGGCAGATAAGCTTTTTGATGTGCTACTGGATTCAGTTTGCCAGTATTTTATTGAGAATTTTTGCATCAATGTTCATCAGAAATATTGGCCTGAAGTTTTCTTTTGTTGTTGTATCTGCCAGGTTTTGGTTTCGGGATGATGCTGGCCTCATAGAATGAGTTAGGGAGGAGTCTCTCCTTTTCGATTGTTTGGAATAGTTTCAGAAGAAATGGTATCAGCTCCTCTTTGTTTTTTTGGTAGAATTCAGCTGTAAATCCATCTGGTCCTGGGCTTTTTTTGGTTGGTAGGCTATTTATTACTGCCCCAATTTCAGAACTTGTTATTGGTCTATTCAGGGATTCAACCTCTTCCTGGTTCAGTCTTGGGAGGGTGTATGTGTCCAGGAATTTATCCATTTCTTCTAGATTTTCTAATTTATTTGCATAGAGCTGTTTAAAGTATTCTCTGATGGTTGTTTGCATCTGTGGGGTAGGTGGTGATATCCCCTCTAACATTTTTTATTGTGTCTATTTGATTCTTCTCTCTTTTCTTCTTTATTAGTCTAGCTAGCGGCCTATGTATTTTATTAATTTTTTCAAAAAACCAGCTCCTGGATTCACTGATTTTTGGAAGGGTTATTTATGTCTCTATCTCCTTCAGTTCCACTCTGATCTTGGTTATTCATTGTCTTCTGCTAGCTTTGGGGTTTATTTGCTCTTGGTTTTCCAGTTCTTTTAGTTATGATGCTAGGGTGTCGATTAGAGATATTTCCAGCTTTTTGATGTGGGCATTTAGTGCTATAAATTTCCCTCTTAACACTCTACCAGACTTCAAACTATACTATAAGGCTACTATAACCAAAACAGCGTGGTACTGATACAAAAAAAAAAAAGACATATAGACCAATGGAACAGAATAGAGAATGCGGAAATAAGCTGGTACATCCACAACCATCTGATCTTTGACAAATCTGACAAAAACAAGCAATGGAGAAAGGACTCCCTATTCAACAGACGGTGTTGGGATAACTGGCTATCCATTTGCAGAAAATTAAAACTGGACCCCTTTCTCCCACCTTATACAAAAATTAACTCAAGATGGATTAAATGCTTAAATGTAAAACCCCAAACCATAAGAACCCTAGAAGAAAATCTAAGCCAATACCATTCAGGACATAGGCAAGGGCAAAAATTTCACGATGAAATTGCCGAAAGCAATTGCAACAGGAGCAAAAATTGATAAATGGGATCTAATTAAACTAAAGAGCTTCCGCACAGCAAAAGAAACCATCATCAGAGTGAACAGGAAACCTACATAGTGGGAGAAAATTTTTGCAATTTATCCATCCAACAAAAGTCTAATATCCAGAATTTACAAGGAACTCAAACAAATTTACCAGAAATAAACAAACAACCCCATTAAAAAGTGGGCAAAGGACATGAACAGACACTTCTCAAAAGAAGACATTCATGCAGCCAACAAACATAAGAAAAAGAGTTCAACATCACTCATCATTAGAGAAATGTAAATCAAAACCGCAATGAGATACCATCTCACCCGAGTCAGAATGGCCATTATTAAAAAGTCAAGAAACAACAGATGCTGGCGAGGTTGCGGAGAAACAGGAACACTTTTACACTGTGGTGGGTGTGTAAATTAGTTCAACCATTATGGAAGAGGATGTGGCGATTCTTCAAAGAGCTGGAACCAGAAATATCATTTGACCCAGCAATCTCATTACTGGATATATACCCAAAGGAATAAAAATCATTCTGTTACAAAGATACACGTGCACATATGTTCTTTGCAGCACTATTCACAATAGCAAGGATATGGAATCAACAGAAATGCCAACAAACTTGATAAATTAGATGAAATGGATGAATTTGTTTGAAAAATATAACTTACCAAAACTGACATCAATGAAATAGAAAATCTGAATAGTTCTTTATCTATTAGAGACATTAAATTTATCCAAAACCTTTCCACAAAAAGTTCAATACAGATGGTTTCACTGTTGAATTTTATCAAAATTAAGACACATATAATGCCAATCTTACACAAATAGAGGAGGAACATGCCCCACTACAATTTTTGAGATCACCATAAGCCTGATACAAAAATCTGACAAAAGTATTGACAAGAAAATAAAATTACAAACCAATATCCCTCATGAACACATATACAAAAATCAAAAACAAATATTAGCAAGTCAAATCCTGCAAAAAAGATAATCCATCATGAGTAAGTAGAGTTTATCCCAGGAATTCAAGATTGTTTCAACATTTGAAAATCAGTGTAATTCACCACATTAACAGAATAAAGAAGAAAACTAATATGATCATTTTGATAGATGCAGAAAAAATATTTGACAAAATGAAACGCCCAAAATGAAACTTCCTCAATTGAATAAAAGGCATGGTTCCAAAACTTATGGTTCACCTTGTACTTAATAGTGAACATTGGGTGCTTTTTAAGCAAGTTTGTGTTGCTTACAAAGGGTGCTTTCTCAGTAAAATCCCAGTGGGTCATGGGACAGTTGTTAGGTTAATTATGTAAGATTATGGGAAAAATGTTCTAAATTTATGTTCTCAGGCTACAATGTTTGCCTCCTCCTCAAACTGAAGAAAAATATGGTATGGAAAAATTCCACATAGATGTTATGGGAGAGAAACATTATTCATTGGCCCAGTTAATTTCTGGGAACCACCATATTCAATGAGATTCCTTAACCAGAATATAAAACATGGATGCTTTTTATTCCAGAACATCCACTTCTAGGTTTCTATCCCACAGAAATAGTAATATTTTATACAAAGATGATCGTTGCAGCGTTATCTGTAATGGTGAAAAACTGGAGATAAACTTAATTTTTTCAATTGATGGTTGGCAATCCTCCCACCTCAGCCTCCCTAATAGCTGGGAATACAGGTGCACACCACCATGCCTGGCTAGTTCTTTGTACTTTTTGTAGAGAGGGGGTTTTGTAGAGACTCCTGGACTCAAGCAATACACCTGCCTCAGCCTTTCAAAGTGCTGGGATTACAGGTGTGAGCCACTGTGCCTGGCCTCAATTTTCAAAAGGATGATGAGTGTAGGCTTCCTTAAGAAGCAGACATTTGAGCAAACATTTGAAGATGAGGGTGTGAGCTATGCAAACATGTGGGCCAAGAGTGTTCTAAGCAGAAAAAAACAGCCCAAGCAAAGACTCTGAGCTCCAGGGAGGGGGCCGGAAGACTGAGGGGAATAAGCACAGTAGAAGATGAGGTCAGAGAGGGACCAAGGGACCGGGTCTTGGGAGGCCTTTTAAGTCATTGCAAGCTTTGGCTTTTACTCTACGAAATGGGAAGCAATTGAGGGTTGAAGTGTAGGAGTGTCATGATCTGACCTGCATTTTAGGAAGCTCACTCTGGCTCTGACTGAAGATAGGTTAAGGGGAAAGCAGATGCCAATTAGGAGGATATTGCAATAATTCACACATGGACAGAGTCACATTCCCATTTTAAAATCAGGAAAATGAAACTCAACAGGATTATCTGGATTATAATCACATAGCTAATGGTAGCTGAGTGGGATTTTAATCTAAATCTGTCTGACTCCAAGTCCAGTGCTCTTTTGCCCAGAAAGGAAAATTGGGCTCAGAGTTATGCTGGGGGTTACTTTATCATTACTGTTCTCACACCTGGGGAGCCCTCACCTCTGGCTTCAGGTCATGCCCCAGTCAGCTCTCTCCTTTTGTCTTAGTTTATTTGTGTTGCCATAAAGGAATGCCCGAGGCTGGGTAATGTATAAAGAAAAGAGGTTTATTTAGTTCATGTTCTGCAGACTGTAGGAGAAGCATGGTACCCACATTTGCATTTGGAGAGGGCCTCAGGCTGTCTGCACTCACAGCGGAAGGCAAAGGAGAGCCAGTGTTTGCAGATCACACGGTGAGAGAGGAGGCAAGAGAGACAGGAGGGAGGTGCCAGGCTGTTTTTAACAATCAGTTCTGGCAGGAACTAAAAGAGCAAGAACTCAGTCATGGAAAACACCGCAAAGCCATTCATGAGGGATTAACCCCCGTGACTCAAACACTTCCCATTAGGCCCCACCTACAAAACTGGGGATCCAATTTCAACATGAGAGTTGGAGGGGTCAAGTATCCAAACCATAGCACCTTGCAACTCTCCTGCCCCCACTGTCAGCTGAGCTGTGAAAACAGAACTGAAGTAGGCACTTTACCAGTGTTAGAAACACCATTTGACATCCTAATGTTGGTTTCAAGTATTTTCCAAGCCCTTAAAACAGCCTGGGGTTGCAAGCAACAACCATTGTAGTATAGGCTGGAGAAACTGAGGCACTGTCAAGTCAAGAAGTCACTCCAAAGTCATGCGAGTTGGAGGTGGTGCCTCCTTTTTCCCTTCCCCTGGCCCATTTAGCATCTCCCACCTCCTGGTCTGCGCACAAGGTGTTAAACTGATGCTGCACTCAGTCCCCAGTAGCTCAGTTCCCAAAAGGGTGTCTGTGCCCCCAGGCAAGGGTGAGTGCTGCAGCAATCCAACAAAGCTACATTGAGTAATTGTTATTTTCCTGCACAACATCCATCAAGAGACTAGCCCTGGCATTTGTCTAGCAGCAAGTGATCATTATCTGGTGGCAATGTTCTTCCCACTGACAGTATCTTCTAAATAAGAGTCAGACATCCAGCGGTCTGTCTGCTGCTGATTTCTTCCTATAGGATAAACCACATTTAAACTAAGGCAGTGTGGGTGGGTGAGGGGCGCACTGTGGGGAGGGGCGCCAGGGGGACAGAGACAGTGGTTAGGGAAGGTGGTTGTTCCACAGTTGAGCCAGAGAATTGGCCTGAGCTTTGATTCCGACAAATACTTGTTGAATGAATGTTTCAGAGTATATGAAGGATACAATAACAAAGAGAATCCACATTTCCACTTCAGCAAACCGTCCTACATTAATATAATACACCATGCAGTAAATTAACTGGATGGTGAAGTTTTGAGCATTCTGGAGGTAAAAGAAAAGTCTCTTACATCTCTTGGTCTCTGTAGCTTGTCTTCCTACCCTTAGACCAGAATCTCTGGAATGGGTTCGAGTGAAGACACTCAAAATGAACTGTCATCAAAGTAGCCAAGGTCCTGGCATCAGGAGACCTGGGTGCAAGTTTAGGCTCCCCCACTTTCTGGATTCTGGACCTCAGGCAAGTCTCTAACCTTCCCTGAGCATTGATATGCTCATCTGAGAATGAGAATGATAATAATCCCTTTCTCACAGTGTTATTTGAGGATGAATGGAAATAATATATAAGAAAATGCCATTTGGACCATAGGATACTCTCCACATGTAAGTTACTCATGTTCTTGTTCAAGTTTTGGGCATTTTGTTTACGTTGTTAAGGTCGTTTGCTCTGTGCCATTTACCCAGAAGTGAAATTGCTTGCAAGACTCTAAGTCTTGCTGACTTAGAATCTGACCTTCTTTCTGTTGCTTTACCTCTTTTGGTCTTAGATTAAAAACTATAGTCTGAGCAAGGAGTCCATGCATAATAGAGAGTCCTATATGGTCAAGACTATCCTGGGCTACTGGGGACTCAAGAGGAATATATAATTTGGCCTGTGTGGCCTCATGGGGTTTATAAGGTGCACACTTAGAAAACTCGAGCCCAAGAAAAGCCAACGGACAATTCCAAGCAACTCCGTAGCTGGACCATATTTATTGAGGGACTGACGTGCCGAACTGTGCCAGCTGCTTCCACATCATCATGTTATTTAACAATTCTGAGTAGAGCATGCTCTTATTTTACAGCTAGAAAATCTAAAATCTGGAGAGGCTGAATGACTGACTCAAGATCACAGGATAGTGATGAGGGCTACATCTGTTTATTTCCAAATCCAGGGTCCTCTCTCCTCTTCCAATTAGAGTATAACCTGGTGCTTTCACCTGTCAAGAAGTGAATATCTCTGACTCACATCCTAGACAGCTGAGGCTCTGGGAGTTTCCTGATCATTAAACTTCACTCTGCCCCTAGAGGCCTTGCTACCACTGAGTGTTAGGACTATAGACTCCACTTGAGAGACTTGGCTATTTAAAACCTAGGAGAAAATGCAAATCAAAACCACGAGGAGATACCATTTCATGGCCATCAGGCGGTCTATTGAAAAAAAAAAGAAAGAAAAAATAGCAAGTGTTGGTGAGGGATGCGGAGAAATTAGAACGCTCGTCCATTGCTGACAGGAATGTAAAATGTTGCAGCTCCTGTGGAAAAGTTTGGGATTCCTCAGAGTTAAACTTAGTTAACATATGATCCAGCAATTTCACTTCTGGGTATATACCCAAAAGAATTAAGAGCAGGGACTTGAACAGATTTTTATATACCCATGTTCAGAGCAGCATTATTCAACATAACCAAAAAGTGAAAGCAATCTAAGTGCCTATTGATGGATGAATGAATAAGCAAAATGTAGTATTACATACAGTGGAATATTATTCAGCCTTGAAAAGGAAGGACATTTTGACAAATTCCACAGCATGGATGAACCTTGAGAACATTATGCTAAGTGTAATAAATTAGACAAAAGAACATATATTGCATGATTTCACTTATGTGAAGTCATGTGAGTACTCAACTAGAGTAGTCAAATTCATAGACACAGAAAGCAGAATGGAGGTTGCCGGGAAATGAAGGAAGGGGAAAATGGGAGTTATTGTTTAATGGATACAGATTCCTGTTTGGAATGATGAAAAGTTCTGGAAATGAATAGTGGTGAGGTTTGCACAACACTGTGAGTGTACTTCATGCCACTAAATTAAACATTTAAAATGGTTAATTTTACATTATGCATATTTTACTACAATTAAAAATAAATATAAAACCCAAAAAAGTTCAGAGAAATTCTTCACTTGAAGAAAAGGAGTATGCTAGAGAAAGGTTTCTTTCTCTAGTGACTCCTGGACAATTATAATGCTTGTTTAGAAATAATTAACTGCTTATCAAAGAAGCGGGCAGCCAGAGATTCTCAGGAGATGTCAAGCAAAGAGAAACAGCATGGCAATGTTTGTCTTTCTTTCTTCCTTCCTTCCTTTTTTCTTTCTTCCTTCCTTCCTTCCTTCCTTCCTTTCTTTTTTCTTTCTTCCTTCCTTCCTTTCTTTCTTTCATTCTTTCTTTTTATTTATTTTTTGATGGAGTTTTGCTCTTGTTGCCCAGGCTGGAATGCAATGGTGTGATCTTGGCTCACTGCAACCTCCGCCTCTTGGGTTCAAGCGATTCTCCTGCCTCAGCCTCCCAGGTAGCTGGGATTACAGGTGCCCACAACCACACCTGGCCAATTTTTCTATTTTTAGTAGAGATGGGGTTAAGCTGGTCTTGAACTCCTGACCTCAGGTGATGTACCCACCTCTGCCTTTCAAAGTGCTGGGATTACAGGCATGAGCCACCACTCCCAGCCAATATTAATGTAAGTCAATAACAAATGAGGATTTGACGTATAAAAACTTGGTTTCTATGCAACTTTATTTGGAGCCCACCTATTGCCCAATGCAAACAAATCCTTCAGTATTCAAGGGAGTTAGAGAAAACAGTAGAATTTGACCATAGGTCCTTTAAGTCATTCAATGATGAACATTTATGACACATGTTTCTTAGGCTTTTAAAAGGCAATGTTCTGTGCTGATGGTCCCCCTGGCTGTAAAGATAATTGTAAAACAAACTCCATATTCCACTGACACCCTTTCTAATTACATCTCACCTTCATTAGGCTATTAAAGTGATAGATAGTAGCAATTACATTGAACCCCACTGAAAACTCTCTATCTGTGATGCGCAGTGACGAGAACATGAGTTATTTACCCAGAAGCCAGGAAAGAGAGGCAGCCAGGCTGAGGCTGCCTCAGCCAAGCTGAAGAAAGAGAAACCCCATGCAACCATCCAGGTGCCTACAGCAATGTCAGGACGCAGAATGGAAGGGTACACACGTGGTTCTTGCTTTCCTACTGGCCTCGCCAGATGCCTAGATGTCAAAAACAGAAACTGTTATCAGGTATTATGTAAACTGACTTAAAACAAGTTTACATATACTCAGATCCTCCAAAATACTGAATTACTCCCAGGCATTTCATATAAGGAACAGTTGAAGGAGTCAAAGAAGTTGAACCTGGAGAAGATAAGACAGGGCAGCAGAGGGTGGCATCTACAGACACTCCGAGATGAATTAGACTTGTTATGGCCCAAGGGGAAATGAGTCAATTACTGCAGACAACAGAAACCCCTACTCTAATTCATTTAAACAACTAGAACATTTACTAATTTGCATAACTGGAGGTCCAGATGTAGATGGTTGATTCAGGGACTCAATGATATACTCTAGGTCTCAGGTTCTTTTCGTTCCTCTACTCCACTGTGCATAGTACTGGCTTTTTCCTAAATTGGTTACTCTGGAATGCTTATGGCTACTGCCAGCAGCCATAAGGGTAACACATTCTCTTGTTCACTCCCAGTAGAAAAGCAAGAATTGTCTTTCCATGACTCTCAAAAGAATGAGGAAAGATCTTTGAAGCTCTCGGCAAACATCTCTGATCACATCTGAGTGACTAGAACTGGGTCACGTGCCCATTTCTGAGGTAATCATTGTGGTTAGGAGGATGGGATAACTATGGTTGGTTAAGACTGATCGTGACCCAACGTGGAGTTGCTGCAGGTCAGCTTCTGATGAGATCTCATGGGGAAATAGTGGCAGTGGTAACCTGAGCAATATTGGGCTCTGCTGGGAAGGAAGAAAAGGGAACTGATATTTGACAAGACCACCAACAGTGCCCGCCGTATGGGGAAAAAAAAGAACTAGTAAGTGGGAGCAGATCTGACTCACAGGAAGAGGAGCCTCTAGCACTAGAGGGCAGATATGCTGGGCCTGTTCCACAGCAGTCCCCTAGGATACTAATGGCAGACATACTCATTAATCAATCACTCTCTACCACTGACCCGGGATGCAGCCTCAGAATCCACCTTAACTTAGTCTTCCAGGCAGTCAATAACAATAAATTAGAGACAGGTGTCAAAAGAATCCCTTTCATCCTGCTGCTCGAACAGCTAGGACTGCTCAAAGCATAGAATGGGTAGATTTAGAAGGCAGTAGATAGAATAGGTAGATTTAGAAGGCAGTAGATAGAATGGGTAGATTTAGAAGGCAGTAGGAGTTCGGTCACCAGTGGCGTCCAAGCACAGGCTACATGACCTGTGCACAGAGATGCTGTCATGGGGATTTGGTCGCAGGTGAAGGTTGGGACCCAACTAACCGTCCATGAGATTCTGTGGTTTCAGATGGCTTGGGAAGGAAGCTGAGGTTTAAAGCAAGCTTTAGATTCACAATAGAGGAAGTTTTGAGAGCACTGTCCTAGTCCTTTGCTTTTTCTCCAGGGTCCTGAAAATGCAGATTCCTCACATGGGATATAATACCCTAGGCATTTCCAGTTATCTGCAGCCCTTCTAGTCTCAAAATATCAATGCTTTTGCCTAGGTTTTCATTTGTGCAAACACTTTCATTTTAGCTTTAAAAATTTGATTCTCATTAACACACACACACAAGAAATAGAGGCCATGGTCATTTTACGGTTGCATGAACCTGAAAAGTTGGTTATCTTGCCTAAGATCACACAGCTAAGTGGAAGCCAGGGCTGACACAGGAACTCAGATCCAATCTGCTGTAGCCTGGAACCCTGCTCCGGAAGCACAGGGCTGCAGCACTGAGGTGTCCTCCCTTGGGCACGCACATGACAGAGACACATCCAGCACCGATATGGGCAAGAAGGGCCAAACAGGCCCCAGCATATGAAACACAGTCCTCATGAGCCACGGACCATGCTGACTCCTGCAGGAGGCCTGAGTAGCAGGGTCTCTGGCTGTGGGAGGGTCTTCTATCCTTCCTGGACTTCCCTTGCTCCATCCCCTGCCTCACCTACATGGTCTAAATATGAGATGCCAGCATGGCTAAGATGTTACAGGGCTAAGATAAAATGTGGAGGCAGTTCCTCCAGCTTCTCCCTTCAGAATAGACATTCCAGGTTCACCTGAGCAGACTGCGAGCCTCCGTGGCTGCTTCTCTCCTTTGTTCCCAGAGCCAGAAACCTCACTGGGCCAGAGTGAGAGTAGGGAGTGGCCTGGGATTAGAGCCACCTCGCCTGGGCCCATCTACTTGGTGTACTTCCAGCTTATTGCCTGGACACACAGCTTCTATCTCCCTGCTCTGTTTATTCTCTAAGCCATTTTCAGCTTGTAAAAATGTATAAAAGACCAGCAAAATGTGAAGGAAGCACTTGAAAGGAGTTCTCTGAAAGGAGCTTTTTATCCCCAGTGGCTTCTGACAGCCCAGTTAGCACATTAAGTACCTTCTCTTTGCCGGGCCCAGTGGAAAGCACTGAATGTATATTATCTGGGTGGTTCTTGCTGGCAGCACTGTGCACATTGGTGTGTTTCTATCAACTCTGAGGGATGCTGCTAGAAATTTGGCAGAACCTGTCTTTGTTGTTCACAATGCACGGCACAATCTAAACTTAGTAGATATTCACAAAATAATTAGAAGACAGACCAAACGAATGATTCAACCCATTTTTATAGGTGAGTAAACCAAAGCTTGTGATCCTTACTGGACAGACAAAGGTATTTAGGAGTTACAGCAGAGGTGGGACTGGAGCTTAGTTCTTCTGCATCCCAGTGTGCAGAAGGGCAAGACTGCAGATCCCAGGTTTGGGGGCAAGACTGGACAATTTCAAAGAGCCCTTTGTGCTCTCTAAAATTTGGAGACTCAGATTCTGAATTAGCAAATTAGTCTGTAGGCCAGCACTGTCCAGCAAAGCTGTCTGTGATGATGGAAACGTTGCATACCTGCACCGTCCAATACAGTAGCCACTAGCCACATATGGCTAACAAGCACTTGGACCATGGCTAGTGTGACCAAGGAGTTGCATTTCCACCATATTGGACAGCACAGCTCTGGTGTTTTCCCTTCCCCAAGGCTCAGCACTGCAACCTCTGCCACGCACCGATGCACTGAAGTTTGCACTCAGCAATGGCACCTGGGGACGCTTTCCTATATCCCTTGGCAAAACACACCAGGTCCCCTCAAATACACCACTTATTCTTCAGTGAAATTCTACAGAAGTGGGAGGAAAACAAAATTGAAAGAGTTGAAGCAGAAACACTATTGATTTTTAATCCTTTTTTATCATCCAAGAATTTCAAGATGTATTCCTCATGTCATTCCATTCCTCTCCTGGGAGCTGAGAGAAACTGACCCAGAAGTCTTGGATAGCATCTAGTTGTGAATTAAACACATTCTGAAGAAAATCTCTCTAGTCAACATCACTTTTTCTCAGTGAAAGGTTTGGATCTTTAATAACTATTATTTTCCTTTGGGTTCTTGCCAGGAGATGATTTTTTTAAATAGACTAAACCATTAATCTATTAACTAGTAATTTAATTTATAGGCCTTCATTCTTCTAAATTGTTTTCTCATCACATAATAGAACCATGGCACATCTGAGCTGGAAGAGAGCTTAGGCAATTTCCAGGCCATAAAATTGATGGGGATGAAACACTTACTGCTTATTTAAACATGTGCCAACAACTGGAGCGTGTTCTTTATAATCATAATTGTAGTTATTACCATGATCCTATGGAGTGGGTAAAATTCTCCCCATCATACAGATGGAAAAGTAGCTGAACTAGAATTTATATGGAGGTCTATCTGGCTGTGAAGCTGAGAAGACTCTTCTGTTCTCTAAGCTTACTAGTTATTTCACAGACAAGGAAACAGAGACCCACAGAGCTGTAATCGCTACAGCGGCCAGGCTTGACTTCTGTCCCTGCCTCATATTTCTGCTCCATTAAATTCTATTTCTTTTTTTTTGAGATGGAGTTTCTGTCTTGTTGCCCAGGCTGGAGTGCAATGGCACAATCTCAGCTCACTGCTGCAACCTCCACCTCCCGGGTTCAAGTGATTCTCCTCCTCAGTCTCCTGAGTAGCTGAGATTACAGGTGTGTGCCACCACGCCTGGCTAATTTTTTGTATTTTTAGTAGAAATGGGGTTTCACCATGTTAGCCAGGCTGGTCTCGAACTCCTGACCTCAGGTGATCTGCCCACCTTGGCCTCCCAAAGTGCTGGGATTACAGGCATGGGTCACTGCTCCCTGCCTTTGAGCCATTAAATTCTATCTTTTGACCTCAGATTTACAGTCCCACACTTGGCTTGTACATCACCTTCCTTTCCTCTTTAGCAACACCTTACTCCCCAGAAAACAAAACAAAACAAAAAAATCAAAAGGCCTGCACTTGTCATTCAAGCCCCTGCATGATTTGGTATTGACCTTCTCTGAACCAATCCTCCTCCCTTGGGAGGAGTCTCAGCAAGCCCACTGTTTGTATTCTATGTTTTTAGAATTTAGCTTTTTTTAGGAGGGCTGTGATTTAAAAATATATACAAATAAATTATGCTCCTGTATGCCAACAACAGTATTTCAGCATTAAACACAAAGATGTTTATTGCACTAACATACCTTACAGTGAAAAGTAAAACCAAGCTATGTGGCCAACCACGACGGAAGTGTTAAGAATAAAGCAGTTCTATTCTTTAAGTTAGTATTATATAAAGCCACTAAAATGGGGTAAGAACCCATGACATGGGAACATCTGACTCCCCACAGTAGGAATAGCTAAAGGAAAATAGAGTCTATTTCCCCAAGGCCCCCTGGGCAAAAATAATAATAATGTAGATTAATCAAGCTTCACATTCATTTATAAAGTTTCCAGTTCTTGACAGCTCTTCCTTGAAGCCGTCCCTGATAGCAGTTGACAGAGTGAAAAACATAATGGTCCTGGAATCAGAAACCATTAATTCAAAGCCCAGCTGGGCCACTGGGACTTCAATGTGCCCACCTGTGAAGTGGGGCGGATCCTGTTCAGTGTAGGGAGCTGTGCTGAACATAACTGGTAGCTGGTAGCATCCCCACTACTGGGTTTCTCCTAATGATCTTTTGATGAAGGGGCAGTAGCATTAGGGGCTTTTTTGCAAGCGTAGAGAGAATGAGGGCAGCTTCACTCCAGTGCCCTGGCAGAAAAGTGGGTGAATCACTGCCCTGTTTGAGCTTGCAGACCCACCAGCTTCTTCCTTAACTTGAATCAAACTGATTTGCGGGCCAGATGTGGTGCCTCACACCCGTAAGCCCAGCGCTTTGGGAGGCCAAGGCATGAGGATCAGTTGAGGCTGGGAACTCAAGACCAGCCTGGGCAATACAGCAAAACCTTGTCTCTACAAAAATAAAAATTAAAAAAAAAACTACCCAGGTGTGGTGGCATACACCTGCAGTCCCAGCTACTCAGGAGGCTGAGGTGGAAGAATTGCTTGGGTTCAGGAGGTTGAGGCTGCAGTGAGCCTTGATTGCACCACTGCACTCCAGCCTGGGCAACAGAACAAGACTCTGCCTAAAAATAAATAAATAAATAAATAAAATTTAAAAATATATCTATATATTGATTTGCAGCAATCTGTCCACACGGTGGCAGGAGTGAAGAGGCAGAAACCTGCTGCCATGGGCTCCCCCTGGAGTCCTACCATATTCATGGCTTCTGCTGAACCAAAATATTAGAATTAGGCCTAACAGCAATGATGGTAACATCCACATGCACCTCTGGGGTTTCTCATGCTTTAGCAACCATTTAAAGGACCATTTTCAGCTCTGGTAAACAAACAAGACAATTACTATTTCCACAGGATGTTGCTACCACCAAATGCTCTTACAATATTTAGTTGAACTGGACGTGCTGGTGGAAACCACTGGGGAAAGACTTCAGCTCTGTGTTGAAACACTCAACCTGGGAATTTGTCCTCCAGGGCCACACAGAAGCTGGATAAGTATCTGAGTATCTGAGTTTGCTTTCTTAAGCCCTTCGCTTAGAATCCTGTAAAATGGCTAAGAACAGTGGCTCTCAAACTTTTTAAGCAGCAGAATGTTTTTGTCTCAAATGAAATCTCATCTGGAACTTGATACATATCAAACAGGTAAATGGTAATTACTTTTTATGCATTTAAAAAGTAATTTCTAATGACTAGAAATTTTTACAAAGTCAATCAGTGACAATGAGGTTGTTTTAACAGAAAACATTAAGTCAGAGATCGTGGATGACAGTTGCATTTTTTTGGCATACACTTCAGCATCTGACTTCTATCTATTTTATTTTGGTTGCATTACATGAATAATGGACAATCATATTTCAACACTGCTCTGAGTGCTTCAAACATGTCAACTCATTTAATTCGTAACTCTCTGAGATACTATTATTCCCAGGTGAGTAAAGGGAGGCCCAAATAGCTAGATACGTAGCCCAAAGTCACAGAGCAAGCTAGAGCTGGGCTTCAAACCTAGGCAGCCTAGTCCCATAGTCTATGAACTGAATAATGATTTTCTTTTGCTGCTTCAATTAAAAGCCTACTATATATATGTAGTTGTAATTAATAACTTTTTAATTGCCTGCCTTGCAAGCTCAGACTATTCTTTAATTAAACTTGGAAAGCAGAAGAGGTTTCATTCCAAGCTCTAAGCAAAAAAAAATTAAAAAAAAAACCTAACATCATAAGCACCCGCATTAGGGTTTCAGGGAACAATTTGAAAATTCCTGACCTAGAGCATGAGGGACATCTTGAAGGGCCAATCAGCCTGTCAAAACCCACGTGCGAAGGATCCTCAGGGGGTAGTAGAGACAAAAAACATTGGCTGGCATTTTACCAAATGGAAATCTCTAGTCTCTGGCACTACCAATATTCCCCATTACAAATCTTCCAGCTGGTAAACAGAATGATGCCACTGACATTTAATTGAAATGTCAGCACATTTAGAAAGAGCCCTGATGAAACTGCCAAGTTAAAGTTATCGCTGATGACTTAAGCTAAACAGAAACAGAAAATCACCATGAATATCCCCCACTTCCCACCCCTGCACTATAATATCAGACGGAGAGAAAGCAGAGAGCTCAGCTGTCCAAGAAAAATTTACGGATAGTTTTTAAATGGAGTTTTATTCTAGCTATGAAAAACTATGGGGTAATTGGAAAACACTTGTGAAAGTAATCAGGTCTGAGACAGGCCAATGCCCACGTAAATCAATTCAACAAGCATACGTTGATTAAATTGCCTTTGGATAGTAATATTGCCTTACATTTATTTGCATAGTTTACAGTTTATAGAGGCTGTAGTAGATGGCAGAAATGGCCCAATTCTTCACCACTCTCTGATCCTCACCTTATGCCACTGTAACTTTGTCACACGATCTCACTCTGTTGCTGGGCTTAACCATGTGATTTGTTTTAGCCAATGGGATATTAGGAGATGTGCCATCGCAGAGGCTAAAAAAGCACTTGTGTGTTTCCACTCATCCTTGCCCTATATTTCGCCATTAGAAAACATGCCCATGGAATAGAACCAAGGCATCCCATTGTTCCAACCAATGGCCATCCTAGGTCAGCAATAGATAGGTAGCTCACTTCCAGGCATGCACGCGAGCCCAGCCCGTATCAGCAGACACAATTCGTTGACCTGCAGCTGAGCACAATCACATGTGCAAGTAGAGTTAGGAGCAGCCAAGCTCAGATCAGCTGAAGCCCAGTCTCATGAGCTAATTCAGTGAGTCCTCTTGGATGCCACTGTGGTTTTGAGGGTTTTGTTCAGCATCATGAATGTGACAACAGATGTCTGGTGAAGAGACTTGCTTTGAACAGCCTCCTTTGTCCCCTCCTTGGGAAGCAATGTGGGACAGGGCTTACTTCTCCCGTCTTATACATGAGAACATTGTGCTTCATACAGGTTCAGTGGACAGCCTTGATTCCCACAGCTGCTGCTTCCCGGGCCCATTCTCTGCTCATGTGTAAGTCATGAAGCGTCTCTGAAATACTTAGCCAACAGCTTTAACCTAGCAGCTGAATCCCTTTTTTTTTTCTTTCAGATCAAAACAGCAGGTTTTATAAGTTGAAAGCACAGAGGGAGAACACGAGTCTCAGAAGTCTCTGGGCCCAAAAGGCAGGAACTTCACAGCATTTGGCTCTGCAGACTCCCTCCCGTGCACGCTCACCCTGGGACACCTCCCTCCTGGCCTGGTTCCACTCTGCTTTGAAGAGATAGGTGATCCAGGCCATGTCAGAGATGGGGTTCTCTTGCTGTCTCTCTGGCTGATTCCACGCACAGGCGTTCTTCAAATGCTGCTAGGTAGGAAAACCATGGGGAAGTTATGATGGAATGATCAAAAATAAATTTTCTGTTCTTGCAACAACTCACCTTAAAAATCCACTTACCTTTTAATTTCCCTTACTGAAGCCCAGACTCACATAAGATCCTTTACAATCTGGGTTGACCTACATTTCAGTGTCACCACTGCCGTCTGCCCCTGCAACGTTCTGTGTTTCAAAATCAGAAACGTTTATCTCTTCCTGGAGCATTTTGAATTTTTGTTCATACTCATACTCCTCATTCTGTTTAGCATTCTCTTCTCTTCCTTTTCCTCACCTGGTGGACCCCTATTCTTTCCTGTATGATTACACTCACTTCTCTAAAACGCTTTAAAGAGCCACTTGCTTTGTGTGTCTGTTCATGCGTTTGTTCTGTCAGTCTGAGTCGGGAAAGCGTCGTGCGGCTGGCCTGGCTGCCAAGACCTGGGGCAGCCTAGTTCACAGAGCACCCTTGGAAATCTGTGGGGAAAGATGAGACTTTTTTCTACTCTTGGTTTGTGCCCAAGTTAAATGTGAAACATGATGGGTCCCAAAGTAGTGTGCTTTAGAAGTTCAGAGGGAGGCCAGGTGCAGTGGCTCATGCCTGTAATCCCAGCACTTTGAGAGGCCGAGAGGGGCGGATCACGAGGTCAGGAGATCGAGACCATCCTGGCTAACACGGTGAAACCCCGTCTCTACTAAAAATACAAAAAAAAAAATAAATTAGCCGTGCATGGTGGCGGGCGCCTGTAGTCCCAGCTACTTGGGAGGCTGAGGCAGGAGAATGGCGTGAACCTGGGAGGCAGAGCTTGCAGTGAGCTGAGATCGCACCACTGCACTCCAGCCTGGGCGACAGAGCGAGACTCCGTCTCAAAAAAAAAAAAAAAAAAAAAAAGAGGGAGGCCAGGTGCGGTGGCTCACGTCTGTAATCCCAGCACTTTTGTAGGCTGAAGCGGGCGGATCACTGGAGGTGAGGAGTTCAAGACCAGCCTGGCCAACATAGTGAAACCCCATCTCTACTAAAGTACAAAAATTAGTTGGGTATGGTGGTGTGCACCTGTAATCCCAGCTACTTGGGAGGCTGAGGCATGAGAGTCTCTTGAACCCAGGAGATGCAGATTTCAGTGAGCTGAGATCGCACCAGTGCACTCCAGCCTGGGTGACAAAATGAGACACTCTCTCAAAAAAAAAAAGTTTAGAGGGCGACACAGGGTCACTTCCTTTTAGAAACAGGTAGGTCTGAACAGACCCATTCACTTTAAGTGAGTCTTTTAATGTCGGTTTTTCTTTTCTTTTTAAAAATTTTTTGTTGGTATATAGTAGGTGTATATATCTATGGGGTACATGAGCTTTTTTGATACAGGCATGCAATGTGTAAATCACATCAGGATAAATGGGGTATCCATCACCTCAAGCATTTATCATGTCTTTGCTTATAAACATTCAATTATACTCTTTTAGTTATTTTTAAAGATACAATAAATTGTTGCCTGTAATCACCTTGTTGTGCTATCAAATACTAGATCTTATTCATTCTATCTAACTATAGTTTTGTACCCATTAACCACCCCCATTCCCCCCCAACTTCCCTTCCCAGCCTCTGATAACCATCACTCTACTCTCTATCTCCTTGTGTTCATTTGTTTTAATTTTTAGCTCCCACAAATAAGTGAGAACATGTGAAGTTTGTCTTCCTATATCTGGCTTATTTCACATAACATAATGTCCTCCAGTCCCATCCATGTTGTCGCAAACGACAGAATATCATTCTTTTTTATGGCTGAATAGTACTCCATTGTGCATATGTACCACATTTTCTTTATCCATTCATCTATTGATATGGACACTTAGGTTGCTTCCAAATCCTGACACTGTGATAAATATGAGAGTGCAGATGCCTCTTCAATATACTGATTTCCTTTCTTTGGGGTATATACTTAGCAGTGGGATTGCTGAATCATATGGTAATTCTATGTTTAGTTCTTTGAGGAACCTCCATACTGTTCTCCATAGTGGCTGTACTAATTTACCTTCTGACCAACAGTGTATGAGGGTCTCCTTTTTTCCATATCCTTCCCAGATTCATTATTACCTGCCTTTTGGACAAAAGCCATTTCAACTGGAGGGAGATGATATCTCATTGTAGTTTTGATTTGCATTTCTCTGATGATCAATGATGTTGGGCACCTTTTCATATATCTGTTTGCCATCTGTATGTCTTCCTTTAAGAAATGTCATCAGGCACAGTGGCTCACAGCTGTAATCCCAGCACTTTGGGAGGCTGAGGTGGGTGGATCACCTGAAGTCAGGAGTTCAAGACCAGCCTGGCCAACATGGTGAAACCGCATCTCTACTAAAAATACAAAAATTAGCTGAGTGTGGTGGCAGGTGTCTGTAATCCCAGCCTCCCAGCTACTCAGGAGACTGAGGCAGGAGAATCGCTTGAACTCAGGAGGCAGAGGCTGCAGTGAGCCGAGATTGCGCCACGGCACTCCAGCCTGGGTGACAGAGCAAGACTTCATCTCAAAAAAAGAAAGAAAGGGAGAGATGTCTATTCAGATATTTTACCCGTGTTTTAATCAGATTATGAGATTTTTTTCCTGTTGAATTGAGTTCCAACCAAAATACATATTTTGGTTATTAATCTTTTGTCAGATGGATAGTTTGCAAATATTTTGTCCCATTCTGTGGGCTGTCTCTTCATTTTGTTGTTTTCTTCCTTTGCTGTGCAGAAGCTTTTTAACTTAATGTGATCTCCTTTGTCCATTTTTGCTTTGCTTGCCTGTGCTTATGGGGTATTACTCAAGAAATCTTTACCCATACCAATGTCCTGGAGAGCTTACCCAATGTTTTCTTTTAGTAATTTTATAGTTTGAGATTGCAGATTTAAGTATTTAATCCATTTTGATTTGATTTTTGTATATGATGAGAGGTAGTCTAGTTTCATTCTTCTGCATATGGATATCCGGTTTTCCCGGCATTATTTACTGATGAGACTGTGCTTTCCCCAGTGTAGATTCTCGGTATGTTTGTAAAAAATTAATTCACTGTAGATGTGTAGATTTATTTCTGGGTTCTCTGTTATGTTTCATTGGTCTCTGTGTCTGTTTTTATGCTAGTACCATGCTGGGTTTTGGTTACAATGGCTCTGTAGTATCATTTGAAGTCAGTTAATATGACTCCTCCAGTTTTGTTATTTTTGCTCAGAATGGCTTTGGCAATTCTGGGTCTTTTGTAGTTCCATATATATTTTAGGATTATTTTTTCTATTTTTGTAAAGAATGTCATTAATATTTGGATAGGCATTGCTTTGAATCTGTAGATTGCTTTGGGTAGTACGAACACTTAAAGAATATTATTTCTTCTCATCCATGAACATAGAATATCTTTTCATTCTTTTGTGTCTTCTACAATTCCTTGCATCGGTGTTTTATGGTTTTCATTGTAGACATCTTTCACTTCTTTGATTAAGTTTATTCCTAGGTATTTTATTTGGTTCATAGCTATTGTAAATGGGATTACTTTCTTGACTTCTTTTTCAGATTCTTCACTGTTGGCATGTAGAAATGCTGCTGGTTTTTATATGTTGATTTTGTATCCTGTAACTTTACCAAATTTGTTTATCAGTTCTAACAATTTATAGTAGAATTTTTAGTTTTTTCTAGATGTAAGATCATACTATCTGCCAACAAGGATAATTTGACTTTTTACTTTCCAATTTGGATGCTCTTTATTTTTTTCTCTAGCTAGGACGTCCAGCACTATGTTAAATAAACAGTGGTGAAAATGGGCATCCTTGTCTTGTTCCAGATATTAGAGGAAAGGTTTTTCTTCATTCAGTATGATACTAGCTGCAGGTCTTCGTTTTAGAAACAGGTAAGTCTGAACAGACTCATTCACTTTAAGTAAGTCTTTTTTCTGGCTTTTATTGTGTTGAGGTATGTTCCTACTATACCCAGTTTTTTGAGGATTTTTATCATGAGAGGATGCTGAATTTTATTACATGCTTTTTCAGCATCAGTTGAAATGGTCATATGGTTTTTGCTCTTCAATCTGTTGATACAATATATCACAGTGATTGATTTGCATATGTTGAGCCATCCTTGCATCTCTGGGATAAATCCCACTTGATCATGACAGATGACCTTTTTAATATGTTGTTGAATTCGGTTTGCTAGCATTTTGTTGAGAATTTTTTCATCAGTGTTCATCAGGGATATTGGTCCGTAGTTTTCTTTTTTTGATGTGTCTTTGTCTGGTTTTAGTATCAGGGTAATACTGACCTCATAGAATGAGTTTTGAAGCATTCCTTCCCCATCTATTATTCAGAATAATTTGAGTAGAATTGGTTTAGTTCTTCCTTAAGTGGTTTGGTAAAATTCAGCAGGGAAGCCATTGAGTCTGGGGCTTTTCTTTGCTGGGAGACTTTTTATTGTGGCTTTGATCTATTACCTGTTGTTGGTCTATTTAGGTTTTGAATTTCTTCATGGTTTAATCTTGGTAGGTTGCATGTGTTTAGGAATTTATCCATTTCTTCTAGATTTAATGATTTATTGGCATATAGTTACTCATAGTAGTCTCTAATGATCCTTTGATTTTCTGTGGTATCAGTTGTAATGTTGTATTGTCTCCTTTTTCATCTTTGAATTTATTTACTTGGGTATACTCTCTTTATTCTCAGCCTGGCTAAAGGTTTGTCAATTTTATCTTTTAAAAAAACTAACTTTTCATTTAGTTGATCTTTTGTACTTTTTATTTCAATTTCATTTATTTTTCCTCTGATCTTTATTATTTCTTCTACTAATTTTGGGTTTGGTTTGCTCTTGCTTTTCTACTTCCTCAAGATGCACAATTAGGTTGTTTATTTGAAGTTTTTCTCCTCTTCTGGTATAGGTATTTACTGCTATAAACTTTCCACTTAGTACTGCTTTTGCTGTATCCCATAGGTTTTGGTATATTGTGTTTCCATTTTCATTTGTTTCAAGAAATTTTTAAATTTCCTTATTAATTTCTTCATTGACTCACTTGTCATTCAGGAGCAAGCATATTGTTTAATTTCCATGTGTTTTCATAGTTTCCAAAGTTCCTCTTGTTACTGATTTCTAGTTTTATTCTATTATGTTCAGATAAGATATTTGATCTGATTTCAATTTTTAAAAATAATTTGAGACTTGTTTTGTAACCTAACGTATGGTCTATCCTTGAGAATGATTCATGTGCTGAGGAGAAGAATGTATTCTGCAGTCATTGGATGAATTGTTCTGTAAATATCTGTTAGCTCCATTTTGTGTGTAGTGCAGATTAAGTCCAATGTTTGTTCATTGATTATATTTTTTATATATATATATATTTTAAACTATACTTTAAGTTCTAGGGTATATGTGCACAACGTGCAGGTTTGTTACATATGTATACATGTGCCATGTTGGTGTGCTGCACCCATTAACTCGTCATTTACATTAGGTATATCTCCTAATGCTATCCTTCCCCATTCCCCCCACCCCACAACAAGCCCCAGTGTGTGATGTTCCCCTTCCTGTGTCCAAGTGTTCTCATTGTTCAATTCCCACCTATGAGTGAGAACATGCAGTGTTTGGTTTTTTGTCCTTGCGATAGTTTGCTGAGAATGATGGTTTCCAGCTTCATCCATGTCCCTAAAAAGAACATGAACTCATTTTTTATGGCTGCATAGTATTCCATGGTGTTTATGTGCCACATTTTCTTAATCCAGTCTATCATTGTTGGACATTTGGGTTGGTTGCAAGTCTTTGCTATTGTGAGTAGTGCCACAGTAAACATAAGTGTGCATGTGTCTTTATAGCAGCATGATTTATATTCCTTTAGGTATATACCCAGTAATGGAATTGTGGGGTCAAATGGTATTTCTAGTTCCACATCCCTGAGGAATCGCCACACTGTCTTCCACAATGGTTGAACTAGTTTACAGTCCCACCAACAGTGTAAAAGTGTTCCTATTTCTCCACATCCTCTCCAGCACCTGTTGTTTCCTGACTTTTTAATGATCGCCATTCTAACAGGTGTGAGATGGTATCTCATTGTGGTTTTGATTTGCATTTCTCTGATTGCCAGTGATGATGAACATTTTTTCATGTGTCTGTTGGCTGCATAAATGTCTTCTTTTGAGAAGTGTCTGTTCATATCCTTCACCCACTTGTTGATGGGGTAGTTTGTTTTTTTCTTGTAAATTTTTTTAAGTTCTTTGTAGATTCTGGATATTAGCCCTTTGTCAGACGAGTAGATTGCAAAAATTTTCTCCCATTCTGTAGGTTGCCTGTTCACTCTGATGGTAGTTTCTTTTGCTGTGCAGAAGCTCTTTAGTTTAATTAGATCCCATTTGTCAATTTTGTCTTTTGTTGCCATTGCTTTTGGTGTTTTAGACATGAAGTCCTTGCCCATGCCTATGTCCTGAATGGTATTGCCTAGGTTTTCTTCTAGGGTTTTTATGGTTTTAGGTCTAACATTTAAGTCTTTAATCCATCTTCAATTAATTTTTGTATAAGGTGTAAGGAAGGGATCCAGCTTCAGCTTTCTACATATGGCTAGCCAGTTTTCCCAGCACCATTTGTTAAATAGTGAATCCTTTCCCCATTTCTTGTTCTTGTCAGGTTTGTCAAAGATCAGATAGTTGCAGATGTGTGGTATTATTTCTGAGGGCTCTGTTCTGTTCCATTGATCTGTATCTCTGTTTTGGTACCAGTACCATGCTGTTTTGGTTACTGTAGCCTTGTAGTATAGTTTGAAGTCAGGTAGCATGATGCCTCCAGCTTTGTTCTTTTGGCTTAGGATAGACTTGGCAATGCAGGCTCTTTTTTGGTTCCATATGAACTTTAAAGTAGTTTTTTCCAATTATTTGAAGAAAGTCATTGGTAGCTTGATGGGGAGGGCATTGAATCTATAAATTACCTTGGGCAGTATGGCCATTTTCACGATATTGATTCTTCCTATCCATGAGCATGGAATGTTCTTCCATTTGTTTGTGTCCTCTTTTATTTCATTGAGCAGTGGTTTGTAGTTCTCCTTGAAGAGGTCCTTCACATCCCTTGTAAGTTGGATTCCTAGGTATTTTATTCTCTTTGAAGAAATTGTAAATGGGAGTTCACTCATGATTTCGCTCTCTGTTTGTCTGTTATTGGTGTATAAGAATCTTGTGATTTTTGCACATTGATTTTGTATTACTGAAGTTGCTTATCAGCTTAAGGAGATTTAGGGCTGAGACAATGGGGTTTTCTAGATATACAATCATGTCATCTGCAAACAAGGGCAATTTGACTTCCTCTTTTCCTAACTGAATACCCTTTATTTCTTTCTCCTGCCTGATTGCTCTGGCCAGAACTTCCAACACTATATTGAATAGGAGTGTTGAGAGAGGGCATCCCTGTCTTGTGCCAGTTTTCAAAGGGAATGCTTCCAGTTTTTGCCCATTCAGTATGATATTGGCTGTGTGTTTGTCATAAATAGCTCTTATTATTTTGAGATACATCCCATCAATACCTAATTTATTGAGAGTTTTTAGCACGAAGGGCTGTTGAATTTTGTCAAAGGCCTTTTATGCATCTATTGAGATAATCCTGTGGTTTTTGTCTTTGGTTCTGTTTATATGATGGATTACATTTATTGATTTGCATATGTTGAACCAGGCTTGCATCCCAGGGATGAAGCCCATTTGATCATGGTGGATAAGCTTTTTGATGTGCTGCTGGATTCGGTTTGTCAGTATTTTACTGAGGATTTTTGCATCAATGTTCATCAGGGATATTGGTCTAAAATTCTCTTTTTTTATTGTGTCTCTGCCAGGCTTTGGTATCAGAATGATGCTGGCCTCATAAAATGAGTTAGGGAGGATTCCCTCTTTTTCTATTGATTGGAATAGTTTCAGAAGGAATGGTAGCAGCTCCTCTTTGTACATCTGGTAGAATTCGGCTGTGAATCCGTCTGGTCCTGGACTTTTTTTGGTTGGTAGGCTATTAATTATTGCCTCCATTTCAGAGCCTGTTATTGGTCTATTAGGAGATTCAACTTCTTCCTGGTTTAGTCTTGGGAGGGTGTATGTGTCAAGGAATTTGTCCATTTCTTCTAGATTTTCTAGTTTATTTGTGTAGAAGTGTTTATAGTATTCTCTGATGGTAGTTTGTATTTCTGTGGGATCGGTGGTGATATCCCCTTTATCATTTTGTATTGCATCTATTTGATTCTTCTCTCTTTTCCTTTTTTATTAGTCTTGCTAGCGGTCTATCAATTTTGCTGATCTTTTCAAAAAATCAACTCCTGGATTCACTGATTTTTTGAAGGGTTTTTTTGTGTCTCTATCTCCTTCAGTTCTGCTCTGATCTTAGTAATTTCTTGCCTTCTGGTAGCTTTTGAATATGTTTGCTCTTGCTTCTCTAGTACTTTTAATTGTGATGTTAGGGTGTCAATTTTAGATCTTTCCTGCTTTCTCTTGTGGGCATTCAGTGCTATAAATTTCCCTCTACACACTGCTTTGAATGTGTCCCAGAGATTCTGGTATGTTGTGTCTTTGTTCTCATTGGTTTCAAAGAACATCTTTTTTTTTTTTTTAAATACTTTTAAGTTTTACGGTACATGTGCCCAACGTGCAGGTTAGTTACATATGTATACATGTGCCATGTTGGTGTGCTGCATCCATTAACTTGTCATTTAACCTTAGGTATATCTCCTAATGCTATCCCTCCTCCCTCCCCTCACCCCACAACAGGCCCCGGTGTGTGACGTTCCCCTTCCTGTGTCCATGTGATTTCTGCCTGCATTTTGTTATGTACCCAGTAGTCATTCAGGAGCAGGTTGTTCAGTTTCCATGTAGTTGAGTGGTTTTGAGTGAATTTCTTAATCCTGAGTTCTAGTTTGATTGCACTGTGGTCTGATAGACTGTTTGTTGTGATTTCTATTCTTTTACATTTGCTGAGGAGTGCTTTATTTCCAACTATGTGGTCAATTTTGGAATAAGTGTGATGTGGTGCCGAGAAGAATGTATATTCTGTTGATTTGGGGTGGAGAGTTCTGTAGATGTCTATTAGGTCCACTTGGTGCAGAGCTGAGTTCAATACCTGGATATCCTTGTTAACTTTCTGTCTCGTTGATCTGTCTAATGTTGACAGTGGGGTGTTAAAGTCTCCCATTATTATTGTGTGGGAGTCTAAGTCTCTTTGTAGGTCTCTAAGGACTTGCTTTATAAATCTGGGTGCTCCTGTATTGGGTGCATATATATTTAGAATAGTTAGCTCTTCTTGTTGAATTGATTCCTTTACCATTATGTAATGGCCTTCTTTGTCTCTTTTGATCTTTGTTTGTTTAAAGTCTGTTTCATCAGAGACTAGGATTGCAACCCCTGCTTTTTTTTTCTTTTCCATTTGCTTGGTAGATCTTCCTCCATCCCTTTATTTTGAGCCTATGTGTTTCTCTGCATGAGAGATGGGTCTCCTGAATACAGCACACTGATGGGTCTTGACTCTTTATCCAATTTGCCAGTCTGTATCTTTTAATTGGAGCATTTAGCACATTTACATGTAAGGTTAATATTGTTATGTGTGAATTTGATCCTGTCATTATGATGTTAGCTGGTTATTTTGCTCATTAGTTGATGTAGTTTCATCCTAGCATTGATGGTCTTTACAATTTGGCATGTTTTTGCAGTGGCTGGTATCAGTTGTGCCTTTCCATGCTTCCTTCAGGAGCTCTTGTAAGGCAGGCCTGGTGGTGACAAAATCTCTCAGCATTTGCTTGTCTGTAAAGTATTTTATTTCTCCTTCACTTATGAAGCTTAGTTTGGCTGGATATGAAATTCTGGGTTGAAAATTCTTTTCTTTAAGAATGTTGAATATTGGCACCCACTCTCTTCTGGCTTGTAGAGTTTCTGCTGATAGATCCGCTGTTAGTCTGATGGGCTTCCATTTGTGGGTAACCCGACCTTTCTCTCTGGCTGCCCTTAACATTTTTTCCTTCATTTCAACTTTGGTGAATCTGACAATTATGTGTCTTGGAGTTGCTCTTCTTGAGGAGTATCTTTGTGGTGTTCTCTGTATTTCCTGAATTTGAATGTTGGCCTGCCTTGCTAGGTTGTGGAAGTTCTCCTGGATAATATCCTGCAGAGTGTTTTCCAACTTGGTTCCATTCTCCCCATCACTTTCAGGTACACCAATCAGATGTAGATTTGGTCTTTTCACTTAGTCCCATATTTCTTGGAGGCTTTGTTCATTTCTTTTTACTCTTTTTTCTCTAAACTTCTCTTCTCACTTCATTTCGTTCATTTGATCTTCCATCACTGATACCCTTTCTTCCAGTTGATCGAATCGGCTACTGAAGCTTGTGCATGCATCATGTAGTACTTGTGCCATGGTTTTCATCTATTTCAGTTCATTTAAGGTCTTCTCTACACTGGTTATTCTAGTTAGCCATTCATCTAATCTTTTTTCAAGGTTTTTAGCTTCTTTGCAATGGGTTCTAACATTCTCCTTTAGCTCGGAGAAGTTTGATCTTCTGAAGCCTTCTTCTCTCAACTCATCAAAGTCATTCTCTGTCCAGCTTTGTTCCATTGCTGGAGAGGAGCTGCGCTGCTTTGGAGGAGAAGAGGCGCTCTGATTTTTAGAATTTTCAGCTTTTCTGCTCTGGTTTCTCCCCATCTTTTGGTTTTATCTACCTTTGGTCTTTGATGATGGTGACGTACAGATGGGGTTTTGGTGCGGATGTCCTTTCCGTTTGTTAGTTTTCCTTCTAACAATCAGGACCCTCAGCTGCAGGTCTGTTGGAGTTTGCTGGAGGTCCACTCCAGATCCTGTTTGCCTGGGTATCACCAGCAGAGGCTCAGTTGGAAATGCAGAAATCACCCGTCTTCTGCGTCGCTCATGCTGGGAGCTGTATATGGCAGCTGTTCCTATTCAACCATCTTGGAACCTCCCCCATGGATCTTTTCTTTATCCCTGACCTCTATGAGTTTGATTATTGAATGTCTTGAGGCAGTCTTATATGGGTAAATCTGCTTGATATTCTAAATCCTTCTTGTACTTGAATATTGATATCTTTCTCAAGGTTTGAAAAGTTCTCTGTTACTAACACTTTAAATAAACTTTCTACCCCAGTCTCTCTAATTCCTCTTTAAATTCAATAACTTTTAGATTTGTTCTTTTAAGGTTATTTTCTAGACCTTGTGGGCATGTTTTATTTCTTTTTATTCTTTTTCCTTCTGTCTCTTTTGACTGTGTATTTTCAAATAGACTGTCTTGAAGCTCACTAATTCTTTCTTCTGCTTGATCAGTTCTTCTTTTGAGACACTCTGAGGTATTCTTCAGTATTTCAGTTGAATTTTTCAGCTCCAGAATTTCTGCTTGATTTTGTAAAAACTATCTCTACTCTTTTTTAAAGTTTTCTGATTGGATTCTGAGTTCCTTCTTTGTGTTGTCTTGAATTTCTTTGAGTTTCCTCAAATGGCTATTTTAAATTATCTTTCTGAAAGATCACATATCTCTTTCACTCCAGAATTAGTCACTTGTGCCTTGTTTATTTTGTTTGGTGAGGTCATATTTTATTGGATGGTCTTGATGCTTGTGGATGTTCATCAGTGTCTGGGCATTGAAGACTTAGATATTTATTGTAGTCTTTGAACTCTGAGCATGTTTGTGACCATTCTTCTTGGGAAGGCTTTTTGTGTATTCAAAGGTAATTGAATGTTTTCTTTGGTCACTGTAGCCATATTTGCATTAAGTGGCACACCAAGCCCAATGCTGTGACTCTTGAAGACTTATAGAGGCACAACCTTAGTGGTCTTGAGTAAGATCTGAGATAATTCTCTGGATTACCAGGCAGAGACTCTTGTTCTGTTCCCTTCCCTTCCCCCAAACACAGTCTCTATCTCTCTCTGCTTAGCTGCCTGAAGCTGGGGGAGGACTGACACAAGCACCCTTTGGCCACCATAATTGGGACTGTGCTGAGTCAGATCTGAAGCTGGCACAGCGCTGGGTATCATTCAAGACCTGTGGCAACCAATGCCTGGCTACTGTCAGTGTTCACTCAAGGCCCAAGGCCTCTTTAGTCATCAGGTGGTGAATCCAGATAGACTTGTTTCCTTTCCTTCAGGGTGACAAGCTCCCCCTTGGCCCATGGTAAGTCCAGAAATGCCATCTGGGAGTCAATGCTGGAGTCAGGAACCTTAGGAATCTACTTGGTGCTCTATTCCCTTGCAGCTGACCTGGCACTCACAGAACAAGATAAAGTCCCTCCCACTCTTTCCTCTCCTTTTCTCAACCAGAGGAGTCTTTTCACCATGGCCACCACTGCCCCAACCCTGCAGCAAGTACTGCCTGGCTACTGCTAATGTTCACTCAAGGCCCAAGGGCTCTTCCATCAGCCTGTGGTAAATGCTGCCAGGCCTGAGTCTCTCCCCTGAGGGCAGTAGGTTCCCCTGTGGCCCAGGGTTAATCCAGAAATGCCATCCAGGAGCAAGAGAGAAGTCACTGGGGGAGGTGCTACATGCTTTTAAACAACCAGATCTCACGAGAACTCACTCGCTATTGTGAGGACAGTGTCAAGGGGATGGTGCAAAACCATTTATGAGAAACCGCCCCATGATCCAATCACCTCCCACCAGGCCCCGCCTCCAACACTGGGGATTACAATTGAACATGAACTTTGGGTGACAACACAGATCCAAACCATATCATGAGTCCTAAATACCTACTCCCTGGAAGCCTTAGGTACTCTAGGTAAGATAAATTACAAATTCTAGCCAGGCATGGTGGCACATGCCCATAGTCCCAACTACTCAGAAGGCTGGAATGGGAGGATTGCTTGAGTCCCTGAGTTAGAGGCTGCAGTGAGCTATGATTGTACCACTGTACTCCAGCCTGAGTGACAGAGTGAGACCCTGTTAAAAAAAAAAATCCAAACTCCTCCAGCCTGTAAAGGTATCCATTACATTGATTGTAAGTGCCTCTTTTTATTGATCTAGCTCCTTCACTTGCTGTGAGCTCATCAAAGGCAAATGTCCTGTTTTGTTTACCTGTGTATTTCCACATCTTGCCACCAACCTCCTCATCCCCCACTCCAAGTGCCTCCTATAGAGGCTGACACATATTTGAAGTTCAATGATTGCTTGCCAAATAAGGGAACACTAAAACAAGCTATTGGGCATTAGACTCCCAGAGGTCCTTATGAGAAGTAAAGGCACCTCCTTAGAGTCTTTGGAGAGTTCTACTGAAAAGCTGGGAGTGCAGTAGAAATAGTATAGGTTCTACAGTCAGCAGATCCTAGAAAAGTCATTCAGTGTCATTGGTCCTTAGTTTCCTAATCTGTAAAATGGAGATAGTATATAGTACCATCCTAATATTATCATTAAAAAGAGTTTATTTTCCCATAATCTATGACACAAGGAGGAGAGTGGCAGCCATGTGTAATCTGAAAAGCTTTCACCATAGAATTCTAACCCATGCCCTATATGAGACTCTCTGGTCTAGGTCTGAAGAAAAGAGAGTTGGGTTGGAATGGAGGAGTATATGAAGTTCTGGGAGAACTCAGAAGCCCTAGACAGTGAATGTAAGTAGTGGAGTTGACTCCCAGAAGGAAGATGAAGACAGAAAACATGAGAGGACAGGATAGTGGTGAAGGAAGGTCACAGCTGGGTCTCATTATTGTCCCTAAAGACCAAAGATAAATACTAGGAAAAAGCCATGAAGATCTCATTATGGTTGTCTTATGGATCCTGTCTGTTTCTGTGGGGTTCCATAGTCCAAATTCATGGAGAATGTCAGAAGAATGTGAAAGCATGCTTAGGATGTCAACTTGGGCAGGGTTTGGGGTAGAAAGAAGCTGTGCAGGTGCTTTTATTCTGCATTGTCCTTGTGAGAAAAACAGAATCCAAAATTGAAAAGTGAGGGTGGCAGTGGAGCAGGAGACTAGCAGGCCTATCACCTACTGTGCAGGAGGAAAGCCATGTGAGTACTCTGACAACCAAAAGAAAGCCCCAGAGAGGGGTCCCAGTAAGATTTTCAGGAGATACTCTGTCTCCTGGCCTCCCACATTGATGTAGCCAAGGTCTTCATCATATCTTTCCTGGAATGTTACAGGAGTCTCCCCACTGATCTCTGTACTATCTATTATTGCTTCCCTTAAGCATCTACCACCAAAGTTATCTTTTTCCCCCTCTGTTTTTGTAGATATATTAAAAAGTGTAATCATATATACATTTACACATACATATGTATGCACATATACATATATTGCTTTTAATTATTTTACTTAAAAGGAATTGGATTATACATAGTTTTCTGTAGCTCTCTTTTCTCATCCAATAAAATCTATGAAGTTCTCTCTAAGTCTTCTGGGAATTCTCCAATTCATACTTTTTTATGGTTACATAATATTCTGCAGTGTATATATGCACAATGTATTCAGTTTGGGGCATCTATAAACATCAATAACCAGTTCAGCAACAATATATATATATATGTTTTTTTCTATCTTTAGAAACTGCTATTTTTATTTATATAAGATAAATTCGCAGAAGTAGGTTTGCTAGATCAAAGTATATATTACTTTGAATATTATTAATAATAGATGTCATTGGCTAGCTTTCAAAATAGCTAAGTAAATGACTATTCCAACCGGCAGTGTAAGAGAGTACTCTTTATTCCCCCACATCCCTACCAGCAATAGATATGATAGTTCTTCTTTTATTTTTGTCAGTCTGGTGGGTGCAAAAAGATGTTTCATTGTTATTTTAATTTGGATTTCTATGACTGTCAGTGAGTTGAGCATATTTGATGCCATTTGCATATGCCCTTTTATGAACTGCATTTTGATATAATTTGTTCTATGTATTGTGATTTAGTTGTTTTGTTAATTTATAATTTATTTCCATAGTAGAGAATTAACTCTTTAGCTACAATCAGAATAAACATTTTAATAAAACTATTGTTTATTATCTTTGTTATATCCTTTTTGCAAAAATATATTAACTAAATTTTTATTGAGACACAATTCACATGCCATAAAATTTAGCTTTTTAAGTGTACGAATTCATTGGTTTTTAGTATATTCACAAGGTTGTACAACCATCACCACAATCTAATTCCAGAATATATTTATCACCCTGAAGGAACCCTGTACCTATTAGCGGTCACTTCCATTTCCCTGTTCCTCCAGCCATTGACGACCGCAAATATGCTGTCTGTACGAATTTGCCTATTCTTGACATTTACAATATGTGGCTTTTTGTGTCTGTTTCATTCACTTAGCATAATGTTTCCACAGTTCATCCATGTATCAAAACTTCATTTCTATTTATGGCTGAAAAATAGTTCATTGTATGGCTATATCATAGTTTATCTATTCATCAATTGATAGACAGTTAAATGCTTCCATCTTTGGCCCATTAGGAATAGTGCTGCTATGGACATTTGTATACAAGTTTTTGTACAAACATATATTTTCAGTTCTCTTGGGTATACACCAAGGGTTGGAATTACTGGTCACACAGTAAGTCAGTGTTTAACTTTTGAGAAACTGCCAAACTACTTGTTTTCCAAATGAATTGTACCATTTTGTATTTTCATCAGCAATGTATGAGGATTCAAATTTTTCCGTGCTTGTCATTGTCTGTCTTTTTTAGTATAGCTGCATTAGTGGGCATGAAGGAGTATCTCATTGTGATTTTGATTTGTCTATTAATTTTCCTACACTGGTGTTGAAATAATATTATCCAGTGTATATCTTATTTGAAGAAATGTCTGTTCAAATATTTTGCCCATTTTTAAATTGGGTTGTCTTTTAATTGTTTAGTTGTAATGGTTATTTATATGTTATAGACACTAGACTCATCATTTATATAATTGCAAATATTCTCTCTCATTCTGTGTGCTATCTATTCACTTTCTTGATACTGTCCTTTGCAGCACTAAAGTTTATAATTCAATGAAGTCTAATATATCTACTTTTCCTGTGATTGATTGTGCTTTTGGTGTCATAGCTAAAAAAAACTACGGCTTAATGCAGCATTATGAAGACTTAGAAAAAAATATAGATATAAGACATTCATGGTTTCAGCTCTTTAGGTCTTTGATCCACTGGGAGTTAATTTTTATGTAAATAGTGTTATGTGGAATTGCAACTTAATTCTTTCATATGTGGATAGCCAGGATCATTTTCTATCTCAGGATCATTGTTGAAAAGACTATTCTTTCCACACTTTATTGTACTGACACCCTTGCTGAAAATCAACTGACCAAAAGCATACATGTTTATTTCTGATAAACATGTATCTGATCTTTATGTCTATGCTTATGCTAGTAACATAGAGTCTTGATCACTATAGTTTTGTAGTTAATTTTGAAATTGTGAAATGTAAGTCCTCCAATCGCATTCTTTTTTAAGATCGTTTTGGCTATTCTGGGTAATTTGCATTTCCATATTAATTTTAGTACAAGCTTATAAATTTGCACACAAAGAGCAACTGAGATCTCACCTAACCTGTAGATCAACTTGAGTAGTACTGCCATCTTAACAAGATGAAGTCTTCCTATACGTGAACATGGGATGTCTTTTCATTTTATAGATCTTTAATTTCTTTCAAGGATATTTTGTAGATTTTTCAGTGCAAGTCTTACACTACTTTTGTTAAAATTATTCCTAAGTATTTTATTCTCTTTGATGATATTATAAATGTAATTATTTTCTTAGCCTCATTTTCAGATTGTTTGTCGCCTGTATATACTATTCTTTAGATCATTGACAGATTCTATTTGCTAATATTTCATTTAGAACTTTGCATCTATATTAATAAGCCATCTTAATATATAGTTTTCCTTCATTGTCGTCTATATCAGGTTTTGTTATTGGAGTTATACTGCAGGTTTTGTTTCTTTATATCATCTGGATTAGTTTAATTGCATTGGAATTACCTGTGCTTAAGTTATATAAGAGCTCAGCTTTGATGACTGGTGACTTTTACAATAATAGATCACTAATCAGTTTTTCTATTTCTTCTCTAATAATTGATTGAGTCAAGATTTCCATTTCTTCTTAATCAGTTTTAGTAGAGTGTGTTATATTTGGAATTTATTTTATATAGGTTTTAAATTTTGTTACTACACAGTTCAAGCATGTAACTCTGGAACTTGTGTCTCCTTTTTTGTTTTAATCTTGTCTACTTTTATGCTCTTTTTCCCACTTAATTAGGCTTGTAAGAGGTATGTCTGTTTTATTGGTTTTCTCAAAGAATCAATTTATTTATTTATTTATTCTTTCTATCTTTTGCTTTCTTTTTTAAAACTGATTTCAAAGAGGAAATTTAAAAAGAAGCTACTTATTACCTAGATACCAATGAAAAATATAACACTTCATGCAAAAATAATATAAGATACTATAAAAGCAGTACTTAATTATTAAAGAAAGACAATGAAAAATTAAGGGACCAAGTGCCGATTTTAAACTAGGAAAATAACAGTGAAATAAACCAATCAGGAAAAATGAATCAATAAAGAGTAAAGCTAAAATCAAAGATCTTTCAAAACCCCAAGTTTTTCTTTCTTATACCTTTTCTCTCTACCTACAAGGTAGAGACAAGTTCTTAGCCTAAAGTATGGCACCTGAAGCAATTTATGTTCTAGTTCCTGTCTACCTTTTAGCTACATTAGTTGACACTCCTCATCTCACTTCATCATCCAATAGTGCCAAATTATTTGAGGTTGCCAAAATACATTCTTTTCTTGTCTTCATTTAATTGCATGTACCATTCCCACTCGTTGGAATACATTTCATCTTCTTGCACCTGGTAAACTCTTTTTAATCTTTTAAGACACAGCTTTATGGCACCTATGTAGGAAGTTTCTTGACTTCTCCACCAGATAGAACAAATTTTTCTTTCTCTGAGCTACATACACCTGTATCTTTATATACCTTCACTATTGCTTTCATTGCAGCTTGCATCTGCCTCTCTTACAAGACTCTGAGCACCTTGGAGGCAGAAATTATACCTTACTGGTCTCTATAATGACCCCTAGCTCAGTGTTTAGAATGTATTAGTCAAGCAATATTTATTAAATGAGTGAATGAATGTCATGACTGTAATATTCAATTATCCCAAGTCCTTCTTTGCTGGAATACTCTCTCGGAGTCCTTTCTATGCTTGCTTTCTCTACTTTCTGGACTTTTGGCCCCTCATAACCTTTTATTTAATGCCTTCTGCTTCTAGCAAATCAATAAAATTACTTGATCTAAAGTTTCTAACACCCTTCTGAGTGATGAATCATTAAATGGTTCTTTGTTTTCCCCCTGGTTTTAGTTGGCCTTCAGGTATCATTTCTCATACTAAGCCCCTTTATCTTTTTACTTCCTTCATTGATTCTAGGACATCATTCTCCCTGAGTACTCATTCTAAATTTCTTTACTTATCCCCTTCTGCATGACTTGCACGGGGGAGGCATAGTCGTCTTCTCCATTCTAAGTGTTCTTATGCATCCCCATGGCTTCTGTGTCTACTTCTAAATTGAAGATTCTCAAATCAGTCACTAACTCCAGCCTGGACTTATCTTAAATTCCAAGATAACATTTCTATCAACTTACTAGATGTCCCATAGCCTCCTCAAATTCAATTGCATGCTCTTCCTTTAAGCACCTCTTCCTTTCGTATTTCTTATCTTCAGGAATGGTGGAAATATTTCCCAAGTCACTTGATCTGTAAATGGTATCGTCTTTGCCTCTCTCTTGCTCACTGCTCATGTCATCAAATTTTGTTCGTGCCTCTGAAAATGCTTTTCATATCTCTCCCTTGTCTTCATTCCCATTGATAGAGTCCTATATCCAATCTCATCATCTTTTTCTTACATTGTAGTAATAACATTCTAATTGCTTTATCTGCATCCAGTCTCTTTCCATCTAATGTATTCCTTACTCAATTTTTGTTTTTGTTTTAGTTCTAAAACATAAGTCAGCTAATGTTTCACCACTAACAAAACCTTTGTTAGTGCCCTACTACCCAAGGGATAAAATACGCTACACTCAAGACACTCCACAACCTTTTGTATATTTTTTAAGTTTATGTCCAGTTTCTCCCCACCACATACCTTACACTTCAGGCACACAGACATCTCCATTTTCTAAGACCACTGTATTCATGTATATGAATACTTGTTTAATACCTGTTGCCACCCACTTGACTGTAAACTCCATGAGATCAGAGACTGTCTTATTTACTATTGTATCCATAGTGATCACAAACATACCTGGCATATAGCAAGTAAATAAATGTTCTCCCATTCTTCTTTGCCTTTGCTGTTCCATTTACGTCTGGTGCTCTTCTCCTATTTTCTTTTCTGTTGGGGGATGTCTATTCACTCCTCATTGAAGACCTAGGCTAAATATCAGTTTCTCCATGACGGATGACCTAAACACATCCTTCTCCAATTCAAACAGGTAAATTTCCTTCTCTGTACACCTAAACCATTTCCTTCAAAATGTCTATTTGCATTTACCTCCTTGTCTGTAATTACCTGAGTATGCATCTCCTACTTTGCTAGATTCAAACTCTTAGGGAGGGAGAGAATGAGTCTTAACTCATGTGTAGTTTCAAATATTGTACTTCACAGTGAAGAGGTCGCTTCTCAACCAACATTTGAGCTGGAAGAAGGTAGAGTCAGACTTCTATCTTTGGTAATGTAAAGTCTTGTCTCCAATTTGGACAGGGCTCCTCTTCTGTGGAGCACCTCTTTCGGCTATCTCTAATTCACCTGCTGTTCCTTTTCACTGAATCACAGAACAACAGAATGTCAGCACTGAAAGGGGACACTGAGATGCAGCAGTAGAAGTGACTTGTTCAAGGCACACAGTAAGGATAAGAGCCCGAGCTGGGGCCAGGTCGGCTGACTCTTTTCATCCGTTGCCTTTTCTACTTCTCTCTCTCTCTCTCTCTCTCTTTCTCTCTCTGTCTCTCCCTCTCCCACCCACCCACCTTGTTGCATCACCCTCAACCAATTGCCTCCCTAATAGGCAACAATGAAAGAAAGGCAAAGTATCAGGAGTAAGAGAAAATGTGTGGATCAAGAGGTAAGTAATACCATTAAGTTTGTTGGGCAGTTGCGGGGGGTGGGGGTTCTCTTCTTTCTGATTCTACCTACAACCCTGTATTGTAGGATGCATTGAACTCCTAGCAGTGATCAGAGAAGTCCATGACCTTGAAAGGAGCTATGAGGAGAGAAGTCATTGCTTCTGGCCCTTCCCAAATCATTCACCTTCTAGAAAATGCCCAACACCTACCCAACCTGGGGGATGGAATACTCTACCACAGCAGGGTCCAAGGCGAGCATTGAAATGTCATGACCACCAGAAACTTAGATCCTTAAACATGATGGCAAATGACAACCTGTATCTCACTCCATCTCCTTGGCAGACAACAACTCAAAGACAGCCTCTGATTGCTATCCTGCCCCTACCCCCTGGGCCCAGACACGGAGCAAAGACCAGCTCAAGGAGATGTCAAGTGTCAGCCATCCTCCAGTATCAAATTTAAAAAACAACAAAACTGCTCTTCCCTCAATAGATGTGTTTTTATTGTAATTGCTTGAAATTTGAATAGAATGCCGTAACCATCCCCATAAATTCGACTTGTTTAGATTTATTAAGCTATTTATGAAATGGTGGGTAATAAACATTCAGAATTAACAACTCTACAACTGCTCTGCACCAGTTACATATAGAGTTGCTAAACTCCCATAAAATAATTATGAATCAGTTACCATGCTGACAAACCGTAATTGTCAAAAGTTCAATGCAGACTTAGGGCCTTATTTAAAAGTTTGTTTTTATTTGCAGCTTTGAATCTTATCCTGTCTGCTGGCTCTCCCTCTCTTTATTCTTGTTTTCTTTCTTTCCATTCTCTCCATCATCTTCTCCCCTCCCACCACTTTCCCCCTTTTTTTTCCATTTATAATACATGGAGGTAGGATAGTATGAAGGAAAGAGCAGGGATATGGGGTCATATCCATCTGAGCTCAGGACAGGCCTCTAGCACCTGCTAGTGCTAGGACATGGGGTAAACCACTTCTCTTAGTCTGTGTCTCCCTATTCATAAACATGGAGACATAGGCAGAGCATCCAGGACATAATTCTTGGGATAACTTTTGGCTCCCTCCCTCTCGCCTGCTAATCCTGCCCAACTCATCCTGAGCATAGTGGCCAGACTGGTCCTCCCCAGCCCACCTCTCCACATCCTCCTCCCCACGGTTCTGACGTCACAGATCAGATGGGAGCTCAAGGCTCTTTGTGATTTGGCACATCATTTTCCAACTTCATCACCAACTTTATCATTTTATCTGGGTTCCTAGTGTTACCTGAATTTGAATTCAAATTGAATTAAAATATTTTAATTGTGGTAAGATATACATAACATGAAGTCTACCATGTTAACCATTATTAAGTGTACAGTTCAGTGATATTAAATACACTCACAGTATTGTGCAACCATCATCACTGTTCATCTCCAGGGCTCTATTCATTTTGCAAAAGTGCAACTCTATACCCATTAAATGTTAACTCCCCAATATCTCCTCTCTCTGGCTCCTGGGCAACTACCATTTTACTTTTTGTCTCTATGATTTTGGCTACTCTAAATATCTCATATAAGTGAAATCAGAGTATTTGCCTTTTTGTGACTGGTTTATTTCACTTAACATTATGTCTCCAAGGTTCATTGCTATTGGAACAGATGTCAGACTTTCCTTTCTTTTTAGGGCTGAACAATATTCCACTGTGTATATATACTACACATCATTTGTTTGTACCTTCACAGACAAACACTTGTGTGCTTTCACCATTGGCTATTGGGAGCAATGCTGCTATGAATATGAGTGCACAGATATCTCTTTGAGTCCCTGCTTTTATATATTTTGGGTTTATATAGGCAGAAGTGAAATTGTTGGGTCATATGGCAATTCTATATTTAATTTTTTGAGGAATCAACACACTGTTTTTCATAGTAACAAAAAAATTTGCTAAAAGATCTTTTCACTAATTTTAAGAGTAATATACATGCTTTATGAACAACTTGGAAAATATAGAAATGTCCATAGATGAAAATAAGTTGCTGATAACACTGCTGTTCAGAGGTAACCTGAATTTTGAAATATTTCCATCCAATCTTTTTTCTCCACATCTTTACATTTATGAATTTATCTGAATTTATTTTCATTTTTCAAAAAATTATTTAATAGTACTCCCTATGTGTTCCAATATAAATTTACTATAATTTTTGGGATACAGCTAATTTAGATCAAGTGTTTATTAAAATTTAGTCTTCTACAAAATTATCTTTCCTTTTTATAAAAGTTGTGTGACAACTCTAATAGAAAATTAATCAAATATCTAAATTTTTTAAAACAGTGGGTTCTCTCAAACTCAAAGGCCCTGTCCTACACCTCTATCCCCCACCTCTTTGATTTGAAAACAAGTAAAACAGTTATTTTTATCTTGAAGAAATAGGTAATAAAAATGTAAAAATCAATAAGGATAAAAAAACCCTATTATCCTATGATTAAGGAAGAAAATATAGGTTTTGTTTTGCAAGTCCTAGGTTCTTTTTTCTTTTTGCATAATTGTTATAAAACTACATTTGCCTAGTTATCAAATTGCATGAACAACTGCTATACTCCAGTCTTAATGAAATTAATTGTAATGGCTTCATACTATTAACCCAAGGGCATGTATCATAATTTACCTACATTCAGATGTTGTTTGATTCAGGGTCTGTTTGACACAGGTGAATGGATTTACTACCCATCAGCCATGGGCTTCACACTTTCTTTTTTTTCTTTTTCTTTTTTTTGAGACAGTCTCACTCTGTCGTCCAGGCTGGAGTGCAGTGGTGCGATCTCAGCTCACTGCAACCTCTGCCTCCCGGGTTCAACCACTTCTCTGCCTCAGCCTCCCAACTAGCTGGGATTATAGGCACCTGCCACCATGCCCGGCTAATTTTTTCATATTTTTAGTAGAGGCGGGAGTTCACCATCTTGGCCAGGCTGGTCTTGAACTCCTGACCTCATGATCCACCCCATCGGCCTCCCAAAGTGCTGGGATTACGGGAGTGAGCCACTGCGCCCAGCCAGGCTCATACTTTCTAAAAAGCCCTTCCTTCCCCTTTCTTCACTGCTGAACTGTGTCTCTCTGCTCCTGAAATCACTGTCTATGTGTCTTCCCTCCTCTTAGAAGCTTTCCTTGATTTCATTTTACCCCATTTACCTAAATACCTTTCAATCCAGTTAACATTTAAATATATGTACAGAGAAAGACACATTAAAAACAGAGAGAAACTAATTTCAGGAAGAATTTTATGAATAGTGCTGAGTCTACATCCCTGGAATGCAAGCTCCCTTCAAATTAATGTTCTCCAAAACAAGTTATCATTGATAGAATTTCCATTTAAGGAATTATATATGTGGGCAACTCCCTAAGCACCTGGCATCATCACCAAAGAAGAGTGTCTAACATTGAGAAGAGGACAGCCCCGAATGTTAACCAGTGCTGTAGTATGTTATCTGCATGTGATTCTTCATACGACCCAACGAGATTCAAAAACACATTTTAAAAGAAGTTTCAGAAATGGAACATTGCCCATTTGGAAATCTGAATATTATATCTCTATCAAAACATAATGGGCCAGATTCTCAGCTGCTTCCAAATTCAGTCTAGAAAAATCTTACAAAAATCTCTTCAAACAAAATAAAACAAAATAATTCCCCTTCAAATGATTTACATGAATAGATCACAGGTCTTTGTATCATCAAGTTTAGATTCACACCTTTTGTTTAAAAAATAATCTATAATATGAAAACTTGGAGAGGTTTCTTTCTCACATACAATTTTGAAATCAAGAGAAATCCCCTCTTTCCCACAGTCCATAGCCAATTTTATCTCAGGAACAACCAGGAAAAACCATAGCTTTAAATTATACAAGTCCCGGAAGGGTCAAGATCAAACTATTTACAGGTCCTGCTGCAATTAACCTGGTAATCTGACATGGGAGCATTTGTCTATATGGGGTGAGTAGACTCAAAAAGAAATGTATCTCTACCAATCAGATAAGTATTTCTCAGGAATAGGGTGTACCTACTTTAAAGATTAAGCTATTTTCATTCTAAGGTGAGTCTTATGATAGACTTTAAATTCATTTTATATAGAGATTTTCTTAAGAATTCTTTATTTCTTTATAACTATTTTATTGTTTTATACTTGGAAAAATAAAACATTGCATTAGTAACTATAAAAGGTGAAGGGAAGGACAGGGGTAAGAACAGTAGTTCCTGGTTACAGTGTTTAATGACATATCTCAGGGGCAAAAATGCCCTGGCCAGGAAAAGTTCTGCTGAAGGTCTTGAACTTCTCTGAGATCAGAGTGTGAATTAACTTCTGGCTCCAGGAGTCCAGGGGCTTGAAAGCTATGGAGGCTGATTTCCTTCAGCTTCTTCTGAGGTGCTTTAGGGTCATATGTCTAGGGTAGGTGAGAAATGGGGGAAAATCTTATTTAAAAAATCAAACACATAAAAATACAGATTTAAAAATTCAAAGAGAGCAGCTCTTTTTTAAAAAATTGTGGTAACATGTATGTAACATAAAATTGACTACTCCAGGTACCTCCTATAAGTGGAATCATACAGTATTTGTCCTTTTATGAAAGGTTGACTTTATTTAACATTATGTCTTCAAGGTTTATCCATGTTGGAGCATATGTCAGAATTTCCTTCCTTTTTAGGGCTGAATAATATTCCATTGTATATGTCTGCCTCATTGTATTTATCCATTTACCCATCCATGGACACTAGCGTTGCTTTCATCCTTTGGGTATGGTTAATAATGCTGCTATAAACATGGGTTGTACAAATATTTGATTGAGTCTTTCCTTTCAATTCTTTTGGGTATACCCAGAAGTAAAATTGCTAGATCATATGGTATTTATATTTCCATTTTTGGGGGGGGCGGCTGCCATAGCGTTATCCACTGTGTCTCTACCGTCTTATATGCCTACTGACAGTGCATAAATGTTTTCATTTCTCCAAATCCTCATGAATGCTTGTTGTTTTCTGGTTTTTGTTTGTTTTTATTTTTGTTTTGTTTTGGGGAATAGTCATATTAATGGGTGTAAAGTAGGATCTAGCTGTTTTGATTTGCATTTCTCTAGTGGCTTATGAAGTGATAAAAAGAAAAACTTCAGCCAAATTACATTTAAAGGAGTTTATTAAGCAATGAACCATTTGTGAATCAGGCAGCCTTCTGAGCCAGGGTAGGCTCAGAGACTCCAGCACAGCCATGTGGTGGAAGAAGATTCAAAGGAAAGTGACATACAGAAAACAGAAGTGAGGTACAGAAAACATAAACAGCTGGACCAGTTACAGCTCAGCATTTGCCTTATTTGAACATGGTTCAAACAGTTGGCTACATTTGATTGGGCAAAATTCGGTGACTGGCTTAAGTGTAAGCTATGGTCTGTTTATACCTCCACTTGTTATAATTAAGGATGTACAGAAAAACCTTTAGGCCAAACTTAAAATAGGTAAGGAGGCAGCTTTAGGCTGAACTTGATTTAACAATTCCCCTTGTTTGATGGTCATCTCAATTTTGAGAGATTGGCCAAAACTTTAGTCATTAATGTCACTATAATCGTCATAAACATACTTATTTGGTCTTGAAACTCATTGGGAAACAGTAGAACAGTGGGTTTTGCAAAGTGGGGACAAGGACTGACTGAAGAGAGGGTATCTCCTTATGCTGGAACGTCCTGTTTACAGGAGAAAAACAAAACCTGGTCTATTCTAGGACCTATGTGTTTCCTTAAAGTCTTAGTTTGATTATGTCACATTTAGCACTAGTGACTCTGTTTTGGTTTGGTTTGGTCTGTTGGGGCCTAGTGCATAAGCTCAGTCCAAAACAATGGACTCTCATAATTTTGTTTAAAAAAATTCCCTTTTTGTTCAGGTTCTCTTAGGTGAGAGTGTAACCAAAATTTAGGACCTTAGCAGCACTCTCAGTTACCATCATTTTGAGTTTCCAGTCTCAGCATGTCATTCATAGGTTGTGGTGTCCTCATGATCACACTTTTCTTTCAGATCTTGTCACGCCAGTTGAAGACAGACCATTTGACCCTTTAGAGATGGCTGCACGCAAACATTTAAAACCTTTGAGAGAATATAGCACACCAGGGAGACTACTATTATGACCATTGGGAGGATAATACCAAGAGTTTACAGTATTCGCCTTACCCACGGTCCCCATAAACCAAACCATATAAAATCAAATAGATCAAAGAATGAGCTAGATAAAGAGTCTACCTACTTAACTAAGCAGCCTCTTGGCTAGTCCCCTGCAACTGAATCTCTATAATACCTGATGTGATGTATTTCTCCACAGGCCACAAGTGCCAGCAGCTGCACAGATACTTCTGTTTAGCCAGTAAATAATCTAGAGCAATTTGATTAGTTAGCATAACTTTCACAAGATAATTTAAATTCTGTTGTATAACTATAGCCTTTACAGTAGAATATGCTATAGAGTTTATCATGAGGGATACATTTTAAATCATTGCTTCTTTTACTCCAAACCATGGAAAAAGGACCTAACAAATGATGCCCTTCTAGAAGAATGAAGGCCTCCTGGCAATATTCTCTTTAACTTATGATGTGGATTAAGAGGAGTGAACTAATGTTTTATTTCTGACTGATTAGGAGGCAATGTATGTACCATTAAAGTTTCTCACCTACGTTGGTCCCTCATCTTTCATCCATCAAGGTATAAAGTTATCCATGTATAACGCTGGCTGCAAAATCCTTCACAAATAAAAGCATACCCTATAAGTGTACACAACAGACCCCCTTTTCACTCCTAGTGTTTATAGAGGCATAAGGAAGGGAAAATATTCAAAGGTAAGAGTCTCATGATAGTAGAGAAATCTTGATCTGTGATATTGGGAAAAGCTGTTCACATTAAGGATCCCGTCTTCTGGGGAGAAACTTCCCTGGTTAGCTTTACCTTAAGAGTTCCAATGGGTGTACAGCTCCAAGAACATGGAGGGACCCTTCTTTGTTGTGAGATTATGAACCCAAGGTTCAAGGTTCTGAAGTTTTGTTGCAGTGTGGATGGCAAGGGCAGTCTTTCTCTGATGTTCTCAGAAGATCCAATCTTTGGATTCTAAATTATGAAGGGGTTGATTATCCTCAGTCAGGGAACCATAAAAGCTTTCTTTACCTGGTGAAATTATACTGTGGCATAATAATCTACTGTTATAACATCAGCCCTCTTGCATGGGAAAACAACTTTTATACAACCAGAAAACAAGCATTGAAAATGATAATTGAATGAAATTCCTCTGTAAATGTTTAAATGGCCCATCAGATAGCAAAATGTACCTGAAGCTTTGATTGTCTTCCCCGGAATATGGGTCAATAAACTAAACATCAGTCATAAACTATTCAATTTAGAAGTCACCACACCAATATATATTTAATTTAAATTATTTTATTTTCCATGATGAGTCAGAGAATGTAGACCTTTAAAAACAAAAGCTATAAGAACTCAGGAAGGACAAGGCAGCTGTCCTGGTTCTCCATGAGGCCGTGCTTAATTAACATTGGACTTTTGTGTTCCTGAATACCAGATATTTCTCCAATTTAGGTGCATAGCACTGATGACTGATGGTTTATCATAGGTAATTTAACTTAGATCATGGAGTTCATTTAAATTGTATATCTGAACAATTTCAGTATCAGCTGATTTAGCATAAAAATCTGGCGAAGTATTTTCTTGGTATTCAATTAATTTTTGTTCTACTTGGGTTAGCCGTTTTATAAACCAGTCAGTCTTCTCATTAAAGTTCTAGGAATTCTTACCCAGTCCAAATGATATGATTTTAAAGTTATCAGAAACTTGTACTTTTCAGGGTCCTTTCCATCCTTTCATGAACCTCCTAAAAGACACCATATTCCAGGATTTTGCTTGCTGGTGAAGTTTTCAGAAACTGCATCAGCATTAAGGAATTAACTGTGAATTGACTTTAAGTAGTCACAGTTAAAGACACAATTGACAAAGAAATTAGGTTATTTCTGTGGTTTACAATAACTTAATAACCATAATTATGATTGATAGTATATACTTGGACATATTAAAATTTTAGAAATCCCATATAATTTTGGAACATATATTAATATTCACTAAAATATAAACTGAAGGGGGTTAAACATTAATTTTGATTTTGACAAAGCTTCCCGTGTAACTTAACATGTCAAATAATCCTGTTTCCCTCTCTTTTGAATGCTTCAGGGACCCTCTATAGCATCTCAAAGTTAGAGGTCAGAAAAGATAATTTTAAAGCTGAAATTTGATTTCAGGAAGCCTATCAAATATGTTAAAGGTTTAAAACACTTGATATTATGAAATAAAAATCCAGGTTACTGTAAGTCATTCACTTAGTCAAAATGATGTCTCAAAAATTTTAAAAAGGCAAAAACATTTACTCATTGACAGAAGACAGTTTTCCAAACAATCTATCGTTTGTCTTCCCCTTCTTTTTTTGGTATTCAAAAGGCAAACAAAAATATTTCATTATCCTTTAATACTACATGAAACTCTTGTTTAAGAGAGAAGAGAAAGCCAAATTCTACCCTTGCATTAGTGTACTTTTTCTTTTTTTAGGCGGAGTCTCACTCCGTTGCACCGGCTTGAGTGCAGTGGTGTGATCTCAGCTCACTGCAACCTCTGCCTCCTGGGCTCAAGCAGTTCTCCTGCCTCATCAGCCTCCTGAGTAGGTGGGACTATAGGCATGCACCACAACACTCGGCTAATTTTTGTATTTAGTAGAGATGGGGTTTCTCCATGTTGGCCAGGCTAGTCTTGAACTACTGACCTCAGGTGATCTGCCTGCCTCAGCCTCCCAAAGTGCTGGGATTACAGGCATGAGCCACTGTGCCCCGCCATTAGTGTACCATTAATGTTAACCCCAATCTTTAATAAAAGCTTATAGACAAATTTATCAATCTTAATCAGTTTGACCATACGGTGAGATTTTCATAAACCTACAACCCTTGAAAAATTTTTGTTAAAGAGCAGATAAGTGCTCTAAGAAAACCCTGGTGTGCTTTCATTCCAATGTTCAATTTACAGAAAAAACTGCATAGTACTCCTTTAAATTTAGCCAATGTATTCATACACAGAATCTTTTACAATTAATTTTTCAGAAATCTTTCACAACTTGTTCAAACCTTTAGCTTTATCCTATCTAATTTAAAACAATCCTTTAACCCTCTAAACTAGGCAAAAATTTACATTCCCATGCCTTCTTATAATCTTTTACTAAAAACACATTTTATTTTCCTTACATAACTTGCATGTTTTTCAGCAGTTTTAATTACCTGTTACAATGTTAAATCTTAGCAATTTTTATTTTTGGTGAAAAACCTGCTAAGTAAGTGATTTTAATTATGGACTAGGCTTGGAGCCTAGGACACCAGACAGAAGTACAGATAAGGTCTGTCTCTTTCTGGAATAGCTAGGGGCATGGCTAACTCCCAATGTCCTCAGGCCTTACCTAGCTGTAAGACAGGAGAGTTGAACAATCTTCAAAAGTCAAAGAAGTAGTTTATGACCTTAAAGAATTTAGCAAACCTAATATCTGACCTGCCTAATTTAGACTAAATGTTTTTAGTGATTTAAGTGCTTGTTTCTCTTTAAGCCAATTAATTAGAGCTCTTTTATATAAACATCACACAAAAAAACACATATATAACTATACACAGAAGAAGATCCAGTAGTTGTAAGGTTTTTCATTTGGCAGTTTTTAAGTTTCTCTTAATTGGATTACTGGCTTTAGGGTGGAGCCCTTCAAGGAATAGGGCCAGGAAAGCATACAGTTTCTAGGGCCTAATAAGCAGACACAGCTGGAAGTAAAAAACAGATCTGCAAAATTAAGCATCCCACTTTTATATCACATCCTGGATCCCCCAAAAAAGGGAAATGCTATGGGAGAAGACATTGCAATGCTTTTACTGTGCATTTCATTTCATGGCAACCCAAAGCCAATTAGCCCATTTTACAACCACTGCATACCCCAAGGGAGTCTTATCTCTCAATTTGGGGTGGGGATATCTCCATCCTTCTAGGTGGCCAAGAGCATGCTTCTCTGATCCAAGGGTACAAAGAGCTGAATATTCCCCCATAAATGCCATTAGCCATCCCTAAAGTATATTTCCTACCTAATTATTACACACCAAACCTCTCTCATAATGCAAAGTAACTTCTGATACCTCTAAAACTCAAAACTGTCAAATAACAAATGCGAAACAGAACAGAGCTTTAGATTTTGAGAGGAATCTATCCACTTTCAATTCCTAGGGTTCCATGAGGAAAACAGGTTTTTTACCAAAATGGGGTCTATGGCAACTCTTCTGTTTTTCTCAAGGAGGCCCAGGCTATTAGAAGTTATCTTAGGTCCTCTTATGTGTGCATTAAGAATGGCAAGAAGACAAAAATGGAGAAAAATAATTAAGTCAACTGAGAAGAAATAAGAAACCTTTCTTCTTCAGAAAAATAAGATCCAAGAGAAGAAAAACCATAAAGGCCTTTTAAATATACATATAGCTTGGATATTGACTTTTAATTAAGCTGACTTTGGCGCTCTCTAAAAAAAATGTCCTTTTAAAATTCTTATTACCCTACTTTAACCAGGCCAAATGGCCAGTATTTCTGGCTTTTAAACTTTACCAAAAGTAACCTCACAAGTGAAACCAACAAGCCTCAACTATGCTTATGACTTAACCATAGTGTATGAGGTATTTTCAAAGAGGCATTAAGCAGTTTTTATAAAACTTAGAATCTTCAAAAGTAGCTCAGAGAGAGGAAAATTTAAGGGAAGCTAGAAATTGTTCATGGAGGGGAAGAGAATCAACAAATGGTAAAAGCCACGCAGATATCAACCAGAAAGCACTCATTCCTAACCCAGGACTGAACCCGGGGCCACCATTGTAAAATGGTAAAGCCTTAGTTGCTGAGCTAAGTAGCATTGGGCAGCTTTCATTGCTCTTTCCAGAAGGAGTCTAGAGCAGTCAATTTTGAGCTTACACTGCTTTTAACTAAAGATAATTTTTAGAGCTAACTATGACATAAACCCCCAAATTCCTGTTCCCTAGATGGCAGAGACCAAGAGAAAGTACTGCCACGTGGTTACGAGGTCAAGCTCCCAAGGACATAAACCAAGATGAAAACTCATCCAGTTCTTTGTTTGTTTCAGGGATCTGCAGCAAAGTTTGTTACTGACCAGCTTGCTGGGCCATCTTGAATAGCAAGCTCATGGGGTCCTAAGCTCGTGTTCTATCCTAAGGTACTCCTCTTTATGACAGAACCATACAGAATGACACACAAGGCACACCAGATTCGCTACAATTTAAGACTAGCCTCGGAATCCCTTTTTGCATTAATCAAAACTTTACAGAGGAGAGAAACAGTGATTTTTTACCATTCATTCAACCAATTTGCACAGAGAGAGAGAAAGGCCAGAGTCTGACTGGTAAGAAATTCTTACCCTTTTGCTGGCCTGTCAGGCTTCTGGGTTTCTCCTCCCTGAGGGCCCTAGTGACTCAGCTCGCTGTTCCATGGTCCTGTACGTGCCTAATCCTGTCATCCACAGCTATCAGCAAAGAGTACAATGCAGATTAATCCAAAGAGAATAGCAGTAAACATCCCATAGTGCCAAATCAATTTTTAACCAAGAGGAACTTTCCTGAGGGGAGGGCCTCTAACACAATCCCATTCTTTACCCAAGTAAAATTAACCCATTACTTACCGAAAGCCAGTCAATTGGTGCTGTGGTCTATTTCCTTTGAATTGGGATTGTAACTAAGCTGAAAGGTTAGCAGATTTAATTTTTTTTAAACTAATTGCCACTTAAGCTTTTTATTTGCCTTTCGTAAAGTTTTTAAATAAAAATATTAAAATCTTTCTAGAAGCTTCTGCATATCAATAGGCATCCCTGGATGAGACTAATTTGGGAGTCCTCATTTTTAAATGCACTTCAGTGCAGTTTTGTTCATTTGGAACGTTCCACTCTAAGTTATCTTTAGTAAGATTTCGCCATTTCTCTAAGACTTCACTGCTTCTGGGGCCTAACACTTATGGATGTGTAAGCCAGGAGGAACTCAGTTCTTCAGAAATTAAGGATCCCATTTTTACCTAAGATATTGGCTTGCACTCAGGTCTCCTTGATTAACTTAGCCAATGCTTTTTTTTTTTTTCTACCAAGAAAAAATGAAACAAAGTGATAGAACACAAAAATCCCTGCAAATTTGCAAAAGCCAAATTTTACACCCCCTACAATATTACCATTTACTACCAGTTTCTTTCTGACCCAGTCAGATGTAAGAGGCCTCTAACTGGATCCAAGCCAGTTAAATCCGATCCTGGACCCAGTCCAGTTTCTGTGGCAACTTCCAAGCCCAGTTTGGATCAGAAATTTGCTCAAACTCAGAAAGCTCATAACACAAATTTGTGGAGCTCCAAAATCTGAGATAATTTATCATGATCCTGATCCCCAGCTGCCCGGAGAGATTAACGGGTGCTGCAGGTACCTCACTTTGGTCACTCAGCACTCCTGGAGGGTCATTAGAAGCTCTATTTCTGATCCCACTTCTGACACCATCTATTAAAAGAAAAACTTCAGCCGAATTAAATTTAAAGGAGTTTAATTGAGCAATGAATGATTCGTGAATCAGGCAGCCTTCTGAGTGAGCCAGCACAGCCATGTGGTGGAAGAGGATTTATGGACAGAAAAAGGAAAGCAACTGTACAGAAAACAGAACTGAGGTACAGAAACAGCTGGATTGGTTACAGCTCAGCATTTGCCTTGTTTCAACACTGTTTGAACAGTTGGCCAAATTTGGCCAAAATTCAGTGATTGGCACAAGTGTGGGCTACAGTCTGTTTACACCTCCACTTGTTATAGTTCGGGATGTACAGAAAAACCCTTAGGCCAAACCTAAAATATGTAAGGAGGCAGCTTTAAGCTAAACTTGATGTAACAGATGTTAGGCACATTTTCATGTGCTTATAGGCCATTTGTATACCTTTCTTGGAAAAAATGTCTACTCAAGTCCTTTGCCCATTTTTTAAACAAAGCAACTCATTTAAACATTTATTATTATTTATTTATTTGAGCTTCCAATTAAGATTTGAAGACACAATTCCACTGATGTAAAAAGAGAGAAGAAACACATTTAAATATGGCTAATCTATTCCATCTCCCATTTTACATGCCAGGGCTCCTCAGCTGGGCTCAGAAGTCAGCTCTGAGAGCTCTGCACCATCATATCCACACGTGCCCGTTTATGGAGATAAACTCTCAAGGTCCATGTTGCTTTTCAATCATCAGAGCTAATTTTTTTCCACAGTTGTGATACGGCATTTTGCCAGCCAAATCACTGTGTTTGGCAATGTGTCAACAGATTGGAGTTTCAGACCCCTTTCCTGGAGACAAAGGGATCTGGGAAAAAGGTAGTTCTAATCCAGGAGCCCCTTGCTGTTTTGTGAACTACAGATGCAGTGTGCAAGCTTAAGAAGGAAAGGAGTGAAAGCAAACGTGGTCTGAACCCCTTGTCTCCAAGATTGGTTCTAGCCAGATAGCACCTCTGACAACAAGGTGTCCCTAAACCTCACTTCTTACTAATAAAAAGAATTCAAGTGTTGGATTGAAGGGATTTAAGAAAAACTTCAGTTGAAAAAAAGAAAGTAACTGTATTTCTTACATTTGATCTGTCACTTGCCTTCCATAAGCCCCTCTGCTATGTCTCATGCTAACATACCCAGTTACTGAATCAAACTGGTTCAGTTTGATTTCTTGGTCAATGGCACTGGAATCATTGTTAGGCCTCTGAATGACACCTGTCTTTGAGATTTAAGAAGGAACAGAAAAAGAATGCAATCATCCTTTTTTTTTTTTTTTTTTTTTTTTGATTGAGACAGGGTCTCGTTCTGTCACCAGACTGGAGTGCCGTGGTACGATCTCGGCTCACTGTAAATTCTGCCTCCCAGGTTCAAGTTATTCTCCTGCCTCAGCCTCCTGAGTAGCTGGGACTACAGGCATGCACCACCGCCCCCAGCTAATTTTTGTATTTTTAGTAAAGACGGGGTTTCACCATGTTGGCCAGGATGGTCTCTATCTCTTGACCTTGTGATCCACCCGCCTCGGCCTCCCAAAGTGCTGGATTACAGGTGTGAGCCACCGCTCCCAGACACAATCCTACTTTTAGGTCTCTACCTTGGCCTGAGTTCTTCTCTCCTGGCCGAGAGGCAGCCACTTTCTAGGGAACAGGGCAGCCTCCCAAGAGATCTGCTCTGCCCAGCTTGTACTGAATCACAATGTTTGGTTTCTCAGGTCCTTGGGTATCAGCTGAGTTTCCAAATATGCTTCAAGTTTGATCTAGTTTGACTGTGAGTTGTTCATTCTCAGTTATTAATAATCATGAGGTACAGGGTTGGCACAGATTATTAGAATTCATAGATGTGCTTTCTCCTATACGGCCAAGGTTGTAAATCCTTCCTCTGATAAGGTTTTCTGTACTAATTTCATAGGGCTGCCATAACAAAGTACCATACACCGAGTGGCTTTAACAATAGTAATTATCCCATAACTCTGGAGGCTGGAAGTCTGAGATCAAGATGTTGACAGGGCCACGCTCCCTCCAAAGGTGCCAGGAAAGGATGAGTTTCAGGCCTCTCTCCTCCACTCAGTAGGAGGCCTGTGGCAGCATTAACTTCGGTCCTCACATGACGTTCTCCCTATGTACATGCCTGTCTTTGTGTCTAAATTAGAAATCTCCTAAGGCACCAATCATGTTGATTTAGGGCCTTTCTGGATCATCTTATATTTTTGATTAGCTCTGTAAAGACCCTCTCTCCAAATTAGGTCACATTCTGAGGTACTGGGTGTTAGGACTCCAACATAATTCTTGGGGTGGGGAAGGAATGCAATTCAACCTATAACACAAGCAGAATCTTGGTCTGGACTCAAAGGGGTCAAATCAAGGTTTCATATGAACCTGTCTAGAACTCAACTCCTCCCTACAAAACAAAGGGCTAGGGCAATGTGATCTTAAGACTGTCTTCCAGGCTGGGCGCAGTGGCTTACGCCTGTAATCCCAGCACTTTGGGAGACCGAGGTGGGTGGGTCACAAAGTCAGGAGTTCAAGACCAGCCTGACCGACAAGGTGAAACCCTGTCTCTACTAAAAATACAAAAAATTAGCCAGGCGTGGTGATGCATTCCTGTAGTCCCAGCTACTCGGGAGGCTGAGGCAAGAGAATTGCTTGAACCTGGGAGGTGGAGGTTGCAGTGAGCCAATATCATGCCACTGCACTCCAGCCTGGGTGACAGAGTGAGACTCTGTCCAAAAAATAAAAAAGACTGTCTTCCAGCTCTAAAATCTCCTAGTCTTAACATTTATTTTCCCTGTCATGAAAACATATCCATTTGATGTCCATTCCCCATAGGCTTGGCTCTCTACTAAAGATTCTCTCAATAATGGGTTAAACGTTTGAAAAACATGGCAACTAGTGGCATGGCATGTGCCCCACAGGTCCCAAGGCAAGGCTCACAGGCACTGAAGGGGCAGGAAGCCATCAGAGGGGGAGTAGGTTTTGAAGACAGACAGGACTTACCAGGACCCGTCAAGCCCCTCCTCCACCACCACAGGCCTCTGTGTGTCCCTCTGTGCTATTTACAGCTTCTGATCCCCAAAGACATCACATATGCCAGCCTTCTCAGCCTCAGCCTCAGCTCACTGTCTCCTCTTTATCTCGCCAGGAGAGCCACTCATGCAGAACTACAAATATTGTCCTCTGTGATAAAATTATCCTGTGAGGGCTGGGGAATCCACCCCACGCAGCAGGCAGCCCTCAACTGACAATGCAGCTCCCAGAAAACACTCAGCAGCTAAGCTCTGAACAGTGATTAGCACAAGTGTCTGTTTTGCTTACGCTTCTTCACATAGACATTTTCAGGCTGGGTGAGTGAGATGGACACCCAGCCTCGTGCACCTCTGCAGGCGTCATCTGTGGGACAGACCAGTGGGAAACACTGCCATGCCCTCTCCCACTGCTGGGAGTGCATTTTCCATTTTCTTTTTCCTTTTCTTTCCCCAACCCCTGCTCATTGTCGGAAGATTTAAAATGATAGAAATGTGTAAAGAAGGCATGAAAAAAAATCAGCCAGTCTTACTATACGGAGGCAATTATTGTGACATCTTGGCATTTTTGCTTCCAGAATTTTTCTAAAACATTGTGTAACACAGCTGAGATCATATTGAATATATTATTTTGAGTCCCACTTTTTTTTTGCATTTGATATTCTCACAGCATTTTGCCAAGGCTGGTTGTTAATCAGCCTTCTAATAAAATTTATTTGGGAGACTGGGATCACTACTGATGATGCAGAAGTCCCACTCGGGGTTGTTCTCCACATCGACTTTGGAATTTCTTCAGGCCCAAGAGGGGTCTCCTTTACCCTTACAACACTTGCCTCCAGTTGCAAAACTCCCTTCCTGGCCACTTCTTAAAGGAAAATTGGCCAAGGTACTTCTTGGCACTACAGTGAGAGAAGTGGAAATCTGAGAATCTGGTCCAGGACCAACATCCCACCAGGGACATTTCCAACGTTCTCTCAGCACCTTGGCTACCAGGGGAGAAGCATGAATTGGAGAGAAGTGGCTCAGTCTTGTACTGAGTGTTCTGTGGGGTCTGATGGGGACAGACCCCAGGTGGGCAGGGCCCAGCCCAGGAGGAGCCTGCATTCACACACACTCCCATGTCCCAGATACTGCCCACATTGCTGCTTTCAATCCTCAGCAACTCTGCTAATTCATCAGCCCCATTTTAAAGACAAATTAACTGAGGCCTAAAGATTTTAGCGACTTGCCTAAGATAATAATTTCAGTAACAGCCCAACCTGAGATTCTAATCTAACCCCAAAAGTTTTTAGATCACACCCATGCTGCCTCTCAAGGTCCTGAGAAGCCTCCCTTTCTCTAGGTAACTAAATTGACGTTTGTTCATTTTGGCAAGCTTGCCTCAAAAAATAAGAAAACCAGGGTAGGTTGGTGTGGATGATGGGGAGTGACAGGGAAAGCTGCATGCAGGACTGAGGTAGCCGATGCCCCACAGGTTCTGCATGCTGACAACTGACGCTCTCAGCTGAATCCCTGCCTTGCCGTAGCCCTTCATTTCCCTGAACTGTAGAGAATCGCCGTCCAGGGTCAGCTTCCTCCCCAGAGGCAGCGGGCATACAATTACCCATCCATGTTGGGAATATAAACAGCCCGCCCCCAGCCTGAAAGCGGGACATTCGGAGGGGTCATCCAGAGCTAACCATGGGATCAGCCAAGGCCTCTGTTGCAACAGCCTGTATTGCGAGGTCTACACAGTTCCTCCTTCTATCCAGCTCTTCTGTCTTCCTTCCTTCCTAGATGCTGATCCCACTGGCACTCCCCAATAAGCCTGCTGCACATAAACCTCCTTCTCAGAGTTTGTTTCTCAAGGAACTTGACCTAAGACCATTAGTCATTTACACACGGCGAAAGGAGGGTATGGCAATTCACATCTTCCCTCAAAGACTCCTACACATTAGTGCACTCCCCTCGCACTAACGGCACTGAGGGAAGAGGGTTGTATCTGAAGGAGAGGAGAGGAGGGACCAGGGAGCGCTCCCAGAACAGGCCTCGATGGGGTGGCAGAGTAGGGGCCTCTAGGTGGCCAGAGGGTACGGTCTGAGAACGGAGCTCCTGGAGGTGTCCCCACCCATGAGGGACAGGAAAGAAGGGACCCAGGAGGTAAGAAATAGACTAAACCAGGGGTTCTCAATCCTGACTGCACGTTAGATTCACCTGAACATCTCTGAAACATATTATTGCCAGGAGCACCCTGGCTTCACTAAGATTGTGGTTTAACTGATCTGGGGTAGGTCCCAGAATGGGAACACATGGACACAGGAAGGGGAACATCGCATACCAGGGACTGTTGTGGGGTGGGGGAAGGGGGGAGGGATAGAATTAGGAGATATACCTAATGCTAAATGACGAGTTAATGGGTTGCAGCACACCAACATGGCACATGTATACATATGTAACAAACCTGCACATTGTGCACATGTACCCTAAAACTTAAAGTATAAAAAAAAAAAAAAAAAAAACACAACTCTTTCCAGGTGATTCCACTGTGGAGCCAGGCCTGAGGATCGCGTGGCTAACAGGGATGGGCAGGCAGAGAAAGCTAATACCTTCCCTAGAATCTATTCCCTCTGTTGCGCAGGTCCTGACTTAACACTGAGGCTCACAGCCAGGGCCCCAGAGTCCGTGCTCACAGAAGGGAGCCCTAGCTCCTGAGCGTTTGAAGGCCAGATGACCCCCTGGCAGCATATGAAGAGAGGGTTGCCCTTTCTAAATAGTGAGCCAGCCACAACCAGGGCAAGCTCAAGGAGCCTCAAGACAGGATCCCCGGGAAGCTTAAACCTGTGGATTCTCTGGGCCCAACCCAAATTTACTAAATCAGAATTTCTAGGGAGAGGCCCGGGAATCTGCACTGTTTAACAAACTCCCCAAGTGAACCTTATGCATGGAAGTTTGAAACTGCTTAGTGCTCCCCGCCAGGGCCTTTCTCAGATGCGCCACATCACTTATATGAAAGCTTTGCTTCCTGTGTAGCCAAGGAGCCCTCGCTGCTTCTGTTTTCCAAAGCACTCAAGTAGAGGTCACTGAAAATTCCTGGATGGACAAATTAGCTGTCAATGAGGATCTGGGAAGATCACGAGAATCCTCTTCAGTAAATACTTTCTGGTGAGTTTTTTCCTTTTAGCAGGTATGGTAAACATCGCTTGTGAATTGTTCCAAATATATTTTTTCTCATTGTGCAATTGAATTGGCAGTTTTGCATAATAAAAAGTTAACATAATGAGCCAAACAAGAAGTGAATAAAGCTTGATTGTTCAGTTCAGAGGCAGTGCTTGCACTGAGCCCACAGTCCTTATCCTCATGCATGGCCCATTGTCTAATGATCGTCCTCTCAAAATGTAAGTATGACTCTAAAAATGATAAAAATTGATATTAATAGACTTCTACGGACCTCCACAGTAGCATCGTCTTATCGAGGAAGCACAAAATGTTTCTTTGCCCACTCATCTTGGCTCTTTGTAATCCTAACTGAGCTTGATTGAAGCCTGACCTTTACAAGGCATCTTTGTGTATTTCTCACACACAGTGGTACTTGGAAGTTTTAACTTCCTCATTCAATTACTTTGTGATGGTGCTGGCATCCATATTAATGAAATTATTTTGATTATATTTCATAGACAGTGTGTCAGTGGGCAGTTAGCAACCCTGTACGGAGCCCCAAAGTGGTTCCTCTGCTGGCTCAGACCCATGGCTTCTTCCTTCTTCCCTTTCTGGGGTCCCAGCCTGCCTTCCTCTTTTCCTCAGGGTATTCACCTATCTACCTTGTTGGAATTCCTTTTGTCACCCCCAAAACTGGCTATCAATGGAGACAGTCTCCTCAGGACATCTCTTTCTTTCTGTCCCCCACAATGAGCACAGGCATCCTTTAAATCAGTTTCTTGCCCATCACCACAGGGAACAGATAGAGGAGCCTAGGAGTCCATAGAAAAAGCTGCACTGGTCCAAGCTGGTTCTCCAAGGTCATTTTTTTTTATTTCATTTTATTTTATTATTATTTTACTTTAAGTTTTAGGGTACATGTGCACAATGTGCAGATTTGTTACCTATGTATACATGTGCCATGTTGGTGTACTGCACCCATTAACTCGTCATTTAGCATTAGGTATATCTCCTAATGCTATCCCTCCCCGCTCCCCCCACCCCACAACAGTCCCCGGAGTGTGATGTTCCGCTTCCTGTGTCCATGCGTTCTCATTGTTCAATTCTCACCTATGAGTGAGAACATGCGGTGTTTGGTTTTTTGTCCTTGCGATAGTTTGCCGAGAATGATGATTTCCAGTTTCATCCATGTCCCTACAAAGGACATGAACTCATCATTTTTTATGGCTGCATAGTATTCCATGGTGTATATGTGCCACATTTTCTTAATCCAGTCTATCATTGTTGACATTTGGGTTGGTTCCAAGTCTTTGCTATTGTGAATAGTGCTGCAATAAACATACATGTACATGCGTCTTTATAGCAGCACGATTTATGGTCCTTTGGGTATATACCCAGTAATGGGATGGCTGGGACAAATGGTATTTCTAGTTCTAGATCCCTGAGGAATCGCCACACTGACTTCCACAATGGTTGAACTAGTTTACAGTCCCACCAACAGTGTAAAAGTGTTCCTATTTCTCCACATCCTCTCCAGCACCTGTTGTTTCCTGACTTTTTAATGATCACCATTCTAACTGGTGTGAGATGGTATCTCATTGTGGTTTTGATTTGCATTTCTCTGATGGCCAGTGATGATGAGCATTTTTTCATGTGTTTTTTGGCTGCATAAATGTCTTCTTTTGAGAGGTGACTCTTCATATCCTTCACCCACTTTTTGATGGGGTTGTTTGTTTTTTTCTTGTAAATTTGTTTGAGTTCATTGTAGATTCTGGATATTAGCCCTTTGTCAGATAAGTAGGGTGTGAAAATTTTCTCCCATTTTGTAGGTTGCCTGTTCACTCTGATGGTAGTTTCTTTTGCTGTGCAGAAGCTCTTTAGTTTAATTAGATCCCATTTTTCAATTTTGTCTTTTGTTGCCATTGCTTTTGGTGTTTTAGACATGAAGTCCTTGCCCATGCCTATGTCCTGCATGGTATTGCCTAGGTTTTCTTCTAGGGTTTTTATGGTTTTAGGTCTAACATTTAAGTCTTTAATCCATCTTGAATTAATTTTTGTATAAGGTGTAAGGAAGGGATTCAGTTTCAGCTTTCTACATATGGCTAGCCAGTTTTCCCAGCACCATTTATTAAATAGGGAATCCTTTCCCCATTGCTTGTTTTTCTCAGGTTTGTCAAAGATCAGATAGTTGTAGACATGCGGCATTATTTCTGAGGGCTCTGTTCTGTTCCATTGATCTATATCTCTGTTTTGGTACCAGTACCATGCTGTTTTGGTTACTGTAGCCTTGTAGTATAGTTTGAAGTCAGGTAGCGGCTTTGTTCTTTTGGTTTAGGATTGACTTGGTGATACAGGCTCTTTTTTGGTTCCATATGAACTTTAAAGTAGTTTTTTCCAATTCTGTGAAGAAAGTCATTGATAGCTTGATGGGGATGGCATTGAATCTATACATTACCTTGGGCAGTATGGCCATTTTCACGATATTGATTCTTCCAACCCATGAGCATGGAATGTTCTTCCATTTGTTTGTATCCTCTTTTATTTCATTGAGCAGTGGTTTCTAGTTCTCCTTGAAGAGGTCCTTCATGTCCCTTGTAAGTTGGATTCCTACGTATTTTTTTCTCTTTGAAGCAATTGTGAATGGGAGTTCACTCATGATTTGGCTCTCTGTTTGTCTGTTATTGGTGTATAAGAATGCTTGTGATTTTTGTACATTGATTTTGTATCCTGAGATTTTGCTGAAGTTGCTTATCAGCTTAAGGAGATTTTGGGCTGAGACAATGGGGTTTTCTAGATATACAATCATGTCATCTGCAAACAGGGACAATTTGAATTCCTCTTTTCCTAATTGAATACCCTTTATTTCCTTCTCCTGCCTGATTGCCCTGGCCAGAACTTCCAACACTATGTTGAATAGGAGTGTTGAGAGAGGGCATCCCTGTCTTGTGCCAGTTTTCAAAGGGAATGCTTCCAGTTTTTGCCCATTCAGTATGATATTGGCTGTGGGTTTGTCATAGATAGCTCTTATTATTTTGAGATACGCCCCATCAATACCTAATTTATTGAGAGTTTTTAGCATGAAGGGCTGTTGAATTTTGTCAAAGGCCTTTTCTGCATCTATTGAGATAATCATGTGGTTTCTGTCTTTGGTTCTGTTTATATGCTGGATTACATTTATTGATTTGCGTATGTTGAACCAGCCTTGCATCCCAGGGATGAAGCCCACTTGATTGTGGTGGATAAGCTTTTTGATGTGCTGCTGGATTCAGTTAGCCAGTATTTTATTGAGGATTTTTGCGTCAATGTTCATCAAGGATATTGGTCTAAAATTCTCTTTTTTGGTTGTGTCTCTGCCAGGCTTTGGTATCAGAATGATGCTGGCCTCATAAAATGAGTTAGGGAGGATTCCCTCTTTTTCTATTGATTGGAATAGTTTCAGAAGGAATGGTACCAGCTCCTCCTTGTACCTCTGGTAGAATTCAGCTGTGAATCCATCTGGTCCTGGACTCTTTTTCATTGGTAAGCTGTTGATTATTGCCACAATTTCAGAGCCTGTTATTGGTCTATTCAGAGATCAACTTCTTCCTGGTTTAGTCTTGGGAGGGTGTATGTGTCGAGGAATTTATCCATTTCTTCTAGATTTTCTAGTTTATTTGCGCAGAGGTGTTTGTAGTATTCTCTGATGGTAGTTTGTATTTCTGTGGGATTGGTGGTGATATCCCCTTTATCATTTTTTATTGCGTCTATTTGATTCTTCTCTCTTTTCTTCTTCATTAGTCTTGCTAGCGGTCTATCAACTTTGTTGATCGTTTCAAAAAACCAGCTCCTGGATTCATTAGTTTTTTGAAGGGTTTTTTGTGTCTCTATTTCCTTCAGTTCTGTTCTGATTTTAGTTATTTCTTGCCTTCTGCTAGCTTTTGAATGTGTTTGCTCTTGCTTTTCTAGTTATTTTAGTTGTAATGTTAGGGTGTCAATTTTGGATCTTTCCTGCTTTCTCTTGTGGGCATTGAGTGCTGTAAATTTCCCTCTACACACTGCTTTGAATGTGTCCCAGAGATTCTGGTATGTTGTGTCTTTGTTCTCGTTGGTTTCAAAGAACATCTTTTATTTCTGCCTTCACTTTGTTATGTACCCAGTAATCATTCAGGAGCAGGTTGTTCAGTTGCCATGTAGTTGAACGGTTTTGAGTGAGTTTCTTAATCCTGAGTTCTAGTTTGATTGCACTGTGGTCTGAGAGACAGTTTGTTATAATTTCTGTTCTTTTACATCTGCTGAGGAGTGCTTTACTTCCAACTATGTGGTCAATTTTGGAATAGGTGTGGTGTGGTGCCGAGAAGAATGTATATTCTGTTGATTTGGGGTGGAGAGTTCTGTAGATGTCTATTAGGTCTGCTTGGTGCAGAGCTGAGTTCAATTCCTGGATATCTTTGTTAACTTTCTGTCTCGTTGATCTGTCTAATGTTGACAGTGGGGTGTTAAAGTCTCCCATTATTATTGTGTGGGAGTCTAAGTCTCTTTGTAGGTCACTCAGGACTTGCTTTATGAATCTGGGTGCTCCTGTATTGGGTGCATATATATTTAGGATAGTTAGCTCTTCTTGTTGAATTGATCCTTTTACCATTATGTAATGGCCTTCTTTGTCTCTTTTGATCTTTGTTTGTTTAAAGTCTGTTTCATCAGAGACTAGGATTGCAACCCCTCCCTTTTTTTCTTTTCCATTTGCTTGGTAGATCTTCCTCCATCCCTTTATTTTGAGCCTATGTGTGTCTCTGTATGTGAGATGGGTTTCCTGAATACAGCACACTGATGAGTCTTGACTCCTTATCCAATTTGCCAGTCTGTGTCTTTTAATTGGAGCATTTAGCACATTTACATTTAAAGTTAATATTGTTATGTGTGCATTTGATCCTGTCATTGTGATGTTAGCTGCTTATTTTGCTCGTTAGTTGATGCAGTTTCTTCCTAGCCTTGATGGTCTTTACAATTTGGCATGTCTTTGCAGTGGCTGGTACCGGTTGTTCCTTTCCATGTTTAGTGCTTCCTTCAGGAGCTCTTGTAAGGCAGGACTGGTGGTGATAAAATCTCTCAGCATTTGCTTGTCTGTAAAGTATTTTATTTCTCCTTCACTTTTGAAGCTTAGTTTGGCTGGATATGAAATTCTGGGTTGAAAATTCTTCTCTTTAAGAATGTTGAATATTGGCCCCCACTCTCTTCTGGCTTGTAGGGTTTCTGCCAAGAGATCCGCTGTTAGTCTGATGGGCTTCCCTTTGAGGGTAACCCGACCTTTCTCTCTGGCTGCCCTTAACATTTTTTCCTTCATTTCAACTTTGGTGAATCTGACAATTATGTCTCTTGGAGTTGCGCTTCTCGAGAAGTATCTTTGTGGTGTTCTCTGTATTTCCTGAATCTGAATGTTGGCCTGCCTTGCTAGTTTGGGGAGGTTCACCTGGATAATATCCTGCAGAGTGTTTTCCAACTTGGTTCCATTCTCCCTGTCACTTTCAGGTACACCAATCAGACATAGATTTGGTCTTTTCACATAGTCCCATATTTCTTGGAGACTTTGTTTGTTTATTTTTATTCTTTTTTCTCTAAACTTCCCTTCTCGGTTTATTTCATTCATTTCATCTTCCATCACTGATACCCTTTCTTCCAGTTGATTGCATCGGCTCCTGAGGCTTCTGCATTCTTCACGTAGTTCTCGAGCCTTGGCTTTCAGCTCCATCAGCTCCTTTAAGCACTTCTCTGCATTGGTTATTCTAGTTATATCTCCAAGGTCATTTCGTTAGAGGGTACCTGGAGGTCTCTCCCATGAGGATGGAAAGCCTTTTCTCAGGTGACTGACTCCAAAATGAGGCTGTCATACTATAGTACCCATGGATTGGGGTTGGCATGGCCACCAGCCTCTGCTAGAACCTGCTTGCCAATCCTTTGTGCCTGCTTTTTCTTCCAGAAGGTCCACTCACCCCTACATAGGGCACTTTGGCTTTTCTAAGTAAGTGAAATATGTCCCCACCTGTTTACCAAATGCCCCTCCTCTGTCTGCAAGCCGTTCTGCACCAACTCTGAACATTCTGATCTGTACCTGTCCCCATGCCACCCCATCTCACTGATTTATTATCTTTCAGGAAGAAGGAAGGGTTTTTCATGAGGTCCTTGAGTTAGCTAGAGAATGACAGCAGGTAGCTTATTCCAGCTTCCTTACCCCACCCACATGCATTGGTTGACCTAAGCTCTCTTGCCTCAAATTCCTGAGAATTTGTTTATCAGGAGATGCAATCAAAGAAGGGTATGGCGAGAACAATTCATATGCTGCCCTTTCCTACCTACCTTCGTGTTTCCAGTCTCAAGACAGAATCTGGTTCTGGTTCTGGTCCATGCATCTTCCTTGGGCTGCAGTGACAGTGACCACCCTTACACTATACTTTCATGGATCTGGTGCCCACAAAAGGAGCCTGCCCTGAGAGGCACCAAGATGCAGAAAGGGGCAGAGCCAGCACCCGCTCAACCCTGCCCGATGCAAGGCTTCCTGCTTCTCCAGCATGGACAGGACTTGGGTTCCTCAAGGCCCCCTCCACCATAGCCACCACATGAGATGGAAGGAAGAGGGGTTCATTTCCTTTCAGTCCGCCCATTGCTAAGGTTTCCACACCAGTAGCAGAGCTAATTTCTTCCGTGCAACAACCTGTGGCAACACCAGAGATGATCCTATTTTGCCAGTCTCTTTTTGTGTCTTCAGACAATGCTTACAGCATACAGACTTACTTGTTTTTGAAACAGAACCTTTAAGGAGCAAATAAAAATGAGTTATTTCTCCCGCTCTGGATTTTCTCCTGGTCAGTGTCAGGTCTTACCTCCCCGGCCTCGGTTCTCTCCTTCATCCTTCCCAGAAATGTCCTTGGTTTCGACCTTAGAAGTCCCAGCCTCCCCCTAACTTGGTTCTCCTAAATCTCCACCAGCCAGATACTCAGTCAAATTTTACTAAAGAATAGCCATCATCTACAACACACTTACTACGTACCAGGCTCACTATTCAACATTTTATCTGCCTTTGCTTCTTTCATTCTCACAATGCCCAGTGAGTTAGATTCTATTATCATCGACATTTTGGGGGCTGAGGAAACAGACTTGGAGTTAAGTAATATGTCCAAAATTCCACAGTAAGTAAGTGGTGGGACCAGGACAGTTTGATTGAAAGCTTGAGTGTTTATAATGCTTCTCTTAAAGATAATATTATATTTATTACCTATTGCTCTGAATCTAGGAGCATGACAAGATCTATGTTTCCCAGAGGCCCTGTGTGTCCACAAGAATCATCCTTCTAGAGGTCAAATGACTGATGCCCCCTCCCTCCAGTGCTTTCCTCTTGGGCCTTGCCTGTTCCAGATTCTAGTCTGAGGACTTCCTCTAACTGTAGTTCATTCATCTAGGTCAAATAATTATTATAGCCCAAGAGAAATTAATGGTCTCCTGCTTCAACACTCGAGTAATTCACTTGGTTTACCAACTGCCTAAATTCCACACAAATTTATTGAGCACCTACCATGTGCTGCATATCTGATAGGAGTTGGAAATAGAGAGGATACATGATTGGTTTCCTGTAAGGGGCTCATGAACCAGTTGGGAAATGATCAAGTATACCATAGCCTAAGTGAGAGAATAGTATAGTATAGTATGGAGAGGTGAGGGTAGCTGTAAGATTAGGGAAATCTCCGTAGTGGATAGGAACACAAGCTTTGGAGCCAGGTTGGACTGGGTTCAAATCTGAGTGATTATGGGCAAGTTATTTAACCTTTCAATGTCACAGTCCTTGTGTATAAAATGGGAACAATGATGCCTCTCTTGTAGGGTTATGAGGAGTAGTACTCCAGAAAGAAGTTATAGTTATAGTGGCAATTGCTAATATTTACCGAACATATTTGCTCCTGGTAAGTAGAAAGATTAGCAGTAATATTTGAATTGGGATTTGAAAGATGAGTTAGGGTTTGATTGGGCAGAGGAGAGGTGATAAGAAATTATAGATATAAAAGTATCACATTTGAAGTCATAGAAACATGGAAGTGTATAGTATGTCTCAGGATTATCAAGTACTCTGGTGGCTGGAGCATGGGCACATGGCATAGGGGAGAAGAAGAAATGATAGCTACATGGCATGAGAACTCACAGCCTTCACCGAGGTTTTGGAGTTCATTCTCTATCCACCAGTGCCCCATCTTCCCACCCTAGGGAAGTGACACCATTTTATAATGTAAAAATACTCTAAAGATAGGAAAAAAGGCCACATATGCTGCTGGCTGGGCTATATGCTGGAGCAGTCTTTTGGAAGAATATTTAGTAATAGGAATCAAAATCCTTTATAGTGCCATAGCTCTTGACCTATTCATTTTGCTTTTCGGAATTTATCATAAGAAATTCACTGGAAGCATTTGGAACAATTTGTATGCCAGGATTTGTAATGGTCAAAGGTAAGAAATAATCTAAATGTCCAAAACCACAGGATTGGCTAATATTCTATTTATTCTATTCTATTATGTATTGGTTAATATTACATTCAAGCATTGGAATAGTATACAGTCATTAAGAATCATAGTTTTACAGAGGATATAATGACATAATGTTCATGATCTAATTTAAAATGAAAAAAAGTAGGCTGCAAAACAGTATATAGTTTAATCTCAATCTTGTGGTCGGGGGGAAAGGAAAGGATGTATGTGGGAGAGAGAGAAAGAACAAGAGAGAAATAGGGTGATCCTATTGAGAATAAGTTTAGATTAAGGACTTGATATTCTTTGTTTTAAGTTATGGTTGAATTTATTTATTTTCTTTAATTTTTAATTTTTATTTTTATTGAGACAGGGTCTTGCTATGTTGCCCAGGCTGGTCTCCAACTTTTGGGCTTAAGTGATCCTCCTGCCTTAGCCACCCAAGGAGCTGGGATAACAGGCATCCCTCACCACTCCCAGCTGAGACATGGTATTCTAAACACTTGCTTTGGGGGCATATATTTGCTCAAGTGATTTGCATGGGAGAAGGACCCTGAGAAGCTATTTGGGAGTGGAAGAACTAGGGCTAGAGACAATAGAGAGAGGTCAATCAAGAGTTCATAACCCTAGGGAGGACAGAGCTCCCTTAGAGAAGGTATAGTGTCCCCCAGAGACTACAATGCCTAATGGAATGCAGAAGATGTTCGGTGGACAACCAGCAGACACTCTCGGGGCTTCCCAGAGATTCCCAGGGGTAGATGTTGCATCAGCTGGGAAAAGGCTCCAAGCCAGTGCATTCAGAACGTGAGCACTGAGTCAACATCTCTTGCAAGCATTTGTAGGCGCCAGTGACTGAAATGTCTGCATTATGTGTGGCTGTGTCTAGAAAAAGGAAGACGAAAAATAGTCATTATCTCTGGGTATAAGATTATGGTTATTTTTTAACTTTTAAATAATTTTTCAAAAGTTTCTGTGATGAGTATTTTGTTTATTGTATTTTATTTTTTGAGACAGTCTTGCTCTGTCACCCAGGCTGGAGTATAGTGGTGTGATCTCAGCTCACTGCAACCTCTGCCTCCCAGATTCAAGCTATCCTCCTGCCTCAGCCTCCTGAGTAGCTGGGATTAGAGGCATGCACCACCACACCTGGCTAATTTTTGTATTTTTAGTAGAGACGGGGTTTCACCATGTTGCCCAGGCTGGTCTTGAACACCTGACTTCAAGTGATCCACTCGCCTTAGCCTCTCAAACTGCTGGGATTACAGGCATGAGCTACTGCACCCAGCCTGTGATGAGTATTTTATAATAAGGAACACCACTCATTTTTAAACCATCTCTGGCTTCCTTATGTTCCTCTTGCCTCCATGCCTCCTGCTGCCCCACCACGCACACACACTCTGTGTTCTCATCTATGCATAAGAATGGAAACTCTGGCTCTTGTTGGGGTTCTGTCCCCCAGGGCACAAGAAGGAACCGGGGTGTAATAGGCCTGGGCTTGACTTGGTAGTTTGTAATCTGTCTAGCTGGCAGCCATGGCACAGCAAACTCGAGCTGGGTGACCTCCAGGCACTTCATACTTTTTGGCATTAATAAAAATCACTGCACTTTGTTGACTTTGCTATTTCCACCCATAGGGGAATGTACAAATACATGAAATGTACATGAAATCTGCTAAATGATCCATTTAACCATGTGGTAAACACTCTCTATACCTGTTTACCCTGCCAAAACAGTCCCCTTTGTCATATTTTACAGGGTCATTTGATTTAATTCCCTAAGTCAACACAGGGTTTGTTTTCTTATAAAGGAAAAGAGGATAAGGCTTTTCAAAATTAACTGACTCAGGACCGTTTACCTTGAGGGTAAACCAAAGGACAGTATGAGAAAGGGTGCAAAGGAGCTTCTGGGTTCTGGTAATGGTGTTTCTTAATCTGGATGCTGGTAACTTGGGTTTCCTTTGTGAACATTTATCAAGCTGTATGCAGGATTTGCACATTCTTACCACTCTCACCACAGCCTCCTCCTCGACCCTCTCCTCCTGGCTGGCTCCCCACATCCTTCACTCCCCAGGAGGGCGTCTCATGACTCCTCAGTGGAGGCACTGCCTACTTTTTCCTGTTTGGGTGTCTCCTAGAACCTGCAAATCCCCTTCATAGCACTAATTGCAAGAGAAATAATCTGGCTGCTTTTGTGGTTATTGGTTTCATGTGTGTCTTTCACTAGATTCTAAGTCCACTGGACTTGTGTGTCCACTGGACCTGCTGCTGTGTTCCCTGAGCCTGGTGCAGTGCCTGGCAACATGGCATGAGAAACAGTTTGTAAGAGAATGATGGAGAGGCAGAGAGGGAGACAGAACAGTGGGGTTGGGGGAAGAAGACAGAAAGGAGAAGGGGAAGGAAGGAGAGAGGAAGAGTTATGTCTCTCAAGATCTGGGTATTCTGAGGCATGGCTACAGGTTGGTGAGTGGGAGCACTCAGGAGTGTGTTGACATGATTGAGTAAGGAGTCTCTGGAGAAGGAAGTCTGTCTCAGAGAAGGCGGTCTCCCTGTGGGCAAGATTGGTTCAAGGACTGTAGCCTAGGTTCATAAGGGGAGGACGGGGACCCTGAGCCTAGTCTGGCTCCAGTTTTCTTCTGGCTCATAGTGATTGCAAAAAAAGAGCTATTTCTTTGCATTTCTTTAGGACACTGAGCACTAAATGTCAGCGGCATGAGTGCAGGAGCCAGTCACATCAGGGGCAGCCATGGCGTGGCAGAGGAAGTGCAGGTATGGCCACAGCACAATGGCAATGACGGCATTTCCTACACCCACAGTTGGCCCTGGAAGAACAGCCCTCACAGGCCAGGCTTGGACAGCCATAGCAGGATCAGTGTATTTGGTAGACACAGGTAGTGGCAGGGGAGGCCCCAGTGGGGCTCCGTGACACAGAAGCCATCACATACAGTGAAGGAGATCGAGACTCAGAGGGAGAGGAGGGCTGTGGTGGGTCCCATGCATGCTGCAAAGGACTGCATCTCAGGGCAGCTATGCAGTGCTCAGCAGGGAATGCCAGAAAGGCATTGGAAGCATTTAAGGGCCATGCCACATGGCCTTCAGAGTTGGAGCAAGTCCAGCTAAGAACTTACTGTTAGGTGTTGCCCAGTTTATAGCCTTCGGCTGGAATTCTCTGGAAAAAACAAATCACTGAGAATTGGCTTCTAAAGAGCACCTATAAATGGGAGGAAGAACACCAAAGAATCAAAGATGCCAGAAAAGAAAACAGCCCCTGGGATTTGTGAACAGGTGTTCTTGACAGGGTCCCTCACCTAAGCCATTCTTCCGGCACAATTATCACCCAGAGCGGCTTGTTTCTTGGCACCTAGAACACTCCATCGGGAGCTGTTTCCCTTTTTAACTCAATACTCCCAAAGACTGCTATGGGGATAACAGCTCCCACTCTTAGGGGGAAAAATATATTTTTAGAGATGGGAGATGACAAAACCATCATCAATAAGCAAGAAAACTCCCAATTAATTTTCTTGAGACACTGTCTTGTGATATATCCTTGTGGGTAGGGCTTTCTGAAGCATTTTCTCACCATTTTTTTCTGAAACTATGGCTTTCCAACATTTTTCATTGCATACTCTATTAGTAAAATCATTTTGAACATGCACCACAGATATCTGCGTATTTATTCACTGATGATGTTTATGCAATAGTGTGTGTGTGTATTGTTTACAATTTATAGTGTATTTATAGTGAAAGTTCTAATAGAAGGTGTCCGCTGGGATGCAGGAATCCCACTAAACAAACACAAGGCAGACAGGGTAAGCACCATAATCCTCAGCTCATGGATTAATAGACTAAGATGGGAAGGGACTTGCCCAGGTCACACAGCCAAAAGTTGCAAAACTGGGGTTAAAACTCATATCCATACTTTCCAGCTTCTCAGATTCTTCATTCATGTGCCAAATATCCCTTTCTACTCATCAGAATTTGGGAATGGGCCAGTCATATCAGTTTTTGGTGATTTCCACATTGTTTCCCTGTTTTACCTATTTTATCATTATTGCCTATAGCATAGGGTGTGCCATGCGATCAGGGTTCTGGAACTGGCTTCTAAAGAGCACTTATGAATGGGGATGAAAAACATCAAGGAATTAAAGATGCCAGAAAAGCAAATAGCCCCTTGGATTTGAGAACAGGAAACATGCACTTTACACGCCTCATCTCTTTCTGCCCCATCCAGCAAGCAGGGATGATGCAGAGACCTTCCCTGGGTCTCTCCATGCCCAGGAGTTAATGTGTTCTACAATGTATTTGTAGAAAGAAGATGCTGTGTCTAGTAGAAAGAGATGTGATATGATTGACATGGAGCGGCCAATCTTGACACAGGAGACATGGCAATTGTACTTTTCTGTATGAGAATGAGGCCTGAAGGAAGGTTGCTTCTCTCAGTCTTTTCTCAGCAGAGGGGTTTTGTAAAACAAACCAAAACAAAACACCAATTCCCTGAAGCAGAATAAAGATAAAGAAACTTAAATATCTGGAAACAATGAAAACTGCAAGAGCCAAGAAACGGGCAGCTTAGGGGCCCCAGGAAGTGAGGTGGGATCAGGCAGAGATAGGCTTGGGGTGGAGGATCTAGAAGCTGTTGCTGTTTACAGTCAGTGTCCTCTCTCTCTCCAAGAGGTGGCAGGCCACTGCCCAATGCTGAAGTCACTGTTTAACGAAGGTGGAGCCTGCCTTTACCTGGTACACCCATATAAGGAAAAGCCTGAGGTCAGGAGCAAGCAGACACCAGCACTGCTCTTTCTGCAAGACGGCCGGCCGTGCTCTCCTCCTCTGCCAGTCTCCTCCACCACTCTCTAACCTGAGAGCGTGTGGAACCTGCCTGTCTCCCCTCCTCCATCAGACACACCTGCCTAGGAAACAGGTAAGGTGTGCGTGGTCATCTCCCAGAGCTGTGGACCAAGGCAGTCCTCTAAACATTAGTGAGCATGTACAATTTTCTAGAGAGCTTCATGATGTCGCTTCTGAGTTCCCACCCCCCAACGTACATATTCAGTAGCTCTGGAAACTGGGTTTTTTTAATGCAAGTGGTCCAAGGATATGCTTTAAGAAAAACTAGGGCAAAGTGGGAGTTAATTTTCTAAGAGAATCTAATCCAAACTTTGCATATTTCATGCAAAGAGAGTATTTCTTAATCATTCTGTCACCTTCGGTTTCTGATCATTCTAAGTTGTGACCTTGAGGGCTGTGTTCACCATAAGGGACACACTGATGGCAGAAATCATGTCTTCTTTGTGCACTGATGTGTAGTTTCTGATAGATAGTAGGTGCTTAATAAACATTTGCTAAAGGGAAGAATGGGACCTGGGCCCTTTGTTTTCTAATCATCTAGCTTATTAGTTATAGTAATGAAGTTGACAACTCTGGGTTAATCACAAAAGACAGATCATTACAACTTCAGAGATTCAGGAGGTTCCTATATGCCTCTAGTGGTGTCATGGTCACACACGTGTGTCTCTGTAACTGCTAAAGTTATGTAATCTTTGAGATGTGATGCTGTTCTCAGGGAGACAGTTCCAGCTGCTCAGCTTGGACCCAAGTTAACCAGATTAGAATAAGTGCAGATATTTTCCCTCTATAGTTACAGTTGGGTCATGAACTACTGACTGCCCCATTTGTCCTGGGTCACAAACACAACTTTGTTTACCCCCAAGTGGCATTAACTAGACTTTCAATCAGATTATCCTCTTGAATTGTCTCACCTTTGTACCCACCTTGACATAAGTATTGTGGGTTTTTGTTGTTGTTGTTGTTGTTGTTGTTGTGGTTATTTTGAAGGTTGGAGGAGTGACAGCTGCAGGAAGGCTTACTTATTAGTAGATTGGTTGATGGAAATGTAATAATCTACCAACTGTGTAATAGGCAAAAGGTATATATAGCATAAGTTCATTATCCCAATTTGTAGATGGAAAAAGTGAGGGACCGGGTGAGTGACTTGCTGCTAAAGTTTATACCAGATGCAAATGACAGAGCTGGAGTTCTGCTGTGCCTGGTAGGTACCCTGTCTTGTCCCCTAGTTATTTGGTTGTATTCAGTTACCCTCTTGAAAGAACACCTTAGAAGAAAAGATGCTATGAAGAAATGCACACATTAGGCCAAGCACTGTGGCTCACACCTGTAATCTCAACACTTTGGGAGGCTGAGGTGGACAGATTGCTTGATCCCAGGAGTTCAAGACCAGCCTAGGCAACATGGTGAAACCCTGTCTCTACAAAAATAAATTAAAAATTGGGGGTCTGGGAAAAAATATTAGCTACATGTGGTGGTGCACACCTGTAGTCCCAGCTATTGGAGGCAGGGGGAGGGGTCCATGGTTGAGGTGAAAGGATCGCTTGAGCCCAGGAGGTTGAGGCTTCAGTGAGCTATGATCATGCCACTGCACTCCAGCCTGAGTGACAGAGCAAGACCCTGTCTCAAAAAAAAAAAAAAAAAAGACCAACCTACTGGCCCTGAGGCTCACTCCGTATCAAGCATTGTGCTTGATGCTTCCATATGGTGAGCTGTGTGATTTGGGGCATGCTCCTTAACTTCTTGGGGGTCCCAGTTTCCTCATCGCTAAGACATGGTAGCAACAGTAATCTACCCCAAAAGATCAGTGAAAGGATCAAATGAGATCCTATATGGAAAGCACTTAGCAGTACTTGAGCACATGGCAAGTGCTGAAGATATTTTAGTCATTATTGTTGACATTATTTTAGCCTGGGTTCTCTATAAAACAAAGCCTGAGGCAAAGCTTAAGTGCTACTTAGCACTTAAGGTAAGACACCAGGGGAGTGAGAGTCAGGGAAGCGGGAAATGGGAAGAGAAAAAGGGGAAGCAGTGAGGGATGATGTGCCACCACCTGGCCTCTCTTCACAAAGAGACATGACCAGCCACTTGGCCAAAGCAGGGCCCCTCTGGACTGGCGTTGCAGATGCATTGTGCCTTGGAAGAGTCCATCTGAGCAAGGGTAGAGAGGACATTTATATGTTGGCTCACTCTGTCTCCTCTCTTATTGTTCAAAGCTTGCCCTATGGGGAGTTAACTGTCCTGCACTTCCAGCTTGTGTCTTCTGACCCCTGTGGCAGCCACTGGGAAAACTAGATCTAATTGCTAGAGGCTTGGCACCTCATCTGAGTCCAGAAGTGGTCAGAAGAGCCACTTCCTTGGCTGGAGTAAAAAAGGGACCAAGAGTCCTAGAGACAGGTTGAGGCTAAGAGAACCTGAGATGGCACCTAAGAAAGGTTTAATAAAGACTGAATTATCATTAATATCTGCTGAACACTGCATACAGCACTAATGTTCCTGCCTAGATGTCACCTCTTTCTCCCATGAGAAAACCATAAAGGGGACTTTGGATAGGCTGGTCCATTCCATCTCTCCTCAAGGTTTGGAAGAAGTCAGGTTGAGGGCATCCTAACTCTCTCAGAACGTCCATGGTGGAGCGTGCCACTGATAGACAGCAAGGAAGTCCACAGCCATGCAAAAGATCAGAGCAGAATCAAGAGGAGGTGTTGATTTTCTACCACCCTTGGGACTCTATCTTTTGGTCAAGTGTTTCCTAAAGCATGGTATACATAGAACACTAATTTTGGGGGCTGTTGCTGGGGGCTCCTTGATATAAAGCATTTATGATCAAATATTTGGATGAATGTTGCCTCCTACTCTTCCTTCCTCAGAGAGTTATGATTCCAATTTACTTAAAAAGGCTCTGTTCACGCCTGTAATCCCAGCACTTTGGGAGGCCGAGGTGGGCGGATTGCCTGAGGTCAGGAGTTCGAGGCCAGTCTGGCCAACATGGTGAAACTCTGTCTCTACTAAAAATACAAAAAAATTAGACGGGCATGGTAGCATGCGCCTGTAATCCCAGCTACTTGGGAGGCTGAGGCAGGGGAATTGCATGAAGCAGGGAGGTGGAGGTTGCAGTGAGCCGAGGTTGCGCCACTGCACTCCAGCCTTGCTGACAGAGTGAGACTCCGTCTCAAAACAAACAAACAAAACAGGCTCTGAGAAAGCCAAAACAAAGGAACCAGTTGAACTGAGTGCACCAGAGCTTCCCATACTGAACTCCAGTTGGACCTGTGTTCATGGGCTCAGTCTCTTTTGTCTTGATTCCTGAATTCTCAGGGCACTCTCCTCCACTATGCACTACTTTTTGCTTTGCACAAACCCTGTTGAATAAAAAACTCTGCAGTATAAGGGAAGGCTGTGGGGGTGTGTGAGAAGCTTTTACCAATCTGCAGAGCTCATTCTCCCAGGAAACAACCAGGAAAGCTCAGCCAAGCCTTAAGCTTGTTTCCTTGTCTCAATAATAGAGAGGTGAACAAGGCGATCCCCAAGGAGTCTCCCAGCCTCTTGTAATCCATGATACTCATGTTGAAAGGCAGCTAAAGGTCACCTCATCTATCTCTTGTGTTGCCTCAGAGACAAACTATTTAGTGAATAAAGAGATCCAAATTGTTAAGACATGTTGTAGGGTTATGAAGTGTAGGTTTGCCCACTGCCGCCCTCTCTGGTGAGTTGAACATGAGATGGGACGTGTACCATGTCCCACGGTAGTGGCTGGGGCGATGAGCTGCCTCTAGGACTTGGGCTGGAGGACAGCCAGGGCTCTGGGGTTAACATCCTCACTTCGGCCAAGTAAGTCCCAAGGGACCTTTAAAATTGGGAGCAGCCAGGAGGTTTGTTTCCTTTCCCTCTGAAAGAATGGTCCCCCTGGCAGCACTCTGCCCTCTGATCTCCACTGGTCAGCCCTGCCATGTCCACCTCCCATGCCTGTGGACCAGGTCTGACCAGCACCTCCCACGCAGTTCAGAGGACTGAGCCAGACCCTGTCCCAGCCTGCAGACCAGAGACACAGAGGGGCGCTGTCTCCCATCACAGCCACACACCTGCCTTCGGGAGATGCACCCAGTGGCCCACTAGAGACCACTGGTTCTCAAGGGTCTGAAGCCAGAGAGGTGATGGAGAGATGACAGGAACCTTTGCCCCTGTTCTTCTCGCCAAACATTCTCTTTTCTCCCCACTCTAATCCTTAACCAGACGTGGCTGCCAACCAGCTGAACTACATATACCATTAAGCCCCACCTCAGAAAACTCTAGCTTTCTGCAGGAACTTAAGATACAGTCAGATGGCATGGCCCTGGGGGAGGTGAGGGCAGAGGCTTTCTGCAGGGGCTGGCTCCTGGGACTCCAGCCAGCAGACCACCAGACGCACGTTCCGTCAACCCAGGGGCTGTCCTGAGCCAGTGCTGCCATCCCCTCAGTCCTGTCCTCAAGCCTTCTTCCTCAGCCAGGTCACCTGCCCTAGGTGGGCGTGGGGATTCCCCGCAGCTCCCTGCCTGTTCTGGAACATAGGCCAGACAGCAAGAGTGGTGGAGGTCTCCTGGGACTGCGTCTACCTCTCTTTTCAGGCAGAGGCTCCCAGGCCTGTACCCCCTGCCCCAGGTCCTGTCCTTCCCACCATCTCCCCAGTGGACCCTGCAAGAGCTGGTTTTTAGGCCATTTCTGCTCCTCTCTCTTTCCTCTGTCTTTCCTTCTTGCCCTCAGTCCTTGCTTTCAGAAGCTCTGGCTCTCCCCGTTTCTTAGGGCTGGAGAGGGAAAGAATGACAGAAGGAACAAGGGAAACCTCAGAGGTCTAACCACCACTCCCCCCAGCCTGCCTTTCTCTGCTTCACTCACTCACTTAGACACGTTTACATTCACATTTACACACACACACACACACACACACACATATACACACACACACATACATTCTAAGCTCCTTCTTTTTCATGTTGCTTTTTGACATATTTAATATAGAAAGCTCTTGTTTTTGAAAAACATTTCTCCTCCCACTGGTCCATATCCTGACCCCAGAGATGGGACCCCATCTGCTTGGATGGAAGCTTGCTCCAGAACAAGAAGGTTGACCTGGGCCTTCCTGGGGACCTTCGTCGTGTGTCTCCGAGCACCTGGTCAGAAAAGGGAATGGCTCCCTTAGTCAACGTGCTTGGCCACTGGTACTACTGGATTTGTCTCCAAACCCTCACCACCCCCCAACCAGAGCTCCCAGTCCAGGGCTCAGCCTACTCGCCTCTGCAGCCTCCACAGGTCAGGCCTGAGAGACCCAGAATGGCCAGGCACAGACTGGGATGCCCAGGTAACCAGGCCAGGGGTCCAACGGCCGGCTCCACTGTCCTTTCTCCGCTGTGTTGTGGCTAGACGCAGCGCAGGGGACGGTGGTCTTTAAAAAGCTCCATCTGAGAGTCACATCATCTGCATTCCTTGTTTTCCAGCCATGCCTTGAGAATTCACATCTTGAGGGATAAGAAAACAGGGTAATATTTGGACACAATTCTGGCGCCGTCAATGCTGGGCTGGCGTGAGAATCCCTTCCCCTGGTGGACTTTGTCCTCCCTGCATCTGGGCCATCTCATTCCTCCCACTCTCTTCCTCAGCCTCCATCCCTGCTGACTGGCTGTCCCTGGCTCCCTTTCTGTCGCCCAGCCAGTCTTTGACTTTCTCTTTGTGTGGTTGCTCTGTCTTGGCCTCTGCCTCATCCATTTTTCCATTTTCTTCTTCTTCTTTTTTTTTTTTTTTTTAAGACGGAGTCTCCCTCTATCACCCAGGCTGGAGTGCAATGGCATGATCTTGGCTCACTGCAACCTCCACCTCCTGGGTTCAAGCGATTCTCCAGCCTCAGCCTCCGGAGTAGCTGGGATTACAGGTGCACACCACCACGCCCAGCTAGTTTTTGTATTGTTAGGGTTTCACCATGTTGGGCAGGCTGGTCTCAAACTCCTGACCTCGTGATCCACCCGCCTCACCCTCCCAAAGTGCTGGGATTACAATCGTGAGCCACCGTGCCCAGCACTCATCCATTTTCTGTTTGTCTTTGTCCATTTAAATGAAAAAGCCTAAGAAGATAGGCCCAGGGAAATCCTTTAAGAATAAACAGATTATATAAATGTGGCCTCAACTTCCAAAGAGCCTTAAAAATAAGAAAGGAAAAAGACCCCAAACCTAGCCTTCTGCGGTTCAAGCCTTTGGGAAGCGAGCAGGCCTGGAGCCGAGGGTCTGCCTGGGGAGTACTCGTCTGAAACAGCGGCTCTCAAGACCCTGCATTTTAACTTGGTACATGGCAGGCCCCAACTTCCTAAGTCCACTAAATTTGTATTTGTTTCAGAAAAAATTTGAATTAGCTAAATGAGAAGTGCATCTCTCCTTCAAGGATGAAAAAAGAAAAAAACCATGCCGGGAAATCTAAGCACAGATTAAATATTACACGGTGTTTCTGAGACTCATGTAGTTTTAGTTCCCAGAAAAAAGAATGCTCTACCTCATCCTTAGAATATAGTTGAGTCTACTCAACCCTATCATAATTGAATGACACCTATCAAATGCTCTAGGGAGGGGAAAGGAGATTTCCATGCAAAGACAAGTTTCTTTTTTGTGTGTATTGGCACAAACCTAAACTTAATTGAAAGAAATAATACATTCTGTGGGTTCCTATTTTATTGTCTAACAGTATCATTGAGGCTACATAAGAACCTGTCGTCTCAGTTCCAGAAATACAGAATCTTACAGTAGAAAAGCACTTAGAAGTGTGAGACCAACCTCCTTAGTGTTCCAAGTGGGGAGACCAAGGCTAGGGGAGGGAGCGACGTGCCCAAGGCCCATAGAGTTTAGTGGAGCTGCACAGATTCTTTCTGTCAGGCAAACCTTCTCTTGGTTACCCCCAGGGTCTCCTGGGAAGAACCCATCAGCAGAGCTCTCTGAGCTCCCTTGCGCTATGATTCAGGAAGAGGCTGGGTCCACACAGCAAGGGCAGTAAGGAGAGAAGAGGCTGGAGTTGCCCTGCCTGTGGAACCTCAGTAAGTCGCTTCTGCTTTCTGCCTCTCTTGCGCCAAGCTGTTGATCTCTTTGGCAGTCAGCTCCAGTGCTGAACCCAGAGTCACTGGCAGGCAATAGAGAGGTCTATTCTGAGCACTTACTTCTCTGGTACCTGTTCCAGGTCTACGTAGCTTTCTTTCTTTCTTTCTTTCTTTTTTTTTTTTTTTTTTTTTGGAGATGGAGTCTCACTCTGTAGCCCAGGCTGGAGTGCAATGGCGCAATCTTGGCTCACTGCAAGCTCTGCCTCCCGGGTTCATGCCATTCTCCTGCCTCAGTCTCCCGAGTACCTGGGACTACAGGCGTCTGCCACCACACCTGGCTAATTGTTTTGTATTTTTAGTAGAGACGGGGTTTCACCGTGTTAGCTAGGATGGTCTCGATCTCCTGACCTCGTGATCTGCCTACCTTGGCCTCCCAAAGTGCTGGGATTACAGGAGTGAGCCACTGCGCCTGGCCCTATGTAGCTTTCTACATCTGAAGACACGAGAGAGGTTTCTTTCATTTCATTTCATGGCCTCTTCCCTGGCCCTCGGTGGATCAGAGGTTATCTCAGAGGATGAGAAACACTAGCTTACCTCTGCCCCTCTCAGCCCTGATTAGGCACAAAGTAGGATGCCCTCAGCAGGGACAGAGGCATGCCTTGCTCACAGGCCAGATCACCCCAGCTTTGAAGCTGGGGGCAGGACAGGAGTCAAGCCCAAGCGCTGCCTAAACTTCTCCTGTTTCACCTTGAGCCCCACTTTCCCCTTCTGCAAAGTGAGCCCTGCATAGTCTTCCTCTGAGGTCTGCCTTTCTGGGGGCCACTAATCCCACCATGGTATTCAGGCCACACATGCATGGAAACTTACTGAGATGATTCTGAAGTGCAGAGTGGCTCAGGGACAGCACTGGTCTGGCGGTTAAGTTCCATCTTCAACCCGATGTTTAAGCTCATTCTCACACTTACACCATCTCACATAAGCTCTCTTTGAGAAATACTCACACGTTCTTCCAACTTGCTGTAGATTTGTATACACACAAAATTTTCTGTCTTCTTCCCTCTCTCTCCCACCCACTCTCTCTTCCTCCTCCTTCCTTTTCCCCCTCTCTGTCTTCCTTCCTCCTTCTTACCCCCTTCCTTTGCTCTCTTCTCTCTCTCTGCTTCACTCTCTCTCTGTCTCCCTCTCTCTCCTCAAAGCCCTGAGGTATGCCAAGGTGGTATATAGCTGAAAGTGGTTTGCACATCTTTTTCCCACCAGAGAGCAGTTAAGTGCCTATTTTCTCCACTCGGGTAGCTAAATTATTCTCGATGTGTTAAACAGTGTAATTAAACACACACATACACACACAAGTGCACAGGCCCCTTCCCCCACCCTTCCTTGTTCCTTGTCAGCAGAGAGAGTGTCAGCCCCAGCCTTCAAGCTCTGTTAGTTTTAATTTGAGTTGTGGAATTAGTAGTGGGTTTTGCTGGAACACTGTTGTGGGAAATAGATTGCTCCTCGTGCAGGGTTTGGGCACCATTTCAAATGAGTATTTGTTAAGGGGAAAACCGTCCCCTGTCGTGTTCTGCTACATTACATCAGATTTATTTCCATCGTTCTGAAAAACACCAGCCAGGAGAGGGCCGCAGGCAGCACTCCTGGGCAGGAAACCATTGAACGCAGCTTCCTGTTTCTTAGCTGATTGAAAACAAAATGCAAACAAAATTACCCTTTGTTGCTGGGATATGCTAGGAGCATCCTGCGGACAGGGACACCAGAGCAACCTGTCACTGGGGCAGGGAGGTGGTTTCATCACTGGCAGAAAGTCACTGAGTGGTTTAGTGCCCAAAATATGACACTGAAGAAAAGCAGAGAGAGAGCTCAGTAGGTTGAAGTTGGAAGGGATCTGCCCAATCCAAAGGCTCTTCTGGAACCCCGTGTAGAGTCATCCAGCCTCTGCTCAACCATTTCCACCCAAGAGTGCTACGGCCTTTCTTGTTCTGTGGTAATTCATGTCATTGGAAGTTCTCTTCTTCAGTACCATGCAATAAGGCTGCATGTGAATATTTACATTTAAATGCAAATTATTTAAAATTGAATAAAAATTAAAATCCAGTCCCTGAATTGCACTAGCCATCTTTCAAGTGCTCAATAGCTACATATGGCCAGTGGCCACTGTATTAGACAGCACAGATATAGAACACTTCCATCATTGCAGAGTCTAATCAAAATCACTCTTCCCCAAATTTCTGACTCCTTCCACCATCTGAACTGCACAGATCACATGTTCTTCCTTTGCGTTCATATCCTTTCCACTGGACATGTGTTTGGCCTCAGGGACACCTGGCCATCGTGTAGGACAGGGTAAGCAGAGGAGGAAAAAGCCCCCTCAGACAGGATAGAGGCTGTGGGACACTGGCCCAGCTGGAGATGCTGACAGATAGCTTGGTCTACAGCATGGCTTAGGGCCAGAGGCAAGGGTGCACCCAGTGTTTCTGCCAGGCAGGTAGAGGAGATGACAGTCTCAACGCATGGAAAGAACACAACTCTGGAACCTGGAGAGACCCGAGGTTGGGAGTTCAGAGGTGACTGGCAGGTGCCTGGTATGCCCACCAGCTGGTGCAGGGTTGTAGTCACTGGGCTCAAGTTCAGGGCCAGGCAGGACACTCAAGGAGTTGCTGATAGCATAATGGACACAAGCTTTTATTATGTGCCACGCCAAGCCGTTTACAAGAATCTTCTCAATTAATATCCGTCTGCTGCTACGAGGCTGGTTTTATTACCTCCACCTCCCATCCACTATAGGTAAGGAAAGGAGGCTCAGAGATATTAAGAGTATTGGCCAAGATCATTCAGTCAGTAAGAGACAGCTGGATTCAAACCCAAGTTTCAACCTGATTCTATGTGCCTGTGAGCACTGTTCTATGCTGCCTCTTTTTCCTTTTTCCTTAAGACACAAGGCAGAGTTCACTTTTCTGAACTAGAGCATAATCTTGGCGGCAGGGAAACTTAGGGGTTGGGAGTACAGTTGTGGGGCCAGAGGTGGTTAAATATCTGCTCTCTTACAGCAGGATTATTCTGGAGGGAGGGGGACCTGGGCTGCAGGGGCTGAGTCTGAGGATCACTGTAGACCCCTCAGTCGGCCTTCTGTCCAGTAAACCTCTCTAGATCTCTGACTCTTCCTCCCAGGAAGGGATTTCCAGGCTTCCTGTCTATTTAGCTGGACTGCCTCCCGCCCGTCTGGCACATTTTTGCCAATATGAAAATTTGCCACCTCTTTCAGGTGGATATAACTGCATGCCAGGAGCCCATGCTTGCAAGCAAAGGGCTTGCCTCCCTGCCAGGCACACTTATGTTACTCAAACACTCATTTTCAGATACCATTGAGAGTGCCGATAAGCCTCTTGGAATGTGGCCCCTAGAGCTGGGCTAGCCTGTCTAGAGCAGTGCCTTACTGCTGTTGAATCTGGTCAGAGCCTGCCAAATCTTTCATAGTTTTGTCTCATTTTAAATAGGAAGTCAAGTGAGGCGTACAAAATATTTTCAAAATGAAATTTAGCCAAGACAGATCCTGCTCACTATTTACTTGCATAGTTAACTTTTTAAATGTAAAGACAGGTTTGCAATTTCCTTAGTTAATTTCATCTTCTTGGTTTTGAAGTCATTTAGAATTTTGATTCTGCTATCTGCTTGGTTAATTGCTCTTGATTTCCACTATTAAAAATGATGAAAGAGTTGAAAAGGATCTTCATTTTTATTTCAACATCTTCTTTAAGGACCAAGGTAAAAATGTAGAATAGGACAGGACACAGGACAGAGCTCTGTGACTATTACAGTGCAATGATTCTTAGCTATTCCAGACCATTCATCCATGATCTCTGGGTCAAACTGCGAATTCTATTTACTACGCTGTATTCTACTTTACTATGCTACGTTGCACTGTCATAGTATGTGATATACAACCTACTCAATGTAGTCTACACACAGGGAATAGGTGGAGATTTTATCAAATACTTTTTAAAAATCAAGACTATATATATATGTATATATATGTGTATATATATACACATATATACATATAGATACACATATATATACACATATATATACATATACACATATATATACATATATATACGTATATATGTATATATATACGTATATATATGTGTATATATATATATGTAATTCTCTTCCTTCAAAGTAAGGACTCTATTTTGGGGAAGAAATGAAAAGGAAGGGAAAATTAAGTAATTGGCTTTGGCAAAGCTATATTTGCTAATACAGATACCAGCTTTATTTCCTAAGTACTCGAAGTGTTTCTCTGCAAGTCTATTTCAGATTTTGATATATATGTTGGACTTCATAAAAATATTATTATAGAGCTATAAGAAATTTTTAAATCAGTGTTTTGGAAGAATGTGTTAATTACAAATTTTCTATTTTAAAAAGAGAATCTCTTACAAAGTTTCTTACATTAAATTCCCATAAGAATTAATATTGGCTCAATTTATAAAAATTAAACTTATAAGCAAATATTTGTAATACATTTGTATTAGTGTAAAGAATATTGATGTTCATCAAAAGACACTGTAAAGGAGTTAAGAAGATAAGCCACAAACTGGGAGAAGATATTTACAAGACATATGACCAACAAAAGACGAATATCCAGAGTGAGTAGTGAATTCGTACAAATCAATAAGAAAAAGACAACCCAATAGACAAATGGGCACAAAATATGAATATTCATTCCTCAAGAGAGGGAACATGAATGGAGAATAAACATATTGAGAGATGCTCAATTTTACCAGTAATCAGGGAAACAAATTAAGACATAGGAGTTACCACTTACTCCCACGTGATGGGTACAAATAAAAAGCCTGCCAATACCAACAGTTAGTGAGGATATATAGCAATGGCAACTCTTTTACACTGTTGGTGAAATTATAAATTGGTACAACCTTGGAAAATAATTTGGCATACTTAGTGACGTTGAGTATGTGCGTTTCCTAAACCCAAAAATTCTACTCCTTGTAATATAAACTAGAGAAACTCTTGCATGTTTATCAGGAGATACGTACAATAACATTTATAGCATTATTTTTCATTAAAACAAAGAGAAGAGCATTAAATGTCCATTGAGAGGAGAAGTACAAATAAATCATAGGATAACATACAGCAGTGAAATAAATGAAATCCCGCTACTTTTTAACCATGGGGTGCAGGGAGAAGCAAATTACTGAAGACTATATAAATTATATATAGCATTTAATTTCTGAAACAACTCTACTTAGAATATATAAAAACTGCATATGTTTAAGGTATAAACTTTGATGAGTTTTGACATGTATACCCATGTGAAATCATCACGACACTCAAGATGAAAATATTTCTATCACCCCCAAAAGTTTTCTCAAAACCCATTCCTCCCTCCACCCCCATTTCTGAGCAACCACTGAACTTCTTTCTGTCACGGTACATTAGTTTGCATTTCTAGGATTTTTTTTATAAATGGAGTCATATAATATGTATTCTACTTTGACTGGCTTTCACATAGCATAATGATTTTAGAGATTTATTCATGTTGTTGCATGTATCAATAATTCATTTCTTTTTATTGCTGAGTAGTACTTTATGGGTACATCACAATTTATTCATTCACTTTTGATGGACATTGGATTGTTTCCAACTTTTGGCTATTAAATATGTCTGTTTTGATTATGCACAAGTCTTTGTATGAACATATGCTTTCATTTCTCTTGGGTAGATTCCTAGGACTGGAATGGCTGGATCATTTTGAAGGTGTCTGTTTTAACATTTTAGGAAACTGCCACACTGTTTTCTAATGTAGTCATACCAATTTACATATCTACTGAGAGTGTATGAAAGTTCCAGTTTTCTATCTCCCCATAAACAGTGTGATCAGTCTTTTTAAATTTTAGGCCATTAGAAAATGGCCTATAGTGAGCTTTCACCGTGGTATGAATTTGCATTTCACTGATAACTTATGATGTGGAACATCTTTTCAAATTGGGTTATTGCTTGTTTTTATACACTCTTTGGTGATGTGTCTATTCAAATCTTTTGGCAATTTTAATGGTTTTTTTTTCTGATTATTGATTTGTAAGAGTTCTTTATATGTTGTGGATTCAAGTCCTTTGTCTGATATATGTGCTGCAAATATTTTCACGTAGTCTGAAATTTGCATTTTTGTTTTTTTAATGGTGTCTTTTAAACTTTGATGAAGTCTAATTTATCAATTTTTTTTTCTTGTATGGCTCATATTTTTCGTATTCTATCAAAAACACATTTACCTACCCCAAGTTTGCAAATGTTTTCTTCTGAAAGTATTATAATTTAAGTTTTACCTTTAGGTCTGTGCTCATTTTGACTTGGTTTTTGTGTATGGTGTGAAGTAAGATCCATGTTTGTTTGTATTTTTCCCATTTAGAAATCCTGTTGATCCAGCACCATTTTTTTGGAAAGACTTTTCTTTCCCCCATTGAATTGCCTTGAAACCTCTCTCAAATTAATTGGCCATATATGTGTTGATTTATTCTAGATTCTCTACCCTTCTCCATTGATCTATTCGTCTATATTTTTGCCAGTACAATAGCTTTATAATATGTATTGAAGTCAGGTTGGGTAAGCCCTTCAGTTTTTCCTTCTTTTTAAAAATTGCTTTGGTTATTCTAGGTTCTTCGCATTTAGATGTAAATTTTAGAATCTGCTTATCAATTTCTAACAAAAAAAAAAAGCATGCTAGAATTTTGGTTAGGATTGTATTGAACCTATAGAGAAATTTGGAAAAAACTGCCATCTTGGCAGTATTGAGCCTTCCAATAAATGAACCGGATATATCTCTCCATTTATTTAGTTTTCCTTTAATTTTTCTCAGCAATGTTTTATAGTTTTTTAATGTAGATATCTTTAATGTCTTTAATGTTAGATTTTTTCCCAAGTATTTTGTATTTTGGATGTTACTATTCTCCTATTTTTTGTTGCTATTATATAATAATATAATTTTTTAATATTAACCTTGTATCTTGTGACCTTACTAAATTTAAGTATTAGTTCTAGTAGTTGTTTTGTAGATTTCCTACAATCAAAATACCAAAATAGGACCTTCTTGTTTCTGATCTTTTTGCCTTTAATTTTCTTGTTGCATTGGCTAGGACCTTCACAACAGTGGTAAATAGAACTATAACAGTGGGCATTCTTGCCTTGATTCTGATCGTAAAGGGAAGAAAATGCACTTTCCATCATTAAATATTATGTTAGCTGTAAATTTTTCACAGATACCCTCCTGAGGATGTTACCTACTATTTCTAGTTTTCTGAGAGTTTTTATCATAAATTATGTCTTTGTAGCTTTTTACTGTGGTAGATTGCAGGTGGATTTTTAAAAATATAAATCAACCTAACATTCCTGGAATAAACCCAACTTATGATGTGGTATCTTTCTTCTTCTTCTTTTTTTTTTTTTACATTATTGGATTTGATTTGCTAAAATTTTAAGGCTCTTTGCTTCTCTATTCGTGAGAATATTGCTCTGTAATTTTTTTTCAGGAAGAAGATTTCTTTATGAGGTTTCGTTTTTAGTATTTTGCTGAGCTGATAAAAATAAGTTCAGCCGTATTTCCCTTCTCCTCTATTTTTTGAGGAAGTTCACGTAAGATTAGTGTTACTCTGTCCTTGAAGGTGTAATAGAATTCACTAGTGAAACTATCTGAGCCTAGGGGTTTCTTCTGGAGAAAGCTTTGGATAGTAAATTCAATTTCTTTACTATATGTGGCATTATTCAGATTTTCTGTTTCTTCTGTGTCAAGTTTGATAAATTGTATTTTTCAAGAAATTGATCCATTGTATGTAACTTAGCAGATTTGTTGGCATTGGGTTGTTCGTAGTATTCTCTTATTAGCCCTTTAATGTCTATAGGATGTGTGGTAATAACCCCTTTATCAAATGATAATATTGGCGATTTATGTTTTCTCTCTTTCACTCTTGATCAAGTTGACTAGGGGTTTGTCAATGTTGTTGATCTTTTCAAAGAAGCAGATTTTTGCTTTGCTCATTTTATCTGTTGTCTGTCTTCTGTTTGATTAATTTCTGCTCTTATCCGTCTTCTGTTTTACTAATTTCTGCTCTTGTCTTTCTTATTTATGTCCTTCTACTTATTCAGGTCTTCCTAATTCTCTTATGATATTATCTTTGACTCATAAATTATTTAAAAGTGTGTTTAATTCCAGATATTTGGGGTTTACCTAAATATTCTATTGTTATTGAATTCCACCTGTGAATTTTCATGTAGAAGAACAACATGTAGCTCGGGGAAAAGAGAGAAACCGGGACAATAAATGCCCTTTTCATGTTTCTGGGCAGATGTAATTTAGGTAATTTATCTGTGTATTCTTACAACTATTTATTTCTGAGAGAGAGAAATACAAGCAGGTTAGGACAAGATTAGAGTCAGATAAATAAATAATAATGAACATCTTTTCATAAAATATTTCATGGTTTAAATCTCCTTCCATATATTTTCTTATTTAATTTTTCAACAAAGTATCATGTTCCCATTTGACAGATGAAGAAACAGGTGTTTAGTGTGTATGAGGCAGAATGAGGACTTGAGTCAGGATGTTCTGAAGTCACTTAACTCTTATGCATCTTTTCCATGAAATGTTAATAAAAGTTCTCCAATAAAAGGACTTACTGGTTATATGTGTGAAACACTGGGAGCAAACTTAAGTTTCTTTATCGAAGGCTTTCTTGGAGCTTTTTGTGAATTTCTGTAAAGACTGTTCAGTATCAGATGTTTTCCAAAATAATTTCATCTCATAATTTGTTATTTGTGGAGTGTTTCATGAAGCAACTGCTTCATAGAACACACTCAAGAATAGCTGATATATAATATTTAATCTGCTGACACTCAGGAGATTTTATTGAATACCTACTATGTGCCAGGCCTAGCGCTAGGTGCTGGCATATCAAGATACTGCTAAGACATAGTTGTATAGCTCAGCAGTATCTAAGACATATCTCCCATTAAGGAGCCCTCATCATTTTTCCGTTAATTCAAATAATGTTCACATACTTATCACTGTTGCTGCTCTGTCATTTGTTCTTGTGTTCACTGACATCCACTGTCTATTCTCTGAGAACCTTACCGACATGACCCAATTCCCCTTTGATCTGCACACTTCCTGCAGTATGCAGCCAGGGCTAGGAGAGTTGTTGGATCAGGCTAGGGTTAGTCACTGCCATGGCCTGAATTGTACCGTCCCCCTCCCCCAACAAATTCATATGAAACCCTAACCCCCAACATGATTGTACCTAGAGATAAGGTCTTTAAGAGGCAATTAAGCTTAAAAGAGATCATAAAAGTGGGGACTAATCTGATAGAACTGTGGTCTTATGAGAAGAGGATGAGGGAAAGATCTCTTCCCCACCCTCCACCACATACTGGCACTCTGATCTCTGACTTCTAGCCTCCAGAACTGTGAGAAATAAATCCTGTTGTTAACCCATTTATGCCTAGTGTTCCATTATTGGAACACTAAGCATGTGGGAGTTATTTATATCATACTGCTCAAGGTCATCACCAAGGTCTGACTGCAAACATCTAAAAAAATTGCAACCTCAGGCATAAATGCAGTTAAGCCCCTCGGTCGGTGGTATTTTGCTATGGCAGCCCAAGCTCACTCAGTCACCCAACTCAGCAAAGGACACAGGGAAGCTTGTTTCATAGACACCAAGGGGAGCTAAAGAGGCTTTGTAGCCCTAAGCCACAGCTCCTGCTTGCTTCTCGGCCTGATTCTGAGCTTGACTCATGAGCTCACACAAGCTTCTTACATGAAGAACTTTATATCAATTATTTTTGTGATGTTTCTAGCTCTTCTTGTGTGACTTTTCTTGCAACACCCAAGAGCTGCCCCAGCAGCAAGATAAACTTTATCTTGAATATCAGGTAGGCCTTTCAGCAATCTTTTTTTTTCCCTTAAATTAACAAAGCTGAGTCTTCTTCTGCCTTTGGCTACCCTGCAAAGTGAGACAAATTGGGTAGAGAAGAGAGGAAAGAAGCAGAAAGCCCTCCCAAAAGTGACAGCAGGAAAATCAGGTGGTCCTCTTCTGCTGTGCACAAAAGTGAAATGTTGTCAGGTGCTGTGGGCCCTTCCTGAGAACATGAGCCTACAGGCTGTTCCCTGGCGAAGCCAAGAGCAACTCAGAGGAAAGAACTATGTGTGTGGAGGCGGGAACAAGCTTCCCCTGCCTGCTTCTCCCTTCCCCATCAAGAGTCTCCTCCCAGAACAGCCCACCTCCGCAGCAGCAGACACCCAGCCTGCTGCCTGTCCCCAAGCCTTCCCTTCCCCCAGGCCTGGGCAGCCCATGTAGTGAATGCAGAGCAGTAACAGAGCCCAGGGCCCAGGTCTGACTGACCATCCTGGCCCTCACCCTGCAAGCCCCTCTGAGCCTAGCCTGTCCTGGGTATGAGCAAGTCCTCATCTTAGACAGTGTTGGGCCTCTGCACAGTCCTTTCCTGCTCAAAATAACAATGATCATCATCCTAATAACCACCATGTATTGGCTGCTTTGTACTTACCAGTCACTGTGCTACGTGTTCTGGGAGCATGGTTTCATCTGAGTCTCACAACAACCCTATAACATGTGTAATAGTATCATCATCTCCATTTCACAAATGAGGCAAGTGAATCTTAAAATGGGAGTTCCTAAAGTCTGGCCAGTCCTCTATCCAATAGTGCACAGTGGGGGCACCCCAGATGGACTAGGAACTGATCCTCGCATATGAGACCTTTGTATGATTCCAAAGGAGAAATGAAGCAAAATTCTTTAGAATTTCATTTTTATATGCAATTAAGGGCTACTTACAGGCAATCCCATAATTGTATTATTAAGGGTAACTACAATTTGGTTTTCATAAACCAAAACTAGCTCATTGCTAGAGTTTATCACACATTGTAATTCAATATTTTCCTGAGAGGTAGGAGGCTTGGCAATGCTATACTGGTTCCACTGTCCCCGAGCATGCACAGAGAATTGGTAGACCCATGATTTTCACAACTCTTCATTATCGAGTGCCATTGCCTTTTGTCTTGAATTGACAATCAATTTCTATCACTGTTTTCTTACTCTTGAATGATACCTTGACATTTCAGGTTTGTCACTATTTAATTTGTTGTGGGCCCTCTTTTTAACCCTATTGTGAGTGGTGAGACATACTGAATATTTTGTGCCATTGTTCTATAAGAACTCAATTGAAGAAATGTACATGTGTATTAGGTTAAACTAAACAGAGCTGTTTGTATTTAACCATTTCTTACCTTAGGTTAAACCCTATGAAACTGACTATATTCAACCATTTTTGACCTACAAAAATGGCAGTTCTGTATGGTCCAATGTAATAGTTCAAATGTAAATGTAAATTATTCATATCTTGTTTGTCAGACAGTTGTATGCACAATTCTCTCCAAATATGCTTGCACAATGACTGGTGATATTCTGTCTATGAATTTGTGCTATCTAAATAACTTGCCACATGCTATTACAAGGTAATTGTAAGAAAATTGCTAAGTTATGTTAAGTTTACATGTATTTTTCTAGGATTCAAAATTTTGATTATGAGTTCATATTCTTTCCTTAGAATTTATTCCTTTATAGTCCTTGCTCATTCATTATCACCTGCTTCCTTTTCCACTGTGAAGTGGAAATGGGTGGAACACAGGGACCTTGGGATTTTTTGTGCCACCTGCACTGACCCTGATCAAAGAAGCTTGAAAAGCCCTACTTTAAGGACCAGAGAGGTTTTTCAGTTCCCATAACTAGGAAGTATGGATTCAGGATTCCCATCCAGGCCAGCCTCACAGATGGAGGACGTGGTACATTTTTGGTAAATGGCACCAGTTACATTCCTGTGGCTGCCTGAACAAGAAACCTCAGCCCTCCTTGTCAACTCAAGGAAAATTGGGATGCTAACGTTTACTGAGGGACTACTGCATGCCTGTCACTCTGCTCAGTTGGTTAGGTCAAAACTTATTTAATATCGTAACAAACCTATGAGATTTATAGCTTCAATCCATACAGGTGGAGAAATAGGTTCACAGGCTTGAATATTCGCTCCAAATTGCAGAAGCAGTATGTAGCTGATGAAAGCAGAAAGCAAACTTCAAACCCCATGTGATATTCACTGCACTATCTTTTCTTTGTTTTCTTTTTTTCCTCCCTATCCCCCATATTCAATTCTCCACCTATAAAATTACACCAAATCTGTCCACACTCCACCATCTTCCCTTCTGATGCTCTACCACTGTCTCTCCTGTGGACAAGTGCAGGAGCTCCTGGCTTCCTTCCTGCATCCAGTCCCTGCCCACACCCTCTCTCTGGTCCCCAGATTGCTCCTAGCAGCCCCATTCTATGTACAGATCTGATCATGCCCCACCTCTTCAACAGCCCTGCAGAGTTTATGGGGTATAAAACATTTCCTCACCCAGCTTTCCAACCTACCTTTCTGGCAATCTCATCCAACACTTCCTACCCACCCTCTCTGCCCCCATCCCACAAAACCCTCCAACACCCCGTGACCTTTCCAATGCAACTCATGGGCCTCTGTGCACTTGCTGCTCAGGGAAGCTGTGGATACCTTTTTCTAATCTACCTACCAGTTCTTCACCTGGCAGTGCTCGATAAATGTTCATGAGATGTACTAGTACCCCACAGCCTCTTGTGCACATGAGAGCACACTGGAAAGCTGTTTTGTACAGCAGATTGAAATGTTAACTGGGAGTGAGGATGCCTGAATCCTAGTTCAGGCTCACTGACTGTGCCACCAGGGACAGTGCAGACTTAGTCTCAGTCCCTGTAAAGGGTGGTATATCAGAGTGCCCATCTGGGGCTCACATTTGATGATGCAAAGGACTTGATGGCTTACCCCAAAGGTATCCCTTTTTCTCACCAACAGGAAAGGACCTCGGAAGTCTTCTAAGGAGAGTCATGGCATATTACCAGGAGCCTTCAGTGGAGACTTCCATCATCAAGTTCAAAGACCAGGACTTTACCACCTTGCGGGATCACTGCCTGAGCATGGGCCAGACGTTTAAGGATGAGACATTCCCTGCAGCAGATTCTTCCATAGGCCAGAAGCTGCTCCAGGAGAAACGCCTCTCCAATGTGATATGGAAGCGGCCACAGGTGAGTGAGCCCCACTGGAGCATACCCAGCTCCAGGGTCCTCGGAGTCGCCTGCCATGGCACCTCCAGCCAAAAGGAGGTGGGGCCAAACCAAACTGGAAGGAGAATGAAATTCACCGGGTATCTCTGCTCCAGTGTTGTAGCTACTCAGCAGGATGGGAAGATGCTATAGCAGGAACCAGGAGCCCAGACTCCTGAGTTCTAACCCAGTTCTAACACTAAGTACATCACTAAATTAAAATACCTCAGTTTTTCATCTAAAAAATGGGAAACCACGGGTATAAAGATTGTAGTTGTTGCTCTTTGGAGTCTCCTCCACCCCATAATTGACCCCATCTATCACTCTGTCACCCTTTCTTCTCTTCAGGTGTCAGTATCTTTATATTCTTTTTTCCTTCCCTGTTAGAATTTGCTCAAAGGGAAGATAGCAGGTCAGTCATTTACACTATAGGATGAATTTAAATAATCACCTCTCCTCTCTCTTTTATATTCACATTCTCGATCTTAGAGAGGCTTGACCACCTGTAAGAGAATTTTAGACATCAGCTTTACAATTAGGGAGAAATTGCAGGACAACATTCAGACCTCCCTGACTCCACAACCCCAGCAGATGGCCACTACCTCTACCTTGCAGCCAGGTGAGCCCTCCTGGTTTTTCTAGAACTATCTTAATTTTAGGGCATGACAACTCCACGGAAAATGTCTCAGCTGACTCAACATTCTGATAATCTCATCAGGACTACTGTTGATGCAAAGCACCCGGATAAGGACCACCCTAAGGACCCTCCTGCCCAAACCTCTATTCACACTTCTGTAGGCTGCCAGCATAACCTAGAATGAGATAAAATAATAGAATGTCTAGTAAGCTAATCATTATAATATCTGCAACGATTATTGAGCACTGATTAAATGCCAAGCACTGTCTAAACACTTCCCATAAAGTGAAGGTAGGTTACAGAGTAAAGTTATTTTCTAATGGTGACTACTAAGAGGCTATGAGGTCCTCTAAAGTATTTGTCTGGTCTGTGGATATCTAATTCAGTTCTGCACGTGGGAAGGAGAACTGAAGACATCAGGTTCTGGGAGGCGACACCTCTTGCCCTACATTGGGGCAGATTTGAAGCTTTGGTGAAGGGAAGGGTTAGGGATCAGGTAGGGTTTGGGATGCTGCTTAGAGAAAAGTGGGGTGTTTCAGCATTCTAGGGTCCTCTTATCAGCCATTGGCAGTAAGTCCTCAACAATGACTCTCTTCTTATAGCCTTTACCTCCTAAGGAGAGCTGAAGCAGAGAATTCTATTTAAAGAAGTTCCAAGAGGTCATTTTTTTCCCTTTGCTATTTTCAGAGGCTGAGATTATTTTAGAAAGTGGTGGGATTTTTCTCTCACAAGGTGCTGAGCAATAGATGTAAGACCATATTTATAGTGTTGAAGAATTTATAACACTTCTCTTTAGAAAGGATTGAGAGATTCTAATTATCTGAATCTCACAACAACTCAACTTGTGATGTCTTTTGGGGGCAAGGAGAAACTGAGGCCAACAGAAGTGAAATTACTTATAAAGAATAATGCCAGGAACCCAAAATAGAGGCAGCCAGGGGCCGAGTCTGCTTTTCCCATTACTACTCTCCTCATCCAAAAGCTTACCTGAGCTCTACTGGGGGGATTGGGGACAGGGGTATTTTTCATTCTGGCACTTCTTTTTAAATGTCATATTTCTTTGTCTTTCTTATCACAGTTGACAAGACTTACCTTTGTGTAGTACTTTCCAGAGCTTTCCATGTGTCTTCTCATACTTTATCTGCTTTGTTTTCTCCTAACTTTATAGAAAACTGATGTTCAGACAGGTGATATGATATGCCAAAGTGACATGATTAGAGAGGGAAGGATCCAGAATTTAAATGAAGATTCTTTCCATCTGCTGCACTTTCCCCCCACTGACTTAAGTGCCTAATAGGGACTCTGTTGGAATTTGGATGAACAAGTACATGAGTGAATGGATGAATGAAGGACCCTATCTACAGGTGCCTGATACATGTTTCAAGTTCACACGTGCAAGAAAGAAACCCTGAGTTGACGTATTTTCCAAGTAGGACAGTAAAGGAAAAAGCCAATGTACTCACCCCTTCGACACTGTGATGTCCTTGACCCACAGTGTACAGCTGTGACAGCAGAGAGCACTGGAAGAGGAGCCACACCAGCCTGGCCCTATCCTAGTAGTAATGGCCACACCCGCAGAGTGCTGACCATATGGCAGGCCTGGCTTTAGGAGCTTTGACTCATCAATCTTCACAGTAACTCTATGATAAGGTACTGTTGTGAGCCTCATTTTGCAGCTGAGAAGCAGAATCAGAGAGTAGGGGGACCTCTGCCCAAAGTCATATAGTTAGATGATACTAGAGCTGGAATTTGAACCCAGGAGTCTGGTTCCAAGACCTGAGCTCCTAACACCATGTTACATGGCCCCCGTAAGGCCTCATCATAAGCTTATGTCCTATTCTGGGCTCCTGCCTGTCACTAGTAATGTTTTTTGCACTAGTAGAATCTTCTACCTCATGTGAGTAAAACAGGAATCAATCCCTCTCTAAAGTTGATCTATGTTCTGCCCTTTTTTCCCTTTTTAGGGATAAAAATGGCACCTGTACCACATATGATTACTTTAAGTACTAAATGAGTACAATACTTAGAATAGTGTCTAGCACAGTCTAAACACTAAGTAAACACTAGTTTTTGTTACTGTGATTAATTTGGGAAAAGTCATAAGGTAGCAGCCTCAGGGCCTATTCCCTGGGATTCTTGGGTTTTCACAGTCCAGCCTTCTCAGCTTCAGCCCTTGGCCAGTTTAAGAAAACTCTTTCAGGGAAAAATGTGGGTCAGGGGCTGAAAGAAGGTTGGCAGGGAGTGTCGAAAATGCCTTTCTTCTCATGTTCTGCTTTTCTTTTTTTTTCTTTTTTTTGAGATGGAGTCTTGTTCTGTTGCCCAGGCTAGAGTGCAGTGGCACAATCTCGGCTCACTGCAACCTCCACCTCCTGGGTTCAAGCGATTCTCCTGCCTCAGCCTCCTGAGTAGCCGGGATTACAGGCATGAGCCACCATGCCTGGCTAATTTTTGTATTTTAGTAGAGACGGGGTTTTACCATGTTGGTCAGGCTGGTCTCAAACTCCTGACCTCGAGTGATCCACCCACCTCAGCCTCCCAAAGTGCTGGGATTACAGGCATGAGACACCACGCCCGGCCTCATGTTCTGCTTTCTATCACTATGTTTAGAAAGTTGACTCCCAAGCTATAGCTTGCTGAGTGCCTGTCCAGAGGTCTGACCAGTGGCCCTTAAACTTCAACTATATAATGGCTGAGGTAGCACCAAGGTGTTTTAGGCCATCTCCACATTCTAAGTTTTTCCTGACAATGAGAAAGCTCCTCCTGTAGGCAACTGGTAAACCACAAGGGACATCATTCTGTTTTGAGTATTCATCCCAGCTTGGCAGGTTCAACACTAGCCCAGGAGTCAGGGGCATGAGAACCAGGCTTAGCTTTCTATGCCTGGTGCAGAAAAGTGTTGTGTCATATATCTTTCTTTCTTTCTCCTCCCTGCCATGTTACCTACCCTTTCCTTCCTCTGGCTCTTGTCCTTCCTTCCTCTAACAATTAACCCAATAATCTAAACCATTTTGCTGCTGAAACTTTTTCTGAAGTAGAAGGAAGCCCCGTTCACATCCTGCTTTATTCTGTTCCCAAGCCCTCCCCCTCCCCCAGCCAGGCTCCGCAACAGCCCATGATGGTGCCCTGTGCAAATGGCACTGAGAGGACCGGATTCCTCATCAGCCTCAATGCTTCCTACAACCCTGGTCTCAGCAAGGGACAGTGCTAAGGATTATACTTACACGTGAGGTATCTATGTGATATTTCCCTGAGCTAAATTTAGTACTTAGAGTGGACCCCTTTTAGGATAATTTTTATTTCATGGATAGTTTATCAAGCATGCACACGTGTGAAGTATTATGCTAAGCACTTTACATGCAATATTTCATTTAATTACCCTCACAATCCTGTGAGGTAGATAATACTATCATCCTCATTAAATAGATCAGCACCATCCAATAGAACATTCTGTGATGATGGAAATGTTCTCCCGCACTGTTCAGTACAGTAGCCACTAGTCACGTGTGGCTATTCAGCACTTGAAATGTGACTGATGCAACTGAGGGATTAAAGGTTTAACTTTTATTGAATTTAAATTAATTTAAATGTAAGTATCCACATATGGCTTGTGGCTACCATATTGGACAGTACACGATGGTAGACAGTAGAGCTTCACAACAATCACCAGTGTTGTCAGATAAACTGAAATTTCATCTTTGTACCCATTTTATAGTAAAACACGTTTTACTTCTCAACTGAAAAATGGGCTGTGTGCCCCAAGCACATTGCTTAACAGGTGTTCGAAGCTCAGCACAGCCCCGTTGTGGCTTCCCGCCTGTGGCCATCCTAGAGGGAGGCACTGCCTATCCCAGTGACACCTTCCTTCCACACAGCCAGAGCAGTTTCTGAAAGGATCATTCACTAGAAACGACTCACCTTGCGACCAAAATGTGCTCTTCAGGAAAGGAAGAGGTTAACAAGGTCAAGTTGTAAGTGCAGGTTAGATTATGAAAACATTCCATAAGGCAATAGGTAACAAAAAAATGGCAGAAAGTGACCCTGCCAACAGCCAAGTGTCATTCAGCCAGAGAACTTTGATGCCAATAAATCAAAGTCCTCTAGCAAAAATAGAAAAGGGAGTGGCGCTGACACCTGTCCCAGACTGAACTCTGGCCACCGTGTGAAAGGGCCGAATACTAAGATGCTAAACACAGGGCTCTCTTATCCAAGAGCAGCATGCCATGTGAGGATGTGGAAGTCTTTAGAGAGAATGCAGAAATATGCCGAGTGCTGTCACATGGAAGACATTATTTCTTGGCATATTTCTCCGTGTACCTCTGGAGACGATTAGGGTAGAGTAGCTGGCTTGAGATCACATCAGAGAGCATATTTTCTAAGATGCCAGGAGCCCTTGCATTACAAGAGCTCTGACATACCTAATATAACACAGATTACCCCCAAGCTTTGCCTGGAGAAAGGTCTCCACAATCCAGAATTAAGTTCCTAAGATTACTTAGCTTGACTATTGCTGTTGGCTTCTGTATTACTCAGGGTTCTCCAGAGAAAAAGAATCATTAATATATATCCTGTTGACATATTTATTGCTAGTAAATATATCAATATATCTTATATAAATATATCCTAGTATATATCTCATTAACATATTGATGTATATCCTAATAGATATCCTGTTGATATATTTATGATGAGAGATTTACTAGGAGGGATTGGCTCACATGCTTATAGAGGATGAGAAGTCCCACAATATGCCACCTGCAATCTGGAGACCCAGGAAAGCCAGTGATGTAGTTAAATCTGAGTGGGAGGCCAGAGAACCAGAGAACGGATGATGTAATTCCCTGTCCAAGGACAGGAAAAGACCAATGTCTCAGCTCAAGGAGTCAGGCAGAGAAAGGGCAAATTCTCCCTTTATCTTTTGTTCTGTTTAGGCCCTGAATAGACTGGATGGTGCCCACCCACCCTGGGAAGGGAATCTGCTTTGCTAAATCCCCCAACTCAAATGTTAATGTCATGTGGAAGCACCCTCATGAACATGCCCAGAAGTAATGTTTAGCCAAGTATCTGGGCGCTCCGTGATGCAGTTAGGATGGTATATAAAATTAACCCTCCCAGCTTCCTTCTGCACTAATAATGTTTCAGAGCCCTCAAAGGCCAAGTCCATCTCACAGGATCTGAAAACATAAAGTTGAGAAGATGCTGCCTGCTGGTGTGGTCAGAGTGAAGAACAAGACACTATGGAGGCAGACACCTGATTCAGAGCCTGTTTCTTGTGTGACCTGGAACAAATCGCTCAACTTCTCTGAAGCTGCTCCCTGGCCCTGGCTGGGTCTCAGAATCCCCTGAGAAGCTATGTGAATCTTGAACGCTATCTCTGAATGACCTGTGAAATCAAAGTAGTGGGAGGTGGGACACAGCAGTCTCCCTGTCTGTGAAGCTGCTGGGTGATTCACAGTCGGCTGGAGACTGCCCATTGCTGGCAGTTCAGCCTGAATCTAATCCAGGTTCTCATCACACTGGCTTCACTGCCCTGATGTGCCTGGCCCATCTGGTAACAGGTGGCCTTCCCAGAGTCAGCACATTCACATTTTCCCAGCCATCTTTACCTGTTTTCTTAATGGGCCTCGTCTCAGGAAGTCAGCCTGGCAGACTAAAACGCTCCTGGGTATCATTTCCATCCCTTCCTACCATCTCTCTTTTTGGATTATTGGTCACAGCTCTAAAGTCCAGAGTCCAGAAGGAACAAGCAGCTTAGAGGACAGGAGACATAGAAGCTGCTTTTGTGCCCACCTTTGATGAAAATGACTCCTATGTTTTCCCATAAACTTGAAGTTGACTATTGATTTGTGGTTTGAAATCATCACCATTGAATTTTCATCACGTTAAAATATCTTTTTGTTCCTAATTAGCTAAAATTTTTAATTTTTATTGTTCTAGTAAATCATAAAAAGTTGTTGTATGTTTATCAAATGCCTTCATAGCATTTATTGAAAGGATACAAATTTTTCTCCCTTTGGCCCATGTAAGTGCTACTTCATATTATTAGATGTCTGATGTGAAACCATCCTTGCATTCTGCATTTCTACAGCAAATACTACACGATGATAACAAATTATCCAAAATAAGTCTGGTATGTCTGTGTGTTTTCTCTCAGGTTGGGCATCAGGGCTATGCTGGCTTCTTAAATGGTGGCAGGATTCTTTTTTAATTTTTATTTTTACACTGAAACTGTCAATGACACTGGAATTGTCTATTCTCTGAAAGTTTGAGGGAACTCAGAGGAAAAATTGCATGTACCTGTAAGCCTTTACAGCACATTCGGGTGATACTTTTTGGTAACTTTAAAATACTATTCCAAGGCTGTTAGTCTTTTCAGCTTATTTACTAACATGAGTCAATGTTAGCCAAGTTAATTTTTGTCAAAAAATCATCAGATTTTTTAATTGATTGGCATAGAATTCTACATCATGATTTTATATTTCTAAAGCCCAATTTTTAATTCTACTTTTATTTGGGTTTCTCTATCATATTTGCCAAAGGTTGGGTCTATGTAACCCTCCCTCAAATATTAGGTTGGTGCAAAAGTAATTGTGGTTTTTGCCATTGAAAGTAATGGCAAAAACCATTATTGGCCATTACTTTCAATGGCAAATAATAGAACAATTTATTTATTAATCTTGCTGTTTTTCTGGTATATAATTCACTAATTGTTCTTTTCAGTTCTTCCTCCTATTTTTGTGAGGCTCTTTTTGTCTTTTTCTTTCTAAGATCTATGAATTGACTGCTAAATTCATGTTTTTATTCTATCTTGTTTAATAATGAATGCATCTGAGGCTATGGGTTTGTCTGAGTATAGCCTTTTTAATTTTGCAAATATTTCAAAAGAGGGGGATCAATATTTGTTGAACATGTACTATGTCAGACACTGCGCTAAGTATTTCACATCCTTCCTCATTTGTAAATGTAAGGACTGGTCCAGCTTTACAAGGCTGTTGGGAGCCTACCAGAGAGAATCCAGGAGCAAGGTACCCGCCCTCAGCAAGGGTTTGATGAATGACAGCCATTGCCTTGATTGCAACGTCATTAGATTCTCTCAACTGTCTTTACATTTTGTATTATTGTTCCCATTTTACACATGAGGAAACTGAGGCACAGCAAAGTAATGGGAATTGTTCAAGGTCTCAAGGTCACCCAGGGAGAAATGTTAGAGTAGGATTCCACAACAGGTCTGTCTGAATGGGCTTTCCAAGCACACCTTCCCCTGCCCTGGGGATCCCTGGAGGGGAGCTAGCAGGACCACAGTGAAGAAGAGCTGTGGCCAAGGTCAAGAAAATGGAGCAAAGCCATCTTTGTTCCTGGTCTGAAAATGCCACAGCCTCCGTCTCTTCTTTACTTCTCACGAGTGGAGGATCTTTGACAGCAGGCCTCCTTTGAGACCCTAAGTCCCCTTTTCCAGTAGAGAGAGGAGACAAGTAAAGGCTACTGAAATGCCCTACACCATTTTAAAACTGGCTCTACTTGGAGCTCTGCATGCAGCCGAAGGCCCTCCGGACGTCCTTCCCTCTTTCTGGCGTTGGGGGAAATGCCAAAGTTCTCCCCACGATGGCTCTGGCAGAGGGTCGGACCTGGTGCCACCCCAGGGTCCCCCTCACCCGGGAGGGCCTGGGCCTGAGAGTTCCCCTCCCGGCATGTGACGGGGTCAGTTAGTTGTAGAGAAAGCAGCGGGAGGAGTTTGGTAAAATGATCCCCGCAGCCAGGACCCTGTGTTTGCAGGCGGGCACACCTTCGTTTTCCCCTTAGTGTGCATCTCTTCCAGGAAACCTGGGCAGTTTATGAAGAGCTGGCAGGTTCTACAAGGCACGTGACTCTGTACATGAATGGCTACTGAGCAAATGAATCCAATTCCAGTTTGCGGGCCTGCTCTCTGCAGACTTATTGGTCAATGTGAAAAGAAATGATATAAGGACCAATTACCAAATTATGCAAATCCAGGAAGAGCTGCACAGAGAGGAGGCCGAGGTCATCCTGGCCAAGTCTAGAGGGCTGGCTGGTGCTGGGGCAGAAGCCAGACCTGTGACCTGGTGTTCTCCCAAAGTGCCTGGGGATCCCCTTTGGGAACTCTCACAATTTTGGTGCCTGCTGACAGTTCTTCAGATTCTTCCCAGATGTGGCAGCACTGGCGGAATCCTCCATAACCACTGTCTCTGGCTGGCAGGCACTATGTGTGTTAGAAGTTAAGGAAGGACGGGGCACTGAGTACCAGCTCCTCACACAAGGGGACTGCGGCCTTCCAGACCCAGTCTGTGAGTTACCCAGGGAGTGGGCAAAGAGCTGAGTCATGTGTACCTTGTATCCCTTATAGCACACAGCTAGACTTAAACCTGTAGTCCAAAATACCTATGCTGATTTCTGAGATATACCATTTCACAACAAAAGCTTTATTATGAAAGTTATAGTACTTTATTATGTTTATAAACCTCTCCCCTAATAAATGTATTCTATTCATTTTTGATGGTTTATTTACAACCTCTTAATAAAACACTGCCTTGTCGAGATGGAATGGCTATTTGATCCAAGGACTCCAAGTCCTTATTTATGCTATCTCTTCGTATGGTATGCTAATGCATTTATGGCCTGTCTTGTCAGTTACATTTACACCTGCTGCCTTCCTAGTAGCAATAAAGGCTGAAGAACGTGGTGAACTTTCCTAACTTGGATTTTAAGCACCTATTTAAGAATTAACCTCGACCCTTGAAAGACAAAGTGAATGATGTCACTTTGGGATACAAAGGAATAAACGATGTTCATAGCTTTTCTCCCTCTTTCCTAAAGGATCTACCAGGGGGTCCTCCTCACTTCATCCTGGATGATATAAGCAGATTTGACATCCGACAAGGAGGCGCAGGTAAGAGTGCAACATCTTCCCTCCGTGCCCTGGATAGGAAGTGGTGGAGGGTGGTGCTTACCCACAGATTCCTGCCCCGCTTCCGAGGGAGAAAGGCCAGTTCCCTTGGTGCTGCTGTGGACAAACTGCTCACGCCCAGTCCTGCAGCCTGCAATGAGCAGGGGAAAAGGAGACAGGAAAAATGAAAGCAAACATACACTGAGTTTCTGCAATGACCGTGCAAGATACCTTGTGTGTGCAACAACCCCATTTTATATATGTGACAATGGAGAGTGCAAGAGGTAAAATAATTTGCTTAATGTCACACACTCAGTTAGCAACAGAGTTAAGAATCCAGCACTCTCTGACTACTTCCCACCCCACCAGACATTCCCAGAGCAAAGGAGCTGCTGAGAGCTGGAGGGCATGGACAGGGAAACAGGAGGGGCTGCCTAAGAGGAGGTACCTGGGCTGTTCCAGGTGTGGCCAAGAGAAACCTCAGAAAGAGAAGCCTTGGAGTGAAAGGGCAGGGCTGGCTGGAAAGTGGATAGGAGTTGGGAGACAGCAAAAACAACAACCCTTCTGAGAATACACTCTAAGCTTTCAAAATGTCAGCTTGCCGATGATAGGTCCTGTACTTGAACTTTGCCTGGTGAAATCACCGTGCCTTGGACCAAGTCAATAGAGCCTGCCTGGCCACCAGCCAAGGGTTCCCCTGTTGGGGTTTCACCTAACTGGAGAAAGGACCTCTCTGAGGCCATCTTTGTGGCTTCTGTACTGAACCCAGTGCCTGGTGTGAAATGGCATTCAAAGACAAATTGATCATGTTAGGGGTGAAGGAGAAAGGACTCAGGGAGGGGAGGAGAGACTCAAAAGGGCTTACAAGGACATCCAAGGAGAAACTCGAGGCCATGCATCCCTCAAGGAGGAAAAGGAGAGAACGTCCCCCTACTTCTGCACAGGGACGGGCTGAGCTAATAGCAAAGAAAAACGCGAATCAGTTTTCCTCAATTGTACACAGCATCATTGCCAAAATTTGCTGTAACTGAGCACCTCTGGCAAAAAGAGAATCAGAGGCTGGACGTGCTGGCTCATACCTGTAATCCCAGCACTTTGAGAGGCTGAGGTGGGTGGATCACTTGAGGTCAGGAGTTTGAGACCAGCCTGGCCAACATGGTGAAACCCTGTCTCCACTAAAAATAAAAAAAATTAGCCGGGCTTGCTGCAGCTGTGGAGGCTGTGGCAGAAGAATCGCTTGAACCCGGGAGGCGGAGGTTGCAGTGAGCCCAGAGGGCGTCACTGCACTCCAGCCTGGGCTACAGAGCGAGACTCCATGAACACCACCACCACCACTGCCCCTTCTTTATCTTGCTTGGAGCTAGTCCCTGTGACTCCCTCCCCCGGTTCTCCTCTCTCAGAAGAAAAAAAATGCATTATTTAGAAGGAAGTGTGTGGCCTCTGGTGGTAAGGACCTTTGAAATTATGGGACGGGGTTTCCAAGTGTGTCCAGTCAGCCTTTCCTGGCTTTTCTCCCCTCACAGCTGACTGCTGGTTCCTGGCAGCACTGGGCTCCTTGACTCAGAACCCACAGTACAGGCAGAAGATCCTGATGGTCCAAAGCTTTTCACACCAGTATGCTGGCATTTTCCGTTTCCGGGTATGTGTGCCCTTACAGCACTCATTAAATGATGGGGTTCTCTGTGAGTACAGGGAAGGTGAAAGTCTTAAGTTTTCTCATGGCGGGGAAGCCTGAGATGAAAGTGACAGTTGTGGTAGTTACCCTCCCTACCTTCAAAAAAAGGATTCAAGCTTATAATCTGACAACACACAGGGAAGATGAGAGTTGAAATGTTTTTGTGTAAATAAAAAGAAATGACAGAAATGATTAGCAAAAGAGTCACTGATCGAGAACCCTGTAACTAACATCGAGTTTTTGTCTCTGTCTATTCCTGTGCCATATCGTGCTATTTTGATTACAGTAGCTTTATAGGAAGTGGTAACATCTGGTAGGATAAGTTCTCCTTCATTATTCATTACCATTTTCTCAAAAATATGTTGGTAATTCTTGCACATTTATTCTTCCACGAGAATTTTAAAATTATTTTGTCTATTTTTTTAAAAAAAGCCACTGTGATACAGAATGCAGCAGCATTTATGTATTAATTTAGAAAAATTACATTTTTATTGTTTTAAGTTTTCCTTTCCAGAAACACGGGATACCTTTCATTTATTCAGAACTAGTTTTATGTCCTTCAATAAAGTGTTATATTTATATTGGTGGTGTATCTTTCTTGATAAATTCATTCTCAAACATTTTACAATTTTGTGGCTCATGTAAATGAGGTCTTTTTCCCCTCATTTTGAACTTTGTGCTGCTAAAAAAGAGAAAAGCTACTACTTACCATATATTAAACTGCATCTAGCCACCTTACCAAATTCTTTTATTAGTTCTTAATTCTTTCTTTAACAGAATCTGGAATGGTTTAGTTATCTAATAATATTATCTGCAAATAGATAATTTTGTATCTCCTTTTAATATTTGCAGAACTTCTTTTGCTCTCTTGCTTTGTCACATTAGCTAGAACCTCACAACTTTGAATGAGTGACAAGAGCCAAATCCTGCCTTCTCTTGACTTCAGTAATGTGCTTCCTTGATTTACTCTTCTTTCAGTACATTCAAGTTGCTAAAAATTGTCTTGGAATTTTTGTACCTATATCATGCATAAAATTGATTTCTAGTTTATGTTATTTTTATCATGTTTAAGTTCTGCTAGCTTTTTAAAACAAACTGATTGAGCTTTACATACCTTGATTTGAAATAAGTAGAATAATGAGAGTTAATCATTGATTAACTGTTCTTTGAAAGTAAAATAGACAATAGTGAAATTACCTGGGCCTGCCTCCCTTTTAAATGTGATTTCTTTAATTCTTCCAATGTATTCAATAGCTATCCAACAGGTCTTTTATTTCTACCGAAGTTAATTCTTGAAATTTATACTCAACTAGAAAAATCAACTGTTTCTTCGGTATTTTCAAATCTATTGCCACTGAGTTGCTTATACGAATCTCTGACAATTCATTTAGCCTCCTGTAATCTGTGACTAAATCTACTTTCTCAATCTGTGCTGTATTTTTACTTTTCCTTTTTTTCTTAATTCCGCTTTTCTTTATCCGATCGATCTGTTGTGTGGGTGTTGTGTTTTTTTTTTTTTTAACAAATCAACTTTTGATTTTCATTAGTCTTTCTATTCTTTTTCTTTTGAGGTTTTGTTTACTATATAACTAATTATTTCAATCCTATCTTTATTAATTCCTTTATACTTTCTCCTAATTTTATTGTTTTTGTGATTTTTCTGAAACTGCACACTTAATATTCTTAGTCTTTTTACTTTCCTCTGAGATGTGTATCCATAGGTTTTGATATAAAAAGTCTTACTTTTATTAATTTTTAAGATAATACATTTTTAGTTTTTGTATCTTTTTTCATATAGAGGTTGTTTCTTTAAAGTTTATTTGATTTTCAAGTGATTAAGTTTTGCAAGGGATAATCTTTTAGTTGCTGAGTCTCTGTTTTATTATAGTCGGAGAATATAATTCATAACTCTCTGCATTTGGGGAGATTAATAAAGTAGTTTTATTTCTAGCCAAGCCCACAGCAGTTTTTATAAATGGCTCATGGACACACAAGAACAATCTATATTATCCAGTGGTTGTAAGTTTTACATACTGAATTAAGCTCTATGATTTGCAGTTGTGTTATCTGTCATTATGTCTTTCATCTTTACTTATTTTTTGTCTGCTTGATTCATTAGATCATAAAGAGGAGAAGTTCCTCCCATAGTTATCATTTGGAGAATTCTTCTTATGCTTTCAGGTGCTCTGGCTTTACACTTTTCCTGCTATGTTCTTTGGTGCCCAGAGGTTTACGATCTTGCTATTTTCTTATTGCAACAAAATTTGTACAATATCCCTATTTGTTGCATTTAATGCTCTGGCCATGGATTCCTCTTTACCTGATATTCCTATTGCCACTTTGGCTTCCTGTTATGCACATTTCCCTGTTATATTTTTGTTCATCTCTTTATTATTAATTTCATGCTCACTTTGTTATAGGTGTTTCTTATAAAAAGCATATTTAAAACTCATTGCCTACCACTGTTTCTCCCACCCTTCATTTCTCCTTAAAATTTTTGTTCTAATTAAACCTTTATTAGATAGAATTTCCTTGAATAATTTCCTCAGAATATGTGAGAGTTTTTCCTTTGCTCTCACTTAAAAATGATATTTCAGTTAGGTTTAGGATTCTTGGATCATGTTTCCTTTCCTGAAAAGTCTGTAAACATTGTTTCGTTGTCTTGTAGCTTCCAATGCTGCAGAAGAAAAATCTCATGTTAATCTATTCTCTGGACTTTGACTTTGTATGCAATGTTTTCTTTCCAACTGAGAGTCTATAAGAAGTGCTGGCCAGGCGCGGTGGCTCACGCCTGTAATCCCAGCACTTTGGAAGGCTGAGGTGGGTAGATCACGAGGTCAGGAGATCGAGGCCATCCTGGCCAACATGGTTTTGGCCAACATGGTGAAACCCCGTCTGTACTAAAAATACAAAAATTAACTGGGCGTGGTGGCGCATGCCTGTAATCCCAGCTACTTGGGAGGCAGAAGCAGGAGAATCCTTGAACCAGGGAGTCAGAGGTTGCGGTGAGCCGAGATCATGCCACTGCACTACTGCACTCCAGCCTGGCAACAGAGCGAGACTCCGTCTCAAAAAAAAAAAAAAAAAAAAAAAGAAGTGCTCTCTCTCCTTGGAGTTCAGAAATCTATATGTACACCTGCTAAAAATTAATCTTATCTGGGAATTCAGTGATATTTTTCAATCTGAAGACCTATATCCTTCTAGTCAACTAAGTTTCCCTCTGTTATTTCTGGGCCCCTCCTTTATCCTGCTCTTGCCTCCTTATATTCAACTATTTGCATATTAGGTCTTCTGTCAGGCAGATGATGCTACTGCTGCTGGTTCAAGGACCACACCAGGGAGTGAGCTAGAGGATCCAGGATTGAGCTGTATCTGGGCTTGTCCCAGGGTGCCAGCATTGGTGGAGCTACTTAGGTGGTTAGGACAACTCAAGGCCCAGGCAGGACTCACTTTGCCCTTTTGGGTGGTAAATAAAGTCACACAGTTCCCCAGAAGCGGCTGCAGTGCACTAAGCTCTGTAGATTTCCTCTCATTGCTGCGAGCCTGGGTACTGCTTTCCAAAAGTTACCCAGTGCCCAGGTCACCTCAGATGCTTTGCCTAAAACACTCTGGTTTCCCTGTCAGACAACTGGGTGTTGGCAAAATGGCCTCCAGTATTGTTCTTGGAAGGTACAGACATGATCCAAATGCCAGCCCTCCCCACCCAGAGGCATGAACCAGGAAATACAGGTGGTGGCCTCATTCTTGACCACCAGTCAGGCCTTTTGCATCCTCTCTGAGAGTGGCAAACTTATCTGATGTCCCCTTTGTATAGGGAGAGCAAGTTTGGTCAGCATTACTGGTGTGGGAAGATAGGGCGAAGAGTTATTTTTAAGATGAACTAACCAGAGAAGCTCATTCGAGCTGGGACTTACTCATTCTTAATGTCCTACTGTGTGCCAGGCATTGTCCTAGGTGCTGAACCAAACGGCCACTGACAAAGAGTCTCTACTCTCATAACTACAATCTTGTTTTCATAATCTCACCTTTTGTGATCTCATCTAATCCTAATCACAACCTATGAGGCAGTTCCTACTCTTACTGCCGTTTGATAGATGAGAAAACTGAGTCCCAGAGAATTATCTTGTTCAACATCTGTTGCTAAAGTAATAAGAGGCAAGACCAGCATTCAACTACAGTTCCACCAGCTGACTGCTGTCTACTATATGCTGCCACCCAATTAAGCACAAAATCCAGATTGTCCTTTTGGTACTCCCTTCTGGGGATTGGGATTAGCTTCCCTCGGTGCTTCGGATGCATTTTGTAATCACCCTCCTAAAACCATCCCTGTTGCCTCTCAGCCTCACTGCTGGCACATCTTGCTGCTCACTGCAATAGGAACACAAGTCCACAGCTGTGCAGAACCCGCCACAGTGCACTGGCTCATTAGCAACTATTAAAACATCTTTGCTTTGTCTCCACTGACATATCTGTCTCAATCTGCATCTGTGCTCTGAAATTGCATCCTCGGCTGGATGCAACAGCCTGACATCTGGGACATCCAGATGTGGAAAAGGCCACGTGGATGAGCGATCCCATCCACCCAGCTTTCCATGGAGTCCACCCAGTGGAAATTTGCCTTTGCCAAAGCTCAGGGCTGAAGCCGGAAGCCCTGCTGCCTCTCCTACACAGGGGAGGCCAGCAAAGAGAATCCAAAAAGCTGGATTTGTTATGAATTTTCCTCATTTGGCCATGTCCCCAGTGAACTATTTAGAGTTGAATGCTAAAGATTCAAACAGTCTGTTTTGGAAAGGAACATCTGGTTCATTTGCGCTCTTAGCAGTAGCAATGCCAGCCAGTATCCTTTCTGCTGCTATAATGGCAGGGCCAGCTTGATGGAAGAAGAGGGGGGCCAGAGGGAGGCTGTCACTGCTCAGTCCTCCTGAGCCATCCATGTCATCTGTCTCCAGGCCTTTGCCCACAGTGTGCCTCCTGTCTGGGATACCTTCCCTGTCTCCCTGCCACGTGCTTAAATCCTGCCTCTTCCTTCAAGCCCTCAGCTCCTGCAGGCTCTGCCTCTCTCATGCTAGCCCTGCCCCCACCACTCTCCTCTGTTGGTAGCATTGCTTCCCTATTGCCATTTTGTGCACAAGAAGTACCTGGAGAGTTTCACTTGTGTCGCTGAAGCTCACAAAGGACTTGCCAAAGAGAGGCAATGCTGAGGAGCAAAGTGAAGCTAGAACCCAAGTCTGCTTCTTCCCTGACTATATCTTCCTGGACTAAGTTGGTCTGTGACTCATTTTCTCCATCTGCCGGTTGAGATGACATGCCTGTCTCCTGCCTGGCAACCTGGGCTGGGATTTTGTTCGGAATAGAGTTCATTATTGCATTGTAGAGGTCATGTTGCAACTTTTGGCTTAGGTTGGGGGACCCAGGAGCTCCCTTCTGCCTCAACTCTGTCAAAGCATATGCTTGGCTCTCTTCCAGTTCTGGCAATGTGGCCAGTGGGTGGAAGTGGTGATTGATGACCGCCTACCTGTCCAGGGAGATAAATGCCTCTTTGTGCATCCTTGCCACCAAAACCAAGAGTTCTGGCCCTGCCTGCTGGAGAAGGCCTATGCCAAGTAAGTACAACCCCGCCACCCAGCAGCCCAGAGTTTCAGTGCTGGTCCTGCCTACCCGGAATGCAAACAGTCCCTGTTGGAGCATCGCAGCCTTTGCCACCTGGCTGGGCACCTCCATAAACAATCACCACGTGCAAAGGTCCATGTTGGGGCCATAAGGAGGGTCCCACAGGCACATAGTGAAGAGTGGGCAGGGTAGGGTCTGGAGAGAGATATGCACTGACAATGATATTATTGCAAGGCTGGTATCAGGGCCCAAAGAAATATATTTAATAATATCACAGTCAAAGTCCGATGAGAGCGTGGAGGAGTGAACAATTCTGACTCTCTGACTCACAGAAAGTCAGGCTGAGGCTGTGTGGAGGTGGTGGCATTTGAGTGAGGCCTCAAAGGATGGGCAGGATTTCAGCAAGGGGAGAGGGGATAGGTGGGAGGAGGCATCTCCAACAATGGGAGTGATTCAAATAAAGACATCATCAGGGGTGGTCCAGGCAGTTGGGCACCCGGTGTGGCTGCTATGAGGTGGCATTTATGTGTGGGGGTGGGGCAGGACATGCTTATTCTCATATGGTCAAAATACCATAACTTAGGAACTGCCTTTAGGTGCTGACAAGCTTAAGAACTTATAAACATCCCAATTCACATGTCGTACTTAGATTCTTTGGGTTGCTTTTATTCAGCAGATGTTTATTGAGCATTTAACCATATGCCAGGCACTGTGCTTGGCACTGGGACAGATGCTCTCAGACTGACTCAAGTGGTTGTGTGCAGGACTGTGGATGGGGGGTTGCACGTGTGTGTGTGAGGAAGAGGGCACTGTCCTAAACACCCACACAGGTGATGAAGATAAACTCAAACTTTCCATAATCAATACAATGGAAACGCGAAGAGTAATGACACATCTGTCTCCTCCTATGAGACTGCAAAAGCTGGAGAATGCCAAGTACTCGCCAGCATGTGGGGATCCAGGACTCTCCAACAGCACGGGAGGGAGTGTGCACCCAGGCAGCCTTCTGAAGGACAACCTGACAATACTTAGCTTGGCTACACACACTTCTCACACCCAATAGGGACATTCCTGGGGGCCCCTAAGGGGACACATCTGAGGATGTTCTTGACTGCCACAAGGGTGGTATGGAGTGTCCATCACTGAGGTCAGTGGGTACAATGGGTGGGTACACTTCATGGAGAGCCACGCAGCAGTCAGAAGCCACAGATCCCATCTGTGCACTGTGACCGGGACAGTCCTTAGAGGCAGGGTCCTTGAGGCCCCCTAGAAATGTCCTTAGTGAGTGTGAGACATGCGTGTAGCCAAGATAAGTATTGTCAGGTTGTCCTTCAGAGGCTGCCTGTGTGCACACTCCCTCCTGTCTATTTGGGGGTTCCTGGATCCCCACATCCTGGCAAACACTTGGCATTCTCCAGCTTTCTAGCTTTTGCAAATGAGGTAAGAGGCACTGAGCAATCCCATGCACCGTTATTTATGGAAACGGAAACTCTGTGCCCTGCAATTCTCATTTCACAAGAACGCATACAAACAAAAGGTGCACATTCCACATCCTGAAATGCTTGTCTTGGGGTGGAGGAGAAAAAGAATGTGGATAAAAGGAAGGAAGGAAGGAAGGAAGGAAGGAAGGAAGGAAGGAAGGAAGGAAGGAAGGAAGGAAAAAAGAAAGTTCATGAAATGAGATGAAACAAATTTAAAAAAAAAGCAAGACCTTGCAGTGACGATATTATGAAGGGGGAAGGCGGCACACCTGGAAATAGGACAGGAAGGTATGCAGAGGCCCAAGGGCAGGGACTGTCATGGGGCCGGTCCCCAGGGGCTGGAGCAAGGCTCTGGCGTTGGTTTGGCTGCAGCTGCTGTGGCTTCTGCTCTGCTCTGCTCCTCTCTGTAGCTGGCCCGCTCCTCCTCCTCCCACCCAGTCACCTGTCTTTGCTATGCATCTTCCTCTGCTGCCTCCTAGCTCCAATTTCTCAGGACTCCCACTTCCTCTGAACTCCTCATCAGGCCACCTGGCCTTGTGCCTCTGTCTTTACCTTCTGCTGCTTTCCACCCGATTCCCCGCCCAGTACCTGATTCCAATCCAGAGAGTTGGAGTCTTATTGGTCAAGCCTGGGTCAGGACCCCATCGGCCCAATCAGCCATGACCTGGGTCAAGTGGCTACAAAGGGACAGGATCTGGGGAGGGGACACTTGCCCTCAGAAGGGGTTGTGTGTGAGGCAGGCACCGTGAAGGGGCGAGGGAAGTGCCAGAGCTGGGGATCACTGCTAGCAGATAAAAGCAGAGAGGACCATGCCCTTGAGGAGAAAATGAGTGGAGAGCATCATAGGTCCAGAAAATTCTGAAGATCATCTCTTCTTCAGAGATGAGTCTCCATTTGTGATGAGATGGCAGGTGCACGTAGTTAAGCTGGGCCTGCCAGGTCTTTACTCACCTGGCCAGGGGACATCTTTATCTTCCCCGTCCATTCTGCAGCCTTGCCGAGTGCAGTCCTGGGCCCTAGAGGTGGTGATAGCACCACAGTCCACCCCTGTCCTTCTGGAAGTCACAGTCCAAACAGTGAGGTGCCTCAAGACCTCTTTTTGTGCATTCTTTCTTTTTGAGGCAAACTTGTGAAAAACTAAAGTTTTTGTTCATTTCTAGCATCAGCAACAGCTGCTCATTAGCATTTGAGAATGAAGCCCAGATAACAGCCAAGGTTGTTGAACCAATCCACATGTTTGGGAGGTTAATTCACTTATAAGCTTCTTATGAAAACACTGCCATTATCTTTTCAATACGGATTCAGCCCTCATCTCTTCAGGACCTCGTTTTATCCTTATGTAAAAACAGGGAGACCAGTGGTTCCCTGGGAGAATTAGAAATCTTGCAGAAGGAAATGATGACTTTGACCCCATTTTGTTAACAGACGACCTCAAGCAATCATTCAGCTTGAAAAGAAATAGGAACGTGGACCTGGCATCCGCATTCTACTGCTTAAAGAAATCTAGCAGAGGATAAAATGTCTCAAACTATTAAAGCTGTTTAAAAGGTCCCCCACCCCTCACTATCCAAAAAAGGAAGCTCTAAAATGCAGGGGTGAATCACATAGAATTATAGGGTTTCAGAGCCAGAGAGGACGTCTGTGAGCATCAAACCCCACCTTCTTTGAAAGATGAGGAAACTGAGGCTCAGTGAGGTGAAATGACTGGCCCAAGATCACATGCAGATGAGGATGGGGTGAGCACGATTTTCCCTAGTCACTATTTCCCACACCTTCCCACCATCCCTGACGCTGTCAGTCCTACAGGAAAATGATTTGTCTTTTGCTGCTTGTGGAGCTCAGTGTCTGGCATGTGAGGACCACAGCCCAAATGTAGAGAGCCCATCTGTCCAGATGGAGAGGGACCTCTTCCCTCCAAGGGTGCAGGCAACAGCCCAGTGAACACACATGGACTCTAAACTTTCTATTCTCCTTGCAGCTGGGGAGTCTGGAAATTAATTGGTCAAGTCAAATGAAAACCATATTTAGGGTTGTGTTTTCCCCAGAGGTCATGAAATAGGAGATTGAGGGATGAGAGCTGGTAGGCTGCTTCCCATCCTTTATGGAATCTCTACAGCATTTCAGCATCTTCTCTGGCTCTATCCGAATTCTTTCCTCTTTCATATGACTGCCGGGCAGAAAGACATTTTCCCCAAATGAGGCTGAAGCAGAGGGATGGGGACAAGGCTGTCTCAGAATTCCTGGGTCAGGTGACAAGGAATAGTGGCGGCTGCGGTGAACACAGTTCTCTCTCTCTCTCCTTTCTACTTCCTGTCAGCAAAGGGGGCTAAGAATAGTTGCCATGTTCCTGAACATCAGCAGGATCCGTGAGCTCACGTTTAGAAAGCAGAAAGATAGCTCCTTGTCAAAACACCCAGCTGCTGCTGGGACAGGTTTCATGGGCATTGTGGATACGTAGTAAGAGAAGTCTTCAGAAGACACCAAAGGGCTCTAGCTGTGATTGGCAGGGAGTGCCTTTGGTTGTCTTGGGTGACTCCGAGGTGACTGCCGGATGCTGTGGGTGCAGGATGTCAGGTGGGGCCCACAGGCAGTGAGACAGTGAAGTGACAGAGGGGCCAGGCCCCACCGCGGCTTTTCTGGAGTGCTGTTCTTTAGCACAGCCCTGTTGAAGCCAGGAAAGGCGCCCTGAGCATATCACCAGGAAGGGGCTGTTGCAAAGAGCAGGAGGTAGCACTGGTGGGGAATGGGTTCCCAAACCCCAGTCCTTGTGAATTTCCAGCACCCTCAGCCACGCCCTGGTAATTGGAACAGGAGCCAGAACCCACATGGGACAGCGAGGGAGTCCAGAGCTCAGCCCCAACCAGGCCCACTTACCACCAAAGAAGGCTCTACAGTTGACTGAGCAAATGCTCCAGAGAGAAAAATCTAGACCCTGGGTCAGAGAGAGGGAGAGCAGGAGGATGAGGTTTAGAACCAGTTTTAAAACAAGTCAAGATTAATCTGTCACGTGGGGGCTCCTGTAGAGATGCCCCTTCGTTCTGGGAATCCTCAGCTTTCTTTAATAAAGGCTTTCTAAGCCATTCCTTCTAAGCATTCGTGCCCGGGGCAGAGTCCTGCTGATAGTGACTGCTTGATACGATACGCATTTGCTGAAGTGAATCTACTGGAATTCTGTGTGATCCCCAGGAAGAGAGAATGTCAGAGGTGGAAACAGTGAGAAAGGATTGTTGAGGACTGATCCAGTCCACCCTGCAGCTTCCAGATGAAAGGCCAAGGGCAGGGAGGGGAAGGGTCTTGTCCAGGGTGGAAGACCCAGTTGGAGGGAGCAGCAGGATAGACCCAGGCCCTGATCATGTGTGATTTTGCATTAGCAGAACAAAAGCTGCAGCCAGGACTTCCTCCACTGCCTTCTACCCTGTGAAGGGCTCTGCCTCTGCCTGCTCACCGGGGACAGGAATGTGTAGGTCCCTGGCGAGAAGCCCAAGCAACAGAGGCAGCAGTGAGTGTGGCTCCTGCTGGGTGGCTTTGATGCCAGGGTCTCCTGCCTGATCTGACCTCAGTTCCATATCCTTTGTGAGCTTGCCCTGCCTAAATTTCAAGATTCCATGGAATGCTTCCAATTCGCCCCATGGATGGGAGCTGAAGTTCTCAAAACAAATCTGACTGTCCAGCCCCTTCATGAGAGGTTCCTTTGTGACTGATCAGGCCACCCTCTCTCCTGGGGAACATTATGCCTCTTGGGTCTGGCCCTGCCCATCTCCCAGAAACAGAAATGCCATGGGTGGGGGTGGAGGTGGGGTGGCAGGAAGAGATGCTTTGGAGAAGGGGGTGAGGGTTTTAAGCTTTTGGGGTATGTTACATAAGACTCATCCTTACCTATGTTACCTTCAGTTAAGCCAGTGATCTCCCTAATGATCTGGGGGCGAGTGGGTAACTCTGGGAATGGGAATTCTGGATCAGGGTTTGCAGAGTAAGAACAGTGGCTCCCAATGTCCACTGCCAGCATCAGGGTATGGCTGTGAGCTCTTAGAGGGCAGGAATGGGGTTTTTAAACATATGCCTCTCATAGTCCCTCGCCCACAGTCAGTACTTCACACTGCTGTTAAACTGAATGGGAAGCAGGAGATACTCAACATAATAATATCCAGTACTCATTAAGGGATGGTCATGTGCCAGGCACTATGTGGAACATAGCCCCATGAAGCTCATTAATGTGCCCAAGGTCAAGCAGCCAAATATGTGGCAAAGGTGGGGTTCAACCCCTGCCCTGTGGCTCCAGCACAGGCACTCCCAGCCTCTCGTCAGTGCTGCCACTTATGGGACTGTGCAGGCCTGGGGGACCAGGGCGGGAAGGTACAGAGGATGGTAGGAGCCCCTGGAGCTGCAGACAGTGCTAGAATCTCCATCCAGGCAAATGGGAGGTGGGTGGCCATGGTCAGGAGTGGACCAGGCAGCCCCTCACCTGGGAAATAGGCAGAGGATCAGTGCACAAGCTCCCTTCCTAGAGCGTCTCACCAAAGGCACCACGATGGTTCATCCCCCGTTCCCTCCCAGGCTGCTCGGATCCTATTCCGATCTGCACTATGGCTTCCTCGAGGATGCCCTGGTGGACCTCACAGGAGGCGTGATCACCAACATCCATCTGCACTCTTCCCCTGTGGACCTGGTGAAGGCAGTGAAGACAGCGACCAAGGCGGGCTCCCTGATAACCTGTGCCACTCCAAGCGGGGTAAGTCAATGGGGAGCCCTTTTGCACCAGTTCAAGCCTTTCCTCAGCCAGGAATGCTCAGCCAGGGGCCCATTCAGCTAAGGAGGGTATGGCAAGCTGCCACCATTAACGAACACTGATAGCGTGCTTTACCCGGGTCACCTCATTGAACCCTACAGTAGCCTGCCTCTAAGACATAAATTGCAGAATTCACTTCACAGAAGAAAAGGTGGGCTCACAGAGGCTACCTAAGGTGCTCACCAACACACAGCTCATAAGTGGCTGGACAAGTCTTCCAATGCTGCTGCGCCAGAGCCTGGACCTACTGCTACAGCTCCCAAGCAACCAGTGGGCTTTACCATGCACTGGAGAACGCAGCTTCAGCTCCTTTGTATTTTGCCTTAAGTTTACACAGAGCCCCCCAGGGCCCTCTGATGCTCACTGGCTCTAATGGCAGCACCCAAGGGCAGCATGACCCATTTTGAAAAGCTTGGGTGACCCTCCAAATTATTTGAGTCTGTTCTGAGACATCTGGTTTCTATCCACGGGGATGCTTCCTTCATCTTGAAACATGTGGGCTTTGAGTCACACATCGCTAATCCAAAATGCCACCAGAAGCCCAAGATGCAGTTTAAACTCCAGTTACTCCCAGTGTGGGGGTCAAGTGATTCTTGACTCCTGCAAATGTCCCAGCAGACATATTTGTGCCATGTCTCACTGACGACATGTGGTTGGTGGAGAGAGTAACCCAGGCCCTCGGGACTCCACGGGGTTCTATCACTCATGGGGGTGGTGCCCTGAGGCATGAAATCCCTGGGGCCTCAGACACCCAATGGCCTTCCAACTCTGCTGCTCTAGAAAAGAGTTCCAGGCCATATACCAGTCCCAAGTGAGTCAGTGGGGCCCAGATGGCTCAGTGGCTGTTTGGACTGTGTTTTTCTATTTCTTTGAAGAACCTGTAGATGTCTAATGTTTGATCTGCTTTTCTGCCTTGAAGCCAACAGATACAGCACAGGCGATGGAGAATGGGCTGGTGAGTCTGCACGCCTACACTGTGACTGGGGCTGAGCAGGTAAGGCTGGCTGCTGGCCTGTCCAGCTCTCCCCTGGCCTCTGCCCCAGTGTTCTTGTTCCTCTCAATAGGGGCCAGAATCACATGAAAGCCCAAGAAAGATGAAATGAGGATTTATCACCCTTGCCTCTGTGGTGACATGCACCATGGACAGCCTCAGCTCCTTCTGTTCATCCAGAAGTTCTGACTCCCAGTGTCCTACTTTCTGAGAACCCACCAGAGATGTTGCTGTCCTGTTGCTGATCTCAGACAGCTCTGACTGTCTATCTAGACTGGGAGATTAGCCCCAAAGGAGGTAGAATGAACTACCCAGTTGACTCCAGGGAGGAAGTTTTGCCCTGAAAGGGGTTTTATTTGTTACATGCAAGCTAAATTGTTGTAACAAAGACACTCCGAAATATAGGGTCTTAAGACAAAGTTCATTTCTCTCTCAGGTAAGCAGGTGATGCCAGGATTAGTAGGTGGCTCTGCCATCCTCGACATGGAGCTTCCATCCGGGAGCCCAAGACAGCTGCTTTGATCCCTCATCTCCCAGCCAGGGGAGAGAAAGAGGCCAGGGGACACTCATACGTCCATATAGAAGGCATGAATTGGAAGAGGCATGCATCATTTCTCTCACATCCCATTAGTCTAAGCTTAATTATATGACCACACCAAGGCCAAGGGAGGCTGGGACATACACTGTCTAGCTGGGCCCCATATGCCCAGATAAAACTTTATTCTCATGGAAGAGGAGGAGGCTGGCGCTGTAGGACAATCGTGCTCCTCAGTGGAAGAATTGACTTTGGCTGGACAAAAATGTGTGTGATCACTGGCCTGGAAAATACTACTGAAGCACAGCCTTCTCCGTTCATAAAGGAAGAAGCTGAGACCTGATAGGAGAGATGTCTTTCACGAGGTTAGATAGATAGCACCTGAGAGACAGCTGGCCTGGACACTCTGTCTCTTTAGTGTCCGTCTACATTTGTCACCACACTTGCGGTGACAGCACTTCCTGGCTATGGGATGGTTTCCTGCAAGTGTTCCCTGATCTCTGTATTTCCCACAACACTTGAGGCCTAATAATGTCTTCTAAGCCCTGAGAGACCAAGTTCCAAACTCTAGGGCACATAATTTCTCCCAGGACTTTATGGACCAAGGACTGCAGAGCATCAGGCTCTATGTGTGGCTTTCTCATACTTGCCTGGCCTCTCCTCCTTTCCCACATGTCCTTCCTCTCTCTACCCTTCTGTCTCTCTTGTCCATAGACCTGAGGCCAGTTGTTCCATTGTTTCATGTTTTGATCGGTGTCCCAATCACAAAACCAAGACAGTATCTCCAATCTCTAATGAATGCTTTTTGGACAATAGGTAATTATCCAAAATTGACCTCAGCACTTCCAGATTCATGGAAAGAGAGCTGTTATCAATTAGTAATACCTGTTTGGGGCATGAGATGAGGAAGTCAGGTGCCTTTGCAATGTATTTGCCATTCTTGGACAAGATCCTTTTTATACATTGAGATAGCCTTTGTTTCTCCTCTGAACACAGGGGAGAAGGGACTCGTGTACCCAGAGGTCCAGATGACCTTGGAGCATGAGTCCCTGCAGAGGCTGGCTGTGGAGATGGCAGTGACTGCTGGGTTGCAGAGCAGCTATGTGAACACCTAGGGTGACAAAGGGGAACTTGGGAGTCCAAGTGTGGGCTCAGCTGCCGTTTGGGCTCCTGATCATGACACCCACAGCTCGAACATTTGTGCCCCCATAGTGTACACTTGGAGTTGTTTCAATAATATACCGAGTGGTCTAAACAGAGCACCTCCCCTGGGAAGACAGGTGATCAAGACCGCATGTCCCGTGTAATCCATCCCTGCTCCACCATTCCATGTAGCTGACACTTCCCAGAATGTGTTCTAAGAAGCACTAGCCTCTATGAAAATGGGTTTCCAAATACATTTGGAAAAGCAACTCACGATATCCCCTCCTTGGAGATTCAGAGTGTACATTCACATTTTAAGGACTCTAAGAGGCCTGTATGAACAGTGCAAGCACTGCTGGTTTTTATTGTACCATTAGCCACACAACCATTTTTGCTAGGAATAACTATTAATGGTCAGTGGAACTGGCATTCAGGATAATTCATTTGAGGAAGTACTACTGCAGGGTAGATAACTCGGGCTACCTCCTGCCCAGTAGCACCTTTTCTGAGCACTGAGCAGGGTCAGAGGCAGAGTCAGAGGCCAGGGAGTGAAGAAGCATGTGGCTGGCCCATTCTTAGGTGTAGCCATGGCCTTGGCCTCGAGTGTGACCCCTGCTCCCCCAAACCAAGGCCCGTGCGAGCACCAATAGGTCACTGTCATAAAGGAGGGACACAAGGGCCCAAGAACTTGACTTGGTTAAAGATTCCTCCTCCAGAGAGAGGAAGTTCTAACTCTGAACCACAAGTGCTAAGATTAAACCAGCCCATAAATGTGGCATGCTTTTTAATCTGCTCATCCTCCCTCTAGGCAGGACACAGACAGGAAGATAAATGAAATTGGCATTTTTTATTATGCACCTAGCTCAGTCGGCGATTCCCCTGGGCAAAGGGGTGAGTGTTTATCTGCATGCCTCATTTAGCCCTGCTTTCAGCCCCTTTGAATCGCAGGCTGCTTTTCTCCCCCACGCCCACTGGAGCCCCTGAGTATCTGTGAGGCACTGACGGTGGCTCATTAAGCTGTTTGGGACACCAAGTGACCATTGCTTGTGTCCCTGCTCCATGGGCTCTGTCAGGTGCTGGCAGTTAACAATAAACTGCGTATCCATCCTGGCTAACACGGTGAAACCCCGTCTCTACTAAAAATACAAAAGATCAGCCGGGCAGTAGGCGGGTACCCGCCTGTAGTCCCAGCTACGCGGGAGGCTGAGGCAGGAGAATGGCATAAACCCGGGAGGCGGAGCTTGCAGTGAACCGAGATCGTGCCACTGCACTCCAGCCTGGGCAACAGAGCAAGACTCCTTCTCAAAAAAAAAAAAACAACAACAATAAATGGCGTGCAAGGCCTGGGGTGCCTTAGGGTAGGGCAGACAGGGATGGAAAACCTGGGTTTGTGCCTCTTAGAGGCATTGCAAGTCAGAGCCCCTTCTGCTGAGGTACTGGCCAGGGAGCGGGGCAGGCAAGGGAAGCAACAGAAAAGAGCCTTATCCGAGCCAGGCTCCTGGGCCCGTGTGTGACTGTGCGGCTCCGGCAAAGCAATGCCCCACTGATGAGCATGGGAATTGACCAGGTGGCTCAAGGGTCACAGTCGAGGCCAAGGTCACAGCCACATCCAAGAACGAACCTTTACTCATGCCTAATTCCAAAACTAGGAGCCCGGACTTTAGATACTCACCGTGGCTGGATTGGAATTCTGCCTCCGCCGCTGTCTTAGCGGTATTGAGAAAGTTGCTTAGCTTTTCTAGTGCCGTTTCCTTAGCGCACATCAGCCCGCACCTAGCTCTGAGCCCTGCCTCCACCTGCGGCTTCTCTTCCACACAGCGATAGTCTATTCTATTCAGAATTGTCCTTCTCCTCTGACCAAGAATCATGGAGCAAGTTCGCCCCTTTCCTCACCCCTCTGGGCCTCTGTCTCCTCAGACAACATTAGCACAGATTGATATCACAGCTACAGCTCAGTCATATTTTAATTCCTCTCGCCATGCTGAGGGCTGCCTGCTCCCGGGGATGCAGATTCAAGGGTTGGCTGCTGTGTTGTTGTCACTTTCCCACAGTCCTGCCCTCTGGCTTAAGTGGTGTGAGGGAGCAAAGGGGTAGACCTCCTTATCTGAAGTGCACGACTATGAGTTACCCCAGACAGGGGGCAGGGAGAAAAGAAAGGAAGGAGGAAAGGAGGGAGGGAAAGAAGAGGGAAGGCAGGGGGTAAAGAAGGAAGGGAGGGATGGAAGGAGGAGAAAAACGAGGGAGGGAGGGAAAAAGATAAGAAGGAAGGGGAAGAGGGAGGAAGGAAGAGACAGAGGAAGAGAGGAAGAAAGGGAGGGAGGGATGAAGGGAGGCAGAGAGAAAGGAAGGAAGGGAGGGAAGGAAGGAAGGAGGGAGGGAAGGAAGAATAGGAGAAGGGAAGGAAAAAGGATAGGGGCAAGGGGGGAAGAAAGGAAAGAAACAGAAGGAAGGAGGGAAGAAAGGGAGGGAGGGAGGAAAAGGAAGGAAAGAAAGAAGGAAGGGAAGACGAGAGGGAGTAAGGGAAAGAAGGAGGGTAGGAAGGGAGTGAAGGATGGAGGGAGGGAGAAAGGGAAAGAAGGAAGGGAGGGAGGAAGGGAAGGGAGGGAGGAAGGAAAGGAAAGAGAGGGAGAGAGGGAAGTTCAGGATATTGTTGGCCATCTTCTCTCAGACCAAGGTGTCTCATCAGCTCCGGGATGCAGGACGAGGAGGGCTAGGCTTGGCTATCTTGGTTCACAGGCCATCTCAGTCTTGCTCAAATCGGCCTCCTCTACCCTCCTCACTCACGACAGTGCTGTTGAGACTGCCCCATAGCTCCCACTGGGCTGCCGGCAGAGAATCAGGCTGTGTCTGTGGAACAGAGATGCCATCCATGACAGGGCTTGGAGGAGGCTGGGGAACCATAACATTCTCTGCAGCCCGAAGCAACATCCCCTGCTGTTTATCTGCTATTAAATCTCAACTCACTCAGGTTCTGGGATTCAGTCTTAGGGAATGATAAAGTTGCATCTACCCTTGCAAGGGGCTGAGCGGAATGAGGGGCCATTTCCTCGTCTATCTCATTCCAACGCCATGCAGGCAGTAGAGAGACACTGATTTTTTTTTCCCTTTCAATTTTTTTTCTGGCTGCAGCCAAATGAGGTCAGAAGTTAAATTGGTCCTTGGAGGTAAAAAGCAGCTGCATTCATCCCCCTTTCTGCTGACTTTTGCTGTAGAGCACTGACAGTTTCCTTTTCTGTTTTCTTTACAGATTCAATACAGAAGCGGCTGGGAAGAAATTATCTCCCTGTGGAACCCCTGGGGCTGGGGCGAGACCGAATGGAGAGGGCGCTGGAGTGATGGGTATGGCTTCTGGAAACCTCTCTCCATCCTTGACAGAGTGCTTGGTGTCGGTAGAGCCTCCTGCCCATGAGAGCAGGGGCTATCTAGCCACTGCGCATCTCACTGCAGGCCTGTCCAGCTCACACCTACATGTGGCTATCGGTCCATCTCACGCTCCTGTGATGCCATCCGCCAAGCAACTATGGGGCACCTACTGTGTACACCCTGTACTAAGTGCACTGTGTTAAGTGGGTGTTGTGAGGTATATATGGATGACAAGACCCAGTGCCCACCCTCCAGAAGGTTACAGTCTACAGCAGGGAATCCACATTCCTAGAATTAGTAAAAGTGGCGGGAGGCAAGGCAGGCAGGAGCCAAGCCCCGACTTGCCAAGACACAGATGGAGAGAAGGAACTGCATCCCTTGGAGGGACCCATGGGATTCTGATCCTGAGCATGTCACATCATCAGGGTGGAAAAGGTGTCCTAACTGGGGGCAGTTGGGGAAACTGATGCAAAGATCTGGATGATGTTTTTGTCCAATCTACTCAGCTCACCAGTCTTGCCCTACTGCTCTGGATGCCCATGAGTACTCGGCGCCTGGGATATAAATGAAAAGCTGTGCCTGCCCACACTTAGAACAGAAGGGACAGGAGCTAAGATGTCCCATGGGGGCCCAGCTGTGTGGTCAGTGCTTTCCCCAGGGAACTGGGCTGGCATTTCCCAGCTGCCAGAGGGGTGGACCCCTAGGCCCCCAGCCCCTTGCTGACTATGAAGGAGACAGTAGTCCTGAGAGGACAGAGGGGCCGCAACAGGTTACTTGCTCCTCTGGGCAGCCAGTGAGGCTCAGCCCGGTCGCATTCCTCCAGGGTCTGTGTCCATCCGTGAAAAATGTCGTGACACAGCAGCTGCTGCATCATCGCCCATGGGGCTGGGGGTGGGGAACATGATCTGAAAGGAAGTGCAATCCATTCAGAACAGGAACGAGCCCAGCACACAGTGAAATCAATACAGTGAGGACGGTGCATTCTGGAAGGTGAATGCAGAGCCAGCCAGTTCTAGGCCTGATGCCCCAGGCTAAGCTGTGGCAGGACCGCTCCGATCCCCCATGACCTTGGCACCCCTGAGCACTCAGCCAGTGTGGATGAAAGTATGATTGGGATGGAGGGCGAGGTAAGCAGAGATGGAATAAGGGATGAAACAGCACAGTGAATTCCTAGAATAAACCTAACTGTGACCTTAGATGCCCCTGCGAGAATCGGGCAGCCGAACCCCCTCCCTGCCCCCGTTTCTCCTCTCTCACCTCTATTCTTTCTTCCTTCCCAGGTGTATCCTTTGCCCTTTCCAATACAAATCCTAATAACCTCTGGCCTTTTCCAGTTCTCCTTCCCAGTCATTACTCCAAGTTGCCAAATATGTCCCAGAGGGTGACAGGATCAGCCAGCGCCCCTGATTTGAGGCTGCCTCTTGGGATAGAAGTAGAGGGAAGGCAAATGACAATGACAGATTCCGTAGGGTAGGAGAAGAGGCAGTATATTCACAATTGATAATTTGCCCGTGTTTCCCATGCTAAATATCAAATGACCAGTGAAGGCAACAGGGGACACCAGGGTTTGGGGAAGAGAAGCTTCCCGTGGGCTGGCATGTTCAGGGAAAGCTTCCTGGATGGGACTGAACTTGAGTTGGCCTTGTGGCAGAGGAAGTATGACTCACTTCAGAAGAGATCACTAGATAGGAGGGGGACGCATAGGCTATGGCACCCAGCTGGGAACATTGATAGTCTGTTCCGGGCCAACAAGCCGGCCTGAGGCAGAGGAAACTGGGAGAGAGAGTGCTGGGAGCTGACACAAGACAGCCTGATGCCGGAAGTCTGGATTTATCCCCTGCAGGCATGGGCATAAATGAAGGCTTTTGAACATGGCCGTGATGTTTGCAGAGCAGGGACTGGGGGAGACGGATCTAGCAGAACCTGTTCTGTTGGATCTCGTATTGTACCTTGGCTGACTGCTGAGGGTCACCACTTTGCACCAGAAACCAGGCTGGAAGGAAGTGACGGGGACTGCATAATCACTGTCTCCAGGCAGGTGGTCGATTTCTTCCCTACTTTTTAGGAATGGAGATGGATGGAGAGCACTGGATGGTCTAATCTCAGCCATAATTGAAATTTCAGTCACACACACTTAAAGGCAAACTTGCATGAATCAATAGCGTATTGATTTACACTACATTTATTCTCCCTCACACATTGCAGAAAATGTAATTATCACTTAATTATAAAATTGCCATTTTACAATACCACATCTGACTGCCTCAGCCTGCAGCCGGAAGCCTGAGTGGTGGCCCCTGCCTTGCTGTCCTAGCACAGAGGGGACCCAGGCTCCCCATGCAAGCTCATCCATGAGAAAGGTCTCATTGAGCTTTTGTGCCTCTGAAACCCATTGCTTACAAGCATGCCTCCCCTCTAAGGAGTGGGCTGAAGGAGCAGCTGCTCCCTTCTGCTTGTGAGGGTCTCTTCCTCACCAGAGACCCAAAGACTGGCTTCTGGAACACATCGTTCCAACGAAGTGGGCAGAATTAATTAATTAAGCAAACAAAAAATCACTGTATGCTATTAGGCATGCAATTACTTTTGCACCCACCTAATACATGCCAAGGCATGGGCAAAACACCTGTGATGATAGGATGGCCAGCCAGGCTCAGGAATCTCATGGTTCTGGGAGTCTAGTGAGACATAGCAACCAATACACAAAGTAATGGTAACATAGTGGGCTATGGAAGCTCAAAAGACCTGGGACAGAGGGCATTTGGAGGCCAAGCAAGGCTTCCCAGAGGCAATGCCCTTTAAGAGGAAAGATGAGTAAGAGCAGGTTACAGAACTGAGAGGAGGAAGAGGGCGCCAGGTGCAGGGAGCATCAGGGTGAAAGTTGGGCTTGGGGGGGTGGTGTTTTAAGGAAATGAAGACACTATTGCTGGAGAATAGAATTCAAGAGTGGGGGTAAGGTGAGGAAGCAAGAAACTGGTAACATCGGAGAGGGTGGCAGAGGCCAAAGTTCTCTTTAAGGAGTGTGAACTTCACCTTAAGAATAATATGGAACCACTGATAGGTTTTAAGTAGGGAAATAATATAATCAAGTTTACATTTTAGAAAGATCATTTCAATGGCAGTGTGGGAACGGATGGGAAAGTGGGCAGAACTGAGTTCAGGGAGACCAGGTGGATATCCAGAGGGAAGGGCAGGGAGCCTGAACTAGGGTAACAGCAGGAGGGAGGGAAATAAGTGCCTGGCTTTGAGAGGGGTTTAAGAGGTAGGATCAATTAATGAATGCTATTTGATGATTGTTTGGATGTGGGGGTGTGAGAGAGGGACTCCTCATGTTCTCGCTCAGGCAATAGGAGGTGGCAGAGGATGGGTACAGTCAGGGACAGGTTGATTTGAGGTCACTATGGGACTCTATTGGAAATGTGGGGTGAACTACAGCATAAATCCATCTGGACTTCAGGAAAGAAGACCAGGCTGGGGACAGATGTTTGGAAGTTGTCAACAGGTAGAGAATAACTGGGTCCCGTCCTAGGTAGAATGACGCTTGCCATGTGCTCCCCAGGAATGGTGACATGTACAGAGGGTCCCTGTTGACCCACACATGGTTGAGAAAAAATGCACTGGAAAATCTCACCCTGTGGTTTGTGTGTCCATGCTCAGGTCTCAGGAGTGGGAGGAAACCTGTGATCCGCGGAAAAGCCAGCTATATAAGAAACGGGAAGATGGCGAGTTTTGGTATTTACCCTTCTTATACAATGGTGTTTTAAATCTTTTATTGCCCAAGTCTTCAATCCCTACCCTTTTCCCTGAACATTTATGAAGGTGGAAAATAGCTTTGCAGAGACCTGTTTAGAGGGAGCCTATTTTCTCTACCAAGACACAAAAACTTTGGATGAAAAATTATTGTAGGCTCCCTCTTGGTGGGAAACTTATTTCAGTTATGAAATGCTGAACTTTCCAGGACATTTTAATAGTAAAAGAGAACACTGGCACCAAAGGCTTGAAATCTGTGGTTTCCTGGAAGCTAGGATGCATGGTTGTCATGCCCATATCCTCTGTACCATCTTGCTGGGACCCTCGAGCTCCCCAGTTTCCTCTAGTATGACCTCAAAAACAGCAGCAGGATGCAGACTCTATAGCTCTGGGTGAGACATGGACTTCATCACCCAGAAGTCACACAGGACTAGATGTTTTGAAAACACGTTGTCGGCCATATGCTCACATCTTAGAGCATGACATGTACATTCCTCAGAGGGTTGTCTGGTTTACGGAGTGATGTATTTCAATGGAAATTAGCATGTGTGGAAAGGAGCATGGATCTAAATAATTAAGAATCAGAGGGACAAATATAAATTAGAAGGAAATCTTTCCCAGTATCTCTGGTTTAATCACAGTAGGAGGTGGGATTTTAGGTGTGGAATCCATTTTAGGCTGATAAAGACCTCAACAATAAATTTGGCAAAACACCCTAGAGGAAAAGCAATTTTCCTAGCAGCTTAGAGGACCCAGAGCAGAGAGAGACTGGCAGTCGTCCCACTGACCATGAAAGGGCTCACCATTGGATCAGTGGGTTAAGGAGATGGCAGTAAATGATAAAGCTTCCGCCAGGTGACCGGCAGACCCCAGAACTTGACTGTGTCCTTGCCTTGCCCTCCCAGCCACTGGAGCAGAAGGACTGAAAAGATAGAAGGGTGCTTGATGGTGAATGAGCCAGAATCAGACACTGGCCTCTGGGCAGGACAGTGGCTATGCTGTGAAGTCATAGGAACCCCCAACCTGGGGACACAACCCCCGGTCACTGAGTGATGTATATCTGTTTTTAACAGGATGTCATGTCAAGATTTCCAACAGAAATTCATCGCCATGTTTATATGTAGCGAAATTCCAATTACCCTGGACCATGGAAACACACTCCACGAAGGATGGTCCCAAATAATGTTTAGGAAGCAAGTGATTCTAGGAAACACTGCAGGTAATCATGACGCTGGTGGTCACACTGCCCAACTGGAAGCTGGCTGCCCCAGCCCAGCCCTTGCATGGCTTCAGCTCTCTCTGGTCCTTGATTCTGGACCATGAGCCTGAAGCTGAAAGGAGGGGAGTTTGTCAGCATGAAGAGACAGCGACTGCTCCTCTAAGTAAAATGATTGCTGTAGGGGCCAAGTAGGACAATCTCTGATGTGATTCTCCCCCAGCCCTCCATGCTGTGCCAATATCCTTCCACTAACACCCTCCCGCTTCCTGGGAGGAGAGTGGGCTCACCACCCTCCAGTAAATGTCCAGGACAAGGAGGAGGGCTGCAGAAAGAACACAGGAAAAGAGTCAGGGCCTAGGTTGGACCCTTGTCTTTGCCACATACTGGCCTTGTGATGTTGGAAGCATAATTGGTCACCCTGTCCTCAGCCTCCCCAATACTCAGCAGTGGAATTAGTCATACCTGTCTGTCCTTGAGCCTAGAGAGCACTACCTAGACACAAGGGAGACTATCCCTGCTGTGTCTTGGCAGGTATGTCCCTGCTGAAGTCCCACAGGTAGGCGCATCTGAGCCTGTCCTTGAGCTCCCCTGAGATGAATCTTGTTGATCATGGCCTTGGGAAAGTCACATTCCCTCCCTGTCCCTCTCATTCCCTGTTTGTGGCATTGTTGAGTGAAATAGCTCCCTGTGAAGAGGAACAAGAGTGTGCTTATATATTCTTGATAAAAGAGGCTGCGTAAACAATGCATTTGTGTGTGTGAGTGTGTTTGTTGTGTGTTTGCACCCAGGGATGCATATGCATCCCTTCCTCTGGGCACCTGCCTGTCGGGATGGTTGGTTTGAATGAGCCCATACCCCAGGGTGTCCCTCTTTTTTACCTCCAGGCTCTAGTGATCTACAGAACTTCTGCCCAGAGAGCCTTGTCACCAGGAGGTCTTGGGCAGAACCTCAAGAGCTGTTGAGTCACTCTTGGGCAGCAAATTTACTGATTCCTCTTCCTGAGCTGCACCTCTCTGATTATAGGGCCAAGGCCCTCTCCCCTGGATACAATGCTTGTCAATGAACTAACAAAACCTTTACATCAGGGCCATTTTTAGTAATACCTTACAATGGAAAAAGAAAAGGGAGCCAGCGATCAAGCACCTGCTATGTGCTGCAGATGCATTTTAATGCACCATCTTATCCAGTCCTCGCAGCACGTCCATGCTATGATGGTCCTCTACGCCTCCCCACTCCCTTGCAGAGCTCCCCCATTGTCAGTGCAGTCTTCTGATGTGTATCAATTCATCTCTATCTTGACTTATCTTCATTCTTCCATGTATTTGAATCTAATGGTTTCCACATTAGCTTGCTCTCTCTTATTCTGGCTTTGATAAGCATGCTTGGATAGAAGAGTACTGCAATTGCCATCTCACTGCCTGTTTTCCTGTCTCTAGTTGTGCTTGGGTGGTTCATGCCATTTCAAGGCTCTGATGGTTACCACCAATGCATAAGCTCACATGTAGCTGGGAACTCTGGAATTTCACTTATCATTATAAAATAGACTTTGACTTTACAGTTTAAGAAATATTTTTCACACAGTAGGGACTATACAGCCTCTCCTGTGTTTAAGAGGAGGAAACCAAGGTTTAGAAAATTAACTTGTATCTCAAGTAGTAACTGTGGGGATTGGGATCCAGGCCTTAGGTCTCCAATCCAGAGTTCACAACACAACCCCACAGAGCTCTCTGCACTGGATATGGCCCTGCCCAGGAGTCCCAGGAGTGGAGCTGGGCTCTAGTAACAGCTCTTTCTGATGCAGGAGGACCTCGGAATGATGCTCAATTCAACTTCTCTGTGCAAGAGCCAGTGGAAGGCACCAATGTTGTTGTGTGCATCACAGTTGCTGTCACACCATCAAATTTGAAAGCAGAAGATGCAAAATTTCCACTCGATTTCCAAGTGACTATGGTAAGGCAGCCTGCTTCAGGGCTTTCCCTTGTAGAAATTTAGTGTAAACCTTGAGATGGGGAGAACAGCTCTGGCCAGGCTGGGAGATTTGACTGCACCACAGCCTTGGAGATAAAGCCCAAAGAGGCTGTAGCATTCATGCAGTCCAAGTCTAAATGTGCAAAAAATCTGAGGCCAGAAAGATGACACTCGACCATGATTACAGTGGGACTCACCTCCTCCCCGTGTCCCCTGTCAGCGTTTTCTGGGATGCTGCAGAATCTAATGCTTGCTACTCAAAAAGTGGTCTGGGCCAAGACCAGCTGTTCTAACAAAGCAGATTCTGGGCTTACTCCAGACCTTCTAAATCAGAATGTTTAAGGACAGAGCCTGAAAATCTGCATTTTCATAAGCTCTCCAGAGGCTTATGCACATTAAAGTTTGAGAATCATTGGCTAAACTTTGGAAGTTGCTTAGGAAAAAAATGAGCTGTCTAAACTATTCTGAGTATAAATCCAGGAGGTGTGTTTTTCTCTTACGTTTAGACCAAAGTCGAGTCATCGTCTGGTGGCTGGCATGCAAACTTCTGCTTGGCTACCCTGAGGCCAGGTTTCCTTTCCACCTAGGCTCTCTCTCCTTTCATGGTTTTATGAAACTTTTATTTTAGGTTTGGGGGTACATGTGAAGGTTTCTTACATAGGTAAACATGTGTCGCGGGGGTTTGTTTTACAGATTATTTCATTACCCAGGTATTAAGCTCAGTATCCAGTAGTCATCTTTTCTGCCCCGCTCCCTCCTCCCACCCTCCCCACTCAAGTAGATCCCAGTGTCTGTTGCTTCCTTCTTTGTGTTCATAAGTTCTTATTATTTAGCTCCCACTTATAAGTGAGAACTTGTGATATTTGCTTTTATGTTCCTGCATTAGTTTGCTAAGGATAATAGCTTCCAGCTCTATCCATGTTCCCAGAAAAAACAGCTGTTTTTGTGGCTGCATAATATTTCACAGTATATATGTACCACATTTTCTTTATCCAATCTGTCATTGATGGATGGGCATTTAGGTTGATTCCATGTCTTTGCTATTGTGAACAGTGCTGCAATGCACAGTCACATGCCTGTGTCTTTATGGCAGAATGCTTTATATTCCTTTGGGTATATACCCAGTAATGCGATAGCTGGGGGAATTCATTTTTTTAAAATATCATTTAAGAGAAAAAAGCTACAAAAGAAAATCTGATCTCTCTACTCCCTGCTATTCCCCCAAACAATTCACTGCATCCCCCAAATCAAGTGAAGTTTCTCAAATCATACACCCCACAGCTTCTTTGCACTAATGTGGATAATTAAGATCATGCACTCATCAGATGCTGGGATCCTCTCTCCTCATAATAGAGTTGAAGAGACTGAGGCCCCGAAAAGTGAAGTGACATGGTCAGAGTTAATGGCAGAGCTGAGACTGGCTTCCAGAGGTCCCCCAAACCTTCAGTCAAACACACAAGTCACCTTTCTGAGCACCAGGGATATCAGAGGTCCTTTAACAGACTGGGCTGGAGCTTGAATTACAGGGTCTCTAGGAATGATTTCAGTTTCTGTTGACTGAGCTGAAGGCAAAATTCACAGCCTTGGGTGTCAGTGCATTTATGGACAGACACGGCTCCTGGGTACCCCAGACATGGCTGAACAATCCTATGCATTGGCTGTGGTTTACACTAATAAGAGGGCCTCACAGTGAGAGAATACAGATTGTGTCTCTCTAATCAGAAATGCTTTGGACAAGACATATTTTGCATTTGAGATTTGGAGGATTTTTGCATTATATACTTACTGATTCAGCATCTCTAGTCCAAAAATTCAAAATCCAAAATGCTCCAATGAGCACTTCCTTTGAGTATCATGTTGGTGTTCAAAAAGTTTTGGATTTTGGAGCATTTTGCATTTCAGATGTTCAGGTTAAGGATGCTCAACCTGTACTTCAGAAGTACAAGCATGTTCACATTCATTGTCTCAAAAGCACAATTAGCCCCACTTTTGTAGGTGTGGAAGCTAAAGCTCAGAGAGGAATGACCTATGCAAGGTGCACCTTGGAGGTGACAGGGGTGTTTGATCCCAGGACTTAGGGTCTCAGGTCCAGGGCTCTCAGTAGGGCTTAGGTGCATGCCTTTCTGGTGATACTCATGGCTCCAAAAACCACAAAGATTCTGGCTCTAGCAGAAGGAGAGCTTTTGTGTTCTGCTCTCCTTGACCATATTTCCATTTCCCAATTTCAGGAATTCGGTGGAGAGAAATCACTGGGGTTTAACACAGTAGTTTTGAGGTGCCTCAAACCTGCTGATGATATCAAAGAATATCTCTTAAGGATGCAGTAGTACACCGTTGTTATTTTCATCACCACCTGGTACCTGAACACCTTTTCCACTTTAAGGGAATCCCGGTGGGAGGCAGGGCCCAGCCTCCTACTGCAAGCAGCTAGAGGCCAAATATTCCCTCAACCAAGCCCTTGGATGCAAAAGTTGTAGACTTGTGACCCAGGCCTGCCCAATTAAATACTCCCTTCATCTCCCCCTCACCCCTCACACACACACACACTCAGTCACTCAGAGCCTTGGCATTCGAGGAAATAACCAAAACAGGTGGGAACAGCTGAGGATTATTTGCTGTGTAGCCATCTTGTCTGGCCCCTGCCCACCTCTGCACTGCATTTTCTAGCATCCCATCGACATTGTGAGCTGTCCTTCCAAGAAGCATCTTTCAGCCCACCCCAGCCCGAGATAGTTTCCAGGGCTTTCAGACGAGAATTCCTGCTGACTCTGGTGCCTTCTAAGAGGACCCTCAGATTTTCCAGCTCTCACCTCTGGGAAGAAAAGGCTAAAGGCAGAAGGAGAGATTTGTGAAAGGCTGAGAAGGAACTGAGGCCCCTGGTCTGCCCAGCCAGGATTGACCAGGTCAAGCACCAAAGAGGCCTACTAGAAACTTCTCAGCCAACTCTTCCTTCTTCTGAGCTAAGACAGAAGCCCACAGAAGGATCAGAGCTGCCCCGGCACACATGCAACTTCTGAGGCTCTGTTCACATGGGTGACCATGGGCCTTGTGTTGGTTCACCCAAAGTCTTCACAGTTCAGGAACCCTATCAAGATTGTAACCACCCCATTTTTAAAATGACATCAAGCCCACTTTCCTACTTTTCTGCCAGAGATGTGTTACTTCTCACCATTCACCAATTTGCTGAAGGAACTCTCAGACCCAAGAGCTCCTCAGGCTTCCTGGAGATCCCAGCAGATCTTGCAAGATCCTGATTGAGTCAAATGTCAAAGAACAGTTCAGACTTGGACAACTCAAATGACACTGGGTTGCTTTCACAGTTCAGAATGTACCTGCCAGCAGCCAGGCTCTCAGAAGGCTCCAGGGCTCCAGTGCTGACCTGCTGATATGATGATGCTCCAGCCCTGGCATGGGTCTGTGACTCCCCAGTTGCTGTGGGAGCACTGCTCTGCTTTATGTCCAACCAGACCTTGAGGGTATATGAATAGGCAGGGAGAAGACAGGACAGTGAAAAGGATGAGGGTGGATGAGCCATTTCATCCTCACCTCCCTCAAAGTTCCTCCCCAAGGCCTGGACTTTCCACCTTCCTCCCAGCTCACCCTTGGCCTCCAGAGAAGTTGGCTAAGAGGTCTGTACACATGGGTGGGGCCCAGTGTCAACAATGGAAAATAATCAAGCCAACTAAGGAAGACATCGCCTGGTGGTGACAGGGCTTGATTACAAAGCAAGCAGCACAGCTTCCCCGATTCCCAACTCTGCTACTTAAACTGCTGAGCCTCAGTTTCTACACCCATAAAATAGGGAGCCCAGCATCGGCTTGCAGGATTATTGTGAATATCCAACACGTTACATAAAAGTGCTTTGCAAACTGTAGAGAGGCTTACAATGGAACTGCATCCTCAGGTATTCCTTCTACTACATGAAAAGACTGGAACATGGGTATCTCCCCATTCATAGGCACACAGACATTCCTACAAGCATCAGGGGTAGGAGTGCAAGAACAAATTCCCATCTATTTACAGTGGTCTGATAGAATAAAAGAAGTTGACTTCTCAGGGAAGCTCCCGATGTTAGGGAGCTTACATTTGCGCCAGGTTCTGTGCTATCTGTCAAAATCTCCCCCTTCCTTTCAATGCGATCATCATTGCTGTGAAGAGTAACCACACCTTTCAGGGCTGACCAAAGAATACCTCCTCCTCTCAGACACCTCCTTTTCTGCCTCAGTTTCCTTCCTCTTGCTGTTCTCTGCAATTGAGTGGGTTTCATTTTTCACAACCTCACACAGAGCATGAGTAACCAGTCATCCCAGTTCACCTCTAGGTGTGCCAAGGAACAGGCAGGCCACACAAGGAAGAGGAACATGTTCCACTTACAAATTTTTTGAGGTTATCCTCATTGATCCATTCCATAAAGCTATCAGAGGAAATCTTGACACCCAGTGGATCACCAAATCAGTCCACAAGCATGGAGAGATGTGTGGGCTGACATCTTCAGGCTGCAAGAGCCATGGCCTTGGAAAGGGCCATAAGTTCTACCACGCTATTGGTGGTTCTCACCATGCAACTTGGAGAAGGTGCAATATTCTCCAGCTCTAACGTTATCACAGATATAAGTAACGTTTGTAAAATTCATACCTAATAAATTTAGGACAGTCATGTCTGCTTACAGCTATTATGTGTCTGTTAAAACTAGTCTGCAGATTGGTCCATGAATGCTTTGTCGAATCATGAAAATTAGAGTGCAATAGTGTTTGAAGACTCTAAGTGATGGTGTATCTTGTTTCTAATAAGAAAAATTTCTTTTGTCTTTACTTCATCTTGTTAGACAGTGATATGTCAGTGTTTAAAACATGCTTTGTGGTGGCCAGGCACAGTGGTTCATGCCTGTAATCCCAGGATTTTGGGAGGCCAAGGCAGGCAGATCACGAGGTCGGGAGTTCAAGACCAGCCTGATCAACACGGTGAAACCTCGTCTCTACTAAAAAACAAAAATTAGCCAGGCATGGTGGCACGCACCTATAATCCCAGCTACTCAGGAGGCTTGGGCAGGAGAATTGCTTGAACCCAGGAGGCGGAGGTTGCAGTGAGCCGAGATTGCACCATTGCATTCCAGCCTGGGTGACAGAGCAAGACTCCATCTCAAAAAAAAAAAAAATATGCTTTATGGCATAACAGGTATAAAATAAATTCTTTAAAAGAGAGGAAGAAAAGGAGAAGGAATGCAGGGATGAAACCAATGAGCCAAGCTGTTCAGTTCTGCTTGCCTTTTTGTTTGCGTCTGAGTTCCTAAATCTGCCTTTCTCCCTGTTTCCAACAGGCTGGCTCACAGGTATGGCTCAGCGTCGTCCTTGCCCTGCGCCTCTGCTGCCGTCTGCTGGTGAAGTGTTAGGCCACTTCCAGTGCCCGTGGCCTCCGTGTGTTTGTTCAGTGGCTGCAAATTCAGTCTCGCTAAGTCTTACATCAGACACAGGCCTAGAATCCCCAAACAGGTTCACAAAGCAGGAGAATAGTTAGGTGTCCTGGTCTGAAGCTTTGACCCTTTGAGCTGTTCTCCTGCTAACATTCAAGCGAAACCATCCTCAGGCCCGTGGCCTCTGATAGAGAAGACTGATGGAGCTGGTTCCTTTTTATTTAAGATGAGAGCAGCACTAAGGGGTACCTTGGAAAGATCTTCAGCCTCCTAAAGTAGTCAGTCCCCAAATCCTCCATAAGCAGGATGCATGCTCTCCAAATGCAGCTTCAAGGTACATCCTTGAGCCCATCTTGCAAGAAACTGCCACCCTCCTAAACAGATCATCTGGCTCAGGATTGGTGAAAGGTGACTTGCCCATATGAGGAAGGATGGAGAAGGACAGGTGGAGTTTGGAATACCTATCCTCACAGGCACTCAGACCCACCCCTCTGCCCATGGCTGAAAGTGCTGAGCCACCAAGAGGGAGGTGCATCTGCCTGGGGACCACAGATGAAAGGGGGGAGCAAGATGTGGCCACAGACAACAAAGAGTGATTACAGCACCTCCAGGCCTTCCAGGGGAGCCTGCCTGTGACAGTGGTGGCCCAGCCACAGAGCTGGGGTCAGGATCTGACTCTGGTCCCTGACACCCCAGCTATGAAGTGGAGGGTTGGGATGGGCATTGAGAGAAGCACTCAGGTGCAAGGAGCCATCAGCGTCTCAGGTCCCAGAGCTGGAGAACAAAGTGGCACTTATTACAGGAAAAGCACAGGACCCATCCCTAGAACTAGAGTCGGGTCTGTGCATGACCAGTCCTGGGTGTGTGGTTTGTTGATGATGGATACTCTGAGCAATTGACCAAGAACCCCCACGTTGTTCCCCCACACTCACACTTCTCACTGCCACTGAGCAAGTCTGTTCTGAAGGATCAGGAGCTTGGACAGGGCTATAAGGGGCGAACAGAGGGAGCAGGACAAGATAACGGGTAAGCAGGGAGACTGTTGCCTTCTAATTATAGGAGGCATGCTGCCCACACACCTCTGCATGCCCACTGCCTCCCCGTGCACCCACACATGCATGCACACTCGCCCATACCCAGAGCCACGGGACACTGCTGACCCTCTGGAGAAGAACTGATTCCATCATTGCTTTTGCCATAAGGGCCCAAGCAAGTCAGGCTCTCAAACCTGCTGAGGCTATTGTTAATGTCAGCAGAATCGCGTTGGAGATGCCACCCTGCCATACCCCTGGGGCAGTGGCCTATCTCCTGTTTTACCTTGGAGCCCAGCCCTGTCCCTACCTCTGAAAAGAAACTTTCCCCTTTCCCGTTTTCCCTGCAAGGCATAGCTCATAAATAGTCCTTTCCTGCTGCATAACCATTCGAAATGGAATCCCTATGCTTGACTATAGTGGGGAAAATTTGTTTGGCAAGGGGTTTTCATTATATAATATGTATGTGACATCTGGTAATAGGAACTGCATTATATTTATTGTTTTATCTCTAAGAAAATATTGAAATAAAAGGAAAATGATCAGGGACCATTATTCTCCAATGAGAAGGAATCTCGGGGCTTCACTGGAGAGATGAAACAGAGAAAGTGAAAAGAATTCAATTCTGTAATGGTATAGCAGTCCAAAGTATTCTGCTAAACATTCAGGAGAGAAGGGGCTTTAGGGGCCCCAGAAGAAAATCAGTGTCAAAATGATGTCACTAGTTTCCATGGAAGTTTTCTTTCTATATAAGCAGGGAGAGAAAACTCAGAAACTCAGGATGCTGTTAGACTCAATGAGATAAAACTGTGTGTAGTATTTCTTTGCATCCATTGTAGTGTCCAAGGTCTAGATGAAATGACAGTCTAAACACCACTGCTTTTTGAGAGTTCAGCTGAGCACTGTCTCCATTTATAGAGCCTGTAATGTTATCTTGGTGAATGGAGACGGTCTAGAAGGTGGTGGGTCTTTCTTGGTGTCTGGGGTCCATGCACAGAGGAGGCTTTCTCACAATAATTGTGTTTCCTCTAATTCCAGCGGTTCCGGGAGAAATTTCCACCCGTGTTTTTTTCCTCATTCGGAAACACTGTCCAAAGCTCAAATAATAAATTCCGCCGCAACTTCACCAGGACTTACCATCTGAGCCCTGGGAACTATGTTGTGGTTGCACAGACACGGAGAAAATCAGTGGAGTTCTTGCTCCGAATCTTCCTGAAAATGCCAGACAGTGACAGGTACAGAACCCTCTGGGATTCTAAATGTTTTATTCTACTTAACTTTATAAAAACACATTGTGTAATTATGGGCAGTTCTCTGTGCATTCGTGCAGCCTGTGCTATGTCACTGGGGACACGATATTGGCCCCACTCTAGAGCAGCTCACCATAAAGGGGGAGCGAGAAAGTCTATGAACCAAGAACCAGACCACAAACAGGATGGGTCCATTGCCAGATGGAAATGCAAAGTGGCACGGGAGGACTGAGTGGCAAGAGGGACTGAGGAAGGCTTCTTGAGGGAAATGACACGTGAGCTGGGCTTTGAAGAAAAACATAATTTAATAGTTTAAAAGGGAAGGCGATGGTAGCCATGGGAAGGTAGGTAGAAGAAAAAAGCATGAATGGCGGGAGGGAAGTGGCTGTGCACAGGGCTGCTTGGAGAGTAAGTAGCATCGGCATCCATACAGGAAGGTGGCATTTGGCCAGCATATCACATGGCCTGAAATGTGGGGTATAGCAGGGAGACAGTGAAAGATGGGCCTGAAAGAAAGGGTCCATCATGGAGGGTCTTCCGTGCCAACTTGATCATTCAAGACTGGGATCAGCAAGTGCTTACCCCACTGGGCCCCTTGTGTCCTCTTGGGCCCAAGACAGACATTGCCATCATTATGGCAGTCTTTGCAGCTGAGCATTGGTGAGACCTTCTAAGTCCAGCATGCCAGGCCGCCATCATACCACCAATCAGAGATGGAACCTAAAGCAGAGCCTATCTGCCATCCTGACAATGGGGGTTGCTGGAAGTGTGTATCTGGTTGTGGAAGGAACCATTTACTAAACAGTTAAAGACCAGACCATTTCCAGCCAAAAGGCTGGGCTGGTGGCCACAGTGCTGTAGCTGCTCACTTCGTGTCCTGCGGTGCTGAGGGTGCCCCATTCAGGAACTTGGCATCAATATCCAGTGCCACCTGGGTGCCCTCTATATGCAGGCCCCCTTTGAGTGGTGAGCTGGTCATCTTTGTCACACTGTCCTCTGATTTTCTAGGCACCTGAGCAGCCATTTCAACCTCAGAATGAAGGTAGGTATGCAGCAAGGTTTGGCTGGCGAGCCTCATTGGCCCCATCCCATCCCCAAGAGCTTCCGTCTCCTTCTTTACACCTCCCCCTGCCCCCAACCAATGAAAAGAGAGACACCATGATAGGCCGATGAAGGCTCAAAGGGGCGGGGTAGGAGGAGAAGACCAGGCCTCCAAGGCCAGGCTCAACCCAGCCCTCTTCCTTCCACAAACCAGTTTTCTCATTCCCCAGAAGGCTTTTTCCAACTGCCCAATAAAGCCTCTTTCTCAGATCTTGGCAGGGGTTGTTGCGCCCTTGCTGTACCAGATGGGTGGCCTCCTTCCCCAGAAGTCTAACACTGGCTATTTTCCCTTTGATCCAGGGAAGCCCTTCAGAACATGGCTCCCAACAAAGCATTTTCAACAGATACGCTCAGCAGGTATGGTACCTAGCACCCAGGGGCCTTACGTGGGATTGGAGAAAGGGGACCTGAGGGAGGGACAGCTGTCACAGGCCCTTACTGGGATGCAGAGAGGAGAAGTGACTTGATGGACTATTTTACCTGCCTCTCTTCCTGGATCGTCTCCAGAACTGCTGTGGCTGCCAAGCTCGGTAGAGACGTGGCGCCCCACCCAGTGTCATCCGGGGGACTTCAAGCTGGAATGCAGAGCTTAGAAAGGGAGGGGATAATTATGGGGTGTGAGGTGCATTGCCCTCTAAATCTTTAAACAAGCAATTGGCAGTACCCCTTGAAACCTTTCCTTCTCCTACTCGGCCACCTCCCACCAACCTGGCATCGTTCCTCCCGGGAGCTAGCCAGCTTCAGAAAGCACATACAGCATCCTTGCTGCCAAACCACCTATGTGCACACAGGATTTCCTTAATGGCTTAATAAACTGTTATAAAGAACTCCTTGACTTGTCAGAATAAAATAGCTGCCAGGGGCTCTGCACAATGGGCCTCTTACCGTTAATAATTGTGTTAGTGTGGAAAGTGGAAAGTGATACCGATGATCATCTCTACCCTGCTGCCTTGAACCAGGAAGAGGCCAAGGACAGGAAGGATGGCAGGCCCTGCCTCTGTATTCAGAGGGTTAATGGGGTAGTAGTCACCCAGAAGCAGCCTGGGCCAAAATAGGGAAAAACTAAGAACGTGGCTGGAATGAGTGGCATGTGTTGCAAAGAGCAGCTGTACACAGGAACATGGACCTCCATGAAGTCAGTACCAGCCCAGGATCCAGGTCCACCATCTGGGCTGATTCAGGAGGCACTTCACTCACTGCATGACAAGGCCGGCCAAGATGACTGCCCTCAGTCTGTAAGCTCCCGAAGGCAGGGATGATATTATATGCATTCCTTGTCCCCAACACTGATCACTTTCCTTGGCCCGAGGAGGTGCTCAATCATTTCTATTGAATTAAGACAGATCACCTCCCCCAGAGCTGATGCCTGAGTGAAGGTTAGCCCCTGAGGTGGTTAGCAGGGCTGGATTAGGATGCCTGAGACCAAGCTTCCTTCAGTGGCAGGTGGCAAATTCTCACACAAGGCCCATGCACCTGTACCTCTAAAATAAAAATGTTTGCCATATGTGAAGATGGGACAGATTTTCTAATCAGGACTTTTCCAAACAACAGCCAAGTTCCTCCTCATAGAGGGTGACTGGTGGCCCATAGGGGCCTTCGTGGGAATTAGAGTAAGACCTCAGTGTGGCATTCTGCCAGATACATGGCTGGGAAGCAGAAAAGAGACTGGATTCCAGCCCCCTTTCACCTCTCAGCCAGGCCCTCTTGAGCAGGGCCCACCTGGCAGTATTCTGTAATCCTACAAACTGTCCTCAGGGTCTGTGTCCTCCAAAGAAAGTTTAAAGCAAATATTCCTCCATGCACTCACTGTGTCCTCTCTTCTGATCTTTTCTATCACTTTAACTAGATTTAAACTAATACAATGGTTGCCGGGCACGGTAGCTGACGCCTGTCATCCCAGCACTTTGGGAGGCCAAGGCAGGTGGATCGGGAGGTCAGGAATTCGAGACCAGCCTGGCCAGCATGGTGAAACCCCATCTCTACTAAAAACACAAAAATTAGCCGGGCATGGTAGCGAACGCCTGTAGTCCCAGCTACTTGGGAGGCTGAGACAGGAGAATTGCCTGAACCCAGGAGGCAGAGGTTGCAGTGAGCCAAGATCGTGCCATTGCACTGCAGCCTGGATGACAGAGCAAGACTCCATCTCAAAAAAAAAAAAAAAAAAAAAAAAAACCTAATACAATGACTTTATACTACCACCGGTTCTTCCTTCACTGTAGTAGTGGTGACAGCTCTATAACCAAGGGTCTGCCTGTGGGAAAGGAAGGATCCACTTAGACTCTGGGATGAGCTAGGTCTATCCACCAAGTAGCCAGCATTTACCCATCATCCGGACATTATAAGTCCCACTCTAAGCTTTGGGAATCCCAAGGAATAGCTTTTGGGCATCTTGCATTGTGGTGGTTGAGGCAAACATGCAATTTTTTAGAGACTGTTTATGCAACCCTCACTCTATTCCTACCCTCATCTCCTCAGACTCTTTTGGTTGGTTATGAAGTGCAGGACCCGGGGCAGGCTCTGTCCTCACATGGGAATATGGAGGAAAAAGACATGGTCCATGCCCCAAAGCTGCTTTATAGTGGACGATTCCATGGAAGTTGGAACTCCTCATTAGCATGCTAACTGCTGTTCAAAGCGAGGTGTCCTGAGTCTCTGGAAGAGAAACTCAGTTGATAGTGGGCACTCAACACCAACTTTCCTGATAAAACCCAGAGTGAAATGTTGGCGAAATGACCCGAGGACCATCTTCAGGCACTGGCAGGATGCTTTCCTCAGGGGCATCCTGAGGGGTCATCCTTCTAGGTGAGGACCCCATCTGGACAGGCTCTGGGGCTGTTTGTGCTTCCAGTTCAAGGTGGTAAGGCCAATCCTGGGAGATGGAAGGTGCTGATTCTCAGAAGACCCCCAGGAGGCACCCTATTCTACCTGACCAGTGCCACTCTACAGGGCCACCTGCTGATAAATCTTTCCAGCGCCAGCTCCCCATGAAAATGCTTTCCCAGGGCGATAGCAGCATAGCATCCCCTCTTCCCTTCCCAGGCTGGACGTGAGGAACAGCCGCATATAGAATAGCTCCATGTCTCTGTGAAATTGTCATCAAAGACACTGCCTGTCAACCTGCTGGATGCCCCCAATATAAAATCAAATGTAGTTAACTGCCCCAGAAGTTGAGGCCAGGAAGAGTTCCTCCCTCCCCAACCTCAATTGCTTCCTGCTCTTAATCCGAAGAAAACCATGATGTCTCCCTTTTTGCTTCAGTGGCTGGGAAAATTAATGCTAAGTAATGTGCTCAATGATAGCAGTTTCTCTTAGCCCACGTTTCTGGTATTTTTAATTCCTATTATGACACACGGGCACACACACACACACATACACACACACACATGCACACAGTAGTCATAGTTTTTCCTAGTCTCTTTCTGGAAGCAGATGGGGAACACATCTGAAGGGTTGAGTTGATTCATTCAACAATACTTACCCTGAGGGGTTCCCAAGTGCCAGAGATAGTGGCAAGGACTAAACTGCTTTCAGTCCAGTAATAGATAAAGACAGGAATGCAAGGTCACCCACACCAGGGGCCAAGCATCAGGAGTGACCAACATGACAGATGTGCAGGGGAGGGAGTCACTACTATGGCCGGCAGCCATCAGGTAAGCCTTCATGATGAGGGCAAGATGGGTACATTGTGGGGACTAAGTGCTTGGAAATCTGAGTGCTTTTACATGGCAGGCAGATGTGCCTCTCTGACCCTGGCACTGATATAATTCCTGCATTCCTTCCTTGTTTGGATCAGAGGCTGGACATTGATGCCACCCAGCTTCAGGGCCTTCTCAACCAGGAGCTTCTAACAGGTATGAGCAGCCCAAGGGCAAGCTGGCCCCATCCTCCTCCCTGCTGGCAACCCCACCCCACACCCCACTGTCAACACTTCAGTCCTTCCTGTCCTTCTCTCCTCAGGACCTCCAGGGGACATGTTCTCCTTAGATGAGTGCCGCAGCTTGGTGGCTCTGATGGAAGTATCCTTTGCGGTCATCCCTCCCATGCTCTGAGCACCCCTCTGCTCTGTGGGCTTCCCCAGAGACCTAATTAGGACAGTAGGGAACCCTTTTCCCACTCAGTATTTTCTCTTCTTCCCTGTCCTTGAGTTTCTGGGGATTCTCTACTAACTCACTAACATACCACAGCAACAATGATAATAGTTACCATCTATCAAGCACCTACATGTGCTGATCAGTGTACTGGTGTGTGTGTGTGTGTGTGTGTGTGTGTCCTTATAATTCTTGAAGCAATCCCTCTGATACAAAAAAGTACCATCTCATCATACAGTAGAAGAAACAGGAGTTCAGAGAGGTTAAGTAATTTGCCCAGATCACACAGCTAGTCAGGACTCATGCTCAGATTTGAAGTTGGAGCTTTCAGCCTCCAAAGTCTATGCTCTAACCTTATCCTAAACCGCCCCTTTATAGCACCGTTGGGAACTATTTTCCCTTTCACCCATTCACTTCCCACTGGAGGAGTCTCCATTATTTAAATTTCTTACTTCAACAAGTCCCCAATTCAATCAAGATAACTACCACCAAAACATGGAAAACTGCCTGGTCTACACAGCAGTTGCACCCCAGCATTGCTATGCTGCATTCATAGCGGGAGAGGCTGGGCAGAGGCAGTTCAGAGACTCACTCCAGGCCCATGGCTACAAGTGTAGGACCAAGAATTGAACCCCAGGCTCCTGACCCTCCTCCTGATTTCCATTCCCCAGTGAGCCATCCTCCTCCTGTGTACCCCTCGCTTGGCAAGCAGAAGAGGCTGACTCCATGAGTGTAGACCCCCAGATGCTGCCCTGCCAGCCCCTCACTCGGCAGTGTGCTGTCTCCTGAGACGCATTGCCCCGCTCCCGCACCATTGACAAGGCTGAATTGGGACTGTGAAGCCGGCCATTGTGAAACAAGAGGGCTTTTTTGATGAAATCGTAAATCAGGCCCTGTCTCTGCTGGCTGTGCTTTGGAATCTATCAGAGACACAGCCCATCTCCCACAGAGGAATCCAAATGGTCCTCACAGTGCCACGGCCCGGGATGAGTAACCCGAGGGGAGGTCACATTTGCCGGACCCCTGCAAAGCGGACAGGTCTCTTTCAGCCTTCTTCCTACTCATGGCTCCCCTTCCAGTTCTCAGAGGTTAATGCTTTTCCCTTCATTAGTCATCACTGAACCCATCATACAGCACGGCCAGGGCTGGCTTTAACATGCCCACGAGATGCATTCCCTCTACACTTATGCACACAGGACTCAATGTGCTCGCCTGTGGCTGCTGCTTCTGGGGTTGCCATGACCCTTCGTGCTCCTCCCCAACTTCTGGAGCCAGAGGGCCCACTCCAACTGGTGAAGGCCGTGTTCTAGACCCCTCTCTTCCCTCAGATGCAAGTGATATTGGCCTCCTTTCCTCAGGGCTTCCTTCTTCCAATTGCCCATTTTTCTTTGTAAAACAAATCTAAGCCAGGTCCCTTTCAGATACAGCGGGAGCCAGCTGGCATGGGGCCACATCCAGGTGACAAGGGACCAACTGTGTTGCTAGCGATGAATGGCCCTGCTCTGGCTTCGTTGGCAGGACGGCAGCCCCTCTGCACCTTGCACGCTGGCTGGTTCACTCTTAACTCCTTACCCAGCTGAAAGTGAATGGGCGGCTGGACCAAGAGGAGTTTGCGCAACTGTGGAAGCACCTGGTTCACTACCAGGTACGGGCACATTCTCTGTGACTAGCACTCTTTCTGTCCAGTTAGCAAGGATTTACTGGGTGTCTAACCCTGCACCAGGGTTCAGGGGTATGAAAGAAGAGGAAATCTCACCCCTGCCCTCAAGGAGAGCTCGCATGTTGTTTGGGGAGACGTAGCGCAACTCTAAAAGGCACAAGGCAATGCCTAATTAGGTGGCGGAATGAGGGATGCATTGGAGGTGGGAGGAGAATGCTGTCCCTGTAAGCTAAAGCTACCCGCTAGCATCTCCCCCCACCCCCGCCCCTGCATCCACTGCAACACCTGCTAGCTTATCTCATTCCCATCCAATCCACCTGCCAGAGGATCTGTTGAAAACATGGATGTGGCCTGAGGCCTCAATGTGGCCTCCCCGTTGTTCCTAGGACAAAGTCTAAGCCCTCAGAGTGGCACGCAAGACCTTCTAAGTGGGTCCCTATTTGGGGCCCAGGAGAAGCCCTTTCCACTCATCCCACTCTCTCCTTTAGACTCCAATACAAGTCTAAAGGAGACTCACTATTTCCTGTAAACGTCACACCTGTGCCCCTTCAGCCTGCCCCTCCTGCCTCTCCCCTCCCTGCACCCTGAGACTGGCCAGTGCCCACCTACCCTTCATACTTCAGAATTTTTCATGTAATATGTATACCCACACATGCCAAATAGAAGTATAATCTGTTTTTAAAAACTAATAAATGCCAATAAATACATCAAATGTCTAGCCATGTCACTAAATATTTTCATAACATGTTTAAAGCCTGAAAAAAAAGTGTTCCTGTGTGGCTATTTCAGTATATATCCCCGGATCCCTGACTAGGGGTCACTTGGTTTCTCATTTCATTGCAGGGCACTGCGACAGCTGGCATGTCCACTCCCCTGGGTCCCCCAGGGCAAGGGTCCCTCATATCCATCTTTCCCCAGAGCCTCCCTAGTGGCTAAAACACAGCAGGGGTTCAAAATGCTGAATAAATGACTGAGAAATTCCGAGTGAACAAATGAATTCCTGAGAACAGTCTAGGTCTGTCCTTGCACTCACCAAAAGCCGAATAAGGCCCCCAAAAAGCTGTCCAGCTGCTGTTTTGCAACAGTTGTCTCCCATGGTTGGCCTCAGTCACATGCCTGTGGGTGGGTACTTTGCTTTGGAGTAGCTCCTGGGAACAGCTAGGCATAGACCCAAATTAGGGTCCTGAGTTCAGTCCTGCAGCCCTTACACACCTAATCCAAGGCAATGTTCCCTGCCTGAGTATCAGTGTCCTCATCTGTGAAGTACGATGTTGACCAGGATTATACAGAGAATTGGATAGAGGTAGAAAAGACCTGGGTGGGTGCAAGAGCCGCCCCATACAAAAGTGATATGTTCCGGTTGCCACCTTCTGCCCCTGTGCTGGGCTCCAGGAAGCAATTCTAACCTGCTTTCAATATTTTCTATAGACCATTGACTAATGTGCAAAGCACTCCCTCAAGCACTTTATAAATATTGAGTCATTTACTCCCTGCAACAAACCTGTGAGGTAGGCACTGTAATTAGCCCTATGCTACAGATGAGTAAACAGGCCTAGGAGGATTAAGTCATGGCCAAAGGTAATACAGCTGGTAAACAGTCCACGATTTAAACCCTAGCAGTTTGGTTGTAAAGCCTGTGCTCTTAACCACTACCCTACGCAAACTCTTTGGAGAGCCCTACACTCCCCTCAAAAGTAGAAAACTGCCCTATGTGTCAGGGCCCAGTCTGGGGGCACAGAAGAGGAAGGAGCATGGGTGAGGAGGGAAGCAGCCACAGCCCCTCGGCGGGCAGCCAGGATGGTCAGTTCACCAGGTGTGGCCACTGTGTCCTCCCAGTCCTCAGTGCTGTGACCGTGCCTTCCTCTGAGGTTTAGGGAAGCAAGCTCCCAGGATGGAAAAGGAGTATCCAGACCTTCCCAGTCTTCACACAGACTTCTTGCTTCTCTTCCCCTATTAGCATGTTTTCCAGAAGGTTCAGACAAGCCCTGGAGTCCTCCTGAGCTCGGACTTGTGGAAGGCCATAGAGAATACAGGTACAATGGGGACTTTGGAGCTGTGGTGCCCAAGGTCCGGGGGGCGGGTGTGATGCCCACACCCCTAGTAGCAAGGCTGGCACAACAGTGCCAGGCAATCAGGAGAGAGGAGCACTGCAGCTCTCGTGTCCTCCCCAGTTCACACTGACCCTGGGGGGCCTCCAGGGTTGCAGACTCAAACACAGTTGCCCTGTCTGAGTTCTTACGTGCCAGTCAATTTTCCCAGATGTCTTTCCTCCCCAGCACAGCTCTAATTGTGAGAAAATAGCCGCCGCGTGATTGATACCCTATCAGGAATCGAGCTCGCCTCGGAGACGCGCTTCCAGCTCAGTATCTGGGCCATCAGGGTTAAATACCCACAGGCTGGCTGATGATCTCTCTCTCTTCACAGAGAGTTTGGGGCTAAATTAAATCAAATGGCATCTGTCTGCTTCAAGTAGGCAAAGGCTTTCAGCCCTGGGATAATGAGAATAATCCCTTAGGGTGCATAAGTGCTCCATGGTTCACCAAGCACTTCTGTTCACGTCATCTCATTTGACTGTGTCAACTACCCTGCAAACTGGGAAGGGCAGGAATCATTACCTGTACTGTCCCAATGGGGAAAATGGATCACAAAAAAAGTTGCACAAGGAAATGGCCACCTTCCTTTAATAAAATGTAAAATCACATTTCCCCGGGTTAGCACTGGAAGGAGAGTCTCCATCATCCTCCCTTCTGTGGATCCTGGCCTAGAGACAGGGCAGAAAGATCAGACTGTTGCCCCCAACTATAGCCTGGATCCTCCCCTTAATGCTTCATAATGTGGAGCTGGGACTCTTCAGGGCTTGTTAAAGCACAGATTGCTGCACCTCTGATCAGGGGGTGTGGGTGGGGCTCAGGAATTTGCATTTCTAACAAGCTCCCAGGGGATGCTCATGCCCCTGGTCTGGGGACCACACTTTAAGAATCCATTAAAGACAAAATCTTTTTAAAAGACCTCACACATGACTCCAGAATAATAAAAGAGAAAAAAGTAGAAAATTGTTCAAATTCAATTCAGTAAGCCTTCAGCAGCCAGGCAAGTAAGTGAAAGGGGCGATGGAGCTCACAGTCATAAAACAGGTGACTGAGAACGTGGCAAGCAGGAGAGGACCTGGCTTATCTAAAGGCATTCGAGTTCATGTTTTATTAACTCCGCTAGAGAAACCTCCTGTGTCTCTGGCTGCCGGAGGCTCACGGGCCACCAGGCTTGTCCCCATGATGGATGGTTTGGCTTGCAGGGTTCTACTTGCTCTCTAAGTCTTGCAAAGCCTGACTATGTGCCAGTGTGCACTTGGCCCCTGTGAGGTCGGTGCCTCCCTGGAGCTTATAACTAGAAGCACAGGATGACAAGGCGCTGAGCTCCTGCCTGCCTGAGGCCACCTTCTGCATTCTGCTCTCCCGCCAAGGGTCAGTCTTTTCCCTGGATGGACTTAGGACTGCATCTCCTTCTGCCAGGGGCCACTCCCACCTACACTAGCAGCATCCATAAACAATCCACCTACAGTCACGGGTGGGGAGGAAGGTTGTGAAGGTCATCAGCAGGGAGGAGTTTGACAGAGGCAGAGCTAGAAGCAACCCCCAGGTGTCCCAGCAGCTCTCCCATTATGTGGGAATGATCAGATGATTGTGAAGGCCGATGTGTCTCCAGAGCAGGGTCTTCAGTATCTTCACGTGGTCTCTGGCAAGACTCCAGAACTAGGTTCCTGGGGCCTAACAACCAACAGGAAAGAGAAGACACTGAAGGGAGGGGGCTGAGTGGGAGGAGTTGGTGGGAGGTTGCCGGGCCCTCTGAACAGGTGTCTCAGACCCTGAGAGGCAGAGGAACCCCCCAGCCCTAGCCTCCTCTCACTCACTCGTTCACCTGTGGCCCCAGACTTCCTCAGAGGGATCTTCATCAGCCGTGAGCTGCTGCATCTGGTGACCCTCAGGTACAGCGACAGCGTCGGCAGGGTCAGCTTCCCCAGCCTGGTCTGCTTCCTGATGCGGCTTGAAGCCATGGCAAGTAAGTGTCCCCAAGGGGCATCCCAGAGACCTTGGCAGTGACCGAAGAACACAGGAGAGGACCGGACACCCCCTACCCCACCCCAGGTCTGCGTGAGGCCTCAGCAGCAGGGTGGGCCGGCAGCCTGCGTGAGGTGCCAACCGAGGCTGCAGATGGTGTGACCAGCTCCCTCTGCACCCCCTCTCCCCTGTAGTTCCCCGTCGCAGGTCTCTTTTCCTCATCACCCTGCCCAGCCCCTCTCTCAGGAACAAGGTTAACGCTGTCCCCGTCTCCAGGTTGTGTTTATCATTGAAACCTGCTCTTCAGTTATGTAATGAAGGATTTTGGTCTTTGCTGCAGGAATTTCACACACAAGTGAATAAGTGGGGGCAGGAGGTCCCTCCCCAGGCTTCAGAAATCCAGCTGTGTGGGCCGAAGTTTCCACACTTTTTAGCAGCGTGACCTTTTGTTTTTAATGAAATCTAGTGTGAAACCCCGGGCCACAGTCGGGCCACAGTGGGGCCACCGTGATTGCAGGAGAGAGGCCAGACCCCTCCCCACTCATAATCCTCTCACCGCCATGCCACGAGGCACTGCTGCAAAGCCTGCAGCTCTGAGCTGGGCAAAAAGATTGAGAGACTAAGGCTCTGGGAGGGTAAAAGAAAAGCCTGAGGTACAAGCCTTGGCCCCTACACAGTTCTCAGTTGCACAGGGAAGGTCCCCAAATTGTATCACTGAGAGAATGACAAGCCCTCACATCCCCACAGCCTAGTGTGGATGGATGCAGGGGCAGGGAGTGCAAGGAAGCTGGGAGAGGGAGAGGCGTGTGGGCAGAGCAGGCACACAGCCCCTCTGAGGAGGTGAGCCCTGAGCCACTCGCCCCGTGCAGAGCTCGGCTAGACAGAGAAAAGGATGGGTGACAGGCACACCCCGTGGAGCAGGAGGGGCTGCTTTACAGAATCACCTCCTGTGCTTCTTATGGGCCCAGGCCTGCCTCCCCTGAACTGCCTGGATTCCTTCCTCCTCAGTCAGTCAAAACCTTCCCTTCTTTATCCTAGAGACCTTCCGCAACCTCTCTAAGGATGGAAAAGGACTCTACCTGACAGAAATGGAGGTGAGGTATCTTCCCCTCCCCGGGGCAGGCACAGTCCCAGGCTGCCTCCCCTGACTTGATTCCAGAGGGCATTTTTCTCCCTGAGGATAGTGAACGGTCTGTCAAAGGCCAGCCAAGCTGTCCCCCCAACCTCCAATTACTGCCTTATATATCGCTGGCCGCCAGGCTGCTTTAGGATCTTGGCAGACAGATTTTATTTTTTTCCAATAGCTTAATAAAGCAGAGGATTATGTGGGAGTCATAAATCCAGGAGGGAACAGAAGGACAGCCCGCTGAGCTCACTGTACATTAAACTTATTCCCATTGAGTTTTAGAGGCTCCTGACCAGCCAGCTGGTCGACCTAAGATATATACGTCTCACTGCCTGGTTATTCAGGGAGTAGCAGAAGATGTGCTGTGAGACAACCCCGCCCCGTACCCTGCTTGGGTTGGAATTAGCTGGAAGGGGTGATGAGACTGGACTGAGGTCTTCCGAGGGAGGAGGGTGGCATTTGCCCTGCTCTGTATTAAGCTAACAAGTGTAAAGAATTGTTGTAATGATGATGCTTATTTTTCAGTGGATGAGCCTGGTCATGTACAACTGAAGCAAAGAGGAAAGCAGACCCACGGCTCAGGTAAGACATGGTAGCTTTGGAGTCTTTCCTTTCTGGGAGCATGAGTCCTCCTCCTCTAAGAACTGCACATAAGACTCTCTCCTTGGGAGAGCCTCCCCAGGGATGACAGACCCTTACATAAGTGAACCAAGGCTTAGCTGCTCAAGGCCCTTGAGTTTCAAGGCCAATGCTAAAGATTTCATGCAGACAATGTAGACCAATGGACCTTTATGGAAAGGCATGGCTTGAAAGGCATGAATGAGGGTTTAGAATCCTTCACTGCAGTTCCAAAGAAAAAAAGTATCTCTCATCACGGGAAGGGCAAGAGAAATGGTGGAAATGGAATGGTGTAGAGCAACAGAAATGGTAGAAATGGTCAGGCCTTAGGGAGAGAAGAGCGGGCTCTAGCCCCAGCTGTACCATTGTCTCACTGTGCAGCTTTGGACAGATGATGAACATCTGTAGGCATCAGTGTTTATCCCTCTAGCATGAGTGTGCTGAAGAATTAACAGTCACGTCGTTTCCTCTACATTTTTTTTTTATGAAACAGACCCTAGAGTTACATAGTCCACGCCCTAACCCTGCTGTAGCAGAAGCCCCATCAGTCTTCTAGAATCCTTTAGGACAGGGTAGCTCAAGATGTTGTGGTTCCCATTGTTGGACATCTCCGAGTGTTAGGTATTCCTTAGCTAGAGGCAATCATCTACTTCCCTGATCTACTACTTTCTACTCATACTTCTGGCTCTACTCTCTGGACCACTGTAGAAAAAAATACTGGACATGCAAGACCTACAAATATTTGAGGATACCTTTGCTATTTTGCCCAAAGCCCATCTTCTTTAATTATTCCTGTTGGTTTTCATCCAGACCTCCTGGTGACCATTCTCTATGTGCCAATATACCTTTGAAGTATACAGTTCTCCACGCAGCTGACCTGTGATCAATATCACCTAAAACTCGATTGTTTTTGTAAACAGTATTTAATCTCCCATTCATGTACCTTGAAGTCAAGAGACAGACACTGTCTCCATAAATAATGTTTTAGCATAAATATTTCCTGATGAACGCTTGATGCTTTCTAATGATCACAAATGAATACTGCAGAGATCATAGTTAATTTGACCCAATCATATTTCCTTGAGTTCTCCTTTCACTCCTTTTTAAAAACAGAACATTTGATTATTTTCAGTTTTATTGTGTCTGTTCCAATCTGCATGACTTCTAATATCAAAAATGATTCTTCAATTGTATATTTAAGCTAATTTGATACCCAGGGCCTAAAGGCTTAAACTTTCAAAATAACTGGATTCTCTCTTACTATCTTTTCTCCGTACAGGGTCCCGATTCTAATCTTTCCACCCTTCCTATTTTTAAAAAATGTGTCAGAAGGAAGGATAATATTAGAGGCATTGTTGTGTTTACTTCAGTTTCTTTCACTAATGCCTATCATCAGCCACAAGAGCGCTTCCCTAGCTTCCTCATTAATCACCACCCTCTGGCATCACATCATTAAAGCACATCCACTCACTCTTGGCTTGTGGTTTGCTTTACAGAATTGGAGGCAGGAGGGTGAAGAAGATCTGCCTCCAAATCTACAAACCCACCTTCCTCTGTAACTATTTCCCCCCTTCTTCCTCATTATCCTTCATCTTCTCAAGGGCCTGATTGAATGAACTCTCTCTTCTGTCTTCTGAATACTAAACCTGTCTCTGTCTTCTGGAGTCATTTAACTCCCATTTTAAAATGTGTATCTTTTAAGTTTCTTCATCTCCTACCCCTTCCAGCCAAACTCCACCTGTTTCCTCTCATTGCAACCAAATTTCACGGAAGAGCTCATTGTCTACATATTCTCACTTCCCACTCTCCCTGCTAACTGCTTCAGTTGAGATTTCTTTGACATCATCTCTCTCCCTGACTTTGGCATGGCCTCCCTATCTGATTTTCCTATATCTACTCATATCCCTCAAATCAATTTCCGGCAGCTGGACTACACTTTTTAAAATTCAAATCCAATCATTACATTCTCCAGGCTTAAAAATGCTTCAATGTCCTCCCATTGCTCACAGGAAAAATCTGGCATCATTAACATGGACCACAAGACCCTGTCTCCTCTGGACCTGCCCACCATCTAACCACAACTTGTGCCTCTTTTTCCTGCTCTCTACTCCCACCACACCCATTATACCTTTACTTCCTTCTATTTTCCATGCTTTTCCCAGCCCGAAGCCTTTGGCCTTACTGTCTGCTCTGTCTTGGCTGTCAGTCAGCAAACTCCTGATCCTTTATGTCTTAGCCCAGTTGGGTTCCCATATTATGGGTTCCCATATTATTCACTCACACATCACCCCTCCCCAGTCATAACATTCAACACACTTGGTTGTAGCCCACCTTCTTTTAAAGAAATATATTGAGATATAATTCACACATTGTAGAGTTTGCTCATTTAAAGTATAGAGTTCAATGGTTTTTTAGCATAGTCAGAGGTGTGCAACAATCACCGCAATATGATTGCTAGAACATTTTTATCACCACAAAAAAGAAACCCCATGCCCATCTAGCATGCCCACAGCAGTTGCTCCCCAATTGTGTCCCATCCTCTAGCCTGAGGCAACCACTAATCTACCTTCTGAATCTGTAAGTTTACCTATTCTGGACATTTCATATGATTAGATTCATACAACATGTGGTCCTTTATGACTGGCTTCTTTCACTTAGCGTAATGCTGTCAGGATTCATGCATGTTGTAGCGTGTATCAGTACTTCATTCCTTTTAAGTGCCAAATAATATTTCATTGTGGCTATACCCCATTTTTTTCATCTATTCCTCAGTTGATAGACATGTGGGTTGTTTCTAGTTTTGACTGTCATTAATAATCCTGCTATGAATGTTTGTGCACAGGTTTTTGGGGGGACATATGTTTTTATTTCAATTGGGTGTATAGTTATGAGTGGAACTGCTGGATCATATGGAAATTCTATTTGTAAATTTTTTAGGAACCACCAAACTGTTTTCCAAAGCAGCTACACCATTTTACATTCCCACCAGCTGCAAATGAGAATTCCATTTTCTCCACATCCTCAGCAACCCTTGTCATTGTCTGTCTTTTATAGCAATCCTAGGGAGTGTGAAGTGATATCTCACTGTGGTTTTGATTTGCATTTTCATGATGGCTAATGATTTTGAGCATCTTTTCAGTGCTTGTGGGTTATTTTATATCTTCTTCGGAGAAATGTTCATTTAGTTCTTTGTCCATTTGTAAGCTGGGTTATTTATATTTTTACTACAGAGGAGTTGTAGATGTTCTTTGTATATTGTAGATACGAATTTCTTATATATGGATTTGCAAAATTTTTCTCCCCTTCTGCAGGTTGTCTTTGCAGTTTTTGATGCCATCATCTGTAGCATATGAGTCTTTAATTTTGATGGAGTCTAATTTATCTATTGTTTTCTTTTGTCACATATTTTTGGTGGTATAGCTGAGAAATCATTGCCCTACCCAAGGTCAAACTATTTATTCTGTTTTATAGTTTAGCTCTTACATTTAGGTATTTGATCCATTTTGAGATCATTTTTTATATGGTGTGAAGTAGGGTTCTAATTTCATTCTTTTGCATTCATTCATTTGTCCCAGCACCAGTTGCTGAAAAAACTATTCATTCTCCTGTTTCTTTGTCTTGGAACCCTTTTCAAAAATCAGTTTAATATAAGAATGTATTTATGGACGTTCCTTTCTGTTCAATTGATTTATGTGTGTATCTTATGCCAGTATCACACTTTGTTGGTTGCTACAATTTTATAGTAACTTTTGAAATTAGGAAGTGTGAGTTTTCCAACTTTATTTTACTTTTCAAGACTATTTTGGCTCTTCTGGATTCCTTGCATTTACATATAAATTTTAGAATCAACTTATCAGCTTCTGGGATTTTGATAGAGATTACATTAAATCTAAAGGTCAATCTGGGGAATATTGCCATCTTCACAGTATAAAATATTTTGTTCCGTGCGTCTCTTCATTTTTATATATCTTCTTTAATTTTTTTGAACAATGATTTACAGTTTTCAGTGTAGAAGTCTTACACTTTCCTTGTTAAATTTATTCCTAACTATTGTAGTTTGGGATGCAATTTTAAATAAAATTGTTAATATTATTTTCAGATTTTCATTGCTAGTGTACAGCAATAAAAATTATTTTTATATTGATCTTATATCCTGCAACCTTGCTAAACTTGTTTATTAGTTCCAATATTTTTAAAGGGCTTCCTTAGAATTTTATATAATTAAAAGTCATGTAATCTGCAATAAAGTTTTATTTTTCCACTCCAATATAGAGGCTTTTTATTTCTTTTTCTTGCCTAACTGTCCGGCTAGAACCTCTAATACAATGCCGAATAGAAGTGAACAAAGCAGATAACCTTGTGTTCCTGATCTTGGGGTAAAACACCCAATCCTTTGCCATTAAATATGATGATCACTGTGAGTTTTTCATAGACACCATTTGCCAGGTTGAGGAAGTTCACTTCTATTTGTAGCTGGCTGAGTTAACACACTTTTCATTACTTGCTTGATGTCAGTATTCCCTGCTAGACTATAAGCCTGGGTATGTCTTGTTTGTTGCTATTTCCTTAGCACAAAGCTAAACACCTACCCTGGAGAAACTAGTTGGTAACTTTCTCCCAAATAACCGAAATAAATCATTCTTTCAGGTTTATACCTTCCTTTGTTTTGTTCTCATCCCAGCATTTGTTAGTATTAGCTTACATCCTAGTCTTCCTGCTATTTTAGCTATTCTCTATTTTCTTCCCCTGTGGTGTACTGGAAGGCAGATAGTTAATATTATCTTGTTATTATCTCTAACACATCATGACCCATATTATCTTATGAAGGCCTATTTTTCCCTCACTTTTTTGAAAAACTTGAAAATTTCCCTCACTTTTTTGAAAAAGTTGAAAGTGTCCTGGTCACTTCACTCTATCCAATATTCCCTTACTTTGCTATTACAAAGTTTCTTCTAGGAGTTCCAACACTCTGAGGTCAGCAAAGAGACTTTTATCGTTAGCCAGGATTCGATTCAGAGAAGTCCCTCTCCTTGCTCACTTGATCCTCTGTGTTACAAAGTGTCCCTGGAGCGAGCAAAGGCTTTGTCCTGAGTTAAGCGAGCTTCTCCCAGAGATGAGGGTTATTGGAGCTCCATCACCAGTCTACTTGGTTTCCAGGTCACTCCCTACAAAACTGTGTACAAGAGGTCTTTTATCTGCCCTTGGACTCACCGGGCAAGTTGAGGTATACTTTTGTTGTAAGAATACTTCTGTTCCTCTCTCTGGCTCATCTTCAACCCATCTGCTCTCCTCTGACCTAGCAGATTGGGATATAGGTATATGCAACTGGGATGAACTCCTCTTCCTCTCTTCCCATCATATATATTTCTTTTAAACAAAGTGTATGCCTTGTTGTCACATTGCAGGCAATACCTATGTTAAAATATGTTAAAATATGTTTAAATATAAAGTTCATACTTGAAAGAATGCTAACACTTATCTCATTGCTCTGTGCTCCTTGGACACTTGAGGCTGTATTGATTTTAATTGATTTCAGAGTCTAGAGGTTTAATACACGGCAAATCACACCCTGCTGAGAGCTTGTCTAGCTAATGTCATCTACATCCATGTTGATCTATCAATATGCCAGTAAAATGCCTTATTCTAACAAAATTGTCATTTATAACAATTTCCCACTGTATAAAAATACAGTTTCTTGAGGAAAGGGCCACCTTCTCCTAGTCTGCAGGATTTAGTGAAATATGACAACAGTGGCCCTGGTCTTACTGATGACCAACAACCATTTTCTGCAGGATGAGTCTACTTCTAGCCCAGTAAATCCATCTCTCCAATCTCATTCTGTTCATCAAAAGAAATTCTTTTTGAGAGACCTGGCTAGATGTTGGGTTGAAGACTGACACCCCAGGGCAGATGGAACTGTCAGAGTTCAAGTTAAACTCTCCTATACTTCTGAGTTGAGAGTTGTGAGTCTGGATGTGCCTCTGGTGATGTGAAAACACTCAACACCATTGGCAAGCATACACCTGGTGGTTACCAGGCACCTTGAGATGCCAGGGTGTCCAGCCTTCTGGAGCTGGCTTTGGAAGAAAAATGTATCCAACTGGGAAACCGACATGTACACTGCAAGGGCATAAACCAAGGAGGAGGAAGAGTTGGAATCCAGGAAACAGAAGATCCAACACTAGACAGAGACAGGGAAGTGCAAGGACCAGCGCTATGCAGCAGAGCAACAGAGTGAGCCATTCCGAGAGGAGCTGGAGGGGCGGCCTTTGGGGAAAATGGGAGCAATTTTTGATCAGATTGCTTAATTATAGAAAAAATAATGTTCAGAGGGATTTTGAAATTCTGCTGGAGAGCTTTGGAAGAATTAGTAGGATAATGACTTAAACTAAGCAGACAAAAAAGTGAGGTAGTTATTAACTCCTGGAAGAATAAAGAGTTACAGAAGAGAGAAAATGTGATCCTAGAGTATTTTTTCACTCAGCAGTGAACAGTACATATATAAGTGTAATAAAATACAAATGGAATATTGATTTAACAAAAATGTGACATAAATATATCAGAAGGAGGGAAGATGTAGACATGAAAGGGGGTTAGAAGCAACCCCACCCCATCTTGCATCATAAGAAGTCAATAGGCATTTAAAATTGACAAATCAAGAATTAACTGCATAAGCATATTACCTAGAAATATGGAGGTAAACATCAGAAGAAAGAGTTTAGGGAGGGGAATTTGGATAGAAATGGGACAAGAACCTGCTATTTTTCCTTCGTGCCTTGTAGTACTCTTTGAATTTTCTAACTATGTATCTTGGACTGAATTTTCATGGAAAAAAAATAGGCAAACTAGCAAGTAGTCTGAGAGACAAGAGAGGTGGAGGGAGGCAGGGAAGAAGAGTTGAGGCCTCTTTACCCCATGGGTAGGGCAGCTGGCTGATTATTGCAGAAAACATGACTGTGCACGAATGTCACTTTATTCCAAGCCCCCTGCACTTGAGAAAAACCACTCCTCTGCAGAAGTCCAAAGCTAGCCATCTGGAGCTTGGATGGGACAGAGCTCAGGGCTGTTGTTACTATAGCAGCCCCTGGCCTCAGCCCTTCCAACCTGCCTGGAGATGGGAGGAACATCTCTCCCCTAAGTTTCCCACCGCTCCAGTGCCAGCCCTCAAGGTGCTAAAATGGGCTGTGATATGAACTCAAGCTTGGGGCAGGACAGGTGGGGGGGTGCCCTTTAAGGAATTTTGAAGAATGGGGTAGGGTCATCCATTAAGGGGCCCTGGGCACGTTGGGGTCTGTCAGCCTTGCCAGCAGGAAGTGCCAGTGCTTCCTGTACTGTGGGATGATCCAGAACAGCATCTTTGGAATGGGGCCCCACTTCCATGGTCACTCAAAGGAAGGAGTTTCTTTACTCACCCTTGGCCCTCTGCATTTGCACCTCCATGTCTTTCTCTAGGACAAGCTCCCAGTGATCACTCAAGAATCTGGCTCTCATTCTAAGAGGCTGTGCTGCCCACTGTGGTTGTGATACATCTAAACCGGCCCTGCGTGAAACAGAGTCCAAGCTGTCTCCCAACAGCCTGGGTTCGGTCCTTGGCTGGCCCAGGCCCAGTTAAGCCTGTGGCCACCAAGCAGCTCATCTGAGCACTTTGGAATGTACTCAGCCTACGTTGCCCTGGAAAAGGAAGCAGGAGATGTCTCCCTGTGGGAAAGGAGAAGAGAAGTTGTCTCTGAGTCCCCTGTCACCAGTTGGATTCATTTCTTGGAAGAGCCAGAATGAGCCAGTTTGACTACCCTCGGGTGCTATGGGTGACACAGGAGCTGTCCACTGGGTGTTTGCAGAATAATTACACTGTCTTATGCCTGAATCCTGATGATTTCACAGCTAAATGGCAAAAATAAAACATGTTTCCCATAAAGGTCTCTCATTCGTATTCTGTCTTAAAAATACATTTGGGGAAGAGGAAAAGTACCCAGCAAGGCAGACGCTTCCCTCACTCTCTCCTCATCCATGGTGTGGTCACTGGGTGTCTCAAAAAGGTGAGGCCCACAGAGGATGGAAGAGATTCCACAGCATAACTAGGCCAGACCCCGCTCAGAAGAATTTGCAGTTGGAAAGCTCATTTCTGGATGCATCAACCCAGTAAGGGAATCATTGCAAATGGGTGTGTCAAAAGGACAGGAAGGTGGGAAGCTTGCTGAGTGTGACTTTCTGAGTGGCACGGTCAGAGGACAGGATGGTGTGGACAGGGCTGCATCATCACACACACACCCATGCCAGGAGCAAGGGCAGTGCTCGGCAGTGATGGCATGCTGTATACAAGTACCAAACAGGCCCAAGTAACCTCATCCACAGGGACTGTTGTAAAGCCTCCACAGTCATTTCAAGTAGAATAGCTACATGCCTAGGGAGTTGAACCCCTCTTGCTAATGCTTTTGAATAGCGAGAGGGTCAGATACACAGCAAAGTTTGGGACAGGTCACTTTGCCTCCCAGTCCCCTGCTTGGTTAGCCAGGATAGATGCCCATGTTTGTGAGCATGGACTTTGGAGTTAAAGCTAATATCTAAAGATCCTGAATCCTAGGCTGTCAGACTGCCCTGTTGGATAAGATTTTCTGCATGCAAAAAAACTGGGACTGGCAGGTCAACAGAGACTCTGATAAGTGGAAAAATCCATAAGAATGAATAAGCCATTTCCTGCAGGATTCAAAGATGACCTTCACCCAGGCATCCAGGTAGAAAGTCCAGCCCACCTGCACAATTTGCTGCCACAAGCACATGTCATTCCAAGCTCCTTTTGGGCCTGCTTGCACCCTGGAGGACAAGCAGAAATGGATGATTCTGCAGGCCTAGGGTCAGTGGTGAGCAGCCCCAGGGGTCTGCACAGGCTGGACTGGTATCCTCAGGATACAGGGCAATTTCCTCCCTCACAGGGCTTTGCTCAGGGACCAGTCATTAATTTTCTCTTTAACAGGATTTAAAGGGGCAGGGTCCTCAATTGCTTGATTGAAAAACTGACTCTCCTTGTCATGCTGGGGCTCCAGAAGGCTCAGAAAGGCTCCAGGTGGCCATGGCAGAGGGTCCTGGGCTTCCCTGCTTGGAGCTGGGGGAGATTATATTCCATTCTCCCCAGGGAAGGGCAGGGCCTTGATCCTTAGCCCCAGCACAGGGCAGACCAGCCAGCTCACCCCGAGGCTGCAACTCCTTGGGACTCCCCATGTCCTTCAGCCAAGGTTGAAAAAGAGCTCCAGAGCAGGGCGGGCTTGACAGGCTGACGATCTCAGACAAACCCTGCCCCTGCCAGCTTCTTATGCTTGGGTCCTGGGATGGGTTGCTTTGTCTCTGCAAGATGAGGAGGTGAGCAAGGACCATGGCTGGTGCCCAGATGGAGGGGTGGGATCCCTCACAGAGCAAATGACAAAGGCTCAGGCACAAATCCCACCTGCCCCCCAGGCTCCCTAGAGCTTCTGCTACTAAAGCCACCGTATGATGGAAGCAAGGTGTCCAGATGAGATTCCTGAGGCCCCGAGAAGAGGTGGCCATGCCATTAGCAGTGGCAGATACAGTGTGTCTCTGGGACACATTTAAAGTAGAGTGTAGAGGGAAATTTATAGCACTAAATGCCCACAAGAGAAAGCAGGAAAGATCTAAAAGTGACATCCTAACATCACAATTAAAAGGACTGGAGAAGCAAGAGCAAACACATTCAAAAGCTACCAGAAGGCAAGAAATAACTAAGATCAGAGCAGAACTGAAGGATATAGAGACACAAAAAAAAACCTTCAAAAAATCAATGAATCCAGGAGCTGGTTTTTTGAAAACATCAACAAAATTGATAGACCGCTACCAAGACTAATAAAGAAGAAAAGAGAGAAGAATCAAATAGATGCAATAAAAAATGACAAAGGAGATACACCACCAATCCCACAGAAATACAAACTACCATCAGAGAATACTATAAACACCTCTATGCAAATAAACTAGAAAATCTAGAAGAAATGGATAAATTCCTGGATGCATACACCCTCCAAAGGCTAAACCAGGAAGAAGTCGAATCCCTGAATAGACCAATAACAGGCTCTGAAATTGAGGCAATAATTAATAGCCTACCAACCAAAAAAAGTCCAGGACCAGATGGATTCACAGCCGAATTCTACCAGAGGTACAAAGAGGAGCTGCTACCATTCCTTCTGAAACTATTCCAATGAATAGAAAAAGAGGGAATCCTCCCTAACTCATTTTATGAGGCCAGCATCATTCTGATACCAAAGCCTGGCAGAGACACAACAAAAAAAGAGAATTGTAGACCAATATCCCTGATGAACATTGATGCAAAAATCCTCAATAAAATACTGGCAAACCGAATCCAGCAGCACATCAAAAAGCTTATCCACCACGATCAAGTGGGCTTCATCCCTGGGATGCAAGGCTGGTTCAACATACACAAATCAATAAAAGTAATCCATCATATAAACAGAACCAAAGACAAAAACCACAGGATTATCTCAATAGATGCAGAAAAGGCCTTTGACAAAATTCAACAGCACTTCATGCTAAAAACTCTCAATAAACTAGGTATTGATGGGACGTATCTCAAAATGATAAGAGCTATTTATGACAAACCCACAGCTAATATCATACTAAATGGGCAAGAAGTGGAAGTATTCCCTTTGAAAACTGGCACAAGACAGGGATGCCCTCTCTCACCACTCCTATTCAACATAGTGTTGGAAGTTCTGGCCAGGACAATCAGGCAGGAGAAAGAAATAAAGGGTATTCAATTAGGAAAAGAGGAAGTCAAATTGTCCTGATTTGCAGATGACATGATTGTATATTTAGAAAACCCCATCATCTCAGCCCAAAATCTCCTTAAGCTGATAAGCAACTTCAGCAAAGTCTCAGGATACAAAATCAATGTGCGAAAATCACAAGCATTCCTATACACCAATAACAGACAAACAGAGAGCCAAATCATGAGTGAACTCCCATTCACAATTGATTCAAAGAGAATAAAATACCTAGGAATCCAACTTACAAGGGACGTGAAGGACCTCTTCAATGAGAACTACAAACCACTGCTCAACGAAATAAAAGAGGACACAAACAAATGGAAGAACATTCCATGCTCATGGATAAGAAGAATCAATCGTGAAAATGGCCATACTGCCCAAGGTAATTTATAGATTCAATGCCCTCCCCATCAAGCTACCAATGACTTTCTTCACAGAATTGGGAAAAAGTATTTTAAAGTTCATATGGAACCAAAAAGAGCCCACATTGCCAAGACAATCCTAAGCCAAAAGAACAAAGCTGGAGGCATCACACTACCTGACTTCAAACTATACTACAAGGCTACAGTAACCAAAACAGCATGGTACTGGTACCAAAACAGAGATATAGACCAATGGAACAGAACAGAGCCCTCAGAAATAATACCACACATCTACAACCATCTGATCTTTGACAAACCTGACAAAAACAAGAAATGGGGAAAGGATTCCCTATTTAATAAATGGTGCTGGGAGAACTGGCTAGCCATATGTAGAAAGCTGAAACTGGATCCCTTCCTTACACCTTATACAAAAACTAATTCAAGATGGATTAAAGACTTGCATGTTTGACCTAAAACCATAAAAACCCTAGAAGAAAACCTAGGCAATACCATTCAGGACATAGTTAGCAAGGACTTCATGACTAAAACACCAAAAGCAATGGCAACAAAAGCCAAAACTGACAAATGGGATCTAATTAAACTAAAGAGCTTCTGCACAGCAAAAGAAACTACCATCAGAGTGAACAGGCAACCTACAGAATGGGAGAAAAATTTTACAATCTACCCATCTGACAAAGGGCTAATATCCAGAATCTACAAAGAACTTAAACAAATTTACAAGAAAAAAAATCAAACAACCCCATCAAAAAGTGGGCAAAGGATATGAACAGACACTTCTCAAAAGAAGACATTTATGCAGCCAACAGACACATGAAAAAATGCTCATCATCACTGGCCATCAGAGAAATGCAAATCAAAACTACAATGAGATACCGTCTCACACCAGTTAGAATGGTGATCATGAAAAAGTCAGGAAACAACAGGTGCTGGAGAGGATATGGAGAAATAGGAACACTTTTACACTGTTGGTGGGACTGTAAACTAGTTCAACCATTGTGGAAGACAGTGTGGCGATTCCTCAAGGATCTAGAACTAGAAATACCATTTGACCCAGCCATCCCATTACTGGGCATATACCCAAAGGATTATAAATCATGCTGCTATAAAGACACATGCACATGTATGTTTATTGTGGCACTATTCACAATAGCAAAGACTTGGTACCAACCCAAATGTTCATCAATGATAGACTGGATTAAGAAAATTTGGTACATATACACCATGGAATACTATGCAGCCATAAAAAAGGATGAGTTCATGTCCTTTGTAGGGACATGGATGAAGCTGGAAACCATCATTCTCAGCAAACTACCACAAGGACAGAAAACCAAACACCGCATGTTCTCACTCGTAGGTGGAAATTGAACAATGAGAACACTTGGACGCAGGATGGGGAACATCACACACTGGGGCCTGTCATGGGGTGGGGAGAGCGGGGAGAGATAGCATTAGGAGATATACCTAATGTAAATGACGAGTTAATGGGTGCAGCACACCAACATGGCACATGTATACATATGTAACAAACCTGCACGTTGTGCACATGTACCCTAGAACTTAAAGTATAAAAAAAAAAAAAAAGAAGTGACAGATACAAGATTGAAGCATAAGTCCCCTGATTCGGTGACTGTGGCCTCTCCAGCAACTAGACTTTAGGCTGGTGCCCGGTAGAGCAGAGGAAAGGACTGACCTGCTTCCCTGAAGCTAGGGGTTACCCCAGTGAGGTAGGCATCTGACAGCACGTGTGCACACACACGCTCACTCCAGGGCAGCTGGGTTCCAGACAGCAGCTACATGTGCATACAGACTAGCGAAAGAGTTTAAATGGTGAGGAAGGAGCAAAGTGTATCAGCCAGGTCTAATCAGGAAAAAAAAAAAAACAAACCACTCAAAGTATTTCAAGAAGGAAAGGATCTAGTCTAAGGAATGAGGCACTTAAAAAGCTGTTGGATTGGTTAAAGGAGCAAAGGCCAGGAAGGTCACCACTAACTCCCAGGCTCACCACTGGCCTTAAGAGAACCAAGAAGCTGCTACTGCTACCCAAGCCAGACACTACATGGAGCTGCCAGTAATGGTTATGACCTCCTGCAGCCTAACACCAGTGACTTGCAAGACAAAACCTCACATCTGCTGAAACCCACCTGACTGCACACCCTGCTGGAGGCAGAATCATATGCCTTCTGCCTCTCTTCTGCCTTCCAAATGTCACCCACATGTATCTCAAGGGTGGGACTTAAAATGTACCTGGATCTGTCCTGGCAAGGGTATTTCTCAGGCTTCCAGCCCCTGCCAAATAGGAGAGAATATAGAAAGGGGTGTAAAAGCTGCCAGGTGCCAAGAGACAACAGCCAGCACAGAGAGGAGGAAAATGGAAGGAGAGATAGAAAGACAAAAAGATGGAGATGGGGACCTGACGAAGGGAGGAAACTTTAGACAGACGAGGAACAGATAGATGAAGCATGGCCAGGAGCAATACAGACAAATTAGATGGGAGAGACAGAGGATACAACAGAAATAGGAAGATTAAAACAGAAGGAAGAAGACTGGGGCCACAGGTGCTGGTAGGAGTATTGGCGATAGAGCCCAGCCACGTGAAATCCATTCCCAGTGGAAATGTTGAGTTGCCCAACGCCATCAGAATTGTTTAACTCTGTTCATCTCAGACTTCTGAGGCTGTGAGTTTCAACATTTATATATGTAGGAATTGCCTTGAGTGACTTGTTTACAATTTTGTCTGAGATCCTAATCCAGAAGGTCTGGGGCTGGCCCTGGGGATCTGTGATTTTAAAGCTCCCCAGCTGACGGCACATGGTCCTTGGGTGACATTTCAGGAATCACTGCTTTTGCAACTTCGCTGACTGGTGGCGATTCTCTAGACTGCACCAACCAGGGTGACTGTGAGATCCCTAATGAATGCAAGCTTAAGGCCTACCGGGTTCAGAGGCTTCTTACCCGTCCCACCACAACCACACTCTGCTCCCTGGGATGTCACCAAGATCCCTTTCTACCACCTCCCAGTTCCCAGAGAACTGAGGTCCTCGTTGATTTTTACCTCTAAACAAGCTAATTAAGCAATAATCTTAAAAGAATCCATCACTCTGACAAGGTTGTTGATTAACAATCCTCCAGCCAAGCCAAAGTGCTTAATATCTCAGCAGAATGGTCAATAATGAGTACAGCAGTGGCACCCGGCTGCAGCAAACAGGTGATAGCTGTATCTGAGAAGACGGGTGCAGAATGGGTAATGGGCGCGACCTTGCCGCCTGGTGGAGGACAGAGGAGGGGAGGGTGGACGGGCTTGCGGCTGCACAGATGGGCCATCTCTAACCAGACCCTAAACCATCCTTTCTGAGACCACCAAATGCCCCGAGAGGACTTCTAAATCTCGGAGAAACTCTGGATCGTAGGAGAAGGGTCATGTGAAAGGTGGTTAGACACATGGACAATTTTGTTTTTGTTTTGTTTTTGTTTTCCGAGACAGAGTTTTGCTCTCATTGCCCAGGCTGGAGTACAGTGGCACGATCTCAGCTCACTGCAACCTCCGTCTCCAGGGTTCAGGTGATTCTCCTGCCTCAGCCTCCCGAGTAGCTGGGATTACAGGCGCCCGCCAGCCACCACGCACACTTAATTTTTGTATTTTTAGTGAAGACAGGGGTTTCACCATGTTGGCCAGGATGGTCTGGAACTCCCGACCTCAGGTGATCCACCTGCCTCGGCCTCCCAAAGTACTGGGATTACAGGCGTGAGCCACCGCGCCCGGCCGGCGTGGAAAATTTTGCAGCTGTGTCAGTGATATACCCACTCAGAGAAGAGACGGGCAAGACGATAAAATGACTGCCTTTGAGAGGACAATGTTAAGTCCAGGCTAATGTTATCTTTCTCTTTTCTACACTTAAACACTCTTATTTTAAACACCTCTCTGTTCCCTTAAAAAACATTTTCTTTTTTCTGCCTTGGAGGATAGGCTCTTTGACCAAGTGGAATGTGGTAAAACACTGTCCCCGATGGTCAGAATTGTTGCAGCTTCAAATCCTCCACGGTCCAAAGATTCCTGCCCATTCAATCAATATCCAGTGTGGGCCACAGAAGGTGGAGCCTCCAGGCAGCCCAGCAGGAGCATGCACCATCCAAGCTGCCACAGCTCCATCATCTTCACCTGACTTCATCTTGGTCTGAATCCTAGTCTCACTTTTGCTGTTGTTTGCATAAAGATTGGATGAGCTTGACAAGTACTCTGGACCAAAAGGAAGGAAACTGGCCCCACTTGTGATCTCTGGTCACTGACATGCCATGTCATCTTGCCTCTTTAAGAGTTTCCAATTCCATTCAACCACAAAGTCAGGCCCTCCCTATGGCTAAATTGGCAACATTAACCCACAGTGTGAGTAGGGCAGGGCCTAGGTTATATTCTCAGTCTTGCAACTGCCTCTGTCTGACATTAGTCAGATTCTCCAGTTGGGGGTTTTGCCTGGCCCCTAAATTCTTTCCTTCTAACTCCCTTGTTCTCTGAGACTCTGCCATGGCTTACGCCTAAAGGGCTTTCTTAGAGCCCAGTTCTCCCATTTCGCAGCCTGACAAATAAAATCAATTTCGCCTCTGTTAGAGCCATTGCAACTTCACTACCCATGTATTGAGCCTGGAGTAAGTGCTCAATAGATGTTAAGGGAGTGAATGAATGAGCACATGTGGTGTAAAGATATGCACCACGGGGGAGTGGACAGAGCACTGGGTGAGAACAGAGCACTGGGTGAGAACTCTGGAGTCTAAGGTTCAAGTCCCGGTTCTGCCTCCATCCAGCTGTGTGCCTTAGGGAAATGGCCTTCTCTTCTGGGCTTCCTTCTCCAAAAATGAAGGGGCTGGACTTGCAGATTTCTAAGGTTCCTTCCATGTCACAGACTTGGAGATCCAGGTCCTAACACATTCTACTCCGCAATCATCAGCGAGGGGCAGCAATTAACAGCCAGAAAAAAGCCCCTCCAATTCAGCAACAGCAGCTCTGCTGAGACCCATGCTCTCTGGGGCAGTAAGTCAAAACAGTCCTCCCCTTCTTCAGCAGCCTGGGAGTTGCTGCTTCTCTTATGATGCTTGTGACAATGAAAATTAAAAACCCCTTTCACCTACCTGAGGTTGGTGGTTAAGCCAGCGTTCACATTGTTTTGGGGAGGTTAAAAAAAAAAAAATCCGGCCACTGCGCAGCCGTAGATAATGGTGCGACAGTGACACCTAGTGGTCATCTCCACTAATTACTGCTCAGCCCTGCTGCTCAGCACTGCAAGCCAGGAGTTTGCCAGAAGTCAGGCCCTCCCTATGGCTAAATTGGCAACATTAACCCATAGTGTGAGTAGGGCAGGGCCTCGGTTGTAATCTTAGTCTTGCAACTGCCTCTCTGTCTGACCTTAGTCAGCTTCTCCAGTTGTGGGTTTGGCCTGACCCCTAAAGTCCTTCCTTCTAATTCCCTTGTTCTCTGAGACCTTGCCATGGCTTATGACTTATAGTTGGGAGTCCTAGGCCCAGGTGGAGAGCAGGATATCCATACCAGGTAGGAGCAGCTCTAGGACCCCAGGGTTCAGCACTGGGACCCTGGGGTTCCACCCACAGAATCATGCACATCCCTGTCCACACATTCAGTTCCACGCAGCCGCAAGGCAGGACCACACAGCCAGGCCATCAACCATGGATGTTACAGCCAAGGGCTGCCTCCATTCCAGCTGCCAAGGTAGGAGAAAGTAACAAAACCAGCCAGAGAGAAGCCTGGGGGAGCTGACTTTCTATTGGTGGCAGGGGACAGTTCACCTGGTTTTGCCCACTTTGTGCAACAGAATCTTGCCCTCTTGCTGGGGTCTGTAGGGTTCAGATATCTCTAAAGAACAATGCAGATGGGTTCTTCTTAGCACATTTTACTGCCTATATGTACACCCCACAAACTACAAAGGGTGGAAAGGGAAGCTATGGGTTGAGGCTTTAGAACCTCCCCCACAGGTCACAAGTGCTCACAGTTTAACATGGCTGGGGACATAGTGGCTGAGCTTGTTGAGTCTTTCCTGAGTTCCACATTATTCTTTTCTTTTCTTTTCTTTTCTTTTTTTTTTTAGACGGAGTCTTGCTCTGTTGCCCAGGCTGGAGTGCACTGGCGCGATCTTGGCTCACTGCAAGCTCCGCCTCCTGGGTTCACGCCATTCTCCTGCCTCAGCCTCCCAAGTAGCTGGGACTACAGGCGCTGGGCTTTCTGCCACTTGAATCCTGTTTCTTATCACCAGTGTTTGGTCTCTGTTTATGAGTCTTTCTCCAAATGTCATCTGTCCGTGCTGCATGGTTTCTACAGAAGACCTTGGTGCCTTCCAATATGCCCACCATTAAAATGCTGGGTGAGGCTTTGCTGATTTCCTCACCCTTACTCCTCATGGTTTTCCCCAGACCATGACCAGGAAGTATGCAGTGGTCACACTCTGCGAGCCCTCAGAGGAGGAAGTCATTTGTTCAAGTTGGGGTTGCAAACTCCAGAGCTGCCATAGTTTCTGGCGGTGTGTGGTAATTTTCCCTTGTCATTAAATGACATATGTAAAAATGCTTTTCTGGGCCAGGTGCGGTGGTTCACACCTGTAATCCCAGCACTTTTGGAGGCTGAGGCTGGTGGATTGCTCGAAGTCAGGAGTTTGAGACCAGCCTGACCAACATGGTGAAACCCCGTCTCTACTAAAATATGAAAATTATCTAGGTGTGGCAACATAGCTTGTAATCCCAGCTACTTGGGAAGCTGAGGCAAGAGAATTGCTTGAAACCAGGAGGCAGAGGTTGCAGTGAGCCGAGATCGCACCACCGCACTCCAGCCTGGACAACAGAGCAAGACTCAAAAAAAAAAAAAACTTTTCTGGAGGTGGAGAGAAGGTGAACTATTATTTTAAAACACATACTGTGTAACAGACAGAGTCCAGTCAGGAGACAAAAATCACACCAGCAATTTGAATAAGGAAAATTTAATATAAAAAATTATAGGCCGGGCATGGTAGCTCGTGCCATAATCCCAGCATTTTGGGAGGCTGAAGCAGGTGGATCACCTGAGGTCAGGAGTTCAAGACCAGCCTGCCCAATATGGCGAAACCCCGTTTCTACTAAAAATACAAAGATTAGCTGGGTGTGGTAGCGGGTCGCTGTAATCCCAGCTACTTGGGAGGCTGAGGCAGGAGAATCACTTGAACCCAGGAGGCAGAGGTTGCAGTGAGCCAAGATCACACTACCACACTCCAGCCTAGGCAACAAGAGCAAAACTCCATCTCAGAAAAAATATATATATATTATGAAGTAGTAAAAGGTGTTAACTTCTAAAAGGAGCAAAAGAGGACTCTAAGGAATACAGGAATAAGTAAGTGCAGGAAGCACTTACTATTATAGAGGTAGCCCTGCTACCTCTACGGCTGGGAAGATTACCCAGAGAAGGGGGTGAGAGCATGGATGAGAGTCCCACCTTGAGGGAGAGAGTGTGGCTGCAGACCACTGGGCAGTGGAGAAGGTCCGGGGTGCCAGTGGACTGGAGCTGGAGTACAAGAGCCTCCTCTGCTGGGTGCTGGAGAAAATCACTGGAGAAAGCACCACTGGATTTCCCCCTGCTGGGACAATCACACTGTGGGAGAAAAAAGGCACACTAGAGCCAAGAGGAGGAGCTCGTCCTCTGCTATACCTTGCAGTGTCCAGGAGGAGCCAGAAGGAGGAGCACGTCCTCTGCTATACCTTGCAGTTTCCCTCTAGCACCCTCTACTGACACAGTGTAACATTGCAACAGCTGACGAAAGAATTAGTAACAGGGTCCAGCTCCAGTATTACAAAGTAGGGCAAAGAAGAGTGGATTTGCAGTTGACTGGCAATAAACTGACAACAGTCACACCTACTCTGTGCCAAGCCGCATGTTATGCATTTCCAGCACGAATCTCATAATCTCATTGATAATTATTTGAAATAGATATTATAATTCCCATTTTAATATTGAGAAAACACTAAAAGCTAGGAGATGTAATCTGAGAAAAATATGCAGCTAGTATACTTTAAAATATGCAACAGGGCTGAGCTGATGTTTCACTGATGGGTGTGTGACTCTAGAGTATGTTTTTCTGGCCGGGCAACGTGACTCCTGCCTGAAATCCCAGCACTTGGGGAGGCCAAGGCAGGCAGATCACCTGAGGTCAGGACTTCAAGACCAGCCTGGCCAACATGATGAAACCCTGTCTCTACTAAAAATACAAAAGTTAGCTGGGCATGGTGGTGGGCACCTGTAATCCCAGCTACTCAGGAGGCTGAGGCATGAGAATCACTTGAATCCAGGAGGTGGAGGCTGCAGTGAACAGAGATCACACCACTGCACTCCAGCCTGGGCAACAGAGTGAGACTCTGTCTCAAAAAAGAAAAAAAAGTAAAGAGTATGTGTTTCTACATCAAGCTAGCAGTACCTGTCACTGTAAAGGGTTAAGGACAGTACAATTTTGTTCTCCCTCTCCCAACCTCTTCTTCTCTATTAAATCACATAAGCCTTCCCAGCATTGGTTCCTGGACTTTGCCTTGGAGAGGTGGTGAGGCAGGTGCCCCGTAGGTGTCCTAAGGGCATGATTCTCAAGCCAGAATCACTGGGAAAGTGAAAATGCTTTCCTGGGCCTACCTCTGCAGAGTCCAATTTAGTAAATTTAGGGGGACTTAGAATCTGCATTTAATAAACTCCCCAGAGGACTCTAGTATACTGCAAGAGAAGAGCACCAATCTCCACTGGGCTAGGAGTGGAAAGTGAGGAGCTGCCGAGCCTTTGATGGGTGGAGGAGGGGCGTCATGCTAACAAGCTCTCTTGGCCCCAGCACCCCATGGGAAGGTCAATATTGTACCTGGTTTTCCAAATGAAAATCAAATAAGGCACACGGATCTGCTTTATGGGTGATAAAGTTGCAAGGGCTCTAACAGAGGTGAAATTGATCCATATTTGTCAGGCCGGGAGATGAGAGAACTAGGCTCCAGGACCCCTTGGCCTCTTGCCTGGCAGCCCCTGTAGACGTATTTTTGGACAGGAGGTATTTCAGAGTGAGAGCATGCCACAGGTAACTTCACTTAGCTCAGAATGGGAGCCACCAGCTTTTGAGCACCTGCCATGTACAGGAATTAGGCTCCATTGTCTCCAGCCCTTAAACTCCCTTACAAGGATTAATACCAGAATGCTCAGATGAGGAAATGGAGGGTCTTGCCCCAGGCCATGAAGACACAAGGAGCAGAGTGCGGGTTGGTTGTACTCCAAAGCCATGCTCTTTCCATTGGCCCACACAGCCCTGGGAGAGGAAGACAGCTCCTGGCCCAGGCGTGCCTGCTCAAGGGAGAGCCGGCCAGTCCCGAGAGGGGCTAAGCATCTGCTGTCCTGGGCTGGGGAGGGCTGCTTCAGCACCGCCTGCCAGGAGGGCCTAGGAGTCTAGAGATGAGAGTGAGAGAGATTGACAGGAAACCTGGATGGTGCCTTTGTAAGGTACAGTGATCCATCTCAATAATAATTGTGTCACCTCGTCAATATCAAAATATCTCATCAGCCTTCACGAGTCACTGTAGGAATGGCCAGCTGTAAATTCACATCTAGAAAAGGGGAAAATTCAGAAATGTCTCAAGTGCCAGCCTGTTCAGTCCTATAAACTCTTCCATGCCATGCTGTCCATCCAGTGCAATAAGCAGAAAACTCAGTGAGCATGGGCTGACTCCAGGACAAAACAAGCTCATATGCGTCTGTGACTCCACGAGGCTACGAGCACCTCAAAAGCAGCAGCTCTGCCTTGCCCAGGTTGATCTCCAGGGGCCAGCTTGCGCCTGTTGCCTGGCGAGCCCTCAGTAGGAAGCTTTGTGGCCTGTCCAAAAATATGCCTAAAGGAGCTGCCAGGCAAGAGGCCAGGAGGTCCTGGAGCCTAGTTCTCCCGTTTCCCAGCCTGACAAATACGAATCAATTTTACCTCTGTTGGAGCCATTGCAACTTCATCACCCATTAAGCAGACCCATGTGCCCTATTTGATTTTCATTTGGGAAACCAGGTACAATATTGACATTTCCATGGGGTCCTGGGGCCGAGAGAGCTTGTTAGCATGAAGCCCTTCCTCCCCCCATCAAAGGCTCCATCCCTGCCACCTACCTCCCGGCTGTTCAACCTTGACCCTAACCTCGGGGCCTAGCTGCTCTCCTCTGTCAAGTGGGCATTTTAAAATACTACCACTTGTCCAAACCCACAGATTGTACGTCACCAAGAGTGAAGAAAAACCTTCGGACTGTGAGTGATCATTCTGTACAGACATAGGCTCACTGATTGTATCACATGTGCCACTCTGGTGTGGGATGCTGGCCGCGGGGAGGCTGTGCATATGTGGGGGCAGAGGGTATACAGGAACTCTCTGTACTTTCTGCTCAGCCTTGCTGTGAACCTAAAACCGTTTTGAAAAAATCAAGTGTATTTAAAAGGCAGGGAGTCGGGAATACTGCCTCTTGAGGTTGCTGTGAGAATTGAATAAGATAATGTCAATGCACCCAGCGCGGTCTTTGGTGCACAGTGTGGTCCATGGTAGCTGAATGAGGGGCTATCACCCTCCTGAAACCCAGGAGGAGGCTGAGGGCAGTGACAGATGCTTACTTCTAGCACATCTCATCTCCTCCGGGGTGGGGATAGGTGAAAGAACTGAAGACCAGATGATCTTGCTAGTACTCAGGAGATAGGGCAGCCAAGATGACTCAAGAGAGAATAACAGGCCCAGGCCTAGGATCAGCCCCTCCGTCCCTCTCTAGCAGACAGATCTTCTCAGAGCCGACAGATCTTCTCAGAGCCAACAGAAGAAATGGGAGAGGACTTGGCTATTTGGCAAAAGCACAAATCTGGCTGGGCTATGCCCCGGCTCTCAAGTCCTCATCTGTTCCACAATGACCTCACCAGGCACACTGGCCTCTCCTCCCACTGGGTGGACCCTGCAGCCATTATGGGTGCCATTCAGCCGAGCAGGAAGAGAACAGGCTGGTGTCTGCAGACCTGCATTTCAGGCCCCATTCTGTGACTGTGTGACTTTGAGAACATCTCTCCCTTCTCTGTGCCTCTGTTTCCCCAGGCCAGCTTTTCTCCCTTCCTTCACTGAATATGTCACTGAGTGCTATCCTTGAGCCAGATAATCCCTGAGGGTCCTTTCAATGTGATATGATTTTTTTTGTTTTTGTTTTTGTTTTTGTTTTTTGAGACGGTGTCTCACTCTGTCGCCCAGGCTGGAGTGCACTGGCATGATCTCGGCTCATTGCAAGCTCCGCCTCCCGAGTTCACACCATTCTCCTGACTCAGCCTCCCGAGTAACTGGGATTACAGGTGCCCACTACCATGCCCAGCTAATTTTTTGTGTTTTTAGTAGAGATGGGGTTTCACCGTGTTAGCCACGATGGTCTCGATCTCCTGACCTTGTGATCCACCTGCCTCGGCCTCCCAAAGTGCTGGGATTACAGGCACGAGCCATCATGCGTGGCTAAAATAATATATTTTAAATGCATTGGAGAAATATAAAACATGCAGACACGAAATATACAGATAAAAATGGAAATGTTTTCTTAATCATGGGAGATGGCACTTTTCCTCCTGAGTTCTGCCTTCGAATCTACATTTCTGTAGACTTTGTGAACATGGATGTTTGCTTGGAAAGTGCCTGGATAGCTTTGAAGTCTGCAAGGCTGTGATCTAGCCCTCAGGATCTGGCTGATATTGGTCAATCACCTGCCTCCTTGCAAAAGGAGGGTAGCGTGAAGCCAGGACAAACATGGATACTTCCTGGACCACAGCTCTTGAGTTCCCTTGAACTTCCCTCTACAGCCACACCTGTTCTCCCTGCCAGACCCGTCCCCTGGCCCAGAGCCTGTTGAGGAACCAGATCTCTGGGGGAGGCACAGGATGTGGAGGGACATGTATGAGTTCTGGCTTCAAACAGATATAATTTCAATCTTAGCTCTGCCATTGACTTGCTGTGTGACCTTGGGAAGTAACTTACCTTCTCTGAACCTTGTTGCCCTGTATCTATTTAGCAGAGAGAATAAATCTCTCTCTGACAGGGTCGTTGTAAGTATCATATAGAATGACACAGGTCATGTCTCTGGCCACATAAATAGCTGAACCACTTTATTTAACGAGATAGTTGGAATCTCGTCCTTGGATGAGATAAACCGTATAAAGCGTTAGGTCATGCCTAGGTAAGAAGTTGCCTCTATTGGCTACTATCATCATCATCATGTTGCTCATTTTCATCACCATCTCAATCATTGTATTCCCTTCCCTGTGACCTCCAGGTGGCAGCATGGGGCCATGGAGCCACAGCCCTCTTCCTCAGGCTGTCACTTCAAAACTGTGAGCGGGCAGGACCCTTGGGTGACACTCCTTGGGTGACACTAACCTGAGCTGTCACCATGATAGCCAAGTGAGGAGCACTTAAACACCTTATTTTCATCCTTAGGACCTTCTGCAGGAAACAGTTATCCACATCATATATGAATGAAAGGTGGGCTCGGGTGGGAGGAGCCACTAGTGGGAGTGGAGCCAGGAATCAAAGCCAGTCTCCACTACCTGCCGGCTGGGGCACTTGCCCACTGCACTGGAGCCTCCGAGTGGGTTCCAGCGTCTCACCTGGCAGGTAGGAAAGTGAGGCCAAGGAGCGAGGGGACTAGCCCCAGGATCGGGCTCCTAGGAAGGGCTCCTTCCCACAGAGCCCAGTCTCCGGGAGGGGCCCATCAGCCACGGCCCCAGCACTGACTTGAAGTTCAGCCTGGGCTCCCTGGAGGGTCTGGGCAACCTCAGGGAAGCATCCCATGACTCGTCTCTTTCTGCCTTGCCCGGTGGGACCTCTTCTGATCCCCAAGTAATCCTTGCTACCAGGAACCAAAGTGATTTGTGGAAACTTCCTCCAAATCCCCAGCTAATCCTCTTCTTTTAGTGAAGTCCTTTAGCAATCACGTTTGCTGCTTGGTGACCTCTAATCCCCTTATTCTCAAAGGTCCCTGGGGAGGCACGTGTGCAGATGTGTGTCCCTGCTGGGGCCTCTTGAGCTGGTCCAGGCCAGAGCAGCATGTCTGTGACCACCAGCTTGTCCCACTCAACTTTGATCTGCTTTCCTGCCTCCTAGGGGTCTCACTTTATAGTTGGCCAGGAAGAGGCCTTAGGTCTGTGCCCAGTGGTCTCTGGATAGGGCTTGCTGGCCATCAGCTGAGAAGCCCCAGTCCCCTGGCGTCTCCATGCTGATTGACTCTCAGAGGGAACCTCATATTTGAAGTTAAGGCCTAAGTTTCCTCCTCTCTTAAACAGGGCTAACATTAGTCGTACCTCAAAGGCATGCAATGAGGAGTTACCAAGGTAATATATCCAATAAGGTTAAAGAAATCAGAATCAGTTAGCTATGTTACCTAGAGTATCTACCTGCCACCCCCACCTCTCAAGGACTCCGATCTCACCCGCCTCTAAAGGGGTCACCCCAGGGGACGCAGTTGCTCACAAAGGCTGAGAGATGTGATGGGGGGCAGTTCTTCAGCAAGCCGAGCCCACTGTGGGCTTTGCAGGTTCTGGGGACTCCCTGTCCCTCAACAATTCTGACTGGGAAGGGGTCCAAGAACCTGCAGCTGTAAGAAGGTGCGCTGAACAGAGGAGAGATTCGAGATATGGCTACACAGGGCCAGGGAGGCAGGAGCTGGGGAGGGGTGGCATCTGCCTCCCAGCCAGAACAGAGAGGGTGGTACCAGCAGTGCCCAGGCAGTGGGGGAAGCCACAGCCTCAGGCAGGTGGCAGGGGAGAAGCAGAGGGGCTAGGCAAGGCAACTCTGTGAACTGGGGTAATTTATTTAATCTTTGAGCACAGTTACAGTATATATTTTGTGACCCACAAATCAGCAGGGTTCCCACTGCCCCCAAGAATGAGTTAAGATTGGCTCTAGCACCCTGTGAGAGTTCAAGTTCAGGTCCCTCTCGGGGATTTATGCTGGTGCCCTGGCCTCCTGCCCCTGAGCTCTCTCCTCCTCCCCTCTGAACTCTGTAGCTGCTCTCTTATCTCTTCCTAGGTGTTGGCCTGATCATGGAATCCTTTTTCCTTTCCTACGGCCATGCTACACTGGGAAAAAAATGAAAACAAAACTCACCCTCTCCAGGATAGATGGTTCCAGGCCTTTTCTGGGATCATGCTTTGCTTAGGCCAAAGCTCAGGACTTCATCCTGGTCATCGAGGAGCTGCCCCTCCTAGGGACACACAAGCACATCCTTCTCTAGCTGCACTGTGAGATTACGTCCCAGAGACGGTTACCTGAGTGTGTGTCCTGGCAGCTCGTGTGTCAGATACACAAGGCCATGGCTTCAATTTCCTCAGAAATGTGTCATAATGAATGTGACTGACATCTTTCTCCTCTCTCAGCCTAGAAATCCTCAGCACTCTATTCCCTGGATTTCCTCTAAGGAAACTGACACTGAAGGAGGCAAGGAATGGGGTCTTGCTCCCTAATCAGCTATCAAAAGTGATTTAAAAATGCATTGCCTTCAATCAATAATTTTCTATTTAAATATAAGAGAAACATTTTGCTCACAATAAAACTTTATGCGGGAACTCCAATACATATTTAAAAAGTGAAAACAGAACTGCTTGGCTGAATCTGGGAGAGGCAGAGGGAATGATAATGCCTGCTCCTGGGCTTGTCTCTCCCAAACGCCATGGGAATCTCTGAGGCACTCTGGGCTCTGGAGAACAGAAAGAGAAATAAAAACTGTATCTTTAGCCAATGTAAAGTCATCCAGCTCAACTCTTAGTAAGATAAATGTAAATTGAAACTGCACAGAGATACTATTTTTGCCCTACCAGATTGGCAAAGATCCGAAAGTTTGGGAATGTTCTATTTTGGCAAAGGTATAGGAAACGGGCACTCCTATGCATTTTAGGGGAGACTGTAAATTAGTGTAGTGCCTAGAAAGGGCAATATGGCAATATTCATAATACAAATGCACATACCCTTAGGCCTAGAAATTTCATGAGCAAGAATTTATGCTACAGATTATCTCTGCACATAAGGGAAGTAAGCTTATAGTACTGACTGTTAACAGTGTCAAAGGCAGTAAACAACCCAAATATCCATCAGTGGGCAGTTAAATAAATAGTATGTGATTAAACTAATGTTGTACCCATACTGTGGAATATTATAGAGTTATTAAAATTAGAAAATTCTTTGTGTTGATCAGGAAAGGTCTTCGAAACATATTGCTAAGTGAATTTAAAAAACAAGAAAACAGAACAGCATGCAAAGTATGCTACCATTTAGTGTAAAAATAAGTGGGGAGAGGACACGGAGGTATTTTCTTGTAATTGCACAAGATATTTCTGAGAGGATAATAAGAAACAAGTAACACTGGCTTCCTAGAACCAGGTGGCTGGAGAATAGGGATGGGATGGAGACGTTTATTGCATACTCTTTTGAATTTTGAACCACGTAATTGTGCATCCTATTCAAGACTTAAATTTAAAAATGTATAAGAACAAACAACAAAAAGAAAATCATTGCATGAGATAAAACAAAGGTGTATGTTATTCTTCTGCTTTAACTATACATAGAATAATCTGTACTCTCAAAGAATCCAAAAAGTAAAAATACAAATAACATTTTTAAAGATTACCTAACAAGTAAGCTTCAAGACTCTTAAACTCCAAAGCTGTGGATTTCTGGCTCCTGCTTAGGGTGTAGAAAGCTGCAAAGAGCGTTGCTGTCATCCTTACCAAAAGAAAAAGCCAACAATCTGCAAAATGACTTTTCTTGATCTCATCAGAGAACTGGGATTGCGAGTAACAAACTAACCCAAAATGTAAGAAAAAGCAGGCACCTCCAAAGGGAGACAGAACACAGGTACTTGCTTACATGTCAGACTCCATACAAACTGGAAAGAATTCAGCCAAACTTCCTAACAAATATGTGGGGGCTGTATAATCGTATAGACCCCTTGGGAGTTGTAGACATAAGGGGAATCCACGGTCCATTGCAATCTCTTCTCCATGGACCACACTAGATGCTCACAAGAAAGCAGGAGGGTGAGAAATATGATCAGACCTCTCTCCGGGTTCAGGGGAAAAGTGTTGCAGGGAAGCTCAAAGTTCCACACAGACCCTTCTCCCTATATCCCCTGTGGAAAAAAAAAGCAAACAAACTGTTGGAGAAAAGACAGCAAACTTTGTTGTCCTTAGGGAGCAGGTGAAAATCTGTCACAGCTGCGAGAAGAGAAGAGTAAAAACTCTCTGCCTAGGTGAGGGGAAAAGATATGAGCACACCAGTAGAGTCTCCTACAGGGAGAGAAGGGACAGGATCACTGAAATATCACTGCCCTTGAGACACAGGGCCATAGCTTCTGCCTGAGACTGAAGCTGAAGCAGAATAGCAGACAATGCCCCTCAACCCTGCCCTGTTCTCCAACTTCAGGCTAAAAGGGTTAAGTAACAAGTAACAGCAATCTATTGCTGGAGGAGGATCAAGAGTATGAAGAGAAATTTCTTGAAGGTGTAGCCACAAAGGGAAGTCCTGAAGCTGATGGTGAAATAGACATTAAGCAACACCCTCTGGCAAACCAGCTACCACCCTAAACACAAGGCACTTCAAGAGAAATTTAAAGCCTATGATGCACTAACAATAGCCATAGTAACAGTAAAACCTAAACACAGCTCAACTCCTGACTAGTTTGCCCAAACCTCCATAACAAAGGCCCAGTAAAAGACAAGGCATGCCCATTTCCAGCCATAAGTCTGTACTGTTCTGCACAATATGTCTGACTTTCAACAAAGAAGTTACAAAGAACACAAAGAAGCAAGAAAAAAATAACACCCAATAAAAAGATAAGGCAATCAGCAGAACTAGACTCAAACTTGCCAAAGGTGTTGAAATTATACAAGAAATATAAAATAACTCCAGCTAATATGTTAAAAGTTTTAGTGAAAAGGTGGGCAACATGTATAGTCAAGTTGGTAATTCCAGCAAAGAGAGCAAAACTAGAAATAAAAAACAAATGGAAATGCTAGAAATGGAAAACAAGGAGCTGGAGAATGCTATTGAAAGATTCATCAGTAGAGTTGACACAGCTAAGAAAAGAAACAGTGGATTAGAAGTCAAGTGAATAGAAATTATTCAAACAGAAACACAAAGAGAAAAACAAGTGAAAAATGGAACAGAATTGAAGACCTATGGGACAATATGAAACGGTCCTAACATGGATGGAAGTGAAATCCCAGAAGGTGAAGAGGGAGAGAACAGGGCAGAAGCAGTATTTGTAAGGATGGTTGCTCAGAGTTTTTAAAAATAATGACACCAAACTACATTCATTAACCTAAGAAGAGCAAACAGGATAGAAGAAAAATAAGAGAAAGAAGGAAGAGAAAGGGAGGCAGGAGGAAGAAGAGGAGTAAACCTAAACATATTATATTCAAACAGCTAAAATCCAAGAACAAAGAGAAAATTTTGAAGGTAGCCAAGGAAAAATGACACATAACATAGACAAACAAAGGAGAGAGTATAGCAGACTTCTTTTCAGAAACTATGTAAGCCAGAGCACAATGGAATGACATCTTTAACGTGCTGAAAGGAAAAAAAGACTTTAACTCAGAATCTATTCCCACTGAAGATATCTTTCCAATATAAAGGAGCAATAAAAAAATTTCAGGAAAATAAAAACACCAAGTCCATTGCCAGCAGGCCAGTGCTACAAGAAATATCAAAGGAATTTCTTTAGAATAAAGTATATGATAGTAAACAGAAACAAGTACCTACAAAAAGAAATAACAAGCATTGGAAATGGCATAAATGAAAATAAATTTTCAGTTGCTCCACAAGATAACTGTCTGCCTGAGGCAAAATGCTTGTAATATCTTGGGTATTTACAGCACATATAAAAGAAAAATGTAAGACAACACTGACACAAATGATGGGAGAGAGAAATCAGGAATATATTGCTATAAGACCCTTACTGTACAAATGAAGCCATATGATAGTATTTGAAGTTAGACTGTGATGAATATTTATAAGTATTATAAATAAATTTAAATAAATTTAAAATGAAATAAAAATAACCCAGTAATAGATATAAAATAGAATAAGTAATATTCAATCTGAAAAAAGAGAAAAATAAGGAAAAATGAAATAGGAAAAAAGCTAGCAAGATTGTAGATTTTAATCCAAACATATCAGTAATTATATTAAATGTAAATTGCATAAATATACTGTTATAGACCGAATAGTGTCTCCCTAAAACCAATTTGTTGAAGCCCTAACCACTAGTACCCTAGAATGTGACTCTATTTGGAGATAGAACTTTTAAAGAGGTAGTTAAAGTTGAACGAGATGATAAGAATAGAGCCCAATCCATTATGACTAGTGTTCTTATAAGAAGAGAGATACCAGAGATATGCACACACACAGGAAAGGCCACATGAAGACACAGGAAGGAGGCAGCCATCTGCAGGCCAAAGAGAGAGGCTTCAGCAGGAACCAACCCTACTGTCGCCTTCATCTTGGACTCCCAGCCATACTCTCACCTTCATCTTGGACTCCCAACCTCTAGAACGGTGAGCAAATACATTTCTGTTGGTTAGACCACCCAGTCCATGATATTTTGTTATGGCAGCCCTAGCAGACTAGTGCATACACAAATTAAAAAGTGCAATTGTCAAATTGGATTTTTTTTAAAGACAAAACTATATTCTGTCTCTTATTATACAGTTAGGATAAAACTAAAATAATGGGGAAAGATATATTATGCAAGCCTTATTTAAAAGTAAGCTGGAGTGGCCACATTAATATTAGACAAAATAGACTTCAGAACAAGAAATATTACTAGTCATAGAGTCATGTATATAATCATATACAATGATTATAGGGTAATTCCACTGAAAGACATGATAATCCTAAATATGTGTACACCTAAAATGAGAGCTTAAAAATACATGAAGCAAAAAATGATATAACTGAAAGGAGAAATAGACAAATCCACATTGTACGTGGAAACTACAATGCTCCTCTGTAAATAACCAATAAAAGGAGTAGTCGGAAAATCTCTAAGGATATAGAAGACCCAAAGAATACTGTCAATTAACTTCATCTAATTGATATTTTTAGAATAGTTCACACAACAAGAGCAAAATACTCATTCAAGAACACATGGAATAGTCACAAAACAGATCATATTCAGGGTCAGTTTTAAAACTTACACATTCAAAGGAATTTACATAATAGAAAATAAGTTAATTGACCACAGCAGAATTAAACTAGAAATCAAAACCAAGAAGATATCTGCAAAGTCCTCAAATAGTTGGAAATTTTAAAACACCCTTCTACATAATCTATGGGTCAAAAGGAAGTAACAGAAAATTAGAAAATAATTTGAGCTCAATGAAAATATAAACAAAATATCAAGCAATCAAGCATTGTGTGATGCATTTCAGTCAGTACTTTGAGGGAAAATGTATAGCACTAAATACTTACATTAGGAAAGAATAAAGGTATAAAATAAATGACTAGTCTTCCAACCTTATAAAACTAGAGTAGAAAGCAAATTAAACTCAAGACAGGCAGAAGAAAGAAAACAATATCAATATAAGAAAGATTAGAAATAAATGAAATTGGGCCAGGTGCAGTGGCTGATGCCTGTAATCCCAGCACTTTGGGAGGCCAAGGCAGGTGGATGACCTGAGGTCAGGAGTTTGAGACTAGCCTGACCAACATGATGAAACCCTGTCTCTACTAAAAACACAAAAATTAGCTGGGCGTGGTGGTGCGCGCCTGTAATCCCAGCTACTTGGGAGGCTGAGGCAGGAGAATTACTTGAACCCAGGAGGCAGGGGTTGCAGTGAGCTGAGATTGTGCGACTGCATTCCACACTGGGGAACAAGAGCAAAACTCTGTCTCAAAAAATAAAATAAAAATAAAAAATAGAAATATATGAAATTGACAGAAAAACAATATAAAAAAGTCAACAAAATGAAAAGCTGGCTCTTTGAAAAAAAATGAATAAAATCGATTAACTTCTAAGTCAGACTGAAAGAGAAGACCAAATCACCAAATGCATTAAATATATCAGTTTCAAATTCTGCGATATATGCAATATCTATATTTTGAAATTTATAAAACACTGATGAAAGACATCAAAGGAAGCCCAATATTAGGATGTCAATTCGCTCCAAATTGATCTATAGATTTGATTCAATTCCAATAAAACTCCCTGAAAATTTTTAATAGAAATTGACAATCTGAGGCTAAAATTTGTATGGAAAGGCAAAGGAACTTGAATAGCCAAAATAATTTGGGAGAAAACAAAAGCAAAGTTGGAGGAACCATGCTACCTGATTTCAGGACTTACTATATTTATCATAAAACTATAGTAATGAGGTCAGTGTATGATTTTGGAGGGAAAAAGAAAAAATAGATATGTCAATGGTACAGAATATAGAGTCCAGAAATAGATACACACACATAGTCAACAACTTTTTACACAAATACAAAGGAAATTCAGTAGAGAAAGAATAGTCTTTTCACAAATGGTGCTGAAACAATTAAATATGCATAGGCAAAAAGTAAACCTCCAATCCATACTTCCCACTCCAATGTAAAAACTACCACAAAATGGATCATAAACCTTAATGTAAAATTATAAAACTTCTAGAAGGAACACAGAAGAAAATCTTTGTGACTTTGGGCTAGGCAAAAATGTCCTCAACTCAATACTAGAAGCATGATTCAGAACAGAAAAAAAAATTGCTAAGTTGATTTCATCAAAATGTTAATAACTTCTGTTGTTTGAAAGACACTGATAAGAGAATGAAAAGACTAACCACAGACTGGCAAAAAACATTGGCAAATCACATATCCAAGAAAGGATTCGTATCCAGAATATAAAAAGAACTCTCACAACTCAATAGTAAGTAAAGAAGCAACTGAAATTTTTAAAAGGGAGGGCAAATACTTGTAACAAAATAGATTTGTAGATGGCAAATAACTACTTGAGAAGGTGTGCAGTCTGGGCATGGTGACTCATGCCTGTAATCCCAGCACTTTGGGAGGCCAAGGCAGGTGGATTGCCTCAGGTCAGGAGATGGAGACCAGCCTGGCCAACATGGCGAAACCCCATCTCCACTAAAAATACAAAAATTAGCCAGACATAGTGGTGCATGCCTGTAGTCCCAGCTACTTGGGAGGCTGAGGCAGAATGGCTTGAACCCAGGAGGCAGAGGTTGCAGTGAGCCTAAATCACGCCACTGCACTCCAGCCTGGGCGACAGAGCAAGACTCCATGTCCAAAAAGAAAAAAAAAAAGGTGTGCAACATCATTAATCATTAGGGAAATGCAAATTAAAACCACAATGAGCTATACAATTAAAATGGTTAAAATAAAATAACCTGACAATACCAATGCTGATGAGGATGAGAAATGTAGGGTCCAGCCCCACAGAGTCGGTGGGTTTTTCTCCCCATGTGCGGAGACGAGAGATTGTAGAAATAAAGACACAAGACAAAGAGATAAAAGAAAAGACAGCTGGGCCCAGGGGACCACTACCACCAAGATGCAGAGACTGGTAGTGGCCCCGAATGCCAGGCTGTGCTGATATTTATTAGATACAAGACAAGGGGCAAGGTAAGGAGTGTGAGCCATCTCCAGTGATAGGTAAGGTCATGTGGGTCACGTGTCCACTGGACAGGGGGCCCCTCCCTGCCTGGCAGCCGAGGCAGAGAGAGAGAGAGGGAGAGAGAGGGAGACAGCTTATGCATTTATTTCTGCTTATCAGAGACTTTTAGTACTTTCACTTATTTTGCTACTGTTATCTAAAAGGCAGAGCCAGGTGTACAGGATGGAACATGAAAGCGGACTAGGAGTGTGACCACTGAAGCACAGCATCACAGGGAGACAGTTAGGCCTCCAGATAACTGCGGGCAGGCCTAACTCATGTCAGGCCCTCCACAAGAGGTGGAGGAGTAGAGTCTTCTCTAAACTCCCCCAGGGAAAGGGAGACTTCGTTTCCCAGTCTGCTAAGTAGCGGGTGTTTTTCCTTGACACTGACGCTACTGCTAGACCACAGTCTGCTTGGCAACGGGCGTCTTCCCAGATGCTGGTGTTACCGCTAGACCAAGGAGCCCTCTGGTGGCCCTGTCCGGGCATAACAGAAGGCTCACACTCTTGTCTTCTGCTCAGTTCTCACTATGTCCCCTCAGCTCCTATCTCTGTATGGCCTGGTTTTTCCTAGGTTATGGTTATAGAGCGAGGATTATTATAATATTGGAATAAAGAGTAATTGCTACAAACTAATGATTAATGATATTCATATATAATCATGTCTATGATCTAGATCTAGTATAACTCTTGTTGTTTTATATATTTTGTTATACTGGAACAGCTCATGCTCTCGGTCTCTTGCCTCGGCTCCTGGATGGCTTGCCACCCACAGAGAAACAATTGGAATACTCATTCAGTGCTAGCGGGAATGAAAAAGGGTAGAGCCACATTGGAAAAGACTTTACCAGTTTCTTATAAACAAACATCTAACATACAGCCCAGTTATTCTATTCCTAGGATTTACCGTAGGGGAAAACAGGTTCACATAGAAATCTGTGTGTTTACTGCAGTTATACTCATAATGGCCCCAAACAGGAAACAACCCAGCTGTCCCTCAGCTGGGCAATTGATAAACTGTAGTACGTTCATGGAGTACTATTTGGCAATATAAAGGAGTGACTACTGACACATACTGCCGCAGGGATGAATCTCAAAAGCATTATTATGCTCAGTGAGAAAAGCCAGACTCGAAAGGCAAAATACTGCATGCTTCCATTCATATGACATTCTGGAAAAGGCAAACTATAGGAGCAAAAAACTGGTTAAGTGATTGCCAGTAGCTGGATGTATGGAGATCAATACAGAGCAGATGGGGGAAGTGTTTAGAATCTTGGGACCATTCGGCTTGTATCTTGATTGTGATGCAGGTTACACCAATGTATTTATTTGTCAAAACTCACAGTACTGTATACTAAAAAGAATGAATTACTGTATGTAAATTATACTTTAATTGTTAAGAAACAGTGGGTGGAAGGGATGGCTATACACCTATCTACTTATGTTCTAGAACTTCCCCATGGCCACACAGCTTATAGGGGATATAACCAGGATTCCACCTGTCAATTTTCAAAGCCCATGTTCTTTCCATAGAAGCCCTCTGCCTTTTCTTAGAGAAAAGTAAAACAGCACTTGTATTGTGCTTTAACATGTAGAAAGCACTTTTTAAAAGTCCTTTTCCATGGCCCAGCTCATTCAATCCTCACAAAGCCCTCTGCAATATTATCACCACTCTCCTGTAACAGATGAATAAATTGAGGCTCAGAGAGGTTTGATGAGCTGCACATGGTCCTCCAGCGATTCAGCGACAGGCCTAGAGCTTCTGACTCTAGTGATGGTTCCTGCCCCCCATAGCTGTAAACCTTGGTATGGAGGGTGCTATCCCCAGGGACACCCACACTGTCTGGCTTCCTCTGTGACCTGGTGGCCCCTCCAGGAAGGGTCCCCACCACAAACTCAAGCAAGCATTTACCCACTCATCCATACACTAAGTAATGTCCTATTCTCCAAGAGCCATTGGAACTGCTGTCTTGGGAGGGGCAGCTCAGGGATCTGCAGCCCCCAGCACAGCCCAAGTTCTACTAGGAAATTACCTTAGGTTTGAGTCCCTTAGGTCAACTCTTGTCCCCTTTCTACCAGATCCCAACCCTGTCTCTCCCTTCCCAAACCCCTGGTTCTTGAGCCTGTAAGATACCTTCTGCTGATGTTCTCTGGGTCTCAAATTTGGTCCTTTCTCTAGATTTGGTCATTTTTCTCTCTCTCTTCAATTATTTGATACCTGAACCCAGCATCTGTCTGCGACTCAGCTAAAGAGACCTGGAGCCAAGTGCTTCCCTACCTCCTCCCTTTCTGATTTACTGCCTGGAGACCTTTGCAGCTCTGACAGTCCCAGCGCCCAGATCACACAGGAGGCACCTGCTCACCCTGTAGGTAGGAATCCTCCAACCCACACTTGAGGCATTTGTGTTGGTAATTTAATTTAAATGCAGAATGAAAGATGCTCATCCTGGTAACAGTTCGTGTTACTGTGTTTCTCAGGCTTGCCCTAAAAATCCTGAATCTTGCTTCAGACTTCCCTTACCCCAGGTTTCAACTTTGGGTCACCTGCAAATGGGGTTCTTCTGCTCTCTGTGACTTCTTGGAAGCTAGACAGAAAAGTGCTCTTTCTGACCTGGTTCACCCAGCTGCTACCCTGGCAGGTGTCTCTCAGAGTTTTCTCTTGCCCTCATCCAATTTCCCGTAACATTAAGTGTTCAGTGAACTTGGAGGCAAAAATGTAAATGAACAAACTCAGTTTCCTCTTTGTTTCTCCTGTTCCTCCTGTCTATCTGCCTTTCTATCCACCATGCTAGATAAGTCTGAATCAGCCATAGAGAGTCACAGAATTTTAGCTCTTGGACCATGTGCCTGCCTCTGTGTGTGTGCATGGATGTGTGTGTGTGCATGGATGTGCGTATGTGTATGTGCGTGTGTGTGCATGTGTGGGGGGTATGTTTATACAAAAGAAATGTGTGAGAGACAGAAGCAGAGGCAGGAAGAAATGAATAGGAATGACACTTTTTTTTTTCTTGAAGGGAGAGAGCCAGAAATTACATCCGCTCAAAAATATCCTGCCTCTTTCATAGATAAATATAGCATCGTGAGTAGATGTATCACTGAATGATACTTTCAAAACAAATCTGGGAAGGTCACTTGAAGAGGCTGTCCCTGCTGGCTCTCTCCCCTTGCTTGACTGTCCCCCAGTCCCTCATTCCCTCCCAGAGCTCTCAGACTATGGTCAGGAATAAGAGGTGGGGGAAGTGTGCAGGCTTCCCACTGGGCATTCTGGAAAGGGGAGAATAGCAGAAACAATGGTGCTGCTTAAAACAGACTACTGGCCAGAGGCTCCAGGTGACCAAATGTCTCCCTCACAGGGAGGCACTCGAGAATCCACACCTCCCTGTTACAGAGAAGTAAAAGCTCAGCACAGGAGGCCAGCCCCATAGAAATGTATTTACCAGGTGTGCTGGTTGGTAGCAGGTAATTGGAGCTTAAGAATACTTGATTTAGTTCCAAGGGGTAGAGTAAAACGGTTTAATCCCCGGCGAGGTGCAGGCAGCTGCCAGCCAGAAGGGACTCCAGCCCCTGACAATGGGAGGCATAGCGGTCATAGCACTGTGTACCAGCTGAGCATCAGTTCCACTTAGACTAACATGCAACTGATCCTTCCAACAGTCTGCAGAGGTAGACATTGCCATCCCATCTACAGCTGGAGAGACTGAGGACAGGAATGAGTCAGTGATTTATCCAGGGTCTCGTGGTCAGTCATGGTAGAGCTGGGCTTTGTCTCTTCCAAGTGTCAAGAAAGGTCCCCTGCCTTCCACTCACTCCACATGAAGGAGATAAGAGGTTCTGCTGGCATGCCGGCCCAGCCTCGCCTGTCAGCAGAAGCCCCAGCCAGCTGTGATCATGGAAGGGCAGCTCCTGGGTCCTAACCCCTGTGAGAACAGAGAGCTGTCAGGTAGCTGCAGCTCCTCCATGAAAAAGCAGGGGCTAGGGGCCATTTTGCAGTTCTGAGCTTCTCAGCTCCTGATTCCTGTGGAGCACCCTTCCAGTGCCTCAAGGCAAGGCTCAGCATTGGTCCATCCAGCTTGGCTGTAGGCTGGGACACCTCTCTTACCTGGACAAGCAGTATCACCCTTTGCTGTGCGTTCTGAGCTTCTTAACATCTGTATTCATCTGCTCGAGCTGCCATAACAAAATATCATAGACTGAGTGGCTTATTTCTCACAGCTCTGGAGGCTGGAAGTCCAGGATCAAGGGACCAGCACTGTCAGGTTCTGGTGAGGGCTCTCTTCCTGGCTTGTAGGCAGCCACCTTCTTGCTGTGTCCAGAGAGAGAGAGAGAGAGACAGAGAACTGTATTCCATTGTTTCTTCTTATCAGAGCACTAATCCCATCTGATCAGGACCCCACCCTTAGGTCCTCATTTAACATTAGTTACTTCCTTAGAGGCCTCATGGGCTGGGATTTAGGGCTTCAACGTATGAATTGTAGGGGAACATGAAAATTCAGGTCATAACATCTTTTGGAGTCAGACTTGGATTCAGTTTTAACCTCTACCCCTCTCTAGCTCTGGAAAAGTTCATGCCTCTTATATTACTTTCCTGTTGTTGCTGAAACAATTTATCACAAAATGAGTAGCTTAAAATGACAAATATGTATGATCTCACAGTTCTAGAGGTCAGACACCAAAATCAGCCTCACTGACGTAAAGCCACAGTGGTGGCAGGGCTGCGCCCCTTCTGGCTCTAGCTAGGAGTGTCTTCACTTCCTTGACTTTTGCAACTTCTAGAGGCTGCCCGTGTTCCTCGGCCGATGGCACCACATCACATGGACAACAGCTTCCGTGGTCATATCTACTCTCTGACTCTGACCCTCCTGCCTCCCTCTTGTAAGGACCCTTGTGATTCCATTGAGCCACCCGGATAATCAGGGTCATCTCCCCATCTCAAGATCCTTTACCTGATCACATCTGCAAAGTTCCCTTTGCCATGTGAGAAAACCAATCCATAGGCTTTACAGATGACGATGGGGACTTCTGATTTACTTTGGGCTTTGTGGGCTGAGAGCGTCCTGAAGTGGCCTAGCTTGGGGCCTCTCCATCCTGTGTTTATTAAACTGGCCTGGATCATCCTGAACCTTGCTTCGGATTTCTCTTACACAAGGCTCCCCACTCCCTGCCTCGGCATTGGGTCAGCTGCAGTTCTGCCCTCTGGGTGTCACTGGAGACACAGAGCAATGCACAGAGCAATGGCTCCTGCTGACCCAGCCCCGGACGGTACCTCCTGGGGTTCTCTCTCGCCTCTCCATGTGCCCGAAGACCAGGCATGTTCCTACTGAAGCTGGGACTCAGCAACACCTGACCTTCCTCTCAACTCCTCCCAGCCTCTGGACTGAGGCTGACCCTGAATTCCCAAGTCTGGTTCTCAGCCACACCTGCCCCACACCGAGGCCTGAACCAGGAGGGCTTGGGGCCCACGGCAGTTGGTCGAGCATGAAAATCCCGCAGGCCCAGGGCCACGTGCTGTACCAGGGAAGACTGCGGGTGGGGGTGGGGTTGTCTCCCTCTTCATGGATCTTTCCCCTGTGGGCAGCCTCCACCCCCAACTTCAGAAACCAGCATCTTCACACCTCCCATCCCCTGAGAGCGGATGTGATCAGCTCAGCTTGGAGCTGCCTCGGGCTCTGGGGCTTGTCCCCAGATCTAGGCCACAAGCCTCCCATCGCAGGGAGCGGGGAAGGGGTTCAGGGCCATGGACTCACTGGAGGGGCAGGGAGGGGCCACTGGCCCTGAAGCAGGATTCCCACGCAGAGCTGGTGAGGGCAGCTGGGGTGACATCCCCAGACTAGAGCCAGACAAAGCCCCTGGTCAAGGCTGGAGCCCCCAGGGATGCCCCGAGGCCTCTGAGTGGGGGCTGTGGTGGGGTGGCGGGTCAGCTTCTGTGAATGAAGCCCGTGGCTCTCTAGATCTGCACATCCCCCAGTGTGGCCTGGGCCTGTTGTTGCCTCAGCACTGGAGAGGGAGGAGGGCTGAGAGAGCCTCTCTTCTTCACAGTTTGAGCTGCCCCCTCACCAGCTGTCTGGTCCCCTGTTTCCCTTGGGCTGAAGCTATGTGGAGAAAAGGACACTCCAATTGAGCCCCTGAAGGCAGGAAAGCCACACAGGTAGAGTGACCACATACTTTCCTGCCTAGAACCTCCATGGACATCTCATGCCCAGCTTCCCAGCCTCCTCTGTCACAACTCCTTCCATTTCCCATGAGTTCCAGCCATAACGGCCCAGTGGCCACACCCGAAATCATGCACCTCAACTGTGCCTCTGAAACTGTGCCTCTGAAACTGTGCCTCTGTGCCTCTCGAAATGCACCTCCAGGCCTCTGGTCCTTTGCACATGCTCCACCTCAGCTTCTGCCATCTTTCCTTTGCTCCTCCCCCTCAGGGGGCCTAGCCATCCCTCACGCCCAACTCAGAAAGCTCTGTGTTGTGCCCCTCTTGCACCCCCAGTGTGATTACTGCTCCTTCCTCAGTGTCCCCAAATGGTGTACACAGCTCTTCCCTGACATGCAGGGCCCTGGCAGAAGTGTGGTCTCTGTGTGCCTGTCTCTCCCCGGGATCGTGAGCATCGTGAGGGTGGGAAGCAGGTCTTATTTTTGGAAACCCTAAGGACTGCCACGAAGCTGGACTAAAGGAGGTGTTCAGGAGGGGTTCGCTGCCTTTATGAGGCACCAGCTGTGTACAATGTGCTGCCCAAAGCATTAATGTTCTGGTGTTTTAGCAACTTTATAAACCAGGTGGAAAAACAAGATACCCACCCTGCCTGGCAGGAGAGGCTCTCACTAAATTGAACCAACAAATAAGCAAGATACAAAGAAACAGAAGAGCAATGAAAGCAAGCGTAGTTTATACCAGGGGTCTCCAGAGTGGGGCATGCCCACCAAATTCATTTGTTCCCAATGCAGGATCAAAATGTGGATGCTCTGTTTACATTTATTTGTATCCTTTTACTTTTCCATGCTTTTCTTTTTTAAAAGTTTTAATGTGTATAATACACAGATCTGTACAGTAATTTATGTCAAGTAATTTGTAAATGAATACAATATACATTTAACAGGGGGCAAGCTGAAAGATGTTTTAGTCATATAACTTTGGAATAAATTGGGTTTAAACTGTGCTAAGTGAGAGCCCTGTAGTAGGGGGAGCATCAGAAATGCTTCCTGGTGACGTGGGCGCCTCCCAGCCCCATTCCCCCCTCATTAAGGACATGGCCCCTCAGGGTCTGAGTTTCTGCCCAGATGACAGGCCCTTTCCATCCACTACCTGTGGCTCAGCCCCTGCCACCTGGTGCCATCATCTTCCCAAGCCAAGGCAATGATCCAGGGACACCTTCTCCCAAATAGGGTACTTGGCCTGCCCTGCTCCCTCCTAGGGCCTCACCTCTGCCTGCAGGAAGGAGGGGTGACTGGAATGGGCCTCTGCTGAAGCCAACCTGGGAGAAGAGTTCCAACGTGGGGAATGTGGATGGAATTATTTTCTTCAGATTTCCCAACAAAAATAACTTGGAATTTATGTCCTTGGACATGCTGTTCCATGTTTCTGCTCAAATTCCTCCCACTGCTGCCTAGGAGCCTTTAGATTTGCAAACAGCCCAGTCTTGGCATTTGGAGGTCAGAGCCATCCATCACCACTGGGCATTTTATTTTAACAGGGATTCTTTAAGTTTCCACTGAGCACCAGGCCTGAGGCTAGGCCTTGGGGATTCCAGATGAACTCAGCACAGAAGGGGAGAGGGGCAGGGACCTCTTATTCGTGATTTTATTGTTATCTTTGTGCTGGGCACTTAGTAACAGATGAAGGCCTCCTGCCAACCTATGAGGGACAGATGATCATTTTCCCATTTTACCAATGAGGAAATCAGGATCTGGCAGGCTGAATGTCTGTCCTCTCCCCACCCCGTCACCAGGAGGGATGAGGGATCCCACCCGAGAGGCTCTAAGGCTCTGACTGGTCAGGCCACAGGAGAGGTGAGAAAGGCTGATATTTGGCTCTGGCCTGACCCACTGGGACCCGGCTTCCGGCTCCTCACCTGGCGATGAGGCAGGAGGATAGCATGTCCCCTGAGATCTCTGCCAGCCCTGACCTTCTTGGCTCTGTCTGGGCTCATCCGACCCTACCCTGCCTTCTCCATTTTCCAGTCTGAGCCAGGAGCCCTTCAAATGGTGGGCCACCCAACAGGGACCTGGCACCACTGTGGGGTTTCTGAGAAATTGCAAACAATGATGACAGGCAGTTTCCTTCCTGAGAAGTAGGGAGGCACATGAGCCTTGTTCTCCTCTGTGCCCATTCCACCATAGGTGCAGGGGAAAAGTGTCACCCTTTCCTTGGTCTCGTGGCCTCTGTGGCATTCTGTGAATGAGTCTGAAAACAGCCATTGCAGGGAGGGAAAAATAAGCCACTTACCCCAGAATGGCTCTCTGAAGCTCTGCCGGCCACCTCCTCCCAGGCCTTTGCAACAGAGACACCCTCCTATGTTGACAGGGTAGGTCACCCTAGGAATCAGGCAATTCTCTCTTAGGTGTCAGCTTGCAGCACTCCCATGAGGACAGGCTGGGTCAGGAGCCCACCCTCTGCTCTGATGAACTCCCACAGACCCGGGATGGAAAGGCCACAGACTCCCTTTTGCAGCTTTCCCTGGTGGAGGGACAGGTTGAGGGACAGGCTCCAGGCCAGAGGCACTCGGCTTCCATCCAGGGAGAAAAGCTGTGCAGACACGTTTCCCTCACTAGTCACTAGGACTGAGAGCAGGGAACGAGTGAAGCTGGGACCAGCCAGGCCATGGTGCCAGCTGTGCCTGAAGCAAATACTAACAACAGCTATAATTAGCAGTAATGACCCGAATGGCTAGCATACTGTGCTGATGGATTTACAACAGGGGCGGTGGGGCTGTGGAGAGAATTCGAAGGGTCTGTGAACTTGAATGGGGAAAAAATTTATATCCTTATTTTCACTAATCTTCCACTGAAATTGAGTATCTCCTGCTCTTCTGAATGTAGTCAACAGGCCTCAGACATTTTAGCAGCATCTGCGACTTGCCAGTAGAAATCAAAGTTATATTTCATATCACTGCATTTGTTACGATATCTGAAATTATTGTTTAAGCTAATCACTGCTTCAGAATTATGGGGGTTGCGAGATCTGTCACTAGATCTTGTTTGTCGTGTTAACAAGAATCTGTGATGTGATATCAAAAATTTTAGCTTCTATAAAAATATTGTGATAACTGTATTTCAATGTAATTGGTGTTATCCTATGTCTTCTGTTTCATGCATTTAAAAATATAGCTCTGAGGAGGGATTCAAAGCTTCACCAGACTGCCTTAACGAGGAAGAGAGGGGCTGCTCTACTGGCATAACCTTGAACAATGCTCCCAACCAGCCAGTGTGGGGGCAGGGCTGGAAGGACCTAGGTTGGCCTGCATACATTTTGGGGGTGCAGATCCCTTTGTTCAAAAAAAGTTTTTCAGGGGCTGGGCGCGGTGGCTCACACCTGTAATTCCAGCACTTTGGGAGGCTGAGGCAGGTGGATCACTTGAGGTCCGGAGTATGAGACTAGCCTGGCCAACATGGTGAAACCCCATCCCTACTAAAAATACAAAATTTTGCCGGGCCTGGTGGCATACACCTGTAGTCCCAGCTACTCAGGAGGCTGAAGCAGGAGAATCACTTGAACCTGGGAGGCAGAGATTGCAGTGAGCCAAGATCGCAGCACTGCACTCCAGCCTGGGTGACAGAGTGAGACTCCGTTTCCAAAAAAAAAAGAGTGTTTCAGGAAGGCCAGCATGACATCATATAAAGGTGGGACTGCTCTGGTAGAATTTGGGGGCAGGGGGTCCTTGGAGCTTCCTTGCCCTGCCTACCAAGCCCTTTCATTAGATGCCCTCCTGCTCTTCCCCGCTTCCAAAAAAGCTCCATGGACTTCCTCAGTTTCCACAGAGCACATTTGCAAATCATGGACCTAATGCAGCCCCTGTCCAGGACGACCTCGTTGGTGGCATAACTTCCTATACAGCCCTGCCCATCGGAAGTCCAGGATGCCCTGGTTCTAGGCCCACAAGGCCTCAAGCTTGACTGTAGGCAGATCTGGGGTAGAATTTGGGGGATGTCATTTATGATCTCAGAATGAGTCCTCCCATGCATTCCTGAAAAAGACCAGGAGAAGGCTGGGTGCAGTGGCTCATGCCTATAATCCCAGCACTTTGGGAGGCCAAGGCAGGCAGATCACAAGCTCAGGAGATCAAGACCATCCTGCCCAACAGGGTGAAACCCCATCTCTACTAAAAATACAAAAGTTAGCCAGGCGTGGTGGTGGGCGCCTGTAGTCCCAGCTACTCGGGAGGCTGAGGCAGGACAATCACTTGAACCAGGGAGGCGGCGTTTGCAATGAACCGAGATTGCACCACTGTACTCCAGCCTGGGCAAAAAGAGCAAAAACTCCATCTCAAAAAAAAAAAAAGAAAAAGAAAAAGACCAGGAGAGAGAGGGGTTCCTAGCCCAGAGGGCTCTCACCAGCAGCTCAGGAGTCAAAAACATGGGCTTAGAAAGCTCTAAGTTCAAATACTTTTCCACCGCTTACTAGTGGTGTGTGCCGTCCAGCTTCCACTTTCACCTGGTAATTAGGAATAATACAGTTTCCCACATTTAAAGGTTGTTTTGAGTTAAACGAAAAAATGCATGTAAAGAGCTTAGCCTGACCCAGCAAATGCTCAGTAAGTGGCTGTTGCTACCTGAGTCCTTTCTCTGGGGAAGATGTTTGCACCTGCCACAGCCTCTGCCCTCCTCATCCTTTCCCTCTAAGGCATCTCCCCATTGGAGACCACCTCCAGGCTTGTTTTCACCCTCCAGGCCTGAAACTCTTAGTCCTTCCAATCCTTTCCAAACATGTCACTTGGCATTCTCAGGGTGTTTTGGTAGCAGCAGCCACAGCTCACCCAGACGGCACACACTGCAGCTATTATCTAATCATCTAATAATTAGCTTGACATTTATAAAGGGCCTTGAGGGATAACTGCTTGGGGTAACTGCTGTTTTCAAATGCGATGGTACCGTAATTTTGCACCTGTGCCAGGCAAAATGTGAGCAGGAGGGAACAGTGACCCAAGCCTCTGCCTGCCCTTAATTGTCCTTAGTGTGTTTAAGCAGAAGCAGATTTACCCAGAAGCTAACAAAGCATAAGTGTCAAGACCCCTTACCTGCACGGTCCTGTGTTTTCTGTAAAGTTTGCGAAAGTAGCATACGTTTGCTTTTTTTTTTTTTTTTTTCTTAAAGAGGCGCTTCAAAATTGTATGAGCTGCAGGTGCTACAAAACCTAACCCACTCCTGGGTTTAAATCAGAGCTGTCTCTTGGATCAGTCCTGCCTGGAAGCCTACTTCTCCTATTGTTGCCATCAAGAACTGGCAAATGGGTTTGGGGCAGAAGGTTAAGGAGGGGGCTGCACTGTGGGCTAAACGTGGTGATTTGCTGGATCAGAATGGAGCCCCAGACTTTCCAGCATTAGGGAATCAGAGATCCCTGCTCTGCCACCTGCTGGCTGGAAGACTTGGGTGCCGCCACACAATCTCAGCCCAGGAGTCCTCCTCAGTAAACTGCCATTTAGAAGCCTGACCTGCCTACAGCACAGCCAGAGGTTACTATGAAGAGCAAACAAGCTCTCTGTCAATATGCTGAAGTGGCTGTTTGGTGGTGACTGCAAAAACACACAAAACATTGAGTTAGGACTTAAAAGGCCGGCAATAAACTCCCTCCCCGGCCCATGGCAAGTAAGTCATGCATGGAATGAGGTACATAGCTTGCATGTGCCTTACTCGACTAAGAAATAAAATAGGGAAAATACTCCCTAGCCCTTGTTAGTAGGAGCACAGGTTGTGAGAAGCGAAAGCAGTCATCTGCCTGGACACCTGGGGGGCCACAGTCTTCCCACTTCTACAGCCTCAGGCCTTTGGGAGTAGCCCCCAGGACAGATGACCAGGGAAAGGATATGGCTTTGGCCAGGACACGGAAGAGAGGGGTGAGAGGTAGATAAAAGCTTCCACTGCAACAAGGGCAGGCTCTCATTATTGCTGTTAGTGGCCCCACCTCCCAGCTGGGCCCAGACCCCAATGCCCTCTGATACCTTCCCTTCTGGTTTCCCCACATCTGATTAGTTAAGTCCTAAAATCCCCACCCTCAGTATCTGTTGCTTCATCCCCTCCCTACTATTCCTACAGGCCATCTTCTGTTTCTGTTCTGGACTATACTGGACTATAGCAACAGACGTCTAACACAGGGCTTCCAACAAATGGGATACAGTTATGCTAGGGTTTTATCTCCTTGGCCCTGAACACAACCAGATCAGGCTTGGGGAAGCTGGGGCCTCTGGACTAGCATCTTGCAGCCCCAGGAAGCCTCCTTTGGTACTCCCAGTATGCAATGCAAATGTCATCATTTTTATATTGCCTCTATGTGGAAAATTTGGGGAATGCTGACCTCCCAAGTGCCCCTTTCTGCCCACTCAGACGCATCCTGGGCACTGTGGCCAGGTTGATTTCCATGGAGTCCAACTATAATAGTGCAGTTCACCTTCAGAATGGCAAGATTCTGCATGGAATGACGGTTGCAGCAAGCCACACCTGGCCACGAGATCAGGTGAAAAGACCCAATGCCAGAGTCCTTCTCACAGCGTGGTCCTGTGAGTTGCAATGTGTGGAGAAACATAGTCTGGGAGCACAGCTGACTACACTCCTTCTCTTAGGTTGTGGTTCTCAGATTCTATGGTGTACATGCATCACCTGCTACACTTGTGAGAAATGCAGATTCCAGGGCCTCCTCCCTTCCCCCTCCCCCCTCCCCAGCCCCTCACCAAAATTTTAAACCAGGGGGTTTGCAACTAGTCCAAGAAATTTACATTTTTGAGAAGCATGCTGACTATGAATGCAGGTGTTGCACAAACCCTACTTTGAGAAACAGTGCCCCAGTGACCACAGCTAATTGCAGATTTCACCCAGTCAGCCCAAAAGATGAAACACCGCATATGGACAGGAATTAGCAGTAAAAAACTGTGTTTCAGCCTAAAACTTGAAACCAAATACGTCACTTGGAATAATTCCATAAGAATAAGAGATCATTAAAATACGGAAAGTGGTTGAAAGGAAGACCATCTGTGCAAACCAAAGCAGTTTCGAGGAACCAAAATAAGTTACTCAGACCCGAGAACATTCTCCCAGAAGGGCAAACCACATGAAAAATACAAAATGTAATCCTAAAGAAAAAGGAAAGTCTTGAGATTCTGGAAATAAATTATTTATAATCTATAACCAAAGCAGCCCATTGGGCAGAAAAATACAGCAAACTGCTCTCTACAGTGTGAGCAGATGGAAGACATTGAATACGCACATGACCATATATGAATGGCACGAGTTCCTTTAGGGGGTTCCCAAAGTGGAGTGAACTTCATCAATGGCATTATCATCTGCGGTGGGGGAGATGCTTCAGCAACAATTCCAGCAGCTCCGGGACCTGTCCTGTCATTCAGCTGGGTGGTTCTACAGGCTGTCACTACCTTTTCTGATTCCCAGATGGAGGCATGGTCGGCTCACAAGAATACCATGAATGTATCAGGCAAGTGGCACTGAACATCTGAAATCCAGACCGACTTGAAAAATAGAGATTGCACGTTCACCATAATGTTGTGGGATGTTTGACCCTCAGTCAGCAGATTGCCATCCTCGTGGGTTATTCCTGCCATTTGCTCCTTTACTTCCTTTTGGCCACCGCATGAACCATTTAATCACACTTCAAAACTCTGCTCAGTATGTGGAGTGGAGCGGAGGGCTCAGGAACCATTCTGGGTGGTAACGGACTGTGATTAAATAGAGACCCAGGAGTGACTGCAGAGTCCTTTTAACCAGGACAGAGCTGTGGTTCTTCCCCTTTGCTTGGAGACAGTGGAGGCCAGAGAAGACCAGGAGATGGTTCTGGAAGGGACAACTCCACCTGGTTTACTAGCACCTCATTTGGGCTGGTTCACACCCATGGGATGGGCGCTCACTCACACTGTTTCCCCAGAGGAAATGTAGGACTTCGCCACTCGCCTCAACCTGAGATCTCAGTGACCTGGATCAACAATGTTTCAGGGGGAGGTTGAGAATCAGCATAAAGAAGCAGTTAGCGACTAATATGGGTTGGCTCTGTGTCCCCACCCAAATCTCATCTCAGTTTGTAATCCCCATGTGTCCAGGGAGGGACCTGTAATCCTCACACATCAAGGGAGGGAGGTGATTGGATCATGAGGGGTGGTTTCTTCCATGCTGTTCTCATGGTAGTGAGTGAGCTCTCATGAGAGCTGATGCTTTTAAAGTGTGGCACTTCCTCATTCTCACTCACACTCTCCCCCACTGCCTCATGAAGAAGGTGTCTGCTGCCCCTTCTGTCATGATTGTAAGTTTCCTGAGGCCTCCCCAGCCATGCTGAACTGTGAGTCAATTAAACTTCTTTCTTTTATAAATTACACAGTCTAGGGTATTTCTTCATAGCAGTGTAAGAATGGACTAATACAGAGATGGAACATGTTTTCAGCTTTTATGTGAGGCTCTATTTTTAACGAGGATGAAATACCTATCAGGGAAAGAAATACAAAAGTCTCAATGGGACCCTTTTAGAGGTACACTAAAAACACATCCTGATAAATGCAAAATGGCCAAGTTTTAAGATAAGCATTGAGCCGGAGCCGAATGTTGCTATCATAGATATCCTTTGGAATATAACAATAAATAGGAAATTTTATTTAAATGAGTAATAAGCATTACCCTTTTACTATTAAAATATTCAGTGGTCAGATTTCTAGTCTGCCTTTATAGTGCAGGAATAATGATGTCTTAGCACGGTCTGCTGTGAGATTGCACCTTGCATTTCACAGGGTGCTGCATATTTACAACACTCACTAGACATCCATGCTCACTGAGACCTGCACACACTGCCAATACAGGCTTCTCATGATGGTGGTGTTTTCCATGTTATTAATCTTTCCTTTCTCTTGAACTAAAATAATTCCTTTTTAACTCCTTGATATAAAGAAGTCCCAACCAGGACTTCTTGAAAGCCTCATGGCACATATTAAGTTAAATAACTAAAGTGAAAAGTAGCTCTTACAGGTTAATTCTCCCCACCTGAGCATAGGATGTACCCCGAGACTGCTGCAAGGATCAGCCTACACACAGGCGCTCACGGGCTCTCAGAGAAGGGGTCTTGGAAGCTGTAAAAGTGTCAAGCCAGACAAACCATTGCACTCAGCAGAGCAGGGAACCCTAAGAGTCACAAGGTAGTTCAGGCTTTGACTTGATTATGTAACCAGCTGTCCTAGGCCCTGAATAGAGCAACTGATCATCAACTGACCAATGGTGATTCAAACGGACAAGTTTAAACTAAATATGCAAAATGCGTTGCTATACACGGAGAAGAAAGTGAAGGCAAAGGTGCTACAGCCAGAATGTGCCGAGCATGGGCAGCAGTGGTCATGGTGGGCTACCTGGAGGAGGTAGGGTATGTCCCAGACCTGCAGGATCCTGCAGGAGTGGGTTGACTGACTAGAGAGAAGAAAACATTGGCCGGGTGCGGGGGCTCACGCCTGTAATTCCAGCACTTTGGGAGGCCAAGGCAGGTAGATCATGAGGTCAGGAGTTTGAGACTAGCCTGGCCAATATGGTGAAACCCCGTCTCTACTAAAAATACAAAAATTATCCTGGCATGATGGTACACACCTGTAGTCCCAGCTGCTTGGGAGGCTGAGGCAGAAGAATTGCTTAAACCCAGGAGGCGGAGGTTGCAGTGAGCCGAGATCGCACCACTGCACTCCAGCCTGGGTGACAGAGCAAGACTCTGTCTCAAAAAAAAAAAAAAAAAGAAAAAAAAGAAAACATTGACCACTGATTCCTTTGCAATTCCTGACTAAATACATCCCTCAGAATTAAGCAACACAGTTTACTAAACTAGAAGACAGCCAAGGGAAGAAAGAGACAGTAACCTGGCCCTTGTGTCATTCATGAATTTTATCTCACAGGTGAAGATCCTGAAGCACATCATTCTGCGACTGCCCTAGGTCACATTGCTGGCTGACGGTAGGGTCAGATAAGCAAGGGCAATTCGGAGTCCCATAAGACCCCATGGCCCCAACATCTCTTGTAACACAAAAAAGCTGCCTTCCTTTCTCCTGCTAATAGGAGAGTTGGGTTTGGCTATATAATGAGGAGTTTGGCTTGGTTAGATTCTTTGAGCTTTCTCTGTTTTGTTATATTTTGTTTTGAAGGGTGATATGGTTTGGATGTTTGTCCCCTCCAAATCTCATGCTGGAATGTGACCTACAGTGTCGGAGGTGGGTCTAGCAGGAGGTGTTTGGGTTATGGTGGAGGATCCTGCATGAATGGCTTGGTGCCCTCCCCATGGTAATGAATGAGTTCCCGCTCTATTAGTTCACACAAGAGCTGGTTGTTTGAAAGAGCCTGGCCTCTCTCCTGCTCCCTCTCTTTTGCTTCCCTCTCACCATGTGACGTACCTGCTCCCCCTTCACCTTCTGCCAGGAGTAGAAGCTTCCTGAGGCCTCCCCAGGAGCAGATGCTGATGCCATGCTTCCTGTACAGGCTGCAGAGCCTCTTTATAAATTACCAGCCTCAGGTACTCCTTTATAGCAGTACACAACAGACTAACACAAAGGGGTTAGTGAAGGAGGGAAAGGGTAAAGAAATCACTTCGTTTTTTCCCTGGTGGTAGAACCTAGATGCAGGCAAGAAAACCTCCCTCCTGGGCCATGCCCCCGAGCAGCAGTGCCATGGCCCTCCCACATGGATCACGCTCCTGTTGCCACTAGAACAAGTTCCCACAACCTTAGCGGCTTAAAGCAACACACATTTACACCTTAGAGTCCCTTGGTCAGCAGTCTCACTGGGCATCAGCAGGGCTACGGTCCCTCCTGGAGCTTCTCAGGTAGATTTTGGTTTTTTGCCCCTTTCTGCATCCTCTTCCTTGTGGTCCCTTCCTCCATCTCCGAAGCCAACAATAGCTGGTTAGTTCCTCTCACATCATATCCCTCTGACCTGCTCTTCTGTCTCCATCTTCCACTTCTATAGACCCTTGTGATTATGCTGGACTCACCCACCTAAGCCAGGATATAATCTCCCAATCTTAAAGTCAGCCACAATCTCAATATCATCCACAACCTGAATCAAACATATTTACAAGTTTCAGGGATTAAGATGTGGACATCTTTGTGGGGCCCAGGCACTATTCCACATCACAACTGCTAAGGTCAGAGGATAGCATATATTTTATTTGACAATCTCCTGACTTGGTTTGTAATTTTAAGTATTTAGAGAGATGGTATGTGGCCTCCATTTGCACTGTTGCTCTAGGTCTCACAAATGTTGGGGGTGCTCTGGTGGGAGCAGCATTTGTCCCAAGGTGACTGTTGCCACAGCAGGTCTTAATGCAGTGGGAGGCACCGAGTACTCAGCTTTGGCCAGCAGTTGCCCCTGCTGGAAGCAGTTTCCCAGGTGCCCCCAGCCCATGGGCCTCTAGAGGAGCACGTCATCTTCCTTATCTTATCTCTGCCTCAAACCCAATTCTCTGCCTCCCAAAACTTTGCTCTCCTTACAATGGCATTCGTCCCCCCAAAAATAAATTTCCAGTTCTTTTTGCCTTTTACTTTTACATAAAAAAGGGAGACACAAGGAAAGAAACATCCTACTCATCCCAGCCCTAGTAGTACAGACACATCAAAGCATGCCAAGCCCTTCCGGAAATCAGAACATGGCTGACATCATCCTGCCCACATCGCTAAGCAACTATGGGATCAACATCTGTTTCCATGGAGATGTCTCATCATCACCATTCGCCAGGCAGAGCTGAGAAGCGCACCAGGAGAAATGAATATGCTGGGCTGTGCCAGAGAATAACAAAACCCGGTGGCCGTGAGCAAAAAAGCAATCATGAGGGTGAAAGGAGGATGAGAGACGTGAAGAGGAGGAAGAGTGGGAGAATGGTGCTGAATGGGGTTTGGCAGGAAGTCACTGGCCAGAACCAGGCCAAGGTGGACATCACCAAGCCCAACCCTCTCACTGCATGAGGGAACCCCAGTTTCAGACTGCTAATCCGTCTTGCCCAATGCTTCACAGGCCATGCTGGGGCCAGAACCCCAGCCCTGTGCCTCCTAGCCCAGGATTTGTCTCCTTTAGAATGAAGGCACTCAGGAGCAAGGATGCTCTGTCTCCTGTCGGTTCCAGGCAAGCACAGATGGTTCCTACTCCTTTTCCTCTACCCCTTGCTCTGGCCTGCCTAGCACAGTTCCTTCCGAGGATGGTGGCTCCTGCTCATCCAAGGCACCCGCTGTCTCTGTAAGGCATGGCCTCTGATGTGAAAGTGGTGGAGGGCAATGGAAGGGAACTGACTTTACTGAGTGCTCACTATGTACCAGGCACTGTGTCTCATGTTGATTATAGGCCATCTCTGTTCTTCCCCAAATTCCTCCTGTGAGCACGAGAATCTCATTTAACAGGCAAGGAACTGAGGCTCCTCTGAGTTCTTATTCAATATAATGATAAGAAGAGCAAACACTTAGAAATCACGTACTATGCACTGGGCATTGTTTGAATCTTTTTCAGATATTAATTCATTTCATCCGCACACCGAGCTGTGAGGGGAGGAGTATCATCTATCACTTAAGTAGATGGCAGGGGGAGGATTTGAAGCCTGGGGTGACCTTCGCACTGCAGTCCGCTGACCCTACTGTCCTCACTGAAGAGAACGGCTCAGGAAGTTCAAGTCAGGCACACAAGAATGAGCTGATGATGGACTGGATGTTGGAACAGGAAGCCAAGTGGGATTTTTCCTTGTGTCTCAGAATTGCAGCCAGTGGCCAAAGCTGACAGTGAAAAGCACTGAAGACCCAGCAATCCTGAGTTTAGAAATCCACCTGCAGTGGTGCTAGCTCCCACCTACAGACCCAGGGAGAGATATGTCTCCCAGCAAATGCCAAGTGCTCTGCCTGCCTTCCCACTGGCAGTGTTAGAAGAGGCAAGGCCTCCTAGGGAGGGCGGGGGTTGTGGTGAGAGGCTACCCCTCTGTGGCCCCGTGAGAAGGTCTGAGATTCCCTTGTTCCTGGGGTGTCTGCAGCAAGGGAGGCCAGTGGCTGGTTCCCAGGCTGCGCTGGTGTTCAGCGAGCCGCAGACCCAAAGCCAGCTGTGGAGCTGTGGTAAGAGCCTCGGGCGCATTCTGGGAATATGTGTCTGACACAGGACCTCCCCCACTGTGGGGAAGAAGAGGACCCATGGCTGGCTCCCTTGACATTTTGGGGTTCACTTGGACCCGGAGATCAGTGCCTACCTCTGGTCTAGAGATTTCCAAAGGCAAAGGCCTGGTTGATGTGGCGTTGGCCAGCAGGGCTCAGAACAACAGAGATGGATGGTGTTTCTGGGAGGAACACTGGGCAATCCCACCCAGTACCCATTCTTCTAGCTCTCAGAGAGTCCAGATGAACACCCTAGAAGGTCCCTGGGGTCTATGTAAAGGGTCCCTGGGTTCTATGGAAAGGGATCCTGGTGTTAGCACAGAGCAGGTGCCGCATAGGCCACTGGGGCAAGTAACGGCACTCCCAACCCAGGGAGGGATTTGTGGGTGCTCATTTGCTGTCAGGGCTAAAGGTAGACACAGCTGCCCTCTGGAGGAGTGGGGGACTCAGCTACAGAGTGGACCATGGGGAGCTGACCACGAGCCCCAGAAAACCTTGTGCACCATCTATGCAGAGAAGACCACCTCATCAGCACCACCAGCACTGGCCAGAACCAAATGAAGCCAGGGACACCAGGGAGAGAGAGAGACAGAGAGACAGAGACAGAGATGACAGAGACAGTATGTGGTCTGCAGCACTTGAAATATTTTCTATCAGATCTTTACCAAAAAAGTTTGCCAACCTTATTTGTAGCCTGATTGGGTGGGGGTGCAGCTATAAAAAAGGTACAGCGTTCACATTTTAAATTCTATATAAATCCTTTTGTCACTTGTTTCTTTCAGCATTATGTTTTTAAGACACCACTACTGTAAGTGAATATATTACAGTTTATTTATTCATTTTCCTAAGTGATAAATATTTAGGTTGCTTTCAACTTTTTGCTATAAAACTGCTAGAAACATTCTTGTTCATGTCTCCTTGTGCCCATGGGTAAAGTTTCTTGGAGATATATACTTACAGGTGGAATTACTGGGTCAGGGAATATAGACTGCTCCAACTTTATAAACTGTTGCCAAATTACTCTCCAAAAATGTGGTATCAATTTATGCTTCCACCATCAGTATTTTCAAGTTCTCTTTACTCCATGTCTTCATTCCACTTGGTATCGTCAGCATTTAGAATTTTTACTAATCTAATCATGTGAAAAGAATATCTCATTATGGTCTTAATTTGCATTTGTCCAGACACAAAGAGGATGTGTTTTCTCTTCTGTTCATATCTTTTGTTCATTTAGGGAGCTATTTATTTCTAGGCATTCTTTACATATTCTGCATATGAATTCTTTTTTAGTTTTATGGATTGTAAATATCGTCTCCCAACATGTGGCTTGTGTTTTGCTTTGATTTTGATGTTTTGTGAGCAATAGAAATGTTTTATTTTAATGTAGTCAATTCTCAACCTTTTTCTAAAGTTTATAACCTCTGTGTCTCTTTTAAAAGATTATTTCCTGCAGATGCCTGTAATTCTAGCACTCTGGGAGACTGAGGCAGGAGGATCACCTGAGCTCAGGAGTTTGAGACCAGCCTGGGCAACATAGGGAGACCCCCATATCTACAAAACATTTTTTAAAAATTAGCCAACCATGGCACACACCTGTGGACTCAGGTACTCGTGAGGCTGAGGTAGGAGGATTGCTTGAGCCTCGGGAGGTCAAGGATGCAGTGATTTGTGATTGCACCATTGCACTCCAGCCTGGGCAACAGAGCAAGACCCTGTCTCAAAAAGGAAAATAAAATAAATTATTTCCTGGCTCAATTTGATATAAAATTATCTTATGACACATTTTTAAGCTCTGCTTTTCCCATTTGAATCTCTAATCCATCTGGAAATTATTTCTTCATGCCTCAGTAAATAAAGATAATTATTTTTTCATTGAGATAACCAAATATTACCATCATTTGCCATTGACTTTTAGTGACATTTCTGAAATATGTTTAGTTTCCATTTGACTATTGATCTATCCGTGTGCCAATACCACACTGCTGTAATTTACTATATGCCTTTATATCTGGTCGGAAGAGTTCACCCATTCCTCTTCCAAACACCTTTGAAATTTTTGGTCCTTTGTTCATCCAATTAGATTCTACAATTGACTTTCAGGTTCCATAAAAAACAATTAGATTTTTATTAGGATTGCATTGAAAACATAGACTAATTAGGAGATAATTAACATTGTTATATATGTACTTCTTCCACCTGTGAGCATGATGTATCTCCCCACTTATCATGTCTTCTTTGGTACCTTACAATAACATTTTTTTTTTCATAAAAATCTTGTACAACTTCTACTAGATTTATTTCTAGGTAAATTTTTTTTTTTTTTATGCCATTTGTAAGAGAATGGATAGCTGTCCACCACAACTCTATAACCCTCTTGGATTATGTGAAGTTGCTGCTGGAGGCAACTGCACAGCCAGAGGCTGAATACCTCATCCCTCCTGGTATCCAAGTGTGGCCATGGCATTAGTGGTCCCTGAGGAATGTGATCAGAAAAGCAAATGGTTCCTGCCCCCTGGTCCCTCCCATGGCCATATGGTTGCAGAGGACTTCAAAGTGTTAGAGGGCAGCCAAGAGAGGGAGAGGAACCTAAGTCTCTGAATCACCAACAACCAGGAACACCCACTTTGAAACTTCTATGTATTACACAGAGGACTGAAGTCTGATACGGCAGTTGGCTCTCTGAGTAATACACTATTTGGGTAGAGTTTTAACTTAAAAATTATCTTTTCTGGCCAGGCGCAGTAGCTCATGCCTGTAATCGCAGCACTTTGGGAGGCTGAGGCAGGCAGATCACTTGAGGTCAGGAGTTCAAGACCAGTCTGGCCAACATGGTGAAACCCCGTCTCTACTAAAAATACAAAAACTAGCCAGACATGGTGGTGCAAACCTGTAGTTCCAGCTACTCAGGAGGCTGAGGCAGGAGAATCACTTGATCACGGGAGGTGGAGGTTGCAGTGAGCCAAGATTGTGCCACTGCACTCCCCCTGGGCAACAGAGTAAGACTCTGTCTCCAAAAAAAAAATATATATATATATCTTTTCTACTCAATGTTATCAGTGAATTTAAAAAATACATATAAGTGGCTGGGGGCGGTGGCTCACGCCTGTAATCCCACCACTTTGGGAGGCCGAGGCAGGTGGATCATGAGGTCAGGAGATCAAGACTATCCCGGCTAACACGGTGAAACCCCATCTCTACTAAAAATACAAAAAAATAGCTGGACGTGGTGGCGGGCGCCTGTAGTCCCAACTACTCCAGAGGCTGAGGCAGGAGAATGGCGTGAACCCGGAAGGCGGAGCTTGCAGTGAGCCGAGATTGCCTCACTGCTCTCCAGCCTGGGTGACAGGGCGAGACTCTATCTCCAACAAACAAACAAACAAATGAAATATATATATATATGTATTTTGTGTACATTTGTATATTTTTATATTAAGAAAACATGCTGAAGTGTCTGATAATTTCTATCCTCTGATTCTGTGTACAGAGTCGTGTTATCTGTGAAAACGATAACTTTGTTTCTTCCTATTCTCTTTTAATATACTTGCATTTCTTTTTGTCATCTCCATCCTTTGGCCAGGACCTGCCTTTCTCTCTTCTCCCAGTATAACAGTAATCTTTCTCATGTTTCACCAGTAAGTATGAAGTTGTCTAGGATTAGGGATGGATGCCATCTGTTGAGTTAAAGGAATTTCTTTCTACTCGTAGGTACCCAATCATTTTTATTATGAATGGATATTGAATCACAGCAAGTGCTTTTACAGCATCTATTGAGGTAATACATACATTTTCTCTTTCATCCATTCATGTAGTGAATGAATAGATAATCTAATGTTAACTCATCTTTACAATCCTGGGCTAACCTTGGTGATGAAGAATTTCTTTTATACATTAATTAGTTTCTTTATGTCATAATTTGTTTAAGATCTTTGCACTCATGTTCATAAGTGATGTTTAACTATAATTTTATATTCTCTTGTTTTCTTGGTTTCAGGACGGTTTTGCTAACTTTATTAAATGAGTTAATTTAAGGAGCTAATCTCATCTGTTTCTCATCTCTAGGACAGTTTATATTTTTAAAAGTGTATCTCTAGTCCTGAAATTTTATAGGGGAAAGGAGAGAGAATGACTAGCCTATTAAGCCATCTGGTGAGAGTTTCTTCTTACTTTTATTAGGTAATTATTTAATTTATTTAAATGTGTATTCAGATTTTATATTTCTCCTTGAATAATATTTTTAATATTTTCTCCGAGATGTCTATTTTGCCTAAAAGTTAAATTTATTCCTATAAAATTGTCCATACTTATCTTGTTTTTTAAGAAACTCTACATTTTTGTGTTTTTTTAATATTGTTTATTCATGCCTCCTCCTTTTTTTTCCTTGATAAGTCTTACTGGAGACTTTTCCACCTTATTCATCTGTTCAGATAACCAGCTGTGGGCTTGACTGATTTTCTCTAATGTACATTTTAATTTCATTGTATTCATTTCTGCTCTTAATGCTATAGTTTCCTTCCCTGTACTCTCTATTTGGATTTACACTGTGGTTCCTTTTCTTATTCTTAGGTTGGATATTAGCGTATTAATTTTTTGTCTTCCTAACTTGTTAATATCAATACTACATATCTCTGTCATTTCCACCTTAGCTGGATTCCACACCTTTTTTTAACCATAATATTTTTACTTAGTTCAGTTCTAAGAATTTTGTACTTTCCATTATAATTTTTTAATCCATGACTTACTAGAGGGGTGTGTGTGTGTGTGTGTGTGTGTGTGTGTTAATTTAAAAATGTGTGAGGAGATTTGTGTTATTTTTTATCACTGATTTTGTTGTGGCCAGAGAATATGGTTGGTATGATACCGATCTTAAGAAAGTGGTTGAGACTTGTTTGCCTCATTCATAGATAATTTTTGTAAATTTTCCATATAGATAAATGGATATATGAATGGGTGGATGGATGGGACAGATAGATAGACAGACAGACAGACAAATGGAGAATGCTATAATTTGTTATAAGGGAATTTGAGAAAAATGTGTATTTTCTAATTGGTGAATACGAAATTCTTCATGCATCTGTTTAAATCAAGTTTGTTACTGGTGCTGTTCATTCCCCAATATCCTTACAGGAGTTTAATGATTTAACAATGATGAGATATGCTGAAGTGCTAAGGGAACTCGCTGTGAATTCAGATTTCTCAATTCCTCTTTTACGTGCACTTAGGCTATGTCTATCTTTTCTTGTAGTGCTATAGCCAGATAAGATTTCTTTTTGTTAGCGTTTCATTGGTATATATTTTTCCATCCTTTTACCCTTTGGAGTTCTTGGGTTTTTTAGTATGTTTTTTGGAGTCCTTAAGTTTTTTATATGTCTCTTGTCAACAAAATATAACAGACTGTTGTTTCTTTGTTTCAAACAGTCCAACAATTTCTATTTAAACTGGAAAGTTTAGTCCATTTACATTTATTGAGATGATTAATAAATTCAGATTCATTTCTAGCAAAGGCATGTTGGTTTCTCTATATATTGCTTTTTAATTTAACTTAGTTTTGTTTTTTCAAAGTTTATTGAGATATGATTGACATACAATAAACTGCACAGATTTAAAGTATACAATTTGATAAGTTTTGACATATGTATAAACACATGGAGCCATCAGCACAACCAAGATAATGAACATATCTATCATTCTCCTGAGGCTTTCCTATTCCCCATTGTGATTTCTCCTTCCTTCCCTCCCCAGGCTCCATCCCTGAGCAAACACTGATCTGTTTTCTATCACTATAGATTAGCTGGTATTTTCTAGAATTTCAGATATATGTAATTATGAAATATGTACTCGATATTGTTTAGCTTCTTACATTCAGCATAATTACTTTGTGGTTGGCCATGTTCATTTGTTTTTATTGCTGAGCAGTGTTCTATTATGTAGATATTCTTTAATGTGTTTATCCGCTCACTTGTTAATGGGCATTTATTACAGATAAAACTGTTATGCACATTTGTGTACAAGTCTTTGTTACAGACATATGTTTTCATTTCTCTTGGTAAATACTTGGGAGTGCAATGGCAAACTCACATAAGAGATATGTTTAACATCTGAAGAAATTGTCAAGCTGTTTCCCAAAGTGGTTATACTATTTCATATTCCCATAAGCTGTGTATAAGAGTTCTACTTTCTTCCACATTTTTACTAAAACTTATTAGGGTCAGTCTTTTTAATTTTCTCTTTTCTAATAGATGTGTAATGGTATTTCACTGCAATGATTTTAATTTCACTTCAATGATTTTACTTTGCATTTATAAAATAGTGATTTTAATTTGCATTTACCTAACTACTAATGATGTTGAGCATCTTTTCTTTCCTTTTCTTCTTCTTTTTTTTTTTTTTTTTTGAGGCTGGAGTGCAGTGGTGCAATCTCGGCTCACTGCAAGCTCCGCCTCCCGGGTTCACGCCATTCTCCTGCCTCAGCCTCCGGAGCAGCTGGGACTACAGGTGTCCATTACCACGCCCGGCTAATTTTTTGTATTTTTAGTACAGATGGGGTTTCACTGTGTTAGCCAGGATGGTCTGGACCTCCTGACCTCGTGATCCACCTGCCTCGGCCTCCCAAAGTGCTAGGATTACAGGCATGAGCCACCACGCCCGGCCAAGCATCTTTTCACGTGTTTATTTGCCATCTATCTATCTTCTTTGGTAAAGTGTGTGTTCAAGATTTTTGCCCATTTTAAATTAGGTTTTTAGTTTTATTATTGAGTTTTGAGAGTTGTATATATTCTGCATACAAGTCCTTTATCAAATCTTTGCTTTGCAGATACTTTCCTCCAACCTGTGGCTTTTCTTTTCATCCTTTTCACAGTATCTTTTTAAATGCAGAGGTTTTTAATTTTGATGAAGTCAGGTGTATTAATTCTTTCTTTCATGGGTTGTGCTTTTGGTGTCATATTTTTTAAAGTCTTTGCCTAACTCAAATTTACAAATATTTTCTCCTATGTTTTCTTCTAGAGTTTTTATAGTTTTAAGTATTACATTTAGGTATATGATCCATTTTGAGTTAATTTTTAGATATAATGACATACATGAATTAAAGTTTATTTGTTTGTTGTGTGCAAATGCATATCCATTGTTCCAGTACCACTGAAAAGTAGAGACCTTATTCTCTGTCTATTTAATTTTGGATAACTTCTGTTACTGTCTTGAAGCCCTCCCTCACAACTCTTTACCATGACCTTCCGTCAAGTACTTTTGAAACAGAATGGGGGAAGAAGATGACTTTCTTAATGGCAATAGGTTTAAAACTTGGGTAATTCACTCCCACTGGAGGACAGGCACAAAACTCCAGCCAAACTCCAGCCACTTCCCAGACCCTTCTCTTTTACAAGGAAAAAGGCTTAAGATACTGGAAGGACAGGAAATCAAGGGCCCAGGCAAAAATCACTTTCCCTGGCTGAAGGTAAAAGGAAAGGCCATTTGACATTGGAGGAGGGGTTGGAAACTCTTCTGCTCCTTGTCTGCTACTGGTGAGTGGCAAGAAACCCACTCAGTCCCAGGATTCTGCACTGATACAAAGCACAGGTCTGATATCACTGGAGTTGGGACCATAGTGAGGCAGGCAGCTCTCCCCTGTCTAAGATGCCCCACAAACATGAGGCAAGGTATAGATGCCACAAAAGGGAGAAGCAAGAATAATGAGGGCCAGGTGCACGGAGCCTGCCTAAGACTAAGAGTAAATGAGAAAAATGGAGAACCCCACCTGCCCCCAGTATGAGCCTTGTGCTGAGTAATGAGCAATAACAGAAAAACATAGAGAGCTCCCCTCTGTGGTGGAGGCATGCAGATCCCCCTGAAAGCTGAGCAGGAAGTAGAAACACTGATACAAGACAGCAGCAACCCACCACTGGAGGAATTTGAAGTATGTGTTGCCCTGAAGTAAGTTATTACAACTACAAAACTAAAACCCAGCACAGCTACTGATTTTAGTTGACTCAACCCCCAACACTAACAGCCTGGCAGATACAGAGGGATACCTACTTCCTGGCATAAACACAAGTTACCTCAATCTTTACTGTTATTTGCACACAGTGTTTGGAACACAATTTTTAAAACTACAAAGACACCCTCATACACACATTTACGAGATACACAAAAAAGCCAGAAAATAAACAATCTATTGTAAAGAGATAAAACAATTCACAGAACCAGACCCAGAGACAGCACGGATGCTGGAACTATCAGGGGCTTTAAAATAATTATGATTACTTGGTGGAAAGGGGTCTAGTGGAAAAGGTGGACAACGTATGTGAACAAATGGAGAATTTCAGCAGAGGTAGAATTATAAAAGAGAATCAAATAGAAATGCCAAAAATAAAAAAAAAAGATACAGAATTTCTTTGATGGCTTTTAAGCAGACTGTACATAACAGAGGAAAGAAACAGTGAACTTAAAGAAGGTCAATCAATAGAAACTATCCAAATTGAAACACAAAGAGGCAAAAATGGAAACAATAAAATAACAATTGAGAAGAGCATCCAAAAGCTGTGGACAATATCCATATCAATGATCTAACACTGGGATCCCAGAAGAAAAAGAGAGCCAGGGCCAGGCGCAGTGGCTCATGCCTGTAATCCCAGCACTTTGGGAGGCCGAGGCAGGTGAATCACCTGAAGTCAGGAGTTCGAGTTCAGCCTGACCAACATGGTCAAACTCTGTCTCTGCTAAAACTACAAAAATTAGCTGAGTGTGGTGGTGGGTACCTGTAATCCCAGCTACTCAGGAGGCTGAGGCAGAAGAATTGCTTGAACCAGGCAGGCAGAGGTTGCAGTGCACTGAGATCGTGCCACTACACTCCAGCCTGGGCAACAGAGTGAGAATCCGGCTTAAAAAGAAAAAGAAAAAGAAAAAAAAGAAAAAAAGAGTAAGAAGAGAACTATTTGAATATACAATGTCCAAGAACTTTCCAAAATTAATTCAAAGCAACAAACCATAATTCCATGAATCTTAGCAAACCCCAAGAAGAATAAATAAAAACAAAACAAAACTTAAGCTCATCATGGTCAAACCACTGAAACCCAAAGATAAAGATAAAACCTTGAAAACAACCAAAGAGAAGGGTAATCATGCAAACAGGAGAAAAGATTAGAATTATAGCAGATTTTTAATCTCTGCAAACCAGAGCTAGAAAAACATCTTTAAAGTGCTGGGGAGGGCAGGGGCAGGAAACCAAAAACCTGTCAGTTCATAATTTTATACCCAGCAAAAATATCTTTTTAAAACAAAGGCAAAATAAATACTTTTTCAGGCAAAGAAACCTGAGAGAATTCATTACCCGCAGGTCTTCACTATAAAAACTTGTAAAGGAACTTTTGCAGACAGAAGGAATATATCAAATGGAAACTTAGATCTCCACAAAAAATGAAGATTGCTAGAACTGGTAAAAATGGGGGTAAATAGAAAAGACGTTTTGTTCCTTTTAAAAGTCTCTTTACAACAGGTAAAATGTATGACAAAAATAGCATAAAGAATGGGAGGGAGGAAATGGGATTATACTGTGCTGAGCTTCTTAAACTACATGTTTAATGGTATAATATTATTTGAAGCTGTTTATTGTAAACTCAAGAGCAGGACTATAAAAACGAAAGGAAAAATGGAGATGTGAGTCACAAGTCAAAATATAAAAATCTGTTCTGACAATATATAGTTAATAAAATTATTTTAAGTGAAGAAGAGGGGTAAAAAATATTGGAAACAAAGTAAGTTTTGCTAATTGCCTACTCTGTAACATGTGATAATTAAAAAAACTGGTTAGGCAATAGAAGTATGTGCATATTTAACATGGTGAAGATAAATGCAAAAAGATAATTTCATTAACCAGGAGAGCATGGTAGAGGAAAGGGAAAAGGAAGCATGCTAGTTTTATTCTTGTTTATAGAAAAGAACTAATATATTCTGCCTAAGGAAAGCTAAGGCCATACATAAAGCTTTAATCTTAAAGGTAAATACTAGAAAAACAACAACAATTCACCTTCTTAACATGAGAAGAACCACACACACAAGAAAAGGCCAAAGGGAAAAAAGAATAAAAGAATAAATAAAAGAATAAAAAAAGAATAAATAAAAGAATAAAAGCCACAGGGTAAAAAACTAAAAGATAAGTAAAAATTAAAAGTAAAAACAAGAAACATGATATAAAATTATATGACAAGGCTAGGCATGGTGGCTCACACCTGTAATCTCAGCACTTTGGGAAGCTGAGGCAGGCAGGTTACTTGAGACCAGGAGTTCAAGACCAGCCTGGCCAACATGGTGAAATCCTGTCTCTACTTAAAAAAAAAAAAAAAAAAAAAAAAAAAATTAGCTAGGCATGGTGGGGCACACCTGTAATCCCAGCTACTTGGGAGGCTGAAGCAGGAGAATTGCTTGAATTCGGGAGGCAGAAGCTGTAGTGAGCTGAGATTGGGCCACTGCACTCCAGCCTGGGCAACAGTGAGACCCTGTCTCAAAAAAAAAATTATATGACAAAACCCTAAACAAATGTATTTGTCATATCTATAAATGTAAATGAGCTAAATTCACCTCTTAAAAAGATTTCAGATAGACTCATAGAGCAAAACCAAACTCTGTGCACCATGCAAAAGGCATACCTAAAACCAAATGATTCAGGAAGGCTGAAAATAAAAGAATGGGCAATGTCACACTAGGTAAATGCCAAGAAGAAAAAAATCAAGATTCATGAAGTTAATGTAAGGAAAGGGAGGGTTCAGAAATCACTATACAAGACAAAGACACTTTATAATGCCAAGGGTTGTAATTTACAACTCAGATGTAAGAATTATGAACATGGCAGTCAACACAGTAGCAAATTTTATACAGTAAGAATTATGGAAAAAAATCGGGAGAAATTGATAAACACACATAATAATAGATTTAAATTTATGTCTCAGTCTAGGGCAGATCAAGAAAACAAACAAAAAGAAATAGGTCAAGTTATAGTCAATCTTAGTAAGATCACAGGGCAAGTACTGTATCCTAATAATAGAGAACACACCTTTTCAATGCGAAGTGAAGATAAACACTCATGAAAACCTTACATTAAGCCACAAAGAGAACCTCAATAAATAGTATAGGTGATGTTCTCTAGTCACAATAAATGTAATAAAATTAAAAATGAATAACAATATAATAAAAACATTCTTTTCATCTGAAAATTAATAAACTCCTTTCTAAATTAATAAACTCCTTACTCTTAGGGTAAAGGGGAAAATAGAAACAAATAGAATTAAGTGTGTGTATTAAAAAAATAAAGTACACATGTTAAATCCAATGAGGATATAAATAAAGCAGTGCTCAGAGGAAAATTAATAATCCTTGACAGATATATCAGTAAAAAAAAATAATAAAACAGGCAAATAAGATTCAATTCAGAAAGAGAAAAACAGCAGGAAGGAAAATATAAAAACAAAGTAATTAATTTGATAACAGAGAAACATAGTACCAATACATAAATCCAAAAGCTGGTCCTTTGAAAAGAGTAAATTGAGAAATGAAAAAGAAGATACAAATAACAAAGAAACAGGCGGAGTAAACATAGAAAGGAAAATTAAAATAATCATATGAAACCACTTTGCATGCTATTAAGTGAATATATCCTAAAACCTGATATAATGGAAGTCAATTTGGGCTGGTAAGAGAAAAAAATTAGATAAATTAAATTGAGCAGTGTATTTGAACAAACAATGATTCACGAATTAGGCAGTCCTCAGAACCAGGAGAGGTTCAGAGAGCTACACTTGGCAACGTAAGCAGGCAGTATTTACAGATGGAAAAAGGAAGTGACACGCAGAACGCTTGACTGATTACAGCTGGGCATTTGCCTTATAAGGACATGATCTGATCAGTTGGTAGCCTGTGATTGGCTGAAGCTCAGCTGCTCTAACTGGCTGAAACTCAGCTATTTGTTACAGGAATATACTCTTAGTGAAGTTGCAGTTTGTTTACATACAAAGTTAAGTTGCAGTTTGCTATGTATGAACTCAAAATAGGAAGGGAGCCTCAGGCCAAATTTAGTTCAATTTAACAGGGCTCAGAGGGGTTGCATGAGTAACTAGTAGAGCCAAGACTGTATCCCAGTCTTGTGACTCCCAAGTTAAATTTTCTCAAGCACATCCACTGTCTCCTGCCTGCAGCTTCCTTGGACAAAGGCTGGGAGATCTGGATCCTGTCTAGGGTCTGCAGGAGGGGAAATTGGCAGAAAAGGCTGGCTCTGGATTTGTAGAGCCTGTGAAAAAAACCATCCATCATTGGCATCAGGGACCAAGAGGCCTAGCTAGACAGAGTCCTCCCTCTTTTTGGAAGCCCCAGCCTGCCCACCAGGATCATCCAGCACACAGTGCACACCACCCCACAGCTTTCTGGCTCTACTGGACTCTGACCTCTCCCCTTACTCAGCCTGGACTGCATCTTTCATCTGTCTGGGGTCCTCAGGACAGCACTCACTTCTGCCACTTCCCCACCTCGTCCACTTCAAATAGCCAGATCCCAGCCAGCTGTAATGCAGGCCATGCCTCCTCAAGAAATTGATACAGCACCCAAGAGGTGAGGGGCAAACCAGCATCCCCAAACCCAAGTGTGGAGTCCACCCAACAGAGAGTGGGCTCGAAGAGAGCTGGAATGTGGATCAGCAGCCCATAAGGATGCAAAATCAAGGCCAGGCTGACAGACAGAAAAGATACCCCCCATATTGGGTTCAGTGGAAGAGAGAGTTGTGGAACAATGTGATTAGTATAATCTACTCTGTAAACTTTTTTTGCTCATTGTAAAAGCAGGATGATGGGGGAGAGACAGGAACACATGAAGTGAAAATATATTTTCCTATCACCCAGGAATCCCCAGCCTCTGTTTCTAGGAGTCAAGCTCAATTTTCATGTCTGGTATATTCTTATTTTTCCAAAGTTATTCCATGTATGAAATAGCATGTAAATGTTTATAAATAGGTTACACATACACATACATTATATTAAAATTTCACACCAAATGGAGCCATTCATTAATGTGTTCATTCAGTCTTCCATTTTAAATGGATTCAATGCCAAAGATCCGACGATGAGCAAAACTAGAGCCAGTCCTTGCTCCCACAGAGTCCAGCGTGGATACGACCATTAAATATCCACACAAAGGAAGGTATAATTAGAAACTGAGATCCAGTGAGGAAACACATGTGAAAGTCTCAACAGTGAAGCTTCCCACAGTGGCAGCCACAACTGTCATTGTTTAAGAGACAGTTACCAGCAAGCTGGGCATCCCAGACCTGGCCATAGATGCATTCTCTTCAGGCCTCTACTCTGCTTCTGATTGAGAACCAGAGCTGTGACTCACTGCCCTCCACCATCTGCTGGAGGGGCTCAAATGACTCAGCCTCACCCCACCCCACCCCATCCCCCAGGAATGCTTCAGAGGAGCAAGAGACGAAATTATTCCATGTGACTCAGGCCCAGCCTGGCCCACACCCTCTGCCCGTCTGTGCCTGAGAAGCAGTGGTGGCCATCGCCGTGCCCCTGAAGGACACAGATTTTCAGGTAAAGAATGTGCTTAGGGAGATTGTCTTAGCCTGTTTGGGCTGCTACAACAAAAACGCCACAGACTGGGTGGCTTAAATGACACACATTTACTTCTTACAGTTTTGGAGTCTGGGAAGTCCAAGATCCAGGCAGATTCAGTGTTGGCTGAGGAACCACTTCCTGGCTCAGAGGTGACCATCTCCTCGCTGTGTCCTCACATGGCTGAAGGGGTGAGGGGTCTCGCTGGTGTCTCCTTTATGAGAGGACTAATTCCATTCATGGAGGCTCCACCCCAACCTTATGACCTAATCACCTCCCACCTCTACATACCATCACATTAGTGAATACCATGTTAGGATTTCAACATACAGATTTGGGGAGGAAACAACTCTAGAGAGGAATCCTCACAACACAAGCTGTGATGAATTTCTCAGGGTGGGAGCTGAGCTTGCCAGTGGAGCAGTGAGGAACCATGGCTCCATTCCACCTCCTCCCTTAGCAGGGCCCTTCTGACCACACCTGTCCCCATGAATGTCATCTCTGCAGAGAATCACAAATCTGAGTCTCCGGTCTCTGCCCAGAACCTCAAACTGCACATGCCAGAGCAGGGCCAACCATCCCCTTCCAGAGCCCAGCACTGCCTCGCACATCTACCTCCTTGAATGACTCTACCTTCTGCTCTGAATCCTAATCTTGAAATCCTGGAGTTCACTTCAGCTCCTTCTTCCTCTTCTTCACTCTCCTCACCTAATCCATGATCAAAGCCAGTCACACTTCTGAATTTCTTCCCAATCTGCCCTTTCCTTTCTTCCCCTGCTTTGGCCTTCTGGGTATCTCGTTTTCCACAAGGACTCTTTCAAGAACACCTCACTGGCCTTACTGACTCCAAGCTACAGACTTCTCACTGTGCTCAAAATATTTTCCTAAACACAATGAGGCAGGAATTTCCCACCATCCATTGGCATCGCTGGCATCTCCTCAGGGTCTACAATAGAGACCACAAACTCCATGAAGGGCAGGTAGATGACCAAAGGGTTGCAGGCCAGGTTGAGTTGATAAAAGGGCCACCACAGGGAGCAGGGAGGACTGGGGCAGATTGGAGGATGCTTGTCCTGCTTAGGAGCAGCCACCGCCCAGCTATAGCTAAATATAGCTGCAAGAGAATGGAGACCCCAAATTGCCAGACCTTTTAGACTTTCACAAGATGCAAGAACCCAACTTTGTCTATGAAATCTCTTTATTTATAAAAGTTGGTAACTAATTCACATGTAAAATACTCTCAATAATTTCCTTATTCCTGCCATTTTGGGCCCTCCCTGGTCTGGGTTTACGTACATTTCCAGCACCATCCTCCCTGCTTATGGCCAAAACCATGCCACGCTCCAGGACACTAGGCTCTTTGCCATTCCCAGGACATGGCTTGCCTGGCACATTCCATCCCCTTCCTTGCAAATGCTGTTCCCTGTACTGCACTGTGCTATCCCTTCCATGCCTATCCAAATCCTACCCACCTATGAAGGGTCACCTCACTGCCACCTCCTCCAAGGACCTGTCCCATAGGCCTGAGACCAATGACTCCATTCCGCTCCACTTTGTGCTTCCCCTGCATGTTGTACCCCTGCCCCAGTGCAAGACACAATCTGACCTGTTTATCATCAGCTGTGCATCCACCCATCACCCACACGGTTGGAAACAAGAGCGCAGACACTGTGTCTTAGTCACAAAGCCTGCACACAGTAGGTGAACTAGAGACATTTCAGGAATGCTGCTAAGTAGAATTTAGGAAAGGGGACTGATGCCACAACAGAGCATGGACTTGGGAATTTGGGGTGTCCATGTCTTTGCACAAGTAGGGTCTTCTCGGCATGAACTTCCTGATCTGCACACCCAATGTCCCTGAAGCCTCCAGCCCCTCTCCCACCCCAGCTTGTGTGAGGTGGAGCCCAGCACTCTGAGGAAGTTCTGAGTCACTGTCTGAGCCTCGGCCTAATGCACTTTGCAGGCTTTGCCGTTAGTAACCTGGCCGACTCCTTGCTTTGCAGTTCCCCCCAGTTTATGGCTAAAAACATCTGTATGAAAGTGGGCCTTGCCAAAGCGTTTGCAGCTACTCCCCATTCCTCCTCCTGCACCTGAAGCCCTGGTCCCCTTCCGGCTGTTTGTGACTGTTTGCTGTGGAAACGGCTGGATTCATAGCCCAGGAGGGAGCAGGTGCAGAGGCACCGGGAGAGCAAATGAGTTCACTCAAGTCAATGTGCCTGCTTCTCATTCTGACCCTGAGGGGCAGGGAATGTGGGCCAGACCAGTAAAGGGAGGATGTGGAGCAGGATGAAATGCAGGCTGCTTTTCCCAGAGATGTGAGCTGGATGTGAAATGGCCTCCAGATGTGGGCTGAGAGGTCCCCTAAAGTTTGAAGTTGAGCTTTTAACAGTCTCCCTATGGGGAACCAGAAAAGCCCTCAAGCTGAGGAAGCTTTGTTTGTTTCATTGCACATAGTCCTGGTCTCACGGTTCCTACCGCTGTGTGCAGCTGCTGGGCCTGCGTTCCTGAACACCCACATGGGCCTTGACCATTTGGTTATCCAGGAGGACACAGAGCCATCCCACCTGGTCAACTTGCTGCGGGGACAGGAGCTTTCACCCCTGTGTTTGGTTAACATTTAGATGAGAAGGATTATTGTAAGGACCAAGTGAGAGGGTTTGCTGGGCATTGGGGAACACTACACAAATGCAAACAATCAACTCACTGATTATTGGTGGTAGTGTTAATAGGCCAAGGAGTTGTCTGGAAGAGGCAGACACAACTTACTAAGGGACCAGCCCCTGCTAGGTAATGCTTTTGTTCCAAGTCTTTGTTCAGATCTTTCATTCAACAAGCTATTTTTAAGCTCCTACTATGTGCAGTGCATGGTACTGAGCTCTGCAGGAGAAAAAAGTGCAAGTTAGGAGTCCTGTTCATAAGACCCTTAAAACCTGCTAGCAGAGATAAAGCAAGTGCTACGCTAATGAGAAAGGAGCTAGGAAGGGAGGGAGCACTGGTTAGTGTGAGAAGAACACCCGTGGGGACAGCAGACAGGAGCTTGGAGTCTCCTGTGCAGCTACTGGGGAGGGGTGTTGGCAAGCAGAGTGCAGAATGGGAGCAGTGGAGATGGTGGAAGGTGGAGGGGCAGCTTGAGTCCATGAGAAAGGTCCAGGAAAGCTGCCTTTTCAAACACACCTGGCCACTGGCTTTGTGTCTTTAGCAGTAGGTGAGACTCCTTTTGTGGGATTCCCTGAATAGTCAGAGATAGTAGTTGGCAGCCAGTGAAAGAGTTGACTGATGAAATGGAGATCTCTTACTTTTGGGCCAAGAGTTTGTTTCGTTGCTGGCATGGAGTCACAGCCCAATCATGGACAGATGAGAAGGCTCATCCCCTCGGCACCATCTTCTTTGGGAGTCCAACTCTATCAGGTCCCTGGGACTGGGATATTGACCATAGGGTTGAGGCCAGATCCAGCTCTTTCTGTTCCAAGAAGTAGAAGGTTTTCCCTCCAAGCAAATAACCTTTCACTATCTATAGTTACAGCCTCTTTAATATTATGAACAGTCTTAGCTGTGTTTTAACTGAAGCTGGATAGCTCTAATGTTCTTCTACTGAAAGTCAGGGCCCTTGCTGCACAATAAAGAATTTACCCAATTTTTCTTGGATAGTTAGGAGTTGTTATCTTGACCAAGCTGAGGCACAACTCTTCAACTACCATCCCCTCTCCCAGACTTGTGGTGAGTTCTTTGTTGTCTCTGGAGTACCACTTGCCCAGGAGTTGAAGGGCTGACTTTTGCTGGAGGTGGAGATGGTATTCTCAATCCAGACATTTAAGAGTTTAATGACTGCTTCAAAGACTCCTTAATTAAAGTTCCCGTAAGACCTAGCAGGTTTATGCAAATTCAGCTCTCCTTCCAATTACCTACCCCTCACCTTATGCCAAAGTTTTTGGGGGCAGGTCAGTAGATCAGGCGCTACTCTGACCCAAAGCCACACATTTAATGAGGAACAGTTTCATGGTTCAAGCAGCATCACATGCTTTTACTTGATCAACTTCCCAGCGCTGCTAATAAAAGCTTTACCCAAAGAGAAGCCTCATGTCTTGAACTAACTACACCCAGCACAACAGCTGTCAGGTCAGATGAGGCCTGTACTCTATGCAGCCTTCTCATTTCAAGCTGAGAATGTTATCGATCTCCATTAGCTGCTTCTGTGATCAACTGCATACTTTTGCATGAGCACTCAGTTGGAATGACTAACCCCATGGAACATTCACATCTGAGGGAGACCAAGTGCTTTTCAGTATGATCCCCGTACCCTCTGAAAAGCAGGGTGACATGGAGTCTGTTCCCCATAGAGAGTTGTGTATGACTGAGGTTCAGGGAGGACCAGTATGCCACCCGTGGTCATTTCACGAGCCTAGGGAGTCACGGACATCATAAGCCAACCCTCCCCACCTTCCTGCTGTTTGCATATTCTTTGCCAGGTGCCACTTTTCAGTGTCTAGGAAGGAAATTTAGTTGAACCAGGACAATACATTTCTCTGGAATGATACCAAGGGGTGACTGTCAAATGACGTAGGGACCTCAAATAAAATGAACCATTCCTTTCTGAAAGAGCCAACACCTGCTTTCCAAGGGCATTCAGAGTTTGAGCTTCATTGACCATATGGCAGAATGGCTTCTACAATTTTATTATTGATCATGGAAAGTAGCCTTTTATTTTCCCTCCCTCTTTCCTTTTCAGGCTCTACTGTGGAGTGAGTTCATGCCCACTGATCCAACTTACCCCTTGCCCCTATCTTTTCCATCACTAAATCCCTAACTTCTCTAGTTTATAAGGTGCTGATTAGAAGTTCTCTGTGAGCATTTGCTCTCAGTGTCCTGGGTGGCCTTTGGAAGTCTCCCTTCACCCTGCCTCCACAGTTCTGTCTGTGAATGTTCAGGGTAGGAATAAATACTCTCCCAGCCAGGAGTGGCATGACAGTCCCAAGGGACAGGGTGCCTGGTACACAGTAGGAGCTCAATAAGAGTTGCTGTTATGTGGCCTTGGATGAGTCACTTGCCCTCCCTGGGCACCAGTTTTACCATCAGCTCTCATTTTTGCTAATAATGATGATGGAGGAAAAAGACAAAGAGGAGGAAGAAGAGAACACTAAGAGACACATATGAAAGATGTAGTGTATGATAGAGTGGTTGGGGAAAAGAAAGAAGAAAGAGAGGGGGATGGAAAAGCCAACCTCAAAACATAACAAAGAGAAAGACCTGCAGGACCACAGGAGTCCCACAGTTGCCCCTACACCAAAGGGCTCCTGGGTTCCAAGTATTTGCTACATGAGAAGGAAAATCCCCCAGCCTCGTCTTTCCTTCAGCCCAACAATGGAGCCCTCCTTCCACTCCTGGAAACATGAAAGTTCACATCTCATCATGTCTCAAGCATGTCTTCTCATGTCTCATCGACTTCCACCTTGCTAGAAGAGGGGTTTGTGAGATTTAGGGTGTGGGAACCTGGCCTGGGAGAGCAGCGAGAGATTAGACACACTTTAGTGCTGACCTCCGCCTCCCTCCAATGATCAGAGCCTCAAGGTCACGCTGATGGCAAGAGCCAGTGCCTAGACTGGACAGCAAGGGTCCTGATTCCCCATCCAGTTCTTTATCCTATCTCCTGACACCCTCTACTTATGAAGGAACTTTGCTCAGCCCTTCCATTCATAGAGGGCTTCCAAGCCATGCCCACATTGACCCTTTTCAATAATTCACCCTGGGAAGTGGGTGTCGTTTCCCCATTTTGCAGGTCAAGAAGCTGAAGCTCAGCAGGATTAACTGACTTGCTCAAGTCTTGAATTCTGCCTCCTTAATACATAGCTGAACCACTTCTTTGTGGCAAACTCTGCACCATGCTGAGCTCAAAGTGGCTTAAATTGGGTCTTGAGTCCTGAGTCGAGGGAATGATGCATTGATTCTTCCCTTGGTTCCTGGAAGTCTTCTAGCTCTAAGGAGACAACGGCTGCTGTGACTTGTCCCTTCCCAGGGTGCTGTAGAGGAACCTGGAGCCCCTGGTACCCATCTGCTTGACCTGGGGGCTGCAGAATATGCCTTAGGCTGTGACTCTTGGGATTCCACACCAGCCTCATCAGCACTTTGTGTGCCTGACTTCCATCTTCCAGTCCTGGCCTGGGGGAATCCATTTTCCTACTGTTCCGGAGACTTCCACACTGAGTGTCCAGAGGGCTGGACTTCCGCAGAGGGTTTTTTTCCTATGGTATGGGGATACCATGCCTGTATAAAGTCTTGGCCCTGGAGCTTTGGCTACCAAGATGCCAAAATCTCTTTATATTTGAGTCTTTATAAAACCAAATTTTCTTCTGGAGGTGCTCCCATGTCACAATATATACCAAAAACATGACTTGCACCCTTGCATTTCTCCAGCCACTGGGGTGGGACAACAAAGGGGAAGTTCATGGAGAGGTCTATGGAAAACTGATGCCTTCATCTAGTTACCTTCTCTGTGGGTCCACAGTCAATCTTCTGGTTGAGGGTCTAGAGCCTTTATTAGTCAGGAACGCCAGAAGTCAGGGTGACAAGCTAGATGGGAAGCAGAAAAGAGCGAGGACAAGCTGGGACCTGCCAGACACATTTGCATCTGTTTCACACCATATGCAACCATGACAATTTTCAGAGAGTAATGGCTTCTGCTTCACTTCTGTCTTCCAAATCTCATACCAGTTGCTGTTTGGCCAATTCTATATGGCTCCTATAACCTGGAGCCATACAGGGAAAAGAATTCTGGGAGTATAGCCCCCAGCTTAACCAAATTAACACAGCACCATCCAACATAGTGTACTTTAGCAAATAACTTCCCTCTGAGTCTTTATTCCTCTTCAGTAAAATAGGGGAAATAATACTAACAATAATCTAACTCAGACTATTGATTAAATAAGAAATATATGCATAGTCTGGCATATTCTAAGTATTCAGTGCTGATATGGTTTGGCTGTGTCTCCACCCAAATCTCATCTCGAATTGTAGTTTCCATAATCCCCACGTGTCATGGGAGGGACCAGTAGGGGGTAATTTAATCATGGGGGCAGTTACCTCCATGCTGTTCTCGTGATAGTGAATGAGTTCTCACAAGATCTGATGGTTTTATAAAGAGCCTTCCCCCTACTTTGCTCTGCACTTCTCCTTGCTTCTGCCTTGTGAAGGATGTGTTTGCTTCCCCTTCCGCCAGGACTGTAAGTTTCCTGAGGCCTCCCTAGCCATGCTGAACTGTGAGTCAATTAAACCTCTCTCCTTTAAAATTACCCAGTGGCGGGTACGTCTTTTTTAGCAGCGTGAGAACAGACTAATACAAATGCATACTATTTTGCTTATTATAGAAGAAACTCATACATGCTTGTTGAATGAATGAATTGGAACTCTTTGGAGAGGTATAAAGAGGACAGGAAATAAGTAACCGGCCAGAACTTCAGGGCCAAGCTTCCTCTTGTGGGGATCATCTGGGTGGTCTGGCACAGAGAATCAGGCTGGGCTAGGGAGCTCAGCCCCACTTCACCTGCCTCTATCAGTTCTGCTCTTCTAAGTCCAGATAAAGGCTGCCCAGGAGACCAAGCTGTCCAAGAATCAGAAAACCTGAGTTCTGGGCTGGGCACAGTGGCTCACACCTGTAATCCCAGCACTTTGGGAGGTGAAGGCAAGAGGTGACTTGAGGTCAGGAGTTCGAGACTAGTCTGGCCAACATGGTGAAATCCCGTCTTCTACTGAAAATACAAAAATTAGCTGGGCATGGTGGCGGGCAGCTGTAATCCCAGCTACTTGGGAAGCTGAGGCAGGAGAATGGCTTGAACCCAGGAGGCGGAGGTTTCAGTGAGCCAAGATCACACCACTGTACTCCAGCCTGGGCTACAGAGTGGACTCAATCAGAAAGAAAGAACAGAGAGAAAGAAAGAAAGAGAGAAAGAGAGGAAGGGAGGAAGGGAGGAAGGAAGGAAGGAAGGAAGAGAAAAGAAAGAAAACCTGATTTCTAGCCCTAGATCTGCATCTCTTCAATGTACAAACATAGGTAAGTCCGTCATCTGCCACTAGTCTGTGTCTTCCCATCCAGTTGGACCAGAGGATCTGGGTACCTTCCTTTGCTGTGCCTCCACAGGGACCTCTGGATGAGATGACAAAGAGAGCTGGTTTGGAAAAACAACTTCAGGCAACTCTGTAAGGACCAATTATTCCACCTCATGGTCAGAATGAGACCACTGCATGTGTATTATTCAAACTAACCTCTACAATACATCCACTCCAAAATGTAATTGTAGGAAATCTATCTGAAATGTAAGATGGTAAGTCCAGAACCCACATTAATTACCAAAAGGTAAGGGCAAGCAGTGATATTTTTTGATCACCTACCATGAATCATGTGTTTTATTTACATTATTTTATGTTTTGTACAGTGGCCCTGAGCTCAGTGTTATCTCCATTTTCCAGCTGAGGAAACTGAAGCTCAGAAAGGTTATGCAGCCTTGAGATCTGCCCAAGCTCAAGCAAGGGCCCATGATGACACTGGGGTTGAGTCCAAACTGGTCTCGCCCAGAGCCTGTGCAGATGACAAGGCCTTAGGAGACGTTGAAGGTGCCACCCACACTCAGGAATGAACTTACATCTCTGTTGAAGATGGAAACTCAGGCTTGTGCTTTGCTGACCAGGCAGGACAGAGCTGCTGTTGGTCCCTGGAAGTTGAGTCATGGTGGTAAGTGGTCAGAAGTACACGAGGGGAGAAGCAGCACCCAGGATGAGCTCGTTATATAGTGTCAGCTGAGCATTGAACCCTGAGATGGGGGCTTTAAGGCAAGGGGAGGGTTCCTCACTTTCTATCTTCAGTGGCCCAAGGAAAAGGAGGGGAAGGAAGGCACCTTTATTTCTTACCCTATGGCCTCCTTGAAGGTCTTGCTCCATAATGGGAAGTTTGCAAATGTGGGACACTTCCTCCCCCTGAAATTCTCCAAGGCTGCCTGGAATTTCAGACATATGAGCATGTTATCCTCTGGGTATCTGCAAACAGTGGGTGGAATGGAGACCAGCTGTGGCCACGAGGGCAGGGTTTGGGGCCTGAGAACCCAGTGCTTGCCTTTGCCTGGATCTGCACACAGCAGGTTTTTGACACACTACCGACAGCTGGTGGGATGAATGGGAGGAGGGTGAAGTCACCAGGCCACAGAACAAGGAATCCGAGGGAGAGATTCCAGAGCAGGTTTGGCAGAGAAGTAGGGAATGTGAGATGCTGGTGCTCCCTGTTATATGGTGAGTAGCGGCCTTTGCCCAGGGAACTGTCCTGAATTCATGAGCTGATCCCTCCGTTCTACTCTAATCTCTATAGCCCACCCTTCATGCAGCATGGGAGTGATCTGTTTATTTAAAACATAAAGCAGGTCATGTCATTATTCGTGGCAACTCTCCAATAGACATGCAATATGCAGTGGACATTTTTCACAGCTGCCTGCAAGGTCCTATGTGAAGTGGCCGTGCCCTCCTCCCCTCCGACCACTCTCAGCTCAGTGGCTTTGCTGCAGAACTGCCCACCCTCACGGCCTCCAGCCACAGCGGGGCACAGAGGAGACTCAATGATGCTGGCTGAGTGAGTGAGCAAGTACAGCTGAGATGCTGATCAGAGTGTATCTGCCCATCTTGATACCTTGCTGTCCCCTCCTGCTGAGCAAAAGACCTCACTTTGGAGCCACCCAGTTTTGCACATTCTCCTGCTAGCTTTAACCAAACTCCTCCTTCATCTTCCCAACATCTAGAAGAGGTTCTTAGGAGGCTTCTCCAGCCCACCCGCCATCATGACGCAGTGAGCACTTGAGCTCTAGACAGGGGAAGCGACTTGGCCAAGGTCTTTCGTGGAATTTGGTGGAGGTGCAGCCAGGTCTGGTGCTGGCTGCCCTGCTGAAGGGCAGTGCCCCCACTGACCCTGTAGGCAAAAGGCCTAGGCTGCAAAATCGGGGGATGCCCCAGGACTCACAGCAGCCCAGAGGGGTCCCTAGATGGAGTCAGTGGCCTCATGATTCCTCTGGGCCACTGAAGGGACCTGGGACCCAAAAGGCTGAGACCCCACATGGGATAAAGTCCAGTCTCAGAATGCCCTGGTTGCCCCATAGCTGTTCTTGGCTGAACTTGAACCTCTGCTCCCAGGGTCCTCTGAGAACATCTTTAGACAGCCCCAAGGAGGACAACCTCATGGTTCTAGGGAGCAAAGAGAAATAGGGAGGAAGCTGAAGAGGAGGAGAGGGGAGGGGACTTAAGCTCACTGTGTGGTGGGAGAGAAAGACTGTTTCAGCGGCAGCACTTTACAGTTGGCCAAGGAGGCAGGGGGTGGGGAGGGGGGTTACTGGGGTGGGTGGGCTGGGAAAGGGGATGCAGCAACCTTTGGAGCCTTGCAGGGAGCATTGGCTTTGCAGCTGACCACTCCATACATGAAGGGGTGAAAGCATGGACCCTGGAGCCAAATCTGCCACATCTTTCCATCTCAGCTTGAACTCTGCCAATTAGTAACTCTGTGACCTTGGTCAAGTCACTTACCCCTTCTAAGCCTCAGTTTCCTCACCTGTAAAATGGGGAGAGCAGTAGTCCCTATCTGCAGAAGGCTGTTCTTCGGTAGCTCCAGTGAACCATGCTGGCTCTGGGACAAGCTTTGGCCAAAAGTGATGCAAACGGAGGTTTGGTGAACATTTGCACATAGGAGCTCATCCTTTGGAATATTCCTTCTTAAAAAATTCAACCACCACGCCATGAGAAAGCCCAAGCAGGCATGTGGAAAAGCCTGCGGGGAGGAGAGTCAAGGACCCTGTCCAAGATCCTCGCTGAGCTCCCAACCAGTGGCCAGCACTGCCTGCCAGCCACATGACAGAGGCCACGGCAGAGCTCACCCAGCACCACAGGAGGCAGAAGAAATGCCTTGGCAACCCACAGAGCTGTGAGATAATGAGTGATTCTTGTTATGAAGTCACTAGGGCTTTGGAGGTTTCCTACACAGCAACAGAAAAACTCAAACACTATGTCATAGAGTTATAAGGAGGACTCAAAAAGATGATTCACATGTGTACACAACACAGTGCCTGGTGTAGAGCAAGACTCCATATATGCAGCTATTATTTGCACTGTGGTCATTTGATCATCATAGCAAGCTGTGGAATGGTGACCCTTATTGCTGCCCTTATACAAATGCTAATAGGTAACAAGCATGATACTGTGCAGTTTATAAGTCGCTTTCTCATACGTTATCCATATCATGGCAACATGAACCCTGAAAACATTAAGGGCCATGCCCAAGATTACACAGCTCCTAAGTGGCTGAGCTAGATTCAAACACACATCTCCATAGCCCAAGTATAGTGTCAGTGAACCCCAAACACTGCCTCATGGGCCACAATGACTGGTCTTGGATAACATGCAACAGTACAGAGACTTAGCTGCTCCCCAGAAAAGCTGACTTGGGATTGCATCCTACCTATGTGATTTTAGGAAAAAACTTAACCAAGTCTTAAGTTCCGCATCTGAGAAAGGGACATAATATGCTTGGCCCAGCTTTTCTCCATCACTGAATGCCATGAGATTTGAATCAAAGAATGGGCGGAAAAGGATAATGGATTTTTTTGTTTGTTTGTTTTAGAGACAGGGTCTTGCTATATTGCCCAGAATGGTCTCGAACTCCTGGGCCCAAGCCATCCACCTGCCTCGGCGTCCCAAAGTGCTGGGATTACAGGCGTGGACCACCATGCCCAGCCAATTTTCATTAGTTTTCTGTAAAACTCTTTGGCAGGGTCTGACCTCCTCCCATCATTACAGCAGATGTGCATCCCAAACAGGACAATTTGGGGTACAAATTGGTCTGTGTGCCCTGTCCTCTGATCAGGGAGAGCCTGGAAACATCCGGCCCCCAGTGGTGAGCTGAGGATGAAGGGTGCTATTGGCCATCCCTGACCAGGCCTGACTCTGGCCCTGGGCCCTGGGCCAGAGGTATGGTGGACAGAAGCTGCATTTTGTCTGCCTAACACCACCCCCATTTGGATATTTGCAAGCCCCTCTCATGGCTTATATCCCCTGACCTTCTTTTCATCTGGCCAAGAACCATGAAGCACTAGCCCAGCCCCTCCCCTGCTTGATATTTTCCTTCTCCTTCTCAATGGGAAGTTTGTAGGATGCTTCTGAAAAGTGAATGGGGAGCACAGAGCTTGGTTTAATGACATTCTCCCTTGGTGGAAAAATTGATGGCATCTCATGCCTCAGCATATCTGAGTAAAGGCAGGAAGAGAATGAATAAACAAACCACATGAATATCTGGGAAAAGAGTGCCCCCAGCAGAAGGAACCACAGAGCAAAGAATCTTGAGGCAGGAGTGTACACTTCACTCAGCTCCCCTAAATGCTGCCATCTTACATAGCCAGAGTACAGTTACCAAGCCTGAGAAATTAACACTGACACAATATGATTAACTTATCAACAGAACATATTCACATTTCGCCAGGATCCAATTCAGGATCCCACATTCCAGGTAGTTGTCATGTCTCCTTAGTCTCCCCCATCGACAACAATTCCTCAGCCTTTGTCTTTCTTGACCTTGACACTTTCAAAGAGGGCCGGCCAGCTGATTTGTAAATGTCTCTCAATTTAGGTGGTCTGAAGTTTTCTCAGGATCAGATTATGTATTTTTTGCAAGAATAATGTTGTGTCTTTCTCAGGGAGTACCTGACATCAGTATCTCTTAGGCCTGGTGGTGTTGGCCTTGATCACTTAAGATGGTGTTTGCTAGACTTCTTCTCTATAAAGTTTTATTTTTCCCTTTGTAATTAATGCTAGCTCCTGGGGAGATACTGCAAGGCTATGCACGTATCACGTTTCTCATATATTTTTACTCAATTCAGTATCCATCAATGATTTGTGTCTGCAACAATTATTACTGTGGTGTTTGCCAAATGGTGGTTTGCTATCTCCATCATTTTTCAGCATTTATTAATTGGAATGCTACTGTAAGGAAGAGTGTCTCCTTGTCCCCATTTACTATATATTTAATTTTTTTTACTATGAACTTATGAATATTTCCTGTACCCTGTGGGTTATCCATTCTATCATTATTTTGTTGCTCAAATAGTTCCAGCTTTGATGTCTGGGGACGCCTTTAGGTTGGCACCTGTGACCTTTCGATGTGCCACATGAGGAGCTTTTTCAGATACACCCAGCTTCACATTCCGATATCCTGATACCATCGTTCTGGAGCGAGGCCTGGCTTTTGGACATTCCCACAGCTCTCCAGGTAGTTCTGTTATTTAGCTTGGGTGAAATCCTATGGTGTAGCTCAGTGTCGTCAATTTACAGATGAGGAGACTAAGATGCAGAGAGATCAGAGATGGGAAGGGACGTGCTCTGTGTTATAGCTGTGGAGTTAAGGGAGCTGGGTCCACAGCCCTGTCTCCTGATCACCAGGCCTGGCTCTCCCCGACTCCTCCCTGTCTTTCAGAGCCCCAGCTGCCAAATCACATGCCAGACACAGACATCCAGAAAGTGGTTCTTACACCGGGGACACCCCAAGACCTTTTCAGGGGGTCCATCAGGTCAAAACGGTATTCTCTGCTCTCTGATTGGGTAGTGTTTGGGGAAATACTAAGATGTTACTTGCCTTTTTTACTCTCATTTTCTCAAAAGTGTACAGTGGAGTTGTCCAGAGGCTACATGACATGCGATATTCAGCAGGTTGACTGTGGAACAGGTATGAGAATTCAGCCTCTAGTAACCCAGACATTGAAGAGACGGGCAAAATGTAAAACAATGCCATACTTCTCACTAAATTTTTGTTTTGGAAAATAGTTATTTTTGATAAAAATTAATCATTTACTTTAACATATAATACATTTATTTTAAATATATACACATATATTCATAAACATAGATATATAAATATACATGAATATTTATGACTATAAACATAGTCATAAATATATAAATATACATAATATACAAATATGAATATTTGTTACAGTAAATATTGATGGATATAATCCACATAAAGTTCTTTAGAGGCCTCAATAATTTGTAAGTGTGTAAAGAGGTCTCAGGACTCAAACATTTTTCTAGAATATTCTAGAAATGGTTTTCTGCTTTTCTAGAGTATTCTAACCAAATGGGACGTAACAACTTATAATAAAACAGGACCTACCCTCTACTACCTTCAAATCCTTTGGCACTGCTGGAATCTCGGAAAGTCTCCATCACCCCTTGACCTACCACCACCTGTCATGGCCCTAATGTAATCTATTTCCACCTGGGCTATGTGCTGCATTGAGAACAGCAGGCTCCTCATCTCTAATGCCTTCTGCAAAAACAAACACAGAAGGACTTAGCAGAATGCACGGGCAAAACACAGTGCACTTCACACACGTGAAAACAATAGATATTTCAAAATTAAACTATTTTAAAAGTTTCTGAGAAACAACAGGACAGCTGAAATATCTGATAAGGCAATTAGCCTTTGAAGGAGCTGTAATAGAAGTGTAATTCTCAAGTAGTAGCTGGAGCTCAGGAGTAGCAGAGGAATATCAGCCAGAGATGAGAAGTCCTTCTTTAGCATCCACACTCCTCTGGCTAGTAGGAGCAGTTTGTGCTAGTGAGTCATGGGGTATTTTAGCCCCACAATTTAAGGAGGCAATGATAAAAATGCGGAGCTCATGTTGTTGTTTAGTTCAAACAAGTTAGAGGGAAAATAAGTTTCTTGAGCACCAGCTGTGTGACTGGTGCAACTATGAATAAGATCTAGTCCCGACCTTCAGGTCTGTGTGGTCTCCAGGAGACAGGGGAGAGGCCTTTAGGACAGCATAGTGGGCTCCATGATGCCAGACTGCACAGTGAGGCCTCTTCAGGAGCGGGTGCCACAGCTCAGCCAGGGCTTCTTACAGGCCACAAGCAAGGGAGCATCATTCCTCGAAATCCACGTTCTCCAGCCTGGCTGTGTGTGAGAATCACCAGGGAGGGTGCCTGTCTTCATTCTGGGGTTGGGTGAGAAGGCCGGCTGCCTGTAGTTTTGAAGTGTCCTGGGTGATTTCCATGAGCAGCCAGGGCTGAGGACCATGATTCTAAATCACTTTCCTCAGCCTACTATAGCCACCAGCAAGGACTAGCTGCATAATTTGCAAGGCTTGTTGCAAAAAGAAAATGGGAGGTCCTTTGTTCAAAAACTATTAAGAACTTCAAGACAGCGACAGCAGAGTATTAAACCAAGTGTGGGCCCCTTTTGAGGGCAGGGCCCTATGCAAATGCACCAGTTGCACACCCATGAAGCTGACCCTGTCTCCAGCCACTGTTTCCCCCACAACTTCCCTAGAAGGACCCATGGCTGACTTATCCTCAGTGACTCTCCTGAGCAGAATCCCGGGCTGGCTCCTCAAGGCAGCTGGCTCTCCAGCCATCATAGCCTCAGGATGAGTGAAGTTATCTCCACCAGAGGAGGCAGGCGGGGTACATCTTCTTGGCTCTGCGCACCCTTCTCCTCCTCGGAATGATCTCATGCTTCCTCAAAGCCCATGCCTGCTGTCACCTGGCTGCAGGCCCAGCCTCACATTTGTCACTGTGCACTCGCACCCCCTGAGCAGTCCACCCCCTTCCTAGGCCCACTCCCTGCCACCAAAGGAACCAGCCCTGGGGAACCAAGTCTGCTGCTCCCTTCCCTGGCAGGCGCTGGGCATAAGAGGTTATTTCTTAGATGGAGTTTCAATCTCACAGCATGAAGAGTTGAAGAGAAGGGCCCTTTCTCCAGCCAGCCCATGGGATAGAAAATTCCCATTGTCAGCAAGGTGGATATAAATGGTAACAGGGAGCAGGCTGTGGTCATTTGTCATTTCATAATGGTTTCTGGAGATTGCATTGTCAGCTACTGTCCACAACACCTACTTAGCCCCTGGGCAATGGACAAGGTGGTAACAGGGTCAGTGCCCTGTGCTCACCAGGTATGTCTGGGAAGCCTTCAGGCCTGCCTGCAGCCAAATTTTTGTACCAGATACAAGGCTATGCCTTGGCCCAGGATGCCCTCTCTTGTTTATCTGCCCTCTTCAGTTCTGTCTGGTTGGCTTCACATTCTGGAAGCTAATGCTTCATAAACAGTGGTGTTTTTTTTTTCCCCCCGGAAGGAAAAGAGCGTGTGTGCACATATACACACGTGTGCATAGGGCAAAGAATAAAGCTTATTTATTTTTTGAGATAGAGTCTTTCTCTTTCACCCAGGCTGGGGTGCAGTGGCGTGATCTTGGCTCACTGCAACCTCTGCCTCCTGGGTTCAAGTGATTCTCCTGCCTCAGCCTCCCGAGTAGTTGAGACTACAGGCACATGCCCCCATGCCGGCTAATTTTTGTATTTTTAGTAGAGACGGGGTTTCGCCATGTTGGCCTCGAACTGCTGACCTCAAGTGATCTGCCCGCCTCGGCATCCCAGAGTGCTGGGATTACAGGCATGAGCCACTGCGCCCAGCCAAATAAAGCTTATTTATGTTCGCATCTTCCCCAGTCCTAAGCCAGGGCCCCACATCCAGTAAATAGTTAATATTTACTGAATGCAATCAACTTATAAATTACCTCGGGCTTCCAGAACACTTACGACCAAATGCTCATTTTACAAATGAGGGACCAGAGGCCTAGAGAGTGGAAACCCTAAGTCTGAGGTCTTAGAAGAGCGGGCACCCTGGCTGCTCATGAGAATCACCTGGGAGCTTTTATGGCTCTGGAGGTTCAGGCTGCACACCTGAGCAATGAAGTCAGGGTCCTGAGGGTGGGGCCTGGATGCAGGTATTAAAGTTCTGCAGGTGATTCTAATGCACTTGGTTTAAGAGTCCTGGCCTGGGAGGGAGGAGGCAAAGCCTGGAGCCAGGCTGGGGAGAGCCCTGTCTGTGCCCTGCTCACTCCCCACAAGTGGGGATGCTTGAGAGGTCATGTCAAGGGGGCTTTTGGGGACAGTTTGCAGAGGGAGGTCTTTGGGGAGACCCTATTGGTGGCAGAAGAGCTGGCCGGATTTGATGAATGTTTATCTGGGACTCTTCCTGGCTCTGCTAAGGGACTCGCACTTTGGCTGGAAGTCCCAGGACAGGAAGAGGGGTGGCAATCCCCCTCCCGCATCCCTCCCAGAAGGTTCCTGAGTCCTCACAAGCTCCCACAGGCAGACGGCTATGGCGAGATGGTCTTCCCCATACACTGGCCTCTCAGCCGGCACCACAACTGCCCAGGACCGGCCGACCTGCTGCCTGCATTGACTAGGTGGAGTCCTACACCAGTTGCTTCAGAAGTGGACTCAAAACTACTTACTGTAAGTAGTAAAACACTTAAGCTTATGTAGCACTTACCAGACTATTAGGTAGATGAGCTTCCATTTTCACTCTTCACAAATATACCCCAAAGTAGGTATTGTCTTGTGTTTTTGGTGACTGATTTCACTTAGCATAATATCCTCAAGGTTCATCCCCATCGCAAATAACAGTTCCCTCTTTTTAAGGGTTAATATTCCAGTGTCGTATGTGTCTCTACACACCACATTGTGTTTATCCATTCATCGACCAATGGATATTTGTGTTGCTTACTCCTTTTGGCGCTTGTGAACAATGCTGCTAAGAACATGGGAACAGCTAAGACAGTAACCAGTATAATTATACCATGGACTGTTCAATCAGTTCCCCACCACAGACATTTAGGTTGTTTCCAGTATTCTTATGGAGAGGGCTACGGAGTTTTGTGTGTGCACCTTACAATTATTATTGTTTTTGTTTTGGCTAGTGTATTGTTGGAGTGGGTTCTTAGAAGCAGGATTGTGGGACAAGGGTAAATGTGTAATAATTATGTTAGACCTTGGCAGGTTCTCCTCTGTTCAAGTGTAGAAGAGGGCACAGCGAAATCACCTGAGCAAGGCTTCCTGAGGGCACACATGTTGAGCTCACTTTTCTAAGAGTTCAGATAGTAATATTTTGGTGAATCATATCAAAAATACTTTTATTCTTGTCAAAAAATCTATTTTCCAGAAGTAGATGGACTTGCACTTCAATTATTATTATTATTATTTTTGAGACAGAGTCTCCATGTGTTGCCCAGGCTGGAGTACAGTGGCACAATCTCAGCTCACTGAAACCTCTGCCTCCTGGATTCAAGTGATTCTCCTGCCTCAGTCTCCTGAATAGCTGGGATTACAGGCGCCCGCCACCACACCTGGCTAATTTTTGTATTTTTAGTAGAGACGGGGTTTCACCATATTGGCCAGGCTGATCTCAAACTCCTGACCTAAGGTGATCCGTCTGCCTCAGCCTCCCAGAGTGCTGGGATTACAGGCATGAGCCACCGCACCTGGCCTTTTTTTTTAAAAAAAAATTTAAATTTTATTTTATTTTAAATTTAAATTTAAATTTAAAAAATTAAAAAAAATTTTTTTAAATTTAAATTTAAAAAATTAAAAAAATTTTTTTTAATTTAAATTTAAATTTAAAAAATTAAAAAAAATTTTTTTTAATTTTAAATTTGTAAACTTCTCCACCCAGCTTTCATTTAGAACAAACAGGATGCTTTATGAATGACTTCAAGCAAACAACATTAAGAATGTATTGTGCAAAAAGAATGGCTGGGCTGAACACTGTTTGGGATAAGAGAAATGAAAGCTTATAATCCAGTGGAGGTGATAAGATTGAAAAATAACGGTAACATAAGACAGCTTGTAATACACTCAAGCGAGAGCTGCAGAGAAATATCATCCATGATAGGAGGAGGACGTTTCAAGCTAGATTGAACAGGATAAGCTTCAGAGAAAAAGTGGGATTCAACTAGACTTGGGCTGGTTAAGAAAGCACCTTTCACAAATGAGAAATATGTGCAAAGTTGGGAAAGGGAGAGGGGACATGAGGAGGTTTGGGCAGCCAGCTGTGCTCGTATGAAAATGTTCGCACAGGAGAAAATGCCTAGAAACAAGGTTAAGCCTAGGCTAGAGGACCCAGGGGAGGCAGAGGTGTCTAGACTGTCCAGCAGTTGGTAGGAAGCACTGAATTACGAGAAGGGAAGCTCCATGATAAAACTGGTGTTGCAGTATGATCAAGGAACAAGTCCAGTGCACCAGGACTGGTGTCGGGAGAATGTGGGAGCAGGAAACTGATTGGATGTTGCCAGACCTGCCCAGGTCTGATGCAATAGTTGTGTGCAGAACACAAGTAAGAACGGCCCTGAAGAGGAAGACACGGGTGGTAGTGACAGCTTGAGTGTCCAGGAAGGAGGGACGCTGCAAGATTCTGAACCTGCAGCATTGGGAGAATGTGAACTGCCTCTGCCAACAGGGAGAGCCATTAGAGCTGCAGTATTTACACTTCAAGAAATTTCCCATAAGGAAATGCTCTCAATACTGATCTGTGTGGAGGCAATGACTTGAATAATTCAGATGGACCAATTGTTGATGAGATTGTCCAGACACAGCTATGGAGAACCCTTAGGTTCCCAAATAACCCCTGATGTGGATAGACAAGGCTGCTCAGCCTCTTGATGCCTCTCACTGCACAGGAAATCACAGTCATTTGCTCCAGCCTCCCAGTCCTCCCTCCACTGGGAGGCTGGGAAATTTGATAGTTGTGGTGGACATTTGTGGTAATTTGGCCATCCAGCGTCAGTTCATCCTGTTCTTGATAACAAGTGTTTAATTTTTGTCTTAAAATTCATCCCTCCCCCCTCCATGCTGTCCAGGTTACTCAACAGGCTCCGCAAGTAACCCAGGGCTGTAACACACATCATGTATCTGGGCAATTGACTGGTTCAGAAATGGGCACTGAAACCCAGTACGGGGTTGCTGTTGCGCCATAGGGACAGCAGTCTCTCTTGTTCTTTCCCACTGGACTTGAACCTGAGAGGATGCAGGGCTGAAGTGGCTGCAGGCACCATGCCACCCCACATGGATCCTGCAAATCAAGCCAAGGACAGCACAAGTTCTCTTTAGTAATTTAGTTTAAAAATATCAGTATGAAGAGTGCACTGTATATGTGTGGATTAGTATCTTATGTCCATCCCAGGACATACTAGCTGGAATTTGAAGCTCTCACTAGAAATCCACCCTCCAGAGAAGGTTGCTTAAGCCTTTTATATAATTTATCAGTGAAATGAATAATGCTGAAGCTAAGTAGGTGGTGAGAAACAAAGCCCTCCTCTTCCTTTTGTTTAAACGGACAACAGGAGTCCCACAAACCCAATGTCCCAGTCTGTGGGACTGGCGCTCTTGGGGCCGGGTCTGTGCTCTTCTGGTCCTGCATTCCCCTTTCCCAGGGAACAATGTTGTGGACTCCCCTCCACATGAATCTATCACACAAAGTGCTCACTTGAGAAGACAGAGTGGGGCATTGCAGAAGGCCCCATTACAAGAGGCTCCATGATTCTCATGTGTTTGTCTGTTTGCTAAGCACATTTTTATACATTTGTCAGATTTTGGTCCAAGATTTGCTTTTATAGTTATATACTCCCCAACGTGAGGTCAGGGACTGGAGCACAGAGTCCCACTTATCTTAGGTAAGAATTGGTCATGCTGATATTTATATAAGATCCCACATTTGTGGAACAACCAAATTGTTCTCAATAGCAAGGCTGTGCTAAGAGATGGAGGAAAATCAAGTTCTGATGACATTCGTTGAGTCCTTAACTCAATTGTGGTGCCTGGACTTTTTCTATTATGGAGGTAGTACATTGTTTTCTTGATTAGGCCACTTTTCTTGACATCTGTGGAAAAAAGAGACCTAACTGGCCAGGTTTTTCCTTAACACTAGACACTGCAATGCAAGGCATTGTGGGGAAAAAAGTAGCACGTTAACCTGCAGTTACTTGTTATTCCTGCAAAAACAGAACGTAACACACATGTAAACTATTTAATTCACTCCTTTATTCTGGGATGTATATTACAGATAACACAACTCACAAATATACCATCAGACATTGAAAACTAAGGCCATTCTGTGAGTTATTTTTAAAACTTGGTGTTTTGCACATAATGATCTTAAAAAAAAATGAATTACCAAAACCAAGATTCTCTTCTAAAATGAAAATTTAATGTAGGTACGGGATAACTTTAGGGCTATATCTAATCTGAAGCTTATCAGATAGCAAAACCATTTTCGTTTTCTACAGCATAAATAACAGCTCTAAGGCAACCACTACCTCAGCATGAAGCTCATTTCTCCACGTTAGAGTAGTGTTTACCTGCTACAGTGACCAGTGTTTAAAGACCATTTCCCTTTCAGTAGCAAAAAGAGACTTTACCTAAGAAACACACTACATACTACAGAATCCTTGGAACAAGAAACAGAAAGGGAGCTGTAACTAAGGCACTGAAAGCACATTATTTGTATAAAGAAATGTAAACAATTTAACACCAACAGGCTCCCTCCGTTGGAGTCTTTATTGTAAATGCACACAGGGGCATCATAGTCAGGGCTAGAGTTTGAAGTCTGGGTGAAACAAATGTTTCTGCAGAGTTCAGAGTCTTGGCTGCTAATATATTTCTAACATGGTGCTGTTGAATTAACTATTTCAAAGTGACTCAAGTGGAAGCTGGTATTTCCCTTGAATCTGAGTTTTAATAGCATTAACAAACAAGGAAGAATTTTATAGGAGTCCTAAAATTACGGGCTCTTTCTAACATTTATTTGAGTCTTTTATCAAGTTCTTCTAGGATTATTTTGGCTTATTTCATCAAGGAAGTTTGGTGTTAGAACTTGTTACCTAATGAGTGCCCCTCCTTGTAAGTTCATATTTCAAGTTACATGGTTCATGTCATAAATAAACCACACTTGCTTTAACATCGTTCAGAATGGTACATTTAGCAATTGGACATACAGCACTGTAAACAATTCAAAGTCCATTGAGCTTACCATGAAAGAACTGAAACGTATGTAGGAAATGTGTCCTGCTGCAGACAAGCAGCTGCTCTGGCTCTGGTGCGGTGCGGTGCGGTGCGGTGCGGTGCGGTGAGGTGAGGTGGGCAGGTGTGGAAGGGAGAATTCCTGAGGCCAGTCACAATTACTGAAGCTAAATTAATTTCTTCCTGACACTTTAGCATTAATTCTAAGTAGTTCTAAGTTCTAAACCATTAACTGTATAGTTCTTTAATTTTTTTAAATCAAAGAAGAAAAAGGCTTTCACACAGATGAATGTATAGGAAAACACAAGTAATGACAATTTTCAAGGGCCTTATTGTAAAAAAAAAAAAAAAAAGAAAGAAAAAAGGACAATTATTTTTGGAGTTACTGTCTCTAATTCTTAAAAAGTAAGTACAGTGTCTGTATCTCTAAGTTTTAGTGCTATACAGCACTAAATGTACTTTATGAATTTGGGGTAGGTAAAGTTTGTATTTTATCTTAAACATGTTTTCTATGATGAAAAGGAACAAAATTGTAAAAAAATGAGGATTTTCCCTCTAAAGGTTTCAAAGCGTTAGAGGACATGCAATTAAATGTTGTTACACCTTGAACAATGAGCCTGTTGAGTTTGTAGGAAGGGCAGACGGGCTCCATTACCAACAACTTTGGGGTGGAAAGCACAGCTCTCCTCTTTTACCCAGCACAAATGCAATCCTGATTATAAAACTATTTGTGTTTCTAAATACAACCAAAGGAAATCTTAGAGAAACATAAATTAGAAACCTCTTTTATTAAGGGGAAACAACAAAAAAAGGTGCTTTTAAAAAAAAAAAAAGAAAGAAAGAAAAAGAAAAAACAAGCTGTAAAACCATGAAGTTAAAGAGCTGGGTCTGGAGCAGATGTGCATAATAACTAGTTAGTTGCTCCCAGCAGGATCAGAAACAGCTTTGGGGGAGCAGAGGAATATGGGTTGGTGTGTTTCAGAAGAGGCACCAGTTAATACTCTTCCAATAAAAATGATGTGTCAACAGTGTTCAGCCTCGACCAGTGCTTTCTCACAGAATCTGCTTGGTAAGTTCAGTTCACGATGTGTTTACCTTTCATGGCAATGCACGATGCAATTATTGGGTAGGTCACTGTCAAGCAAAAACGAGATATAATTACACAGAAGGCATTAATGCCCAAAGAGTACATAAAGCAGTAACTAGCTTCTGAGGCTGGTTCAATGCAGAAGTAAAACTAACAGGTTTGCTAACAGCTAAAGACTTTTAATTGCCTCATATTTTCTGCAGCTCTGACCAGCATCCTTCTTACACGACAAAAAAAAAAAAAAAAAAAAAGTGTGCAGCCCCAACAGAGTGAAAATGACAACACTTTTCTTTTGCCTCAGAAGGAGACTGGTGCTTGGTGTGCTGGATTTTCCACTGACTCCAAATGACAAGAATATTTGGGCAAACAATTGGTCAAAAGTGGGTTTAAATATTACTATTGAAAAAGGAAGGCTAAAACTAAAAAGAAAGATCACTTGCTATCATTATTAAGGATTAATTTTTGTGTTTTATTTTGGTTTTAAGTAAAATTTGTCAAGGCTACAAGTGGTTGAGTAATTTAGGATAAACCATTACTGCCCTGTCTGCAAGCCATTTGTTGCTTTAATGGTAGATGTTAGATACCCAAGCACATGTAGAAAAAAACAACCTTCCTTTTTTGGTAGGTTGTAAAGAAATATTTCAAAAGACAGTTTCTGACTGGAATGACAGAATGTTCTGAGTGTTCCTTTAAAAAAGTATGTGACTTCATGTATACCATTTTTAACAGAAAAAGCTACACCTGCCAAAATGTTGTAAGAAAACCAGCACTAAGCATGCAATACTGAGTGTGAGAAAGGAACTTAAACTGTATTACTTCCTATCTTTTAAAATTCAAACTAAAGTTTCAAAGTGGAGAGCCTGTGGTTGCTCCCTGAGTCCAGGTTTTATCTTCCACGAGAGAAAAGGGCACAGGTGGTCTTCTGATGTCTTGGTCAGCATACGATGTTATGAATAATGAAGGGCTTCCTGTCAAAATGCTTGATCGGTTTCACAACAAAGGGGGTTCCATTTTCTGATCTTAAGGATGAGATGGGTTTGGCGCAGGAAGAAGGACGCCAAGGGAGGGAGCCTGGGCACCACCTGCCTGAGTACCTGGAGGGACAGCGCTCACCTCAGTGAGGTGACCTGGGCAGTCCAGTAACAGCATGTGATCCGGGCTGTTGTTGACGAGTTCCAGATCTGCCTCTGGTATGGGGAGTCTGTTAGGATTAGGCCTTTAAGAAAAATGTGTGTGTTCCTTGTCGCTAAAAGCCTGATGATTGTTTAATAATATTCTGGCCCAAGTTATTTCACCCCGATCACTCCCTGCTATGTACACAGTATCAAAATTACATTCAGAGATTAAAAAAAATTGTAGCAATATTTTTCCCACAAAATTAAGTGCAAAATATCTTTAACAAATAATGATGGCCGTAAGAAATATTCAACATAGTCATGCAAAAATGCATCTGAGCTTAGAAAGGTTTAGAACATTTCCAAAATATGCCCTAGGTTTTCACATGGCAAACCTTATAATCTTACTCATTTTTCTTTGAATTTAAATGTGGCTGTTTGTGTAAAAGTCGGTAACATGCAAGTTCTATGATCTCCAGTCCACCAAATATTCTCTCTTGCAGCACAAAGATTACAATGGTGATTATAAAATACCACTTAACAAGACTGTACAAATATATGAGTAGGCACATTGCAGGGCTGAACAGGGTCCAATACAGTATAGAGAGCAATTTGACCACAAGGACCCTGAGTTCAGACTTGCAAGGTGGAATGACACTCTGTCCAGTAAAATAAAAATTCTTCTCCCCTTGATAGAAGGAACGCAGCCTCTCTTCTTTCTCTTCCCACCGTTTGTGGCACCAGAGTTGAAGGTCCTCCTTGGATGTGGGGAGAGTGTCTATTGGATACCGGTGGATGTGAAAGTGGATTTCCCTGGGAAAGTCTCCTTGGAGGAGGTGCTTCTCTGATTGAGGAATGTTGTGAGGATACGCCACAGTGATATCATGGACAGCATCAAGGTTCTTACCTAGGTTTCGAAAAGATGAAAACATAGATTAAGCAGTGCTCAATTTGGGTGATAATGCTGATTCACACTGCAGGGCGGCACCAGAAACCGAAAAATCAGGACAGTGTGAACCACAATGAACAAACAAGGGTTAGAGATACTGGTGTTCCTGGACACCTGGGTCAATATTTACGTCATCTTTAGTTTTATTTCCTGCTTGCTAATTACCACAAAATATTTAGAAAGAAAATATCTTCATTTGCAGAAACAGTAATCTGCCATTCTAAAACTACTAAGCACATTAACTCAAATTTGAGATGGGAATTAAACATTACAGGGCTAGCTCCTTAAACACCAATAGAATTCAGTTTTGATACCTCCTATTAATATAGCCATCTCTCCAAATAAAAGTAGACTTTCTCACCTTTAACCCAATGTTACCACGATAGCTACTGAAAAGAAAAACTTAACTTAAAATCAGACTTAGGTGGTGAGAAACATGTGAAAACTACCATATACTTTTTTATTTTAAAAAACATCAACTTGAGCTACAGGGGCACACACCTGTAGCCCAGGTACTTGGGAGGATGAGGTGAGAGAATCGCTATTGCCCAGGAGTTCAGCCTGGACAATACAGTGAGACTCAGTCTTTAAAAATAAATAGATAAATAAACTTGAACTCCAAGTAAGACCCTGATCCTGTATCCTGTCATCCTGGATTTAACTTAGGGGGTAAAGTGTTTTCACTTAAGTGTTTTCAGCAGTCACAGGCCAGATTGCTAGATGCTGGAGACAGACAGTCAAGTAAGACATGGTCCTAAACCTCACTCAAGATGTTCTCAACGTAACTGGGGAGGCAGGCATGCATAAAGACCTAAATAGACCTTATGGGAACACATAAGGTGTTAGTAAAGGAGAGGAATGAGGTGGGGTAGTGGCAGAGCAAATGTTCTGGCAGAAAAGCACAGTGGGGATGGGAACACTAAAAGTGGGCAGGAGCCATGTGGTCCAAGCCCCCATGTTATTCTTCAGAATTTAAACTCAATTCTGTAGGTGGCAGAGAAGCATTTTACATGGTGGAGAAGTACTTAAGGATTTCAGACAGAAGGAACCCATATGTTTCATTTTAGCAAAGATTACTCTCTGGGGGCAGTGACCAGAATGGTTTGGAGAGGACCAGGGGCAAAAGAGGTAGAATAGTTTGATGGCTATTACAATACAGCAGGCAAGAAATGGAGAGGAGGTAGGGGCCAAAAAATACATGTCCAAAAAAGTTACAAGGAAGAACTGATGTGATACTGTACAGTGGTCAACTGGATGTGGGAGAATGGGGAGGAGGAGCAGGGAGGAGTGAATCCAGGTTTGTTTTTGGCTCAGGGTACCGAGTAGATGGTGGGGCCATAGAGATTAGAAATGTAGGTGGAGTGTTGGACCTGTAAGGGACCTTGGGGATCACTTAATCCAATTCTTTATAAGAGGCCGAGAAGTTTGGAATTTTGCCCAAGGGCACACGGCTTGTTGGTGCGGAGTCTCTGAATGTTACTTTCTCCTGAACCATGTTACCTTCAGTGAGAAACTTTTGATGAGGACTTTGATTACTTACAGAACCGTATGATGCAGACAAAACTAATCTGTGCTGATAGAAATCAGAACAGTCGTTGCCTGTGAGGGTGGGAAACGATGAGAAGGGAGCATAAGGAAATTTTCTGGGTGACACATTCTAGATTCAGGTGTGGATTACATGATGCTTACATATGTCAGAAAAATCAGATTGCACATTTAAGACATGCACATTTCACTCTTTACATTTTACCTCAATAGCAGTAATAAAGATAGGAAGCAATTCCCCCACCTTATCCCACATTTACCCTTTCTACTGAACAGGTTAGGTTGTATTCACTTTTTAAAAAATGATTATTCAAGTTTTCTGCAAATGTTTGTCAGTCTCCATTACTCTGTGATTTACTTTAGGGTAAGAACCAGGCTTCAATTTGGTTTCATAACTGAATTATAAAATAATCAGCACTTAATGAGAGCTGCTTTATAAATGAAAATGCCTACATCAACAGGCTTAGATTCAAAGTTGAAATGACAGCCCTTCAGGAGTGCTGTATATTGTTCGTAGGGGGTAGAGGAAGTGCAAATGAAAGGCTCACTGAAGAAAGCTTCAGTGGAGCTGTATTTGAAGAGAGACTAGGCCAGACCTGCTTGGCTCCAAAGAAGAGAACTGGGGGCTGGGTGCGGTGGCTCACACCTGTAATCCCAGCACTTTAGGAGGCCGAGGCGGGTGGATCACCTGAGGTCAGGAGTTCAAGACCAGCCTGACCAACATGGGGAAACCCCATCTCTACTAAAAATACAAAAATTAGCTGGGCGTGGTGGCGCAAGCTTGTAATCTCAGCTACTTGGGAGGCTGAGGCAGGAGAACTGCTTGAACCCGGGAGGCAGAGGTTGCAGTGAGCTGAGATCGTGCCAATGCACTCCAGCCTGGGCAACAAGAGGGAAACTCCGTCTCAATAAAAAAGAACTGGGCCAGTAGTCAGAAGCCCATGGGAAAAGCTTTGTGACTGAGCTATCAAGAGGTGATCTATTTACCATTTGAGAAAGGGCTGGCGCTGACCACTTGCCTTGTATGCTATAGTGGGAATTTACATGCTGAAAGGTGGGCTGTCCGATCAAGTATCCAAAAAAGACCCTATTCCATTGCTGATAGACTGAGTATGATACATTCCTTAAGATGTTAATATGTCTTACCTGTTAACTCACTTGCATTAAAAAAAAAACAGCAATCTTTCATCTCTATTACTTCATGAGAGATGAAGCTTTTCCTTGACTAGACAGTACAAGCTAGTTTAATATTTTAGAGCACTCTCTATCTGCAGACCTCAGAGGCCATTCATTTCTGCCCGCCAACCACAACCATAATCCTTGTTTTAGTTGCCTTTCCTCAGTGCCACCCACCCTTTTCTTTCTCTCACATGGAGGTAAATAAGATGTCTTTACCTCCTGTAACTTGTCATGCCAATTAGCCAGATTCAGGACTATGTTCACATTTCATTTACTTTCAAAACTCCTCTGCAATCAATACTTCTGCTTCTAACATCTGTGTAAATACTTCTCTCCTCAATCAGGATTACAGGTCTTCATCAATATCACCTTTCACAACAGCCTGGACCGATCTCCTTTCCCCATGTAGCTCCTTCTACCTCTCTACTCAGTCATTCTACATGAGTGTCACAGTCAATCTTAAAATCTTAGGAACAGCTCATTCACATGGCCCAGCCTTTCTCATACAGTTGGTTCCTAATGCTTACGGATCAAATACAGTCATGTCTTTTTACAAATTGGTATCAAAATGGTGAGAAGAATGCCCTTTTCTTTCTTCCTTCTTCTTGACGATCTATAGTAAAGGTGTGTGTGTACCACGTGTGTCTGTGGGATTATAATGTTCAGTACAGAAATGGCAAGTCTTGAGATGGCAAGTTTGATGGCACCACTGAGAAATTTTCCTTGATGAAAGATTCTAGATTCATGGCAGCACCGAGTGTGGAGGGAGGGCTGTGGACACAGACTGCCTGGGATCCTGGCTCTGCCTCTTGCTGAGTTACTCAATATCTCTGTGGCTTACTTAGTTCCTATATCTATAAATTACCTAAGAAGGTTGTTGTGAGGCTTAAATAGCAAATTCTCAATAAAGACTGTTTACTAGGCTGTACCCTTTTTCTCTAACTTTACCTCCTGGAGTCCACTGATACCAACATAGTAGTCAGGGTAAATCACATTTCAATACTATCTCCATACCACTGTCAACAGCACTATTCACCTGGGTGCTGAGAATGCCAATTAGAGGCCTCTTAATTTAACTTTCCTGCTCAACACAAATATTCTAACGAATATTTCACAAAATTGCCAAAAATACTTCCTCTGCCTCAAATATTCAGCCTTTTGTCCTGAAGTATTTCATCTCAAATCCTTTCAATGTCTAGTTCAAATGCCAAGGGTTCTAAGAAGAAGCTTGTTCAAGTACCAAGGCCCAAAGTGGCCTTGCCCCCTGTGAATGCTTAAAGCACGTACACTGATAACCTCATTTGGGTACCTGGTTGCCATCCTGTGCCCTTACTAGATGCTCAAGTACATTAAGGGCAAGGACCATGTCTTTGCTTTTTTAGACTCAGTACCTAGCACAATGCCCTCCATAAAAAAGGCTCTAGAAATGAGTAGCTGACCAATATTTGTATAGTCTGCTATCTTCTCATCTAAAAATATAGAAGATAATTATAATGCTCTCTCGATTGAGTTGTGTTAACAATTTGGTGAACTAATGTACAGTGAGCTCTTTGGACAGTACTTGGCACATAGTAAGTTCTTGGATGTTAGCATCTACTACAATTTCTATGACTTGTTCCATGGTATTTTTTTTTTTTTCCAACTTGGGTTCTATGAAGTCTTGGTTCTGAAAGAATTATAACAGTCTTGTGAAGGGGGAAAGGGTTCACTTTACGAAAAGGTAATATTCCACAAGTTTTTTTAAAATTGTTTGTTTAAAATCTAGAACTTTAGAATGATATTATAATTTAATTAAAATGTCATCTATATTATAAGCAAGTAAAGAGTAACACTGTAATGTTAGAAACTAAAAAAGACAAAGTGATGAAGGGAACTAGGTGTGGAGAGAAGACAGCTTACACCTTGACACTCATTTCCCTGAGCAGTGCTGGCAGCCTAGGCTTTCCTTAAGCATCATAGAGACTCGAAAATGTGTTAACTCCAAAAGCAAGAGAGGAGGAAATGGAGAATGGCTTTTATACAAGGAGAGAGAGTTGACTATCTTGATACTTTTATTTTATATATATATATTTGTGTATATATATAGAGGCAGGGGTCTTGCTATGTCACTCAGACTGGTCTTGAACTCAAGTGATCCTGCCACTTCATTCTCCCAAAGTCCTTGGATTAAAGATGTGAGCCACCACTTCTGGCCTGTCTCGATAACTTTAAAGCTTTATATTAAGTAAATGTCTCCAAACACAAAAGCCACAAAGGCACATGTAACTCTGTACTTCTTGAGTAGAAGAGCCAAATTCTGTGCAGGTAGAAGAACTGATTTCTCATATCCTATCAAGACCTTCTGGCACCATGGCCTCTGGCACAGGGAGCCAGTACCAACAAACAACTGAGCTTCTCTGTATAGGGAACAGGTAAAAGAGGTTAGCATGGCCTTGGGGCTTGGTTCATATGAAAGTGACAATAATGAAATGGATAGTCAAAAGTTGAGATGTGCCTCTTTCATTTACCATTTATAACTGGGCTAAAATACTGTAATCTGTAAAGAAAAAAATGTACCTGCAGTTACGAAGGATTTATACGGCCTTTAAATCTTTTGGCATGAAAACAACAGACTTTTAAATAGGCAAATTAAGGTGGCTGTCACCAGTAAAAGCCATTTTTAAAAGATCTCATTGCTTTTTAGATGCTTTAAATTATTATTTATTTTTATTTTGAGATGGAGTTTTGCTCTTGTCGCCGGCTCACTGCAACCTCCACTCCTGGGTTCAAGTGATTCTCCTGCCTCAGCCTCCCGAGTAGCTGGGACTACAGACGCACACCACCACGCCCAGCTAATTTTTGTATTTTTAGTAGAGATGGGGTTTCACCATGTTGGCCAGGCTGGTCTCAAACTCCTGACCTTAGGTGATCGGCCCACCTCGGCCTCCCAAAGTGTTGGGATTACAGGCGTGAGCCACCGCGCATGGCCAGATGGTTTAAATTATAAATCTAGATGCTGTCTATTCTGTCATCTGCCTATATGGGCTTTAGAAAATGGGTTTGTTCTGTTTCAGACACTGTCACTACTGCAAAGTTTCATATTTTAATATTTTATAAAGCCAGCACTGTGTTAGAACAACCACACTCACTTGGGCCCATGGTTGTTTATACCTTGGAAGAATGAAGCACTTGCTTAATATTTCAAATCTTAATTTTTAGTCTCAGAGTGAGGAAATCTTGAGTACTTTATTCATGTTTAAGTAACAGAAGCTTAAAGGCTATAACTGAATTTTACAAATGTAATATCCAGCATGAAGTGTCTCTGAGCACATCAAGCTGAGCCCATGACTATTATAAGAGTCCCAGCTCACTGAGAATGGGAGGGAGCCCAAATCCTTACACATCTGTACGTTTAAAACAAAAGAATGGAAAGAGGCTTTTGTAGTCTCTACATGCATAGTACAGTGAAGAAATCCTGGTTTGTTCATGCCTAAGTATCAGATCCAATTATACGGTTCAATGACAGAATAACACAATTTTTTTAACTCAGTGATCTCATAACAACTAAAATTTTTCTTTCTCCATTCCACAATCAAATATATGCAGACTATATAAACATGTAACTTATTTTATTTATTTATTTATTTTGAGATGGAGTCTCGCTCTGTCCCCTAGGCTGGAGTGCAGTGGCGTGACCTCGGCTCACTGCAACTTCCGCCTCCCGGGTTCAAGCAATTCTCCTGCCTCAGCCTCCCAAGTAGCTGGGACTACAGGCACACACCACTACGCCCAGCTAATTTTTGTGTTTTTAGTAGAGATGGGTTTTACCATGTTGGCCAGGATGGTCTTGATCTCTTGACCTCGTGATCCGCCCGCCTCGGCCTCCCAAAGTGCTGAGATTACAGGCGTGAGCCACTGTGCCCGGCAACATGTAACTTATTTAAGATTACATTTTAACACCTGCTTTAAAAAAATTAAAATAAAAATCTATTTTCTATTTTCCAGATCTAAATTCATGAATCTAACTGCATGGATTAGAGTTTTGAGTTAAGTAGCTTGTCATCTAAGATGCATTTGAGTTGAAAGGAAATGCTGAGGCTGCTGATTTTGTACACTGTTTTTCAAATTAAAAAGAAAAATTACTCCAAGAAGATAAAACTTGGATTTAGTAACTCAGCAATCATTCACTGTGCCACGTTGACATGGACATGTAACAGTACATAGCTAGTAATAAAGCATGACAGATTGGCACTAGTCAGTACATTTTGAAGAACAGTCTTGAATGGATTGATTCAGATATATTTAGACTAAAAATACCAATAAATAATATACCTTTCAGCTTCAAAATAAAAGGGTATGCATGAAGCACTTAAAATCAACTGGTATTAAGGCTCAAACAGTACCATTTTCTTTGAGTATTAAAATACTATTGTTTCCTACTAGGAACATTATTAATTTCTCCTTCTACATAAGTTGAATACTTAAGGAACAAAAGGTGCAGTCAGGCAGCTCTCAGTCCTGCCTTTTACCAGCTCTACGACTTTGGCATGCTCACTATAAGCCTTGGCTGTAAATGGACACAATAGTCCCTACCCTCGTAGGGTTTTGTGAAGAGCAAATGGGATATGGACTTTACAGTGCTTAGAGAAGTGTTGGGCACATACTCTTCACAGGTTGTTCTTGTTGTATCATCATTATTCTTCCTCTAGGTGGGATAATCACCATTACCACTTGATGTGAATTTAGATTTAGGTTGCTATCCTTTATCTTCCTTCTTTTTCCTTGTCCTTTGAGAGAGATGAAGTCTGTTATAGGGCATGATGTGGTTTATTCTCAACATGCAGTCCACTCCTCTCCCATAGCATAGAGGGAGAAGCAACTGTTTAGAGGACTGACTCTGGCTCTGAGCCCTATTATGTCTGGCATATATTCCTCTCCATCCCTACTAACTCACTCCTTAGACATTTTAAGCAAAGCGTAGACATTAAGCTGTCCCATGGCATTCAGAATTGGAAGTTGATGATCTGTGCTCTAGGATCACTGGCCACCTGTCCCATCTTTTGTTGTTGTTTTTTATTAAGTCAAGGATGTACTCAATCTTTTTCTAAATAAGAACCATTTTGAGCTTCAAAGTTAACCTTCAGCTGGAAAGTTAAAACTAAAAATGGTATACTTGTGAACAGTCTTGCTTATTCAATTTCAATTTGATTCTTTACACATATTTTAGAGACACCTATTTTCACATTTCTATCCTAAATCTGTTGCACTGTTTGTGTTTTGTATAAATGGTGAATCTTTTCAGTGCTGTTTATCTCTCCCAATGAATACTGGTTCTCTGGATCTTCAAAACAAGTTTAATTTTCCAGATAGAATAAAAATATGTCAACATGTTCCAAAATTTGACTTTAATACATTAATAGATCACTGAAAATCTGAATAACAGTATGCACTTGCTGAGGCTGGAGTTAAAAAAAGCAATGTGAAATTTAAATCACAGCTCTTGGAACTCTCATATATAAAAAAATGAATAGCCCCAAGTGCCTAGCTATTAACAGTACTTATCTACTATGTCTATATTTTACTGATAATTTCTACAATTTAAAACCGTGGAAAGTCAAGGCTGAGTACATGTTAATTTCAAGCTTCAGTGAAAACATCTGAAATTTGCAAGGAATATTTTTCACATAATGCATTAAAAAGAAAAGGAAAAGTAACTTTGCTACTATACTGAGCTTCCTAGCAAGTGTGATAAACATTGACCTCTACTGGATCTGGCAACATCTTGATACTTCAAGGGCATCATATAAATTATAATCACACTGGCCCTTCAGCACCCTGAATATTTCCTTTGTGAGAGATGCCAAGTGTGGTGTAGGGCATGCTGTGGTTTATTTTCTAACATTCAGTCTACTCCTCTCCCATAGCACAGAGACATAGCCTTTAGGATACTGACCTGAGCTAATCATGGCAACCCTATATCCGTTACTGGGGACTGGTTCAGGAATAAGTTCACTACTCAATTCGGGACAATGAGATATGAGAGGAGTATGTCTAGGGCTTCTAGAGAAAGTTGTCTTGCTCCTAAGAGAAAGCCCTAAGAAAACCACATACAGAAAGCCACAAGAAAACCACATACAGCTGACACCATAGAGGTCAGAATGGAGATAGAAGGTACCAGGACCTAGCTCAGATGGCTGGGTGCCAAAATCTAACCTTTAAACATACCCTATTGCTAAAGTTGTGGCTGTGTCAATGCATTTCCTTACCTTTCAACCTGGTTTAAATCAGGTTTTTGGCTATAAGTAGTTAAAGTACGCTAACTGATACAGTATCAACTGGTGGGAGTTAATCATCAATTACAACTTACAGGAGAAATTTTGGCATTTTCTGTTTTTGAACAGGCTTTCTATTTGAGTGTTCTATTTACCATCTACTGTTACCCTAACAGCATGCAAATCTCTGACTAATATATATGTGGACCCTAAGGAAGCATTTCTCCAGTATCACCTTAAAGATTCATACTTTATTTCAAAGTACATTTTGGCTCATATGAGGTCAAGTCCCTTTTAGGTGACTCAAAGCTATTCATCATAAAAAGCCAATGCTGAGAAACGGACTTCTCTCAGGTGAAGAGTCAGGGTTCATAAAAAACTACAGATAGTCCTACATGTGGGCCTTCAAGATTATTTGAAAAAAGTAGAAGGCTGTTTTCTCTGTGCTTCATATTTAGACATAAAATTTTATATTAGCATTATCACTTACTTTTTTCATGTGATACTTTCTATGAATTCAAAAAATATTTCCCTTATTACAAAAGGTAATAGAAGTTACTATAGATAAATGAAGAAAACGCAAGTTAAGTCTATAGAAGAAAAAAACTTGAATCACACCAACTGATTTCCTTTAGGTATATATCCTTCCATTTGTTTTTTCCTCCCCAAAGTTCAGGTGATACTTATACACATAAAACACCTATGGAAGTGGATATTGTTATAGACAATTGTATCCTCAAAATTCATATGTTGATGCCCTAACCCCCAATGTGACTATACTTGGAGATAAGCCTTTAAAGAGGTAATTAAGATTAAATGAGGCAAAAAAGGTGAGGCCCTGATCCAGTATGACTGGAGTCCTCATAAGAAGAGGAGGGGACACCAGGAATGTTCATGTCCAAAGAATATCACGTGAGGACACAGTGAGAAAGTGGCCATCTGCGAGCCATGAAGGAGAGGCTTCAGGAAAAGCTGACCTTGCCAACACATGATCTTGGTCTTCTGGCCTCCAGAACAGTGAGGAACTAAATTCCTTTTGTTTAAGTCACTCAGTCTCAGTCTGTGTTATCTTGTTATGGCCTCTCTAGCAGACAAATACGTACATAACATATACCTTAAAAAAAAAAAAGATCTAGAAATGGAACCATACTGTAATACTGTTATATAATTTATTTTTCGTGCATCTTTCCATCGATGCTGTTAAAGACTTTCTAAAACATGTTATAGATGCACAATATTTGATGATATAGATATCACATTAAAAAAAGTTTTCATATTTCTAAGTTTTTTCCACAAAAATCACGTTTAAATAGATACCTTCATAACCTTAACTAAAAAGGATATGAACACCTTAATAGGCTTTAGCTACATATCGGAAACTGACCAGAAACATCAATTTAAATGCACACCAAAAATGTATAATAGTGCTTTCCTTTTCACACTTTTACTAATGCTTGGTATTGTAATTTTAAGAAAATTGCCCAAGTATATAATTTTTTTTTTTTTTTTGAGATGGAGTTTTGCTCTTGTTGCCCAGGCTGGAGTGCAATGGCGCGATCTCAGCTCACTGCAACTTCCACTTCCCGGGTTCAAGAGATTCTCCTGCCTCAGCCTCCCGAGTGGCTGGGATTACAGGTGCCCACCACCATGCCCGGCTAATTTTTGTATTTTTAGTAGAGACAGGGTTTCACCACGTTGGCCAGGCTGGTCTCGAACTCCGGACCTCAGGTGATCCACCTGCCTCAGCCTCCCAAAGTGCTGAGATTACAGGGGTGAGCCACCATGCTCAGCCTCATTTTGTATTTTTATGTTTTTGATGAGAAAAAATAAGTTTATTGGAAAAACACTGTGGTAATATAATTTATTTGTCATCTTCTTATGACTTTGCAAGAGTTCTTTACCCTCTACCATATATAGAGTAAATGTTTTCTACATACTAATTTTGCCATATAGCCACTCTTGAGTTTATTTTGTTGGATTTGCTCCTCTGTAAATGCAGCTTCATTTTCTTTATCCATTTTCTATAAGTTGTTTGTCTCTATCTAGTCAATTTGCAAAGTCCCTTCTTTATCACAGATTATTAGTCCTCTGTACACTGTGTTGCAAGTATTTTTATAAATCCATTATCTATCTATTGACTTCATGGCATCTTTTCCAACCCATGTGTGTGTCTAGTCAAGAAAATTTCTGTTATAGCTTCTGGATTCCTAGTTTTGTCTGTCAGTCCCTAATATACATGTATCCTATATTTCTCTGAAAGATGAAATACGTTTTTTTCTTTTAGCTTTATAATCCAGCTTTACTTTCTTTCAAATAGATATCAGTTTTTCAAGCAAAACAACTCCTCGTTTCTCCTTGTACTGAAATACCAACTTGGTATTTCAATTATGGCACCGATCTCCTTTCCTCTTGTATTAAAATACCAACTTGGTCATTTATTAAATTCTCACATATATAGATATCTAGTTTCCCTTCTCTCTCTTCTGCTCCACTGATCTGTGAGTATTCTTGCTTCAAGATCACAGTTTTCCTTAGTGACTAATATCTGGTAAAGCAAGTGTGCCTCTGTATTCTTTTTCAAACTATACTTGGCTTCTCCTGGAACAACTGCTTTGCAATACAAACTTGAAGAGCATTTAATTCAATTCCAAAACAAATACCTTATATCCCTCCCAAAAAACCTGTCCTGCAATTGCATTTGCATTATATTTACATAACAGTTTTGGAAGAATTGGCAATTTTATATCCTCTTCTCATCCAGGAAAATGGTATGCTTTTTCTTTCCTTTTGCTCAAATCTTATTTTATGTCTTCTAATAAATTTGTTTTCTTCACATAGCTTCTGTGATGTTTTTAAAAAAATTTATTCCTAAACAATTTCATAATTTTTATCACATAATTGTGAATAGAACATAATTGTGAATACAACATGTGTTTCTATTTCTGTTTTTAGGTAATCACTGCTAGAATAGGGACAACTCTATTGTTGTATATATATAGCCAACTTACAAATTTTTTTTATTGTAATTGAAATTTTACTAGACTTTTTGACCTTATAGATTGCAGCAAAAACAGTTTTATGGTCAATTTTCCAGTCTTTTGGTAGTTTTATTGCTTTCATTAACATTTACTTAAAGTTTTGAATTTAAAATGTGAGTTTTAAAATGAGATCTTTAGCATATAAGATGCTGACTGCTGAGTTTTGGTAAAAATCATATTAAAGTAGTTAACTTCTATTTTATTTTCCTAGTGTTTATTAGGAATGGCTTGACTTTATCAAATATCTTTTCAGCATCTAAGAGTAGAATGTTTTTTTAAAAGAAAATATTAGTCAAAGACCTGTATGAACCAGTCTTTGTAGTTAAAAGGAAAAAAGAAAGAAATCCAAAGAGAAATTGAAAAATAATAAAATTATAGTGTAGGCTTCACTACTTCTACCATAACTGAACAACTCCAGTAGATAAAAACTAGTTAAATAAAGGAACTGAATAGCTATTGATAAATGTGACTTAGTAGATTTATACAGACCTGTGAGAAAACATTTTAAATGGTCCATTTTTAAGGCATAGTAAGTCTAAGTACGGGCAGCTAGCCTGCGAACATAACAAACTGCATGGCTCATGCACCTAGAAGGTCACAAAATAAGCAAACAGAATGTAGAGGAGGGGTCAGCCTCTAAAAGCGAAGAAAGTTTCGTTATTGGGAAATCGAAACTTAAGTGGGGAAGGGGACCAGGGTATAACCTTATAAGGCAGATGAGACTTACGTGACATCAGAGAAGATTGTCACCCCAGAGTACTCGACCAATGGGGAACTGGGGGAGGGACTTGTGTGCTAGGAGATAAATTATCTGTTGTAGCTGGCCTGGGTGTGCCTGCCCACCAGACACCCGATCTTGCAAGATCGCTATTAAAATAAGTCTCACTTTTGCTGTTCTTTGTGCCTCTAAGTCCATTCTTTGGGTTTGGATGGGTGAGTGTGTTTCTCACAGACCCATTTGATACTCAAGAATATTTTAAAGGTATTAGTAACCATGAGCATTTATAAAAAATCTGATTACTTACCTAGTGGCAAGACAGTTTAAACACATTTTGTAAAAACTGAGACTTTATGATGCACATTCTCACATCAAGATTCCATAAAAATAAATAATAAAATATTCCTCTTTTTAAAAAAAGTTTAGATAACCCATGGATAAAAGATAAAATCAAAAGGAAAATTACGAATTATCTAAAAAGGAATGAAAAAGAGAATCTATAGGATACAATGAAGACTGCAATAAAAAGAAAAATTTATGACCTTACATGCTTCATTACTAAAGAGGAAAACTGAAAAAGAGAAACTACTCATATTGAAAATTAGAGGGAGAGAAAAAAAGAATACAAATGGAAAGAGAAAGAGAAAATTACTAAAGATAAAAAGCAGTACTTAATATAATACAACTAAAAAATAAATGCAGAAGTTAGTTATTTGACAAGGTGAATAAGATACTTAAACCCTATGGATCTGACTGAGGAAAAAGCATAAGTATTTAAGATTACATACAGTAAACTAAAATCATAAATACAGAAGAGCTTAAAGGATTACAAAAACATGAATCTACACACGTGATAAAATCACAAAGACTTGTATACAACATATATACATGTGTAAATTCATGTACTTATAATCCTTTACATTCATATACCTTCTTTGTTTTCATTATCATTTTTGAGACAGGGCATTCAAAATTCAATGTGAAAACAAGAGCAGTAACAAAGTATATTTTATCTTACTGTTGGGCCCAACAAATTTGTTTACAAGTTGCCAAAACCCCTGCAAATGAAACAACAAAAGCCTAAAAGAGGCATGAGCATGTGCATAATCTACTAATTTGCTGGTCTTTGAAATAAATGAGACCAGAGACAGCATATTATTATAGTTTCTATGTTCTGATGTTAGGATTGAAGATGATTAATGAAGCACGTGGCTATTATTATTTATTGAGTGCCTCTGATGTGCCAGGCATTATTCATGCCACAAATTATCTACAGAGCACTCACGGTGCCAGTCACAGCTGTAGTCATCTGGGGTACATGGGTGAACAGAAAAAGAAATGCTTGCCCTTACAGTTTATCAGTGCACACAGTCACTTTTAAGTATCGTAAGAGCCCCTGAGAAATTATCTTTCTTTTATACTTGCAGAAACTGAGCCACAGAGAAGTCATTTGTTGAAGATCAGTTAGTGGTCAGTTATGTATGACTCTAAAGCCTTTCCACTATGCTACTTTACTTTCTAAAAATGGCATATTAAGAACAGGAGCTACAGAGTCAGACTGACCTGGTTTGGTACCCATCAAAACTATAGCAGACTGTTTAAATTACATTCTTGTAAATCTACAAAATATATAACAATACAGATTAACCCTGTAAAAATACGCCCCAATATAAAGTCTAATGTTATTAATCTCCCTACCATCTTTCTGTGTGATTTTGCATATAACAGAGTTTACTACAATTTCTTTCTTTTCTCCATTGAGAGGAAAAGTAAATTTGGCTGAAGATGGGATATTATCAGTGAGGTAGGGGGCAAGCTGCTGTCTTCAGGAGTAAGACAACTAGAGAGTAGAAGGTGAATGTCTCTGTTAAGTTACAGATAGCAGTTTTGTCTTTTCCATGGCCCTGGTTGTAATAGCTCTCATTTCATTTCTAACTGAGCTTATTTGGATCTTCTCTCTTCATTTTTTGGTTAATCTCACTAATGGTCTATCAATTTTATTTAACTTTGCAAATAGCCAGCTTTTTGTTTCATTTATCTTTTGTATTTTGTGTTGTTTCAATTTCATTTAGTTCTGCTCTGATCTTGGTTCTTTTCTTCTGCTGGGTTTGAGTTTGGTTCTTGTTTCTCTAGTTCTTTGAGGTGTGACCTTAGATTGTCTCTTTCAGACTTTTTGATATAGGCATTTAATGCTATGAACTTTCCTCTTAGCACTGCTTTTGTTGTATCCCAGAGGTTTTGATAGGTTGTATCACTATTATCATTCAGTTCAAATAATTTTCTAATTTCCATCTTCATTTCATTGTTGACCTGATAATCATTCCGGAGCAGGTTATTTAATGTCCATGTATTTGCATGGTTTTAAGGGTTCCTTTTGGAGTTGATTTCCAGTTTTATTCTGTTGTGGTCTGAGAGAGTACTGGATATAATTTCAATTTTCTTGAATTTATTGGGACTTGTGGCCTATCATATAGTCTATCGTGGAGAATGTTCCAGGTACTGATGAATAGAATGTATATTCTGCAGTTGTTGGGTAGAATGTTCTGTAAGTATCTGTTAAGTCCATTTGTTCTAGGGTATAATTTAAGTCCACTGTTTCTTTGTTGACTTTCTGTCTTGATGACCTGTCTAGTCTGGTCAGTGGAGTACAGAAGTCCCCCACTATTATTGTGTTGCCATCTATCTCATTCTTAGGTCTAGTAGTAATTGTTTTACAAATTTGGGAGCTCCAGTGTTAGATGCATACATATTTAGGATTGTGATAGTTTAATGTTGGACCAGTCCTTTTGTCATCATATAATGTCCCTCACTGTCTTTTTTAACTGCTGTTGCTTTAAAGTTTGTTTTGTCTAATATAGGAATAGCTACTCCTGCTCACTTTTGGTGTCCATTTGCATGGAGTATCTTTCCCACCCCTTTACCTTAAGTTTATGTGAGTCCTTATTTGTTAGGTGAGTCTCTTGAAGACAGTGGATACTTGGTTGGTGAATTGTTATCCATTCTGCCATTCTGTGTTTTTTAAGTGGAGCATTTAGGCCATTTACATTCAATGTTAGTACTGAGATGTGAAGTACTATTCTATTCATTGTGCTAGTTGTTGCCTGAATACCTTTTTTGTTTTCTTCATTGTGTTATTGTTTTATAGGTCCTGTGAGATTATGCTTTAAGGAGGTTCTATTTTGGTGTATTTTGAGGATTTTTTCAAGATTTAGAGCTCCTTTTAGCAGTTCTTGTAGTGCTGGCTTGGTAATGGCAAATTCTCTCAGCATTTGTTTGTCTGAAAAAGACTGTATCTTTCCTTCAGTTATGAAGCTCTTAGTTTCGCTGGATACAAAATTCTTGGCTGGTAATTGTTTTAAGAAGGCTAAAGATGGGACCCTAATCCCTTTTAGCTTGCTGGGTTTCTGGTGAGAAATCTGCTGTTAATCTGATAGGTTTTCTTTTACAGGTTGGTTTCCTGATGCGTTTGCCTTACAGCTCTTAAGATTCTTTCCTTCATCTTGACTTTAGATAACCTGATGACTATGTGCCTAGGTGATGATCTTTTTGCAATGAATTTCCCAAGTGTTCTTTGAGCTTTTTGTATTTGGATGTCTGGATCTCTTGCAAGGCCAGGGAAGTTTTCCTTGATTATTCCCTCAAATATGTTTTCCAAACTTTTAGATTTCCCTTCCTTGAGAACACCAATTTTTCTTAGGTTTTGTTGTTTAACATAATCCCAAACTTCCGGGATGCTTTGTTGGTTTTTTTTCCCCATTCTTTTTCCTTTGTCTTTGTTGGACTGGGTTATTTCGAAAGCCTTGTCTGAGCTCTGAAGTTCTTTCTTCTACCTGTTTGATTCTATTGCTGAGACTTTCCAGTGTACTATGCATTTCTCTAAGTGTGTCCATTTCCAGAAGTTGTTTTTTATCTATGCTATCTATTTCTGTGGATGGTTTTCTGTCCATATCCTGTAACATTTAAAAAATTTCTTAGGGCCAGGTGTGGTGGCTCATGCCCGTAATCCCAGCACTTTGGGAGGCCAAGGCGGGCGGATCACAAGGTCAGGAGATCGAGACCATCCTGGCTAATAAGGTGAAACCCTGTCTCTACTAAAAAATACAAAAAATTAGCTGGGCGTGGTGGCAGGCGCCTGTAGTCCCAGCTACTCGGGAGGCTGAGGCAGGAGAATGGCATGAACCCGGGAGGCAGAGCTTGCAGTGAGCAGAGAGCGCGCCACTGCACTCTAGCCCTGGCGACAGAGTGAGACTCCGTCTCAAAAAAAAAAAAAAAAAAAAAAAAATTCTTTGAATTGGTATTCACCTTTCTCTGGTGCCTCCTTGAATAGCTTAATAGTCGACCTTCTGAATTCTTTTACAGGCAATTCAGAGATTTTGCCTTGGTTTTGATCCATTACTGGTGAGCTAAGGTGATCTTTTGGGGCTCTTAAAGAACCTTCTTTTGTCATATTACCAGAATAGTTTTTCTGGCTCCTTCTCATTTGGATAGACTATGCCAGTGGAAAGATTGGGGGCTCAAGAGCTGCTGTTCAGATTCTTTTGTCCCATGGGGTGCTCCCTTGATGTGGTGCTCTCCCCCTTCCCCTAGAGATGAGGCTTCCTGAGAGCTGAACTGCAGTGACTGTTATTTCTTTTCTGGGTCTAGCCACCCAGTGGAGCTACCAGGCTTCCGGCTGGTTACTGGGGAGTGTTTGCAGAGTTGTGTGATGTAATCCATTTTCAAGTGTCTCAGTCGTGGATACCAGCACCTGCTCTGGTGGAGGTATTGGGGGAGTGAAGTGGACTCTGTGAGGGTCCTTGGTTGTAGTTTTGTTTAGTGTGCTGTTTTTTGTGTTGGCTGACCTCCAGCCAGGAGGTGGCACTTTCCAGAAAGCATCAGCTGTGGTGGCATAGGGAGGATACGAGTTTGCCCTAGGGCTGTCTGGATAAGTATTTGGGTTTCTCAGGTGGTAGGAGGGACAATAGAGCTCTCAAGAAATTTATGTCCTTTGTCTTCACATAAGGACCATCAAGTGAAGTCAGGGTTAGGCTGGTCTGAGCTCAGGCTCTACTTGGGCAGGGCTTGCTGTGGCTGCTGTGGGGGATGGGGGTGTGGTTCTCAGGCCAATGGACTTATGTTCTCAGGTGGATTATGGCTGCCTCTGCTGTGTCACACAGGTCGCCAGGGAACAGTGACAGGCCTCACCCAGTTCCCATGCAGCCTGAAAGGCTGGTCTCACTCTTGCCGTGTCCCCTCAATAGCTCCAGGTTTATTTCCAGGCAGCCGGTGAGCAGGGCTGAGAACCTGCCCCAGGCTACAACCCCCCTCACTGAGAAAGCAAGCAGGGCTTTCAGGTTTTGTACTTCCCAGCCTGCCGCATCTTCTGTGATCATATCTGCACTCCCTGTTCACCATCTTCACCAGATTCTGTCCAGGAAACTTCACATTCCATCAAAGTTGTTACAAAGTTCAGCTGGAAGATTCCTTCTCCCTGTGGTCTTTCCCCAATTCCACTGGCAGTCCTCCCCAAGGACCCCTGTGAGAAAAAGTCAGAAATGGCTTCCCTGGGAACGAGAGTACCCACAGGGCTCTCCCCACTGCTTCCTCTACCCCTGTATTTTGCTTGGCTCTCTTAAATTCATCTCAGCTCCAGGTAAGGTCAAATCCGTCTCACAAGATCTGGACCTTCAGGTTCCCCTTCTCACACTTTGGTAGCTCACAGTTTTTTGGCTGTCTCACGGAGCCTGCAGTAGCAAGCTGCTTCCATCAAAGGGTCTGTGGATTCTCTCAGCTTTTATGTTTCTGCAGTATTTCTTGGATCAAAAGCCCACAATGTGAGTCTCTACAGGCTGCTCTGTCCATCCAAGTCAGAGCTGAGAGTTAGTTCTGCCTCCTACCCGCCATTTTTTCCCCATCCCTTCTTGTAAGGGCACTAATCTCTTTCATGAGGGGCTCCATTTTTATAAGCTAATTTCCTCCAAAGGCCCCACCTTCTAATAAATATGTCACATGGGAGATTGAGGCCTCAATATATGAATTTTGGGGGAACACAAACGTTCACTCCACAGCAACATCAAAACATTCATTGTAGTAGTAACTTTTTGTTTAAATTCAATTAGAACATGAGAGTCAACGTCTGGATGAGTAGTTACTGATCCTAAAATTTAAGCAGGGAGAATAACAATACATGAGGGGTAAATAAGGACTTTCAGTGGGTTGAATAGTGTCCTATCAAGATACCTGGCCACCGGAACTTCAGAATGTAACCTTACTTGGAAACAGGATCATAGCAGATTTAAGATAAGGATTGAGATGAGATCATCGTGGATTCAGGTGTCCTCTAAATCCAAAAAGAGTCTTTACATATAGAAATATAGTGAAGACAGAGGCAAAGGTTGGAGTTATGCAGTGACAAGCTAAAGTATCCCAGGAGTTGCTAGAAGCTGGAAAAGGCAAGGAAGGATTCTCCCCTAGAGCCATGGGAGGGGTTTGTGGACCTGTCAGCATCTTAATTTTGAATTTCTAGTCTCCAGAACTATAAGAAAATGAATTTTTTATTGTTTTAAGCCACGAAGTTTGTGGTAATATTTTATGGCAGTCTAGAAAACTAATACAGTATTAAGAAATATCTAATGACAAGGATTGCTTTTTTCGTAGTCTTGATTTTTGGGGAAGGAAATTTCTTATAAAGTTTTATTGTAGTTTTGAATTATAAAGTGGCATATTTTGAGAAGAAGGAAGCATGATCACTCAACTATTATAAATAGCTATATGCAAAATGGAGACTTTTAATTTTCTAAATCTGTCTGAACAGGTGAACTGCAGGTTCCTATGGAAAATAGGTTCCTATGGAGCTGCCATTTTACAGCAGTTACTACAAACTACAGAGATCTGTTCCTTAGCTGAGGAAGAGACGCTATATGACAGTAGTTCTCAAACTCTAGTGGCCTAAGAATACTTGGGGAATTGAAAATGAAGAGTTCTGGCCTTCATTCCCAAAGACTCTCCCTTAGTTCATACGGCTGGGATGAGGCAATCTGTATTTTAGCAAGCACTCCAAGAGATTATGATCACATACAGGGGCTGGAAAGGCCACACTGGGGAAATAAATACTGGGTTATGGGGATAGTTCTAAGCAGAGAGGACCATGGGAAGTTGTATTCAAGAGCTGGGTTCTGGAATCAGATAAAACCCTAGGTTTTTTTTGCTTAATTCCACTCCTTGCTGATGTATGGCCCTGAGAAACATACATAACCTTGGGGAGGATTAATTGAGATTATCCTTAGTAAGTGATCAATGAATGTTGCCTATTAAAATTATTTTAAAATTTATTTAAGGCAACAACAATTTTAACTTACATGATAGAGTGAATTAGTAATAACAGTTTACTACCATAACTTTTGCTCATGTAGCAGGAGATTTGTTTAGGGCATTGAAAATAGTTTATTCCCACTTTGGAACCTGGGAGATAAATCTTGCTAGATATGATTCTGGATAACTCTGGGACACGAAATGACTAAGGATTGGGGGTAAAAACTTAAAGGGAAGAAGGCAAAGGTAAGCTCTGCCGATACTGCAATTTTGCCTGAAGATCCTGGTGGCTTCTAAGTTTACCACTCAAAATGAATTCTTGCTGCATTTGGCATGCTCAGCTTATTAATGACAAAGTTATTTACCTGGGCTGGGTTGAATAGTGGCCTTCCTGACCTCTAATTCAGTCCAGTTTTTCAGTTAATCCCAATCCTTTATTCACAAGGAAAACAACCAGAAATTCTTTTAAAAATAGGTGCATGAGTAAAGTATCTTTTTTATTAGCACTAGAATATCTTGTAAAGTTTCATATTTGTAAAAACCTTTATTGGTGGGATAAGATGGAAAGTGAAGGTGGCAAGGAATGCAGACACCTTATAGAGGTTTACTGACTAATGCCAGGGTGAGCTGGAAAGCGGATCTGGTGGTCTGGAGCCTGAATCCAAAAGAGAATGCTATGGTTTTGGTGTTAGAGCCATGTGGGGAAGTAAGTTTCATATTACCATCTTTTCAACACCAGTATTCACTCAGCTAGGGCTGTAATTACTAGCGAAATTTTTATCTAGTTCTAGTCTCTATAAGTAGTATATAAAGATACAAGGTTAATGTATAATCAAAACCAGTGGTTCTCAACCTTTTTCCTACGCCTAGCAGCTCACTAGGGCAGAGATGCTCAACCAGGGATTACGTAGGAAGATGTGTTTGAAAAATTACCCAAGTCATTAGGTGTACTATTCTTGGTCTTCTAAATTCCTCATGTCTAAAATAACATTAAGAAGCCATATAGCTCTACTATAGCACTTGTTACCAGACTTGTTACCATCTACATGATAGCACTTGTTACCAGATACCTGGCACTAGAGATTCTAATCACTGCAATAAGGCAAAAACAAAAAAGGGCATACAGATTAAAAAGGAAAAGTAAAACTCTTTATTCACAAACTATGATGTAGAGAATCCTTAGGGGTCTACAAAACTACTAGAACTGGTAAGTAGATTTAGCAAGGTTACAGGATACAAGTTCATTATTAAATCTATTTCTGGATACTAGTAATGAATAACTGAACACTGAAATTTTATTTTTTTTAACTTTTAGGTTTGGGTATACATGTGAAGGTTTGTTACATAGGTAAACATACGTCATGAGGGTTTGTTGTACATATTATTTCATCACCCAGGTATTAAGTCCAGTACCCAATAGTTATCTCTTCTCCCTCCTCCCACCCTCCCTTGTCAAGTAGACCGCAGTGTCTGCTGTTTCCTTCTTTGGAACACTGAAATTTTAAAAACACCATTTACAATATCAAAGTTATGAAACACTTGTAAATTTTATAAAATATGTGCAAGAATGCAAACTATAAAACATGACTGAGAGAAAGACCCATATAAATGGGAGATATACTATGTTCATAGATGGAAAATTCAATATTATTAAGATTACATTTCTCTAAAATGCTCTACAGATTCAAAGTAATCCTAATAAAAACTAGTCTGCTTCTGTGTATAAATTAACAAACTGATTCTAAGTTTTATATAGATGTGCAAAGGAACTAGAATAAGAAAACAATTTTGAAAAAGAAAAAGGTGGAGGCTTGGCATTAGCTGCTCATTTCAGGACTTACTATAAAGGTTCAGTAATCGAGACAATATTGTACTGGAGGAAAGTTAGACATACAGATCAATGAAACAGAACAGAGTCTAGAAACAGATGAACACAGAAAATCTTTGTGACCTGGACTAGGCAACAGTTTCTTACATAGGACACTGAAGAGCACAAATCATAAACTGAAAAACTGTACTTTGTTAAAATTAAACACATATACTCTTCATAAGACAGTATTAAGGAAATAAAAATGCAAGCCACAGATTGGAAGATAATGTTTGCAAACCAAATATATTATAAATAACTTGTATCTAAGATATATAAAACATTTTTGCAAGCCCATAATAAAGCAACCCAATGTTTTAAATTGGATAAAAAATTGGAATTAACATATCACCAGTGAAGGTATATGAAAGACAAATAAGCCCAGGAAAAGATGCTTAAATTAACACTTTAGTTACTTTAGTTACTATTAGGGAAACATAAACCAAAACCACAATAAGATTCTAATATACATTTACTAGAATGGCTAGGTTAAAAAGGCTAACAATATCAGGTTTTGGTCAGGATGGTGAACAACTGGAACCCTCAAATACTACTAATGGAAATGTAAAACAGTCTACACACTCTGGAAAACCAGAGAATGACAGCATAGGTATGTGCCCAAGAAAATATATGCCCATACAAATTCTTGTATTAATACAAAAATGTTTGTAGCAATTTTATACATAATATCCTAAAATTGTAAATAACCCAGGTGTCTATCAGTCCATGAATGGTTAAAGAAATTGTGGCATATTCCACACAATGCAATACCAATCAGCAATAAAAAGGAATAAACTACAGATTCATGCAGCAATATGGATGAAACTTAACAGCATTATTCTAACTTAAACCAGACACAGATGACCACATACTATATAATTCCATTTATATGAAAATCTAGAAAAGGCAAAACTATGGTGACAGAAAGCACATCAGTGGGTGCCAGGGACCAACATTCAGGGAAGGGGCCTGACTGCAGAGGTACATAGAAAACCTTTGGGGGTGATGGACATGTTTCATATTTTGACTGTGGGTAGATATGTGGCTCTATACATTTAATAAAACACATCTAACTGTACACTTAAAATAAGTACATTTTACAGCAAGTAAATTCTACCTCTAAAAGCTGTTTTTTTAAGGCGTCTCAAATATTTCCCCTAAAAAAATTTAAGTGATATCACAAATCTGTAATATGTGCTATAGTCTAAACAGAGCTTTCTAAAAGGCTGCGTGGATTCTTGTCAAACCAAAATGTTAGAAAACATTATTTAGAGTTTGAAACAAATTTATTCACATGTATGATTTCAATTTTTTTTTCTGGTATTAGCATTTTATTTGAAACAGGATGTTTTCCTATTCATTCAAATAAGCATTAACATATCCCACAAGCTTTTCATTATTATTTTGCATCCTTTTTCCTTTCCTGGTTAATGCAAGATATAATTCCCTAATTAAGGGATCACTTTAAGTGCAAACTGACATTTAAAAATTTCTAGGACGTTAATTTCCTTCAGGGTCACAAATAATAACTACCATGTTTTCTTGCTACTATCTAGAAAGGAAAAAGGTTGCATCAACATATTTCTGAAGCAGTTACAAATAGTTCAATTAGAATTCACAGAGAAAACAATAAAAATATTAGAAGAAAAGTGACAATGTGTCTTGCAATCAATATTTTAGAAGCATATAGCTCTAATTTATTAGATTACTACAGTAGTAGCAGGGCTTAGGTGTATCAAACAAAACAAACACATACACACACTCTTGCACCCTTCAATTCCTCCTGTAAAACTCAGAGTAAATATTACAATGACAGTGTGGCATCTAATCTGTTTGATTCAGATTTGAAGGATGTATTTTTGCTTTTAATCAATACTATGATTCAGAAACTCAACACATTTGGAAACTGGTTTAAACATCCATTTCAACTTTCTCCTGCTAAGTACTCCCTCCACCAGCAACCAAAATACAACAACAAAAAAACCATTCACTTACCATTGCAATTCAACAGCAACATTCCCTATCAGCTGTGCACATGGTGTGACAGCTTGTGTCAAAATCACCTTTGAGTAGCTTCTAATTACTCATGCACAGTTCTTATAGATGAAACTGGCCTGGGTAAACTGTGAAGACTAACTCAGTGGAGACCACAACTCTCCCTCTGTCTAGTGCCCTCTACCCATTTCCAAGGTAGGGAAGGGTCTCATTTCAATCCCTTACACAAGCTGATCAATTCACTGATTATACTCCAATGTGAATAGATGTCATAAGTCTTGATCATTCAATCAGTCTTAAGACGTAACCGGCAAGTAATCTGATTTAGTACTCTTGATGTGTTTTTTGCAGTATATAATGTACCTTTCCCAGATAAATTCCTTACCACAGACTCAAAGTGCATAAGCCAAACTAGATTTGAATGCCCAGTTCCTAAGGCTTTATTTCCTTTCACTTTACACATTTACATAAGTCTTATGGCGAAAGACTTTTTGATATGTGGTGTCTCTTTTCTCCCAGGAACTTATTTGAGCCTATTAGGCACATGTTTTGGTGGAAGTATTTAAGTTTTTCGGCAGGGAATGAAGGCTAGTGGGAGTCCTTGGTAAATTCCTGATCACTGGCCAAAAGCAGCTCCTTAGTACTGCTCAACATACATATTTCCTTAGTCCATTCTGTGTCCCATTTGCTTGGATTTGAGGACTTCATGACTTTGCTTTTCTCAAAAGCTCCCAATAACTTCCTCACTATCCTTCATTCTCATCCTATTTCACTGAGAAAATCAATCAAAAGAAATTTGCACAACTCGTACCACCCTATATACTCTCCTACTACTGTGTGAGTTCATACACTTTGCCTTCTTTTTTTCATAAGGAGGATCTGTCCACGCATGTATTTAGAGCCAATCCCTCCACCTATGTCTTCTATCTCACCTGCTCTTGCCTACTCAGGAACAGAGCCCCAGCAATTCCCCTTTAATCAGTCATTCTATCTTGACCATCAACATATTATAACTTCTCCCATCATTCCCTCTTGGCTCACCTCTCCTTCTAGTGACCACTCATCTCTGTGCTCACTTACACAGCTAAACTTCCTGAGCTGTCTATACTCACTGTCTTCAATCCTCTTTCATTTCTCTCTTGAACCCATGCCAATGAAGCTTCTGCCCTCATCATTCCACCAGAACTGTCCTCGGTGACCTTTATGTACCAAATCCAATGCCTCCCTCCCTCTTGGCTTCCTGGTCACCTTACTCTCTTGGCTTTTCCCCAACTTCACAGGCCACTCTGAAGTCTTCTTTGTGGATGGCCTGGTTCTCCGATCCCTAATATTGTACTGCCTACTATTAACTAGGCTGGGATCTTACTCTTCTCCATCCACACTCATTCCTTAGATGATCTCTTTCAGTCTTGCAGCTTTAAATATCATATGTGGTCATGCCTACCAAATGTGTATCTCCTGCCTCTCTCCTTTCTAGACTCACATATTTACTAATTTCATAACTCCCTATGGATATCTAATAAGTAGCTCAAACTTAACATGGCTTAAATGGAACTGCTTTTTGGCCTTTCCCCCCAAAACCTGTACTTACCACAGTCTTTGTTGCAGTTAAAAGGCAAAACTGCCTTTCCTTCAATTGAGGCCAAGAACCTTGCAGTCACACTAGTTCCCTCTCATTTTCTTATACTCCACACCCGACCCATCAAAAAATCCTATTGCTTCCACCTTAAAATATATCTAGAATCCAGCCATTTTTTGCAACCTCACTAATTTTACCTTACTCTCCACTTCTCTTTCCTGCATTATTACAAATACCTTTCTAATTGGTTTCTGTTTGCCCACCTGCCCGACCTACAGATTTTTCTTAACATTACAGCCAGAGTAATCCTTTAATAATGTTAGTCACAATCTTATAACCCCTCCCCCTTCACCCCTTCTCCCCAGTGGCTGCCCATCTCAGAGAACACCAAACTCCCATGGTGGCCTATCTGGCAAACATTTACCTTTCTGCCCTCATTCTCTGCTACTGCTCATGTGACTTGATCTGGTCTAGCCACACTGCGTCTCTTGTTCTTCTTTGAACACACTAGGCACATTCTCATCTCAGGCACGTTATTGTTCCTTCTACTAGGGATCCTCTTCCCCCAAATTCCTCTTTTCAGGGGAGCCCTGACTACCCTACTTCAGTCTTCCCTCTTCCTTGATTTATTTTCTCTGTAAGCCCCATCATCTGACATACTATAAATTTTACGTACTTATTGTCTAAATTTTTGTTTATTTTATTCATTGGTGTATTCCTGTGCTGCTTCAGTGAGCTCAGGAAATATATAAATTGAATAAGCAGAAAAGGGGAAACTGAGCTGAGCTTCTGTCTCTGGGGTACTTCTTGGCAGAGAGCCTAAGAATAGAGCCTTCCCTAACAGCCTGCAGTAGAAAGGTGCATTATGAGAGACTGCCGCTGGAAAGTAATTGTGATTAATGATCCCTCAGACCATAGCAGAGAAGGCAGACAGGAATTTGTGTTTCTGTTCTGGACATGAGACATTCTTTGCCAAGCCTTAGATACTCTGTAGTTCTGCTACTCGCTATCTGTGCAATCACTATATTATTGTTAAAAGCACTGGGGTTCTTCATGAGTTGTCAGGCAAGCTGAGATAATAATGTTTCAGAGGATATACTGGGAAGTCAAGGTCACATGTATGTGGTGTTAACAGTAGGTCAACGGCACTAAATGACCAACATCTGAATAGGCACAGGGCGCCACAAGGACAGGAAGCTAGAGACCTCTTCCATGATGATAGGTGCCTTTTATAGGTTTAAGGAGCTTATGTTAGTTTGATATGCTCCTCTCTCCCTCTCCCTTCAAACCCTGATATAAATACTCTTTAGTTATGGCATATTTGATGATGTTAAATATAGTGTTGTTTTTAAACTGAAATTCTTTCCTGACATTCTGGAATGCAATCCCCTGTGCTTGCTTCATTTTCTCTATGATAACAACAGAAACTTCATTAAACATTCCTGAATATAGCCTCTTCATTAATTAAGGTATTACTGTAGAAGTATTTGTTTCCTAATCAATCAACTCTCAAGACTGTGTCTTTAAATAGAACCACCAACCTCCTCACAGAAAGTCTTCCTCACAGAAAAGAAAGCTTCATTTTCTACTGTGCTGTTTTTTTTCTTTCTATCCATAGGACACATGGGAGTCCCACCAGCTTGAAAAAAATTTCACAGAGCTGGCATTTCCATCAGTGCAGACACGGCTCTGAAAACAGTAATTGCTGCCTTATGGGCATGATACGCCCATTTCTACTCTGACCTCCTCCCAGGAGAAACTCTTCTGCAAATGACCACAGTACTTCACTTGAGTTCTGCGTCATCCTCCTCCTATTAGTTCAAGTGGTCTGCTAAGCGGTTCATGAACCACTTCCCTCAGCTGACCCAGATGAAGTAAGCTCTTCTTTGCTGCTATGCCCAGAGCCCAGACCAGTTAAGAATCTCAGCCTGACTTGGCCTGTTATCCCTCAGCTTCCAGTCCTGACTCCAAGGTACCTTCTTTCTGTAAGTCTTCAGCCTACTGACTCAGGGTCCTACCATACACACCACTGTCTTCTGAGAACAGCACACATGGGGCAGAGCAGAGTCGGGGAGAGAGAAAGAACAGTTAACAACTCTTAGAAACCTGAAAATAAAGAGGATATGGCTGGAAATGGGACCTCAGAAAGTTCCACATGCTAGAATGCCTTTCCTTTTGCTTTCATGGCACTCTCTTTCACCCTCAACTGAAAGTGTGAGTGTATACACACACACTCTCTGTTCTCTGGGATTTCCTAAAACTGGAGCTAAATTATAATTAGGACAAATTATATAGTTTATTTTCAGGAATTTTTGGTTGCAGCAAATTAGAATATATGCTTTGGTTTCATAGAATTAATTCATGTAGCTTTATCATGTTCACATACAGCAATGCAAACTTTCTCATGCATATATAATGAAGCAGGAAAGACTATAAAAGGACCAAAAAGAAAAAAAATGGACAAAAAGGCCAGAAGAAAAATGCTAATGAGTCTGTTAACTACTGATAGGAAAAAAAAAAAAAAAAGCTAAAAGTAGAAGAGCAGGTGGTGAAGCCAGAATTTAACAAATTAAGGGAGGAATATTGGGGGAAAGATGATCAAGGAAGAAGTGAAAAAAAAAAAACAAAATTAAACTCAGTGTTTGGTATCTATTACATGGCCAGCATTAAAAAAACTGAAGAAAAGCACAAGGATGGTAACAGGTGAGGAAATAATAACAGTTAAGTCCAAGAAATTTTTTACAAAGTTATATTCATGTCCGTGGAGGCCCTTAATTCAGAATATATATCTATGATTTACTTGTTTTTAATAACACTGAACTTCTGGTAAAACAGAAAAGACATTAAATGTGTTGGACCAACCAGCTGGAATGAAAATTGATTCCCAAACCCAAGTAACACAAGAATGTACTAACTCTAAGCTCCAACATTATAATATAAAACAGAATCCATATTGTTTTTAATGACAGCCTGTTACAGCACTTGCCATACTCTTGAATTTAGCAGAGTGACATCAGACCTAGGCTTATATAACTATTCAAACAACAAGGTCTTAAATACCTGAGAGATCTGTGAATATAAAGATGATCTTAATATTCACAATCCTCTGGTGTTAAAAACAATTTCCACCAGACCTTGATACACAAGTGGATAAATCATGTTAAATTAAATCAGTCTGTACTTATGGAGCTATCTTAATCAGAAGGAGATTTAATGAAAAGCGTTAGCTTAGATGAATACTCTAATTATTATAGGCTAATATTTGTCCACAAAAAGAATTTGTTTCAGGATTAGACAGAGACTATGAGAAGCCAGAGGCATCAATTCAATAATGGAATGCCTAATTAAATGATAATGAAATCCTAATTATAATGTATTGCTTTGCCCTGCATATAATTTATTTAGCACATTGCTTTTCACAGGGTTTATTAAGGAAACCTAAAAAAAAAAATGCAATTACTAAAGAAGGAACGAAAAAATTAGTAAACTAAAACCTTTTAAGAAATACAGGAAGTAATATGTGACAAAGTCTAGTTATTAAAAAAATGCAGGGGGAATGGCTATGTTCAGTTTGTACATGTAGAAACTGCATATTTGTCCTATATCCTTCAAAAATCGGTCATTGCCTTTATGTGCTTAAAATTATGTTAAGACATGCATTCATCACATCAAAAGTATCAATAAAGAGTTTAGTAATTGCTCACTAAATCATGCTTATGATAATGATTTTAAGTCCTGTGCTAGCTACAGCTACCATGGGAGATTTAAAGACATGGAAGCAATCCTTGCCTTTTAGAAGTTTATAATCTAGTTGAAGTACGAGATATAAACATGTGAAAAGTTAAGTAATAACACAGGAAACGAATACAAGTTAATATAAAATTTTAAGAGAAGTGAGGTGAGTGTATCAGAGAATGAACACTATGAGTTCAAAGGAGGACAGGATCACTGTGGGCTGAAATGCCTAAACAGTTATGCACACAAAAAGGCTATCCTGGTATAACACATGCATAAACTAGTTCCTTGAGATTTAGAAGAAACTGGGTCTTCACTATGGAAAATACATTCTAAAAGAATCAAGTGGTTGTGGAAAAACAAGTATCAGAATAGAGTTCAAAGCCATTCTCATATATGGGGACTTAATATATGATAAAGGTAACATCACAAATCAATGGAGAATAACAGATTAAGTACACACTGTTGGAGAAAAATAAAACCAGATCCTCACACCAAACAACACATGTAAAGGACTCCAGATGGATAAAGCTGAAATGTAAAACATAATTATACAATTAACAAAAGAAAATGGAGACCAAGTAACAAGAAAGGTTTTTAAAAACCAGACTTCAAGAGCATAGGTCATAAGATAAAAACTTTTTAATTTGATTACACCAGGAATTTCTGTTCAATGAATATGTAATAAAATAGAACATACCTGCAATGTCTAAAATTGAACAAGGGATTATATCTAGAACATAAGAACTAGTGCGAATTAACAAGTCACTATAGTAATCCCAATAGAAATACAGACAAGATATAAACAGGCAATGAATAGATGAGGAAACCCAGAAAATATCAGGCATGTGAAAATCCTTTGTAATCAGACAAAACCAAATTAAAATATACCTATTTGACTGGCAAAGAGTAGAAAGCTGGATAACACCAAGTGTTCACAGGAATGAGAGGAAACAGGCACCCTTGTGCATTGCCAGTGGGTGTTTAGAGGGGAGTATCTATTATGTAGTATAATTTGGGGCTGGTCAAATTAAGGTTACCAAACCCTATGACTCAGCAGTTCTACTCTTGGACATACAACTATGTGTCACTTGACGGGGATATGTTCTGAGAGATGTGTCTTTAGGCAATTTTTTTGTCATGGGAACATCATAGAGCATACTCACACAAACCTAGACAGTATATAGTCTATGACCCACCTAGGCTATATGGTATGGCCTGTTGCTCCTAGGCTACAAACCTGTACAGCATGTTACTGTACTGAATATTGTTGGCAATTGTAACATAATGCTAAGTATTTGTGTGTCTAAACATAGAAAAGGTATGGTAAAAATACAGGATAAAAGATAAAAAATAGTATACCTCTAAAGGGCACTTACCATGTATGGAGTCTGCAGGACTGGAAGTTGCTCTGGGTGAGTCAGTGAGTGAGGGTGAGTGAATGTGAAGGCCTAGGACACCACTGTACACTACTGTAGACTTTATAAACACTGTACACTTAGGCTACACTAAATTTATTAAAAAACTTTCATCAATAATAAATTAACCTTAGCTTACTGTAACTTTTTTACTCTAAACTTATAAAATTTTTTTTTTTTTTGAGATGGAGTCTCACTCTGTCACCCAGGCTGGAGTGCAAACAACATCCGCCTCCCAGGTTCAAGCTATTCTCCTGCCTCAGCCTCGCAAGCAGATGGGAATACAGGCGCCTGCCACCACGCCCAGCTAATTTTTGTATTTTTAGAAGAGACAAGGTTTCAACTTGTTGGCCAGGCTAGTCTTGAACTCCCGACCTCAGGTGATCCACCTGCCTCGGGTTCCCAAAGTGCTGGGATTACAGGTGTGAGTAAACTTCTAAATGTTTAAAACTTGACTCTTTTATAACACTTCGCTTAAAACACAAACCTATTGTAAAGTTGTACAAAAAGATTTTCTTTCTATCCTGATTCCATAACCTTTAATTATAAAAACTTTTTTTAAAAAAACTTTGTTAAAAACTAAGACACACACACACACACACACACACACACACACACACACACACACACACACACACAAGCCTAGGCCTACACAGGGTCAGGATCATCAATATCACTGTCTTCACCTCCACATCTTGTCCCACTGCAAGGTCTTCAGAGGTAATAACAAGCATGGAGCTGTCATGTCCTATGATAGCAATGCCTTCTTCTGGAATACCTCCTGAAGGACCTGCCTGGGGCTGTTTCACTGCTTTTACTATAAGCAGAAGGAATATACTCAAATAACAATAAAAAGTATAGTACAGTAACTATGTAAATCAGTAACATAGTCATCATCATTACTTAACGGTATATAATTTTATGTGCTACTGTTTTACACAACTGGTAGCATAGTGGTTTACATCAGCATCATCACAAACATGTGATGATGTCACTAGGTGATAGGAATTTTCTAGCTCCATTATGATCTTATGAGACTGCCATCATATATGTGGTTTGCCACTAACTAGAACGTCATTATGTGTTGCATGACTGTATATCCCAAAGGAATTCTTACACAGGTACACAAGAAGACATCTATAAAGATATTTCCTTGGCTGGGCGCGGTGGCTCATGCCTGTAATCCCAGCACTTTGGGAGGCTGAGGTGGGTGGATCATGAGGTCAGGAGATCGAGACCATCCTGGCTAGCGTGGTGAAACCCCGTCTCTACTAAAAAATACAAAAAAATTAGCTGGGCGTGGTAGCGGACGCCTGTAGTCCCAGCTACACAATGGTTGAACTAATATACATTCCCACCAACAATGTAAAAGCATTCCTCTCGCTCCACAGCCTTGCCAGCACCTGTTGTTTCATGACTTTTAAATAATTGCCATTAGGACTGGTGTGAGATGGTATCTCATTGTGGTTTTGATTTGCATTTCTCTGATGATCAGTGATGTTGAGCTCTTTTTCATAAGTTTATTAGCCATATAAATGTCTTCTTTTGAGAAGTGTCTGTCCATGTCCCTTGCCCACTTTTTTAATGGGGTTGTTTTTTCTTGTAAATTTGTTTAAGTTTCTTGTTGACTCTGAATATTAGACCTTTGTCAGATGGATAGATTGCAAAAATTTTCTCCCTTTCTGTAGAATGTCTGTTTGCTCTGATGATAGTTTCTTTTCTTGTGCAGAAGCCCTTTAGTTTAATCAGATCCCATTTGTCAATTTTGCTTTGGTTGCAATTGCTTTTGTCATCTTCATCATGAGATCTTTGCCCATGCTTATGTCCTGAATGGTATTGCCTAGATTTTTTTCTAGGGTTTTTATAGTTTTGGGTTTTTCATTTAAGTCTTTAATCCATCTTGAGTTAATTTTTGCATAAGGTGTAAAGAAGGGGTCCAGTTTCAGTTTTCTGCATATGGCTAGCCAGTTCTCCCAGCAGCATTTATTAAATAGGAATCCTTTCTCCATTGCTTGTTTTTGTCAGGTTTGTCAAAGATCAGATGGCTGTAGTTGCACGGACTTATTTCTGAGTTCTCTATTCTGTTCCATTGGTCTATGTGTCTGTTTTTGTAACAGTACCATGCGATTTTGGTTACTGTAGCCCTGTAGTATAGTTTGAAGTCAGGTAATGTGATGCCTCCAGCTTTGTTCTTTTTGCTTAAGATTGTCTTGGCTATATGGGCTTTTTGTTGGTTCCATATGAATTTTAAAAGAGTTTTTTCTAATTCTATGAAGAATGTCAACGGCAGTTTAATGGGAATAGCATTGAATCTGTAAATTGCTTTGGGCAGTATGGCCATTTTCACGATATTGATTCTTCCAATCCATGAGCATGGAGTGTTTTTCCATTTGTTTGTGTCCTCTCTGATTTCCTTGAGCAGTGATTTGTAGTTCTCCTTGAAGTGGTCCTTTACTTCCCTCGCTCTGCCTCCTGCCTGATCAACAGAGTGGGGAGTGGGGAGCATTAGATTCTCATGGTAGCAAGAACCCTCCTGTGAACTGTGCAAGTGAGGGATCTAGGTTGCGCGCTCCTTATGAGAATCTAACTAATGCCTGATGACCTGAGGTGGAACAGTTTCATTCTGAAACCATCCCCCCACTCCCTCCCTGATCCGTGGACAAATGGTCTTCCACAAAACCAGTGCCTGGTGCCAAAAAGGTTGGGGACCACTGACATAAAAGATTTGCTCATCCATTTCTCTATTAGGTGCTAGATTCATCCTGATCATTTGCTAAAACTGCTATTATACCTTTCTTTCTTTAAAGGTGCAGCTTCAGAGTTGTAGGAGAGGAAATGTATATTTCACTCTTAGAATTATGTCACTGATGAAGAAATTAAGCTTTGTGAGAATTCTTTTAAAATTCATTTTAGGCTGAAATTGCCTTACATATCTAAATGTTTGAACACTTTCTTAAACACTAAAGCAGTTCTTAACAGCAATACAAAGAGAAAGTCTGAATAAACTAAAAACAATATGCAAATTGGTCTGCTTTAGAATAAATCTGCATACAGTGTCCTGCATTGGTACATTCTACAAAGGGAATTAAAGCCATGAAATTAACATTTTAATGAAGCAGACAGACTACTGACGTCAAGACTACTCACTGATTGCAGCTTCCAGGTGGCCTAATGAGATGAAAATGAAGTTTATACCTTTAGCTGGTCTAAGCAAGGGCTGTTTGGATATTATGATTGAATTTAAATTAGAAAATACGGCTGTGTGCAAACACGTTTAGGTTAGCAAGTAGTCTCTGTAAATCTCCGCACTATAAATGCTTAATTTACAATAGTTAAGGCAATACACACAAACATTTTGGTCTTTTTTCTAAAGCACTGTCCTAAAACTGGTGGGAAGTTACTGTACTTTGGAAAACACTACAATGGTTTTATCAGAATGACCCATGTTAACTGTGTTACAGGTCCATGTAATGTAACCATTAAAAGGGAGCATAGAGGTCATCTAGTGCAACCTCCCACCTGTGTGTGAGGGCGGCAAGGACAGAGATGCCTTGAGGCAGCCTTTTTCCTGGCAGGCAGCTCTAATTTGTAGAAATGCTCTTATTACCCAAGGAAATTTGAGGCTGAAGTTTATCCCTCTGGGACTCCCACTCCTTAGTTTGTCCTCTAAAAACAAACAGTATGATGCTTTTAACTTTTGTGGATAACAATCCTTCAAATATTAAAGCACGGGTCAGCAAAGTACAGCCCATGGACCCATTCCACCTGTGTTTGTACAACCTGAGAGCTATGAATGATGTTTAGATTTTTTTTTTTTTTTTTTTTTTTGAGACGGAGTCTCACTCTGTCGCCCAGGCTGGAGTGCAGTGGCACGATCTCGGCTCACTGGATTTTTACATTTTTTTAATGGCCAGGGAAAAAAAGCAAAAGTATAATTTTATTTTATACGCCTGAAAGTCCTATGAAATTTAAATTTCAATGTCCATAAATAAAGTTTTATTGGAACACATACTCATTCATTTATTTGCAGTACAACAGAATTAAGTAGTTTGGAAAGTGACCATATGGCCTGCACAGCCTAAAATATTTACTACCTGGCCCTCTACAGAAAACGCTTACCAATGCTGATTAAAAGACAGCTAGACAGCTGTCAAATCTTCTCTTAGTCGTCTTTTCTCTAAGCTAAGAAGTCACAGTCCTAAAGAACACAGAAGAGATTTCCAGGCTACTGGATGCATTCCAATTATCCCTGTCCCTTGCAAGTTGCTGAGGCATGGGAAGAGGGGGCTGAAGGGTCACACTGTTGTAGCCCCAAAATGACACTCATTACATCTGCTCTCTGGCCAGAGTTAGTTGTGCCGTAATCTAAAGGGCACTTGGGGACATGTGCTTCTGCAGTCCCCAGCAAAGAGAGAAGAACTCTGTTCTTCCATGGTCCAAATATAGTTATATCATAATTCTTGGTAAGTTCAATATTTAGTGTTTATATTATACAGCCAGGTAAATATTCACAGTATAATTATGTAGTAGCAATTACATTTCTTATTCCACAAATCATTTTTCCCTGGTTAATAATTACCTTATTTTTCTCTTTGCTTAATTTTCTAGAGACCTGTCACTAATTTATCCCCATACTCTCTGCTAGAAGTACAAATCTCCTTCCCATACATTCAAATATGTCAGATGATCTATTGCTTTCATCTTCTTGGGGCCATTCTTCCTGGAACCCTTCATGTCCCTACTCTGATCAGGACTACAATCTTACATGCATGTTGCACAGCTGTCATCCTTGGATCCTCCTTCAACATAATAATCCTGGAGATTCTATTCATATGTTGTTTTCCTTGTTTCCTAAATTCTCTATCACCCTTTTTAGTTTACTCTTTTGTTGCAATACATCCTTCAACAGTTCCCCAAGAAAGGTGCAAAGGAGATCTTGAATGTTTGAAAATGCCTATTCTGTCCTCTCATTTGATTGAGAATTTGAGTATGCTCAGAATTCTCCAGTTGGAAACCATTTTCCTTCAAAAAAAAAAAGCAAAAATTGAAGGTTTCCTCCACTTTTTCTACCAGTGTTGCCTTGGACAATGTGACATCATTCTAGGTTTTGATCTCTTTGGAAGCTTTTAGGATCCTTGCTTTGTTGCTGGTCTGAAATTTAATGATGATTATGATCTGTCTTTTTCTTTCACTGTATTGTATCTCTAGACACGCTAGGTTTTTTTAAAATTCTAAAATTATTCATTGAATAATTTCTTGCTAATTTATTCTCTGTGGCAAAGAGAAAACAATTCTCTGAATGTTTATTCTGTGCCAGATACTGTGCCACACATATTTTAAATTTCTTACATATGTTGCATTATATATTAATGCTAAATTTCTTAGATATATTATTTCACTGAAGCAGCACAATAAGAATGTTAGGTAAAGCTTTATTATCCTCATTTACCAAGGGGATGTTAAATATACCACCCTAGGTCACACAGCTAATAAGACATGGCTAATAAGACATGGAATTATGATTCTAACTCAATTCTTTCCAGTTCTCAAATCCATGCTGTAAATTACTGTTCCACTGTTCCTGGAAGAAAGTTGTACAATCCCCATTTCTAGACATCTTCTTATCTTTGTCTAAATGTATATGTATTCAATCAAAAGACAGGGATGGGAAGCCAGGGCTGAGCTAATACTGAGCTAAATACTGAGCTAGTGTGAAGAGCAGCACTCCAGGATCAACCTGCTGTCAAAGTAAATGGTCATGATGCTTAAACTTTCCACCATTAGAAACATTCCTTTATTTTACACCATTAAAATAAAAGCTGATATTAAATGTGCATAATATATAGAGAGGAAGAAAAAAAGTCATTAGGAAGGAACTGATTAATCTGTTTGTGAAAAACTTGAAAGAAATGAGACAGAGAAGTGATGATTTTGGATGGGACAGAGTACAAAACAATTCCCAGTGCAGGTGTGTCTAGGCAGAAGTCTAAGATGGCCAAACAACAGCAGGATCTCAGTCAATGATGGCAATTACTGAAAGGGTAAGGTGGGGACCACTGAAACAAAATTCACATTGTAGCCATTTTACCAAAGGCTGGCTTCCTGAAAATTTCTCAAAGTTCTCTATAACTCTTAGAGTTAAAATACTTTGGATCTGGTATTCTGGTGCAGAAGGAATGAACTATAACTCCTCCCAGTGTGCATCTTCCAATTTGCTGGAAAGATCTAGTAAGATACACAGTGCAGAAAATGTCTGGTTTTAAAAGCTCAGCAATCTATCTGCTACACTGTTAACACAGCTACAAGCAGAATCTTTCTCAAACACACTTATCACCCCATTATTTGCCAATGAAAGCCCTACAGGTCTTTCATCCATTTGTCTATTTGATTAAATCTAACTATTGCCTGCCACCTGAAATCCTATTGAGAAAGAAGCTGGATGAAAAACAACCAAGTCTCCTACCTAACAAAAGGAAAGTCTGTCAAATGCCTCTTCCCCTCATCATATCTAGGCAGCCCACTGTTGGAGTTGGTCCCAAATGTGATTTGTTCTCAATTTTATACTATTTCTTTATTGGACTGTTTTGAAGTTTTTATAGTTTAACATTATATATATATCTATAGATATATATATCTATAGATAGATAGATATCTATAGGATCCTTGTTTTGTTGTAGATAAATATATCTATCTATAGATATATATGACATGCCAATTAAATTATACTATTTATGGAGAACTTATATACAACATTTATGTCACTTTGTTGGTATATATCTGGCATTGCATTAAAGAAAGTAAACCTGCCAAAAAAGTGCTTTCATTAAAACATATTGTTTTCTACATCTATTAATCTTGGAATCTGAAGCTTGCACTGCTGACCATGAGTCTGTACTAAATTAGTCATATTCATGTGAATACTGAAAGTATTTGTTGGTGGGATATTAACTGGCCCACATGGGATTAAACCCACAATCTTGGTCTTATTGGTCCTTAACCAAAATAAATAATACACTGAAGTGAAGTTAGTGTTCTGCTTCGTTGTTTTACCACTTTAATAATTATGTTCACTTACAAAGCAACTTACTTAGTGTTGAAAAATGGCCTAGAAATATTACAACAGCTCTTGGCATGTAGAAAAGTAATAACATACTTAGAATCCCAAAATTCAGGAGCTCTTCTGCAAAACTATACAGACTATTTGAAACCCTTTTTATAAATATCACCTTGTTACTATGGGTAATAATGAACTTCACTGAGTTAAAGGAGTATGATCTAACCCAATGCAAAGAAGCTAAGAACCATGATAAAATATTACAGGAGCTGTTAACCAGAATAACCAGCTTAGAGATGAAAATAAATGATCTGATGGAGCTGAAAAGCACAACACACAAACTTCACAATGCAACCACAAGTATCAATAGCTGAATAGATCAAACGGAGGAAACCACAAGTATCAATAGCTGAATAGATCAAACGGAGGAAAGGATCTCAGAGCTTGAAGACTATGTTGCTGAAATAAGACAGGCATTTAAGGTTAGAGAAAAAAGAATTAAAAGAAATGAACAAAACCTCCAAGAACTATGGGATTATATAAAAAGACCTACCCTACGACTGACTAAGATACCTGAAAGAGACAGGGAGAATGGAACCAAGTTGGAAAACATATTTCAAGATATAATCCAGGAGAACTTCCCTGACCTAGCAAGACGGGCCAACATTCAAATCTCAGGAAATCCAGAGAACCCCAGTAAGATACTCCATGAGAAGTACATCATAGACCAAGACACATAATCATCAGATTCTCTAAGGTCAAAATGAAGGAAAAAATGATAAGGGCAGCCAGAGAGAAAGGCCAGGCCACCTACTAAGGGGAAGGCCATCAGATTCTCAGTGGAAACCCTACAAGCCAGAAGAGACTTGGGGTCAGTATTCAACATTCTTAAAGAAAAGAATTTCCAACCCAATTTGTTTTTATTTTTGAAGTGTTTGTTTTTCATATCTCTGTGTCTTTCACTTCCACTCTGATCTTGGCTATTTCTTGTCTTCTGCTAGCTTTGGAGTTTGTTTGCTCTTGGTTCTCTAGTTCTTTTAGTTGTGATGTTAGGATGTCGATTTGAGATCTTTCTAGCTTAATGTGGGCATTTAGTGCTATAAATTTCCCTCTTAACACTGCTTTAGCTGTGTTCAAGATTCTAGTACATTACCTCTTTGTTCTTATTGATTTCAAAGAACTTCTTGATTTCTGCCTTAATTTCATTATTTACCCAGGAGTCATTCAGGAGCAAGTTGTTCAATTTCCATGTAGTTGTATGCTTTTGAGTGAGTTTCTTTTTCTTTTCTTCTAGACCAAACTTAAGCTTCATAAGCAAAGGAGAAACAAAATCCTTCACAGACAAGCAGATGCTGAGGGAATCACAAGCAGGCCTGCCTTGCAAGAACTCCTGAAGGAAGCACTAAACATGGAAAGGAAGAACCGTTACCAACCACTACAAAAACACACTGAAGCACACAGACCAATGACACTATGAAACAACTGCACTGACAAGTCTGCAAAATAACCAGCCAGCATTATGATGACAGGGTCAAATTCAAACATATTACCTTAAATGTAAATGGCTTAAATGCCCCAATTAAAAGACACAAAATGGCAAGCTAGATAAAAAGACAAGACCCATCTCACATGCAAAGACATACATAGGCTCAAAATAAAGGGATGGAGGAAAATTTACCAAGCAAATGGAAAACATTAAAAAGCAGGGCTTGTAGTACTACTTGCTGACAAAACAGACTTTAAACCAACAAAGATCAAAAAAGACAAAGAAGGGCATTATATAATGATAAAGGGTTCAATTTAACAAGCAGAGCTAACTATCCTAAATATATATGCACTCAATACAGGAGCACCCAGTTTCATAAAACAAGGTCTTAGAGACCTACAAAGGGACTTAGACTCTCAACACAGTAATAGTGGGAGACTTTAACACCCCTGACAGATCAAGACAGAAAATTAACAAAGATATTTAGGACTTGAACTCAGCTCTAGATCAAGTGGATCTGATAGATATCTACAGAACTCTCCACCACAAAACAACAGAATATACATTCTTCTCAGTGCCACATGGCACTTGCTCTAAAATAGACCACATAATTGGAAGTAAAACACTCCTCAGCAAGTGCAAAAGTATTGAAATCATAACAGTCTCTCAGACCACAGCACAATCAAATTAGAACTCAGATTAATGAAACTCAAAGGCCGGGTGCAGTGGCTCATGTCCGGAATCCCAGCACCTTAGGAGGCTGAGGTGGGCGGATCACTTGAGGTCAGGAGTTTGAGACCAGCCTGGCGAACATGGTGAAACCCCAACTCTACTAAAAATACAAAAATTAGCCTGGCATGCTGGTGCATGTCTGTATTCCCAGCTACTTGGGAGGCTGAGGCAGGAGAAAAACTTGAACCGGGAGGCGGAGGTTGCAGTGAGCCAAGATCACGCCACTGCACTCTAGCCTGGGCCTCAGAGTGAGACTCTATCTCAAACAAAAAAGAAAAGAAAAAAAAAAAAAGGAACTCACTCAAAATCATACAATTACATGGAAATTGAACAACTTGCTCCTGAATGACTCCTGGGTAAATAATGAAATTAAGGCAGAAATCAAGAAGTTCTTTGAAATCAATAAGAACAAAGAGATAATGTACTGGAATCTCAAACACAGCTAAAGCAGTGTTAAGAGGGAAATTTATAGCACTAAATGCCCACATTAAGCTAGAAAGATCTCAAATCGACATCCTAACATCACAACTAAAAGAACTAGAGAACCAAGAGCAAACAAACTCCAAAGCTAGCAGAAGACAAATAGCCAAGATCAGAGCGGAAGTGAAGGACACAGAGATATGAAAAACACTTCAAAAATAAAAACAAATCAATGAATCCACAAGCTGGTTTTTTGAAAAAGTTAATAAAATAGACTGCTAGCTAGACTAATCAAGAAGAAAAAAGAGAAGAATCAAATAGACACAATATAAAATGATAAGGGGATATCACCACTGACCCCACTGAAATACAAACAACCCTCAGAGAATACTATAAACACCTCTGCAAATAAAAAAAAAAGAAAATCTAGAAGAAATGGATAAATTCTTGGACACATACACCCTCCCAAGACTGAACCAGGAAGAAGTTGAATGCCTGAATAGACCAATAATGAGTTCTGAAATTGAGGCAGTAATAAATAACCTACCAACCAAAAAAAGCCCAGGACCAGACAGATTTACAGCCGAATTCTACCAGAGATACAAAGAGGAGCTGGTACCATTTCTTCCAAAACTATTCCAAACAAATGAAAAGGAGGGACCCCTCCCTAACCCATTTTATGAGGTCAGTATTATCTTGATACCAAAACCTGGCAGAGATATATCAAAAAAAGAAAACTTCAGGCCAATATCCCTGATGAATATCGATGCAGAAATCCTCAATAAAATACTGGCAAACTGAAACCAGCAGCCTATCAAAAAACTTATACACCATGATCAAGTTGGCTTCATCCCCGGGATGCAAGGCTGGTTCAACATAATGCAAATCAACAAATGTAATTCATCACATAAACAGAACTAAGGACAAATAGTTATCTCAATAGATACAGAAAAGGCCTGTGATAAAATTCAACATTCCTTCATGTTCAAAACTGTCAGTAAACTAGATACTGAAGGAACGTACCTCAAAATATTAATAATAGCTGTTTATGACAAACTCACAGCCAGTATTACACTGAATGGGCAAAGCTGGAAGCATTCCCCTTGAAAAACCAGCATAAACAAGGATGCCCTCTCTCACCACTCCTATTCAGCCTAGTAATGGAAGTTCTGGCCAAGGCAATCAGGCAAGAGAAAGAAACAAAGGGTATCTACATAGGAAGAGAGGAAGCCAAATTGTCTGTTTGCAGATGACATGATCCTGTATCTAGAAAACCCCACTGCCTCAGCCCAAAAGCTTCTTAAGCTGATAAGCAACTTCAGCAAAGTCTCAGGATACAAAATCAATGTGCAAAAGTCACAAGCATTCCTATACACCAACAATAGACAAGCAGAGAGCCAAATCATAAATGAATTCCCATTCACAACTGATAAAAAGAGAATAAAATACCTAGGAATACAGCTAGCGAGGGAAGTAAAGGATCACTTCAAGGAGAACTACAAATCACTGCTCAAGGAAATCAGAGAGGACACAAACAAATGGAAAAACACTCCATGCTCATGGATTGGAAGAATCAATATCGTGAAATTGGCCATACTGCCCAAAGCAATTTACAGATTCAATGCTATTCCCATTAAACTGCCGTTGACATTCTTCATAGAATTAGAAAAAACTCTTCTAAAATTCATATGGAACCAACAAAAAGCCCATATAGCCAAGACAATCTTAAGCAAAAAGAACAAAGCTGAAGGCATCACATTACCTGACTTCAAACTATACTACAGGGCTACAGTAACCAAAATAGCATGGTACTGTTACAAAAACAGACACATAGACCAATGGAACAGAATAGAGAACTCAGAAATAAGTCCGTGCAACTACAGCCATCTGATCTTTGACAAACCTGACAAAAACAAGCAATGGGGAAAGGATTCCCTATTTAATAAATGGTGCTGGGAGAACTGGCTAGCCATATGCAGAAAACTGAAACTGGACCCCTTCCTTACACCTTATGCAAAAATTAACCCAAGATGGATTAAAGACTTAAATGAAAAACCCAAAACTATAAAAACCCTAGAAAAAAATCTAGGCAATACCATTCAGGACATAAGCATGGGCAAAGATCTCATGATGAAGATGACAAAAGCAATTGCAACCAAAGCAAAAATTGACAAATGGGATCTGATTAAACTAAAGGGCTTCTGCACAGCAAAAGAAACTATCATCAGAGCAGACAGACATTCTACAGAATGGGAGAAAATTTTTGCAATCTATCCATCTGACAAAGGTCTAATATTCAGAGTCAACAAGAAACTTAAACAAATTTACAAGAAAAAAAAAACCAACCCCATTAAAAAAGTGGGCAAGGGACATGAACAGACACTTCTCAAAAGAAGACATTTATATGGCTAATAAACTTATGAAAAAAAGCTCAACATCACTGATCAGCGAAATGCAAATCAAAACCACAATGAGATATAATCTCACACCAGTCCTAATGGCAATTATTTAAAAGTCATGAAACAACAGATGCTGGCAAGGCTGTGGAGCGAGAGGAATGCTTTTACATTGTTGGTGGGAATGTAAATTAGTTCAACCATTGTGGAAGGCAGTGTGGCGATTCCTCAAAGACCTAGAATCAGAAATGCCATTTGACCCAGCAATCCCACTACTCGGTATATACCCAATGGAACATAAATCATTCTATTATAAAGATACATGCACACATGTATTTACTGCAGCACTAGTCACAATAGCAAAGACACAGAATCAGCCTAAATTCCCATCAATGACAGACTAAAGAAAATGTGGTACATATACACCATGGAATACTATGTTGTCATCAACAGGAGTGAGATCATGTCCTTTGCAGGGACATGGATACAGCTGGAAGCCATTATCCTCAACAAACTAACCCAGGAACAGAAAACACTACATGTTCTCACTTATAAGTGGGAGCTGAACAACGAGAACATATGGACATAGTTAGGGGAACAACACAGAACACACACTGGGGCCTGCCGTGGGTGGCAGTGGGGAAAGCATCAGGAAATACAGCTAATGCATGCTGGGCTTAATACTTAGGTGATGGGTTGATAGGTGCAGCAAACCACCATGGCACACATTTTCCTATGTAACAAACCTGCATACCCTGCACATGTACCCTGGAACTTAAAATAAAATTACCTTGATATAAAGAAACTTCACATTTTCAACGTACCTATTAAGTTCAGCAAAAGCTCAAAGCAGCTAGGTGCTGAAGGATACTGGTTAAGAATGAAACAGGGAGGAATGGGTGAGAAAGGCATTGCAAACCAGGGCACAGGTTCTGGTTGGGAATGGCCGTAATGTGTTCAGGAGGCACTAAGAATCCAAGTTGAGCAGAATAGGAATATGGTGGAGGCATCTTGATAGCTCAATAATGCTTGGCACATAATTACACTCAAGACATTAGTGATCTGAATGAATTACTAAAGCCTAAGAGAAGAAAACGTCTGGGTCCACTATAAAAATCAAAAAGAGGGCAGACCTAAGAGAAAGACATGGAATGGGGGGAAAAAAAAAAACCCACAAAGGATAGTGGTCAGGAGGGCTGCTTTAAACCAGTAATAACATATTACAGAGCAGTCCCTAGAAAGAAAAGAGGTAAGAAACTGGAGAGTTTCAGTGATAAGAAATGGGTATGTACCAGACAACACAGGGAAAACTGATTCAAGTTTCAACGAATAAAGGATACATAATAAATCTCTTATTCACAAAAAGGCTATGATTAAAATTAATGTTTAAAAAACATAAATGAGAAGGAAAAGAGGTAAAGACAAAACCAATAAAGTCAATAGGCAATTATTTCTGGAGACCAGCATAACTGAATGGGATAGGCTTTAGGCATATGATTTATTGGGAAAATATAGGTATATATTAAAATAATGCTTATTTTATACTTGAGTAAAATATTTGAGGGTTATACAGCAAGATTCAAATGTAGCAAAAACTTTGTAAATGCCTTTAAAAATATCCAATAAAATCTGCTTGGTTGTTGTTTCCTAGAGAAGTATTAATTATGCATTGTTTCATTTAAATTAACCTGGAACTCCTAAGAGGAGAAGAGAAAAAAAGATTACAATTGTATACATTGTGCTGAGATATAAGAGACCCTCCCACATAATAGTTAATCCAATAGTGGTAACTGGCCACTTTGGTGTAAACACCTGGAAACTCTGGTTGTGAAGATGTGTGTATACACACATACACATGCACATACACACAATTAAAGGAATCTTAGTCACGCAGAGCTAAATGAAACAGCAATAAAACTTGATGCAAATTAAGAAAACAAACCAAAAAAGAAGGAATTCATAAAAGACCTCTATCAAGGATCACACTCATCTAATCAATTCTCTAACAAAAGCAGACACTTGATAAAGGAAGTAGAATAAATGCTTGGAAGAGACTCTAGGTGGTGGGTGTATGGGTGTTCGCTGTAAGCCTCTTTGAACTTTGCTATACGTTTGAAAATTTTCCCATTAAAGTATCAGAAAAAACTATATGAATCAGTAGGATTGAATATGGAGAAAAACATGTATTCTGTCAGGAACAAGTTTATGAAACTTGATTTTTTAAAATGTTTATTAGAATAACATATAGACTAAAAATAACATAGATTAAAAGGTCAAATAGCACAATAAAGCTTATAATGAAAAAGAAAAGGCTCCTAGCACATCTCTGAGTTTCCAGGCCCTAAAAACAAGTGTGAAACTATGAAAACTTTACTAAAACATAAAACCTATATTACATTTCTTATGTAATTTTTTTAGTGTATAGGTGGAATAAAATGAATTGGGGAGTCAGTGGAATGATAAAATTTTAGAATTAGAATTTTACATGCCTTTTTTTTTTTTTTTTTTGAGACAGGATCTCTCTCTGTTGCTCGAGGTGGAGTGCAGTGGCGCAATCACAGCTCACTGCAGCCTCCACCTCCCGGGCTCAAGCAATCCTCCTGCTTCAGCCTCCCAAGTAGTAGGGACTACTAATTAAACCTTTAATCTATGGCCATTCAATACCAAGAATAGGACATTTAAAAGCTCTTTAAATGGATTAATTAGAAAGAAGAAAAACTATTTTCCAGTTCATATTTCTACAAGAATCTTTGTTACTTCAAGTATAGTTTATTAAAGAAAAGTGCTAGTAGTATTACCCAAAGCAATTTGCGGGTTAATATAATCCCTATCAAAATACAAATAACATTCCTCACAGAAATAAAAAACACAATACTAAAATTTGTATGGAATCACAAAAGACCCTGCATAGCTAAGGAATCCTAAGCAAAAAGAACAAAGCTGGAGGCACCACACTGCTTGATTTCAAATTATGCTGCAAAGCTAGAGTAACCCAAACAACATGGTACTGGTAGAAAAACAGATGCATAGATCAATCAGTATGTCAAAGAGATGGCTGCACTCTCATGTTTATTGCAGCACTATTCACAACAGCCAAGATATGGACTTAACCTGTCTATCAACGGATGAATGGGTAAAGAAAATGTATTCCATATATATAATGAAATATTATTCAGCCATAAAAAAGAATGGAATTCTGTCATTTGCAGCAACATAGATGGAACTGGAAGTAATCATATTAAAATAAGTCAAGCACAGAGAGACAAAATATCTCACATTCTTACTTGTATGTGGGTGCTAAAAAAGTGGATCTCATGGAGGCAGAGAGCAGAATTATGGTTACCAGAGGCTAGCAAGGGAAGGGGAAGGTCGGGAGGGATGTAGAGAAGTTGGTTAAGATGTACAAAAATAGTTAGAAGGAGTAAGTTCTAGTATGGTAGGGAAATTATAGTTAATAATGTATTGCATATATTTAAAATAGCTAGAAGGCAAGAATTATTAATAAATGTTTCTAATGTGAAAAGATAAATGTTTGAGGTGACAGTCCAATTATTCTGAGTTGATTGCTACACATTGTATACAGTTATCAAAATATCACATATGCCCCCCAAAATACATACAACTGTTACATATCAGTAACAATTTTTAAAATAAGTGTTAGTAGCAGATCGGTAAATAACAGGTCCTATTGGACCTACTTTAATAAGTAGATGATTATTTCTAATCAATGTGTAACTAAATATATTTAAATAGATGGTACTAAAATGTATGTAATGGATTAAACAATCTTCAGCAGTTTTAATCAAATTGTTACTCTGCTTAGCAACTCTGTCTTTGAAATAATTATATGATATCTCAGTTCAGTTTTATAAACAACATAATTCATTTTCAATCGAGAAACTGACATTAATAGGACTTTACTATACATTAATATATCTCTTTTTTTCTTTAGACAGGGTCTTGCTCTGTCACCCAGGCTGGAGTATGGTGGTGCAATCGCAGCTCACTGCAGCCTCGACCTCCCAAACAAGCTCAAGCCATCCTCTCACCTCAACCTCCCGTGTAGCTGGGATTACAGTCATGTGCCACCATGCCTGGCTAATATTTTATTATTTGTAGAGACAGGGTCTCCCTATGTTGCCCAGTTTGGTCTATGAATATAAGTTAGGAAAGAAAAATAATGCTTTCCTATCAAGTGAATTGGTTTTTCAATTTTCCTTTCCATGCTCGAGTTTTGGTTCATTTCTTTGATGTTCTGTCAGTGTCTTTCAAAGGTACATGTTGGAATATGGGAAACAGATTGAAGAGGGCAAAAAGGTTGACAGTATCCATTCATTCACATATATGAAGTGCTTAGTAAGTACCAAGTCCTGCGCTAGGGCTGGGATCACAAAGATGAACAATACCTCTCATGACATTAACAGTCTGGTAGGGGAGGTAAGCTTGTAAATAAACAAATTATTATACTATGTGATGACGACAACAATGTAAAAATGTAGAAGATATAGGAACATTCAAAGGAAGGAGTGACTAACTATGGTAGAAGGGGTGAGGCAAGAAAGTTTCTAAGAAGGGCAATAACCAAGCCAATTTTCAAGGTGTATAGGTATTCAGCTCTGGACTAGATAGTATTTGAGGCAAAGGGATAAGCAAAGAAAGCTGAAATGGTGTGCAGGGTGTTATTAACTGTTCACATGTCTGTCTCCCTTAATAGACTGTGGGCTCTAGTCTATTAGGGAAGACATGTCTATGTTTTATTAACTTTGGTTTTTTCAGAGCCTGGTTACAGCAGGTGGTCAATAAAACTTTGTAGGAATGATTATTCTATCAGTAATATAACACACATAACATGAATGTATAGAACAGTTGTTTCTAAGAGTTGGAGACAATAATTTAAAAATTAAACATACTACTTTGTTTAAAGTCAAAAAAATAAATTCTAAAAGCACTCTTTCATTTGTTGACCTTAAAGGATGCAACATAAATATTGTACTTAAGGCCAATGCTAAACTCAAAGCTCAGCAGCTGAAAATTATCCTTAAACAGTTCATTAGTAATAATTTTGGTGATGTATGGAACACTACTAGGGTGGTCTCAGTACTGAGCTAAGCTCTTTACACAGAAGTCATTTGTTCCTGACAGTAATCCCGAAGCAGGTATTTTCATTTTACAGATGTGATGGGGTAGTTTAGCAAGTTGATCACTAAACTCTAGTTTGGAAAGTAACATTATTTTCCTCAATAGCTATAACATTTAGTTCCAATTTCAGTTATACAAACTGTTTTTCTAATGCCCTAAACTGCAAAAGTCACAATACATGTATCAGCTCTCCAATTTTACCTCGAAGTTGAAGGACTGAAAAGAGGGAACATTTAGGACATCAGAACAGCTTTGATGTTACAAATCATGCAGTGTATTTCATTTGTGATATCTAGTCTTGGCTAGGCATTTCTTTGCTGGTTATTAGTACTTAGTATTTATTTTAATGATATTTAACGCCTTTGAACTTTGTTTTATTTGTGTAAAAATAAAGTAACCTAGCCCTTTTCCTTGCTCAAGTATCAGAGTTTTCTATGTATATTTAATATATTTCCATGCCACTACCTGCTGCTAAATAATTAGTTTCTGAAACTCTTACTGAGTTTCAAACAGTGAAACATAAGATGATCTGTTTTAATGTCAAGTTTCCATTCCAAAGTAAATATGTAATTTGCTTCTTCATTTCCGTCCTCCCTGTAAAAGCCATGCCTCATCACTCCCAGAATATAATAATATATATACATATAATTATATGTATATATATACACATTATATATATATATAATATGTCCACCTTCACATAAGAATGGGTAATAAATAGGTTTACTGCCTTTTGGTAGGGTAAATAAAATATTTTATTCCTTCTAATTAATTCTTCACTTCTTTTTATAAATCAAGTGATTTCCCTGCCATCTATAAAGTTGTTTCAGCTAGGGAATAACTAATCAACTATTGTTTCCAATTTCAAAAAAAAAAAATCTATCAAAAGCCCTAGTTAGAGTATTTTAAAGTCAATGATGGAAGTTTAAATAGCTGGCAAAAATTATTTTTAAGTGATATTTCAAGACACATCTTCACTCACAAATGTTCTCAAATCACTAGGTGTTTATTTAAAATGAAGGCCTTTCCTAAGCAGAAGGATCCAGAATTATTATGGACATAACAGATTCTAAAAAACTTCTCTAGATAAAGTCTGAGTAGAATGATTATGTAAATGAAAATGAAATGTACGAGAAAGGCAACACTGAAGGCAGACAGATGTCCTTGAGTAAGGAGACATGATTATCACCTCTCTTTCAAAACAAAATTCCATAAAATAGAATTTAAAATGCCATACAGAAGGAAGAAAAACTTAGTCTAAATCACCTCTTGGATGCTTTGATTTACCTTTTCAAACACTGGATGAATGGAAAAAGAATCCTGGCCTGTTACTAAACACTGGTCAAAGACATGAGTAGGAGCAGCAGCAGACCCAAAGAAAACGAACTAAAAGATTAGTAGGTAAAAGTTCACCACTCATAATTGGATACTTTAATATGCTTTGAATATCAAAGATAAAACAGACACCATTATAAATAAAAGCTATCTGTGTGTATACACATTTGTGTTTTTCATTTGCTTTTCAAGAAGATACCCCATGTACTAAGTACATTCAGTTCACTCCAATAACACTAGTGCTTAAAGACACCTCATCAACAGTTTTACAACTTAGGAATCAGATGAACAGGAGAAAGACATTCTTATTCTGTTGTATGTCTAATTTACATTTTCAGTAGGCAAGTGTCCCTCTGGATGACAGCAATACACTGTCCTGTTTCTCTCCTTTTTTTTTTCCCCTCAACATGACATCCTTCAGTCACTCTCCTGATTTAGGATAAACATACTCGTTATCCATCTTTTTCTCAATTCATCCAACTGAAAATAAAGTCAGCATCCAGCTATGGTGGACAGTACTCTAACACAACATCCTAGAGGAACTACTGTAATTGTGTCGTATACAACTCCCCTACCAAAGAGGACACATTTTGTTCTCAATAAAACTAAACACGGAATAATATTTCAATTGGAAGACATTATTTAATATTTAAAAAAATGTTTTGTGAAGTTTACTGTCATGAAAGAACTATGTCTGTAGGAATTTCCAAGTGAACCTAACTGGAATTTAATATCTGATGAACTGGAAAGCAGGCCAATTTGCTAATGGATCAATGCCAAATAACCAATTTGCAGAATTTACAAAATGTACTCTTTACCAAAATCTTGTCTATCAAGTTGATAGCAATTCATAATGTTAAGATTTTTTTCAATAACCTTTGAAGTTTTCTGCAATTTTATTTGACTGGATTTCATTGTGTCTTTTATTAATTCATTACAGCTGAATAAAACTAGGGCAGAAAGTGGCAGGGCGCTGTGGCTCACGCCTGTAATCCCAGCACTCTAGGAGGCCGAGACGGGTGGATCACCTGAGGTAGGGAGTTCAAGATCAGCCTGACCAACATGAAGAAACCCTGTCTCGACTAAAAATACAAAATTAGCCAGGTGTGGTGGCACGTGCCTGTAATCCCAGCTACTTGGGAGGCTGAGGCAGGAGAATTGTTTGAACCCGGGAGACGGAGGTTGCAGTGAGCTGAGATCGTGCCATCAGTACAGGCTGGCTGTACTCCAGCCTGGGCAACAATAGTGAAATTCTGTCTCAAAAAAACAAAAAAACAAAACAACAACAACAAAAATAACAAAAACAAAACTAAGGCACAAAGAGAAGAGGAGAGTTTGAGGCCTCAGAGTCTGGTTAGGAATTCTGGCTCCTAACTGCTCTAACAATATCTGCAGTATAAATTTTCATCCACTCTCCTCATCCCCATGTATATGCATGAATGATATGGCAGTGAGGAAGAGGCCTCTGAAGAGCATGTTTGGGGGCACAGCCACATGAGCAGAAACTGGTAAAAATGACAGGAGAGGAGAGCAAGGTGTTTATCCCCAAGGATATGGTCTGAGTCCTAGAGAAAGAAGATTTGAATTAAAAGCTGAAGGAGGTGAAGAAGTGCTTCCCAGGAGGGATCTCCTTCAGGACAGAGAGAGGCCAGAACCACCTGGCCCTTGGAGGGTTGAAAAGGTCAGGAGCACACAGAGCCATGCCCTAGGCAGCGAAGCAATGTTTCTGGCCTATACAGCCAGCTATGAGGTGACCTGATCAAGGTGGCTTCCTCACATGGATTTTGCAAGGAAGGCTTCTACCAGAGGGTCAGAGCTCAGGAGACAGAAATACTTGGAAATTATTGTTGGACATTTGGGGAGAGATGCTGAAGTTTGGCAGTTAGGCTGAAGAAGGCTTCCAGACAGGACTTTTTGGTATTATTATAATCTCATCTGTATCTTTAGGCTAGGAAGACTTGGGGACATTTGGAATTACTACAACACTTAAAGACTGGTCAATTATCTTTTAATCATTGATCTTGGATAAAAATCAAATTGTTCTACTTCCAATAGAGTTCAACTATTTGTCTAAGAGGAGAGCTCTTAAAAAAAAAAGGTACCATAAACAAATGAGTTATTCATACTAAAGATATTGTTGGGAAAGAGGAAATTATAAACAATTCAAGTTTTGCTTAACTTTTACAATGTTCAGTTTCTTCTTTCTCTTATATTACAACTTCACCATCCTGTTCTCTTTGAAAAATCAAATTAGATAATAAGCCTATTTTTATAAATATAAAATCCTTATAATGTTACAAGAGGACTTCTCAGACTTCAGAACTTCAAAAGACTAATTTAATGCATCAAAGTCTGTATCTTCAGATCTTAGGATTTTAAATTCAGTAGCGCTCATGTCTATTTAAAATTTCCCTAGAGTGCTTTTCTATTTCTGAGAAATTTAACAATAACAAATAGTTACCAAAAATAATCCCTTTGAAATTACAGTAACCGCATGAGAAAGATGTTGCGTCCTGCAGTCTCAACATCATAAAAAAAAAACTACCATGTTTAAATAACCACAAATTGCCTAGAAGTTCTATTAAAAAAGAGAACAGAAGATTCTTGAAATCTCAGAAAATTATCAAATATTAGAATTAAAAGAGATCTCAGAAGTCTTCTACTTCTGTCCTCTTCACTAGTTCTCCCTAAGCTGGTCTCAAGGCAGAGAATGTTTCTAGAGGAAGGGGGTGTCCATTAGGATCAAGTGTTAGTGACAGAGCAAGAAAGGACAAGGTCTGGGATTTACCACAAGGTGGTCACTTGAGAGTGTTCACGTTTAGTGGAATCTAAGAGGTAGAAGACTGATCACAAAAAGTTTTGAAGTTATTAGGGAATAAGGGTGTGGTGACAGTTCATCAACAGCTCTTCCAAGAAGTTTATATCTGAAGCAAAGAAAGATGTAGTGTAGAAGCTTGGAGTAGGGGTGCATGGTGAGGGGGTTATAAAAAGTGTCCGTGTAGTTGCATGGTTTTTTTTAAGTCTTTTTTTCCTTTTTAAAGACTAAAGACATTTGAACAATATTAAATGCTGATGATAAGGAGGGATTGGTAAGTTAGAGCTTAAAGATAAGAGACACAGGGTCAAGAGTGTTGAGGATGGGCAGAGGAGGCTTGAAATTGCTACTGCAGAGAATGGAATGGTTGACTAGGGAAACAGAAAAATGGTCAGCCAGCATTGAAGTCAGCAACCGTACTGTGTTGAAGAGTGTCTCCCAATTTAATGTTTACTGGAACCCCAGAATGTGACTTTACATCTGCAAAGAACCTATTTCTAAATAATTAGTTAAGTCACAATGATGTTATAGTGGATTATGGTGAGTATCATGAGTGGTATCCTTAAAAGACGTGGGAAGTCACAAGGCAGAAGGCCATACAAAGATGGAGGCCATATAAAGACTGGAGTCATGCTGCCATAAATCAAGGAATGCCTAAGACTGATGGCAACCAAGAAGAGGCAAGGAAGGACTCTTCCCCAAAGCCTTCAGAGGGAGCGTGGCTCTGCCAATACCTTGATTTCAGGTTTCTAGCTTACAGACTGTGAGAGAATAAATTCCTACTGGGTTTTTTTTTTTTTTTTTTTTTGAGACGGGGTCTTGCTCTGTCACCCAGGCTGGAGTGCAGTGGCACGATCTCGGCTCTGCAAGCTCCGCCTCCCGGGTTGACGCCATTCCCCTGCCTCAGCCTCTGGAGCAGCTGGGACTACAGGTGCCCACCATCACGTCTGGCTAATTTTTTTGTATTTTTTTAGTAGAGATTGGGTTTCACGTGTTAGCCAGGATGGTCTCAATCTCCGGACCTCGTGATCTGCCTGCCTCAGCTTCCCAAATTACAGGCGTGAGCCACCGCGCCCGGCCATTCCTACTGTTTTAAGCAACCTAGTTTATGATAATTTGTTACAGCAGCCCTAGAAAATTAATACAGCAACCAAGAGTGTATTTTGGCAGTAATCTGCATGGTTTAGGGGATTTTCTCCAGCAGAGCTAAAAGCCAGTACAGGTATAGAGAAGGCAAGCAGCAGGCAAGACCCAGGAATGCACTTCTGCCGACTGTGTGCCACCCAAGAGCAACAGGGCTAAGGTGTTCAAATACTAGCAAGAGTTTGGTTTAAACAATGGACCACAGAGTATACCTGAGAAGAGAGAAAAGCATGAACACAGAAGGATGATTATGGATAGGGAAAAAGCATAAGGGTATTAAGGGAAGAGAGATCTTAATGAGAGTAAAAACAGCCTAGAGAGTGAGATGTTGCAATTTAACGTTTAACAGGTGGAGCAATTCCTGAAGACAAGATCCAAAGTATGAAGTAGTGTGAATAATGAGGAGATCATGGAACTGGCATGAGTTATCATGCAGACGGTGAACTTACCTAAGAATGTGGCTAGACTAGAGAGGGAATGGAAGACTGAGCCAGGTGCTAAGTCTCCCCTCTCCAGTGAAATGAAGGCTGAGGCAGAGGATGTAGTGAAGGGTTGACTGATATCTGAGAGAGGTAAAAGTTGCTATATTTAGATGACAAAAGGCTCAAAAAAATGTTTTTTGACTTGGTATTTTTTTTTTAACTCCAGGATGGATAAATCAGAGGTAAATTAAGAACATTATATGGTAGTGAGATATGAGAAAATGAACAGCGCTTGAGAGGGAAACAAGGAAGAGGCATGGAGTCAGGAGACAGCTATGTTTTAATGAAGGCAATAAGGCAGATAGCATGGTCAACACAGAGGTAGTTTGAAAAATGAGCCCATCATCGTGATGATCAAGATTATTTCTCATTTACCCCATAGAGACTGTAACTTGGCTACAACATCACTCTGATATATAAAACCTTACCTCTACTCATGTCCTTTAGGTAAGCCTAGAGGGTTTTTTTTTTTGTTTTTTGAAATATAGTAATATTGGTTCCTTATCAGGGCAGCAAGTGGTTCTTCCACTGGCAAACTTTTCCGATCACCCAAATCACCAGCACAAAGGAACACTGTTGGAAAGATCACTGATGCTTTATGATGTGCTTGAGACATCACTGAAGAACATAAAACTTTTATATTAGTCTAGAATATAGCCAGTTTTTACGGATTCTAATTATTACAGAGGCCTGATGGCCCTGAAGAAGATAAAAGTTGGACTAACTGCCATCATAGAACACTTTTTGCTAAGCTGCATCAGTATCTACAACCAAGTTTTGCTACTTAGAAAGCACTGTCTAATTATACACAGACAATAAACTAGAAAGAATTACAGCAAGAAATCCAGAGAACCTTCCAGGATATTGTCAGAGTGTGGCCATACACCATCAAGCTCTATACCATACAAAGCAGTGATATTCTTTAACCCTCTTTAAGACTGTGACATCTGTACCTACCATACACATTATATCTTGAATGAATTCATTAAAGTCAACGAGAAGCCTTCCTTATTATTAAAGCCATTCTAAATGTGATTCAGCCAGCCAGAACAGTTAAGAACAACTGCAACAACAACAAAGCTATTTTTGGCTAGATGCATTGAGTGCGGGTAAAAAAAAGGAAGCAAGAACAGGGTAGTCAACAGGCTAACAGGGTAGAGAAGAGAGGTTCACGCATGTAACTACAACACTGAGGAATCTTAATAGACATACAGTTAAACTGCTACAGGGATTCAGAAAAAGAAAAGACCAGTTTGGCTGACAGGATCCAAGAAAGTTTCACGGAGTAGATGGCCACAAATAGAAATAAAAACAAACACTGCATGTTCTCACTCATAGGTGGGAGCTGAACAATGAGAACACATGGACACAGGGAGGGGAACAACATACACCAGGGCCTGCTGAGAGGTGGGGGGCAAGGGGAGGGAACTTAGAGGAAGGGTCAACAGGTGCAGCAAACCACTTTGGCACACGTATCCCTAAGTAACAAACCTGCATGTTCTGCATATGTATCCTGGAACTTAAAAGGAAAGAAAAGAGCCCTTCCCTTATCTTCTTGTTTATTTCAAACATTCCCACCTAATTCAACAGGAAAAAAACCAAACCAAAGCAAATTTAAAATCCCGAGTGGCTACACAAACACCACATATAATATACATATCAATAATTAGAAGCCTGAAAAATCCAATGGGTAGAAATTTAACAGTATTGGTAAAGACTGCCACAGAAATGATGGCAGCTCACTCGTCAAGATTCATTTTCTTCTTTTCTCTCCATTTGCTATCACTTGATATAATACACTGGCCAAATTCGGACAATTTCAGCAGATGGACCTGGAAGCTAAGGGTTTTATCTTTTCCAACCACCCTTCCCCAAGGTGAGAGTATAATGTTTCAGCATTATCTTGCCAGACAGAAACTGCATTGGGGGTTGTGGTGGGAAATCTGTTTACAAGTGGATGGACTAAAATACTGAAACAGAAAAAAAAATCAAGTATGTGCTTTTTAGGCCTTGGGTAAGGACAATGGCAGCCAGAGGACAACACTGCTATTGTGGTGATGTAGAACACTATTTTTGGATGGCACTTTAATGAAACAACGAAACCCATGATCTTAAAGTTTACAGAAATGAAATTTGAGTTGTAATTGCTACCTATCTCTATTCCCAAGATAGTAAAAGAGGCAATAGACGCATCTGAGAAACTTCTGGTTTAGCTCCTCAAATTGCAAATTAAGATCTAAATACTGAGTTTTATTTTAACAGTAAGCCATACTATCATCCTTTTGATTAATACCCAATAGCTAGTTATATGTGTTGGCTAATTTAGCTTATCTTAAACTTGTGTGCCAACACTTTAAATAAAAACACTTTAAATAAAGAGCTAATTAGAGTATAAAATAAAATGAACTGGTTTATAGTGCAGAAAAATGGTCAGCAGAATACGAAGATCTGAATTATTAAAAGTTCTGAAGTCATAAAAGAGGATGACCTTTATAAAAGAATAGCAATCTGCTTCAATTTATGTAAATGTTACAAGCTATTAGCCAATGGAACTTAAGGCTGCATAAAAGGTGAGAATTCTCAGGCATATTCCATCATACTCTGTGACATCTAACATTCCCATTTTCTGTAATTGCTGCCTCTTTGATGTTTTCATCCTGAGTTTTCGTCTCCTAGCCAAACCTTGCAGGGCCAATAGAATATGATGTTGCACTTGGTACACAAAGTTCCTTCAACATAGCACGGTGAGTCAGTGAGTGAGAAATAAACTAAAATAAAATTTAAAAGGAAGGCTATGGGGATGAAATTTTTAAAAGGAATCTGAGCTTATGATACATTATGGCATTTACATCCAAACTATTAGAAAAGTTGCTGTAAAAGCTGCATAATAAGCAGAGTTGGACAACAGAGATTGTGCTTGGCATAAGCTCCTTACAGCTAGGAGAGAGCAAATAAGCCAAATACAAAATATCCTGAGCCACCAAGTTAGGATAATCACCTACAAATACAATATATTTCACTGCCATTGTGAAGAGGAGTTATATATCCTCATAAAATAATATTCTTCAAGGTGGTGCCTGTGGGTTATTAGCCTCATAAAGAATTCTGACAAATATATTCCTGTAGAAGTTCACTGATCTCATATACAATTTGATTGTAGTATATCTGTTACATTCATTAATATATTCATTAAATATTTATTGAACAATTTAGCACCATTGCCCTGGGGGGGGGGGGGCAGGGGCAGGGGTGAGGAGAGGGAGAAAGGGGGAAAAGGAGAGACAGAGGCTGACTGATTCAATGCTTTTACTTTGGTTTTAGAAGCTCCTTGACCCAAAGGAGCTTACACTCTAGTATAGAGGAAAAAATATATTTTCTAATTAAGTGATTATTCTTGCGTTTTAGTATTTTTAATTGACAAATAATTGTACCTATTTATGAGGTAGTGTGCTATTTTAAGATATGTATGCAATGTGTAATGATCAGATCAGTAACTGGCATATCCATTACCTCAAACACTTACTTCCTGTGTTGAGAACACTGAAAAGCTGTTCTTTTGGCTATATACAAGTATACAATCAATTATTGTAAATTATAGTCACCCCACAGTGTTACAGAACACTATAATTTATTCTTCCTATCTAGCTGTGCTGTTGTATCCATTAACCAACCTTTGGCTATTTCCCTTCACTTTTCCAGCCTCTAGTAACCACTATTCTACTCTCTACTCCTATGAGATCAACTTTTAAAGCTTCCACATATAAGTGAGACCATGCAGAATTTATCTTTCTGTGCCTGGTTTATTTTACTCAACATTATGTGCTCCAGGGTCATCCATGTTGCTGGGAATGATGAGATTTCATTCTTTTTTATGGCTGAATAGAACGCCATTGTATATACTTACACACCAAATTTTCTTTATCCATTCATCTGATTATGAACACTTAGGTGGACTACATATCCTGGCTATTATTAATAGGGCTGCAATTAACATGGAAGTGCAGATGTCTCTTCAACATACTAATTTCCTAATCACCCAGAAACTGTGTGAGTCTTAAGATGGGTTCAACTGTTGTAGAAGACTGGAGGGGGACTGACAGGACTTCCAGCTGAAGAGATCAAGAAATGATCTTCCTGAGATAGGCACAAAGGAACAGGGGTATCTGATCAAAGGCAGAAGAGATGGGAGTACTGCAGGTGGTGGGAAGGAGTGGGCCACTGTGAGGCATGTCAAGTCACCACTTTGGATGGAACTTAAGTAGAGGCAAGAGCCCAGACTGGCTCTGTAGCCTGAGGTTTGAGAGCTCAGCAATGCTCTTAACTTGGTTTTGGTCAGCTTCCTTTTCTCATTTACCACAACTATTCCAAACTCTGATTAATCACCTCCATCCCCTTGTAACCCCACCATCATCAGATTACCTAACCTCTGATCTGACAGAGAGCACAGGGCCTTCCAGCAAAGCATCCCTCACCTTCTCACCACCTACTCCCAACCATAAGATACTATTTTGGGGTAACTATGATGATGCTAAAGCCAACAGGTCTTATTTTATCTTAGAACAAGTAGTAAACTGCTTAGGAAGATAATAAACTCTCTTAGAATACTAAGAAGGGAACGATTTACTCACCAGGCTTGGAGTATTTATAAAGTCAAACAAAAATATATATTCATGCTGAACCTTGCCTCCTGCCTTACAAAATGAGGAGTCCCTCTTAACCTGATCTCTGCTCCTATCCTCTACTGATTTCTCAGAAAACTGCTCCATTGTTAATCCTTTCACGTTCAGCTGTTCTTCTACATAATCTTCTCAGCATTTAAAAAATGCTAAACTCTTCTATTCATCCTTGAAGCAGCTTCCCCTTTCTGTTGTCTACACCCCAGCCCTCTCCGCTTCATCAGGAAACTCCCTGTAGCAGTCATCTAAACTAGCTATCTCCACTTACATCACTCTTCACTTACATTTGGCTCCTGTTGTCTCGTTCCTGTGAAACTATCCCCTCTCTAAGGTCATCAAATACATTATAGTTGCTGCACCCAAAGGATACTTCTCAGATTTTACGTTCAAAGATGTTACTAGTACCTAAAATCCAGATAAACCGCTGATACCTTAGACAGCATATATCCATTTCAGCCTGTGGATATCCAACCTTACAAATAGGCCAACTATGCTGGAAAAGTTTGATTCAGATCAAATTGATATTTGCAAGTATAAAATTATGACCATTTACAACCATACACAGAAAAGACGAGATTTATTTGTTTAAGTCTAAAACCATTAGTAAAGACACAGACATTTCTCCAGAGTTTCTTTCCTAGGAAACATCTTTGTAATTGGGATGAATCATAGTCTTTTCCTACTATATGCCATCATATAGTCTGTAAATACCTCGCTCATGGATCAAAGGAGATGTAAAAAACATGAGGTATAATTACTTTTACTGAGTCTCTTTTAACTGAACATAATTCATGCAGAAGTCTCAAAATAAGATACTATTTTGGGATAACTATGATGATGCTAAAGCCTTATTCTAAAGGTCTTATTTTATCTTAGAACAAGTAGTAAACTGCTTAGGAAGATAATAAACTGTCTTAGAATACTAAGAAGGGAACAATGTACTCACCAGGTTTGGAGTATTTATAGTCATAAATACTAGAACTTTCACAGTTCCCACTCTTTCTAATTCCCTTTCTTTTCTATACAGTTTGTTAGAAGTGAGACTTCATGACAACTAAGACTACTTCTCTAACTTAGTTCTTGCCACATAAAAAGGCTGGTCTCCACTGCTGAGTATCTAACTCTGACTACACTCTCCCAATTTCTTTACCAATTCAAATCCTGCCATTCCTCCAGATCAAATTCAAAGTCCTATTCCCTAAATTCTCTTACTCTGCCAGCCACCACAACTGTTTTCTACTCTGCGCTTGTATGCTGTTTCTGTGACACCGGATCATATACTAACCTCCCAAATTTATGCATAAGGATGTGTTTGTTATACATTTTTATTCTGATACTGTCACTAGTATGCCTTAATCACATGATATTAACTGCAACACATAGGACTTACAGAAGATTCAGATTATATGCATTTACGACAAAGACATTTTCTTAAAAATACTTAAATATAAACACCTTTAATGTATACAACTTTAAAGATAATATGTACAGGGCAAGCTTCTTGTAACATGTTTCTCCTTTGCCTAAACTCTGTTAATCTATCAAGTCTAAACAAAAGTCACAGTATTTCCTGTCAAGTCTTTCTTAATTTCAGTTCTTACCAATGTCCATCCCTAAAGTTTTAAAATATAAGCCTTCATTAAAACTAATCTAGGCATATAAGAATGGCTACTGTCTCCTTGAATTACAAAAGGAACAGGCCAGACGCCGTGGCAACAGAGACCCTTCCTAATGAATTTAAATAAATAAATATGAATGAATGAATAATGGAACCAACATGGTAAAGATGTTTTTTACTGATCCAAAAGGTTATTAATAATTTCCATAACTAAAATTAATTGGTAAATTATTTGGTAACTTCATTTGGATTTAACATTATGAACCTGTTGTGGTCATTAAGACACTAATGTGAATGAAAACAAGTAAATTTTATGAACTAGAAAAAAAGTGTTCAATTCTTTTTAGGCACTATGGATTACAGATTATGAGTAATTTCTATGTACTCACGTAAGGAACAGTATGAAGTTCCTCTTCTGAAACATATCATGGTCAAGTTCGTAGATCTTCTATAATAATGATATCTAAGATCAGTCCGCAAAAATAGGAATTTGTTTTTTAGCTTTGAGAGGTGCTGGTTAACTGAACGTAAAACTGCTACCAATGAGTGATAACTGTGCCTAGAAAAGGCACTGACTAACACTTCTTCTACTGTAAGTTAGCTCATTACCACTGTAAGTCACCAAGAACTTAATGCAATGAGAAAAATACAGGAAAGACCGTTTTGCCTTAACTTCTAAGGAGATCAGTGCTAAGGCTCATGTTTGACTAGGAGCAGCTTTCCTCAGCTTGGGTAATATGCCTTCCCTTCAAGCCCTATGCACACACATACTTTATTACCTGACTTTGGCACACTGGGCCACATTTCACTTATTTATCTTCTCCTAAAGGCCATTTAAAATTCTATGACAAAACAAGGAAGATCTAAGTCATAAATAAACTATGAATATACAATAGGAATTTAAAACTTTGGTAATGCAGTCTCACAAGTTATCAGAATTTCTACATGGAACCCCAAATTATTTTCAGACTACATTTATACAATGCAAAATTAATCCAAAGCATTCAAAGTTTTTGGAGAGGAAATCTGTCACTTCAAAGAAAGTGGTTGTGAACCTAGAGATACGACAAACAACTATCAACATAAATTTCTCACATTTAACGTCTAAGAAATTGTGTGGCAGCCTCACACTTTCAAAAAGGCAAAGTGTTTAAAAGTTTACAAATACCCATGTAGTGTATGTAGATTATTTAAAAATGTTATATATAGTAAATAATAAGGAATCACAGACAGATGTTTAATTAACAATACTCAGATATTTCTTAGTGAAAAATATTTTGGCCATCAAAATCAGGCAGGTAGCACGAACAACAGAGATAATGGCCATGGTCAAAGACAAAGAAGAAGAAGAAGAAGAAGAATAGCACAAATATGAAGCTAGCTGTCAAGAGAGTAAAGACAGTGATTTTTTCCCCAAGGAAAAATATTAAAATGAAAAGATGCAACACATTGTAGATTACTGTCTGTTAGTGTAGTATAATCAAATCAGACTATCACTGGAAAAGGTACTTCATAAAACAAAAATTAAGAAACAAATGTAAATCAGCGGTTTCATTTTAATTTCCCTTTTAAGTACCATTTCCTATGAAAAAAGAGATGAGTGAACCACAATGAAATTATGTGGATTCAGTTATTAATTATCACAAAATAAAACACTTAAAAATATGCATTTTGTGTACATATGCACTTCTGATAGATTCTCAACATCAGTAATCTTACCAAGTAGGATAATCCTTGGAATTTACCCCATGTGGCCGAATGCAATACTCTTGTGTGGAGGGAGTGAAAGCCACTGAGAACACTTAAGCTTTACTCTCCTACATAACTTCATTAGGGGAAGGCTGCTGATTTAGAAGTTACTGACATTCTTTCAACGTCTTACACTTTATGCAGTGCCGAATAGCCAACTTATGATAAATGAACCTGGACTAGTTTTGCTCAGCCCAGATTCTATGACAAGGTGAGTTTGCATGCTTTTTAGCAGTCAGATATGTATAGGGAGCCTATGTGACAAAATATATATAATAAGATATTGTTACACGATATATTAATATAATTTTATATAACATATAAAAATATAATCTATGCAAAATAAAATGGAGAAAACTACTTTCATTTAGAGAGCTATGCAAATAATCTTCAACATTAATAAGTAAACAATTTCTGTATTTAGTTTCATATTTTTTACAAGTGAGGTATATGAATTTAGTTTTGCATGTCTACACACATATACTCCAGCAAATGAGTACTGTTTTAATACTACTTTGCAATACTCAACACAAATATCAACTATGAAAAAATGCAAAAAAAGGTTCTAATAATTAGAAAAATGCAGACAGAATATTTTGAATAAGGAAGAAAAAATCTATAAAGCTAAAAGAAAAGGCACAGACTTTATAAATAATGAAATGGACACATGTCAACAATAAAGAAGAAACAAGGTAAACCTTTTTTGGACAAACCCAAAAAAGAAGCATATACATTCACAATGAAACTGCATACTATATAAAACCAAAAGGCAGGCATAAGCTCCTGTTAAGATGAATTTCTGGATTCAAAGGTCCACAGGGTTTAGACTCAGGTCAAAATCTCACCTTTGCTGAGATTTTTGATTTTCATATGAACAGGAAGGTAAAGTATATTGTTACATACATTTTGCATACTCACTGAAACTTATCTTCTCTATTTTACTGCAAACGAGATTCTAAGTACATAAACATGTAGTGCCCATCTGCCACACAATGAGTAAATAGTATTGACACAGCTACTCACACCTTCAGAAGTTGTTTTCTATCTCTCACTTTTGCCCTCCAATGGGAAACCGACAAAAATATTTCAATGTATGTAACAATATTCTTTATGGTCAGTGTAAAGTCTACCGAAAGTCATCACTCAAAGGCAATTCCACAAATTTTACTCACAAAAGCTGCTTCCAAAATTCTGAATTTTGAAATAAACACATTTTGTAAAGGTCACAGTTATCAGCATTTTTCAGTGTGTCATTCTTAAAAAATATATTAAACATTATACAGGGCACCAATATTTAGGCACAGACATGCCTTACGCATGAGTAAAATACAACTGTATATAATTTTCACTCATCTATGAAAATGATAATCATCTAATAAAGAACATGTATTTTCAAAATTTTTTATTAATGGTGCCATAAGACACGCAGTAATTATAACCCGGACCTACATTTCACAATAGTAGGCATTTTTATAGCTGGCTAGTGTTAGAGAAATAGTATATAATAAACCCAGGGCAAAATTTTTCTCCTATTGAAGTCAAGTGGTACAGAGAGACACGAGGTTGCAATAACTATCTGTTTAACACCATATTAGAATCTGAAACTCATTGAGATACAAATAAAGGAAACATTTAATTAAGAACCACATTTCCATATTGAATTTTACATGATCACATGCCAAGACCTTATTCATTTAAGTTACCAATAACGTGTTTCTGTAATTCTCTTCTAGTAGTATACATAATCTAGAAAAAAATGTACTCTTTTATCCTCCGGTAGTTAAAAAAAGAAGAGAGTGTCTTAAGATAGTTATTACCTGCTGTGCATCTGCCTCAGGTGGCCCTCTGGCACTGCCATAAATCTCATCTCTGTTGCAATGAAAGGACTCCATATAAATTGAAATCTGTAAGTGTGATCACTAGACTGAAGGGTGTGGGAAGAATTGCTAATCAGATGTGCATGTGTGTGTATGCGACAGATGCTAAAATTAGGTCATCTTTAAAAATTTGTACCAAACTATAAATTTATTGAGTACCTATAATATTCCTGGCATGGTATTAGGACCTCAGATATAAAAACAAATACGGCACAGTATCTCTATCCTAAAGGAGCTCAAGTCCAATGAGAGAGATGGACAAAAAAAAAAGGCCACCAAAAAACTACTGGTTATTAACAGAAATGTATAGAGTATGATGAGAGTAAGAAGAAGGAACTCCAATAACCTGGAGAGGTCAGAAAACTGTTTGAAGTGGAAAAAACACTTAAGCTGTCTGGAGGAACCAATGGGAGCTAGCCAGATGAATGGGAACAGTTTGGGAGAAGACACAGTCATGTGTCCCACATGACTGGAGTGAAGAGAGGGCATGAAGCCACAGCAATAAACAAGACCAAAAGAGCCACACAGACTAGGACCTGAGCTTTCAACAATGGCCCACTTACTATGTGCAAGCATTGCAGAGGATACGAAAAACACATACTCCTCATTGTTTTCTAAGGACATGCTGGCAGACCTCTGTTTTGAAGGAGGCCTTCAATTCATGTGTGAAATCTCAGTAAGCTCTTTAATTTCCCTTAGTCTGACTCCTAGATCCACTTACTACTATAGCTCTTGACTCTGCAGCGCTTCATGACACAAAGTATCTGTAGAACAGATGCCTTACAAAGAATAATCAAACTCAGTGTGAACTAACTGTCATCCAATCCTCAGTGAGTGACAGACTTTTTATGGAGAATCGTCTGAAGGACATGCAGTCTATCCATACCTTTAGAGTTGAGACACTCTAAATCCATATAGAGTCTGAGTGTTTTGAGCTTTTATGAAACTGCTCTTTCTCATGTAATGGAATGTGTTTATTCCATTAGCCAACATGGACAACCATGATGAGGCTATGTGGAGTAGTTCTAAAAAGTTCATTATATTTCCCATAAGGATGCTGTTCAGGATCTTGGTCATGAAATGTACAATGTGCTCTTTGTGAAGAGCCATGGGAGATATTTCAAGTCTTTCAAAAATGCTTCTTCTAATCATCTGGCTTGCTTTGATCTTATAAACACTGTCAATAATACTTCGGTTTCCTTGTATAAAAGGTACAGAAAGCTCAGGGACAATGTTTGGACTCACATTATAAAGAAATGTAGAAACTTATAACATGTTTTGTAATGTAACTTCACATCTAGTTTTTAAAAAATTTACCCCTATTTTCCCTTACCTTGATTTCTTCTCTTACTTTTGGTGCTGCTATTATTATTATTATTATTATTTTTTTGAGACAGAGTCTTGGCTCTGTTACCCAGGCTGGAGTATAGTGGTGCAATCTCAGCTCACTGCAACCTCCACCTCCCAGGTTCAAGCGATTCCCGTGCCTCAGCCTCCCGAATATCTGGGATTAAGAGGTGTGTGCCACAATGCTTGGCTAATTTTTGTATTTTTAGTAGAGATGGGGTTTCGCCATCTTGACCAGGCTGGGGCACTGCTATTATTATATGATACAAATTTATGTTAGCCATTTTAAATCTTTATTGGAACACGGTATAAAATTACATTGACCAATTAGTTGATAGGCTCAAAAAATTTGAAGGGTATCTATTATATGCCAGGCCCTGTGCTGAAGGCTTGAGAAAAAACAGTGAAGATAAACAACTAAACAAGTGATACTATCGTAAGAAAAATTTACATATAGCTAGTAGGAAAAGCATTCATATAGGGAATATAAAGCAAGGTACCCAACAAAGCCAAAGAAAATCAGGAAGGCTTCCTGGATGAACTGTTATCTAAGGTGACATCTTAAGAGGATACCGTGGGGAAGGCTCAGCACACTGTGCAATCTGGGAAAGAAGTGTGGTTCAGTAAGGCTAGAACAAATGGTACAACTAGGGAGACAGGAGATACAGCCAGAGAGGTAGGTCATAGAAGACCTGGGTAAATCATGTTAGAGTAGATTTAACCTTGGAATTCTATGAGACCTTACTCCAGTGCCTGGATACCTATCTCAGTGTGATGCCACCCTCATTTAGAAAAAGGCTTGACTCTCTGGCTACAAAGTGGAGAAAGGACTGGTTAAGTCAAGACCAGAGCTAGAAAGTCCAGCTGAGCAGCTGTATGATAATTCACGGAACATACAATGAAGGCCCAGACCAGTATGGCACTGCAAATGAAAAGAATTAATTTGAGAGATCCTTAAGGGGTAGAATCAAAAGGCCTTGTTTGGGATTTCACAGCATGTGAAAAGCAGAGGGGGGCGAGCCAACAATGACTCCCAGGTTTCTGGCTTGCACAACAGTTTCTTCTTTATTAATTTTCCAATTTTTAACAGTAAGTACATTCTGTTTTTACAATTAAAAACCTATTATCTATTTTTAATAAAAAATGAACCAGTGTTGAGAAAATCAAGTCATCAAGCTATTTCTGCAATTTGATGGCAAAAAGAAAGAAAATGATCGAACCACAATTTTTTTTTCCTCTTTCAACCCAGGCTCTGCCAGAGAATGAAATCACAATTTGAAAGGACAGATAGTTTGAATGTCATTTTTTTTTTTTTAAGATTAGAGAAATGGAGGAGGAACTGGTAAAGGCAGGAATCAGAAAAATAAAAGAGGCTTACAAAAAGAAAATCCTTTATATATATTTTTTCATTTAAACAGAACTCACAGTAGAGCCAAGGATATCAGGGAGAAATCTTGGAAATAGAAAAAAAAAAAACTTACAAAGAATAATTTTTTTTAGCATTTGAAAAACTGTAAGCTTATTATACAATGGAAAGAACATGAGCACTGGAATCAAAAAGACTTGAGTTTAAAGTTCCTCTGCTCAGCAGCAGTATGACCCTGTGAAAGTTGCTAAACGGAGCCAGGCTCCACAGGTGCAGCACAAAGCAAACTACCACCTAGCTTAGGTAGGAGAATTAGGGGATACGTATGAATGGTGAAAGAAGTAGCTATGAGTCTAGGTCCCCATCACCAGATTGATTCAATAGGTCTGAGCTTGGACCTCAGTATCTGTATTTTTAAAAAGCTCTATGGTTGATTCTACTGCATGGGCAAGGTAAAGAATGCACACAACTCAATACCTGGTACATAAGAAGAACCTGATAAGTGTTAGATGGTTGTTTTTAAGTACATAGATAGGGCTTCTATCCTTTTTCATTAAGGCAATCATGACTTTTTTCACTAAACACAAGAAGATCCGTCCTAAATGAGCAGCTCAGATTTTTCGCTGGAGGGAAAGAGGGCGAGGTGGGCAGTGACTAAAAGGAACAAAGAAACAATATGAGTTCCCTTTATGGTCTAAAGCGATGCCATGGCATTTGAAAATTCAACATGAAGAGACATCAAAGGTCTCTGACATGCGGTCATGCATACTTCTCCTGAGGCAAATTTGAATAATTTCTGCTTCATGATGTGCAGGTCACCAGGTCACTTAGGTGATCCAGGTGCTTATCCACTCATCAGTGTACAAATCTCATTTAGGTTTTGTTGCACTCTATCATGTTCCCTGTAAAATGGCCTCAAAAGAAAGTCAGCTACTAATCTACAAAAATATTTCCAAAATTGAGGAAACGGAAATTGTCTCAGAAAATATTCTAGCAAATGTCAAAAGTCTACTGTACAACCACATCTTATTTAACATAACGGAAGGTCTTATCCAATTTCGTAGTTTCCAGCAATAAAAGGCTGTATGAAAAGGTCAGAGTGCATGATATATAATGCACCCAATATTTCAATAATTTGTCTGTCTTTCTTCCTTGCCTCCTAAAACATGCTAGCTGTTCAAAAGGGTTAACTGAAATGCCACCCTGGGAGAGGCTTGCTATTATAAATGCAATGTGAGCCAGAGATGGGTTTCTGTTGGTCAGCTTTAGTCCTCCACTGTAGGCAATAGACAGACTGGACTGTTAGCTAGTTGTGCAGTAAGCAAAAATCTAAGAAATTAAAATAGTCGAACAATGCTACTGAAGACTAAGCTGTCTATGATTGGTATATTGCTTTTATTTCCTAGGTAGCTATCAACTTTCTCAGAGCACATGAGAACTATTGTAGACAAACATGAGCGTCCCACAAACAAGACTATTGACACTATATATGTAACCTGCACGTTAAGTCAGCAATTCTCTCTCCCTGAATACAAACCGAAGAATTTGGTTCAGGTGTGCTGATCCAAATTACCTAGTGGGAATTTAATTTCTATTTTGTGGTTAACCCTGTATCCCCCTAGAGTAATAGTGGAAAGATTACATCCTTCATTCCTTTATATTTAGAATTTAAGCATATGAGCTAAGTATGGATTGAAATATAAACTGCTTTCTTTGAATTCAAAAACAAGTATTTCAAACCTAAAACTCAAATAAATCTATATGATGATCTCAAGTCTTAATAATACATGAGCTTAAAAAAAAGAAAGCCAGGCTGGGCCCCTGAGTCTTAGATTCCCATTCTAAAAGAAACTCTGGACTAGATGACCTCTAAGATCCTCCTCACCTCCGATCACTAATGAAACTTTTTCTCTCTTTATTCACTTGAACCCCCAGAAATGAGAGTTGCCCTCAACTCCCCAACTGATGCCTCCTTAGCCTGTTCCTGCTCTGCTCCCCCGTTATCTCAGGCAGCATCACAACCACCTGCCTGGTGACTACCATCTCTCCGTGTTCTGGCCATTTAGCCTCTTTTTAAATTCTTTTCCTATTTAACTCTTTCTTAAAGAAAATATTCCAGCTCACTAGTGTTAGAAAGGTGCTTAATGATCTGGAGATTTTGTTAACTAAAATCATACTATAAATACAAGCAGCAACTAGTTACAGTAGAAAGAACAAGAGCTATTCAGTTAGACAAACTGTATTCCAATAATTTTGATGAGGTTCTTTACCTCAATTTCTGCTTCAGTTTTGCACAATGAGATAAATATTTATAACTACCACGTACAGTTGTTGTGAAGATGAATTGATCATAGGCATAAAACACATAGCATAATGCCAGGTACCTAGTAAATGCTCAGTTAACGTTAGCTGCTATACTATTATAGTTATCCTCATCATATTTTTTATTTTTATTATTATAGTATACAAGTCCCATTTTATGTTTCTAACAAATAAAATCATCTAACTGTTGTTTTCTAACTGAAATAAGTGGAATCATCTATGTTTCTTTTTACTGATACAGGAGGGATGTTGGGGAGACCAGCTGTCACAACTGGCAGGAAAAATTACATACTGTGGTTGTTGACTAGTGTCTGGAGTGATGACTAATACACATTAACCAAAGTTATAAATCAGTTTGCTACTAAAATATTTTCCAGATTTCAAAAGAGAGCTCTATAGATTGTTCTATGATGTCAGAAATACCTTTAAAGAAATCATTAAATACTGTAAAATAGAAAAACATTGTTGAATGAGAAGGGTGAGTCTAAGTTACATGCCATAGTAAATGGTATCAAATTAAGAAAAAAAAAGCATCACTGCTTGAATGTCTTCGTGCCTCTCCACCCCATTCCACAGGCATGAAGAACTGTATTCTCCATGAACTTCTATGGGTAGATGGGCACTCACTAATCACATACAACATGAATGTCAAGTCCACAAGTCCATGTTATATTAGTTGTAATCACAGAATTGCAAAAGCAAACCAAAGTAATATGAATAACATTTTTGGTTTACCATACCATGTGATTTTGAATTGATTGTGAACCTTTCTTTAAATCATGGGTACTTGGTTATAAATATGCTTCATCTTGGCAGGTTATACTTTTTATCTTAAAGTATATTAAATCCTAAAGAGAACAACAGTGATGCCATTTAGGGAAAGAAGAACTTCATACCTTTTCTTACATAATGGTTAAAGACTTTTCATGTTATGCACAGCATTTTATGAAAATATATCAGTTACCAGATGAAGGTGACATTTGTCACAGAGATCACCATTACACAATATGGCTTACTGGAAATCAGAGTGAAGAGCAGAAATGTGCAAACACACTTCTGTTAGGTGACTGTGGGCTTTGAACTGTTATAAAATTAACACTTCAGTATGTTTCCGAATAGTTACCTTTTCTTCATATATGTGTTATTTGTATGTACAAATGTGTATAAATATATAAACTTGCAAATATGCAGAACTATAATTAAAAAGTACAATTGGTTTTTATTTACATCAAAACCTAAGCATTTAAATGGGTGCGATATCATCAATGGAATCACTTTCTGCTCATATATGCCCCTGAATAGACACAGTTTGAAAGAAGTGTGATATGAGCCACAAATTAGGAAGCAGAAGAAGGTTCTATCCCTGACTCAAGTAACCTGTGAAAATGTACTTACTGCACTGGATGCCAGTTCTATTAAACTATAAAATAGTAGAGGTAGTGGCACTTGCCTTCCTACCAACCAGTTACTTGGTGGACTGAGTGAAATAATTAAAGTAAAATTATTTTTCAGATCGTTATATTTCTTTATAGCTTAAAATAGTAAGAGAATGATATATTCTTAAACCCTAAGAGCCAAACATATGGTTAGTTTAAGTGATAAGATTTTTTTTCTCTCTTTTTTTTTTTTTTTTTTGCTATTCATGATTACTAGAGAAATGGATTAAGTGATAAGATACTCTTAAGACATTTTTGGCCGGGCGCCGTGGCTCACGCCTGTAATTCCAGCACTTTGGGAGGCCGAGGCTGGTGGATCACGAGGTCAGGAGATCGAGACCATCCTGGCTAACATGTTGAAACCCCCTCTCTACTGAAAATACAAAAAATTAGCTGGGCGTGGTGGTGGGCACCTGTAGTCCCAGCTACTTGGGAGGCTGAGGCAGGGGAATGGCGGGAACCTGGGAGGCAGAGCTTGCAGTGAGCCGAGATAGCACCACTGCACTCCAACCTGGGCAACAGAGCAAGACTCCATCTCAAAAAAAAAAAAAAAAAAAAAAAAAAGACATTTTTGCCACTTGGAGAAATATCCTAAAATGGAATTATAGCCTAACTCTCTATATACAAACACATATATATATGTAATATAGAGTTATGTCTGTTCCAAAAAAGGGGAAAGAATTTTTTACAGAGATCTCTTCTATATCTCTAACAAATACATGGCAAAACATTTTAGTACATAGGCCAACTTGGAATAAAAATACAATATCTCATTTCTTGAGACCAAGTAGTAAAAAAATCCTTTACAAACTCTAAAGGGCTATATATAAAGCTTAGCAATTTTTGCCACTTTTATTAAAAAGTACATTTTGAAATGGGTGCTTACCTTCTCTTAGACGGTCTACCACAAAAGTAAAGCCTGTAGTTCTTGGATGTAAAACATATTCATATTTCTGAAGTCCATTTTTTTCAGCAAATGCATTACTTCGAGACTTGCTGTTTTCTAAACAAAACAATGGACCATTATAAATCATAAACTAAAGGGAAACAAACAAGGTAAGGAAAGAAGTGCAGAATTTTTTTTTGATAAAAAATAGCTGTTAATTATTCTATAATTACTGAATACTGAGTCAAATGAGAAGATACAAACATTGCAGATGGTCCATTATCAAGATCGCAGACCTACTTATGTAACCAGACCCAGGTTTGGCCATTTGCTGCTCGAAAGCCAAACACAAGAGGCCAAGTTTGGTGGGAGGGAAAGCAGGTTTTAAACAGAGAGCCAGCAAACTGAGAAGATAGTGAACTAGTGTTCTAAAGTCCCATCTTAAGTTTTAAAATTTATCATAGTGTTTTTAAAAGGAAACTTGCTATAGGAGATGTTTGAATGGCACAGGGTTGTGTGTCTTGTTCCGATGGCTATCTTGGGTAACTGGCCATCCGGAGGTCCACTTGGCATTACTTTGACTTCAGCCTGATGGTAGCGGACTAACTGTTCATGATTCCCCCAAGTGGGAGGGTTCCACAGGGCCTCCATGCCTGGTTTGTTTCAAAATTAGCCCCTGGAATTTCTAAGCAAGCATATAGTAGATAAGCATACATGGTGCAAGGAAGTGTCTAGTGGAAACAGAAGGAAAACAGAGTTTCAAAGTACATTTCGAGGCTATATTCTAAGACTAAAGAAAAAAAGTGTTAAAATGCATTTCAAAGCTGAGATGCTCGGTTATACTTACTGAAATTTAAAAAAATTATAACAAAGGCATAAATAGATTTTTATACATTTTCTGAAATTCATATTCATATCTTTTAATTTGTTTAAAAGATTTCATAAAAGTCAACATTCAATGAAAATTAAAATGCTAATAACTAAATTTTTTATAAAACAATCCCTATATAACAAAACTGAAATATTAAAATATAAAATGCTAATAAAATAAAACAAAGACACTAACAAAATACAATGACCTAGACATCCAGAAGAAATAACTAGCAATCAAATATATCAGATAAACATTCTTTAAAACCCAATAATTTAGGCCTTCAACGTAAACTGAAATATCTGCCTTGCTCAGGCACAGAGTATGCTAATATTACTAACCCAAACCGCTCCATAACAAAATGGGCATATGATTAGCACATCATGTACAAATATCTGAACATGGTTTGGCTGAATATAGTTACGGAGTCAAGTACATGTTCCAGTTGTTGGCAAAACCTTCTTTTTCCATTCCATGAGGTAACTTTACAAGTTCCAAGAAGAACCAAACCCATTATTCAGCAAATACATTTGGAAAAAGTAAAGTGTTCAGAAATTTGGCCTCAACTGCTGGGAGAGATCATGAAATACTTTCTGATGACAGCAGATGTTAGAACCCGCAATCCTCAGCTGCATTCCGAAATTTATAAACTATTATTCCAAGTCACAAGAAAAATATCTATATCGACACAACTTTACTAGGAGTAAATTTAAGATCACGGAGTCCTCAAAGTCTCCAAAAACCATAGACGCCTTCCACAACACTGAAATATTCAAAGAACACTCCTATAGAAGGTGTTACATCATTTTATGATAAAGGAATTGAGCCAGGCAAGTCAAAAGTAAAGGCCCTACACATGAAGAGTAGTAAGTTCCTCTCATATTCATTTGAGGATATCCTGGGCATGGGGCTACAAAACAATATTTATATTATAGACAGCTGACAGGACCTTAAATGGGATTAGGAATCCCACAGACACCACAAAGATGAGTAGTAATTACCCTTTAGTTTGGTCTTTCAGTTTATAAAACTCTGGGGATTCTGAAAGCAAAACTGAACTGTTGTAGAATGTGAGTACAAGTATAAACAGCTCTAAAACAAACAGTCACAATGTGGGACGGTAAAAATGATCAGAAATACAGAGAGATTAGAGATGCAGACTTTTCCATCTACCCCCTACTTCATCTACTCATCCCCAGACTCCGTTATTGCACTAGCATCCCACTTTCTGACCACAGCCTCCTGTCTTGTCATGTTACTCCCTGTAACTCTCCCACTCCTACACTCCTTCCACCCATGGGACTACTAGCAGCTATTCTCAAACCAGCTGGGCATGTTCCCACCTCAGGATCTATCTGTGCAGTTGCTGCTCCTCCCTTCACCCAGAATGCCTTTCACCCATACAGCTGCATGGTTTTCTGCTTTGTTCATTTAGTCCCTACTTAAATAGAAACTTAACAGAGAGGCTTTCCCTAACCACCTTAAACAAAACAGCACCCTACACCCCTTCTATGACTCTCTCTCTCCTTATCCTGCCTTATTTTTCTGCATAGCACTTATGACTGACATATTTTTATTAACTTATTAGTTTATCATCTGTCTTTCCTCACAGAACGTAAACTTCACGAAAGTAGGGATAAAGATCCAGGCACTCATATACGTATTAAAAAGAATAAGTTTTATGTATATAGGTGTTATGTTATATGCAATAACATAATTGTTAGAATCTTTCCAAATCAGGGAAATGGAACTCAAAATTATCATATACTAATTGTGATGGCTAATTTTATATGTCAACTTTAATAGGCCATGATACTCAGGTATCTCGTCAAATATTATTCTAGATGTTTCTGGGAAGGTATTTTTTAGAAGAGACTACTATTTAAATTAGTAGACTGAGTACAGCAGATGACCCTCCACAATGGGAGTAGGCCCCATCAAATCAGGTGAATGAAGACCTTAACAGAAGAAGACAGAAGTGCCCTCCTCTCCCCAAAAAGGAAGAAAGAATTCTGCCTCTAGACTGCCTTTGGCCTTGAACTTCAACTACTTCCTGGGATCTCCACTCTGCCACCCTACCCTACAGATCGTGGACTTACCAAACCTCCACAACTGTAAGAGCCAATTCCTTAAAATAAATCTCAACCTCTTTCTATATATACACATCCTACTGGTTCTCTTTCTCTAGAGAACCCTAACTAATATGCCAATACAATATAGAACTCCCTAAGCCAAGAATAACGAAGACATATGTATGGGTGCACATATGTCTGTGTGTGACCAAATGACTCAAAAGAAATGGACCAAAATTAAAATAGTGTTCACTTATGGGCAGTGGGATTATAGCAAGTTTTGTGCATACTTCTATGTTTCCAAATTTTCCCAAATTAACATATATTGCTTCCATTAAAAAGTTATAACCAACAATAAAATATGAAGATAGAATATATGTAAAGTTAGATTTAAATGCACTAATTTAAATGTACATGCAAGCTAGATTCAGAACTTAAATTATAAAACAGTATCACTGGGCTGAAAAACCCAGTTTAAGGTTAAGTATGGTAGTAACTAAACACCTTTTAATTAACAGATACTTTTTCCAAACTGGAGATATTTTGTTAGCCTATTTTTTAAAATGATTTTTTACCAACTCAATAAAATTATCTGTATTATACTGTTAAAAAAATGTTTAAAAGCTTCAGGATCAGTCTGTTTTTTCTCCTTGGCAAAGTCTAGCTTCAAAGGTAAACATCATTTGCATTTAAAATATATATGCAACTACATCATGTAATGGTAAGCACTATGGACTCCAAAATTATGCAACTAGATGGAGAGTTCATCACCTACAAAAAGAAACCTGAGAACAAATACAGAATGAAAAAAGTTTTACATATACATTTTATGACTCTGAAGGTCTAATGTATGAACATATTAACACTAATGTAGCAGTAACATATGACCTTTCTTTCATTAGTTTTTATTTACCAAATAACTTTCAAAGTTGGCATTCTTTGGTGTACATTTTCGCATTCACAAATATAAACCTATCATTTCAGTGAATGGCTTTCTATACTCTATATTTATTAAATAAAGCTGATATTTCAATATCAAAATTTAGGTATTATACATTCTAAATATTATAAAATTTAAATATGGCCACCTGTCACTTATAATTTCCTAATGATAATTTAGTTTTGGAAATCAACTTACAACTTACAATAATATATTTTCAAGCTTCAACAAGCAGCCATTATTATCCTCAGTATTATCCTCTGTGATCCAACCACTTCTAGAATCTCAACTGTAAAAAATCAAAAATATACTACACAGTTGGCATACATTTTAGAGATCTCACTAGTATAAAAAAAGTGCCACCGTTCATTTAGCTCAGTTCCATCTGCAATAGATGTGTCAAAGATCTCTTCATTGCTACCTATAGTAAATCCTAAAATACCTTAATTTCCCTTAACAACCTATTATGGCTCAGTCACCTATTCACTTGCTTAAATATGTATGTAATGTCTATTTTTCATCTTGAACTCTCTTTTGTAATAATGAGTTCCATAAATTATTATGTGCACAGTGTGAATAGTATGTTCATTTACCTGTTCTCCTCTCTTAAATTCCAAGGGTTGCCCTTCTTAGTCTATTACCAAAAATTTGAAAGTTAAGTTCATGTTCTACCTGCCCATACTACTTCAGATTTTAGACTTCAGTTCTCTCCTGCTTCAGCCTGTCTTCCCTTACACAGCAGAGCTGTAAGATCCACTGAATCCTTCTCAAATTCTGCTGTATTTCTCTTGAAGTTATCGGGACTATCAAAAGTAAATTTTAGTCTTTTGAGTCCAAAGATTCTACAGAAATACTTTCTGTCTAAGCTATGCCCCCACCGTCACCCCTCCCAGTATCAACCAGAGCAGTTCTGCTTTTATCCATCTTATTATCTAACATCCTTGATAGAAGGCTTCATCTGCAAAAATAATCCATGGTTTAAAAAGTGTGAAAACTACTGATTTAGTAAGGACGACAGACTGTTGAGTATTTTGTTTTCAGTCTTTTTAAGACTTTCTTGAAATCCATTGGCAATTCCTGGCCTATATGGTTTAAAATCTGGTAGCCAGGTGTGGTGGTAGTATCTGGTGTAGTCCCAGATACTATAAGCTTGAGCCCAGGAGTTCAAGGCTGTAGTGAACCACGATCATGCCACTGCACTCCAGCCTAGGCGACAGGCTCAAAAAAGAAAAAAAAAAAGTTTAATATTTAGGAAGGCCAAAAAGTTATAAAAATGTCTTCCTGTGTCCTTGCTACAACTCAATGATGGCTGAGTTTTCTTGAAGAAGGGCAAAGCTATTCCTGCTTGTAGCAAGGATAGGGCTTAAATATCAGGAGAAAGGTAACCTATTAACGTAAATCAACAATAACTGAAATTAGTTACTATCAGATCTTTTTCTTATGAGGAAGACGCTGAGGAGGAGGAAGGGTCTAATGGATAAATAAATACCTTAGAAGAGGATAAGATAATATAAACAACAGGTAGGGGAGGATAAACATTAACCTAAAACATGATTTTAAAATTACACTTACATAAAGATAAAAGCCTGATATTTTAAAATATATTCTGAGGCTTAAAATATAAAGTTCAAAGATGGCAAGTATGAATAATATGACCACTTGGAGTTGCCTACTATAAATTCAATGGGCTAGAAACCAAGAGTTCTGAGTCCTGACATGCTATTGATTAACTGAGTTACCTTAGGGATGAGCCATTAATTTTTTTTGTTTTGTTTTGTTTTGTTTTTTTGAGATGAAGTCTCGCTATGTAGCTCAGGCTGGTCTCAAACTTCTGGACTCAATCCATCTTCCAGTCTCAGCCTCCTGAGTAGCTAGGATTCCAGGGATGGACCACCACACCTGGAAGAGCCCTTATTCTTGTTGGTGTTCAGTTACTTCATCTGAGAAATGAGAAGTTTAGACTACATGATTTCTAACTTTGCCAAACCCAGGCTACCTTACCTGTGAGATCAGTCCCTTCTGGGAATATGAGGAGTTGAAGTGGTTCGTGAATATCACAAAAGTAATCAATCATGTCTTCGAAATGGCTCTTGTCATCCTTCCATTTCCTATGAATGAAGATATAGGCAGCAGCCTGCATGGCCCAACCTAGAATCAATTTAACAATAAAATTTACCTATAATTTTATTGCCAATATCCACGTATTATTGAATACAATATTTCAGTTTTCTGGTTTTACTATATATTATTTATTATCGTAAACATTTCATGATATAGCATAAATTCAGCACTGATCTTGGGTTAAATAACTAACATATATATAAGAGAATATCCTAAAAGAGATTTGGTAATCCTGAGGTTTGCAAAATTCTCAAAATTATCTTTTCAAGCGAAAACTAGCTATTAAAATATTAAGGAAAGAATTTTTCCCTAGTATTTATCACTAACTTATCCAAAATTTTAACAATCCTAACTAAACAGATATTTTAACCAAGATATCTACAGGAGATAAAAGAATGTGTGCTGACAGCTTACAGAGCAGTAAGCAAAAGACTGTCGTCAAGTATATAAGCATTCTCTTTAATATTTCCCTTCTGATACTACTCAAGTCTCTAAATCCAACTGCTATTTTCAATGTTAGCCACTTTCTATGTCATTGAAAAGAAAAGGGAAATTGTGCAATGGTACTAAACACATTAATCAGAGTGTACACTATGACTACATTCCTTTTCTCTAGGGCAAATCACCCTTGCTCTTTGAAGAGGGAGCCCTAGATGTGCCATGTTTTAGATGACCAGCCATCTCCCCGGCCACAATGACCAGACTACTACAGTAGATACCTAACTGAGGCAATCAATCCAATAGTCTGTCCAATAGCCCACAAAGCATGAAGAGCTTGGACAAACACAGTAAATACCTAGGCCAACCAAATGTTCCCCCTCAGAAATTTCACCTAGGACCACAGAGAAACCAGACAAGTTGGTAGGATACAGTCAAATGGACAGACCAAAGAGCAGAGGGGCTGAGGCAGGATAAAAATAGCATACAAGAGGCCACGTGTGGTGGCTCATGCCTGTAATCCCAGCACTTTGGGAGGCTGAGGCGGGTGAATCACCTGAGGTCAGGAGTTCAAGACCAGCCTGGCCAACATGGTGAAACCCTATCTCTACTAAAAATACAAAAAATTAGCCAGGCGTGGTGGCAGGTGCCTGTAATTCCAGCTACTCAGGAGGCTGAGGCAGGAGAATCGCTTGAACCCGGGAGGCAGAGGTTGCAGTAAGCTGAGGTTGCACCATTGCACTCCAGCCTGGGCAACAAGAGTGAAACTCCATCTCAAAAAGAATAAATAAAAGCATATGAGAGTGAAGGGCAAAAGCCCCCTGAAGCTGACTATGATTCATAACAAAAGACAGTTTTAATCTCCACAAGTCCTAGCCAGTCTACGGATCCACCTCTTGGATATCCATGAGAATCCACCTCTTGGATATCCATAAGAATCCACCTCTCTTCCTGCCATGCAGGAATAGAGGAATAATAAACTCTTATTATTTCAGCTGGCAGTTCCTTGCAAACAAAGAACGTAACTAAGACAACAGCTATCATCATTTGGTAAATACAGCAGAACCCTGATAATACATATACATAATCATTAAATTATTTACCAGTGATTAAATACACACATAGCCGGGCATGGTGGCTCATGCCTGTAATCCCAGCAATTTGGGAGGCCGAGGCTATGGATCACCTGAGGTCAGCAGTTCAAGACCAGCCTGGCCAACATGGTGAAACCCCATCTCTACAAAAATACAAAAATTAGCCAGGCATGATGGCAGCTGCCTGTAATCCCAGCTACTCGGGAGGCTGAGCGGGGAGAACTGCTTGAACCTGGGAGGCAGAGGGTGCAGTGAGCTGAGATCGTACCACTGCACTTCAGCCACACAACAACATAGTTGGGCAATGGAGCAAGACTCCGTGTCAAAATAAATAAATAATACACACACACACACACACACACACACACACACACACACCACACTTTATTTGGCCTGGGTAAGTCCAAACTAGAATACTGTATTTTACATATATAAATAAGCATGTACAAAAAAATTCACTTCAGTGTATAAGTCTTGCTGATAAGCATCCAGTTACTAGTCACTATAATGTCAGTCTCATCCACCAGTATTGGACATGACCGCACACTGCCTGCTCCCACACATCTGTCCTTCATCTGAGGACACTTAGGCCCACAGAGCAGTGTGTGTAAGTAGTATAGCTCTGGAGTGAAACCACTACAAGCCAGCTGTTCACCCTTCAGACTCAAATATAAAATGAGCACAATGCAACAGTATTTACCTGAGGGGGATTGATGAGAGAAACAAATAAGATTATTTAGCACAGAGTGTTCAATGGGTAGCTATTATTAATTAACAAGTTACAATAATATCAAGAATATTACATCAAGGATTGTAAAATGTAACAAAAGAGTTCCTATTCACAACAGCAAAACCAAAATGTGCAGAAATAAACCTAATTAACTTGCAAGAGCCACATGAAGACAATTACTTAACTAGAAACAGATGAAGAGATTATACAATGTTTTTGAACTCAACCAGTGATGCCAATGATCTCAACCAGTGATGCCAATTTCAATAGCATGAGGGTGTGTGAGAATTTGGCTGACAAAGACAAAAATTAAATAAAGCTATAGATTATAATAATAAAAAGGTGAGAATATTCAAGATAACTTTGCAACAGAATAATAAGCAGGAAAGACATGAACCATTAAACAAGTGTATCATGAAGCAACAATGATTAAATCAAAAGTACACCTGCAAAAATAGGTGAATGGAAATGAATGCAAGACTTAGATAAAAGTCCTTGAATATGTTAAGGATTTGGTATACAATAATGACAGAATTTCAGATAAGTGGGTAATGACTGAGTTGGTGTTTTTTAAACATTTTTATAGAGGTATAACTTACAGTGAAGTGTGCAGACAGTAAGTATATATAGGTATAGAGCTTAATAAATTGTCACATATACATATATGCCTATCACCCAATTAAGATATTGAACATTTCTAAAATACTCAAATGCTTCCATGTGTCCCATTTCCAGTCAATACTTCCCCTCCCAAAAGAAAACCAATACTCCAACTTCTAACACCACAAATCATGTAAGTAGAATCACACAGTATATATTCTTATGTATTTTGCTTCTTATGCTCAATATTTTGTCTACGAGATTCATCTATGTTGTGTGGCAGTATTTTCTTCTTTGCAATGCCAGTATCAATATAACTGCTGGTGTCAATTATATAAATATACCACTGTAGACCAATATACAGTTTATTTATACTTCTTATGAAGATTCCTTGTCTATTAGGAATAAAGTTAATATAGATAATCTTGTACCTGTCTTTCGTTAAACCTGAGCACCCATTTCTGCTAAGTAGATAACCAGCAGTGAAACTGCTGCCTCATAGGGTTTATGTCTGTTCAGCTTCAGTAGATAGCACCAGTTCTTCAAAGTGATTATACCAATTGACACTCCCACTGGAAATGTATGATCATTCAGATTGCTCTATCTATATTTTCCCCGACACTTAATCTTAGGAGTTCTTTTCATTTTAGCCATTAGAATTCATGTGTAGTAGTTCTGATTCACATTTCCTATACAATAATGCTGGACACCTTTTTTTTTTTTTTTTTTGAGACGAAGTCTTGCTCTGTCACCCAAGCTGGAGTGCAGTGGTGTGATCTCGGCTCACTGCAACCTCCGTCTCCTGGGTTCAAGCAATTCTCCAGCCTCAGCCTCCAGAGTAGCTGGGACTACAGGCACAGGCCACCATGCCCGGCTAATTTTTGTATTTTTAGTAGAGACGGGGTTTTGCCATGTTGGCCAGGCTGGTCTCAAACTCCTGACCTCAGGTGATCCACCTGCTTAGGCCTCCCAAAGTGCTGGGATTACAGGCATGAGCCACCACACCTGGCCAAATGAGCACCTTTTTATATTCAAATTAGTCGTTCAGATTTCTTCATTGTAAAGTACCTCTTACAAACCTTTTGTGTATTTTTTTAATTGATTTGTCTTTTTCTTAGTTTTTAGGATATAAAGTCCATCAGGTATAAACACAGACACACACATACACATACACAGAATATAAATATATACTCTTCTCCATGTACTTGGTGTTTTCTGTGTTCCGCTTAAGGAATCTCTGCCTATTCCAAACTCATTAGGACGTTATTCCATGTGTTCTTCTATTAGCTTTACTGTTTTAACTTTCACTAGTTCATGATTGATACATTTCAAGTGAATTTTTGTGGATTATGTGAAGCAGAGGTTAAAACTGTTTGTTTTCTGAATGGATAGTCAATTGACCAGTGGCAATTATTCGAAAGGCCAAGAGATTATTAATTTAAATAAAACATTTTAAAAGCATTATAAAAGAAATACATGTACTATAAAAAAAGTCAAATAATACAAATTTAAGTAGACTAAAACATAAAAATACTCCTTTATCACCACTTCCCTCAATCCTACTCTACCAGTCATAATCTCTTATTTGTAATCATGATTAAAAATTTGATGTGGGCAGGGCACAGTGGCTCATGCCTGTAATCCCAGCACTTTGGGAGGCCGAGGCAGGTGGATCACCTGAGGTCAGGAGTTCGAGACCAGCCTGGCCAACATGGTGAAACCCCGTCTCTACTAAAAATATATAAATTAGCCAGGCATGGTGGTGCATGCCTGTAATCCCAGCTTCTCAGGAGGCTGAGGCAGGAGAATCACTTGAACCTGGGAGGCAGAGGTTGCAGTGAGCCAAGATTGTGCCACTGCACTCCAGGCTGGGCGACAAAAGTGAAACTTTGCCTCAAAAAAAAAAAAAAATTGATGTGAATTTTTCCACTCCTTGAAAATTTGTTACATACATGATTGGTGCTTTTAAAAAACATGTTAGTTCCAGTTAAGACTGGTCATACACACACACACACACACACACACACACACACACACACACACACGATCATACCTTCTACACTGTCCTACAATGTGTTTATTTCATTGACCATGTCTATACATAGGGAATTACTTCATTTTATAAATAACTGCATTCTATTCTCTGTAGCAATTCTCAAACCAGTTTTCTCTTTCTAATTTTCCAAACTTGTATGAACTGAGTTTTGTGAAATACAATGAGTTAGTAGAAAAATAATCTCAAACATGGATGTGGTAACAATGTCACATTATTATAAGAGTTTCTAGGCCGGGCATGGTGTCTCATGCCTGTAATCCCAGCACTTCGGGAGGCCAAGGCAGGCGGATCATGTGAGGTTGGGAGTTCGAGACCAGCCTGAACAATATGGAGAAACCCCATCTCTACTAAAAATACAAAATTAGCCGGGCGTGGTGGCACATGCCTGTAATCCCAACTATTTGGGAGGCTGAGGCAGGAGATCGCTTGAACCCAGGAGGCGGAGGTTGCAGTGAGCCGAGATCGTGCCACTGCACTCCAGCCTGGGCAACAAGAGCGAAACTCCGTCTCAAAAAAAAAAAAAAAAGACTTTCTAAATACTTACTCTATTTCTGTTCTTATCTTATTGTGGAATATTAACAGTTTGCTGACTGGTATTGTTATACAAATCATACTTTAATAGCACTGCTCTACAGCAGAGATACACCCTGATTATCTAATACCCTGTTATCATTTAGGCTACACCCTGAGAATTTCTTGTCTTTATGATAAAAGTTTATGCTGTTCACATTTATTGGGATTTTTTTTTCTTTTCCTGATAGCTCATTTTATGTTTCCTGTTTGTTATACTCCCTTGTGGTTTTTGCTCCCCCTACCCTGGTCCATTTTTCTCCCATTTTCTGTCTTAATTGAAATTAATTTCCTTTGTTCCCTCCCTTTGTTCTCTAATGTGGAAAGAAGCAAGCTATGGCCCATGGACCAAATCCACTCTGCTGCCTGTCTTTGTATATATGGCCCACAAGAAGAATGTTTTATGATATGAAAAAATTACATGAAATTAAAATTTCAGTGTTTATTTATAAATAAGGTTTTATTGGCACTCAGCCATACTCATTTGTTTATGTATATTGCCCATGGCTGCTTCATTGTTACAATGACAGAGGAAATAGGTACAACAGAGATAGTATGGACCACAGCCTAAAATATTTATTACTTAGTCCCTTACAGAAATAGTTTGTTGCCGGTCACGGTGGCTCACGACTATAATCCCAGCACTTTGGGAGGCCGAGGTGGGCGGATCACAAGGTCAGGAGATCGAGACCATCCTGGCTAACATGGTGAAACCCCGTCTCTATTGTCCCAGCTATTCCGGAGGCTGAGGCAGGAGAATGGCGTGAAACAAGGAGGTGGAGCTTGCAGTGAGCCCAGATCGCGCCAGTGCACTCCAGCCTGGGCGACAGAGCAAGACTCCATCTCAAAAAAAAAAAAAAAAGAAAAAAAAAAGAAACAGTTTGTTGACCCCTATTGTAGTGGTTTGGAAATTGTATACCCCATTTTCTTCTTTTAGAATTCGCCCTCAAAATTTTTTCACCCTTCCATTTTTGACAAATGTATTTAAACATCTAATTCTATCAACATTGGGTTAATAAATAATAACCCCCAAACAAAAAAGCATGCCCTCAATTCTATCACTAATTAAAGAGTTTAGTTTACATTTAAATTTCTTAACATAGTAATAGTATTAAAAAGGATATGCTTTCCTCTTGCCTTTCTTATAAGATTTGTAGAAATCACCCAACAGTTGCAAAAAACACTATTTTACTGCAACAGCAATTATATAATAATTACTGTATTATTATAACTAACACATTCCTTAAACTTGACAGAAACATTTATTATTATTTAGATTTGACCATAAGTTTGCGGGCTTCTTTGCTCATCATTTCTTCTTGTTGCCTATGTCTTTCTGCTAGTTCTCCTCAAAATAATTTCTTTTAAAAAATGTTTGAGTCTTTGCATTCCTGAAATGTATTTGTTTTGTTCTCAATTTTAGAGGCTAGTTTGGCTAAAACAGCATTTTGCGGTTCCAAATCATTTTCCACTGAGAATATCAAAGCTATTTTCTATAGTTTTCTATCATTGAATATGGCTAGTAAGAAATCTAGCTATACAAATTTGTACAGATAACTAAGTTTTCCTAATCGGATAATTTATTTCTTTCCTCTAGAAGCTTTTATAATTTTCTCTTCACCCATAGTTTTATAGAAATTCATCAGTGTTAGTCTAGGTATGGAACCTTTTTCATTAATTCTGCTCAGCAGTTGATGAACTCTTCCAATATTTGAATCTTTCTTTAATATAGAAAACATTCCTTCTGTTTAAGAAAATATATATATTTTTTCTCTTCATTCATATTTTCAGCTGGAAGTTCTGTTAGATGTTAAAACTTCTGGATCTCTCCTCTCATACTTTTCATTTCTTTTGCCATTTGACAACTTTAAGGATAATCCCTTGGCTTGATCATCTAACTAATTTGTCAGCTACACCTGTTCTACTAATTTAGTTTATTTCAAAAATCATATTCTTAATCTTCAAGATTTGCAAATGGTCTTTTTCATAGCAGCCATTTTTAGGAACAAATTGTGTAATTATAATAAAAAGGTTTACTGTGTGCTTACTATATGTCCAATATTGTTCCAAGCATTTTTCGTTAATTCAATTAATTCTCAAGACAACCTTATGAATTAAGTAAAATTATTATCCCTATTTTATGGATGAGGAAACTGAGAGACATGAGGGCTAAAGACATGGTAAGTGGTAAAACCAGATTTTAAACACAGGCAGTCTGACACCAGACTTGATATTTTTAAATCACGGTACTAAACAACCTCTCTGCATAGATACTTGAATCTTTCCACAGGTATTAATTACACATAGTTTATATTCTCCTTAGAGAATTATTTATTCGTCAGAGATTAGATTTTCCATTTTTTAGTACTAGATACTGTTTAACTTTTTCCTTAAATGTTTACTAATTCTGCAGAGTCTCATATTTGTAAAGGATGTTCTAGACTGAACAATACTGACAGGTCGAATGTATTTCTGCATTGCAAGTGAGAATACCTCTTGCTCCCCATGTGGGATGAAGTGGTAGCAATATCCATGAGGTTTTGCTATAAAACTTTTCTAATATTTTGTTACATATCTTCTAGAAACTCCAAGCCAATGTTTCTAAATCTTTTTTACTTCTTTTAGCTTAAATGTTTTTCTCTTTTTTCCCCGATAAAAAAAATCACAGGAATACCTGGCAAGGGTTTTGGGTTTTTTTCCATTTCATTGTCATCAATGCAAATTGTATCCATGTTTAAAGTGTTACTCAGATTTTTCTTAATGTTAAGATCCTCAAAAAACACATTTTTATGACATTTATTTCATATTTCTATGAGCTAATGATAGCGCAACCTGTATCTTTAAAATTAGTATATATAATTTGTCTTTTTCATACTTTTCCACTGCAGGATATTCTGTCTTTAACCTGAATTTCTCAGACGAGGGCTGGGAGTCTGGCAGGTTTATAAAGATAGAATCTATATATACTGGCATAGCTCCACTACCACTATCTTCTTTCTAAAACCTCATTTACGTTATCAGCATCGCCTTCTCAAAGCAGTTGTAAATAATCCCTCGGCATACTCTATTGTCCAAACCTATCTCATCATTTTAGAACCTAGTTTTGACTTACATTCCCTTTTACCAAGTTTTAGCGTTGCCTAGGGGGAGAAAAAAATAACCATTTACTTGAATGTGTATTTTGGCATTATGCATTCTTAATAAAAAGTAGGCCTTTTCACAACTTTTTTTTCATTTCAGTGTAGATGAATATAGTTAAGGGAGTAATGAAAACATCAGCACTACTCACCTAATGCTCTAATAACTCAATCTCAACAATAGGGTAAAATTTATCACTGTTGTCCTTGTAGTAACTCAATATGGCATCTACTATGGCACTATGAATATGACACCAGAAGCAAAAAGCAGCGCGGAAGAAAGATAGACAACTGCTCCTTCGACATTATTTTCAATCCTGAATAAACGATGTGGATGCAACCACGGAAATGCTACCCATAAGCCTCTATTAAATGAGAATGAACAATAGGAACAGATGCAAATTTTATATAAACTTTTATCACAAAGATCATAAGAAAATACTGTATTTACTGAGTATGGATCTGTCCATAATTAATAGTAGTTACACAAATAAATCAGGGAGTTAAGTAACAAGTAGTTATACTTTTCAGAATTTCAACTTTTATTAGGGTGCTAAATGTTGGACAGATAAAGTTAAGGAAGATCTATCTTTTCTGAACTCACATTACAAACTGGGTAATGCTCTCCACATCCCTCTTCTAAGATGATTAATTTCCACGTAGGCTTTTAAAAACTCTGATGACAGGTAATTTTATGACATTTTTGCAGCAACAATCCTGTTGTAGTATGCCTGTATCATTAGGTTTCAAATGTGACTGTGCTGAAAATACAAGATAGAAATCGAAGTATAAAATATGAGCAAGTAATAATTACATAATATTCTAACAAACTTAATTCTAAATATAATTTCAAACTTGACACACCAAAAAGTGGAGAAAAATGGAGAAACCACTTGTACTACAAATTTCACTAGACTCCACAAACATAATCATATACACATGCAGACAGTAAAAATTCTTGCTTGACACTGAGGCTTCTTGGTCGTGTTACAATTTTGGGGTTCATGTTAACATGAGAGAGACCAAACTCATCTTTCATATTATATGAGATTGGAAATTTGACCAATTTTCTAAATGAGCTATTATCTGAGATATTTCTTCCTGTTGCAAAACTGATTCCTAAGTACATTCCTAGCTTTGCACACTGAGAGGACCTATAATCAAAGACATCCCAGTAGCAATTAACATATGGTAGGCAGAATAATCATCCCCCAAAAGATGTCCACATCTTAATTCCTGGAACTGTGAAGGCACTGTGTTATATAGCAAAGGGGAATTAAGATTGCTAATCAGACGAATTTAAGGTAGTGAGATTAGCCTAGATTATTCTAGTGGGCCCAATGTAATCATAAGTGTCATTAAAGGTGGGAGAGAAACCCCATAAATATATACCTACTATGTACCTATGAAAATTAAAAATAAATTTTTTTTAAGTGGAAGAGGGAGGCACAAGATGACTTAGTACTGATGTGAGAAGGACTCAACCAGCCAATGCTGGCTTTGAAGACAGAAGAAGGGGCCACAAGCCAAGGAATGTAGGCATCCATTAGAAGCTAGAAAAGGCTAGGAAACAGATCCCATAGCAACCCTACAGAAAGAAACCAGTCCTGCCAATGCCTTGATTTCAGCCCAGTAGAACCCACATCAAACCTCTAAAACTGTTATATAATAAATTTGTGTCCTTTAAACCACTCTATATTTGTAGTATAAGCTGCAATAGGAAACTCATACAGAGCATAGTAAGTGCCTAGATTTTAGTTTCTCACATCATTCTTCAAAAAAAAAAGGGATCTAGGGCTCCTTAGAGAAATGCTGAGTCTAGGGATGGGGCAAGGAAAAATACAAGATGAACCTGGAGAATTTAAAGTGCCAAAAAAATAAGTGGTTAAAAGAAAAAAGATGGTAGCATGTCAAAAGGACATAAGAGCCAACCTTCAGGAACTCCCAGGCTAGGCGCAGTGGCTCATGCCTATAATCTCAGCACTTTGGGAAGCCAAGGCAGGAGGATGGCTTGAGCCCAGGAGTTCAAGACCAACCTGGGCAATGTAGCGAGACCCTCCACTTCTCTACAAAAAAAAAAAGTTGTTGTCTTTTAAAATTTATTTTAAATTAGCCAGGCAAGGTGGCATGAACCTATAGTCCCAGCTATTAAGGAGGCTGAGGTGGAAGGATTGCTTGAGCCCAGGAGGTCAAGGATGCAGTGAGCTGTGAACGCACCACCACACACCAACCTGGATGACAGAGCAAGACCCTGTCTCAAGAAAAGAAAACTCCCAATGGCCAAAGCTGGCCATTACTTTCAGCAGCAAAATAATGATAGTACCAGATTATAATCTAAAAAACAAAATAAATATCAATGAGTCCACATTGATATAATTAAATTACTAATTAAATAAATGGGGAGTAGGGGCAAATATTTTCCACAGAAGTATGAATAATATATATAAATAGTCTGCACTCCAGGAAGTAGAGCTTCATTCCTTTCCCCCAACAGCCAGCCTTTGAGTGTGGGCTGTGCTTAGTGGATTGAGTATGTAAATGTAAAAGGGAAAACAGCATCTTTGCAGTAAAGAAACCTGACAGATACCACCTTAACTAAGTGATTAAGATTAACATCACCAGTGATAAGCCATGCTGATATCATGGACCTCTGACATGAGAAGGGTACCCCACCTCTGCAGTATTCTTCCCCCAAGCCTACAGCTCTAGTCTAATCACAAGAAAACATCAGACAAACCCAAACTGAGGAACATTCTACAAAATGTCCAACCAGTACTTTTCAAAGGCACCATGAAAATCAAGAAAAGACTATCACAAAATGAAGGAAGACTAGGAAGATACAATGACTAAAAAGCAAGGTGGTATTCTCAATTGGATCCTAGAACCACAAAAGGACATTAGTGGAAAAATTGGTGAAGTCTGAATAAAGTCCATTGTTAATAGTATTGCGCCAAAATTAACCTCTTGTTTCGACAGATATACCATATAAGATGTTAACATCAGAGAAGCTGGGTGAAAAAGACAGGAAAATTCTCTGTATTGTTATTACAAATTTTCAATAAATCTAAAATGATTCCATATAAAAAGTTTACTTTAGGACATCTATTTGTTGATGCAAACTTCTGTTTGACTAAAAAAATACACAAATAATGGCCATTTTCCATTCAAAATCAAGGCCTAAATAATCTTGGAATTCGCTTACTATACCATATTACTTGGTTGTAATAATTGAAGATTATCAGTAACAGCATTTCTAAAGATATAGTTTTGACATTATTTTCATTGTGGAAGAACATTTTTAATTCTTGGCTACATAATATGTCCCTGCCTGGTATTCATTACACAACAGTGTAACACTCAGAAACATCTGACTTCAAGCATAAGGAAAATATTTTCTGTAAGATTTGTTATATGAAATAAATGGAGAAAAGCCATATTTTTTTAAATGACATATATAATAAACACAACAGCTAATTCATTTTCCCCCAGGTCTTACAATGTTGCCTTTCTCTTTTAAAATACCTGCACAATTTACAGATACTTAGCCCCAAGACAAAGAACAACTGAAGGCATGGAAGTCAAATTATCTATTAAAGTTACCAACTATGAGATACAGAGGGTTCTTCTTGCATATCTTTTCTATTATTATTGCAAAGTGCCATTTCAAAGTTGGTTCAAAACTGATTATTATGTGATTTATTTCATTTGTGCTTTTCCACCAAATACAAAGCAGATTCAAAACCCTAAAGCTCCCTCCAAATTCTGTATTTCTTTCTACTGAAGTTACCATTATAAAAGCATATCTTTTAGATAATTTTAGAATGTAATTATTAATTTAAGCAAAGGAATTCCTCAATTTTCAGCAGACCTAAGGGTACTAAAAGTACTAGAGGTGAAATTCGCTTCCTAGCTCACATCTGAGATATCTAGCAGCCTAACGCAATGTAAATTTGCTGAGGTATTAGAAATAGTACACATCAACAGGATATCCAATTTAGGTAACCAATTGCATTAATGTCAGTAAGTGATTGATTAGATAACCTTAAAGCTCCCAGCCATTTCTCCTGGCCAAAGAAACTGTCAACTTCACACAGCTCAGGGCTTCAGCTCTGTTTAGAAGTCAGATAACACATTCAAAACAAAAGCTTCATTTAAGTTATTTAGATTTCAATGCCATCCTAAAAAATTACTTAGTTCTCAATGTCATTCTAGAAAGAAAGGTAATCCTGGTAAACTGCCTAGCAAATGATTTAAATGAATTGAACCTTTCTTTTCTTCCCAATGGAAGAAAGTAAAGGCTAAGCTCTAATTTTTTATCTTGCCCAGATTCCTTTCTAAGGGATCTAGGGAGTCATGCCCTACAAACCATAAATTCTCATCACATGAGCTTTGTTTAACCCTGTATATTGTGACTTACTTTCCAGTCTTACTCAGGCATAACAAGGGAAAAAATCAAAATGTTTTACCCCAAAATATATTACTTTGCCATACTTCGAAATTGCCTTGCAAAGTTTTTTGTGGGAAAAATCCACATTATGTAGATAATCCCCTTATCCCTTTGTTTTCCTTCCTTTCTTTCCAGATCTAGGAGATAATCAGCTAAGAGCCAGACACCCTTTTAAATCTGATAAGAAACATTTTACAACCTGCTGCTCTCTCTCTGAAGTTTGCTATCTGAGAGATTCCTCTGCACAAAAAAACCTGGTCTCCGCAATCCTTTACCTTAACCTAAACAATCCTTTCCCTTAATCCCAGGTCTTCACATAAACTTGGCCAATTGTAAACCAGTAAATGTTTAAATTTACCTATAGCCTGGAAGCCCCTGCTTTAAGTTGTCCCACCTTTCTGAACCAAACCAATGTATTTCTTTTTTTTTTTTTTTTTTTTTTTTTTTTTTTAATTTTTTTTTTTTTTGAGACGGAGTCTCGCTCTGTCGCCCAGGCTGGAGTGCAGTGGCGCGATCTCGGCTCACTGCAAGCTCCGCCTCCTGGGTTCACGCCATTCTCCTGCCTCAGCCTCCCGAGTAGCTGGGACTACAGGCGCCCGCCACCACGCCCGGCTAATTTTTAGTATTTTTAGTAGAGACGGGGTTTCACTGTGTTAGCCAGGATGGTCTCGATCTCCTGACCTCGTGATCCACCCGCCTCGGCCTCCCAAAGTGCTGGGATTACAGGCGTGAGCCACCGCGCCCGGCCTGTATTTCTTAAATGTATTGATTGATGTTCCGTGGCTCCCTAAAATATATAAACCCAAGCTGTACCCCGACCACTTTGGGCACATGTTCTCAGGACTTCTTGAGGGCTGTGTTATGGGCCATGGTCAATCACATTTGGCTCAGAATAAATCTCTTCAAATATTTTACAGAGTTTGACTCTTTTCGTCAACAAATGCATATCCCCACTACTTACCACCCTCCCGGCCATGCATCAAAACTCATCTCGGCCAAGCAATGCTGGCAACCAAAACTACAAAATCAACAATTACCAAAACTTTATGTTTCAAATACCAATAGAATTGCTAAAATGAAATAATCTGTTATATATCTAAAAATAAGCAGAGATGTATGTGTGTGTTCCAGGCAACAGAACTAAAATATGTTTAATATATTCTACTTTATTTGATGGTTTTCATAAAAATTTCATTCATGACTAGCATTAATAAAATTTACTGAACGAGTAAATCAAACAATGGATACATTTCTTATGGCTTGGTGAAATAGGGGAAAGCAAGTTACATCAGGATGCTTTTGGCTATAAATAACAGAATACCAATCTAAAAGTCATATAAACAATTTGGGTTTATGCTTCTCACATAAAATAAAGTCTGGCCCCAATGCTAGTTCAGGAGCCAGGATCTCCCACTCTACTATGCCATCCTCCTGATGTCTGAGGACCTCCCCCTCTTTGAGGGAATGCCTGCAAAAGTTCCAAGCCTCATGTGCTAACACAATACTGTCCACAAGCAGAAAAGAGTGGCACTGGACCTTCATTGACTTCTTTCATCTTATTAAGGAGGAGTATCTTTCCCAGAGACTCCAACAGAGTCCCATAAGACCCTTTGGTTAGACTGGCTCAAACAACCATCCCTGCTGACAGGAGGCTGAGAAAGCCAGTATCTGGTATTTTCATTCTCTGTCATAGGATGTGTGCATCACAGTGGTTCACTGTTAAGATTAGTAAAATACTACTTCTGGCCTTTAGTTATTAAGTAATATGTGGAATAACACAGAGGAAGAAGGCTGTTGTGAAGCTTTATATGATTAGTTAATAGGATACCATAATCTAATCAATATAATAAAGAAGGCCAGGACATCAGAAAGTTTGCTGTGACAGTAATAGCTATAGTATAGTTAATAAGTAGCTAGGAATCCTTGACTAGAAGCCCCCTTTGAAGAAAGAGTCACAGGTGGAGGGACTTTCAAACACACTAGCTGCAGAGATTCATTCCAGGAAGGCTCAAGTTGTTGTTACTTTTGGGTAATAAGGCACCTTTACCTAATGTAGGTAGCAAAACTAATGCCTATGATTGCACTAAAGGAACCGGCAAGAGTGGAGTGTTACTGAGTCCTGTGGGGGCTCAATTTGGGAAAGGACAACTAGCATGTGAGTTTCCTGGCACAAAATCACCAATAAGATGAATCTATTCATCTTAATACATTCATCAATAAGATGAATCCATTCATCTTATTCTTGTTATGAGCAGGAGGGCAGCATGAAATTGTGTTGAATTAAAAAAAGAACCCACCAAACTGGATAGAGTCAAAAATATTCATGACTTTGTTCTAATTTTAGTGAATGTCTGTTTTAAGTAGGAGGAAGCTGGGTAAGAAAGGGGGAGTTTTCCTTCTCACAGGAGGTAAAGTTAGGCATTATAGATTTTAAATATGTCAAATAGACATCTATTCTTTGTGGCTAACATGTGATAGTAAATAAAATTAAGGTGACTTCAGTAAATTTAGTAATTCTTAAAACTGTGTTAGCAATGGCACATTTATTTACACAAATTTATTGTAATGTTTATAAATACATCAATAAACTACAGATCAAACTGAATACCTGACCACATGAGTCTTTCCAATTCCCATATCACTGTATTGAACCACTTTCATGTTAACAGCAGCATGTATTATAATCATGTTCCTATAGTGTACTAAAAAGGTAAACAACACGTTGTAACTGAGTTGTTTTTATTCATGAGCTCTAAAAAGAAAAATTCATATGTAAAAATACCAACAGCATGTAAAATAAAATTCTAATCATTTCATCAGATTTGACTAAAAAAATTATTTAATATTTTGGCAGTTTATATTCTGGGAGGCTGAACTTCTGAACAGCTTCCTATCCAGTTTCCATTATCCTGTGAAAGCAGACCACTACAGGAACTTCTACATATCCAATAACAGTCTTCGTATGTCTTGAAAAACTGAGAATGGATGAAAGCATTCATCAGAGGCCATGCTGTTCCTGCTGGCTTCTCTCTGATCTCACTCTGAATAATCTAGATATATCACAATGTGGGCCTTTCCTAGTTTTCACCACTACACTACATTGCAGAATGTAATGCTTTAGAATTCCAGAATTATATAACAATTTAATATGAAATCATGAGGTCATATCAGGAAAATTTCTGGCTTAATCCATGACTTGCACAGGTTTTAAATCACTATCTCTTTAATATTACTCTCCTTTTCATGCTTTCTAAAAGGCTCAAACTCTTTTCTCACTCTAGAGTGATTAATGATCCAGAGAAACCAAGAAGCCATGAGTTGGGTACATACAATTGGCACATGCATTTCCTGGCACAAAATCACTAGGCAAATGGATTTTTTATGACAGTTTTAAGTTTAATATTTCATTTCACTAGTTAAGTGGTCATAAAATTGGCTAAAAGTAAAAATCTACATATGCACCACCATCAGAGACAGCTGAACTCTATAAAATATTTTTTCTTAAAATCTATTCTGTATATCTTAATAAATTCTAAACAGTTTAGTTAATTTAACAAAATTCTTTATAACTTGACCTGAAATCTAAACACTTTCAATGATTTATTTCCTACCCTGTTACATAGGTCTATTGCTTTTATACTTTAAGAAAAGAACTTTCTATTCTAAACTCTCATCCATTTCCCAACCTGGCACTACAGATACAGTGTTTTCCTTTAGTCAGTTGCACAAGAATTAAATAGACCAGATAATTATATTCTAAACATCTGGTAAGCAAACATTTATTTGAAAAAAAAATGTGCATAGCAATCTTAAATACTCCCTAAAATTACACCAAATTGTCAACAAGCTAAAACTGGTATAGTCTCAAACAGTATATAGTTGACCACTACGATGCAGCCATTCTTTTTCCTATCATTTCCTCCTGCAAACTCCAACTTTAATTCCCTTTTTAACTCTCACTGGCAAACATGCTGTTTTGTTTGCTGCTTACACTTATGCCTGGCTTAAATTACTCTGTATTTGTTTGCTTTCGAGGTTCTAAAATCTTTTTTTCTCCAGTCCAAAATCTGTTCCCATTAGTAGTTTGCATTTTCATGAAATCCTATCAAGCTTACAAATAGTTAAGAGCCTACAATGGGTAAGACACTCTATAAGTAGCTTATAACTCAAGAAGGAAAAGAAAATAAACAAATGGAAAAGTTAAGAATGAAATACTTAAATAGGGGCTCAAGATGAATTTTCCTCTTGTCTTGCAGAAGGACAGGTTTGGAATGATAAAAATGACTATAGCAGTAAAGAGTAGGAGAAATAAACACTCAGTGGTGAAGGAAAAAGATTATGGACCTTAAGTCTAATACGGATTTCTGTAAGGTAAGGGGTAGGAGGGTGTATCCACCTTCATAAACCAATATCCAAAGTGGGCCTCAGGATAAACAAGAATAATCCCTTAGGCACAGGACACACATCAGGTATTCAAAGCTGATAGAAGTAACACACAGAGGGGAAGTTGAGAAGAACTCTAGCCCTACTGGGTATTTAAGGATGGGACTGAAGGAAGGAAAGGATAATCCAAAGGACCAAGTAATCAGGAGCTCAGCTGCAACCTGGAAGCTACTAACAGCATAACTGGAAACAGAATATTTTTATATTTTGAGAAAAACTAGGATTTGGTAACTAATTGAAGAAACAATGACTCAGGGATGATTCCTGTATTGCATAAAGAGAAACTAAGTAATCTCTAAATTACATGCCAACTCTAAAATCCTATGCTTCAAGAATCTTTCTCTTAATAGTTAAAAAGGAAAAAAAGTCCTTAAGCAGTTTCCATTTTCTAGCATGATGGAGTTAAGACCCTATCAGTCAAATCATCCCTGTAGAAAACAATGACAAAATTTGGACATAAGATAAAGGTAATCATCAGAAGGTACAAGAGAGGGAGCAGAGGCAGACAGACTGGTGGGAGGTCATGTTCACTTGTGGGAAGGGAGATGGAAAGCTCTAAGAGTATGTTCCCTTCTCCAAAGCTTTCAGCCTCGGGCTAAAGGCAGTCCACAGAAAAACATGTGAATACAACACACAACTATAGCAGTGCTGAAAGAAAATGTGTAGTCCTAACCTGTGTTAAAAAAGGAACATGGTATTAGATCAATGGCTTAAGCTTCTATGTTAAGAAACTAAAAAATTTTAAAAAAAGCAAATTAAGCCCAAAGAACATAAAAGTTAGGAAATAATAAAGATAAGAATAGAAATCAGTAAAACTAAAAACACAGATTGATGAGGGGAGGGAAAGAAATCAATGAAACCAAAAGCTGATTATTTTAGGGGAGAGGGGCAAACTCAATAAAACTGACAAAACTCCATCCAGATTGAACAAGAAAAGTGAGAAATAAAAGAAGGGATTAACTACAGACTCTTTAAGCATTAAAAAATTAACAAAATACTATTAACAACTTGATGCCTCAGTTTGACAACTTAGATAACACAATTTCTTGAAAAATTACAAGAAACAGATGAACTAAAGAATTCAATATCAACTCAAAAAATTGAGTTTGTAATTAAAAAGACACCCACTAAAAAAAAACTCCAAGCTTAGATGGCTTCACTGGTGAATTCCTTTAATCATTTAAAGAGGAAATAACATCAGTCCTATACAAACTCTTAACAGAAAACACGCAAGGAGAGAACACTGACCATCTCATTTTATGAGGTCACAAACAGATAAATATCTCACAAGAAAAAAGAACAAAATCCCTAATGAACACAGATATAAAAACCCTTTAAAGCTATTAGCATATCGAATCCAAAAATACATTAAAAAGGTTAAGTGGAGATAATCCTAGAAATGTAAGGTTAGTTTACCATCAGAGATTAACCAATGCAATTTAACATATTAATAGAACAAGGGAGAAAATTCATCTTATTCTAAGAGGTACAGAAAAAGCATTAAAACCAAATTCGACACCATTTTATGATAAAAGTCACAGCAAATCAGGAATAGAAGGGAACTCCTCAACCTGATTAAGAGCATCTGTGAAAAATCTACAGTTAGCATTATACTCAACAGTGAAAGGCTCAAAGCTTTCTACCTAACATCAGGAACACGGCAAGGATGTCTGCCCTCAACACTTCTACTTAACATTATACTAAAAGAATAGCCACCGCAATAAGGCAAAAAAAAAAAAAAGCCATAAAAGTTGAATATTAAAATTAAAATAATATTTACATACAAGCAATGTGATTATGTATAAAGAAACCCTATGGAACCCACAAAGCATGTAGAATAGTTGAATTTTGAAAAGTTGCAAGATACAAAAATCAACTGCATTTCTATAAACTGGCAGCAAACAATTGGAAAGTAAAAATTTAAAACAACTCCAAAACAGCATCAATCAAAAATATTCAGAAACAAATCAAATGCAAGTTGTGAAAGACCTTTATATGAAAAACTACAAGTACTGCAAAGGGAAATTAGATTGAATGAAATCACAATAAAAATCCTGAGGATTTTTTGAAGAAATTACCAAACTTATTTTAAAATTTTAATGGAGAGGAAAAATACTCAAATAGTTGAAAAAAATTTAAAAGAACTGCTGATTTCAATTCTTGCTATAAAATTACAGTATCATGACAGAGTGACATTGATGAAATAACACTTACCGGACAAATAATTTTCAAAAAAGGCGTTAAGTTAGTTGAGTGGATAGTGGGTAGACTTTTTAATAAAAGCTGCTGGAAAACTGGAAAGCTGTATAGGAAAAAAATAAACATTGACCCTGCCTCACAATAAAAACTGAATCAAAATGGGTCATACATAAAGTTAAGAAGTAAGACCATTAAACTTCTTGGGAGGGGAAAATATTTGTGACACAAGGTCAGACAAAGAAAGAACAATAAGAAGAAATGGTTTAAAAAGACCTCATGAAGATAAAGTTTGCTCTTTGAAAGACAGGTTTAAAAAAAGTAGAAAGGTAAACCACAGTCTGGGGTAAAAAACTGCAAAAATCCTATCTATAAAGAGCCTATATCCAGAATTTTTGAAGAACTCTTATAGAGCAATAGTTAGAGAAGAAACAACCCATAAATAAAGGAGAAAAGATATGACTAGAAACATCATAAAACAAGCTATATGAATGGCCAATGAGCACAGGAGAAGAGGATCAAAATCCCTAGTCTTAAGAGAAATGAAAATTGAAACCACAGTAAGTTGCCACAACAAAGCCACAAAAATAGCTGAAGTTAGAAAGACTGATAATACCTAATGCTGACAAGGATATGGGACACCTGGAACTCTCTCTTACACTACTGGTAAAAATGTAAAAGGGGAAAAACTGTATGGAAGTTACAAAGTTACACACACATTTACCATATTATCCAGGGGTTTGGGTGCAAAAGGGCACAAGGATACAACTAACTTGACTGTTGTGAGTTACATGACGGTATGCAATTTAAAACCGGTTAATTTTATTGAATGTAAGTAATACATTAAAAGTAATATAAAGGTATGGTAAATAAAACAGCATGGTACTTATGCATAATTAGATCAACAGAAGAGAACAGAAAGTCTGGGAACAGACCCTATAACAAATAGAAATTCAGAATAAAATAAAACCTGATAAAATGTGACATTTCAAACTAATCAAGAAAAGATTAATTATTCAGAAAAGAGTACTGGGCTTAGTAGCTATTTGGGGGGATAAACAAGAAGTCCCTTTCTCCTAGATTTTTTGTTTAATAACTTTTTTTTTCTTTTTTAAGAGACAGGGTCACACTCTGCTACCCAGGCTGGAGTGCAGTGGTGCAATCATAGCTCAATGTAGCCTAAAACTCCTGGGCTCAACTCCTCAGCCAACCAAAAAGCTGGAATTACCATGCCCAGCTTTCCTAGCTTAGACCAGAGTAAGCAAGACAAGTGAAACCATAAAAGCATGATGGAAAAGCTAAGTTTGCTATAAAATCCAGATGACATAAAAGATTAATCAGTTTGACTATATGAAAACAGTAGTTCCACTAGAAAAAAAATAACCTAAACACAGAAAATGGACAAAAGACAGAGAAAATATTAGCAACTCACCCCAGACAAAATGTTAATATTTCTACTAAGAATTTGTATAACCCAAAAGGATAAAGACTAACATTCCAATAGAAAAATGTCCAGCCTCATTACCTTTAAAAAAAATAAATGTGGCAGGGCGTGGTGGCTCACACCTGTAATCTCAGCACTTTGGGAGGCTAAGGCAGGCGAATCATGAGGTCAGGAGTTCAAGACCAGCTTGGCCAACATGGTGAAACCCTGTCTCTACTTAAAATACAAAAAGTAGCCGGGCGTGGTAGCAGGCACCTGTAATCCCAGCTACTTGGGAGGCTGAGGCAGGAGAATCGCTTGACCCCGGGAGGCGGACATTGCAGTGAGCCGAGATTGCGCCATTGCACTCTAGCCTGGGGGACAAGAGGGAGACTTCGTCTCAAAAAAAAAAAAGAAAGGAAAAGAATGAAAAATAAATATAAACCTACATTGAAATATCTTCTTTATCTAAGTTTGACAAAGACCCAGGTATTTCATAGCACCATGTTTTTGAGAGTCTAATGAAACAGCATATATATTATTGTTTGACATACAAATTGATTTAATTCCTATGGATGGAAATGGACAATATCTCTCATACTCTGATCTAGGTTTCAACTCTTACTGATAAATTCAGTTTTATGTGAAATACTGCACAGACAAAGAAAATCACTGAAACATTATTAGTAAGTGCTGAAGATTGGAAAAATTTAAACAGTGGATGGGTTAAAAATACCATGTATCCTTAAATACTATGATATCATTTAAAAATAATGCAGCAATAGATACACTGACATGCAATAATCTCCAACATATATTGCTAAATACTTTTCTAAAAATATGAAGAACAGTGTATATATTTTGTTACACCCATTTCTATTTAACAAAATTGAGTGCAAGGAAACAATCTGCTTGTCCATGCATGGAATAGCTCTGAAAACAACTGTTAACGACTGTTTTGGGGAAACCGAGTGACTACAGAGCCAGGATGAGACAAAAATGTATCTTCTGTATACAACTCTTTGTAGCTTTTGATTTTGTACAATGTACCTGTTAGTTATAATACATAAAAATTTAAGTAATTAGATATTTTATTTAAAATTAAATATTTTTATGCCTTGACTCTAGAACTAAACAGACCCGGTTTCATAATTTATTGCCACCCCATAGTATCTACGTGGAACAACGCAAATTATTTAACATTCTTAAAACTCCATTTTCTTTAAAAGGATTATGTTATGATATGCAGTTGTGACCTTTAAATAAGATAATGTATATAAAGTCCCTTACACAGTATTCTGTACACAGCACATAACAACAAATTATTAGAGATTCTTTTACCTTTTTCTTCTCCTGAAATTATACCCGAGTTGAAAATTTTTTTGACATCTAATTTAAGATGGACCATGATTAAGAAGTACAAACCATTTATCCAAGAGAAGATTCCTTAAAATGATTAGCGGACAGTTTACTTTAGCATGATCCATACATGGTAATCTAAGGATTTTGTTTATATAGTTTTATAATACATGTTCTTAAATAAGTTGAAGATAGACCAGCCAAGCCTGTTAAAACAGTATATATAACATTAAAAGAGAACATTTAGTGGTGTCTAGATCCTGACTAAACATGCTTGGCTCTAAAGTTTCATTTTTAAAAAAATTAGCCAGGCATCATTGTGCGAGCTTGGATTAATAGTTTTAGCTACTCAGGAGGAGGGTGAGGTGGAAGGACCACTTCAGCCCAGTTCAAGATTGCAGTGAGCTATGATCATGCCACTGTACTCTAGCATGTGTGAGAGTGAGACCCTGTCTGTTTAAAAAAAAAAAAAAAAAAAAAAAAAAAAAAAAGGCCTGGCGCGGTGGCTCAAGCCTGTAATCCCAGCACTTTGGGAGGCTGAGGCGGGCGGATCACGAGGTCAAGAGATCCTGGCCAAAATGGTGAAACCCCATCTCTACTAAAAATACAAAAATTATCTGGGCGTGGTGGCATGCGCCCGTAGTCCCAGCTACTCTGGAGGCTGAGGCAGGAGAATCGCTTGAACCAGGTAGGTGGAGGTTGGAGTGAGCCAATATCACACCACTGCACTCCAGCCTGGGTGACAGAGCCAGACTCCATCTCAAAAAAAAAAAAAAGAGGTTGGGGGAAGTTGGTAGAATTCAGTAGTGAAGCCATCTGGTCCTGAGCTTTTCTTTGCCGGGAGATTTTTTAAATTATTGATTTAATCTCATTACTTGTTATTGGTCTGTTTGGGTTTTCTGTTTTTCCCTTTTTCAATCTTGATAGTTTATATGTTCAGGAATTTATCAATTTCTGCTATGTTTTCCAATTGGCTGGCATATAGTAATTCGTAATATTATCTAATGATCTTTTGTATTTCTGTGGTATCAGTTGTAATATCTCATATTACATTTCTAATTTTTTTATTACAGCTCTAATTTTTTTATTTTTTATTTTTTATTTTTTTTGAGATGGAGTCTGGCTCTGTCACCCCACGCTACAGTGCAGTGGTGCAATCTCAGCTCACTGCAACCTCCACCTCCTGGGTTCAAGCGATCCTCCTGCCTCAGCCTCCCAAGGAGCTGGGATTACAGGTGCCCACCACCACCTAATTTTTGTATTTTAGTAGATATGGGGTTTCATCATGTTGGCCAGGCTGGTCTCCAACTCCTGACTCAGGTGATCCACCCGCCTTGGCCTCCCAAAGTGGTAAAGCCATGAGCACTGCACCTGGCCTAATTTTCTTTTTCATCGTCTCTCTTTGTTACTTAGTCTAACTAATGGTTTATCAGTTTTATTTATCTTTCCAAAAAAATCAACATTCCATTTCATTGACCCTTTGTATTTTTTAGTCTCTATTTTGTTTGGTTCTGCTCTAATCTTTCTTATATCTTTCCTTTTGCTAATTTTCAGTTTGGTTTGTTCTTGCTTTCCTAGTTCATAGAGGTGCATTAGGTTATTTATTTGAAATCTTTTTACTTTTTTGATGTAGGCATTTACTGCTATAAGCTGCGCTCTTACTACTGCTTTTGCTGTATCCTATAGGTTTCGGTATGTTATATTTCTATTTTCATTTGCTTCAATTTTTTTTTTTATTTCATTCTTAATTTCTTCATTGATCCACTGGTCATTCAGAAGCATGTTTAATTTCCAAGTATTGGTACAGTTTCCAAATTTCCTCTTGTTATTAATTTCTAACTTTATTTCATTGTGGTCTGACAGGATACTTAACATAATTTCGATTTTTTAAAATTTGCTGAGACTTGTTTTGTGGCCTAACACACGATCTGTCCTGGAGAATGTTCCATGAATTGATGAAAATAATGTATATTCTGTGGCTGTTAAATATTATTTAAATATCTGTTAGGTCCACTTGGTCTATAATGCAGTTTAAATCCAGTATATGTCTTGGTTGATTTTCTGTCTGGATCATCTATCTGTTGCTGAGAGTGAGGTGCTGAAGTCCTCAACTATTACGATATTGGGGTCTAACGCTCCCTTTAGATCTAACAGTATTTGCTTTATATATCTGGGTGCTCCGGTGTTTGGTGTGCGTGCGTGCGTGTGTGTGTGTGTGTGTGTGTGTGTGTATTTACAATTGTTATATCCTCTCGCTGAATTGATCCCTTTATCACTATATATTAATAATTGCCTTCTTTGTCACTTTTTATGTTGTGGGTTTTTTTCTTTTTTTTAACTTGAAGTCTATCTTATCTGATACACTATACCTACTCCTGCTCATGTTTGGTTTCCATGTGCATAGAATTTCTTTCTCAATTCCTTCATTTTCAGTCTATGTGTTTCTTCACGGGTGAAGTCAGTTTCTTGCAGGCAGCATATAGTTGGGTCCTGCTTTGTATTTTTAAAAAATTCATTCAGCCAGTCTATATTTTTTAAATGGGGAATTTAAATGCTTTACATTCAAGGTTATTAATAGGTGAGGACTTATCCCCACTACTTCTAAATTGATTTCCGGTTATTTTGTATATCTTTTGTATCTTTCTTCCTGTCTTATTGTTTATCTATGCAATTTGGTGACTTTTCTGTAGTGTTAACGTTTGAGTCCCTTCTCTTTTTCATCTATATATCTGTTCTATTAGTGTGTTTTATCTGCATGTTTTCATAATGCTTAGATATCACTTTTTTACTGCAGATGCACAAGTAATTAATCATTTCTTTTAGGGCCAGTCTAGTGATGATAAATTCCCTCACTTTCACTTGTCTGGAAAGACTATGTCTCCTTTATTTCTAAAGAATAGCATTGCCAGTTACAGTATCCTCAGCTGACAGTTTTTTCTTTCAGCATGTTGAATATATCATCCCATTCTCTCCTGGCCTGTAAAGTTTCTGCTAAGAAATCTGCCATTAGTCTGATGGGGATTCCCTTTTATGTGATTTGACACCTTTCTCTAGCTGTTTATAGAATTCTCTCTTGACTTTTGAGAGTTTGACCATAAAGTGCCTTGGAGAAGGCCTTTTCAGCTTCAACCTATTTGAAGATCATTGGGCTTCCTGTATCTGGATGTCCATATTACTCCCAAGACTTGGAAAGTTTTCAGCTATTATTTCACTAAGTAGGTTTCAATGCCTTTTTTCACCTCTTCTTCTCCAACTCCCATAATGCAAAAATTGATCGCTTAATGATGTTCCACATGTTCTGTAAGCTTTCTTCATTCTTTCTTTTGATCTGGCTGGGTTATTTGAAAACATGTGTTTTCAGGTTCAGAAATTCTTTCTTCTGCTTGATCTAGTTTATTGTTGAAGCTCTTGATTTTATTTTTATTTCATTTACTGAATTTTTCAGTTTTGAGATTTGATTCTTTTTTATGATATCTACCATTTTCCTGAATTTTTCATTGAGATCATGAATTGTTTCCTGATGGTGTTGAATCCTTTATCTGTGCTCTCTTGTGTTTTGCTGAGTTCCCTTAAGATCTTTATTTTGAATTCCTTTTCAGGCATTTGATAGGCTTCCTTTACTTTGGGGTATATTAACTGGAGAATTCTTGTGTTCCTTTGGAGGTATCAAGTTTCCCTGCCTTTTCACGTTTCCTGTGTTCCTACACTGGTATCTGTGCATATGATGGAAGAGCCACTTTTTCCAATTTTATGATACAGCTTTCATAGGGAAAAACTTTTTCCTGTAGATATGTCATATAGTCTCAGTTGGGTAGGGTGCCTTGACTTTGGTTCCATGTAAGAACAGTAATATAGACTCCATATGATTTCTTCAGCTTTTATCAACATCAGTGGTGTCTACCGAGTGCCTCACTGGCCTAGGCTGCAGCTGTTTGTGGATGCTGTGGTGTGGCTTTACTGGAAGCAAGAACACTGGGAAGGCAAGTCTTTTTTGACCCTGGGGGGTGAACACAACGTGTGCACACAATGCTCTACCATTAGATGGGACAGAATTGCCAGCAAGCCCCAGGTGCATGTCATTCTACTCTTAATCTTCTTCTCCCCACTCTCAGTACTCCTCATAAAGACAGGAGGGCAGAAGGGAATGTTTTGGAACTTATTTCTCTTCACAAATCAATTGAACACTCATGGCATTATTTGTCTTCTCATACTAAAAGAGATGGGTGATACATGGTTTTCCTTCCTCTCCTGCTTGATTTCATAATTTTTTTTAAATTAGGGTGAAGAAAAATACACAGCTGCCATTGTCCTACAAAAACCTCTGTAAGAAGACTTTTAATTATGGATTCAATCTCTATTAGACACATAACTGTGGCTTTTTCATTTTCTGTTAATGTCAGATTTTGTCAGTTGTATTTTTCTGTATTTTTTAAATCTCATATACACTTTTAAAGTCATTGGTATAACGTTATTCTTAATATCCTGTTAGTATATCTCATGTAGAATCAATCTTGCTACTGGTAATATGTGCCTTCTCTTTTATTTATCAGTCCTCTTAGGGATGTGGCAGTTTTTAAAATACTGAGACCTTAGACACATCTTCAATCTGTGGGGCTATGCTCCCTCCTCTAGAATCTCTGAGGATGGTAACTGCTTCCACCAATAACATATGATAGGAGTGATATTGTTTGAATTCTAAGGGTAGGTCATAAAATACCTTGCAGCTTCTTGCTGGTTCTCAAGTGAAAGTGTTCTCTAAGGAAAGCCAGCTGCCATGTAAGAAATCTGAGATCACTATATTGGAAAAGTGGCAAAGAGAAAGATAAAGATATAAGTACAAAGGCAATTAAAACACAAACAGTTGGCCGGGCGCAGTGGCTCACGCCTGTTCCAGCACTTTGGGAGGCCAACGCAGGCGGCTTACGAGGTCAGGAGATCAAGACCATCCTGGCTAACACGGTGAAACCCCGTCTCTACTAAAAATACCAAAAAATTAGCCAGGCGTGGTGGCTGGCGCCTGTGGTCCCAGCTACTTGGGAGGCTAAGCCAGGAGAACAGCGTGAACCTGCGAGGTGGAGCTTGCAGTGAGCCGGAGCTTGCAGTGAGCCCAGATTGCACCACTGCACTCCAGCCTGAGTGACAGAGAGAGACTCCGTCTCCCAAACACACACACACACACACACACACACACACAAACAGTAAATCAACTACAAACACCCTTGCTAGTCTATCCTTACTAGTCTATCCTGTGAGGGCCTGCCCTTTGCCCTCACAAATCATAAACCATGTCAGTACACTAATAGAGGAATGGTTTAAGAGGGTACATAGTTTAAGTAAGAAATGTTACCTAGGTAAACCACAGAAGTATAAATGTAATTAACGAGGCTGTCAGGAGGATATAGTGGGTACTTCATATACCCATGTGAATACCTGGTTTGAATATATTTATAATCTTTCCCCTCCCTTTTTCACATTAAGTAGCAAGTTGAGAAAGGAGGCCATTTATTTTTAACATGCAATGTTGAAATATCCCTACTTCTCCAACACACAATGAACATGTTGTATTCCTAGCCATTTAAAATAAACATTTCCAGGAACTTTAATATTATATTATACAAGCGCGATAAAAACATTTTTTAAAAAAAGTTATAGATTGGGGAAGTTCAGAAAGTACTAGCACCTAGCATAATGAATGCTTCGAACCTACATATTCAATTAATAGTTACTACATGAATATGAATGAATCAGTCAATGTCAAGTACTTTATCAGCACAGACCAGTTTCTGGCCGAAATCACAAGTACTACCTGCAATAAAAAGTTACCAAACTATTAATTCATATCCTTCAATGCTGTGGTCCTCAGATACTATATATCCATTTCCTTGAGAACAGTTTATTTTCTCTTTCAGAGTAATATTTTTTAAAAACAGATTAAAATAAAGTCATCTGCCATAGCAGATCCACTAAAGACAAAAGAACCAGAGATTGTTTTTGGCCCAATGAGCAAAAAAATGGAATCGCTTTAATGCTTAAGTCAGTTTTACAGTGGGTGCATTACATCTAAAATGAATGAACCACTTAAAATAATGTGTGAATAACCTACCAAATCCAGGAACACCTTTGAGACTCGCTTTGAGGCAAATTTTCTCCAATCTGAGGTAGCTATATCGCATCAGACAATTCCATAGGAACATCCAGTCCATTCTTGTCCGATGGTTCATGATAATGACACTTCTTTCTCCAGGAACAAATGCATCCCCAGTTATAATCACTTTTACACCAAACATGGTCTCCAATAATGCCTAAGAAAACAATACAGATATACAGCAAATTAAAGTTATGATTTTCCATAGGTAAATTTTATCATGCCCTATAAATAAATCTTATGATTTCTAACATGTAAAAGTTAGTATTTCCCATGATCCTTGCTTCTATAATAAAAAATTGAGTGGTGAGGTTATCTAGAAGAATGAGAATATCAAGCACTATTTCTATTTTAAGCTTCTATGATGTCCTAATTAAAAAATGCTGATTGTCCTTGAAATCAAGATATCTTATTAAGCAAAAAGTATAAAAGGTGAATATCAATATTCTACTGTGTAATATTTTAAGGATATAGATATTGTAACATTATTACCTTTTTTTCTAGAAAGAACAGTCAAAGAATTAGCACTGGGTACAGGGGAAAAAAGAAAATCCCAGAAAGGTAAACTGTTCACTTTATAGCATCCTGTACTATGATGTTTTAAAAACAAAAACATAGATCTTATTTATTTTGACACTATGTAAAGAATAAATTAACTATACATCTACTAAAATACTACAAGCCTTAGTACCTAGAACGTAGTAATGTTCAAATAATTGCTGAATTTCCTTAATTTGCTTTTCTGATGGGCCAGGTATATAATACATATGAAGTATTTAGAAAAACAATATATTATAGACTTATGAGTTCTTGAAAGTAAAATAACAGATTACAATAGAAGCTGATTATTGATTTCAAACTCTCTGAATTCTCAATTTACATGTAACAAATTTACTAGTTAATATTTGACTTATTAATAAAGAGAGAAATTGATCTAAAGGCAAATATACGATACAGAATCAAAAGTTCTCTTTGCGAATATCATGATAATCTTGAACAAGGTATAGCCAATAGACAAACTGTGTTATACTCATATAATGGAAAAATGATACAACAATGAAAGTAGATGAACTACAAGTACCTACAGCAACATGAAAGTTACACAGAAGCATAATTTTGAGAGACAGCAAAACAAACAAAAATATATGCAATAAATGTCAATATATAAGACTTTCTAAAAGATTAAGATATTTTAAAGATGATTATATAGATGCTAAAATTATAAAGAACAAGAAGAAAATAACTATCTTAAAAGTCAGATTAATGACTACTTCTACCAAAAGGAGGGTGTTTTCATTGGAAGTCTAGGTAGCTTGCCGGAGAACTGAGAATGCTGTATTTCTTGACCTGGTTGACAGTTACACGCAAAATTTTTCATTAAATTGTACATTTGTGTTTTAATAACTTTTCGGTATGTTTGCTATACTTCACAACAAAAAAGCATTTTTTTAAAAATGCAATATGAAGCAGTAAGACTTTGAAAAACATAACAGGATCAATAAAACAAAGGTTCAAAATAATATTAGCTAAAGAAATATACTAGAAAGTAAAAAGAAGTTAGAAAAGTTATATGTCCAAATTGTTACAGAGTCAAAGTGTTAACATCCTGATACAAAATCATTTGGGCTAAGTAGCTACAGATACCCATCGGTCCTCATTAAGTTACTTTCCCACAGATGAGGTTCACTTTCAGCACGGGTATTTAATCCAGTTATCTATTATGTCCTAGAACGATGGCCTCCAAGAGGTCAATAAAAATGTATTTCTCTTAAGCTGTATATAAAGATATGTCAATGTGTACACATACTTTGCTAGGTAAAATGCTTGCAGTTTTCATCAGATTTTCAAAAGGGTCCATAACCGCTCAACTAATTATAACCCCTACTCCAAAACGTCCCTTGAAAGTGAAATACCTACATGGAAGACCTCCTGGTAAAAAGGATCATGGCAGAGTCCTACAGGTGTGGATCCACAGCAAAAAATGTCCCTTTTTCTTTTTTTTCTTTTGAGACGGAGTCTCACTCTGTTGCCCAGGCTGGAGTGTAGTGGCGCGATCTCGGCTCACTGCAACCTCTGCCTCCTGGGTTCAAGTGATTCTCCTGCCTCAGCCTCCCGAGTAGCTGGAATTACAGGTGCCCGCCACCACACCCAGCTAATATTTTGTATTTTCAGTAGAGACAGGATTTCACCACGTTGGCCAGCCTGGTCTTGAACTCCTGAACTTGTGACTCGCCCGCCTTGGCCTCCCAAAGTGCTGGGATTACAGGCATGAGCCACCGTGCCCGGCCAAGAGTTAAAAATCTTAAGCCTATAAATTCCAAACCTCAAATCTAACCCTATATATGCAATCTCTAATATATGATACCTATAGATCCCAAACAATCCTTTGCTTTTCATTATGAAAAATAACATAAAAAATCCAAGACTGGGATGGGTGTGGTGGCTCACATATGTAATCCCAGCACTTTGGGAGGCTAAGGCAGGAAGATCGGTTGAAGCCAGGAGTTTGAAACTAGCCTAGGCAACATAGCAAGACTCCAGCTCTACAAAAAATTTTTAAAAGCCAGGCATTGTGGAACATGCCCAGAGCCTTAGCTACGCAGGAGGCTGAGGCAGAAGGATTACTCGAGTCCAGGAATTTCAGGTTACAGTGAGATCTGACTGCACCACTACACTCCAGCTGGGCAAGAGAGTGTCGTCTCCAAAAAAGCAACGACAACAACAACCAAGACCGTGTGTCCAGGAACATCTCATATAACATGACATCCTCTCCCTTGACATCCAGCATTCTACCAGAATATGCCTGAAAGTTATAAATAACCTTTGGGCAGCCAAGATCTCAAGTCCACATTAATCGGCTGTAATACCAGATGAGACATATCCAGTCAACCTTATTTACAGCTCCTGCAAAGGCAGAAAAACAAATATACTACACAGAAATAAAGCTGTAATATCTATACAGAACTCCAGAATTCAATTAATCCAGACTAAAAGACTGGGAAAAAAGACACTATTCTCACATTTCTCATGTTTACTTTATTGCTAGTATAGGAGATAATAGTGTCAACAGTAATAAATCTAACAAAATTTTATAATGCATTGTTTCTTATATTGAAGAGTAACAATTCTGATAATTTTTACCTAATTGGTCAAAGATTTCTCTGTGTATTATTTAATAGAAATACGGAAGCATTTTCCAAGGATCTTTTATATACCACTACTTACTATGTCCAAGTGTTCCATTGTGTATAAAAACACAAAGATGAGAGTGGTTCCTCTCAACATCACAGAGAAAGTTTTACCATCATGCCTGCTGCTCTCACTCTCATTTATCATTCTGATGGATCTTTACTTAGTCTGAGGTAATAACAACTCATCTCCATGTCTGCTTTTGCTTTTCAGGCTCAGATTAGGTCTGGTTCTCCAAATCCCTAGCTACTTGAGGCTTTGCAATCCCAACTCATTCTTCAAAACACTGAGCACCCACTTTGTTAAGAGCAACAGTGTAGACAAAAATCACATTCAGCAATCTATGTTTATTCAACACCTGTTTTGTGCTAGGACTGGAATGGTATCAGAAGGCTGTGGAAGAAACTTGTGCCCTGGGTAGACAGTTAGAAAATGACCTCTAAATTCCTAAGGCATGATTTATGGTGAAAGGACAGAACTCTAAGTAATTTTCATAATCCCAGGTAGTAATCAGACTGTTGGTTAGTTAGAATTTTGAGAAGCAAAAACTGCTCTGAGCACATGGTGAGTTTGACCCTTACAATATTGATTATGTTGAACAGAATGGTCCAAAAATAAAAGGAACAAAGGCATGCACTCCGAATTATAGAAACATTCAAAGAAAGACTGAATGGTCACCCTGCAGATTGTTCTAGAACGGATTCTTGCCCACAGAGTTAGGTTAGACAAAGTGACCTCTAAGTCTCATCTAAGATTCTAAAACATTTCACTGCTATGCCTCTTTTAGCACAGAAAATGTGCTCCTTAAAAATAGTAAGACAAGAAAAATCTTGCCAACAAAATCATTTTAATCCACAAGAGAAACTTAATGAAAGAGAAGATCATTTTGTGACTATTTTTGTGAAGCAATAATTAGTTTAAGTGCATTTATCCTAATTTATTTTTAGTGGAAAATTATTTTTAACTGTTTGGGATTGCTTAAAATAAAGTACATCAATAAGGGATAGAAGAATAACTTTTAGATTAAATTCACTCTGAATTTAAAAAGAATATATTTTATTATTGCTTAAAAACTCCTTTAGCTCCTTGTACGAGTATGAGATAAAAGGTGATTAAAGACACCCTTGATGGTTCTTCTGTTTCTTTCAACAGAGATGTTCACTATCTCAAAACTAGAATATCAATTTTTCTGTAACCTAGCTATAAGGAATTCAACATCTATACATTTCTTAACTAAAAAAACTTTCTCTGTCTGATATGCTGTAACTAGTAAACTAAACAGCTGAGTGACAGCAGTTTTCCAAATGTATACTAATTTTTTACTAGTACTGTGGTAGTTAAATCCTACCCATGTGTTAAACTGTCCAAACAGCTAATAAGACAAAAGTTAGGAATAGGTGAAATTATCTTTGAAAATCTCATAGGATGGTGCATCTCAAAAGCTCACACTATCAGTGAGTCCAGCTCAGCCAATCTTCTCCCAAAATTGTACTATATTGATATTACCCTACCTGACCATCAGACAAAGTGATTGGTTTGTATATTGTTTAAAAATATCTATGTTTAAACACAAGAATCACACTCAGAAAAGAACCACTCATATTTCCCATTTCATCTCACATGAAGCAGAAAAAAATTCATTCTCTTCTCTGCCCACTATTCCCTTACCTATCTTAGTGCATGTAATTGAAACTGTACAAATACTGTAGGTGTATAATGTAATTCTGCAGTAATAGTAATGCTACTAGCAGTAATAATAGCAGAAATAGCTATTGCAGAATTTGTTTGGTAACTTGTCCTATAAATACCAGCATTTCTTCCAGATTAAGAATTTTAACTGTGCACATGGCTGCCCAGAAAAAAAAGACATTTCCCAGATTCTATTACAGCTTTTAGCTGCTCTTACCAATAGAGTAAGCAAAAGTGATATGTGCAACTTGCTATGTACTAGACACGTGAGTCACTGGTATAGAAAGAAAGCATTTGCTCTGGACTTCCTCCAGAGTGGGGCAAAGAAGTGGCAGTGACCCAGTCTTGACCAAATACAAGAGGACATTATACCAGGCTGGAGGCCAAGCTAGGTGGATTAACAGGATAGAAGACATCTGAACCCTTTGATGACATCAGGGACCGTAGGGACCTTGCCAGCCTGGACCTGTAAGTCAACATAGTTCTACTGTAATGGAACCACTATATTTTGAATTTTCTTCAAAACACCAGTTTAGCCTAAAATTAATATAAAAGCAAAACTAAAACTAAAACTAAAATTAATATAATACCAAATATTTACTGTGTACTTACCAAATGGCAAGCATTATACTAAAAAGGCTATATACTTATTACCTCATTTAGTCATTACAATGACTCTCTGATGTAAGTAGGTAGTATTAAGACTCCTTTTTATAGAGATGAAGAAACAAAAGCTTACAATGAGGCTAAGGAGCTTAGCCAAGTTCAAATGACTAGAAAGTGGGAAGGCCAATAGTGAAACCAAATATCTGTCTGCAATGTCTGTGAAAATAAGCACTCTGCTTATGCTCGCTCTCCAAAAATTAGAGTGACTGGACACTGTAAAGCATTACGACTGTAGTAATTTTTACCAATTCTCAGAACTCTCAAGGTTTTGGCAGAAAGATTCAACAAAAATGTGTGGTTCATAATTAAAGGATTATATACTATAGAAAACTGATGACATTTAGAAAACGGAGTACAGTAACAATACATGACTGTTACAAAAAATCTTTTACCTCTGAATGCTTGCTTTACAATCAGATACACAATTCTGAATCCAGAATAGATCTCAAAGATCATTTACTCCAATTTCTTTATTTTACAGATGATGAAACAAACACTAAAAATAGTTACATAAATGACATGAAAACAGTCAAATGTTTCAATAGGAAATGTCTCTGATTTTATGATGACAGCAAAATTACTTAACATACAGTTTGTAGATGACGTTTTAGAAGTATCTACTTGTGATGATTAATATTACGTAAACTGAACAGTATTCTTATTTTACTTAATATATGTATATAGAGAAATACCCACCTTGTAAATAGAGAGTGATAGTGGTTAAGCAGCAACAAAAAATGAGTATTTTATGGCAAATGGTATATGTTTAGGGTTGCAATGAAACACTGGGCTTCATATCTTTAAAGCTAATTTAAAAATGTAACTCTAAAAATTAATAGTCTTAGAAGTCAACTTCTGTCCTCTAAAAAAAGAAAAAGACTTTTAGTCAAATGAAAGCCAGAAAAGAAATTAGTCAAGCTTTGTAAATCTACAATTAGGATAAGATATTTTAGGTAGAGGACTATTATCTCCTCAAGGACAGAGATCATATCTGTCCTTTTCATCACTGCATCCTAGCAAAATGCTAGGTACATGGTAGACAATAAAAAATTGCTGGATGAACATTAAGAGATCCTGCCAACTACTCTTGCAATCCAATCACAAAACAAAGCATACTTATATTAAAAAGGCAAGAAGAAATTTTGCCTAAAAGACTGGCCCTGACAGAGTAAAAGGTACTAGACATCATCCAGCTGACTTAAAGGAAAATATGGCTATAATTAATAAATAGATGAGAAATCTCAAGAAAGTAACAGAACCAATAAAGAACCCAAAATAAATTCCAGAACTTACAGTATTTTAAATAAAAATTCACTAGATGAACAAAACAGCAGATTAAAGATGATAGAAGAAAGGGTCATTGAGCTTGAAAACAGACAAATAGAAATCATTCAATATGAAAAATACAGGGAAAAAATACAGGGGAAGAAAAAAGGAAGAGAGCCTTTGTGACATACGTGACAAGACAATCAATCTAACATACGTATAATTGTAGTCCCAAAATGAGGAGAGAGAGAATAAGGCAGAAAAAAATGTGAAAAAAATAACGGTCTAAAATTTCCCAGTTAAAAAAATATAAAAACCAACCAACCTATGTATCTAAGAAGCCCAATGGAACACAGCAAAATACATGCAGCCCTCCACATCCCTGTGTTCAGCATTTGTGAATTCAACCAATCATGGATCAAATATATTCACGGGAAAAAAGGATGGCTAAGCCTGTACTGAGGATGCACAGACTTTTTTTTCCTGTCATTCCCTAAGCAATACAATTCCCTAACAATAACAACTATTTACATAGCATTTACGTTGTAGTCGGTATTATAAGCAATCTAGAGATTATTTAAAGCGTACAGAAGGATGTGCATAGGATATGTGCAAATACTGTAGGGACTTGTACATCCATGGATTTAGGTATCTGTCGGGGTGGGGAGCACTCTAGTACAAGCAGACAGTCTCCTCTGGTGTGTAACTTACCACAGGTAGGGTGAGCCATGTTGCCACAAGGCGGTTGTTGATCCAGCGATACCAAGATGGGTTTACAAACATCAAAGGTAAAAAGGGACCCAGCATGAAAATGCTTCCAAAAAAGCTTCCCCAAAACAGAGTCAGTATAAAGTAAATCCCTTTCCATGACATCATGATTCTGAAAGATATAAAAAAGGATATATTTTGTTACTATACATTTAATGGCTCGAATTCAATTTCAGGATGGAGCATAAAATGATCACTAATTTTAGGGCCACAGAAAGGCTCTAAGAAACAATACAAGAGTCTGAATTTCAAAGAGGTGACCCTCCTACATGCTCTACTGGTCTAACAAGTTGCCAGTACATTAGAAATTGATATTCTCTGGTCGGGTGCAGCGACTCACGCTGCAATCCCAGCACTTTAGGAGGCTGAAGCAGGCGGATCACTTGAGGCCAGGAGTTTGAGACCAGCCTGGCCAACATGGTGAAACCCCATCTCTACTAAAAATACAAAACTTAGCCAGCTGTGGTAGTGTGCCTGTAATCCCAGCTACGTGGGAGGCTGAGGTAGATGTTACAGTGAGCCGAGATCGCACCACTGCACTCCAGCTGGGACGACAGAGTGAGACTGTTTCAAAAAAAAAGAAACTGATACTCTCAACAGAGCAAATATCTGACCTCCAAAAAGAGTTATCTAGTTTAAGAAGCCTTTTTTTTTTAACATAAAACCATGTATTTTCTTTTCTAAGGTGTTATCTAACACAAACTCATAAAATATTCCAGAGTTTTTTCCTACCCAGAAGTAGAAGCAATTGACTAAAAACTACAGATGAGTTTCCTAAGTTGAGTACAACGGTCCCCACTTTGGATCCATTCCAAGACCCCCAGCAGATGCCTGAATCACAGATAGTACTAAACCCTACATATACATTACATACATACCATGATGAAGTTTAACTTACAAATTAGGCGTGGTGAGAGATTAATAACTATTATTAATAATGTATTATTAAGTAAAATAAAGGTTCCTTGAACACAAGCACTGCTATACCTCGACAGTCAATCTGATCACCGAAACTGCTATTAAGGGACTAAGAGGCAGGTAGCATAGCATATATTGTATCAACGCACTGGACAAAGGGATAATTCACGTCCTGGATGCGACGAGAGAGGCATGGCATCAGATTTCATCCTGCTACTCAGAATGGCACACAAATTTAAAACCCATCAGTTGTTTATTTCTGGAATTTTCCATATAACATTCAGACCACAGTTGACTTTGGGTAACTCAAACCATGGAAAGCATAACTGTGGGTAAGGAGGGGACTACTATACACCTAAAAACAATGGCAAGTTAGCAGAGTACTTTGAAATTTTTTAAAATTCAGAAATATTAATTCTTTATATTAGAATCTGAAAATAACATCTTGGGTACTTGGTCTTTAATTGACTCTTTTTGAGTTGAAGGATTAAGTAGAACTTAGACTCTTCACTGGCTATTTCCAAAGGATTACTGTAGGGGGTCCTCATAACCAGAACATCATACAGATGTTTTAAAATAAATGCTTGTTGGAAACACACAGTCTAAAATGAATAAACATTTGATTTTACAACCTAAACTATGTTAGAGAAAAACTGTGTTTTGCCTCAGAATAAAATTTTTAGAAACATTAAAACGATGAAAAAAAAATAGCCTTATAATCTATATAGCAAAAAGGTATCCGAGAGATCAAGACCTCTGAATATTTTAAAAGAATCACAACAGGAAACAGAATACATTTTCAAACGTCATGGTGCTTTTGAAAAATGTCAGACAGACAAACAACAAAACAGGTTAAATCCCTTAAAACACACAATCAAGACTGAATACTAAGTTTTTGTTTGTTTGTTTGTTTGTTTGTTTTGAGATGGCGTCTCACTCTGTCGCTAGGCTGAAGTACAGTGGTGCGATCTGGGCTCACTGCAAGCTCTGCCTCCCGGGTTCAAGCGATTCTCCTGCCCCAGCCTCCGGAGTAGCCAGGATTACAGACACGCGCCACCACACTCATCTGATTTTTGTATTTTTAGTAAAGACACGGTTTCACCATGTTGGCCAGGGTGGTCTGGGTCTCTTGACCTCATGATCTGCTCGCCTCAGCCTCCCAAAATGCTGGGATTACAGGTGTAAGCCACTGTGCCCAGCCGACTATTTTTAAATTTCTACTGATACTTGACAGTACGTGTACAAAATCGTTCAAAGTACAAACTGAATAAATATCAACTAAGAGCTGGCTTTTTGCTAAACTCTAGACCTAAACTTTAAAGAAGTGGGGTAATGGAGTAATAATGGTAGAGAAAAAGGCCACTGGAAAGCAGCATGCTGAACAATTCCCAGAGCTCACACATGGGGCCTGGAGTGGTCTGTGTTACCACCTATCCTCAACTTTGTTTTCTCTGAGGCTCAGGTCCTCCTCTTTGCGTTGATGACACTATAGCTAGCTTCTCCCCAGAAAAAAAAAAAACCTACAAACATCTTAATTTGGTATTGTTAATGCCTACTTCCTTTTATACACCCACCCCGCCCCCCAGTCCTGCAACGCTGCTGCTGTATTTGAAACCCTGTGACTACCTTTTTCTATCTACTGTTTTTTTTTCTGCCAATTAGTGATTAGCTAGCTCTATGTTTAACACTCACCCCTCAACTCCCTGTAGAGCTACACTTCACGTTGTATCCATATATAATGCTTCCCTTATCAAGGCTCTGGCATGCTTCTTCCTCACCAATTTCTGATTTGATGTGATTAACAGAAAAAAATAAATTAGCTATCATATAATAAAATATTTTCATTATGCAGTGATGAAGCTGAGGCTCAGGAGAGTTAAGAAGACTTTCCTAAATCCACACAACAAATTAGTAGCATCAAATCTTTTCTGCTTACTGCTTCTTCTGCTATATCATGCTCTCTTTCTCCTGCGAAGGGGCCAGAAATTAGCCCTGAAATATGTCTCTAAACTCAGACTTAAGCAGGTAGAAAGGTGTGTGTCACATGAATATACTGGGATTACTCAGACCAAATCTAATCTAAAATTACTTCCATCCTACTTCTATTCCTTCCCTTTCAATCATTTGTTGATTTTCAATGATTCAATAAACATACAAAGATATCCCAATTACCGTGTGCCAGGCACTATGTTAGTCATCTGGGGATTACAACAGTGAATATGACAGAAATTGCAAAGCTCTCACAAATCTGATGGTCTCTCCATCTCTTCCTTATGAGCTCCTATGTGGCTCTGCATTTAATCCAGCCCTATTCTGTATCTTCTTCCAAGTCTCAAGAGTTTGATGGACAAACTTGGTTCCAAATTATGCTAGCTATACACTTATTCGGAATAGCTAAAAAAAAAATTTTAAAACAATAAAACCACTGACAATACCAGGAGCTGACAAGGATATGCAGCAACCAGAACTTGCAAACACTGCTGGTGGGAATGCAAAATGGGATGGCCACTTTGGAAAAGTTTGGTAGTTTCTTAAAATCCTAAATATACACTTACAATAAAACCCACAAATTCTACTGAATATCCAAGACAAATGAAAATGTATATTCACACAAAAACCTATACGTAATTATTCACAGCAGCATTATTCATAATTACTAAAAACTGGAAACCACCCAAATGTCAGTCGGGGAGAATGGATAAACAAAACCGTAGTACATCCACACAATGGCATACTACTCAGAATAACGACAAACTACTGATCCATGCAACATGTTGAGTTAATCTCAAATGTATTATGCTGAATGAAAGAGGCCAGACTCAAAAGATATGATTTTAAAATCTTTTACTGGACTATTTCATTTATATGACATTCCAGACAAGGCAAACTCAAAGGATAAGGAAACAGATCAGTGGTTGGCAAAGATTACAAGTAGGGAGATGGTTTGACTACAAAGAAACAACACAATATAAGTTTAGGGGGTTGGTCGGGCACGGTGGCTCATGCCTGTAATCCCAGCACTTTGGGAGGCCAAGGGAGCAGATCACGAGGTCAGGAGATCGAGACCATCCTGGCCAACATGATGAAACCCCATCTCTACTAAAAATACAAAAATTAGCTGGGCGTGGTGGCGCGTGCCTGTAATCCCAGCTACTAGGGAGGGTGAGGTAGGAGAATTGCTTGAACCTGGAGTCAGAGGTTGCAGTGAGCCAAGATGGCGCCACTGCACTCCAGCCTGGTGACAGAGTGAGACTCCCTCTAAAAAAAAAAGAAGAAGTAGTTTAGGGGGTTGAGGAAACTGTTCTATTTCCTAGTTAGGTCACATTACAGGAAAGCTGTCCTGATCCAGACCCCAAAAGACAGTTCTTGGATGTCGCCCAAGAAAGAATTCAGGGTGAGTCCACGGTGCAACCTGAAACCAAGTTTATTAAGAAAGTAAAGGAATAAAAGAATGGCTACTCCACAGACAGAGCAGCCCTGAGGGCTGCTGGTTGCTCATTTTTATGGTTATTTCTTGATGATATGCTAAACAAGGGATGGATTATTCATGCATTCCCTTTTTAGACCTTATAGGGTAACTTCTTGACATTGCCCTGGCATTTGTAAACTGTCATGGTGCTGGTGGGAGTGTAGCAGTGAGGACCACCAAAGGTCACTCTTGTCGCCATCTTGGTTTTGGTGGGTTTTGGCCAGCTCCTTAACTGCAACCTGTTTTATCAGCAAGGTCTTTATGACCCGAATTTTGTGGTGACCTCCTATCTCATCCTGTGACTCAGAATGCCTTAACTGTCTGAAAATGCAGCCCAGTAGGTTTCAGCCTCATTTTACCCAGCTCCTATTTAAGATGGATTTGTTCCAGTTCACACATCTCTGACAGTCACAAGACTATATACATTTGTGAAAATCCATAGAAAGTATATTTTTTAAAAAGTGAACTTTACTGTTTGTAGATTTTTAAATAAATTTTTTTAAAATTATGCTATGTATATAAAAATCTGACAATATTTACTATTCTCTTATAATACGGGGAATTCTAATTTTCTGGATTATTTCAACCATAGTAACACCTAAAATGTATCTAGCTTTTAAAATATGTCAGGCACTGTTTCATATATTTTACATGCCGACCTGTTCACCAGTCACAGCAATCTCATAATGTAGGTATTTTCATTACCTTAATTTTACATATAACGATATTGAGGCAGCAAGGGGTTAAGGAACTTACTTAAGGCTACACAGCTAGTAAATAACAAAACTGGAACTTTAAGCCAGGTAACTTGGTGTGAGAGTCCACACTCAGTCTGAAATGTTACACTACGCTTCCTTTTCAAGAATGTATTACATCTGTAGTTAAATATACATCTATTTTTAAATAGCCTATAAAATAAAAATGTTACAATTATAAACTAAATTTTTAATACCTCATACAAAACTTATTCTGAATTTTAGAATTTATACAGACTTAGTGAGAAAGCCTTATGTCTTTCTTATCTTACTGTTACCGGCAGGTCTTTGTTCTTAGAACTCCCAAGATGGTGGTGGGCCGCTCCCAAGATGGCAGCAAGCCTTTTGCTCTCTGACCTGGGGGGTTCTTGGCCTCACGGATTCCAAGGAATGGAACCTTGGGCCATGCGGTGAGTGTTACAACTCCATTAGAAGCTGTGGGTCCCGGAAGAGAACTGTGGAACCCAGAGACAAGTGTTCAGCTCCATTAGGACAAACCCGCGCACTTAGCCGCGCAGAAACAATGGCGAGCCTCTACCTGATCGGGAGCGGCAATGGGCACCTCCCCGGATCAGAAGCGCAGCGGACACGGTGCCAGATCCAGAGGGGTGAAAGTCAATGGCCGGTCTGAGAAGGTGGCATTCAGCAGTGGTGGATGGTGAGCAAAAGCTCAGCTCGAACAGTAACAAACATGGACCAGAAGAGTGTGTGGTTCCAAGATTTAATAGAGTGAAAACAAAGCTCCCATACGACGGGAGGGGACCCAAAGGTGCTTGCCACTGCTGGTTCGAATGCCTGGGTTTATATCCTGATCATTGTCCCTCCCCGGGTGCTCTCAGGTGATAGATGATTGACTATTTCTTTACCTCCTGCTTTTAGCCTAATGGGTATTTTAGTGAGCTCTCTTTACTACCTGACTGGTCAGGTGTGAGCTGAGTTACAAGCCCCATGTTTAAAGGTGAGTGAGGTCACCTTCCCCAGCTAGGCTTAGGAATTCTTAGTCGGCCTAGGAAATCCAGCTAGTCCTGTCTCTCAGTCCTCCCTCTCAACAGGAAAACCCAAGTGCTGTTGGGGAGGTTGGCTGACGACCACTCTAACTGCTTCCTGCTGAACTGGGGCACAGTAGGGGTTGTGCAGTTGAGATTTCCTCGGTAGGGGAGCCTTTGATGTCATCAACATCAGAGCATGGGCTAGCAGGCCGGTCCAGGAGTCCACGGTAGATCTTAGTCATGGACTGCATCTGGGGCTCCATTTAAAGAACCATTTGTAGTTTTACAGCATCAATTCTGGAAGAGACAAACTTAACAAGGAGGTTAAAGATACAGGGATTGAAATGTATGGCCTGAAGTGCAGGGTGAGGCACATCCAAGAGTTAGTAGGGTTTTGGGATGAGCATAAGCCAGTATAAGCTGGATGTGTTCCTCACTGAGGGCCCAGGTGCCTTTGGATAATTTTAGCCCTAAGTATTTAACCTGCTGTGAGTAGAGGTGAGCCTTTGGTTTGGAAACCTTGTAGCCACAGGTGGCGAGGAACTTTAAGAGTGTTTGGGTGGCTTAATGACACAAGGTTTCTGAACAGGTGGCTAAAACTAAATCATCCACATACCAAAGGACAAGAGTGTCCAAGTATGAGAACTGACTCACGTCTTGGGCTAATGCCTGGCCAAATAGATAGGGGCTAGCCCTGAACCCTTGGGGTAAAACAGTCCAGGTGGGTTGAGATGTTGGTTCGAAGGATCATCAAAGGCAAACAAGAATTGAGAGTCAGGATGTACAGGGATACAGAAAAAGGCATCCTTAAGGTCCAGGACTGTAAACCATTCTGCTTCCTCTGGTATTTGGGAAAGTAGAGTATAAGGGTTAGGTACAGCTGGGTATAGAGGGACAACGGCCTCATTGATAATCCTGAGATCTTGCACTAACCTCCACTGTCCGTTGGGCTTCTGCATTCCTAAAATTGGAGTACTGCAGGGGCTATTGCATGGCCTTGGGCTTTTAGGTCCTTTGCTATTACTAAGACTTTGTTTAGTCTAAATTAACTTAGAACTGGTATAGATGGTTCCTTCCTGGTTCTGTAAGTACTTTAAGGCTTGGCTGAGTGCAAACAGCTCGCACGTTTGAGCAGACCAATTATTAGACAATTTTTCTAACTCTGCTTCTACAAGAGTTTCCCTATCAATTACTGAATACCCATTGTGTTTTTTTCCCTCAATCACCCGGGAGGAACTATTTATTGTCCTGTCCTCAAGGAAGTTCCTCCTAGGTCTGGTTAGAACTTGGTATAGTAATTAAGATTTAAATCCCGTTAGCAAATCTGCTGGGTTAAGGGAATTTTCAGTGGTTAATGTTAAATCATCTTTTTCTAAAGAACAGCCTGATACTTTAAGATTTTTGAGTCAGTAAGCTACCTTTTTGCCTTTTTTACTTAGGATATTTCTGAACTGGTGAGGTATGCTCATAATGAGGTTTCCTCTAAAGTTATTCTTCTACTTTCTTCTGCTAGCAAAGCAGTTGCTGCTACAGATTGAATGCATTTGAGCCATCTGTGGGTTATTAGGTTAAGGATTTTTGATAGGAAGGCTACGGGTTGTCAGTGGCCTCAGCGCTTTTGGCTACGCCCTTGTTTACACTGATAACAAGGTGGTATTGGAGTGTTACAGGGTCATGGAGAAGATCTTCAATTATCAATTATAGGATTTAAATTTACCCTGGCTTTTAAAGGAATAGGGTACATTTTTTTCTTTACTACTTCTCTTTCTTTCTCTGTCTGACTTTCTGTCTCTCTCTCTCTGACTCCCTTTGTTTCTCTACCTCTTTCTCTCTTTTTCCCCTCTCTTTCTCCCTTCCCTTTGGTAGATGGATTTTGGGAACACAGCAGAAGGACATTTGCTCGTTGCCCCCATTTGCCACTATAGGAATATGCTCCTCCCTTTAATTTATTCAATTTGCTTTCATCCTGATCTATTATGTTGTCGTAGACCCAGTTCCAGTTGTTAAAGTACTGGGTTATCAGTTCTAAGGCCCTGGCCAAGGAGCCGAGGCTTGGAGATTGTATTGCAGGCGGGGGTAAGCTGGGTAGAAATTGGGGGAGGAGAGCATCTTACACAATGGGAGAGCAATCCTCCTAGCCATTTACAAATTTGGGGCCCTGGCAAGGGTGGTGAGGAACGGGTCCCACATAACTACCCACGTCGAGGGCTGTATACCTAAATTGGGAGAGACACCAGGGGCAAGACTCCCTGGGTTCATAGCCTAGGTGCCTAAGGATGCAGTGTAGAGCTTCTCTAGATCCCTTTGGAGATACAACTTGCTCTAACACCTGGGAGAGGGAGTGAAAGTTTGAAGCATTAGTACCTAGGAGGCAGGGACTGGAGGAAGTAGATTCAGAGGTAAGGAGAATTTTGGGGCTACACTTTCAAGAAAGTGGTGGTTGGGACCCAGGAGGTATGGGTCAGAAGGAGAGGTAGGGGTGCATGCCTGGGCGACTGTGGAGTAGAGACTTCTGGCTGCACCATGATCTCGACTGGCCAATGCCGGGAATTCAGGATGACAGTTTTCTGCCTCTAGTAGGCCCTCAGCTTCCCCAGGAAAATTGTAAAAGCGGAAGCTGGTTCCAGGTAGACCAATGCTCCCAACCCAGATGGGGGCTGTTAGCCTTTTCCCAGAAAGCCTCACACCTGAGTCTTAAGTCCAGCAGCCATGCTAATCATTTTTAAATGGCCAACAGGTGCCCAGTATTTTCCTCTGATTCTAAGGAAGGATAGGACAGAATAGCAAGTGAAAGTGGTCCACTATTACTCAGGGCTTTGGAGAATCCCTGTACAGGCCACCAGATGTTACTGGTGGGTCTTTGTTCTTAGAGCTCCCAAGATGATGGCGGGCTGCTCCCAAGATAGCAGCAAGCCTTTTGCTCTCTGACCTGGGGTTCTTGGCCTCACGGATTCCAAGGAATGGAACCTTGGGCCACGAGGGGAGTGTTATAGCTCTGTTAGAAGCCATGGGTCACAGAACAGAACCATGGAACCCAGCGACTAGTGTTCAGCTCTACTAGGATGAATGCATGCACTTAGCCGCGCAGAAACAATGGCAAGCCTCTAGCCTGATCAGGAGTGGCAATGAGCGCCTTGCTGGATCAGAAGCGCAGCAGACACCTTGCCAGATCCAGAGGGGTGAAAGTCAATGGCGGGTCTGCGACGGCGACGTTCAGCAGTGGTGGACAGCGAGTGAAAGCTCAGCTTGAGCCCTAACAAACGTGGACCAGAAGAGTGTGCAGTTGCAAGATTTAATAGAGTGAAAACAAAGCTCCCATACAATGGGATGGGATCCAAAGGGGGTTGCCACTGCCAGTTCGAATACCTAGGTTTATATCCTGATAGTTGTCCCTCCCCCTGTGCTCTCAGGCGATAGATGACTATTTCTTTACCTCCCGCTTTTAGCTTAACAGGTATTTTAGTGAGCTCTCTGTTACCTGATTGGTAGGGTGTAAGCTGAGTTACAAGCCCCGTATTTAAAGTGGATGCAGTCACCTTCCCCAGCTAGGGTTAGGAATTCTTAGTCGGCCTAGGAAATCCAGCTAGTCCTGTCTCTCATTACTATCCCTCAATACCTAACGTAATGTATAGCAAACCAAAACTTGGGGAAGGGCAAGGAACGGGAGTTGCCAGCTTCTGCTAGAAGAAAATTGGGTTAAATAACTGACAAATTAAATATTTAATCTTTAAAAACCCTTTAAAATAAAAAACGCCATGATTGAAAAGTAATTAAAAACACTGCAATTTAGTATCATGTTTTGTGCATTCTTTGTATAATACCGATACTGTTTTTAAAAAGACATTTGAAAACTAAGTGCAGTTTTAAAAGGGCATATAACATTTTATTGACAAATAACAGAGATAGATATAACAGAGATAGAAAAGTGAACTGTAGATAATCCTGAAAAACTATGCCTACTTCAAGTGTAACCTAACAAGTTTTTCCAAATGACCACTTTCCTTTCAGCGAATTAACAACAATCTTAATAACCTCACTAATAACTGTGTATGTTATTCTTTAAGGTAACATATGACAGTGTGGGAGGACACTCCCTGACAAAGATTAACGGACTCCATTAAGGATACCTATAGTTCCTTGCTCAGGAAGGAAACATTTTCATAGAATCTCCTTAGTTATTTTATTCACATAACAAGTCAAGTGTTAGCAACTAGCGTTACTCTCAGAGTCTAATGGGGAAGCTAAGTACGAAAATAAATGATTGCAATTCACTGTGATACATGCTGTAATAGAGGGATAGGAGGTATGCAACAGGTGTTAAGGGTAGATCAAAGTAGACAAGATGAACTCTGCTAACAGGGATTAAAGAAGGCTTTAGACTCTTGGAGGAAAAGTGGTTGTGGGAGGGGAGAGAATACTCCAGGCAATAACCTACAGAGTCACAGAAATTTGAAACAGCATGGCTTAATCAGAAAACTTTTTAAACTCATATTACTGAGGTATAGGTACACAATGGGGGCGGGGGGGAGCGGGGGTTACAACAACATAGGCCTGAGGGAGAAAGTACACACACCCAGGCCAGGATAGCCAAGAAAACCACATTTGCCAGGTCACTAGGGGTGGAGGAAAAATATCTAAGGCATATGAGTCATGTTTTAGGATAAATGTTAAAAGTGAAATGTATATAAACGTTTCAAAAGTGAAATGTATATAAACATGAACTCAATCAGTATACAGATTGATTTTGTTAAGAGCCTGCTCTGGATCCAAACAGAGAGTGCATGGGACTTGTTGGCAAAAATCCCAGGACTGACAGACGCTGGTATCACAGAGGTCTGTGATGCAGCTCCAACACTCAACAGCCAGAGGATCACAACCACATTACTTAACCTGGACACCTCACTTATAAAGTTAGGAGGTTAGGGGAAAACCTCTCTGGGGCCTCTACTAACACAGAAATTCTAAATATAGGGTACCTTTTGACCACCGAATACCTATCAGGAACTTTACAGAGGGCTCCTGGTATTTACATATTTAACATCTAGAGATTCAACTATTCATGAATAATCCAAAGGTCATAACATGGAAGTAATCTGCTGAAACTCAAAACTGAATTGTGAACACTGCAAGGCTGATGTCAAAAAACAAACCATTTAGGTAGTAATTAATGACTCTGGCCAACTGTCTAGTATCCTAATCTCAAAAAGCCTTTATTCTGTTCTACTTATTTCATATGCACTTCTTGGGGGAAGTGATATGCTACAATAGATTTGTAAATGTGAAGGTTCAAAAGGACCTTGTTATGTCCCTTGACAATGTCAAGTATGTCCTAAAATAGGCACTTTACATTCTCACCTCATCCAAACAAAAGCCTCAAAAGCAAGCTGCTGATTTATCAGTAGTATTTACAAGTAAAGGAATGAAAGATTTAGTTCCATTAACGAGTCCCTGACACTGTTTATATTGAGAGAGCTAAGAGAACCTATAACCAAGGAGATTCTCAGAAAATGCAGTTGTGAGCCCCCAAAATTTGAGACAGGTCTCAGTTAATTTAGAAAGTTTATTTTACCAAGGTTGAGAACAGGCACCCGTGACACAGCCTCAGGAGGTCCTGAAGGCATGTGCCCAAGGTGGTCAGACCACAGTTTGGTTTTATACATTTTAGAGAGACATGAGACATCAATCAACATACGTAAGATGAACATTTGGTTCTATCTGGAAAGGCGGGACAACTTGAAGCAGGGAGGGGGCTTCCAGGTCATAGGTAAATAAGAGACAAATGGTTGCATTCTTTTGAGTTTCTGATTAGCCCCTCCACAGGAGGCAAGCAGATATGTATTTATCTCAGCAGACGGGTGACTACGAATAGAATGGGAAGCAGGTTTGCTCTAAGCAGTTCCCAGCTTGACTTCTTCCTTTAGCTTAGTGATTTGGGGGGCCCAAGATATTTTCCTTTCACAGAGAAAAGAATCCAAAACTGCAGAGAGTTTAAAGGCCAAAAAGTAAATAATGAATAATAAAAGCATATAATGAATTAAGCATATTGTTTAAGCAAATGCAAACTCATTCATTCATGAGACTAGGGGTCAATAAAGTACACACAAAACCACTCAACTACATTATACTAAAGTTGCACTTCTTGCATTTTTTACTCTAGTAACTAGGGAACCCTAGAAATTCCCCATTTTTTCCAAAAATGCAGGAAAATGAAAATTAACTTGTGCTGACTTATATATACATATATTTATTGATATTTATGTATTTAAATGCATATAGTTAAATGTAGCAAACAGTATATTTATATATAACTACACATTAATAATTAATCTAAACTCAGTTTAGATTCAACAAATTTTTCAATGAAAAACCCTAACACATCTTTTGTGAAATATGTTCATTAGTAATCAGTAAAATATAAATTAAAGTACCATTTTCCTTCTATCTCATTAGAAAAACTGAAAATATTCACAATATTTAACATTAGCAGGGCTATAGATACAAATGTATTTTTCTATCCTGCTACTAAGACTGTAAATTAAGTACCACCCTTTAAGTTAGTAATAAGGCAGTACTTGTCAAGACAGAAATGTGCATTTTTAATTAATAATTATATTTCAAGAACTCTATCATGCAGAAATATTTATAGGAGTACACAGAGAAACGGGTACAACATTATTCATGTAAGTATAATTTGTAATAATAAACAGTGGGCAATAATAAAGCCTACCAATAAGAGAAGGGGGAACATTTATTTTAACATTTATTATGAAATACTAAGCAGGCATTCAAGAGAATAAGGAAACTCACATCATCTGATATGACTGGGTATCCTTGACATTCAGTAAATAAAACCGATTGCAAAATATAATAGATGGCATGATCCCATTTTTGCCTTAAGCCAAATTTTTAAAAAATGTGTACATCTATGTAAATTTGTGTATGTGAGTACATGTATTTCTAGGTGTATTAATAGGTCTGATTTCAACAGAGGGGCATAGTAAGCTCAAGATTATGCCACAAAGAGGCTATCTGGAGATAAATATCCTCTCCTTAATCTCCATCCACCCTTTTATCTCCTGCGAGGGCTTCCTTCCCCTTGACCTCACCCAACTGGAAATAAGAGAAAAGTGCGCCCCCTGGGTCTCTTGAGGCAGACAAAAGAAAAGAATGGAGAGCGTGTCCAGAGGGCAAAGAGAAGACATCCAGCAGAACAATATCAACATAAGGAAAATGAGGAGTTACAAAGCATTATCTAGAATATGATAACCTTTTATATATACATTATACAGTGGTTAATTTTTTATATTTTTGCTTACATAAATTTATTAATTTTGATAAAAACAAATGTGTCATGAAATAAAATAAGAATTCCAAAAAACTAAAAACAAAACTAAAAAGGTCTGAAGAGTTTCATATTAAGATGAAATATCTAATTGTGCTCTCTCAAAAAACACACTAAAAATCCCACACCTACAAAGAATAACCAAAAAAAGAACATTTTAAAAGCTGGAAAGCAGAAAGCCAAATGTTGACTATCCTGGCTGACCTGCAAAGACAAAGTGTAAGCCAGCAGAGGAAAAAGTTGAAAACAAACCCACAGAATCCTCCTAAGGCCTAGGAGGCGGAAGCATCAGGTACTGCTGGATGCAAATGGAGATGAATGGCAGTTTGCCAAAATAAAGAGGATTAGGTAATGAGTGAGGGGCAGGTGGATTCCTAGATTCCCTTCTCTCTCTGCACCTCTGGGTAACCGTCCCTCTCCTACCCCAGCATAAACTTGCATGTCTATTCTCTAGAGAAGGTAAAACAGAGTTTCCCAATTAGGAAATGCACAGTTTAGGGCATGGTCACCACTCTAAGAACAGTGGGATTAAGTGACCATATACATGCTGAATCCTGAATGCTAAAACCTCAGACCATCTTCCCTGGATGAGCTCTCAGATGGCTGGCAACAAGATCTTTGGTCCTATGCCAGTTGTCCTATAGAATATTCTGCAATGATGGAAATGTTCCCTAGTTATGCTGTCCAAAACTGCAGCCATTAGCTACATGTAGCTATTGAGCATCTGAAATGTGGCTAGTGCCATTGAAGAAATGAATTTTTAACTTAATTATATTTCCATTTAAATAGCTACATGTGGGTAGTGGCCACAGTATTGAACAGCACAGTCCTAGGCAGAAGACAGGAGTGTACTCTCTGGGATATCTGACCAGGCTATGAGGAAAGACAAAAATACAGAAACAGGCCAGGCGCGGTGACTCATGCCTGTATTCCTAGCACTTTGGGAGGCCGAGGCGGTCAGATCACTTGAGGTCAGGAGTTCGAAAATACAGAAACATTGAGGGATTCCCTAATAAACAGCCCACATAAGTCACCCCTCAGTAAAGCCCAAAGTTCACAAGCCTCACCTACTTGCAAGCCTCTACTGGCTTTCTAAATCACCCATTTTTTATTAGGAACAGATAATGAGACTTCTGAGCAAACACTCTAACATGACATTAGAGACTAAATTAAACAGAAAAAAAGTATACTTGAAGGAAATAAACTATTCAGGGGAAAAGAAAACTTCAAAGAAAACCATCTTTAACATTTTCAAAAAGACAATAAATACTGCAATCAGGAAACAATAACATGTTCTTGTGGGAAAATAAAATGAAGAAAGGAAATATCCAGAGAATAAAAGAGCTACTGAAAGTTTAAAACAGCAAAAATGATTAGCAAAAATTATACACGACCAAAGAGTTAGAAAATAAAGTTGAGAAAAAATCTCCCAAAAAGCCCAGCAGAAGATAAAGAGATGGAAAGTAGAAAGAATATATGAAAGGGCCAAGACACGAGGTCCCATATGCCAGTAATACAAGGGCCAAAAAGAGTTGTGAGAAATTGGAGAGGGGGAAATCAGCAACAACAATCTCAAAAAAATTCCCCGGAACCGGAGAAAATGACATTCCACATTAACAGAGCCTACTAAAAGCAAAGATAATGGATGAAAACAGATGTTCACCAAGGAATACCACTGTAAATTACAGAACAGTGGAGACAAAGAACGTTCCACAAACCTTCTAGAGAGGAAAAAACAGGTTACATACAAAGGATTAAAAATTAGACCAGCTTTGAACATCTCAGCAGCCAATACCAGGAGCAAGACAAAAACAGAACAAAAACTCTAAGATTCTAAAGAAAATTATTTCCAACCCGTCCCTGTAGCAAGTGTTAGAGTAGTTGGTAGAAAAACACCGTCAGACATGCCAGGTGTAAAAGTGACTTCCCATACAATCTTTTAAAAAGAAGCTACTGGAAAATGGGCTCCACTAAAAGAAGTAAACGAAGACTAAGGGAGATCTGAAATACAGCAAGTAAGAGATCATCATAGATGAGAGGTCAAGAAGGATGATCCTGAAAGGGAGATTTCAGGGTGACAACTATACATTAGATAGAGAAGGCATTCAGTCCAAATTCTGAGAGGATGGCACAAGAGGAAGACTCTCTGAACGTTGTTATCACCAAAATCCTTGCTACTAAACAAACCATCTGTTTGAGTCAAGAATAGAGTCTCCAGGTGAACCTGGCACAAATCCTAATCTGTACTTGGCTTCTTGACCACGTGCTAATAAAATTCCTGCTCTCCCTGCCACATTTGGCTTCCACATCAGCTGATGACACTGATTTTATCTGTCATATAGCACTCTGCTTTGTTGGGCATGGTGGCTTATGCCTGGAATCCCAGCACTTTGAAAGGCCAAGGCGGGTGGATCATTCGAGGTCAGGAGTTTGAGACCAGCCTGACCAACATGCAAAACCCCACTCTACTAAAAATACAAAAATTAGCCAGGCATGGTGGCATGCATCTGTAGTCCCAGCTACTCGGGAAGCTGAGGCAGGAGAATCATTTGAACCCAGAAGGCAGAGGTTGCAGCGATCAGGCCACTGCACTCCAGCCCGGGGGACACAATGAGACTCTGCCTTAAAAAGAAAAAAAAAAAAAGTATTCTGCTTTGACCTAATCCTGAAATATGGAGACAACACATGGTGAATTTAGAAACAAAATATATTCCCACTGGAAAGCTATACTATTCAACACCCCATTCATGTTGAAAACTCTCAATAACTGGGCTTTTAAGGAACATACCTCAAAATAATAAGAACCATCTATGACAAAAACCACAGCCAATATCATACTGAATGGACGAAAGTGAAGGCATTCCCCTTGATAACTGGCACAAAACAAAGATGCTCTCTCACTACTCCTATTCAACACAGAATTGGAAATCCTGGCTGAACAATCAGGCAAGAGAAAGAAATAAAGAGCATCCAAATAGGAAGAGAGGAAGTCAAACTATCCCTGTTTGCAGATGACATGAACCTATATCTAGAAAACCCAAAGTCTTGGCCCAAAAACTCCTTAAGCTGATAAACAACTTTAGCAAAGTCTCAGGATACAAAATCAATGTATAAAAATCACTAATATTCCTATATACCAACAATAGTCAAGCTGAAAGCCAAATCAAAAACACAATCCCATTCACAATTGCCACAAAAAGAATAAAATAACGAGGAATACAGTTAATCATTAAGGTGAAAAGATTTCTACAAGGAGAACTACAAAACACTGCTCAAAGAAATCAGAGATGACACAAACAAATGGAAAAACATTTCATGCTCATGGATAGAAAGAATCAATATCATTAAAATGGCCATACTACACAAAGTAATTTATAGATTCAATGCTATTCCTATTAAACAACCAATGACATTCTTCACAGAACTAGAAAAAAACTATTTTAAAAATCATATGGAACCAAAAAAGAGCCCAAAGAGCTCTTCACTTTTTGCTTAGGCAATCCTAAGCAAAAAGAACAAAGTTAGAAACATCATGCTACCCAACTTAAAACTATATTACAGGGCTACAGTAACCAAAACAGCATGGTACTGGTACAAAAACAGACACATAGACCAATGGAACAGAATAGAGAACCCAGAAATAAGGCATCACGCCTACAACTATCTGATCTTCAACAAAGCTGACAAAAACAAGCAATGGGGAAAGGACTCCGTATTCAATAAATGGTTCTGGAAGAAGACTGAAACTGGACCCCTTCCTTACACGATATACAAAAATCACCTCAAGATGGATTAGAGACTTAAATATAAAACTCAAAACTATAAAAACCCGGAAGGCAATACTATTCTGGACACAGGAACTGGCAAAGATTTCATGACGAAGATACCAAAAGTAACTGCAACAAAAGCAAGAATTGACAAACGGGATTTCAGAAAACTAAAAACTTTTGCACAGCAAAAGAAATTATCAACAGAGTGAACAGACAACTAACAGAAAGGGAAAAAATTTTTTCAAACTATGCATCTAACAAAGGTCTAATATCCAGCATCTATAAAAAACTTAAACTTACAAGAGAAAAACCCATTAAAAAGTGGGCAAAAGACATGAACAGACACTTTTCAAAAGAAGACATACATGTGGCCAACGAGCATATGAGGAAAAAGCTGAACATCACTGATCATTACAGAAATGCAAATCAAAACCACAATTAGATACCATTTCACACCAGTCAGAATGGCTATTACTAAAAAGAAAAAATACCAGGTGCTGGCAAGGTTGCAGAGAAAAATGAATGCTTATATGCTACTGGTGGGAGTGTAAATTAGTTCAACCATTGTGTTAAACAGTGTGGCAATTCTGCAAAGACCTAAAAACCCACAGACCCCTTACTGGATATATACCCAAAGAAGTATAAATTCTTCTATCATAAAGACACATGCATGTGTATGTTCACTGCAACTATTCACAATAGCAAACACATGGAATCAACCTAAATGCCCATCAATGGTAGACTGGATAAAGAAAATGTGGTACAAATACACCAGGGAATACTATGCAGCCATAAAAAAGAATAAGATCATATCCTTTGCAGGAACATGGATGGAGCTGGAGACCATTATCCTAAGCAAACTAACGCAGGAACAGAAATCCAAATACCACATGCTCTCACTTATAAATGGGAGCTAAAGGCTAAGAACACATTGACACACAGAGGGGACACTGGGGCCTATTGAAGGATAGAGGGTGGGAGTGAATCAGGAAAAATAACTAACAGGTACTAGGCTTAATACCTGGGTGACAAAATAATCTGTTTAACAAACCCCCATGACACAAGTTTACCTATATAACAAACTTGCACATGTAAACCTGAACTTAAATAAAAATATTTAATAAAAAATTTGAAAAGACATCAGTTAATCCCTGTTAAAATTATTTTTTGTTGTAATCTCTAATCAAATACTCTACTAGAAAAGCAATCCTTGGGAGTAAGTTAAAACAAATATATCAGACAACTTTATAATTTTTCCAAGACAACTATAAGCAACACATTGATTTTGATTCAAATGACAAAATCAAATACATAAAATTAAAGTGAACACTAACGTCAATTATTGCATATATAGTATATGCATATACAATAACAGTCATTATTACAATTATCATTAGCAATAAAAATAGAAATATTTTAAAAGCTAAAATAATCAGAACCTGATTACTGAGATTATTCTGCAATCTGAAGGAATTGAAATATGTTCATTATTTATGCACCACTCTTCTTGTAAGCTTCACAACCAGACACAGTCAAACTGATTGTTTTTTTCCATAAACGTTAGTGAAATATTTATGAGCTAATTAATTTCTTTTAAATCTACGGATAGATGCTAATTTGCACAGCCTCATTCTGATGAACATGTCTGCATTTTCTAACTGCTGTTAAAGAGTGTATGCAAGCCTTTCTGTGCAATCTACAAGGATCCATGTAATTTTCTTTCAGAACTTAGTAACATAAACTGTCCTGCCTAAAGAAATGGTATGCTTCTTTATTCCCCCAATGAGAACTGTATTTGTTTTCCTTTTGAGTCTCAAAGGCTCATAGCTAAATTTAACATTCAATTCCAGGAAGAAAGATTATAGCTATTACTATCGCTTTCTCCTCTTTTAATCTTTTATTTGTATTCTTAATAGCATTATCACGTGTCTTTTATTATAAAAAACTTTAAATTCCTTTAGGAAGCGACTATTAATTAAAAATAAATAGAATGTTACCATTACTGACTTTACTCATCTTTACTTATTAATTTTAAAACACTGTCTCTATTATAGTACAGTTTTGAGAAACCATTAGAAATATTTAAAAATTTATGTTAAAAATATTCCAAAGACAGAAAAGCATATTCCTTTAATAAACAAATCATCAAAAGAAAAAACCTTTATCTGTTTGGAAAAAACAGACAACAGGAAAGGAACAAACTACACAGTTTCATTCTTCCGAAACAGAACAAAAGAATAATACTTTCTTAGGAACAAAAAGAAGTTACAAGATAACAAGCTTTTTAGTTAGGGAGAACTTAGGAGAAATAAAAGCCCAGTTCACCAATTCTGAGCAAACACAACAGGACAGTTAAAGAGCAGAATGGGGCCAAACTTCAGTTATATGTACCCAAAATGAAGCAAGGAAGGACTCTGAACGATTAATGGATTTAATAAACAAGCCTGGTAATTCCCTGGGGGAAGTCTATTCTGAGAGTTCTTAAACCAGAATAAAGGTGGTTTCGGATTACCTCAAAATGACATAACTTATCTCTTATTACTACTTACCTCTTGAGGTTTACTGAAAGGTTTAGTGTGAATTAAATATTCACAGTTCTCTAAACCCTGATATAATTATCTTGCTTAAAATTCAAGATAATACATAGAAGCCGAGTATATGCTGTATGGTTCTTCTTATCTGAAGTTCAAGAACAGATAAGCTACATTATAACGTTACAAGTATGGGTAATGGTTATCCTTGGGAGGTGTGGAGCAGGTATAGGAACTGAAAGCACCAGGGAGCTTTTAAGATTTTGGTAATACTCTGTTTCTTTAATTGGTTGCTGGTTACACAGGGTGCATTCACTTTATTAAAACTGAAATTTGTGATTTATGTACCTCTCTATATGTATGTTATGACAATATTCACCCAAAAATGTTACATGCATAAAATAATTTAACCTGAATATTTTATAAATCATCTAATTAGACATATGCTGTTTATAGGAAGAAAATACAAACGGTCAATAAATATACAAAGAAATGTTCGACTTCACTATTTTCAAGAAAATGCAAATTAAAACAATAAAACTCCATTCCCCTCTCCTGTAGATTAAAAAAAAAAAAAAAAAAAAGTTTTGCCCCTGATACTCTAAAAATCATTGTTGGTGTCCTTGCCTTCACAGCTGGAGGGAGTATCAAGTGGTATACCCAATTTAGAGGGCAAACTGATAAGTAGCTATTGCTATTCTGAATATCATTAATTCCCTCTTAGTATTTACCCTAGAGAAATATTCAACTGAACGTACAAAGATGTTCCCTTGCAGCATTGTCTGTAACAGAAAAAGAAGAAACATTAATGTCCACTGATGGGGAGAGAGCTAAATTAACTATGGTACATCCAAATACTATGACACAATATGCAGCAGCTGGAAAGAATGCAGTCAAGCTGTATTTTCTAAATTGATCTGCTCTCCAAGATGTATTGCTAAGAGAAAATGCAATACCATTTTTGGAAGGAAGGAAACCACACCCTCCCCCAAAAGGCTTAACGCCATATGGTTTATTTAAATAATTACAAATGCACAGAGATCTGTCTAGAAGAATACCTGCCAATGACACATGCGGTTGCCTCTATGGGATGGGACAGCTGTGACTGAGGATGGTGGTCAAAGGGAATTAAACCTTTCTCTAAAGTTTCATAAAGAACATTTCCATTTGTTACTTATAGGGTTAAAAGGAAAGAAGAGAGAGAGAAAAGGAAGGGGAGAGGAAAAAGAAGTAGCTTAGCTGTAGCCAAAGTAAGTTGCCTGTCAGTAACTGCTATTTTTCCATGATCCCATAATCAAAGCAAAAAGATTAATGTTAAGGTAGAAACAACCCATACCCCTTAGGAAGATGATTGCTTGCCATACATTAAGCCGAAAGTAAATTTTCAACAACAAGTTAGAAAGACTGAAAACATAAATTGAGATAGGAATGATAAAAGTATTTAGTAAACTAAAACTACATTGGCACCACCAAAGATCCTGAGCCTAATAAAACCATCATTTGGTTTACTGAGTAGCATTTATCTCTTCCCATTTGAAGTTTAAGCTCATGTTTTGTTTTTCCCTTCATGAGACACAGCCAGAAAAATTATCAATATAATAAAAGAACTAAGTGATGAAGGCATATAGACTGTCAGAAAGCAGGTTTACTGAAATTAAATCCATCTACACAAAATATGAGCCCATAAATATGTTACATGTAATATCTGTTATGTTATGTAATATGTTATATATGTAATGCATATTATGTGTAATATGTTGTATATGTTTATGTTGTGTATATATGTGTAATATGTGTTTATATATACACACACATATAAACACACACACACACACACACACGTAAGTCCCTTAAGCATGAAGAAAGTTCTAGCAGAAATTTTCTCTGCTCACAACTCACAGAGGTCAGTTGTGACAGTCAGGCTAAGACCTCACATCTCCTGTGACCGGCTAAGCGTTCTTTCCATTAGAAGGGGATCTTAGAAGGCTAAGGAAAATCAACTAAAACACAGAAAAGAAATTAAGATACAACCAAGGCCTGAGTCTTGAGGGAGAACAGTGCTCAGTCAAGCTAGGACAAAATGCAAAGACATAAAGAAGCGGACTTCTTGACATTATTTTTTGTGGTACACACTGCACAGTGATTGGTTTAGTCACAAGGAAGTTTTTCCATGGTTTCAGATTTCTGTTTGGTTTTGTTTCCTCCAAACTGTTTCAAACAATCTGAATTATTAGCAGCAAACTTTTAAAAATATCACCATTTTTTTCTTCTCAAACAGCAAGTACACTATATTTCAACAATTTCCTGTTACTACACAAAGTTTCCTTTCAAGATGTAAAAGTTAAAACCACATACACCCACGCTAAGTGGAACTCTACTATGTGAAATCATTTCAAAATGATTAGGGTAACTCTAGTATACTCCACCTAGCTGTTATTTAAGGGACTACTTTTCAAATTACTTATAGTCCTCAAAATGTTAAACATAGAGTTACAATATGATCCAGCAAGCCCAGTCCTAGATATATAAATCCAAGTGAAATGAAAACATATGTCCACACAAAAACAGGCACATAAATGTTCATAGTGAGATAGGAGACCTGCAGGACTTGTTTTCTGGTCACAACCCTACTGGCCAAAACAGGATCTGGCCCAGACAAGATGAAGTGAAAAAACAGGCAGGCATCTAAAGATGGCAAGGAAAGCAATCCCTAGCTGCCCCCATTGTCCATTAGCATAAGATACTCCCACCAGCGCCACGCCAGTTTATAAATGCCATGGCAATGACCTGGATGTTACCAACCCCTTCCTTGGCAAGGGCCTGGAAGTTACTGCCCCTTTCCTAGAAAGTTCTAAATAACCTGCCCCTTAATTTGCATGTAATTGAAAGTAGGTATAAGTAAGTATAAATGCAACTGCCAAGAGACCATACGTTGCCTACTCTGGGCCCACTGCCTGTGAGTTAGCCCTGTTCTGCAAGGAACAGTACTGCTCAATAAATGACTGCTGTCACTGGCTCACCCTTAAATTCTTTCCTGGGTAAAGCCAAGAATCTTCCTGGGTTAAGCCCCAATTTGGGGGCTCACCTGTCCTGCATCAATAGCAGCACTATTCATAGTAAAGGAGGAAACAACCCAAATAGCCTTCACTTGTTGAACGGATAAACAAAAGTGGTATATCTATCAGTAGATATTATACTAAAAAAAAGAGAGAGATGAGGTACTGACACATGCTACAACATAGATGGACTTTGAAAACACTATGCTAAGTGAAAAAAGCCCATCACTAATGGCCACATGGTATATTATTTCATTCACATGAAATGCCCAGACCAGACAAAGCTACAGAGACAGAGAGCAGACCAGTGGTTCCCTAGGGCTGGGGCTGGGGACAGTGGGAATGTGAGGTGACTACTAATTAGTACAAAGCTTATGAAGGGGGGGTTCTAAAATTAGACAGTGGTGATGGTTGCACAGCTCTGTGAACAGTCTAAAAACAATTGACCTGTACAGTTTAAATGAGTGAATTGTAGATGTGAATTATATTTCAAAACAAAAAAAATAGTATGTTACTTAGCTGAGAGATTATCAAGACATGAATAACTAACCACTTCTGCCCTGGAAGTCATGAATGCCAAAGGAAAAAGAGGAATTGTAAGAATACCTATCACCTTACAAATTAGAAACAAGAACAAACACAAGCAAAGCAAGAGAACAAAAGGGGACCAAAAACTAGAGAGTGAAATCACTGAACAAAAAAAGCACTAGACAGAAGTACATCAAAATGTTACCAATGGCTATCCCTGCATAGTGAGACTGGTTTTTTCCTCCCTCCCTAACTTTTATTTTCCAAATTGTGTGCAACTAGTATAATTTTTACATATTAACAAAAAATATCCCAGCAACATCTGTTCCGATGAGAAAAATCAGAAGCCAGGATTTCTTACGTTAACGAACTGGACAAAAGTCCATCACTGATATACATATCACTGAGGGTAGCATTAGCCACTAACATAAAGTATAAAATTTGAATTATACAATGTTAAACTGGTCCAATGTTTTTCATACATATAAAAGTTGATATTCAGACATTAATCTTTTTTCTAATATAAAATTATTGATATTCATTGGAAGGCATAAAATACCACTGTTTCAGGGGAGGGCATCCAACAAGTGATTTGACTGGACAAGTAATAAAATGCTTTCCTTCATGTTTCATATCGTATCAATTATTTTTTCTTTTCTTGAGACAGTCTCACTCTGTCACCCAGGTTGGAGGGCAGTGGTATGATCTCGGCTCACTGCAACCTCCACCTCCTGGGTTCAACTGATCCTCCCACCTGAGCCTCCCAAATAGCTGGGACCACAGGCGTGGGGCACCATGCCCAACTAATTTTTTTTTTTTGTATTTTTTGATAGAGACAGGGTTTCACCATGTTGACCACCGCACTCAGCCTACAATCAGATCTTTAAAACACAAACTGCTCATATTCTTTACAAAATCTATAGTTACATCATTATCTTTTATAAAAGACTTTTTTAAAGTTACAGATTAATGCAAACTGAATGAACACACCACCATTCTGTCAAATAAAACAGAGGCATTTGTTACCAAAGCACTGGGGGTTTGGTCTAGGTCCCTGCTGCTTGCAGCACAGAAAGCCAATCACTGAGATGAGTATTGCCAAAGAAAAAGGCTTTAACTGGGTGTCCAGCAAAGGAGATGGGGGAGATCAGTCTCAAATTCACCTTCTTGCCCAACTAGAATCAGGATTTTATAAGCAGGAAAGAAATGTAACTACACACACACACACACACACACACACACACACACACACACAGAACAAAACAAAACAAAAAACGGAATTAGGGAGTGGTAAGGAAGAGGAGTTGGTCAACAGGCAGCAGGTGGTTGGGTCGGGCAATCATGATGGGTGAAGGGGCTGGTGTCTCATTGTCCACATACGGTGATTTGGTAAGTTTCAGTTCTCTTGATACTATCTGTGAGGCCTGATGGTTGGTATCCTGAAAAAGGAACTCAGATAAGACAACAGTAACTGTCTCAGGTTTTAAGCCCGAGAGGGTCAATTTCTACGTTTATTCAAAAGAAATTATAAAATCAGTTCTATGGGACAAGTGGGCTAGTTTCACATCTGTCATTCATATTATTTTTTCTTTTAATAGATACAAGCAAAATGATGAAAATATTTAAATCGGTTTCTCTCTTACAATCGGTTCTTCACATAGCAAAGGGTAGTTTACCCACAATGACTCATGAAATGTATTCAAGGGTTCAGCCCCCTAAATCTATCTGCTATGTATAAAGTATTTTTCTGCAGAGAGGATCCCTAACATTTTTCAGATGGGTTTGTAACTAGAAAGAGTTAAGGCACTATTGCTTTAGAAAAATAATTCAGCAGCAGCCAAAGATAGTCTTCTGCTGGAAACAAATTCTAGAGAAGTGCTTACCTCTCATAAAACTATATTGTGTAATTTTCATTCATGAAACAAGCTTATCTAGGCAATGAGGTAGAGCCACAGATAAAGCATATATAGTCACTATTCTACAAAACAACTCTAACCTGAGTCAAAAAAACCATGAAGTACTGAAGAAAAGGTAGAAATAAGAGATCTATTTCTTATGTATACATTATAGGTAATATTATTTTGTTTCTACTTATTGGCATTAGGTTTTGTTTATTAAATACTTGAGATGTTTTCATGATTAACACCTCATAATATGAATGGAATCAAATAATTTTTTATTCAAAGCATTTCTGATTGAATTCTATCAACCATGGAATTCTGTGTAAATGTTACTAATGTTAATAAAATGGGTGTTTTTTTTCACTTATTCTCAAAAACAATGGCTTTATATAAAAGTATATTTTGTACAAATAATAACAGGGTCAATTACTCAAACATCTGCTTGGCTATTAAAATGCTGACCCTTTTATTCTCTAGATTTACAAAAATCAAAGTAAGTAACAGATGGAGAATGACCATAGAACTCTATTTATCTTAAAGTGTTTCATGTAGCACATTCTTACCATTAATAAATAAAAACATAGTTAATGTGACTGCCAAAAAAAAGACTTTATTTGGTAATAAAATATCATGAAGGCTTAAGAAAGGCAATTGGTACTTGCAGGATGTTTTTAAAGTTATTTATAGGATAGACAGATGGAACTTTTTTATGGCCAAAAAGAGACTATTTTCAGAACAGTATAATCATTAAAATACCACGGAAGACATCTTTGAAAATCTGATAAATCTAAAAGCCACATTGCCTATACAATCACATATCACGGAAATTCAGAGTTCAAATAGGCTTTAGAGATAACTTACTCCACTGGCTTGCAAACTTCTGGACCACGAAACTCTTTATCCAAAAATCCCAAGAAGTGTCATATAAAATAAAAACACAGCAGCAGGCTGGGCGCAGTGGCTCACTCCTGTAATCCCAGCACTTTGGGAGGCCGAGGTGGGCGGATCACCTGAGGTCAGGAGTTCGAGACAAGCCTGGACAACATGGTGAAACCCTGTCTCTACTAAAAATACAAAAAATTAGCCAGGCGTGATGGCGGGCACCTGTAATCCCAGCTACTCGGGAGGCTGAGGCAGGAGAATCGCTTAAACCCAGGAGGTGGAGGTTTGCAGTGGGCCAAGACTGCGCCACTTCACTCCAGCCTGGGCGATAAGAGCGAAACTACGTCTCCAAAAACAACAACAAAAAAACACAGCTGCTCTATTTCAGAGCCCAACCCCACTCCTCACCTCTATCAGGACCTCTCCTTCTTAAAGGTGTTAAAGAATATCATCCGAAATCAGTGGCCCAACTAAACCCTTTCTATTCTAGATGAGGTAACAGAGATCAGATTCACTTTTGACAGTTTATTTTCCTTACTGCTAAGAAAATTTTTATCCAGACTGCCTGGTAGTTGATTTACACCTTATATAATCTACATTTAAAGTCAGTCACAAACATGTAACTTTAGAGATAGAAGGAGCCTAAGGGCAGGCTTCCCACTCTCAGTCTGGTCTCTCCAGTCTACTCTACCTGTATTTAAAATTGGTTGCATTAAAAATGAGTATTTTTTCAGAAATCATTAAAAGACATGGAACAAAAGAGAAATACCGTATAAAGAACTTTACAAACAATATTCCAATCCTCACAACTCTATAAGGTGGTTAACCATATATCCATTTTACAGCTGCAGAAAGTGAGCTCAGAAACATTCAAACATGCCCATGAGAGAGGATAAAGTAAGACACCCGTAAGGCAGGCAACTTGGGTGAGTCCTTGGTAAAACTCCTTCAAACAAAGAAGCCTGAAAATCAAACTGCAGGCCCCAGATAAGAAAGAGCCCATGTCCTTCAATGGAAATGCTTACTCTGTGAACCCAAAACCCTTTGGATACATTTCTCTCTCCTTGGCATGCCTTAGTCTCTTACTTTTCACCTATTTGACATATGTCTACTTTTCTGTAAGTAGCCATGGGCTAAGTCTTCATTTATATAGGGTGAATCATCACTTCAGCCCCTGATTGGTCCCAGGCCAAGGTCCCGGGCCTAGCCTCCACCTCTGCCTCCAATTCTTTACACTAACATACCTCTAAGTGGTGCTTTCTCCAAAACAGTCTGCAGACCAGTCAGCACATTCCTTGTCTTTCCAGTCCATAAAATCCCCGGACTCAGCCTCATAGCTGGCAACCCTCTTTCAGGCCCCCTCTCAGTTGCAGAGAGTTTTTCTCTTTCGCTTATTAAACTTTTGCTCCAACCTCACCCTTGGTGTCCATGCTCCTTAATTTTCTTGGTCGTGAGACAAAGAACTCTGGGTAACACCTCAAACAAGACTGCTTCATCTAGACCATATAACTGGCAAGCAGCAGAGTCAGGATTTAAACCTGCATCCATTTAACTCCAAATCCTGAACTGTTTCCAATAAACAACTTTACATTTGTGTAGCAAATTCCAGGCTATGTAAGAAAGGAGGACTCCATGGTGCAGGCAGAGAAAAATACCATATATTGTTCAAAATTGTATCACAGTGACAGTTATCTACTAATATGAATACCCTAAGTTATTGGCATCACTGAAATGAGGTGATGAAGAGCATGGCTGACAATGCATTAAAAAATAAGAAGAAACAAAGTAACAAGATGACCAACAAAGCAAAGCTCAGTTTAAATTAATGAGGCCTAGATTATGAATGTAAAGAAAGTTTTAAAAGTAACTATTCAGAGAATCAACAATGAGAAATCAAATCACTAAACTTAAGCAAAAGCATTAAGTCCAAAAGTGAATGAGAAAAAAATTTGTCAGAGGCTGCTACAAATGAGTAAATTACAATTTATTTAAAACAAAAATTACTTACAAAAGAGTAAAATGTTTTTCAGATATTTAACAAAATGGCACAAAAATAGTTATTAATGCAAAGTCTAACATTTTTAATAAAAACTCAGTTTTTCTCTAAAACATTTTTATCCTTGATTATACCTAGAATCCTGATAAAAAAGCAATTCAGTGTAAAGGCTAAGAAATATTTATAAAGTTAAGCTACTAAAATTCCACATAATTAATAATTACAAAAGCAACATTCTAGAAGTTATTGGGGATGGCACTTCTCCAAGAAATTAAATGAGTTAGTGGGATGAAAGTAAAAAGGAACTTGAGCTGGTATTAGGGTTGCCTTGTATTGTGTTTACTCCAAGCACTCTGGTTTATATCAGAAAATGCTGAGTCTAGAGGGTATACACAGGGCATCTTCCCTAAGTATCAGTTTTACTATATTTTGGAAAGAATACTTTTACCTTCATACACAAGCACATAAAGTAGATCACAGAAGTCTCATGAAACTTAGCAGGGGAATCTAATTCTGAAATAAGTAAATACTGACATTGTAATAAAGGCTATGAAAGCTATAACAAGAGTTGTATGCTCTTCCAGAAAGGCCAGAAATAATAACAGTAGCAGAGCTAAAGTAGAGAAGTTTTGTTTTGATTTTGGGCTTTTATTTGTGGGTTTGCTGGGCGCTGCCTAGGTGGAGACAGGGCTGAAGAAAGCAGAGTGTATATGGTATCCCGCATCCCTGGGCAGGTAGGTGTTTGTTAGGTTCAAGGAACTGAAATGAGATTCAGATAAGCATTTTTAATAATAAAATATAGGACCATAATATCTTTATAACTCTAGAGAGGGAGGATGCTAGGCTTAACACTAATCCATTGCATCTGCATATGACACATTACACAGAGTTTACAAATCACTTTCCATTACACTCTCATTTGACCTTTCTGGCAACCTATAAGAAAAGGTAGGAATTTTACAGATGAAAAAATGGCTTTGTGCCCAAGGTCATAAAGCCAGATAATGGAAGCACTGGAGATATCTCTGAGCCTACTGAACGTCCTCTAGTTATCATACACATGTCCACATGTCCACCACCTATACAGTACCTGGAAGAAAGATGCCAAGAAACTCCACTAACTGAGAGGCTACTCTGTGCCAAGGGCAGAATCAGAGGCGAAAGGTACAGTGAGCTGGCACTACCCTACAGGATTCCCCCAACCAACTAATTCAGAAAGAGGGATTCAGATATGGTTTGGGTCTGTGTCCCCACCCAAATCTCATGTTGAATTGCAATCCCCAGTGTTGGAAGAGGGGCCTGGTGGGAGGTGACTGGATCATGGAGACAGATTTCCCCCTTGCTGTTCTCATAATAGTGAGTAAGTTCTCATGAGATCTCATTGTTTATAAAAATGTGTAGCACTTCCCCCTTTCTCTCTCTTCCTCCTGCTCTAGCCATGTAAGACAATCCAGCTTCCCCTTTGCCTTTTGCCACCATTATAAGTTTCCTGAGGCCTCCCCAGCCAAGCTTCCTGTACAGCCTGTGGCACCATGAGCCAATTAAACCTCTTTTCTTTATAAATTACCCAGTCTCAGATAGTTTTTTATAGCAACGCAAGAACAGACTAATACAGACCCCAATATATTATCTGTATCTCCACAGCAAAGAAGTCAAGAATAATACATAACCACCTACCTCATCAAAAAACAAAAAATGTTTTCACGTAAATCTTTAGAAAAACCATGAGGCAAAGAAGTTTGATACCTACTGACTGCTTAGACTTATACTCCAGGACTCACACTCTACTAACAACCACACCTGTGTAATCCATCCAACACCCTCTCCTCTGCCCTTTCACCCCCACCCTTACTTTCTTTACCTATGAAATGAGAAGATTGAGGCTCCGTTGGTGGTTCTCAACAAAATGGCACTACCCCTCTAAGAGCATTTTGGAAATCTGTTGGTGCTTCTTCTTTCTTCTTCTTCTTTTTTTTAATTTTCTAGCATAATCATATCTTATACTGTATTTTAAATTATACTCCTTTTATTTTTCCTTTATATTGCAATTAGAGAATTATTACTATATTGATTCATTTTACTTATGGGGTAAAAATTTTCATTAGGAATTTCATTTCAAGACACTAAGGAGAGTATTAGAAATATTTATTACGAAAGGGGGGCTTTGGATTAGAGAGAATTAAACATTAATAGACTAGATGATCTTGAAGGTTCTTTCCAGTTCCATAATTTACTGATTCTATGAATATTTTGAACACAAATAATGAGACAAAGAACACTGATAAACAGAACGTACATAATGATTTGTGGGCAAGAACAAAAAATCCTAAATCTGTTTCTGCACTTGATTAAATAATTAAATTCGTAGGAAAGCAATTACATCTTACTGCCTAAAATGTTATATATCAGAACACTGTGTACTTTACTTTTAAGAAAAGATTAAAATGTCAAAAGCAAAATCAATCTTATAATAGGAACTGACAAACACAAGTTCAAAAGGAAGCTCTGGGACTGGCAAAGATTCAGCCCATATGTCCCAATGATCAATTTCAAAAATTAAAAAAAAAAAATCACACTTCATGAAATGGCTATATCGTGAAACGAACCTGGAATCATTAAGATAAATATATAGATTTACTATACTTCCCTCCACCCCCCAAACAGAAAAATCAGTGATACATTTCAAAAAAAAAAAAAATTAAAAATGATTAAAACAGAAAGATGAAGCTTTGAGGATCAACTGATCAATTTTTCCATGAGCAGGGGACAGCATACAGAAATTAAGAAGACATGGCATCCCTTGAGCAAGCCAAGATTCCAAAGCTACTGCAGACGTTTAAAAAAAAAAAAAGTAATAGAATGCCTACTATAGGTTAGGCATCCCCATACACACACTTACATACATGTATGCATACACACGTGTGCATGCATACATGTATGCATACGTACGCGTATACATACATGCATGTACATGTGTATACATGTGCATGCTTACATGTATGCACGTATGCATGTGTGTATGCACGTATGCATATGTGTATGCATGTATGTACGCAAAAATATAGGTTTATATTTTTGTATATCATAGCATTTAATAGTCATAACCTTTCAAGGTAGATATTATTGTCCACTTTCACTTACGAAGAATATGAAGTTAAAAGACAACACAGGGATTTCCAGCTATCGGGACCATGTGAAACAAGTCTTTCAAAAATAAGCCTAAAAGCCTCTGAAGAAAAAAGCTGTCGAAGTTTACACAAACTTGACTTTGTGGAAGAGTTCTGCTAAACTTCACCCACTGACTTCATATTATATATGAAACTATTTTGTTTTTGGTTTTGGTCTTTTTGTTTTTTGGTTTTAAGACAGGGTCTCACTCTGTCAGCCAGGCTGGAGTGCAGTGGCACAGTCATAGCTTACTGCAACCTCAAACTCCTGGACTCAAGTGATCCTCCTGCCTCATCATCCTGAACAGCTGTGACAACAGGCACACACCATCATAACCTGGCCAATTATTTTTTTATTCTTCTATTTTATTTATTATTTATTTATTTTTAATTACTTAGTTGGTTATTTAGTTATTGGACTGACTGTAGAGATGGGAGGATCTCACTATGTTGACCAGGCTGGTCTTGAACGCCTGACCTCAAGAGATCCTACCACCTCGGCCTCTCAAACTGTTGAGTTATAGGCATGAGCCATTTCGCCCAGTCAAAACTATTTTTTAAATAACTAATGCCTCTATGTACTAAGAACTTTCATGACCACTACCTTATTTGATATTTCAATATTTTATCTTTATATTGGTATCATATTTAAGATATTCATCTGATTTGATAGCCCCCATTATTCTAGTCCATAAAGAAATAGAAAAAAGATCAGTGGTTGCTAGGGGTTAGGGAGAGAATGTGACAGTAAAGGGATAGCACAAGGAGTTTTCTAGAGTGACAGAGGTGTTCTGTATCTTGACTACAGTTGGGGGTTACACAACTACACATATATTAACATTTACTAATGTATGCCAAAAGAAAAAAAAGTCAGTTAAAAAAATTTAACTGCACTTCTTTAACAGCATGATCTAGAACATGCTTGGTATAACAATATTCCTCCCGGACTTCATTTGCTTTCAATGCCACAGTTTTTAGCTCATGAAATAAAATGACTTTGTAGAAATACTTCAGTCCTTTGATTGTTCAGTTTTTTATGTACATTCTCATGAAACAGTTGCCAATTTATTTTTAAAAACATCACTAAGTTATACTGATATATCAACATTTTAAAATCCAAGTTATAACAAAGTCAGACTTTACAAAAGTTACTGCCTTACAAATTTCCTTGAGTTTCACTATATGAAAGTCTACATTAAATAATAAGAAAGTCTACTTTAAGTCTCTGCTCACAACCATTTCAATCTTAGGAGGGAGGGAGACAAAATTTACTGAGTATCTACCTCCACATGTGTGCCAGACATTACTGCAACTGTCTTGCTTCACTAGACAATCTCACCACCCCTGGGAGGGAGGTGCCTTTCCAATTTTACAAAGAAAAAACACGGGGTTCAGCAGGTTAAACGATGTAGCCCACGGGTCTGGGCTAATAAGGTAGTGGGGCCAAAATAAGCCAGAGCTTTTTTAAAAAGGGCTAATTTTAGTGTGCCCCAAAAATAAGGGTATAAATTTACAGTATATGGAAATGTATAAATGAAATTCACAGAGTCAGTGCAAAATACTGATTTGTCATCTCTAAAAATAAACAACTGTCAAGTTATTTGCTATGTGATAAAAATTCTTCCAACCAAGAAATCTGAGATTATGCTAACAAGCCAATTTCATGCACTAGATTTTACTAGTAACAAAGAAAGCAAGCTCTTTCATATTGCTTATTACCAAGAACTAAAAATATCTAGCATTTTAGGTCAAGAACATAACTTATTAGTGATGTCCATCACATAAGCAGTAACTCAAGGATAAAGTATCATATACCCAAAAGTTTTTTTTTTTTTTCTTTTTTCTCTGCCCCAACTCTTAACTTCTTAGAGTCCAAACTCCTACTGTTAAAATTCAAGGTCTTCTACAGTCTGGCCCCAAGTTAATTTTTGAAATTTCCTCTAACTATTCAGCTTCCTAACACTCTACTCAAGCCACAGCTGAATTCTTTCTATTGCCCAAGCTCAATTTATACCTCATGTCTAAGCATTTGCTCATATACCCCCTTTACTCCTCTCAAGGAAATTCAACCCCATCCTACAAGTCCAGCTCAGTTCTCTCCTCCTACAGTAACCCTACCCAAACTATCAGTTCAGAAAAGTCTCCTTCCTTCCCTAGAAGTATAAGACTTAACTATTAATAATGTACATAGTGTTATTGTGTTAAACTGATATTTATCTCACTTTTTTCATGTATGTCTTATTTCTACATGTCAGAGACCTGTTACGTCCATTCTTGTATCATCCTCACCTAGTGGATAGCCAGAAAATGTGTATTTTTTAAAATTTTAGGCTACAAGTTAAATAAGATGGTACTTAAATATATGTATGGATACATATGACATGATACATAAATGCCTAATGTATGCTCAACCTAGACACAGTATTACAGTTTCCCTTTAGGAATAAAAACGTTTAAAACACACATTTTATCTTTTCTGCAATTAAAGCGTCTAAGCAGAGTAAATCCAACAGCAAATTCCTATATTCCCTTTTCTTATCACTAATTTAAATTATAATTAGTTTATCGGTTATTATTTGGCCATGTACACTTCCCCCTGAAAGTCCAGTTACACCATCTACATATAACTTACAAAAGTTGTGGAGTACTACCACAAATGCAATTAATAGGCTAAAATTAAGGCATAAACAACCAGCCTTAGAAGTGGTAGCTATAAATAAATATTCACTCTTGGGAAATTAAAAATAAATCTACAAGCAAAATATAAGTACAAGCTGGTACTAAGGCCACCTGCTTTAAGCTTTTAAATTCTAGTGGGTTATCTATGCACATACTACCATACAAAATCATGAGAGTCAGAAATACAGCAAATCATAAGGCCACCTAGTTTAATGAGGCAATACCACACAATGGTTAACAGAACAGGCTCTGAAGGCAAACTATACAGACCCTGTCTAACTCCATTACTCACTCGACTAACAATGCAGCCTTAAAAGCAAGTTAACAACCTCACTGTGCCTCCATGAGTAACAACAGTACCTACCTTAGGATAAGTATTGAGTTAATATATGTAAAGTGCTTAGAAGAGTGGCTGGTATATGGTAAGTGCTCAATAAATATACTACTGAATTACACATGGCACTAATGTATCTATTGTTTCAATTAATATATTTTATCAAACATATACTTTATCCATGGCCAATATATTTACAGATGTACTTGGGTTTACCAGATACATACTGTCTTCTGTCTATTTCACCAGATGAGTTTCCTACCCATATAAACTATACCTTCTTTCTCATTTAGGACTTTCTACAATAGCAATACCCAATAGAAATATAATGTAAGCCACAACTGTAATTCTTCTAGTACCCACGTTTTTTAAAAGTAAATAATGTATTTAACCTAGTATGTCTAAAATGTTATCATTTCAACGTGTAATCAATCCAAAATAATTAACAAGATACTGTACATTTATTTTTTCACACTAAGTCTTTGAAATCTGGTGTGTATTTTACACTTACAACACATCTCAATTTGACTAGCCACATCACAAATAGTCAGTGCTATGTATTACTCTAGTAGATGCCATATTGGACAGTGCTGCTTAATATACTTCTGTGCATAGGTGTGTATACTGCATACTGATAACTACAAAATTAAATCTTTAAAACTTCCATGCTGTATTAAATTTGCTGAAAACAAGTAAGAATTTGGTATTATAATTTGTGAGTTCAAAATCTTAGACTTCTCCAACATGAAGCATAAAGTGCCTAGTTTCTCAAAACTCTACTTTACAGATGAAGAAACCCAGAGAAGTAATTTAGTGTATTGTAAGAGTTACCAGGAAAATTTCCTTTTTTGAGTCCTAGGCCTTCCTACAATCAAACTCCTCTTCAAAATCAGGGTAGCCCCGGGCCAGGCGCGGTGGCTCATGCCTATAATCCCAGCACTTTGGGAGGCCGAGGCAGGCGGATCACAAGGTCATCCTGGCTAACACGGTGAAACCCAGTCTCTACTAAAAAAAATACAAAAAATTAGCCAGGTGTGGTGACACGCACCTGTAGTCCCAGCTACTCAGGAGGCTGAGGCAGGACAATCACTTGAACCTGGGAGGCGGAGCTTGCAGTGAGCTGAGATTGTGCCACTGCACTCCAGCCTAGGCAACAGAGTGAGACTCTGTCTCAAAAAAAAAAAAAAAAAAATCAGAGTAGCCCCTAAATTAGCTGAGACTGTAGTCAGACTATCCAGGTTTGAATCCTAGCTTGGCCACTTAATAACTGTGAAATTTCCAACCTGTTACTTCCTCAGTTGTAAAAAATAGGGGTGATAATAGCAGTACCTACACACCAAGGGGTTGTGAAAATCAGATGAGTTAATACATGTAAGGTATTTGGAACAGCAACTGGTGCAGAGTATACATACTAAGTAAATGCTGGTGATTATTAGTTATTAAAAGGAAGCTGATATAGCTAGATTAAGACACATCAGTTTGGATTTAGACACAAATGCCTCACGTGAAGTTTAAGAGTGTAACCAGTTTTTTGCATGTTTTAAGTGTAATGGTGGGTTGCTTGTACAGAAGCAACTAGAGTCCTGACTGGCTCTCTTCAGGATGGGGTGGGGCCACAGGGCACTCCCTGATCCCTGCCTTACACAGACTTCTTAGCAGAATTACTCTTTCTTCCTTGACCAGATGGGACAGAATAGGCTCTTTCCCCACCTTATCTTGCCTATGTAGTAAGATAACTGTGGGCTGGGCGCGGTGCTCACGCCTGTAATCCCAGCACTTTGGGAAGCCAAGGCGGGTGGATCATGAGGTCAGGAGATCGAGACCATCCTGGCTAACATGGAGAAACCCCGTCTCTACTAAAAATACAAAAAATCAGCTGGGCGTGGCAGCAGGCACCTGTAGTCCCAGCTACTCAGGAGGCTGAGGCAGAAGAATGGCATGAACCCAGGAGGCAGAGCTTGCAGTGAGCCGAGATCGCACCACTGCACTCCAGCCTGGGCGACAGAGCGACACTCCGTCTCAAAAAAAAAAAAAAAAAAAAAAAAAGAAAGAAACTGTGAAGAAGTTGTACTTCTTGGAGTGGAAATTCCTCCCTTTCTTCCCCACTAAGTCGAGGAAGGTAAAGAAGATAACATTAAATATGCTTTCATTGTACTCACATCTTGAGAACTGTATTCTCCAAGCCCACTCACTTGTATGGTACAAAGGTGGAGAGGGGAATGCTGCTATCAGAACTACATCTGAAATATAAAATGTCTGTAATAAGATTAAGATACTTGCCAGGGTCACACTGTAGCAGATCTAGGGCTAGATCTATAGTCTAAGTCGCATATTCTCAACTCTAAACCAGGATGAGATCATATGAACCTATCAGTACAATGGAAAACTGATCCTGGGCCAAAAAATGATTACAGATTGAGAGGAAATGATCTGATGGTTTAAGATTACACAAATTTAGAGTCCATAATTTTAACATTGTAATAGAATCTGAAGAATCTCCTTATGGGCAAGGTAACTGCCTTCAGTGAGCATCATTTGTTAATTCCTTATGGAAATATAGTAATGATATTGGAAACAGACATTGAGGACAGAATTCGGGATTGCTGAGAACCTAATACGAGCTTTGCACTGACTTGTTACACAACTCTGCACTCCAAGATCCTCTCTAGCTCTACAATTCTCAGTGTCTAGGGAAAGGGGTCTAAATCAATGCAGCCTAGGTGGTAGGAATCTGGAATGTGGGAGTTATTGAGTGCTAAAACTTATTTCCACGGGAAAAAACGAAAGACAATATCTAAGAGTCAACATCTAATCTGAAAAAGCAAGAGCTAGGGACAACCAAGCTGTTTTGAATATAAACCATTAAAAGAAAAGAGAAAGTAAAGACAGTTCCAAGGTCAGTGCCATCAGGCAATTGCCATGTTGGTGAGGGATGTGGCTGCAAAGTCAGCACAATCTCAATCTCAAATCAGTCATTACTGAGCATGAAGCCAACATTACCTTTTTTCTCCAAGTTATAAATGGATAATAATCTACTGTTACTTTAGCAGCAAGCTATGAAGATTGCACACACATGACCAAATTTTAGTGTTGGAAATTTTAGAACCTTACAGCCAAAGTAATCTGATACAAATTTACTAATATTCCTAATGATTGCTGTGATTCACAGTCTCTAGACCTAACTGGAAAAAAATTCATGTGATTTACTGTAGTAACTACAACTACTACAAAGCCAAACATTCTAAAAAGAGCAGTAAGGAAAACAGGGTTTTTCCCTGGGTTGATGCTGAAGACCTCTAAAGCTTTGACGGTTTTTCTTTTTAACAGCTTTATTAAGATATAATTCACATACCATAAAATCCACACATTTAAAAGTGTACAACTCCATGGTTTTTGGTATATTCAGAGGAATGCAGTAATCACCACAATTTTAGAACATTGCATCACTCTCACTTGGGTTGAGGAGTGCTTGTGGTCTGCTCTCCTTACCTGGTTCACCTGGGCTCAGCAGTTGGCCCAAGAGTCACTCTCTCAGACAGGACTGTGCTGACTGTACAACTTAAATTATGACACCAGCATCAGGTAACACACTTCAACTCCTGGTTCAGCACTTAGCCCAAGAGTCACTCTCTCAGACAGGACTCTGCTGACTGTACAACTTAAATTACAACACCAGCATCATGTAACACACTTCAACTCCACCTAACACATCTCATCCCCGTTTAACACACTTCAAGCACCACTCACATTGCTGCCCACCCACCCTTAAACCTCTACTTTATTTTTCTCAGGACTGGTTGTATTTAGCATTTCAAATGTTTTACTTATTTTCTGTTAACTCTGAAAGGCAGATTTTAGTTTGTTTTATTAACTGCTGTACCCCCCAGGGCCCAGAACATGACACACTGTAAAAGTTTAATGTTTATAGAAGGGAAAAAGGGAGAGAGAGGAAAGAAGGAAATGGCTGCCCTACTACAAATGTCACTATTTTATGTTTGTTTCAATTTATTAAATTATGGATTTTCTATACCATTTTTCTCCTTTATAATGAAGGACGTCCAACCAGAGAAAACTAAAATAAATGAAGTTAACTAAACTTACCACCATTGCAGACTCCAGTATCTATGCTTTAAAGATTGGTTCCCAACTTTGCATTCTTTCAAGTCTTTACTGAGTGCCTTAGCTGGGTACCATGGGAAATACAAAAGAATTATAAGGCAAAGTCACTTTCTTCCAAAGGCCTACCGTCTATGTGAGCAAGACATGTACGAATTAAATGCATACCATCTTTTTTCTGCCTTTGTTTTTGTTTCTTAAAAATGTGAATTAACAATACCTAGTAAATATCATAGAATTTTAGGAGAAAAAATGATAATCTAGGTGAACTAGCATAGTCAGGAACTACCTAGAGAAAGTAGTGTTATAATAGTAGGTGGAACTGAAGTAACAAATAGCACCAAACACATAATGGCTTAACACAGTAATTTGCTTCTTGCATATGTAATACTCATAGGGTGGAGGAGGAAGGCTCACATTGGTGGGGCAATTCTCTTACATAGTCATTCAGGGACCTAGGCTGCTTGCACTGTGGCTCTGCATTTCCCTGGTTTCACATCATGGTACACATCCACCCAGCAAGAAAGGAAAGAATGTGGAGGAACACTACACATCATTTTCCACTCACATTCCATTGGCTAGAACTCAGTCACAAGAGCTAGCTAGCTCCAGGTTCAGGATGAAAAGAACAAATTCCGGTAGGAATTTGGTAGTCTCTGCCACTAGAGGATTTGAAATGAACAATGGAGGATGGGTGGCACATAACTGGGAAGGAGGGAACCACATGAACAAAAACAAGCAAATCAAAGCTAAGTAACAGTACACTGGAAGAGTGAGAGGACAAGTCTGGCTGTATTCTGGGGAGCAGCAAGAGAAGAGTAAGGGTGGTTAGGTCAGTGGTTCTCAAACGCTAAACTTAAAACCAATCCCCAATGTATGTCAAATTTTCCACCATTCTACAATGAAATGAGAATAAATACAAGTTCATATCTTGTTAATAATGCTAAATGTTATAATTCAACTTCTGTAACTTACATATAATGTGATAACATAATATAAAAATTTAATGCTTTAATTTTTATGTTAAAATTTTTTAACAGGTCAGTTAAGGCTGTCAAAAGTTCTTTCTAAGACAATGCTCTTTCCTGACTATAACAAAGTCAGTCTTTATCCCATAGGCAATGAGGACTTACTATCACTTTCCAGTTTATCATGTATTTTTAGTGGTTTAATATTTTCTAACAAGCCTGTATTGCTTTGGAAATTAGAAAAGATTTAGTCCTAAAAGCCATAAGGGTTTAAATATACAAAACAAGAGTTATCAGGGAGTGAGCAGAAAGGCTTACCAGACCACATATATAAACTATACTCAAAATATATGCTGAAGTAGAAAGGCATCTGACTCTTCTGAACCCAATTTCAAACTATTCTATAAGCATATAACATATATGACAAATACGAAGCCCAAAAGGGAGTTTAAGAAAGCAGTAAATTAGCATGCTAAAAAACAATCTGCTATAGCATTAATCCAAATGTTCCTATAGCATTAATTCAAAGTTCCATTCCTAAAGGAACTCCTTTTCACCTAAAAATGGCATAATCTACTATTTTCCTATTTACTACAGGTTACAGAGAAAAATGTTTAGTTACCATTAAATACAGCAATGAAGAAAGTAAAGTGCTCTTTTTGCTAGAGAAATTCAAATGTCATCATTCAACTATGAGATAAAAATAAATTTTATTTTGAATAAAAGTGTTAAATTTAAATCTTAAAAAAAAAAAGAACACTTAAGAGCAACTATTTATGACAATGGAAATGTGAATTAAGACAAAGTTAATTCCTAACCTCTAATAAAACCATAGTTCTCTCTCCCTCTCCCTCTCCCTCTCCCGTCTCCCTCTCCCTCTCTTTCCCCGGTCTCCCTCTGGTGCCGAGCCAGGGCTGGACTGTGCTGCTGCCGTCTCGGCTCACTGCAATCTCCCTGCCTGATTCTCCCGCCTCGGCCTGCCAAGTGCCTGCCATTGCGGGTGCGCGCCGCCACGCCTGACTGGTTTTCGTGTTTTTTTGGTGGAGACGGGGTTTCGCTGTGTTGGCCAGGCTGGTCTCCAGCTCCTGACCGCGAGTGATCCGCCAGCCTCGGCCTCCCGGGGTGCCGGGATTGCGGACGGAGTCTGGTTCACTCAGTGCTCAATGGTGCCCAGGCTGGAATGCGGTGGCGTGATCTCGGCTCGCTGCAGCCTCCACCTCCCAGCCGCCTGCCTTGGCCTCCCAAAGTGCCGAGATTGCAGCCTCTGCCCGGCCGCCACCCTGTCAGGGAAGTGAGGAGCGTCTCTGCCTGGCCGCCCATCGTCTGGGACGTGAGGAGCCCCTCTGCCTGGCTGCCCAGTCTGGAAAGTGAGGAGCGTCTCTGCCCGGCCGCCATCCCATCTAGGAAGTGAGGAGCGCCTCTTCCCGGCCGCCATCCCATCTAGGAAGTGAGGAATGTCTCTGCCCGGCCGCCCATCGTCTGAGATGTGGGGAGCGCCTCTGCCCCGCCGCCCCGTCTGGGATGTGAGGAGCACCTCTGCCCGGCCGCGACCCCATCTGGGAGGTGAGGAGCGTCTCTGCCCGGCCGCCCCGTCTGAGAAGTGAGGAGACCCTCCGCCTGGCAACCGCCCCATCTGAGAAGTGAGGAGCCCCTCCGCCCGGCAACCACCCCGTCTGGGAAGTGAGGAGTGTCTCCGCCCGGCAGCCACCCCGTCCGGGAGGGAGGTGGAGGTCAGCCCCCGCCAGGCCAGCCGCCCCGTCGGGGAGGGAGGTGGGGGGGTTAGCCCCCCACCCGGCCAGCCCCCCCGTCCGGGAGGTGAGGGGCGCCTCTGCCCAGCCGCCCCTACTGGGAAGTGAGGAGCCCCTCTGCCCGGCCAGCCGCCCCGTCCGGGAGGGAGGTGGGGGGGTCAGCCCCCCACCCAGCCAGCCGCCCCATCCGGGAGGGAGGTGGGGGGGTCAGCCCCCCACCCAGCCAGCCGCCCCGTCCGGGAGGTGAGGGGCGCCTCTGCCCGGCCGCCCCTACTGGGAAGTGAGGAGCCCCTCTGCCCGGCCGCCACCCCGTCTGGGAGGTGTACCCAGCAGCTCATTGAGAACGGGCCATAATGACAATGGCGGTTTTATGGAATAGAAAGGGGGGAAAGGTGGGGAAAAGATTGAGAAATCGGATGGTTGCCGTGTCTGTGTAGAAAGAAGTAGACATGGGAAACTTTTCATTTTGTTCTGTACTAAGAAAAATTATTCGGCCTTGGGATCCTGTTGATCTGTGACCTTGCCCCCAACCCTGTGCTCTCTGAAACATGTGCTGTGTCCACTCAGGGTTAAATGGATTAAGTGCGGTGCAAGATGTGCTTTGTTAAACAGATGCTTGAAGGCAGCATGCTTGTTAAGAGTCATCACCACTCCCTAATCTCAAGTACCCAGGGACACAAACACTGCGGAAAGCCGCAGGGTCCTCTGCCTAGGAAAACCAGAGACCTTTGTTCACTTGTATATCTGCTGACCTTCCCTCCACTATTGTCCTATGACCCTGCCAAATCCCCCTCTGTGAGAAACACCCAAGAATGATCAATTAAAAAAAAAAAAAAAAAATCATAGTTCTATAAAAAAAATCACTTCTTCAACCTTTCTTCCTTACACACCACTAATGGCAAGTATTGAAAAAGATGACATTGCACGATACTGCCTTAAAAATAGAGAAAAAAGCTGTCCAAAAAATTAAAACGGTACAAATTCCATTAACTGGAAGCCTAGTGTAGTGCTTCATTAAGTTCCAAATACGTCATGTAAATGTTAGCGATATATCTTTCTAGTTAGGTTAAAACTATTCAGCTAAGCGGGGACCAAACCAAATGAAGCCAACCATGCATGGAAAACATCTGCTGATAATTTCTAAAGTTAATGGTTTCTAATAGTAGTATATATCTCTTATCACAATGCTTTCCATGGAAAATATGCAATTATTCACTGGTGAAAGATCACACTAAGTGACTTAATAATATTACAAAAACCAGTATTAGTACCATATAGCAGTCTGTTAATGTTTGGATAATTTAATTAGTCAGGGTTTAATAAACCTTCTGCTTGAGTTACTGTTTTTAAAAAATTTAACACACATATACCATACCATACTATACCATACCATACCATACCATACCATACCATACCATAGTAAAAGATGTGCAAAGTTATTTCTACAAACAGAATTTTAGGTCACTGAAATTCAATTTAAAACACATATGGAAAATGAAATATTTGATAAATAGTTCAACTTATTTTAAAATGAAATCACTTTTTTAAAACTGTCAAATGTTACTAAATGTTACACTCTCAAATGTACATACAGTTAAACACTGATCATAATAGTTCTAGTCATATTAAAATTTGATGGCTAACATTTATAGAATGTGTGGCCAAGCTTTCCTCTAAGCTCCGGACAAAGAAACAGAAACTAGATCTGCATTAGAGATTTTATTCCGCACAACATAGCTCTTGCCCACAGTAGTTTTCTAGTGCTATTATCTTAAAATTACAATAAAATAACATTGGTTAAAGGCAAAGCCAGGAAGTTATAATGAAACTGAGAAAACCCCAAAAATTTAAAATAAAAGTCTCAAAACTAGAATCACATGGTACAATGAGTTAATACACTAAATAATAATAATAATACCAGAATTATTTCCAAAAGAGCCCTGTGGCTTTCAAAATGACTGATTTGGGAAGGCCACAATACTTATTCCCATAATGCTGTCAATACTTACAATATTTTTAGAACTCCTTTATGGGAAATCCCTGCAGAACCTTTAGCACATTCTATTAATTATCCTCAATGAATGGTAACAAATCTCCAAACTTTGAAAGCGAATTTGAGTTTTTGAAGCAATTAAAGAGTCTCATGGGGCCTAATACAGAGAATATGATGGCTCAGCAAGCAGGGCCATCTATATTTGGTCCAAAATCAGATGTAAACATGGGTAATAGACTAATTTTCCTGGGAGGCCACCTGGGAAGACAAAAACCTCTAAGGTGACTGCTCTGAAGCACATTTCTCACTTAGATATCAATGTAACTCAATTTCACAAATAAATAGCATCCAGTTCAACATTCTCATTTTACCAACAAGAAAATGAAGTTTCTAAAAGGCAAAAAAAAAAATGCCCCAAATCACTGAACTATTTAGTGGCAAACTGGGGCCTAAAAGTCAGGTCTCCTAATTCCTGTTCAGTACTCGTTCCCATTCACTATGCTGCCCATAAAATTTAAGGCTTGAGAATAAAGTAGAATTGTCTTTAAAATCCAGCAGGAGTTTTAGTTTTAAATTCAAGTTAAGACAACTGGAAATGGATATGGTAGGTCTAGGCCCTAAACTGGGTCTGGTTTGCAATGTCAGATCTCTTATAGCTCAACCAAAATGTATGAATGTGGGTTTGCTTATGCAGACATTAAAAAAAAAATTAAAGATGAGTTTTCATCATCACTAGTAGCATTTGTTGAGCATTCACTATGCCAGACACTTTGCCAGGCCCTTTTGCTTGCAGTGCTTCATTAAATCCTCAGAACAACCCTAAGGAGGTAGACACATTATATCCTCACTTTAAAGATAAAGACAGTGAGATATACTAAGGTTGAATCATATAATCAGAGTTACTAAGCGTGGCAGGTTGTATTTTCTAAAGATGGTTATAAAAATACGTTCTTTTTCTTAATAAACTTTTTTACTTTGGAGTAGTTTTAATTTTATTTATTTTATTTTTATAGAGACAGGGTATCCCTATGTTGCCTAAGCTGGTCTCGAACTCCTGGGCTCAAGTGATCCCCCCCAACCTCAGCCTCCTGAAGTGCTGGGATTAGAGGTGTGAGCACTGTGCTTGGCCTAGAGTAGTTTTAAAATTGTGATGATAGGACAGAATTTCCATACACTCTATGCTCAGTTTCCCCTAATATTAATGTCTTATGTTAGTAGATACATTTGTCACAACTAATGAAGCAATATTACATTTGTATTAACTAAAGTCCAAATTTATTTAAATTTGCTTAGTTTTTATCTCATGTTCTTCTGCACCAGGGTTCCATTGGAATACCACATTACATTTAGCCATCATGTCTCCCTTGGCTCCTCTTGGCTGTGACAGTTTCTCCGACTTTCCTTGTTTTTGATGATCTAAGATTCTAAAAAGCTGAGACTGGACCCCAAGTGTATCTTACTCCAGAGAGGGTGCTTCTTAACCATACTACTAAATAATTTCCTGTAATCCAAACTGCTTGTCCTTAGGTTTGTTTGGGTTTTGCTTTTTTTTTTTAATAGGGACAGGGTTTCACAATGTTGACCAAGCTGCTCTTAATCGAACTACTAGCCTCAAGCAATACTCCTGCCTCAGCCTCCTAAAGCAGTGGGCCTAAATTGGCAGACATATCACATTTGGAAAGTAGATCCTACAGCAATGCTTTTTCTTCCAGTAACTACATTACTACATAGCATATTCAAAAGAATATATGAATGAGCTGTCATGGCATGTAAGACCATGTGGCTCCAAAATATAAGTAACATCATTCTCAGTGACAAGACCAAGGAAGTTATGTGTTAACTTTTTTTTTTAAATAGCCATACATTCTTTCCACACAATTTTGGAAAGATATATACTAGAGATTTTTAAAAATATTCAAATAATTCCTATCTGCTTTCATTTAATGGCAGGAGTGCTTATAAAATATTATTAGATTTATTATACACATTTTAGGATTAAGTTGTAGCCAGTGCTAATTATAACATGCCTGGAAAAAAATCTAACCTACACTGATTAAAATTCTATTTATAAAGGAAAAATCTAAACCACAGAAACAGTGCTTAGTTTAGAACAAGAACATGCACATAACTGCCAAATGCAATCCCTATTTAGATGTGTCTTACTGAACACTGTAATCACAAAAACCAAAATGAATTTCTAAGTGTTTCAAGATGAAATAGTTTTTGCATAACTTTCAAGGCTTATAATTACTTCCTTGAAAAGGTAAATAATCCAAGTTTCAATTTATTTATAATATTAGTTCTCTAGAAGTTAACAGATTGAATACTCAGCTTTACTATACATGGAAGCCTCCTACAAAATTCAGAATCTCTCAAATTAACAATTAAATGCTAATCAAAGAAAAATTATTGGAAGTCAAAGGCCAATACTAAGTTCCTACAGCCATTTATGGATAATGCAAACCCCTAGGCTTACTGAATGGGTTTTTAAGACTCCTCGAATACTCTGGGGTAGCAAAGTATACATCTAAACTGATTGCCCAGAGAAATGAATCATTAACTACATACACGGTCTCTGCTTCCTCACTTCCCATTCCCTCCTCAATCAACTTCCCTCTTCAGTCAGCTTTCTGCCTCTACCATTCCACAGAAACCACTTTGGCAAAAAAGTCCACTTTCACGTAGCCACATCCAATAGCTACTTCTCTGTCCTCATTTTACTCTACCCTCTTGGCAGCATTCCACACACATGGCCACTTCCTCCTTGAAATGCTAGCCTCTCTTGGCTTTTGTGACACCACTCTCCAGGTTTTCTTCTGACATCGGTGATCCTTCTCTCCTAGTTGGCTTGGTTGGCTGCCCCTCCTCTACCAGACCTCTAAATGCTGAGGCTTCCTATCACTCAGACATCAGTTGTCTTCTCTCTATCCTTTTCCTCCTCCCTCTTCCTTTGTGCTATCTTTATGCTGATATTACCAAAATATCTCCAACACATTATCTTAGCTGCAGACCCACAGGTTCATCTACTTACCTAACACTTGCGTGTAATCTTACAATGTAAATCCAGTTACATAATTTCCCAGTTTAAAAGCCTTTAACGGCTTTCCATTGAGCCTAGAGTAAAAATCGAATTACCACTCCCCTTCTACCTCCGTGCTAACTAACCTCTTCTGCCAGGTTCTCCAACAGGCCACGTCCCACCTCAAGGCTTAGTGCAAATTGTCCAGGCTACCTTCTCAGACTTTGTTTCACTACCTCTGTTTCTTCCTTTAGGTTTTAGGTGTCAGCTTAATGTCAACTCCTTAAACAAGCTCTAAGACTGACCACTACTTAAAGCAAGTTCCCCTCAATAGTGATTCTGTCTCAGTCCTGAGTGCTTCGTTTATGGCTCTCATTACAGCCAGCAGTTGTTTATTCATTTGTCTGTTTCCTTGTTTTCCACCTGTCATTCCCTCTAGAATCTTAGTTCTATAGTTCTGTAGTTGTAAGGACCATATTGATATTGTGCATTATTATATCCTCAGCAAAAAACCCCAGCACACTTTGAAAGAGCTCGAATTTTCCCCAACCCCAGAAACGGCCTCACTCTATTGCCCAGGCTAAAACTGCAATGAAGGGATCACACCTCACTGCAGCCTTGAATTCCAGGCCTCAATTGATCCCCTCGCCTAGGCCTCCCAAAGAGGTGGAATTACAAGCACGAAGCATCATATCCTGCATGAAAGAGCTCAATTTCTACTGGATGGAGGGCTTAATATAAAAAAGAGAAAAAATCAGATAAATTGATACTGTCATTTTATATTTTTTCCAGGAATTCAAAAGCTAGTATAGACCAGGCGCAGTGGCTCAAACCTGTAATCCCAGCACTTTGGGAAGCCAAGGCAGGTAGATTACTTGAACTCAGAAGTTGGAGACCAGCCTGGGTAACATGGCAAAACCCCATCTCTACAAAGAAAAAATACAAAAATTAGCCGAGCATGTTGGTGTACACCTGTAGTCCCAGCTGCTCAGGAGGCTGAGGTGGGAGGACAACTTGAGCTATCCAAGATAGAGCCACTGCACTCCACCCTGGACAACAGAGCAAGACCCTGTCTGGAAAAAAGAAAAAAAGTAAGTGTAACAAATGTCGTTCAGCTGATCAGTCTTTGGCCCTTTTGCTACTTTTATATGGGGTCCTTTTTATTAAACAGAATACTAATACAACAAATATAAAAGTATTAACAGGAAAATAATGTCATTTTACATCCACAATATTTTAAATAGCCTCCAATGTGTTTTCAAAGGTTTATCTCTATGATGTAATGAGATACAGTATAAAAGGATGAAAGTGTTTAACCTGATTGAAATACAGAAGGCAGGGATTATTTCCATTTTAGAGATACAATCACTAAGGCAAAGAGGTCAATGAGTTACCTAAAATCACAGATGTTCAGTGGTGGAGCTGAGGTCCGAACTTAGTTTTCCTGGCTCCCAATCCAGTCAATCTTTTGTTTCTTTTACTTTTTTCTTTTTTGTGTTTCATTTTGGTACATACTTTCAGCCTTCTTAAAACTGTAGTGTTCAGTAAAATACACAAATCCTAAGTATATGACTTAATACATTTTTTACAAAGTCAGTATCCAGATCGAGACAGAGTATTGCCTGCAACCCAGAAGCCTCCTTCATGCATGTCCCTTCCCAATAATTAACTACTCCACTGGTAACCACAATTCTGAATTCTACGACCATCAGTAGTCTTACCTGTCTTTTATCTAAATGGAATTAATAACACAGCCAGGCGTGGTGGCTCACACCTATAATCTCAGCACTTTGGGAGGCTGAGGCAGAAGGACTGCTTGAGTCCAGCAGTTCTAGACCAGCCTGGGTAACATGGTGAGATCCCACCTCTACAAAAATGGGAGGATAGCTTGAGCAATCCTCCATAGATGGGGATGGCGACATGAGCCTGTGGTCCCAACTACTTGGGAGGCTGAGGCAGGAGGATCACTTGAACCCCAAAGTTGGAAGCTGCAGAGAGCTATGATCACACCACTGTAGTCCAGCCTGGATGACTGAATGAGACCCTGTCCCAAAAAAAACCAAAGAAAAGAAAAAACAAAAAACAAGTATATACTCTACTGCATCTGGCTGCTTTTATTCAACATGTCTGTGAGATTCACCCAAATAAGTAAGTGCCACAATCGTTTCTTCTTGCTCATTGCTGTATGGTATTTCACTGTATAAATATTCCAAAATGTATTTATCTATTCTGTTTGACATCTGTGTATTTTTCAAGTTTGAGCTATATGAATAATGCCATTATGAACATTCTTATTTTGTAGATGAAGAAACAAAGGCCCTAAAAAGGGAAAAAAATACTTAAAGAAACACAGCAATTGGGCAACCCAAGTATATCCCAGGAGGCTTGATTCCCCTTTTACAATGTAACACAAGTCAGCAAGTCCATCTGAATCTTAACCTAAAGATCTTAAAAAATCTTGGACAATACAAAACCAAGTCTTAAGTTACAAATACTATGCCAAAGATTACTGTAGTTTCTGGTTATGAAAGTTACTTCATTTGTTTATGTGTGTCTATGTTTGGTTTTTTAAATCTATGTATCTACCTACCCACCTACCTACCTACCTATCTATCTATCTATTTATTTATTTATTGACAGGTTCTCATTCTGTCATCCAGACTGGAGTGCAGTGGCACAATCATGGCTTACTGCTCCTGGGCTCAAGTGATCCTCCCGTCTCAGCCTCCCAAGTACTAGGACTATAGGCACACACCACTACACTCAGCTAAGAAGTAACTTATTTTTATACATATAACTATTCTATAGAGATTTACCTCATCTACAGTCAAATAAAATTTTGTTTCCCAGATTAGAAATGTACCAAATTGGGAATTCTATCAGAATATGAACAGAGAAAACAGTCCCAACTTATGAGCAGGTAGCATTCTAAAACTCTGCATTTAAATCAGCTGTTTGGAATTCAGAATGCATTTTCCCACAAAAATTATGTTATACAAAGTGATCAGGTTTTCAGGTCAGCCTACAAAAGCCAACTTCACAAAAATGTACCTGAAAATAGCACTAATAACAACACAGTCTTTAACCACTATGAATAAATGCTTAACTTCAAATAATGATTTATAAAACTGTCTCCTAACACCCCAATCTTGTGTTAACTCATAAACTGTGGGAGGCCCAGTTCCAAATGCTTCTGTAACTGGCTTATGCCTTTTTTTTTTTTTAATCCCTCACTAACACTTTTGACTTTACGTTCCCAAATCCTAGGCCACAGAATTCAGATCACAAAATTCCTTAATTCCTAACCGTTAAGTAAATCTTTGAGATTTTTCACTGCTAGAAAAACTTTCAGGGGGGAGAGAGAGAAATTAGAAAAATAGAAGGAAAATCGTAAAATTTCAAGAAGTCTTAAAAAGTTGTTCTGTTTTTACCAAAACGGGCACGGAGTCAGGTAGGATTTTTCTAACCTCCTACTTTCATTAAAATATTCTTCTCGGGAGCCTTGCTCAATCTTTCTAGACTTCTTAAAATCCTAGGCTGGCCACCTCTGAGTGTCTCTCCTTTCACTAGGAAAGCCTCCAATTTAATTTCTTCTCACATTCCTTCTCATTACTCAGGGATAGCCTAAATGGAAAGATAAAGTGATATGTTGATAACATCAAGTCTTTAGGTATGCGCAGAAGTGAAATCAGGGAGAGATGAAGCCTAAGGGGTGCTCAGGCCATTAGGGTCACAATCTGTGACTTAGTTGTATACCAGTTAGAGGCTATATACAGATACTTTGGAGCAAAAAAACCATTTCATAAATGGACACCAAACAAGTTTCCAGAAATGAGAATGACCTACCTTATATATCACAATATAATATTCCTTTCTTTTTTAAGGCTCACATTATCTTTCCAGTAATTAGACCGAAGATGTATTCTATATTTTCTCCACACAACAAGCACTAACCTGAATACACCACAAACAGGTACAATCCAAGGCATCAAAAGGCTAGCTCTAATTTGATGAAATTAATTTACCTACAAATGGAGAAATCGATTTCTGTTTAGTCTAGGTGATAAAAACGAAAAGGACAACAGCTATCCTAGCCTTAAAATCCAATAAAGAGGATGGTAAATGTCTCTGAAAATCAAAAGAAACCTACAAGTCATAAATGACCTCAAAGGATTCTTAGGCACAGGAATGAGCAGTTGATTCACTAAACATCAAAGAATGGATGCTTTAAAGAAAAAAGGTAAGATTGTGTCATTCTATCAAGTTAAGTCTTTAGAGTAAGTAAAATACCTTATGGGCCAAAAATTAAAATGAACTGCAAAACTTATGTACAAATTATTAACTATCACTTCTGTGACTGAAGCTAATAAGAGAATCATACACTTAAGTATGACAATATAAAGAGGTATCCAAAAGTAATCTGAGCTAACTTAATACAGACAACTAAATACACCCTCAGAGAGCTGATAGCCTGTAAGCCAGCAGTCCCCAGCCTTTTTGGCACCAGGAACTGGTTTCATAGAAGACAATTTTTCCATGGATGGCAGGGGCAGGGGAAGGGGTGGTTTCAGGATGATTCAAGCACATTACACTTATTGCATACTTTATTTCCACTATTACTACTACACTGTAATATATAATGAAATAATTATACAACTCACCATAATGGTAGAATCGGCGAGCGTTCTGAGCTTGTTTTCCTGCAACTAGATGGTCCTATCTGCGGATGATAGGAGACAGTGACAGATCATCAGGCATTAGATTCTCCTAAGGAACACGCAACCTAGATCCCCTGCAAGCACAGTTATAGGGCCTGCGTTCCTGTAAGAATCGAATGCAGTGGCGGATCTGAGCAGAGGTGGAACTCAGGAGATAATTCAAGTGATGTGGAGTGGCTGTAAAGACAGATGAAACTTTGATTGCTGGCCTGCCATTCACCTCCTACCCACTATTATTTTACATAAACTGGTCCTGGTTCCAACACCTACTGTGTGACCCTGGGCAAATTATTTAACCTCTCTGAGTCCCAATATCTACACAAATAAATTGGACTAAAAGTGGTAGCTACTTAAAGACTATTGTGAGGATTAAATGACAAAGTAAACTGTCTTCAGCAGCTCCAGGAACAGAGTAAACCTTCAATAAAGGTTAGCTACTTTATTTCATCCTCTTGATGCATTAGTTACTTGAAATCACATCTATGACCTATACTACCTTTGGAACCTTCACAACGCCCCAGGACAGTGCGTAAGGTCCAGTGAATGTTCAATATTTATTGGCTGACGACTACTGGTTTATATGGAAGCTAGAACCATGAAGCTGAAGAAGACTTTAGAAGTCATCTGGAAAAGTTTCACTCTATTCAAAAATAAGACTCATAGTGGATTATCAAATCTTCGCTTGAACACTTATAGAGAGAGAAACTTGCATCTCAACAAAGCATAAAGGAATAGTTCTAATTATTAGAATGTTCCTTGAGATTTCATTATACTGAAATCTTCTCAAAATTTTGCTTCTCAAAATACTTCTGAAAGGCTGAATTCACTAGAGGGCATCACATATTAGGAGAAACTGTATCAGAAAGAATCACTAAAAGGAAGGAATCATTCAACATTTATTCTGGCTAAAAGAAAAATACTGGGCTGAGTTGTATAAAACAGGCATGCCAATTTAAAAATTATTCTATTTAAACATGCATTAAAATGTTCAGAATGAATTAAAATGAAGATTCTGACAAATTAGGTCAAAAATCATAATAACTGCAAATGTTGTTGTATAGGTCAGTAATTCAGATTATCACAGAGCTGGGACTCTTTCCAACCCCATTATATAGCCTCCAATAATTGTATGCAATTTTAATGGTTACATGTTTATTAAAAAAAAGCATGCAATACCAGATTACATTTAATACTGCCTCTTGCAGCCAGCCTCCAAGTCACCACCAGCTATCCAAAAAAGACCCAGTGCCAAAAAGAAAATTATAAGTTTCCATAAGACTAGTAAGGGACCATGACTCAATTTTGTAATCCCAGAACTGTGGGAGTCTGAGACAGAAGTATCACTTGAGCCCAGGAGTTCTAGACCAGCCTGGGCAACACAGTGAGACTCTGCCTCTACAAAAAAAAAATTTTATTAACCAGTGGTGGTGGCACATGCTTGTAATCCCAGCTGCTTGGAAGGCTGAGGCAGAATAATCACTTGAGCCCAGGAGTTCAAGGATACAATGAGCTATGATTGTGCCACCATACTCCAGCCTGGGCAACAGTGAGACCCTGTCTCACACACACAGAAAAAGACTAGCAAGGTAAATCTGAACCTGGATCTGTGTATAACTAACAAATTTAAGGCCAGGTGTGGTGGCTCATGCCTGTAATCCCAGCACTTTGAGAGACCAAGGTGGGAGAATTGCTTAAGCCTAGGAGTTCCAGACCAGCCTAGGCAACAAAATGAGACCTCATCTCTACAAAAAATTTTTAAAAAATTAGCCATGTGTGGTGGTGCACACCTGTGGTCCCAACTACACAGGAGGCTGTGCCAGGAGGATCACTTGAGCCCAGGAGGTCAAGGCTACTGTGAGCTGAGATTGTGCCACTGCACTCCAGCCTGGGTGACAGAGTGAGGCCCTATTTAGGAAAAAAGAAAAAAAAAAAAGTTAAATTATTTAAAACCAAATCATTAAAACTGTTCATTCCTTAACCAGGTAATGGCACAATTTTAAAACCTCATCATGCTCAAAGAGGATCCAGAACTGTACTCAAGTATCTGTGGCACACGCCTGTATGCCCAGCTACTCAGAAGGCTAAGGCAAGAGGATCAAGGAGTTCAAGCCCAGCTTGGGCAACATAGCAAGTCCCTGTCTCTTAAATTTAAAAAAAATCTTTTAACCCCCACTCACTGCAATTCACAGTAATATGTAGAGAAAAATCTGATGGAAAACTAGGCATGATTTATAGCACACCTCTACACTTTATCAGATTCTGTTTGATGGGAGCTATTTTACAACACTGTATAGACTATGGGTTAACTGAGGGACATGTAAATTCTATCCTGTCAGGGAGCAGGTTCAGTTGTCCTCCTGAGCTTCTCCCCAGCTCCCTCTCCCCAACAAACCAGTTTTGTCTCCACTTGGGTCCATTTCAACATTTCTTTACTCCATATAAATTTGTGGGTTATTTTACTTTTCCATTGAACCAGGTATAACATTTGCCTTCTTCCCTGATTATGAGTTTTTCTTTAACACATGTATTTTCATAGCTGCATAAGTCATTGTATTATCTTTAACACATTACACAGTTTTCTTATTATTGGTAAGATGTTGTTTGATACTCAGATACCAACACAAAAACAATCCAAACAGCGAATTGGACTGGAAAGGTCCACTGCCCATGTAAACTAATAAACAAGCCTTTGGGTTTTGAAAATCAATCCCTTATAAATTTCACTGGTATAAATTAGCACTGCATAAAACTAGGAAACCAGGTTTCAGAACCTTCAGAGCCAATATTCAGACTGCAGATAATGGTGAAGACATGAACTCTAGCAACCACAACCTGTTGCCCACTCATCTTCATTCCCTGTAAACAGTTAAAACAACTGAGGAAAATGGTCAATCCAATAACACAATTTGTTTCAGATGATTTAAAAAAATAATTTTGGTAGACTCTGCTCCATAGAACACATCCATGTTCATCTATCCATCCACAGAAGTAGGTTAATTTTTATGTCACTGAAGAAATCAACACAAAAAGTCTTTGTTTAGGTTCATAAATTATCACGATTATAAGGAATTATAGAATAAATAAAGGGATGAAAAAACATGTTGATAACCAAATTAAAGAGGATGTTCCAGATGCGGGTGACCCAAATCAGGAGAATCAGGTGGCTTTTAAGCCTACCAGGTTCTCTTCCGTCTACCCGCTCTCCTTATCCCAAGGACACTAACTTAAAAGAAAGATCGTAATAGATTCAGATTCCTTTTACTATAAGAAGCATACAACCCGCCATCCTTGTTCAGAACTTTATATATATGTATACACACATACATATATATGTCTTCATAATAGCATATGCAACTGTCATATGGTAGTTATATATGTAACATAGTTAGACACATATAATTGTCTAACATATGTAACTGTCATACATATATAATTTTCCTATACACATAATGAATTAATCAGAAACATTCACTCCAGACAAACTATTTTCCAAGATGGAAATCTCTCTCCTGACTGGTGAGGCCATGGATATATGGTACACAAATATCAACTATATTCAGAGACAACAAATCATTTTTTTTCAACTCCAGAGAAGACAGAAAGGCATAATTATGATTTAATGCAAAAATAGTTGCAACACACTATCCACAGCCAATCTTTTTTCTTCCTCATCACTGTGACTTAAAAGTTTCATCTAATGCATTAGCTAGACATGGCACAAAATGTTCCATTACAAGGTATTGTGGGGGGCAGGTAGGAGGGACTGGCAAGACTTGTGGAGACAAAATATTCTAATAGAACCTGGGTTTCTTCCTAAAAATATTTAGGAAAACTGAAAATTCCTGAAATTACCTGGAAAGGCAATCACCTTCTGACTCCCTGCAAAAAAATATTTTTAAAATCTGGCCTACCATAAACATTTTGCATAAAACCTATCTGAATGTCATTAAAATAACTACAAAAAGACAATAGAACACTTTACCAAATGCAAGAATAATGTGCATTCTGACACTAGGGGCACTTCCACTTTTATAAGAAAAGAAAAAGTTTCCATTTGTCTGAGCAACTTCTGATGCAACATTAGTAATTACAGTCCTTTCCTCCAGTGTAGGCCTCATAAACAAAAACTGGTTGATGTTTATAAACATTTATCTCAAATCAAGAAAGAAATTAACACAAAATAAAACATTAAAAGGCTTAATCTGGGCAAATTTCCCAGTTTTACAAGCCAGTGACAAAAAGTAAAGCCTTAAAAGAGGCTTAATTATCAACTCCAACAGTTTAGAGAGTAAAACCAAATAAACAAGTGGAATCTTCTATTCAGTGAGTTCTGAAAGTCTTGTCTCCTTTTAACTCCTTTTCCATAAATGCTTTCTGTATATTCTTGCCCATGTAAGCCCTAAGGACAAAAATTACAACCATGTGGATGTTTCTTCTGTTCTCAATTTTGAGACTATGTCCCATAAACTAGCAAAAATTTTAAATTAGCTTCTTTAAAGTTTTCCAGTTAACTCCACTCAGAAGAATGTTAAAGATTTAAAAGAAAAGGGCACTATGAAAAACCCACAGCAATGGTTCATGACAATGATGTTCGTATTTCACACTCAGGGATAAAGTGACTACAAGCTTTCCCCCTAAAATCAGGAATAAGACAAGGATGATTGCTTTCACCATTGTTATTCAACATTGTACTAGAATTTCTAGTGAGAACAATTAGGCAAGAAAAATAAATAAAATGCATCCAAATCAGAAGGAAGAATCTGCACATGACATGATCCTATGTATAGAAAATCCCTAGGAACCCACAAAAATACTAGAGCTAATAAATTCAGCAAACTTGAAGGGTATGAGATCAACACACAAAAATCAACTATGTTTCTATACACCAGCAATAAACAAACCGAAAGGAAAATTAGTAATTCCATTTACAATAACATCAAAAGAATAAACCTAGGAGTAAATTTAACCAAGGAGGTAAAAGACACTTTGAAAACCACAAAACATTAACAAATTAAGGAAAATCTAACATATGGAAGGATATACTAGGTTTAGGGATTAAAAGACAATACTGGCCAGGCACAGTGGCTCACGCCTGTGATCCCAGCACTTTGGGAGGCTGAGGCGGGTGGATCACTTGAGGTCAGGAGTTCAAGACCAGCCTGGGCAACATGGTGAAACCCTGTCTCTACTAAAAATACAAAAACTAGTCAGGCGTGGTGGCACACATCTGTAGTTCCACCTACTCAGGAGGCTGAGGCAGAAGAATCGCTTGAACCTGGGAGGCGGAGGTTGCAGTGAGCTGAGATCACACCACTGCACTCCAGTCTGGGCAACATTGTGAGACTCTATCTTAGAAAATAAATAAATAGGCCGGGTGCAGTGGCTCATGCCAGTAATCCCAGCACTTTGGGAGGCCAAGGCAGGTGGATCACAAGGTCAGGAGTTCAAGATCAGCATGGCCAAAATGGTGAAACTCCGTCTCTACTAAAAATACAAAAAAGTAGCCAGGCGTGGTGGTGGGCGCCTGTAATCCCAGCTACTCGGGAGGCTGAGGCAGAGAATTGCTTGAATCCGGGAGGCAGAGGTTGCAGTGAGCCAAGATCGCACCACTGCACTCCAGCCTGGGCAACAGAGCAAAACTCTGTCTCAAAAAAAAAAGAATGAATAAATAAATAAAATGAAAATAAATAAATAAAAGACAATACTGTTAACATGGCAATACTACTCAAAGCAATCTACAGATTCAATTCAATCTCTATCAAAATTCCAATAACTTCTGCAGAAATGGAAAAGCCAATCACCAAATATGAATGGAATTGCAAGTGGTTCCAAGCAGCCAAAACAACACTGAAAAAGAACAAAGTTGGAGGACTCATGCTTCCTAATTTCAAAACTTACTAAGAGGCTACAGTAATCAAAACAATGTGGTACTGAAACTGCCTTTGCAAAATTATAACAGTGAGAAAACCCTAACGTAGCTGACTCCATCTTGCTTCTAACCTCATAAGCTGTCTCTGCTCATTCCTGCACATAGGCCAAGCCAACTATGGGAGGAATTTACTTTATATTTTAACTTTAAAGCAAATATGATAATAGTCCTTTCCCAAAACTAACCCCCTCCTTGTTTAGAGACCAAAACCATCTTTGTAAAAAATAACAAAAGGACACAAGGTCAGAATTACAGTAGGAGCCTGTAATTCTGCAGCAGAATTACAGGAGCGGAAGTCTTAGCCTTCTGCTAAGACTTAAGCATAGTTAAATAATAACAAGACACTATTTTCTAACTTGTCTTTTTTGTAATTACTTACTAGACAAGAGTCACTAGCCAGTGGTCATAAGACTTGTAACTTCCCTGATTACCCCAAATTGAGATTACCTCATTATTGTAAAACCCAAGGCTGATTCTTGAGGTATTTTTCAGACCTCGTGTTCTGGTGGACCAACTGATGCCACCTGGGTTACTCATACCATGAAATTGACTCAACTGGCCCTGTAACCCCCACCCGAAACTGACTCGACACACAAGACCATTTTGACACTCGGGTGATTTCATTCCTGACCCAAACAATCAGATGCAGATTTTTGCTGGGCGTGGTGACTCATGCCTGTAATCCCAGCACTTTGGGAGGCTGAGGCGGGTGGATCACTTGAGGCCAGAAGTTTGAGACTAGCTTGGCCAACATAGCGAAACGCCATCTCTACTAAAAAATACAAAAATTAGGGCCAGGTGCAGTGGCTCATGCATGTAATCTCAGCACTTTGGGAGGCCGAAGCAGGTGGATCATGAGGTCAGGAGATCGAGACCATCCTGGCTCTCTACTAAAAATAAAAAAAATTAGCTGGGCACGGGTGGCACGTGCCTGTAGTCCCAGCCGGGTGTGGTGGTGGGCACCTGTAGTCCCAGTTACTCGGCAGACTGAGGCAGAAGAATCGCTTGAACCCCAGAGGCGGAGGTTGTAGTGAGTCCAGATCACACCACTGCACTCCACCCTGGGTGACAGAGCTAGACTCCATTTCAAAAAAAAAAAAAAAAAGAAGAGACCTATAGCCCAATTAATTGAGAGTCCAGAATTATGACCATACATCTATGGCCAACTGATTTTCAACGAGGGTGCAAAGACCATTCAATGGAGAGAGAACAATATCTGTAACAAATGACACTACTGAATAGCTACATGCAAAAGAATGAAGGTGTCCTCAAACTCATTCAAAATCTATCAAAAACCTAAACACAAAAGATAAAACTATAAAATTCTTATACGAAAACAAAGGTAAATCTTCAAAACCTTGGATTTGGCAAGGGATTGTTACATGTGACACCAGAAACATGAGCAACAAAAGAAAAAAAAAATCAACTGGACTGCATCCAGATTAAAAACTTTTGCACATGAAAGACCACCATCAAGAAAATGAAAAGACAATCCATAGAATGGAAGAAAAATTCACAAGTCTGGTATCCAGAATATATAAAGAACTCTTACAACTCAACAACAAAAAGACAAATAACTTTTTTAAATGAGTAAAGGACTTGAATAGATATTTCTGAAAGGAAAAGATACAAATGGTTGATAAGCATATGAAAAGCTACTCAACATCATACATCATTGGGGAAATGCAAATCAAAACCACAATGAGATATCACTATATACCCACTAGCATGGGCACAATTTTCAAAATGGAAAATAACAAGCATTGGTAAGGATGCAGAAAATTTGCAACCCTCATATATTGCTGGTGGGAATGGAAAATAGCAGTTTCTCAAAGAGTTAAATAAACCTTGAAAACATTATGCTAAGTGAAGAAGACACAAAAGGTCACATATTGCATAATTTCATTTATATGAAATATTCAGAATAGGCAAATCCATAGAAATGAAAGCAGACTGGTAGTTGCCAGAGGCTGGGGAGAAGGGAGCAACTGCTTAATGGTACACAGTTTCCTTTGAGGTGATAAAAATGTTTTGAAACTAGACAGCAGTGGTGGTGGCACAACACATGAATGTACTCAATGACACTGATTTGTCCACTTTAAAATGCTTAATTTCTTGTACAGTAAATTTCACCTCAATTTAAAAAAAAACAGATATATATCAAATGGCTATTTTTTTTCCCAACTATCCACAGTGGAGGTCATTTACAAATGACCACAATGGAAATTTCAATTAATTTTGCAGGGCAATTGCCAAGTCAATCCTAAGCCAAAAGAACAAAGCTGGAGGCATCACACTACCTGACTTCCAACTATACTACAAGGCTACAGTAACCAAAACAGCATGGTACTGGTACCAAAACAGAGACAGAGACCAATGGAACAGAACAGAGCCCTCAGAAATAATACCACACATCTACAACCATCTGATCTTTGACAAACCTAACAAAAACAAGAAATGGGGAAAGGATTCCCTATTTAATAAATGGTGCTGGTGCTGGCAAAACTGGCTAGCCATATGTAGAAAGCTGAAACTGGATCCCTTCCTTACACCTTATACAAAAATTAATTCAAGATGGATTAAAGACTTAAATGTTAGATCTAAAACCATAAAAACCCTAGAAGAAAACCTAGGCAATACCATTCAGGACATAGGCATGGGCAAGGACTTCATGTCTAAAACACCAAAAGCAATGGCAACAAAAGCCAAAATTGACAAATGGGATCTAATTAAACTAAAGAGCTTCTGCACAGCAAAAGAAACTACCATCAGAGTGAACAGGCAACCTACAGAATGGGAGACAATTTTTGCCATCTACTCATCTGACAAAGGGCTAATATCCAGAATCTACAAAGAACTCAAACAAATTTACAAGAAAAAAATCAAACAACCCCATCAAAAAGTGGGCGCAGGATATGAACAGACAATTCTCAAAAGAAGACATTTATGCAGCCAACAGACACATGAAAAAATGCTCATCATCACTGGCCATCAGAGAAATGCAAATCAAAACCACAATGAGACACCATCTCACATCTGTTAGAATGGCGATCATTAAAAAGTCAGGAAACAACAGGTGCTGGAGAGGATGTGGAGAAATAGGAACACTTTTACACTGCTGGTGGGACTGTAAACTAGTTCAACTATTGTGGAAGACAGTGTGGCGATTCCTCAAGGATCTAGAACTAGAAATACCATTTGACCCAGCCATCCCATTACTGGGTATATACCCAAAGGATTATAAATCATGCTGCTATAAAGACATATGGACACATATGTTTATTGTGGCACTATTCACAATAGCAAAGACTTGGAACCAACCCAAATGGCCATCAATGATAAACTGGATTAAGAAAATGTGGCACATATACACCATGGAATACTATGCAGCCATAAAAAAGGATGAGTTCATGTCCTTTGTAGGGACATGGATGAAGCTGGAAACCATCATTCTCAGCAAACTATTGCAAGGACAAAAAACCAAACACCACATATTCTCACTCATAGGTGGGAATTGAACAATGAGAACACTTGGACACGGGAAGGGGAACATCACACACCGGGGCCTGTTGTGGGGTCGGGGGAGAGGGGAGGGATAGCATTAGGAGATATACCTAATGTAAATGACGAGTTAACGGGTGCAGCACACCAACATGGCACATGTATACATATGTAACAAACCTGCACGTTGTGCACATGTACCCTAGAACTTAAAGTATAATTTAAAAAAAATAAAAAATAAATTTTGCAGGGCAAGCTTTTAATTACAATACAATAAAACTAAGAGTAATTCAAAACAAACAACCCTAAAGATTTGAAATTCTTAAGCCTTCCTAAATAATTGTTGAATTAATGAAAAAATTAAAAATATGTAAGACTTGTAGTTCCCATATGCTGATGTTAATCCAGATTACCGGGGGGGTGGGGAGCTTGTTAAAAATGCAGAAGCTCAGGCCCTATACCCAGAGTGTTAAGTAGAGTTGGAATATCTGCATTTTTAATAAGCCTGCCAGCTGAGACTGATATTCACCAAAGTTTAGAACCAGTGCAACAGAATATTTAGAAAAAATATAAAGACATCGCATATCAAAAGTTACAGGATTCATACAAAGCTGTACTGAAATAGTTTCTAAAATAATATTTAAATAAACAGAACATAAACTAAGCAATCCAAATTTTAAAATCAAGCAGTCAAATTTTTAAAATAAAAGGTGTGATTAAAAAACAAAAATAGAAATATGGATGACAGTAAAAATGATTGATTAGATAACAACACACAGAAAGGGTCAGGCACATTGACTCATGCTTACAATCCCAGCACTTTGGGAAGCCAAGGTGGGAGGATCACTTGAGTCTAGGAGCTCGAGCCCAGCCTAGGTGGCAGTGAGACCCTGTCTCAAAAAAAAAAAAAGAAAGCAAGAAAGAAAGAAAAGAAAAGAAAAAAAGAAAACACAGAAAAAACAGCGGAACTTTAAAATGAGCTTGGTTCTTTATGAAAAAATTTACAAAGTCCTAACAATTCTAATAAAATAAAGAATTATCAAATAGGTAAAAGCAGAATTAGGAAATTTAATCATTTTTAATAAAGCAAGAAAAATAGTTTGTCGGCAAACTGAAAAAATACAACTTATCTAGACAACTCTAAAGAGTTACTTTATCAAAAATATAAGAAATTATATGTCAGTAAAAAAATCAGAAAAAAATTAATTGTAACATTAGTTATATAATCTACCACTTGGTTGAAAAAAATAAAATTTGTACAGTAGGGGGAAAGTTTTAACAAAATGCAATGGACTTGAAATTCTTTCTGTTAAAGAAGACTTTTTTTCTTTCATGCCACTTCACTAATAAGAGAAATAAATAGACTTTATTGTCCTCAATTCAAAAGCAAATCTCAAAATAATATAAATGATTCTAAATTACTCACTTTCCAGGCTTAAAAAAAGTCAAAATATTTCCTTATTAACTTTACTATTGAGGTTAACTTTTCATTTTAATGTCATTTTGGTAGAGTGTTTAGCCTGTTATTCAACATTGAGAACCAATAAATAACGGTGATTAGCAAAGAGTAGATAAGAATTAAGTGCCGTTCACAATAATTAACATAGTAAATATAATGAATGAATCTTTCTTGTTTTAATAAAAGGGACACAGCCCTTTTGTCTTTAGGGTGTACAGTAGTTTCCTATGGCTGCTGTAACAAATTACTTGGTGGCTTAAAACAGAAAGTTATTCTCTTCCACTCCTAGAAGCCAAAAAAAGTCTGAAAGCAGTATCATTAGAACAAAAGCAAGGTCACACTCCCTCCAAAGGCTCCAGGGGAGAATCTGTTCCTTGCTTATTCCAGCTGTTGATGGCTGTGGGAATGCCTTGACTTGTGGCCGTTAACACTCAAATCTCTACCTCCTGGTCCAACTGCCTCCTCCTCCTCTGTGTACATATAATCTCACTCTGCCTCACTTTGATAAAGATACACAGGATTGCTTTTAGGGACCACTCACATAATCCAGGATAAGTGCCCTAGACATCAAGATCCTCAATTTAATTACAAAAACCATTTTTTTTTTTTAACATACAAGGTAACATTTCACAGGTTCCAGGATTAGGACTTGAATATTTTAGAGAACCATTTTCAGCCTACCACAGAGGATCTCTTTAAAAACCTAACAGGCCTGGCCAGGCATGGTGGCTCATGCCCGTAATCCCAGCTCTTTGTGGGCAGACTGCTTGAGCTCAGGAGTTTGAAACCAGCCTGGGAAACATGGCAAAATTCCATCTCTATGTAAAAAATAAAACAAAAAGTAAATAAAAATTTAAAAAGAACAAAAACAAAAAAACCCTAATAGGCCAAGCCTTTTCGTCAGGAATTAGATACTATCCTAGTCTCCAGATTTACAATGACAAGGTCATAGGCCTTCTGACCCTAGACACCACAAACAAACACCAGTGAAATTAACTCGGGAATTTCATCAGGTGCACAGGAAACTATCACAGGGTATATCCATTTGCCCCAAGAATACAAGAGAAGTTTTGTCTGTTTCACTGTATGAGTTAAATTCTGCTCAAATTTTGTAGTCTCAAACTACCTATCTGCACGTATCTGACATGCAAATAAAAACAGAGCGTTCTTTCTCTTCTACATTGGTAAGAAGGGGTCTTTTTGTTGGCAAGATTTTCTTATTGCCCCAACATACTTTATAGAGTTGGGTAATAATAAACTAAGTTTTTAAATAAATTTGAGACAAACTACTTTCCAAAGGCAGCAAAATTTATTTTTATCCTCTAAATTTTTCCAGACACACAATTTCAAGACCCACTAGCCCTTGAATCTCCTCCAGAATCAAGCAGTTTCATTCCATAAAATCAAAATAAATTCCAGATGAATTAAAGAGTTACATGTAAAATATGAAAACATTATAGAATTACAATAGGAAAATGGCCCAAGAATCAAGAGTCACATACAAAAAGGAACACTAAAAAAAAAGGGAAAGAAATCAGACTAATATGTAACATGACACCATGTTTCCAATTACTTTTTCATATTTGACAATGATAGTATCCAGCAAAGTGAGGGTATAGGAAAATAAGGCCTCAAACATACAATTGCTAAGAGACTCAACTGATAGAGCCCTTTTAAAAGGCAAATTCAGCATGGCTGGCAAATTATAAAACACATATACATTTTTACACAATAATTTCATTCTAATCTATCCTACAAAAGTACTCATAAAAGTAAGAAAATACAAGATAAAAATGCTCACGGAGGCACTATTTGTATGTGAAAATTAGAAATAGTATAAATGTCCATCAACAGAGAAATGGTTAAATTATGGCATAGCCATATAACTGGAATATTATACAACCAGTTTTTAAAAAGTGAAGCACAGTCATCTAATATCCATGGGGGATCTGTTCCAGGGCCTCTTGAGGACATCAAAATCAACATATGCACAAGTTCCTCATATAAAATGACATCATATTGGCATATAGCCTGCTCACATCTTCCAACATACTTTATCTCTAAATTACTCATAATATCTAATACAATGTAACTGCTATACAAATAGTTATATTGTTTAGGGAACAATGACAAGAAAAAAGTCTGTACATGTTCAGTGCAGAGGCAATTCTTTTTCAAATATTTTTGATCCATGGTTGGTTGAATCTATGAATGCAAAACCTGTGGATACAGAGGGGTTGACTATACATTAACATAAGCAGTGATTCAGAAAGGTAGACATGACCCGTGAAGTGAAGAAAGCAACTTACAAAATAATGAATGACTCTGTTTTTAATTAAAGGAGAAAACAAAAAAAGAAATCTCTATGTATGATAACATGTTTATATATTAATAGAAACCATGTTTTCAAAAAATCTTATGACATGGGAAAATCCTAATAATATAAAGTGAAAAAAGTAGGTTACAAAATTGTATAGGTAATGACATAAATAAAAGTAGCATAATAAAAATAAACATGGTTATCAACTATCTCTGAGTAATGTAATTCTGATCTGTTCTTTATATAAATGTATAAATATTACTTATATAGCATTCAAGTTGACTTTTTTTATTAAGAGAGAGGATCTTGCTATGTTGCCCAAACTGGTGTTGAACTCCTGAGCAACTAAAGCAATCCTCCTGCCTCAGCCTCCCGAGTAGCTGGCACTCCCAAGTAGCTGGTCAGGAGAGATTCTAACCCTAAAAAATACCAAGAGATTGGGTATAATGATGTGAGTTCATGTACAAAGAAGACTTTTTAAAACTATCTATTTACCAAAACTTATCATTGCTGAAGAATGCTCCCTATTCAGACTGGTTACTTTGAATATGTTTATTCTCACGTTCTACTACCAAAAATATTTTTGAACTTTTATAGTTTAAAATTTCCTTTGATCAGCTCACGTAACACAAAACAAGGTAATTCTTATAACATCATCACCCAACCTTATCACGTAGGCTAGCCCTGAAATAGATTTTGGTTCATTCTAAACAACTCTAGCTTCAAAGGACAAAGCTTTAGCACAAGCTCTGTCAGTTAAAACACTATGCTGCAACTTTCAACTTGTCTGGGGACAAGGAATACACCCTGGTTTCAGAAGTTTCCCCCAGATAAACTTAAGTATTCATTGTCATCAACACTGCCTTTCCAGTTCACTCATGGTCTTCCTGAGCAGAAGGGTCCTCCCCTCAGTCACAATTCTCAAAATCCTATCATCTCTTCAATGCTAAGCTCAAGATACACCTGCTTAGTGAAGCTGTGCCTCTTTTGAACTCTAGAAGCATCTTATCACCTGTACTACTGACTTGGTCAGCATGTGTTATTTTTATACGGACACGCTTTTCATATACTCTAACTTTCCAATTATACAGTTTCATCTCCAGTGCAACTTACTGGAGATACGAACTGAGTGCCCCATCCAAGAAACACAATAGGTGCTTGTTTTCTTTTGTTGTATATAAAGACTGGGACAGCATTAATTTGAGCCTATTGGACTCCAGTGGGCCTTCAATGGCTGCCTGCAAATAATGGGTTTTATCCTACAGTAATGGAGAGTAACTGAAAGTTCTGAGTTCAAAAATGATGTGATAAAAGTTTAATTTAGAAAAAGTGGTCCACAGCAGCCAGATTAGAGGAGGATAATAATGTCTACAGCAAGGAAGATAGTTGGCCCAACCCAAAGGGTTAAGTAAAGGGCTTTAAAGTCAGAAAGCACTGACTTCTCCAACACTTCCTTGCTCTGTGACAATGGGCAAGTTATGGCTTTCCTTACCAGTAAAACAAAGATGATAAAATCAGACCTGGGCCAGGCCTGGTGGCACACACCTGTAGTCTCAGCCACTCAGGAGGCTGAGGCAGGAGGACCGCTTCAGCCTAGGAGTTCAAGACAAGTGGAGGCAACATAGTGAGACCCCGTTTCAAAAAACAAACAAACAAAACAGCAACAACAACAAAAACACCAAAAACTAACTAGAAACAAATAAAAAAAACCTAGGTCTTACCATGGTGGGCATTACACGAAATAATGCATGCAGCGCACATACCACAATGCCTGTCAAAGGGTAAGCACACTGCACTCTGAGACCAATTCTCTGACACCAACTAGGTGTCCTACAATTCAACTCAATTCTGACACTACCTGGAGTTCGTATCAGATCCCACAAGTTAAAAAGCAAGGTTTCCAACAAGACTGCCCTCACTTCAGTTATCCCCAGGCTATCCACACTAATGTCCAACTTGGCTACAAATTCAGAGATTCCCAAAACCTCCCTTCAGTTTCAACGATTCTCACAGAAATCACTGAAAGCACTATACAATCACAGTTTCATTATAAAGGCTACATCTCAGGAACAGCCCAATGGAAGAGGTGCACAGAGCAAGGGCAAGGTCTAGGAAAGAGGGCAGAGGGACGCAAAGCTTCCCTGCTCTCTCCTGAAGAAATCCAGGTGTCATCCTCCTAGCAAACTTGTATGTTCACTGCTATTCCAGGGTTTTTATACGGGGCTTCATGACCTAGGCATGAGTGATTAAATCACTAGCCAGATGACTGGGCTTTGCTATCTAGTCACTGCCCCCTCCCCAGAGACCAGGGGATGGGGCTAAAAGTTCCAAGGTCGCTCTGATGTGGACAGCTCCTTTCCTGAACTATCTAAGGGCCCACCCAGAGTCACCTTATTAGGATAAACTCAGGTGTGGTCAAAAGAGACTCTTGTTATGAATAACAAAAGATACATCTATAAGGAAATCCCAAGATTTTGTGAAGCTCATTGTCAGGAACCAAAGACAAAGGCCAGATATAATAGATTCTTCATCATATCACATACACAAGAAATGGAGACTATTATTTCAGAAACCGACTAGTAGACTACTGAAGTAATGCAAGCATAAAGATCAGGAGAAAAAACATCAAAAGCATTACAAAAGCAGCAGCAATAGAAAAAGGCTGAGGGGGAGGGTGTGGAAATTATCTAAGAAGGTTCAAGCCTGGACAATTAAATAAACAGAGACAGACATAACCTGGCAGGAAACTGAATATGGGATTGAGAATGAATTTAGTTTTAATCAAATTGAGACTGAGGTGGCAGCCAGAGATTGCAGATGAACACTGGGCAGATGGAGATCATGAGCCTAGAGATGAGAGAGGACATGGCCAGAATCAGTTGTCAGTTATTCACATAGATGAACCTCCGCTGGACTCCCCAAACCCTCACTGTTTCAAAAGGAGGATACTAGCTAATGGTATCACATAAGCTCCTATGTCAAACAAAAGCAAGTTACTGCATGCAGCAGAAAGTGTAAGGGATAACCTCCAAAAAATTTAATATTTTTGACTCTAAACAAAATGGTACCTAATCTTTAAAATAAAGATCCAAAAAGAATCACACAACCAAATGCCAAACAGAAATGCTGAGTTTGTTCTTTCACAGAAATGTGTTATTTTATTTTCTAAAAAAGGACATTTATCTCCCTCCAATAGGAATGCTTATTTTTCAATGAAAAGGTTATAGAACAAGCATAGAACATGTCAACAATACAACATAAACAGGAACAAACTATGATCAATTCAAAAAGCTTTGTGTTCAGATATATGAAGCAGGACAAAAACCTCAAGCATCTAAATCATTACAAAGACTTACCCAAAGCTTTTAGAGTCCTGCTTTATGAAGTACGTGCAGTAGCTAGAAACTGCCTCGTTAATTGACCATGGGTTCAAAGGCACCACAATTTCCCTTCCCCTAGAATGCATATATCACATCATCCATTTGTTGCCAGCTTCCCAGAAGAGAGTACCCACTCTGTTTTTCAGCCTGTGAACATGACAAATAGGAGAAAAAAAGAGAAAGCAGAGTTTGGGAACAGTGCACTGGGCTCATCAGATGGTTCACGGAGTAAACAGATTACAGGCCCAGGGACCTGAAACATCTGAGTACTGAATGGATTAATGCACAGGGCAACTCAGGAAGCTGGGTCATAGTGCTTAGGAAGGTAATGCCAAAAGACTGAGGTGACAGCCCAATATGCATGCCACCTCTATAAAGTTCCAGAGAGAGAGGGCAGCTGAAATGTTAACACTGGCCAGGTCCTTGGAGCTTCTGCTTCTCCCTGAGCCAGAATGTGAACGGCAAGGGCAAAATCACAGCCTAGATCCCAACCCAAGAAAAAACAGGTAAGGGGCAGCTCCTTTTCCCCACACTTTGTAACACATAGGGTATTCAAGTTTCAAAGATGGCTAGAGGAACCCAAAGACCTTCCTAAAGAAGGAAAGCAAGCATGACCACATGCTGCTCATTTCCTGGATCCTGATTCTACTGCCAAATTACAAAAACCATTTCATTTTGCATAAAACTTTAAAATACGTTTGCAGTAGAGAAACTCTTGCTTTTGTTTATAGTAATTTCCTTACATCAGAATGAATGTTACTCAGTTATAAGTATATACATACCTACATTTATAGGTATATAGGTAAGCTTCTTACATTCACACAGTAGTAGACTTTGCACTGAGGCTTACTTTCATTATCCTAATGTCATAGTAGCTGGGAATGCCCCTGTCTTGAAGGACCCACCAACCCAATCCAATTACACTATTCACAGTAGACAAGGTTTTCCCTTGGACCAGTACTGATTTTGGGAGATTTAAATTCTCAGTTTCTGAGTATCCTTTCTTCAGACTCAACCAGTTCACCAGGTATATTCCACTTCCACCCACCATCACTCTCCACTCCCAATAAAACACTTAAGTAAAACAATAAATACTGAGGGTCAGAGGGAAAAGTCAATTTAAATAACATCCTTGAGACATCATTCCAGTTCCTCCCTCTTCCTCAATCACCCTACCTCCCTACTCATCCAAAAATTGCTCTTGAAACTCCCAACAGCTATTCCTAGATTAGGCAAAATCCAACCCTTCCCAGTTCCTACTCCCTGAGGAGCATGCCCAAATCTGCCAAGGTCCTTGGCAGCACTAAAGCCTTCTGTCTATCAAGATCCACCCTCCAAATTGTTTTAAAGCAAAAAGATCATAGCACACTTCCAGCCCTAATGCTTCTTCCTAGTACAAAGCCAGACAAAGCAGGGTCTTCTCAACCACTGTTTACTGAATTGAATTACCAGGATGCTATTCTAACTAACTGCTCACCATATCAAACTTCTACATTTCCCTTTCTCAGAGCAGCAAGGTCACGGCATATTAGAAATGTCTACCTCTCCAAAAGCAACTATTGTCAGCTACTACACTCTATTCTTTCCAATTATTGCCAGTGAAACTTACAACCTAACAACCAAGTGAAAAGTTGCCTCTTTTTTTTTTTAACAATATGAAATGAAGTCTCAGGAAGGCAAAATTAGTTGCCCACAGTCTTCTAATAAAGAGTTTTTTAAAAAGAATTCTTATGATATACGAGGTACTATGAGAAGTGTGTAACTTACAACATCTCTTTTAATCCTCACACTAACCATGCAAAGAAAATAATACTATAAATTCCTTTTTATAGGAAGTAACACATGCTTAGGTTAAAAAACAAAATTCCGTGACCCAAATCGCAACAGTAAATGGGATTCAAACTCAGGCTAAATTTGGAGTTCAAGCTATTAAAGGATAACTAAAAGAAACAAACAAAAAGGTGGCATTGTGTCTCTCATGCAAATATAAAATCAACACCTCTATAACTCTAATTAGGGAACAAATAAGATGTTCCAATTGGTTCAAATGAGAATCCAAAGAGCAGACACATACTTAGGCAATGGGGAATACTGAAATGAATTTGCTTAACAGATAAAAAACTGGCTTCTTCCACAAAAGAGAAAAAGAAATCCATTGTACTTCCAACAAACATCCTTTGCATGTAAAAGGGCAAGAATAATTTGTATTATTGTTATTCACAACTTACAAGGTTGTAAAATACATCAAAAACAATGAAAGCTACAGACTCCAGAGTAGTAACCAAGAAAATTGCTCTAGCCAGCACCTGGGTTCCACTGAAGATATTCAGTAATCCTTTTGTTAGGTTTCAGACTTTCACAAATTTTCCTTACATAGATCTGAACTGCTACACTTTTTTTTCTTTTAGATAAGGATCCACAGCTCCAAGATCTCTGACAACCACTAGAGAAAACTGGAGTTAATCCCCTCCATAAAACTAATCTTTCACAAAGATAAATTTTTCTCTACCAGGTACTAAGCCAGAAATTATATTATTAATTTATATCTCAATGCAGAAATAACGTAATTCACTATACTGTCAAACCTCTTAAGAAATCTAAAACTAAAGAGAGTTTGGTTTTACTAAGCAATGACCCACAGAATTCTCTCTGGAGAAATAAATACATAGTTAAGCTGTCACTTCCAAGTAACTAACCCAAAACTAGCTCCTTCAGTGTCTTACTGGCTAATTCATGCATCTCAATTTCCACCGCGTATTTTCTTCCATAAAGAAGTAATCCCTGTCCAACTTTCGCTTCCAGCAAGATCAAGTAGATGTAGTTTTTCCTACTGCTCTAGCTAAGTACAACCAAAAATCCTGGCCATTATAGGTAAACAATTATGGGAAGACTCTGGACTCTGAAGATACAGATAAGGCAAACCAGGTAGCGACCTTGGGACCCATGGAAAATATGGTGGTGAGTTCCCTGGGTTTTCTTTTTGCCTCATCGTATACCACAGACAACCAGCTTAAAAACAAAAACAAAAAAACAAAAAACAAATCCCTGCTTTCCTAAGCCAAAGAAATGAGCAACAAACAACATGCCCTCCAGCCAATATCACAGAAAAAAACCGTGGCCCACCCCCACCCACAACAGCAAAAGCCATGTAGGGAGCCTAAGTTTCCACCCTTACAAGGCTGCAATGTTGTTCAGGCTCCCAGGTGTCTCTACCCCTTATCCTTTCAGGGGTGATATTGGAGAAGTCTAGACTTCCTTCCCTGCCAGGTGGTAATAAGACCCCCTTCCCCTGCCAGGGAGTATCTGTGGAGACCACCTGGAGAGCCTGGATTCCTCCTCCCCCCTGGCAGTAATGAGACACCCCTTCTCATCCCCACTGGCGTGGTATCAGAGGAGGCCTAGCAGAGAGTCAGAACTTTCACCTCTGCCCAGGGGTAAGAAGGCCATCCCCTCCCAGTGGTATCAGTAGAGTCCTAAAGAGGGGCTGACACTCCCACACTTGCCCAGTAGTAATGAGGACACCCACTTCGTGTGTCAATGGATCAGTTCCTCAAAAGCACAAACTACCACAACTCGCCCAAAATTAAATGGATTATGTGAATAGCCCTAATAACTGTTAAAGAAATTGAATAAAGCCTTCGAAAAAGAAATCTGGCCCAGAACATTTCATTAAAGAATTCTACCAATGTTTAAAGAATTAAGATCAATTCCACACAATCTCTTCCAGAAAACAGAAGCGTAGGGAGCACTTCGAATTTTTTTTTTTTTTTTTTTTTGATACAGGGTCTCACTCCGTCACCCAGGCTGGAGTTCAGTGGCATGATCACAGCTCACTGCAGCCTCAACCTCCCAGGCTCAAGTGATCCTCCTGCCGCAGCCTCCCAAGTAGCTAGGACTATAGGCACATGCCACCACATCTGGCTAACTTTTTAATTTTTTTTTATAGAGTCAGGGCCTCCCTGTGTTGCCCAGGCTGGTCTTCAACTTCTGGGCTGAAGCAATCCTCCCAGAGGATGGTTTCAGGCTCCCAGAGTCCTGGGATTACAGGCGTGAGCCACCACACCCAGCCTAAGACAGAGATCTAACTGCAGACAGAAGTGGAGAAGGCCATAACGTGACCATAGAGGGAGAGATTAATGATGTAGCCATAAACCAAGGAATGCCATCAGCCACCAGAAGCTAGAAGAGGCAAGGAGCAGATTCTCCCCTAGATCTTCCAGAGGTGGTGTGGCTCTCTGACACCGTGGTGATCTTGGCTGACTGATACTGATTTCAGAATTCTGGCCTCCAGAACGCTGAGAAATAAATGCCTGTCATTTTAAGCCACGATGTCTGCAGTAGTTTGTTATGGCAGCCACAGGAAACTAGTATAAATATCTCCCCATCTCCAAATAAATATGTACGCAAAAGGCATACATATTTGACTAGTCTGAAGTACAAATACAAAAGAGAAAATCAGATACAATTTCAGAGTTCCTTATTCAAAATGAGAATATAACACTCCTAAATTTTTTTACAGTTAAAGAAAGTATAGCTAAAAAGAGAAATAAATACAGCTTTAGAAATTATATCCAATTATATCCACTGGATCCAATTATATCCACTGTATACTCAGTTCCCTGAAGATTAGCCTACTCAACAGACAAGAACTGTTTATCAAGTAGCCTAGCAAAAGAAGACTCAATCTTGAATAACTCCGACTTCTAGTATATTCTTCTCTGAAGGAAAGAGAAGCTAAATTATATAGGTTTCGTTACTACCATAAATAAATTCAACAAAATAAGGTCACTCTGGCACTCCTTGGAGTCCTCTAGATTATTTCCATCCTGCTTCTCCACTGCCTTCCCATTCTTAGTGAACAAAGCAAACATAATTCTTCCTTTAATTTAATCATTTGGTCTTAATGAATCACCACGTTAAAAATGTAAACAACCTAGGGGCACGTGCAGTGGCTCACGCCTGTAATCACAGCACTTTGGGAGGCCGAAGAGGGAGAATCACTTGAGCTCAGGAGTTCGGGACCAGCCCAGGCAACACAACAATATCTCTACAAAAAAAAAAAAAAAAAAAAAATTAGCCAGATGCAGTGGCACATGCCTATAGTACCAGCTACTCTGGGAAGCTTGAGATGGGAGGATCACTTGAGTCCATGCATTCAAGGTTACAGTGAGCTGTGATCAGGCTACTGCAATCCAGTCTGGGCAACAGAGTGAGACCCTGTCTCTATTAAAAAATAAAAATAAAAAATAAAAAATAAAAAAAACCTAAGTTTAAATCTGCAGTTACTCTCATTAAGAAGTATGTTAACCCAGTAATTCACAAACTGTCCAGGTTGAGCACTACATCATAAAATTTCATTATGTGTATGATTATAACACAAACAATAAACCTGGTAATACATTTTACTGAATTTTGAAATGATATAATGGAACATGCAAGACTATCAAAACATTCATTATAACACATGAAAGGGGAAAAGGCAAAAAGGATGTCTCATTTAAATCTCCCACATTATAGACAGACTCACCCTAAGTAGCTACAGTAAGTTACATTCAGCATGGATATTCAGAAACTTTGGACATAACTTGTAATACAAGGCATACTCATTGAAATAATCCCTTACACTTAACGCCACACAAGTACAGTATATTTTAAATTTACAGTACATTAAAACAGGCATTATAGCATAGCAATTAAGAGCACAGACTCTGAAACTAGACTGCGTAGATTCAAATCCATGCCCCGTACCTTCTTTGGGCTTCTGTTTCCTCATAAGTAAAATGAGGATAATAAAAGTATTTGTATTTACTTCACAGTGGAAGCTGGGAGGGTTAAAGGAGTTAAAAACTTAAAGCACTTAGAACAGAACTCAGTATACACCTGGCACTCACACGTTATTAAAAGAGAGGGTCACCATTACTACCTACGGTCTTCATAATAGTTTCATAGCTGTCATGTTTACTTTTAATCAAAGAAAACCTACAGATGATGAAATCTCAATGACCTCTGTACTGAAGGCATTGATTTGTGTTTATCTCCCCCTCTACACAGTAAGCTCAAAGACAGAAACCGCGTCTTATTTAACTCTGTCCCCATCACCAAGTTCATGGTGTGCATCCAAAAATGATCAAGTTTAGTCAAGAAACATTTTGGTGTTCAAGCCACCCCAACTTTCAATCAGTTTCCTCCCTAACTCTACACAGGTAAATTTTTATTTAAAGGCTACACAAACAGAAAAAAATAATTCTAAGACAGTACTTATATTATGAAAGCAGAAATGGTAAAAGCCACAGCCAAGGCTGCCTTTCCCAAGATACCTAAACATTCCAGTGGGGGAAGAGTCCCTGTCAAGAGTTAAAAACAATCCCCTCAGTCCACACTCCCAGTCACATGGAGCTGGAAGAGCTGGAAGAACCGCCGCCACCACTCATTCCTCTTTCTTCATCATTTATTTTTATCTTCATCCAGCATTTCCTTTCTTTGTGACACCACCAGTAGATACCAGCTCAACAACATGCTATCCCCCGCTCCATGAGTTCTCCCAAGGGAATGAACTATATACACTTATATAAAACAGATGTGGTCTCTTATTTGAGATGAAAAACTAAGGGTACCATAACTCTTCCCTTTATCTTTGTCCCTAGAACAGTAATCCATTTTCTCTGAGCAAGCGAACAACTGAAGTCTTCAGAACTCAACTGCGAAAGGCTGCAGACAAGGCAGCTAATCCTCTGTTGTCAGCTTTCACTGATGGCAACCCCTCATATGTCTCTTCCATTTGCCTCCCGAGTTTTTACAGCAGGATCCCTATGGCCCTACTGCCACAAGCAGAGGACAAGGTAAAGGTGTGAATAAAACTTATAAGACTTTTTTGGGGCATTACCTCACAGCCACAGGAAACACACCGAAAGCTTTTCTTAGCTCGTTGCATTAAAAATCCTGCAGCCAAAGGAATTACAGCAGTCCTCATTAGCCAATAGCAATTAGTGCCTCACAGGGAGAAGAACACACAGCCATTTCTCTTTAACAAAGACCATAATTCATAATGATGAAAAAGAGACCTGCTTAGAATTTTCCCAAAAAATAAAACAAAAAAATCTATTATGTTCATAAAACATCATGTATTGTATTGATCAAAACTTAGATTACACTTTGCAACTGTGCATTAATTCTTAGGACAAAAACTAATGAATATGTGGAGTGCTTGGGGCATAATTTTGTGACCAAATTGTAAAACAGCATGATGTGACAGCCTTAATTTCACATTTGCCTTTTGCAAAACAATTATATAAAAGTCATTTTAGCAAAAAAAAAAAAAAAATTATACTTTTCATCATTTGTCTCCTGGAGCCTCTCACACTCCTTTTAAATTCTTTTAAAGTACCTCTTTCATAATTATCCCTGCTGTTTTTTCTCATTTAAAGTTAAGTGATCTTGCATTGCCATATTCTCACTAGAGCCTCTTTTTTATTATTAAAGTATATATATACACAATAAAGTGCACAATCTTCATATTTTTACATATTCTGAATTTTTACATATACATACACCCATGTAACCACCACACATGTCAACATATAAAATGTTGCCAGAAGGTTCCCTCATGCCCTCTCCCAGTCATTATCACCACCACCACCAACCCAGAGTAATCACTATTCTGACTTCTGTCACCAGGGAAGTATTGTACTTCTTTGTGAACTTCATTTAAATGGAATCATGCAGTGTACAACCTTATGTCTGACTTATGTCTGTAAGATACATCCATGTTGATACATATATCCATAATCCATTGTCTTTTACTGGTTTTGCAGTGTTTCGTCTTATAAATATATCACAATTTACTCATCCATTCTACTGCTGATGTACAACTGGTTCTGCAGTGTTTCATCTTATAAATATATCACAATTTACTCATCCATTCTACTGCTGATGTACAACTGGTTCTGCAGTGTTTCATCTTATAAATATATCACAATTTACTCATCCATTCTACTGCTGATGTACAACTGGTTCTGCAGTGTTTCATCTTATAAATATATCACAATTTACTCATCCATTCTACTGCTGATGTACAACTGGTTCTGCAGTGTTTCATCTTATAAATATATCACGATTTACTCATCCATTCTACTGCTGATGTACAATTGGTTCTGCAGTGTTTCATCTTATAAACATATCACAATTTACTCATCCATTCTACTGCTGATGTACAATTGAGTTATATCCAATTTTTGATTATGAATAAAGGCACTATAAACATTCTTTAACATGTTTTTTAGTTTAACATGCATTAGTTTCTCTTGAGTATACCTAGGAATGCAAGCATTTGATCATCGGTAGGAGTAGACAAAGCCACAGTCTTCCAAAGTGACTGTACCATTTGACATCCCCACCAACAATATGTAAGAGATCCAGTTGGTCTACACCCTTGCCAACACTGGCCCCCACCAACAATATGTAAGAGATCCAGTTGGTCTACACCCTTGCTAACACCGGCACTGTCCATCTTTTTAATTTTAGTTATTCTGGAAGGCATACAGCAGTATCTCATTATTGTTTTAATTTATATTTCCCACTGACAAATAATGTTAAGTACCTTTTTATGTGCATACTGGCCATTCTGAGACCCTCTAATAGACAGTGCCTGTTCAAGACATCTATGCATTTTTAAAATGATTTTTCTCATTAATTTTTTTATGCTACACACACACAAATACACACACACACACGGTATGAGTCCTTGGTCAGATATATAAATTGCAAATTTCTTCTTCCGGTCCATATTTTGCTCTTCATTTTCTTAGTGGTGTCTTCAGATGAAGAGAAGTTTCCAATTTTAAAGAAGTCTGAAGACAAATTTATCAATCATTTTCATGATCATTGCTTTCTGAGTCCTTTTTAAGAATCTCTGCCTATTCCAGGCACTAGTCCTTTATTTGCGCTTATGGTTTCAGCAGTTCTCCCCCTTGCTTTGACTTCATGAAATCCTGCATCTTTTGCAAGATTTGCACACCCTACCTTGCAGTCGATTTGCACTGCATTCATGTTATGTTGTTAGGTGCTGGACAACTTTAGTGTTACACACGTTTAAGTGGAGATCAGCTTTAAAACTAGAGAAACCATCAGTGATTACTTCCATATTACAATGATTTCTGTACAAATATATTCAAAACCTAAAGTAAAAAGAAAAAAATTCTAACACCCATTATCCTAGTATTTTTGTAGCATAAAGTGGAAGCTATGCATCTAATAGAGAGCCTTCTACAGTTCCCACTGCTCGCAGGATAAAGTCACTCTCTTAGCTAAGAGTTCACAACCTAGCTCTAACTTTTCCTGGCTTCTCTCCCAGCAACACCTACAATACTGTGGTCTGACCCCTGGACACCATGAGCTCTCACTTGTCCTAGCTTTGCTCTGTTTCTCCCTATGCCTTTATCCTCCAGTTAGCTCCCTTCCTCTTCTGGCCAGGCCCATCCCAGAAGAAGTAACTGTTCCCTTTTATGTGCTCTCACAGCTCTCTGTACCCACAATTATATTTGAGTCCTTATCACGCTTTATTAGTTAATCATTTATTTATTTGTCTCAACTGTCTACAAACTTCTGGACCTGGGACTTCTCCCTGAACTCCTCAAGGGTAGGGTCAGGAGTTAATGTTTACATCCTAAAGACTTGGCAGGGCTATTCCATAAAGGTTCAATGAAACAATAAATGTCCTAGCCACTTTTACTCATCCTATTTTTTTAATAAATAAAGACTGGAAAAATTAGCACAAGTATATCAAAACAACAAGCTTAACTAAAATCAGTTTTCTTTTAAAAGTCCCCCAGCAAATTATTCTTTTAAAAAATGTAATAAAAACAAAAATCCCAATTATTGATTTGTGCTTCCTGATAGAAATTAGTCATAACTAGCCAGGCACAGTGGCTCACACCTGTAATCCCAACACTTTGGGAGGCTGAGGCAGGCGGATCACCTGAGGTCGGGAGCTCAAGACCAGCCTGACCAACACAGAGAAACCCCGTCTCTACTAACAACACAAAATTAGCCAGGCGTAGTGGCACATGTCTGTAATCCTAGCTACTCAGGAGGCTGAGGCAGGAGAATCACTTGAACCCGCGAGGCAGAGGCTGTGGTGAGCCGAGATCGTGCCATTGCACTCCAGCCCTGGCAACAAGAGCGAAACTCCTTCTCAAAAAAAAAAAAAAAAGAAATTAGTCATAACTCTGTTTCAAAATAACTTTTTAACTAATGGGCAACAAAAGTAAGAAGAATATACCACTTAACCAAAGTAAATGTAATTGTTACCACACAAATCACTATTGGACGCCAATGGAATAAACCATGATTATTATTTACACAAGATCACAAACAAAACTACTGGCTTGAAATATGTGTTCATTATAGGACATTGCTAGAGCCTTTGAAAAAGAAAAATATATATATTAAAAATGAAAAATTTGTACATGAATTAATGTTTCCCCTTAATACATAACACATCTGTATGTCATAGGAAGATAGTAGGCATGGTGGTAGTAAGACAGTAAGAACACAGGCTGGAAACACAATGCTAATTGTGTGATATGGACAAATTACTTAAACTTCAATGTGCTTCAGTTTCCTCATCTGCAAAATGAAGATAATAAATGTATCCGCCTCACAGTGATGCTAAATGACTGAGTTGGCACATGTAAGTCCCCGGATTCAGTGCCTGGCAGAGTACATGAATGCAGAGGAATAAATTTCAAGTATTTTCACTGTTTTTTTAACTTTTTAAAGCCCTTTCACACATACTGTCTTTTCTTTTTCCTCCCAACAGTGCAATGAGATTGTTTGAATAAGAAATACTCACTTTAGAGATAAGACACCAATAGTGAAGTTGTATGATTACCCTAAGATATTTTTAAGTGGCAGAGTTTGGACTAGAATCCACCCATAACCTCAACCCCAGGACAAACTGACCAAATCTCCACGGATCCAGTTTGGAAGAATCTTTTGGGTTTTCCCCATTGCTTTCTCCTGGTTGTCAGCAACAGCCAGCCTAAAGACCTGGTGGGGGCAGATGCAGACGACCATGTGTTCAAATTAAAAAGTAGGAGAAGCCTAGCTTTCACAGAAACTGACACATAGTTGGCACTCCAGAGATTGCAGCTATTGATGACTGAAGCACAAGCGCTATTACGTTTTTCTCAGTTACAGAACAAGGTACTACTCCATAAAATCAAGCCTACTACCAAAAACAAAAGTCACTTAACATTATGCTTATCTGTCACATCAAGCATATCAAAGTACAATGTGCAACAGAAACCTAAACGAAAAAGTGATGATGTATTTTTACTTACTCTCAAAAAATATGTTTTACAAAAAGGGCTTTCATCAAGTCAGTTTTTTGAAAACGAACCCACGTAGTTATATTTCATGACATGACGTTTCTTTGAACAAATGAGTTAATGATATGAATAAATATTTCATCTTGGTAATGCCTTCAACACATATCTTCAATACTTTTCTTGGACTTAAAGTGACTCTCAATCCCTAATCTCATCTACTGCCATGTACACAAGAAACACAGTTAATGAACTTTAAAGGCAGATGCAGTATTTCCAGGGAAGCCACCTGAACCAGGGAAGTACAAGAAAACAAAACATCTCCACAACCACATCTAAGTGCCTTATCTTTCAACTTCTTTTCTTCAAATGAGCAATTAGAAGCTACGATACACCTTAAAGATCAGGTTTGGCATCCGCCCTGGCTAGGGCCTACCTTTCTTTTCGCGGCACTGCCACTCTGGCACCTACAGGCAGGCCTTTGGCGCCTGCAGGACTCGCAGGGAAGACAGCCCCAGCCCCTGCTCTCCACGGCTCTCGTCGAAGCCCCGCACGTGGTGACCACTTGAGACGTTTTAGTGCATGGGATTTAACAGGGTCAGACCTCAGGTTGCGTTCCGGGACGGTGCAGCTCCCAGACCCGCTGAGGTCGCAGGAGGAAGGTTTTGACGCTCCTAGCGTAAACACCGACGGGACCCTCTTCGCCCCGCGGCTACCTCGCCCTCGCCGCTCGCGCGGCCCCTCAGCACCCGACGCCTCAGCCAGCCTCCAGGAGTCGCTTCCCCGCGCCTCCTTCCACCTGAGCCAGCGACGCTACCGCCACCTGCACCGGGACCCCAAATGCCAGGCCAGTGGCCGTTACCCGAGGTCGCGGCCCGGGGAAGGTCCATGGCTCAGGAGGAAAAGCCCGGGCTGCAGCTCCCCTTCCTGCACCTCTGAGATCCCTCGGCCGCCGCCATTTTCCTCGCGCCGTAACCCCACCTGATAGTTCCAGCCTCCCACCTGTGACAAGCAGGGCACGCCGCGCGACGCCGAGTGGGGTGCGTGGGCAAGCTGGGGCTCCGTAGGGGTCACAACCTCCGTGCGGAACCCGCCGTTAATTCATCCCGTAACGCGGAGGCGTCCGGCCGTCGCCCTAGTAATGCGTCCCGGAAGGCTACGTCCTGATTGGCTGCAGGCGCCGTGACGCAACGGCGTCCCCGGCTGCGTGGGAAGTCCGGGTCCCCGGCGCCCCGCGCTTTCTCCACAGCCCGGGATACCCCGGGTACCTTTCTTTGAGAGCTCCTTTAAAGAGGCCGCGCTTATTTCCTCGTCTGGCCTCCTGGAGAGGAGGGACCCACGGAACGGTGGGGTATAGGGGTGAGAAAACAACGAAATAGGAAATTAGCGGAGGTCATTTGTCCGAGGGAACCTAATGGTTCATTCAACCCCTGGAGCTGCAAAATGGAAAACAGAAATCTGGGAGTTTAATTTACAAGCCTAAATTTGGTGCGCGAAGTCACAGGACAAATCAGTAGTAGAAGCAGTTATAGAACCCAGGTTCCCTGATCAGGAGCACAAAGTTTTTCTAGCACACTCAGTGTTTCCCCAGTCCTAGAAAATGTTTCCTCCCAGTTCCCATAGCAATTTCATCACACTGCTCTTAAAAGGTCTCGATCACCTACCATGGTGTGTCTGTCCCCTAACCTACTAGATTGCATGCCCCTGAATGGTGGGGACTGTGGTTAAACCCCTTGTCATTTCCCTTAAGCAATTCCCTCCTCAACGTGGCCTTCAACAAATACAATAAGAATCTTAAAAATAATAAACATAGCTACACATCACACACAGCCACTCATCAGTAGTTCATGTATGTCTATACGTTTTATCCGTTTATTCAACAAAGCACAGAGTGAATATTTTTAAAATTACAAGGTTCCTGACCTCACAAAATTTATGGTGTAATAATAATGACCATCTACATGTTGGCTGCATAGCTTCAATATAGCTAAATTATATCCCCAAATTGCCTGTAAATCAAAGATTCTTGTGCTCTTTTCCTAAATTAGCTTCGTAATTTCTCTAAGTTTGTTCCAAAACATTTTAGTATTTAAGATGTGCTAAAATTGCATCAGAAAGTGAAGAATGACTACAGAGAGAAACACCAGAACAAAAGTCAATTCTGCCAATTATGCCTATGACTTTAGGCCTCCTTTTTACCTTTAAAATAAGATTACTGGAATAAAAGATCTCCCAATTCTTTTTTGTTGTTGTTAAGAGTTGGCCTGGCTATGCTCCAGAACCTTCAAGGGCTCTACTGTGGTTCTTTGGGGGGCTTGCCAGAGGTTCCTCATAGCCTTTGCAGCTCCATTGCAGAGAGCTCTAGCATTGTGAGGTGTGTCCGGTGATAGGGCCCAAGAGGCAAGGTTGCCGTAACCGCCCTAACCACAGAGGACAGTGCTGGGCCCTTTCTTTTTTCTTTTCTTTCTTTTTTTTTTTTTTTTTTTTTTGAGACAGGGTCTCGCTCTGTCACCTAGGCTGGAGTGCAGTGGCGTGATTGTGGCCCACTGCAACCCCTGCCTCCTGGACTCAAGCAATCCTCCCACCTCAGCCTCCAGACTAGCTGGAACTACAGGCATCTGCCACCATGCCCAGCTAATTTTGTGTTTTTTGTAGAGACAGGATTTCAACATGTTGCCAGGCTGGTCTCGAACTCCTGAGCTCAAGCTATCCACCCTCCTTGGCCTCTCAAAGTGCTGGGATTAGAGGCTTGAGCCACCGCGCCTGGCCCTGAGCCTTTTCTTGATCTGAGCTACTCATCAGTAGCCACCTTCCACATCAACTGCTAAAGGGATAGGAACAGAATTCCCAAGGGCAAAATATGCTGATTTCTAAACTCAGAGATCTGCTAAGTGTCATGCTTCTTTCTTTTTGGCAGAGGTGCAAGGTGTAGTAACATGTTTTTCATTCTGGGGAAAATGTCTTGACGTGCCCAAGATCATTGGACCACTTCAGCATCCAAAATGATGTGTAGTTTACATAATGCTATTGTACCAGGATCATTCTTTGTTTTGATACATGTTCTATGCTTACACAAGATGTTGACACAAGGGGAAGCTAGGTAAAGAATATGTGGAAAAATCCCTGTACTCTCTTTACATCTCTCCTAAGTCTAAAACTACCCCCCCCCCCAGTTTTTTAAATAATTATTTTAAAATATCACCAATGTAGCAAGCTCCTGAATTTTTGTGGGGTTTATCCACGTCTGAAATGTATGTATTTCATCAAGACATCCAGAGAAGTAGTCCCTGACCTTTTTGGCACCAGGGACTGCTTTCGTGGAAGACAGTTTTTCCATGAACAGGGTGAAGGGTGAAGGGGGTGATTTCGGGATGATTCAACCACATTACATTTATTGTGCACTTTATTTCTATTATTATTACATTGTAGTATATAACACTTAAAAAGTGGTGTTAATCTGTGCTCTACTGTCCCAAAGGGACAAGTTTCTCAATCTTTCCTGACCCCAGTAACAGAGCATCACAGCTGATGAATTGCTGAACCTCATGAGCTATTGACTTAATAGTCACATTTAATAGGGCACTCTCTGTAATGCTCAGGGACACACTACGACATAAAGGAAATCTCAAGTCCTAGTTCTTATTGTACTTTTGTCATTATTGGGGTACTTTCTATGCCCATGTAATTGCTCACTCCTCTTCAAAATGTGAGAGTAATAAGGGAAAATCTGTGCTCAATAACAGACCTCAGAAAAGAGCCAAGTACATTGCCGCCAATAAAATCGGAGCAAGTCTCTCCCAAGGTAATGAATACAAGCAACATGCAGCCCAGTGCCAGCAGAGGCCACAGATACTTAACTGGAGGCCCAGAGTGGCCCATTTATTATAGCCTACAGTTTATTGCTTGCAAGCAAGAATTGCAAAATTTCTTTTGCAATTCCCTCTTTGCAAAAATTTCTATGAATGAGACTTAGCATTACCTAATATCATCAGTCATCCAATGAGATTCTGAAATTCAAAAGGCATTTGAAATGAAATGTTTTAATTTCTTGAGACATGGAGTAAGCCATGTCTTTGGTAGCTGAGGAGTTTTGGTGCTAGAAGGTACAGCTTGGAAGTAGTGACAAATTTACATTAGCACAAAACAGCTGTGGAGTCTAATTATTAATAGTTCTGATTATTCTCTTTTTGCTCCATATCTCCCCTTCCCCGTTCCCCACCCCTATCTTTTTTGTTGTTGTTGTTGAGACAGAGTTTCGCTGTTGTTGCCCAGGCTGGAGTGCAATGGCACCATCCTGGCTCACCACAACCTCCGCCTCCCGGGTTCAAGCGATTCTCCTGCCTCATCCTCCTGAGCAACTGGGATTACATGCATGTGCCAACCACACCTGGCTAATTTTTTATTTTCAGTAGAGACCGGGTATCTCCATGTTGGTCAGGCTGGTCTTGAACTCCTGACCTCCGGTGATCCACCCCCCTCAGCTTCCCAAACTGGTGGAATTACAGGCGTGAACCACCTCGCCCGGCCCCACCCCCTTTTTATGCTGACTTGTCCTGCTTTCCTCTCCTGACTCCTGGTCTTTTGCCTCTGGCAGGGTTTAGCCAATGGGAGGCCCTGGCTGGACTCTGCAGGGTGGGCTGAGAAACAGCTCAAGGCTGCATTCCCCTGGCTCCCTCCCTGTGGGGCTGCAGGGTGGCAGTGGCTTCAACACTTCACCTGAGGCCACAGCTCCTTGTCTAGAGCCCAGCTCTCACTGGATTCTGGGACCCACTCCCCGCCTTGTCCCTTTAGGCAGGGCCCACAGTGTGTGTGATGGCCTAACTTATTGTATCTAGCCTCAGGGTACTTCATTGCCCTCTGTTAATTTCCCTTAACGCTGATTGTACCTTTGTAGTCAGCCTTCAACTCTCTTTAATCATCCCTTCTGTGCCAAGGGTGTCACTTGTTTCTTGTGAAAACCTAACTGATATATTGATGGACCAAAATTTCACTTAGGCTAAAAAGATACAACTACCAGAAAGTATGTTTAGAACCCTGGTGATGAGTCACTCATCCAACATAGAAAAAAACAATTTTATCCTATTGCTACTACTCAATACAAACCCTCTGTATCAGTAAGGAACACCTTCCTCTGTAAGTTATCACAAACTCAACTAACAGTGCACCTAACAGTGGCTTAAACCACAAGAACATTTATTGTTACTTAACTCAAAGTGTAGAGATAGGTAATCTCAGAATTAACTCTAACTTAAAAATGACATCCAGGACTCAGGTTCTTTCATTTCTTTTTTTTCTTTTTGTTTTTTTGTTGTTGTTGTTGTTGTTTTTTGTTTGTTTTTGAGACCAGGCTAGAGTACAGTGGCATGATTTCATCATAGCCCACTGCAGCCTGGGCCCCAGGAATCCTCCTGGCTAAGCTTTTTTAATTTCTTAGAGACAGGGTATTGCTATGCTGCCCAGACTGGTCTTGAACTCCCAGCCCCAAGCAATCCTCTCGCTTCCTGAGTATTTGGGATTACAGGTGTGAACCACAGCACCCAGCCAACTCAGGTTCTTTCTCTCCTTCTGCCCTGCCTTCCTTAGCATATTGGCCTTACATTTTTATGTTTATTGCCTCATGGCCGCAAGATGGTTGTCAACAACTCCAGACATCACAGTCATATCCAAAGGCAAGAAACAATGGGTCAGGTGAAGTGGCTCACACCTATAATCCCAACACTTTAGGAGGCTGAGACCGGCATATCACCTGAGGCCAGGAGTTCGAGACCAGTCTGGCCAACATGGTGAAACCCTGTCTCTACTAAAAATACCAAACTTAGCTGGTTATAATGGTGCATGCCTGGAATCCCAGCTACTCAGAAGGCTGAGACAGGAGACTTGCTTGAATCTGGGAGGTGGAGGTTGCAGTGATCTCAGATTGTGCCACTGCACTGCAGCCTGGGCAACAGAGCAAGACACCCTCTCAAAAAAATAAAATAAAAAAGAAATGTTAGTTACCTTTTCTCTGTTGTTTCTCTAAATAGTAACGACCTTTAAGGCCCAATTCCAATCTCTTCAACATCTATTTTCGACCCCCACTGAATTATCTCTGATGACCACATAATCACTGTGAGATGGCCATCCCGCAACCTATATTGACTGTATTTTCTTTTTTTTTTTTTAGATGGAGTTTTGCTCTTGTTGCCGAGGCTAGAGTGCAATGGCACGATCTTAGCTCACCACAACCCCCGCCTCCCAGGTTCAAGCAATTCTCCTGCCTCGGCCTCCCAAGTAGCTGGGATTTCAGGCATGCGCCACCAACCCCGCTAATTTTGTATTTTTGGTAGAGATGGGATTTCTCCATGTTGGTCAGGCTGGTCTTGAATTCTCAACCTCAGGTGATCCGCCCACCTCGGCCTCCCAAAGTGCTGGGATTACAGGCGTGAGCCACTGTGCCCGGCTGTATTTTTTTATTTTCTGTGTTCTTGATGCTTTGTCATCTGAGGCCTCCTTGAAGAACTACCTATACCAGGGTTAGCAAATAACTCTCCCAGGAGTGTGCCTTTCATAGGCAAACCAACTAATCCAGACACACAAACCCCCACCTTCTCTAACTGGTTCTTACACTCCAGGCCAATATTCCTCTGCCCATGCACCAGACAACTTGGGATAGCTTCTACACCTCAGAGCCTGCTGAGATCAAACTAGCCTATCCTAAGCCTGCATACCCTGCCTTGCCCATTCCTTCCCATAGAAACCATAATAAAGACTTTCCCATGATTTCCTCCTGCTTTTTGTGTATTTTTAGTTTTTTTTTTTTTATTTTTATTTTTAGATACGAGACCTCGCTATGTTGTCCAACCTTGTCTCGAACTCCTGGACCGAAGTGATCCTTCTTGCCTTGGCCTCCAGAAGCACTGGGATTACAGGCATGAGCCACTGCACTTGGCCTGCTTGTGCATTCTGACCAAGCTTGGTGCTCCCCGCTGTGGGCCCACGTGGAGTGACATGTGCTGTCCTCTTGACTGTAACAGATTATCTTTTCAATGGAAGTTATCTCCCCATCTCTTGGCCACACCATACTTGAATAACAAGAAAACTTTTTAAAAACAAACCCCTTCTTTTTCTTGGTGGTTTTCTAACCATTTGCCATCTCTACCCAGGGACCAGCTCTGTGGAGATCTTGATCCTAGCCTACAATTGGTTGTATAATACGATCCTTCCCCAGAGTGGGCCCCTATATCCCAGTCTTCCAACCAGAGCTTCTACAGCACAAACAAATCTTTCCCTGCTAATATTCACCACCTCTAGAAGTACAACTTAAGTTATGCCAAAGACCACATTCTTTCAGGGTTGAGGAGAAAGAAATAAGTGGCACTGTAGGAAAATAACTCCATATGCTATAAACTAAGTTATTTAATTTTACTATGACCCCAGAAATAATATATTATCCTTATTCTACCAAGGATGTAAAACCAAGGCTCAGTGTATTATTTTCCTATTGCTACTGTAACAAATTACCATAAATTTAGTGGCTCAAAACAACAGAAATTCATCATCTTCCAGGTCTAGAGTTCAAAAGTCCAAAATCAGTTTTATTGAGTAATGTCAAGGTGTTGGCAGCATTCGTCCCTTCTGGAGATTCAAAGGGAGAATCCATTTCCTTTCCTTTTTCAGCTTCTAGTGTCAGTGCTACTTGTTTTGTGGCCTTTTCCACCATCTGTAAAGCACATCACTCCAGTCTGTGTTTCCAACATCACTTCACCTTCTCCTCTTCCATAGTAAAATCTCTCTCTGCCTCTCTCTTAGAAGGACATTTGTGATTACATTTAGGGTCCACCAGATAATCCGGGATGATCTCCCCATCTCAAAATCCTTAATTTAATCACAATTGCACAGTTCCTTTTGCCATATATGGTAACATTCATAGGTTCCAGGAGTTAGGATCTGGATATTTTTGAGAGCTATTCTTCAACCTCCCGCACTGGGATTCAAGGGGCTAAAATCAAGGTGTCTGCAGGGCTGCATTGCTTCTGAAGATTCTAGGGGTGATTCCATTTCCTTGCCTTTCTCAGCTTCTAGAGACTACCTGAGTTCCTTGCCCTGTGGCCCCTTCCTCCACCTTTGAAGTCAGCTGTGTCGCATCTTCATTTCTTGCACTGAAAACTCTGCTTCCGTCATCACCGAGCCTTCACTAATTCTGACTCTCCTGCCTCTCTCTTTCCTTTATAAGGTTGGGCCTAGAATAACCGAGGAAAATCTCACCTGCAAAGTCCCTTTTGCCATGTAAGGTAACATATTTACAGATTTAGAGGATTAGGACATGGACATCTTTGGGGGCCATTATTACTGCATACCACATACGGACCAAAAGCAGTCCTGCGGTTGCCAGGGAACAGGGTGGGAAGGAGGAAAACGGAGGGGCTACAAAGGAGCAGTAGAACACTTTTGGGGAGAAGGTTAGGATTATCTTGACTGGATGATGGTTTCATGGGTGTACACATAGGTCAAAACTTAAATTGTACCTTGATATGGTTTGGCGGTGTCCCCACCCAAATCTCATCTTGAATTGTATTAATAGTTCCCATTATCCCCGTGTGTCATGGGAGGGACCCTCTGGGAGGTAATTTAATCATGGGGGCAGTTACTCTCATACTATCTTGTGATAGTGAGTGAGTTCTCCTAAGATCTGATGGTTTTATAAGGGACTTCCCTCCCCACCCACTTCGCTGTCATGCTTCTCCTTCCTGGCACCATGTGAAGAAGGATGTGTTTGCTTCCCCTTCCACCGTGATTGTAAATTTCCTGAGGTCTCCCCAGCCATGGAGAACTGTGAGCCAATTAAACCTCTTTCCTTTATAAATTACCCAGTCTCAGCCAGGCATGGTGGCTCACGCCTGTAATCCCAGCTCTTTGGGAGGCTGAGGCGGGCAGATAACGAGGTCAGGAGATCGAGACCATCGTAGCTAATACGGTGAAACCCCGTCTCTACTAAAAATACAAAACAACTAGCCAGGCATGGTAGTGGGCACCTGTAGTCCCAGCTACTCGGGAGTCTGAGGCAGGAGAATGGCGTGAACCTGGGAGGCAGAGCTTGCAGTGAGCCAAGATCACGTCACTGCACTCCAGCCTGGGCAACAGAGCGAGACTCTGTCTAAAAATAAATAAATAAATAAATTACCCAGTCTCAGGTACGTCTTTATTAGCAGCAAGAGAACAAACTAACACAAACCTTTAAATATGTGCAGTGTGCTGCATGTCAATTATACCTTAATAAAGCTGTTAAGATTAAACTAAATGAGAAAACAAAACAAAAAAAAAAACAAAAAAACTGAGGCTCAGAAATCTTGACTAAGTCTGCAGAACTAGATGGTGGTGTAGCCAAAATGCACACTCAGATGAGTCCATGTCATGCCGAAAGCCATGCCTCTGATGGTGCCTCACTTCTTTATTCTCTCTTCTGTATAATTGAGATGGTAATACTTGCTCCTTAGGAATGGGGGTACATACTAGATGCCCAATATATGGTCATTTCCTTCCCTTTACCCTTTTAGGCCTACCGACTAGCCAGTTTCTAAGTATCCTGGAGCATATTCTGTTTTACAGAACCTGAAAATTATTACTTTCTTCATAAAAGAGAGAAAGGCATCCAAGAAAAATACCATATGAAGCCAACAGAGTAGTAAATAGGCCTTACCTTCAGGTATTGTCAGCTATAAATGTCCCAGGCTATAAAATGCAAAGCAACACCCAGGATCAGATACACATGCTTTATTCTCAGAAATCTAGGCTGGTTCATTTTGGTGTTTTGTGATGAGAGACAGTTTCCAGGAACAAATAGGGGGAGGCAAGCATGTGGAAGCTGCCCCATAGTTAGAAACAATGATATGAAAAATGATTGCTGTATCCAAGGTCACGATGCTCTTTTGACTGATATGCCATGCTTGTGTCATAGTGGTGAAATGAAACAGAACAGTACTCCTGGCTGGTCAAGAAACCTGTCTGTTTCCAGGATTTCCTCAAAAGAAGACAATGTCATTTATGTGTTTTTATGCTTTGTCATCAATGTGTTCGTGTGTTTAGAAAACAGTATCTTCTATTCCTGGATAAATTGAAAATAGCTTGAAAAAAGAGTCCTCATTTCCAGTTTCCTCTGGAATTCTTCACAGGTTACTATATACCATTTCTTCCCTATCTTGGATGGGGCTGCCCTAGGCCCTGATTCAAGTTCACTTTGGATTTACTTCCTGTTTCTTGACCTCTGTATTCGTTTCTTCCACCAAAGTCATGCATGTTTCATGATCACATCAGCTTATGTTGGTCACATCAATCGACTTAGGGAAATAGGAATAAATAACTCAAGCAAAAAATAAAAATAAATAATAAATAAACAAGAGGTGGGAGAATAGTAGATGTCTCAATCCTCGGTTTGTCACTATAAAACACCATCCAGTTCATCATCCTGTAGGCAAACTACCAGTAAGAAGTGAATCTAAGATTTATAGTCACGGTTTCATAAATGCTAAGCATAGCAAAGACAGCCAGATGCAATCCAGTTCCACTGCCACGTACCAACTCTATATTGGAGGCAAAGTAGTTTGACTTCCCTGAGCCTCAGTTTTCTCATTTGCAAAATGAGAATAATAAATAGTTCCTACCTTGTGGAGCTGTGATGAGGTGCTAGTACATGTAGTAGATGCTTAGCAAATAAGAGTTGCCTTCTTTTTACTTCTTCCTTCTGTCCATCTTTATCTAATTTGGCTTATGAATTTGCTCCAGTTAAATGCCTCAGCGGAGATGAAAATGTGAATGTCAATCAACCTAGAAAGAAAGTGCTTATGCACTATGACCCATGGAGAACAATTAGTCCTCAAAAGCACTGAGCGAGTAGGCAGTTGTGGCCTACAGCCACATTTTGGCACTGAATCATGTCCTGTTTAGCATTGTTCACTAATTGTTTCAAGTTATTTCCCCTCTCTGAGATTCAATTTCCTAGCTAGTTGTAGCTTGGATGAGATCCTCTTTAAGCCCTGTCTAATTCTTCTCAGTTCTCTTTTCTGCTCCTATACCCCCATTTACATATAAAAACTCAGAAAATAGAAACAACAATGGAAAGCTAAGCAAATCCCTTATACAGAGCTCAGATTCTCTCCAGTATGATATCCAGGCACAGTTTGGGGCCTCTGGCTGCTGCCCAGAACTCTCACCATTCTGGACCATCCTATTATAATACAAAGTCAATGTCTGTGACACTCGATCTCCACCCCTCAGCAAGCATCTGATGACAAGAGGAACTTCTGAGCTCAAGAGTTCAAGACCATCATTCAGAACAGTTCCACTAGAATAAGTTGGTTCAGAGAGTCGCTGAAATGGTCACATTTTGTGCTTAGTCTCAAGAACCATGCTTATAAACTTTAGCTGTGCATTAGAATCAGCCGGGGAGCTTTCAAAACAGCAGAGATCATAATTATATTTGGTTTAGGATGGGGCCTGGGCAGTGGTATTTTTTAAAAGATCCCCAGGCAATTGTAAGTGCATTCAAAATGGAGAATTATTGATTTAGGTCGGATACTGGAGTGTAATTATTGGGGCCCACCTCTGAGTTTCTGGGCACACCTGCAATAACCCTGACAGGCTCTAAGTAGGACTGCTGTTGGATGAATCAGTGGATGAATGAACAAATAACTGTGAGATATTATAGTGGAAAGAGTGTTGGTCTAAAGGCCAGAAAACCATATTCCCATCCCTGGCCCACTGTGTGAATACTGTACCAGCAATTATTTTCTCTGAGCCTCAATTTACTCTCTTGTGAAAAGGGGATAATAATATCTGCTTTATGTGAAGATAGTGCATGTCAAAGTGCTTTGCATATGTGTACATTATATTGAGAAATTGTTAAAAATAAATCATAACAGCCATCCTAGCCTACTGTTTTTTTAAATAAAACCTGGAAATGTGAATTAATGCAGAAATTGACTGTAGGGTTGAAGTGGGAAGCAGACTCCACACTGCAGCCATGTGGTTCGTGTTCCCCTAGTTCAAGCCCAGTGTGATTACTGTTTTTGGGGATTGCTATAGGATGTTTATGCCCGCCACCAAATTCACATGTGGTAGCCTAATCCCCAATGTGATGGTATTTGGAGGTGGAGATTCTGGGGGGTATTAATGCCCTTATAAAGAAGAGCTCCCTCTCCCCTTCCGTCATATGAGGACACAGCAGAAGGCATCATCTATGAACCAGGAAGCGGGTTGTCATCAGACACAGAATCTGCCAGCACCTTGATCTTGGACTTCTCAGCCACTAGAACTATGAGCAATACATTTTTGCTGTCTGTAAGCCACCCAGTTTATGATATTCTTTTTTCTTTTTCTTTCTTTTTTATTAATTTTTTTTTTGACACGGAATCTTGCTCTGTTGCCCAGGCTAGAGTGCAATGGCATGACCTCGGCTCACTGCAACTCTGCCTCCCGAGTTCAAGCCATTCTCCTGCCTCAGCCTCCAGAGTAGTTAGGATTACAGACACGCGCCACCACACCTGGCTAATTTTTTGTATTTTTATTAGAGAGAGGGTTTTGCCATGCTGGCCAGGCTGGTCTCGAACTCCTGACCTCAGGTGATCTGCCTGCCTTGGCCTCCCAAAGTGCTGGGATTACAGGTGTGAGTCACCACGCCTGGCCTTTAAAAACTTTTTTTGAGATGGGATCTTGCTTTGTTACCCAGGCTGCAGTACAGTGGTACAATCTCAGCTCACTGCAACCTCCCTGTCCTGTGCTCAAACAGTCCTCCAGCCTCAGCCTCCCAAGTAGCTGGGACCACAGGAGCTGCCACCACCCCTGGCTATTTTTTATGTTTTTTGTAGAGATGAGGATTTCACCATGTTGCCCAGGCTGGTCTCCAACTCCTGGGCTCAAGTGATCCCCCCACCTTGGCCTCCGAAAATGCTGAGATTACAGGCATGGGCCACCACACCTGGCCTGGTTTATGGTATTCTATTGTAGCAGCCCTGATGAACCAAGACAGGGATCATGAAGCCATGGTGACTGACCAATGTCCCAATCCCTGCCAACCAACCTTGCACCTCAGGTCCCACTAGGGCCCCTCCCCGGCTGCCTTGTTGCCATCTCCCTGTTTCTCAGCACAGTGCTGGCTCAGAGTAGGCGATCATCAGTGGACGCATGAATGAGTGTCCTTGGATTTCTAACTCTGAGTGCAGCTTTAATACATACCTCTGTCTTTTCTGTTGTGGCAACTTTCTGGACCACCCATCTGACGACTTTGGAGTGGTTTCTGCTGACTCCTCAGCTTGGATGTCCCCTACTGCCACCTGTGAGAAGCTCCCACTCTCCTGCCCCCAGCAATTTGGGTCCCCCACTAGTCAGACCAGTCTTGGCTCTTCATGAAGGGGTGTGTGGAATTCAGACAAAACACATGCTGTTTGCCCAGGATCTTGCTGTTTTCATTTACGTTTTTAAATAACTTGTTTTTCTTATTATTGCAAAGTAACACATGTTTGAAAAAATTTGGAAAAACCAGGCAAGCAAACATTGAGAAAGTACAAATCTTTCACAAATCGCTCAATCTAAGCGAATCACTGCCTAATGTTCTTAATTTTGTGTATCCACCACACATGCACACATTTATACATACATATTTAGAAAAATTGGGTCATCCTGTACTTAGCGATTTGTAACCTGCTTTTTCACTTAATAATGTTTTACTGCCTTGAAGAGTCATCTTGCCCTATTATTTACCTCGAGCCCCAGGTGTCCACTTCTACTGCCATGAGTTGCTTACAGTTATTTACAAACTGAGCAACATAAATTAGAACAGGACAAATCAATCAGGTGTGCAGGGCTTTTCTAGCTAACTGGTGCCTGGTAATGGGTGCTTTGACCAGTGGTGTCTACTCAGCGACAAACCCCACATGTTATAAAATATTTGTTTCATCAAGAGCTCCGGGGCTCAGGCTGTAACAGAAAGAACAAGATTACGGAGCAGCCATATCCTTAAAACTGCTATGGTTTCTATGAAGCTGGAAAATTCCATTGCTATAGCCAATGTCAACAGGCAAGAAAGGAATGCAGGCTTTCAAAGGAAGGGAAGAATTTGACGAACAGACTATGGGTAACTGGGCAACAATTCTGTGAAAATGACCAGAAGGCACCGGCTTCTGTCATTGGGGTCAGAAATGAGAGTCCAGGCATTGGCCCTCCCTGAAGCAGATAAGGTAGTAAGCCTGTAATATATGTTTGTGTAAAGAAGAAACCTAGGCTAGTGTTCTGGCAGTGATGGAACTAGCTAACAGCATCCCAGGAGCCCCCAGCCCTCCACTGGGTCCTTGTCCCCCAATCTTACAATGCTCCTTGGCCAAATGCCCACATGCCCACACCACAGGCCACCTTGAGATCCTTGCAGATGCTGTGCCTCAGAATGGGAAGCTTGATGGCTGCTGAGGGGAGGAAGTAGGGGCTTGCAGGGAGAGAGTTGGGATTCGGACTGAGAGAGTGAGTGCGTGTCACATGCATCACATGTCACACAAGGAGAGATTACATTCAGATCCCTTCTAGGTTCATACTTCCCACCAAAATTATTGCAGAAGTCTCTGAACTGGGCCCCCTTGTTTCTTGATGCCTTTCTTCACTATCCATTAACCAAAATGCCACCCATAGTGATTTTCAATTACCTATCTGATTAGATATTTCTTATTTAAAATGTTCTTTTCTTCTATTTATGGGAAGCAAGTAGTACCTGCACATTGTTTAAAAATCAAACACAACCAAAAGGTCCATAATGAAAAAATTAGTCTCTTGTCTCTGCTCCCCACCCACTCCCTACTGTCTTGCTCCAGTTCTGGCTACCAAAGGTGACTACTCCTAAACATTTTCCTTTTTTTTTTTGGCAGTTCTGGTGCTTAGCTTCATATTTCTAAATATCATGCTTATATTGTTATTTCCTGACCCCTCAATTTTAAACTTTAAAATGTCTCCTTTTTATGTAGATGAGGATTTTTAAAAATGTATAAACAGCTTTATTGAGGTATAAGGGACATAGAATAAACTGCATGTATTTAAAGTGCACAGTTTGGCCAGGAGTGGTGTCTTGCACCTGTAATCCCAGCACTTTTGGAGGCTGAGGTGGGAGGACCACTTGAGCCCAGGAGTTCGAGACCAGCCTGGGCAACATAATGTGATCCCATCTCTACAAAAAAATTAAAAATCAGCTGGGTAATTTGATACCCTGTCAGAAAGAAGAAAGAAAGAAAGAAAGAAAGAAAGAAAGAAAGAAAAAAGGATGAAAGAAAGGAAGAAGATTAAGAAAGGAAGAAGATTAAGAAAGAAATAAAGATTTTGTGCTAGAAAAAAAGAACAATGAATAAGCACACGAAAAGATACTAGCACTAGAGAAATGCAAACTAAAACCACATTAGAATAGCCAAAATTTAAAAACCTGACCATACCGAATGTTGGCAAACATACAGAGGAACTAGAACTCTCACACTGCTAGTGGAAATACAAAACGATAGAGCTAATTTGGAAAGCAGCTTGGCAGTTTCTTAAAAAGGTAAACATGCACTTATCATATGGTAGTGTATGATTCAGCTACTCCACTACTAGGTATTTACTCACTAGAAAAGAAAGCAGATGTCCATACAAAGACTTGTACAGGAATATTCATAGCAGCTTTATTTGTAATAGCTCAAAACTGGAAACAGCCTAAATGCCCATTAAAGCTGAATGGATATACAAACTGTAGTATTAGGTTGGTGCAAAAGTCATCGCGGTTTTTGCCATTGAAAGTAATGGCAAAAACCGCGATGACTTTTGCACCAACCTAATACATCCATACAGTGGGCTACTACTCAACTACTTAACGATATAAAGGAATGAACTATTGATATATGCAACAACCTGGATGAATCTCAAAGTCATTATGTTGAGTGAAATAAGCCAGGCCAAAAGAGTACATACCATGTGATTCCATTATGTAAAACTCTTAAAAATGCAAGCTAACCAATAGTGGCAAAGAACAGATCAGGGTTTGCCTGGGAATGGTGGCAGGAAAGAAGTCAGAGGAGGGGGTGGCTAAGGGATGAGAAAACTTCTAGAGGTGATAGATATGTTCATGTTTTTGATTGTGGTGATGGTTTTGTGGGTGTACCTAAGACCAAACGTATCAAATCATACACTTTATTTATTTATATTAATTTTTACTGTTTTTAGAAACAGGGTCTTGCTCTGTAGCCCGAGCTGGAGTGCAGTGGTGTGATCATGGCTCACTGCAGTCTCAGACTCCTGGGTTCAAGTGATCCTCCTGCCTCAGCCTCCCAAGTAGCTGGGACCCCAGTCATGTGCCAACATGCTTGGCTAATTTTTTTTACTTTTTAATTTTTTGTAGAGATGAGGTTTCACCGTGTTGCCCAGGCTGGTCTCAAACTCCTGGGCTCCAGCAGTTTGCCCACCTTGGCCTCCCAAGTGTTGGGATTACAGGTGTGAGCCATGGTGCCCAGCTCATTCTGCCCTTATATTGTTACATAATTATATTTATATTATATTGTTATATTTTTTGACTATATATATTATTATTCAACCAAGGGGTCAAAATTAACATAACCAAAAATATTAATTATTGGTTAATGATATCTGTGTTAATGATATCAGATGCTGCCTGATGTGATGCATTCAAAAAGATACTACATTACAGTTGAAGTAGTCTTGCCTAAAATGCATAATTTAAATCGCATCATAAGACAAAATCAGACAAACACACAAGGGAAATTCTAAAACACAGCAAGCTTGTACTCTCCAAGAAAAGCCAATATCCAGAAGGACAAAGGAAAGCTGAAGAACTGTGACATTGGATTGTATCCAAGACAAGATGTTTCCCTGTTGAAAGGCCATATCTAGCTCTAGACTTTTCTGGACTGGGTAAGCCTTAGCGTCCAAGAGGTTCGGGGAAGAACATGGTGGCAGAAGTTTTTAGGCAGCAGTGGGTGGGAAATTCAATGAATTCTGGAATCATAGATCTGGAGGTAAATGACGTGGTGCCTAGGGTGAGGTATAGGGGAAGGGGCATGGAGCTTTCGTGCCCTCTCTCGGCAAGCAATGCTCTGGGAGCCTCCACGTGTTCAGCTAGCCAGAAGTTCCTTATTCTTCTATCCTCTTTGGTGAAGCTTCTATTCAAATATTTTGCCCATTTAAAAAATTGTGTTTTTTTTCTTTTTTTTTTTTTTGAGAAGGAGTCTCGCTCTGTCGCCCAGGCTGGAGTGCAGTGGCCCGATCTCGGCTCACTGCAAGCTCCGCCTTCTGGGTTCACGCCATTCTCCTGCCTCAGCCTCCCGAATAGCTGGGACCACAGGTGCCCGCCACCACGCCCGGCTAATTTTTTGTATTTTTAGTAGAGACGGGGTTTCACCATGTTAGCCAGGATGGTCTCGATCTCCTGACCTCGTGATCCGCCCGTCTCGGCCTCCCAAAGTGCTGTGATTACAGGCATGAACCACCGTGCCTGGCCTGTTTTTTTCTTACTATTGAGTTTGGAGAGTTTGTCATACATTCTGTATACAAGCCCTTTATCAGATACGTAGTTTGCCAAGATTTTCTATGGGGCTTGTCTTTTCATTCTCTTAACAGTGTTTTTAAAAGAGCAGAAGTTTAAAAATTTATAAAGTGCAATTTATCAATTTGTGCTTTTTGTGCTGCCTAAGAAAATGTTTGCCTAACCCAACTTCTTGAAGTTTTTCTTCTGTGTTTTTTTTCTCAAAGTTTTATAATTTTAGCTTTTACATTTAGGTCTGAAATACATTTTGAATTAATTTTTATACATGGTGTGAGATATGGATCAGTTATTACATTTTTTTGCGTGTGGATATCAAGTTGTTCCAGATCTATTTGTTGAACAAACTGTCTTTCCTATACTAAATTGCCTTTGTATCTTTCTTGAAAATCTATGGTCCCTATATGTGTGGGACTATCTTCGGACTCTGTAATTCTGTATTCTGTTTCATTGGTCTTTTCATCTATCTTTACACCAATGCTAAACATATTTCATTACTGTCGCTTTATAGTAAGTCCCCAAATCAAGAAATATTAGTTCTCTAACTTTGTCTTTTTTGTTTTTCAAAGTTGTTTTGGCTCTTCTAAGTCCTTTGCGTTTTCATTAAAATCGACATCAATTTCTACAAAGACTCCTGCTATGATTTTAATTGGTATTACATTGAATCTTTATATTAATTTGGGAAGAATTGACACATCAAAAAATATTAAGTCGTGGAATATCAAACCTGAAATATGGCCAAGCATGGTGGCTCACTCCTGTAATCCCAGCCCTTTGGGAGGCTGAGGTGGGAGGATCACTTTAGCCCAAGAGTTCAAGACCAGCCTGGGCAACATAGTGAGACCTTGTCTCTATTTAAAAAACAAAACAAAACAAAAGCTGAAATACTCAGTTACAGAATTGCTTTTCTCTTATTTCCTAATATTTTTATAACATAGTTACATCAATAGATAGTATTTTCTAAGAATTTGCCATGTGCCAAGAACTGTGGAATATTTAGTTTAAATCTTACAAAATTCTACCAAGTTAATACTATTATTAGTTCTATGTCACAGATGAGGAAACTGAGAATCAGAGAGGTTAACAGACTTGCTTCAGAACACATAGCTAGTAAATGGTGCAGCCAGACTTACTTTATATTACTTTTATAGTTTTAAGACCAGACTCTGTAAATTGCCTTCATCTAAACCCTCAAAGCTAAGCTTTATTTGAACAAAATCCCACCTATTATACCTGTCCCTCCAGCTAGCTCCAGCTTTTACTAAATGAGGTAACCAGTGGGAGAGAAGTTCATGGAATTGAGAGAAAAAACAAAACAAAACAAAACAGCTTCAAGTGAACCTGTAGCTCAGTCCCTGGACTGGCATTGCCTGTAGGGGTGGCCCCTTGGCCTGGGCATGGGACCTGAAATGTGGGAAGCTGGTTTCTTTTTCTTTTTCTTTTTCTTTTTCTTTTTTTCTCCTTTTTTTTTTTTTTTTTTTTTTTGTGCTTCAGAGACACCAGAGTTAACATTATTTTTGATTTTGGGAAAAAGAAAAAAAAGAAAAGAAGCTGTAGAGCAATGCTCTTTCCTCGCTAATGATGTCTATGTGAACTTCTATGGTTCACACTATCCCTGAGGTTTGTCACATCTGAACCTGAAAATCACTTCCTAGTTTGACTTTAACTCCATGAATCACCCCTCGTGCTCCATGGTCACCCCTCGAAACAAGACAGGGAGGCTGAAACTAAGAGGAAAATGACTTCCAGGGAGTCTCAGAAACAGAAACTTTTCATATTGAGAATGATTTCTCTAAAAAGTAAATTTGAATTGGACAGCACAATGTTGTTCCTTAAGGTTACTGGTAAACAGGAAGTGCAGCCTGAGGCCCAGCATGCAGAGATTCAGGAAAAAGAGAGAGTATTTGGGGGCTGTCAAAATTTTACATTACTTCAATTTTGATTTAGGGAGGTGGAAATTTCCAATCTGCGTCAAAACACCCCTAAGGGGACAACAGGAAGATAGAATGGGAACTTTGGGTTCTGACGTAATACAATTACTCCACAAATACTGTCTGGTACTTAGCTCTTGAGACCCAAGAGGTGTCTTCAGATTGAAAGGACTACACACCAAAAGGCAAGTTGGAACTGTTGCATATTTCAGGGATAAAGAACAAAAGCATCAACACTGCTTCTGAAAATCAAATTAGAGAGGAGGGTGAGAGTGAGCTATGGAATTTCGTCATCATTTCTTGTCTTCTCTGTTGAGAAGTAAATAACTAGGTCTTTCCTGATTCATCAGACTTTGAAACACACACACACATAAACCCTAAAAATCCTATCAGAGAGAAACTGAACGTGAGATAGGACACAGCACATAAATAAAAGCAATTCTATAAGTGATGAAGAGATGGAAGACTCAGATAGCATTCACAGGAGTGTTTACTACGTAAGACAGACAGCTTTGGATCTAGATAAAGGAGACAGAGTAGTTATTGCCTGGGCTCAGCCATCGAGATAAAGGCTGGTGGGTACCCTGGGAAATTGCAAGCAAAATATTACAGCTCATGGAGGGTCTCTGCCCAAGAGCAGATAGGAACTCAGTAAAGCAATAACCTTGAGACTGTCACGTATCAGAGCCTGAGATGAAAATGGCCTGCCTGTAAGGTCGGGTCTGAGCGGTGGGAGGAAAACTGGCACCAGCAGAACGTGGATTGGCCTATGGGCAGAATACAAGGGGGAGCAATAAAACAAAACGTTTCAAGGTAGGAAGAGATTGTTGGTGATGGACTGCTGGAAAGAGATTTGGGAAAACATTTTATTACTTTTGGATGCTGACAGCCAATGTATCATATCCAAGTTTCCTGATGGTGTAGTAATAACAAAGGCAAAGCAATAATAAAGGACAAGGCAATGAAATAAAAAAAGATTTATTTTATTTAGTTACTAGGGTTGGCAAAGGCACATGTGGTGCAATGCAAATAAATGGTGAAGTCCAGTGAGACAGGAAGAGAGGGGAAGTGTGAGAACCAAAAAGGAATGAGGAAAAACTAGGGGTTAGAATTTATCATTTGGGCAAAGAATGAGAAAATTTTGTGAGACATTGGAAAATTGGAAGCATTCAGGGATCTTGATCCTTTTCTAGAGAAGAACCCTATTGTCCTTTATTATTATGTCAGTGAACACATGTGGGGGGTCTCTAAAGTCAAGGGGTCATCCCCACAATGAGGGAACCCAATAATACCTCTGCCAAATACCACAGAGACCCCCAGCTTCTGAGATCCCCAAGCTTTGTGGTTCCTGGATAAGGAGACACAGGAACAGCAGTGTAGGATTTGGTATTGGCCTTTTTAATCCCTGGACATTGAACATGTGAGATTTTGCACAGACTTGAAGCCTGCATAGATCTGACTTGGTGTTTTTCAGACTCTGCCCCTCACCTTCTCTGTATCTAGGTCTTTGCTGCAGCCCTGTGTATGATGAACCATGGCTTTCCTACCTAGGCTCCAAACCCAGTGCTTCTAATCCTGCCTTCCAGATTTTACACTCAGCTGATCCGTTGGCATCCTATCCCAGGATCATCAATTCAGAATCTCCATCATGGTTGGGTGCGGTGGCTCATGTTTATAATCCCAGTACATTGGGAGGCCACAGCAAGATCACTTGAGTCCAGGAGTTTGAGACCAGCCTGGGCAATGTGGTGGCTGTCTCTACAAAAAATAAGAAAAAAAATTATCCTGGCATGGTGGCACGTGCCCTTGGTGCCAGCTACTCAGGAGGCTGAGGTAGGAGGTTCTCTTGAGCCTAGGAAGTTGATGCTGTAGTGAGCCAAGATCCTGCCACTGCACTCCAGCCTGGGTGATAGAGCAAGATCCTGTCTCAAAATAAATAAAGAATCTCCATCACCAATGAGTATTTACTGGGTGACCACAAGGTACAATAACTCCCCATATACACTCTGAGGTGGAAGAAAAAAAGACCAGTTTGGAAAAAGGATACATTTACAAACAGATAACTTCTCTCATACCCCACAGAAAGTCAATGACTTTCTCCTTTTATCTTCATCACCGCCAGCACCATTATTATCATCATCATCACCATCATCATGATACAAATAGATATTCCACTTGTGGCTCAACTAGGCTGAGAGCTTTATGTGTAATATGTTATTTAATCTTTCTCCCAATATTGCAAAGAAAGCACTATTTATCATCCCCTTTGTACAGATGAGGAAACTGTGGGTTAGTTTGCTCAAGGCTAAGCATCTGGGGAGTGCCACACCCAGCAGTCAAGTCTAGAGCCTGCCACCTTACTTATTAGCCTACACTCTTGCTTAAATCTCCTACTTCTCCTTATCACCTTATTTTTCCTAGCTCAAACATGAGTTCCCCTACAGGTTCGGGTGAGGTACATAGTAGGTGTTCAATAAATAACATTTGTTCAGTTTATTTGAAATGGACTCACTGAAGCTCACAGCTGCATCTTGAATCTACTGGCCTTATGGAGCCTGCTTTGGAGGGTTTTATCTCCATCACTTCATCCTTTCTTTCTTTTTGAGATAGAGTCTTGCTCTGTCGCCTAGGCTGGATTGCAGTGGTGTGTGGATCCCTGCCTTTTTTTTTTTTTTTTTTTTTGAGACGGAGTCTCGCTCTGTTGCCAGGCTGGAGTGCAGTGACGCGATCTCGGCTCACTGCAACCTCCACTTCCCGGGTTCAAGCAATTCTCCTGCCTCAGCCTCCTGAGTAGCTGAGACTACAGGCACACACCACCACGCCCAGCTAATTTCTGTATTTTTAGTAGAGACGGGGTTTCACCATGTTGGCCAGGATGGTCTCGATCTCTTGACCTCGTGATCTGCCCGCCTTGGCCTCGCAAAGTGCTGGGATTATAGGCGTGAGCCACCGCGCTGGACCTGTGGATCCCTTCTTTCATCAGTTGAGGTCCTCCAATCAGCTGGCCAGCTTTGAACTATGTGGAGTAACACATTTTCAAGCCTCAAGCCCTGGGCCACTGTGACCTAGTGTGTGGAGAAGCACAGAGCAAATTCTCATTATTGGCAGCTCAGTATTTTATCCACAGTGGACGGGGACATACAAGACTCCGAGGCACAGGCGGCTGCCAGCCTGACTCAGTGTCTTGGCACTCTTTATGATTGTCATGGAAAAGCTGAATCCAGAATGAACATCTGCCAGGCTAGTCAGAGAAGAAACAGCTCTTGGTTAGCTAATTAATTGCTTTTTCATCTGCATCAGATGATTCCGTTTTAGTGCAGTGGCTTGACACAAGAGCCTGGGAGCCTGGATTCACTCTTTTCACATTTCCCAGGTGGCAATAGTAGGTCCTTGTACCTCCCAGCCCAGGTCCTATCCTGTCTGGATGGCGCCTTGAAGAAGAAAAGGACCTCACATTTATCTAAGCTTACTTGTTCTTTCTTGAAAGAGTGAGCATCTGAGCTGGAGGCCTTTATAGCCTACAGTTTTTGAGAGTGGGGCCCACATGTGCCTCTCACTTTAGTTCAGATGACTTCACCCATGATGTACCCAGCACCCACTGCATGTAATGATAGAACACGGGTTTTTCCAACCTAGTCTGATGTGTGTGTGTGTGTGTGTGTGTGTGTGTGTGTGTGTGTGTGTGCGCGCGCACATGCGTGATGTGAAAGGAGAGGGCAACGGATACGATTTATACATAGATGCAATAATGGAACAATTCAAAATAATGTATGTTCAAGGGCTAAATTGCTTAGTAGTTGTGCAGCTACAGGGAGAGACCAGTTATAGCCACAAAGTCCTTGGAGGTTAAAAGAAATTTAGAGAAATGAAGAGGACCTTCCTAGAAGGACAAGATATACCGAGTGGTGGTGGTGGCACTGAGAATCCTGAGTGTGAGGAGGGCTAGGCTTTGTATAGTATAGTCTGGGCAGTAAGAAGACTCGCTGTAATGGAGCCCAGGGTTCATGGTGGGGAACCCCCTGTTTCCTCCTCCTAGCATTTTTCCAGAGCCTTCAAGGCATCACCGGCCCGTGTTCCAACTGTCCCCTGCATACAGTTCTCTCAAGCTGCTTTTAACACTTGATTACCTTTAGCCCTTTTTAACTGTGTTTCCCATTTTTAGACAGTAATCTCCTTGAAGCTGAGGACCATGACTTATTTGTCTTTGCCTGGCACAGAAAACATGATCCATAAATGTGTGTTGAATAAATGAATGAATAAACACTTCATTGGAGGGGAATTGAATGAATAGGCTGGTTCTAGAATGAAATATGCAGTTTGTGCCAGGCATTCTGACTCATTCTGCCTTCAGATGAACAGGGATGGCATTTTGGGCTTACATTAATTTATTCAATCATTTATGTACTCAAAAATTGTGTATTGAAAGCCTACTATGTTCTCGACACTAATATAGGAGCTGTTTTATCAACAGTGGTAAAACAGATAAACTCTTACTCAGGTGGAGCTGACATTCTTATAAGAAGGATAGATAGGCAGGGCACGTTAGCTTATGCCTATAATCCCAGCACTTTGGAAGGCCGATACAGGCGGATCACGATGTCAGGAGATCGAGACCTCCCTGGCTAACACGGTGAAACCCAGTCTCTATTAAAAATACAAAAAAATTAGCCGGGCGTGGTGGTGGGAGCCTGTAGTCCCAGCTACTCGGGAGGCTGAGGCAGGAGAATGACGTGAACCTGGGAGGCAGAGCTTGCAGTGAGCCCAGATCGCGCCACTGCACTCCAGCCTGGGCGACAGAGCAAGACTCTGTCTCAAAAAAAAGAAAAAAAAATGGATAGATACTCAGGCCTGCTGGAGAATTAGTGAGGCTCCATGGAAAATGGAAATTTGGGGTCTTTTGTTCAAATAGCAGGAGAAGAGTGTTGTTAAAGGTACTAAAATATAAAGCTTTTTTGTTTGTTTGTTTTCTGCAGTTTCCCTCTCAACTTGCCATGGCATTTTAAAAATTTGCTATATAAGATCCTTCTAAGAAAAATGATCATTTAAAAATTGTCACCATAAATTTTATCATTTATGTTTATGTTGTATAATGCCAGTTTTAAATATAAGCATGAGTGTTTAATGAAATTACAAAATTCATATTTTATAGCTCATACATGTGTATGGACTTAGTTTTTAGCAGAACAGTGAAAACTCTGCATAAAACTAATTCAATGATTTTTATTTCATTTCCTAATATATGACATCCTACCAACACCGCCTGCCTTTGGCATGCTGATGAGGGAAGAAGGTCTAAAAAGACTATGGGTTGCCCAATCTTTCCCTTTCCTTCTATGCCATTATTTTCGGTGTATGTGTATAATTGAGGCACTGACAGTCCCCCGAGGCAACATGAGAACTTGCTTCAAATGTAGAAAGAAAGTAATGGAGTTCTAAGGAACACAAATGACCACGGAATCCTATCATATCTTCTTTTTTTTTTTTTTTTTTTTTTTTGAGACAGAGTCTTGCTCTGTCCCCCAGGCTGGAGTGCAGTGGTGTGATCTTGGCTCACTGCAACCTCCACCTCCAAGGTTCAAGCAATTCTTGTGCCTCAGCCTCTGGAGTAGCTGGGACTACAGGCATGTGCCACCACGCCTGGCTACTTTTTTGTATTTTTAGTAGGGACAGAGTTTTGCCATGTTGCCCAGGCTGGTCTTGAACTCCTGAGCTCTGACAATCCACCCACCTCGGCCTCCCAAAGTGCTAGGATTACAGGCATAAGCTACTGCCCCCGGCCCCTATTATGTCTTTTCTTATTCATGTTACTTCCCTGCAGTATATTAGGATTGGCTTAGAATGTGCCTTTCTAGAACCACTGTATGTTTAAAAAGAACCACAAAACCTTTGACCCTCTTTCCACTATGTCTTTTCCAGTATGTGTCTTCATAAAAGGGTATTTGTGGCACATGTTTTATGTGTCTGTGTGATTGGTAGATAGGGTTTGTGGTGTGTTTGTATATGTGTGCAATATGAAATGAATATTAGTTTTAGTTTATTCAGCACACTTTTCCTCTGGGCTGTGTAGCCCACAACTTTTGTTTCCCCTGAAATGCCAGTCTGTTCTCATGTTCTTCTAAGTAAAATAACATGCAGCTTTTAGACATTCACAAACAAAACCCAGTGGTTTTTATCTGAGTCAAGCGCTCCCTGGGGCTTTGCTCTTTTTTTTTTTTTTCTCCTCTCCTTCCTGTAAATCCATTTTATGCGTTGGAGCTAGAAGATGACATCTTGTTACATCATGTTAGACAGCACCATAATTTTTTCCAGCTAACCGTTTCCAATCTGGCTGAGCAGATAGAACTGAACAATGACAACTGAGCAGAAATAAAGGATCGGCTCACAGCCCTGCAGGGTGGACTCGGAGGAGCCTTGTCCCCAGATCTGAAGTCGACTCGCCGTGTTTTAAGTTTTAACTCCTTAGATTGCGGAGGAAGAAATCTGTTCAGGTTCACAGCTCTTCCAGTGATAATGCATAGTCTTTCTCTGCTGGAGCTGAGGATGCCTGTTGTGGGGAGGGGCCTCTGCAAGGGGAGGGAGCAATAGGGTGAGACTGATGGCTTGCCTGAGGTCCTTTCTATACTATGCACAGGTCAGGCCTGTCTTTTGCTTTCCAGCTGCAGCTGCTATTTATAGTCTTGTCTCTGTTTGCTATTCTGCCTGTGACCCCTGCAGTCAGCTCAAGGCCTGTGTTTAAAAAGAGCTCTTCTACGCTCATGTTCAAGCCCACCACGGAGGCTTTCCTTTAGCAGTCTGTGTGCCAAAACTCAGTGAAAGGTCTCTGCAGATCCTCTCCCCACCTCCTGGTATGCCGTGCATCAGATTGGGTGTCTGGGTTCCCTCAATGTTGCCATTGCATCTCCACCTGCAGCCTGTGATGTGGTGAGAAATAGTTCTAGGTGGGAGTTGTGCTATATCTCTTACATCTTATTGTGGGTGTTCTGCCAGAATGCCCCTTCCAAACAAATCTCATTATGTCAGCCTTTGGCCTAAAAATATTCACTAACTTACTAGGTGTACTGCCTAGATAACTAAGACAAAAAACTTTAAGATCTATAAAGTCAGCGATGTGTATGAATACCAAACTCAGAGCCAGGTGATCCAAGTTTGAACCATAATTCCAAGCTGTGTGACTCTGAGCAAGTCAGTGACATTCTCTGAGCTTCCCCATACTGCTTGCAAAGAGATTGCCTGCTTCGTGGGGGTGGGGATGCTGCACGGACTAGGATGAGAAAGTAACCTGGAAGCCTCCCTACTTGCACATTCTGCTATCTCAACTTCTCAGACTTCCCAAAAGAATGTGGCAACAAATGAAGGTGGGGAGGAATTGAGATGCTCTGGAGATCACAGAGAAAAAGATTTCTAGGTGTGACTCAATCAGCCAGTAATGGCTTTTTTTAAATTGAAAAATACTCAAGATCAAAACTTAGAAGGTATGTGTATATATTGTAAATGTAATACAGGTCAGTAAAAGTCAGTTGAACACATACTGCATGCCAGTCAATGTAGTCAACAGCAGAGATATCAAGAAAAACACATAGAAATAGTTAAAACAAAATGTTTTTGTGATGCTTACCACAAAAAAAGGGAAATTATATCAAAACAACCACAAAAAGGATCCAGAACTCAATCTCACTACATAAATTTAAAATGTGATAAATATGAGACTAAGAAAAGATTATTTAATAAGAACTAGGAGTATCACTGGTCATAAATTTGGAAAATGTTTTGTTTAGATCAATTCTTTATATCATCTAGAAAATAGCAATTGGGCTAAGAATTATACATAAATAGACAAATTATATGACAAAACTACAAAAATTCAGCATAAAACAGCCAGATCAATAGAGAAATAGGTTCTCAATTTTGGAGCAATAGAATAAATCATGAAGATTGACAGTCCCAAATAAATATTTTAAGAGCTTTCAAGTAATGAAAACTGGTAACTCTAACATAAAATGCCAACAGAGGCTGCAGAAATATTTTTATCAATCATGGTAAAGAGTACTGATACTTTAAAAATTACTCATTAAAAAATATAAAATAAAACATTAAGATTTCAATGGGTGAATAAAAAAATGAATAAGTAATTTACAAACAAGAAATATAGATTGCCCACAAACCCCGAAAAAATTTGTCTTTATAATTAAATAAATGTAGACTACAGCAACATTGAAACATCAATTTACATTGTTAAATTAAGAGAAGTTAAAATGTGACAGCCAATGATGGTCTGGTTGTGGGTGACACTGGAGAGTCATACATTACTGATGCCAGTGTGAATTCTTACAACCTGTTTGAAAATAAAATGACAATGCATATCAAAACCCATAAAAATATTCACACCCTTTGAGCTTAATGTTGCTCTCCAAGGAGTTTATACTAAGGAAGAAATCAAAAACAGAAAAGCTTCATGATTGACATTTAAATTTTGTTTAAATTTTGTTTAATAGTCAAAATTGATAATAAACTAAACGCTGAACAAAAGGGGCACAGCAAGGAAAAGTATGATGACTATGAACCTTAAGAACACTATGTAGGTATTAAAATAATGATAATAAAAAGGTTAAAATATAGAAATGTTTATGATAAAATAATTAAAATGAGGCTGGGTATGGTGGCCTGTGGATCACACCTGTAATCCCAGCACTTTTGGAGGCTGGGGCAGGAGCACTGCCTGAGGCCAGGAGCTTGAGACCAGCCTGAGCAACATAGTAGGACCTCATCTCTACAAAATTATTTTTTAAAAATTAGCTGGGCAAGGTGGTGTGAGCCTGTGGTCCCAGCTACTTGGGAGGCTGAGGCCAGAGGATCACTTGAACCAAGGACTTTGAGGCTGCAATGGGCTATGACTGTGCCACTGCATTTCGGCCTGAGCAGCAGAGGGAGACCCTGTCTCTAAAAAAAAAGATAAAAGATAAAGTAAAAAAAACAGTAAAAAAAGATAAAGTAAAAAAGTATTATATTGCATTATATAATTATAATTATTATATTATAATAATTATATAATAATTATAATTATGTAGGATGAGTGATACATTTTAACAGAACCAAAAGAAAACATGCAATAGTGTAAAAATAGTTGTATTACATTATGCGATTATGATTGTTTTTTAATTAAAAAGAAAGATTCCTTAATTGTGCTATACTGACTTTTGATTTGGCAAAAAAAAAAAAATTTTTTTAATTAGCAAGTAAAAATTGTATATATTTATGATGTACAACATGACGCTTTAATATATGTATACATTGTGGAATGGCTAAATCAAGCTGTTTAACATGTGCATTACTTCACATACCTTTTTTTGTGGTGAAAACCCTTAAAATCTACACTCTTGGCAACTTTCAAGGATACAGTATATTGTCATTAACTGTAGTCACCGTGATATACAATAGATCTCTTGAATTTATTCCTCCTAACTGAAATTTTGTGTCCTTTGGTCAACATCCCCCCATTGCCCCCACCCCACCCCCAGTATCTGATAATTACCATTTTACTCTCTATTTCTGTAAGTTTGACTTTTTTTATACTCCATGTAAAAGTGGGATCATGTGATATTTGTTGCCCTGTGCCTGGCTTATTTCACTTGACATAATGTCCTCCGGGTTCATCCATGTTGCCACAAGTGACAGGATTTTCTTCTTTTACAAAGTGGTGTGGTATTTCATTGTGAATGTATAATGCATTTTCTTTATTCCTCTGTTGATGGATACTTAGATTGATTCCATATCTTGGCTACTGTGAATAGTGCTGCAGCAAATATGGGAGTGCAGAGAGCTCTTTGACATACTAACTTTTTTTTCTTTTTTTTTTTTTTTTGAGACGGAGTCTTGCTCTGTCGCCCCAGTTGGAGTGCAGTGGCACGATCTTGGCTCACTGCAACCTCTGCCTCCTGGGTTCAAGCAATTCTACTGTCTCAGCCTCCCAAGTAGCTGGGATTACAGGCACCCACCACCACGCCGGGCTAAGTTTTGTATTTTTAGTAAAGACGGGGTTTCTCCATGTTGGCCAGGCTGGTCTCAAACTCCTGATCTCAGGTGATCCACCCACCTCGGCCTCCCAAAGTGCTGGGATTACAGACGTGAGCCACAGTGCCTGGCCTGACATACTAATTTCTTGCCTTTGAATAAATATCTAGTAGTGGGATTGCTGGATGGTATGGCAAGTCTATTTTTAATTTTTTAAGGAACCTCCATACGGTTTCTCACAATGGCTGTACTGATTTACATTCCTACTAACAGAGTACAGGGCTCCCTTTTCTCCATATTGTCGCCAACAGTTATCCATCACCTTTTGGGTGATAGCCATGCTAACAGTTGTAGGTGACATTTTGTTGCAGTTCTAATGTGCACTTCCCTGATGATTAGTGAGTCATGTTGAGCAACCTGTTTGCCATTTGCATGTCTTCCTCTTTTTTTATTAAATTTTTTTCTCTTAAATTTTATTTAATTACTTTTTAAAGTTTTTCTTGTAAAGACAGGGTCTCACTATGTTGCCCAGGCTGGCCTCAAACTCCTGGCCTGAAGCAATCTTCCTGTCCTGCCTCAACTTCCCAATGTGCTGGGATTACAAGCATGAGTCACAGCACCTGGTCCTTGGCCTATTTTTTAATCAAGTTGTTTGGTTTTTTTTTTTTTTTAGTATTGAGTTATTTGAGTTTCTTATACAATTTGGATAGGAAAAAAATATTAAAAAGAAGAGAAAAAAATCCTCCTCATATTGGCCTGAACTTAAATTCTGGGTATATTTTTATTTTAGTTCTTACTACTTCTATTTTGATCTGCTGTTTGTAGACAAATCCTCCCATCCTCATCCCCAGCTCCACCACAGGGCAAATTCCAATGATCTGGCTGCCACTGGCTTCCTGATAGAGCCCTTTATGTTACCACGACCCTGGCAGCAAACAAGAAAGGAAATGCTTTATTCTGATCACTTCAGGATTCCCAGCTTCCCTTTCTCCATGCTTTAGCAGCATCCCTCTTGGCCCCACAGGGCCTGCTTGAGAAGGGCGCATGCAGCCAGGCCTGGTCACATGCTCAGCTGTGTCACAATAGTGAGAGGAAAGATCAGGCTAGCTGTTTACCAGTACATAGTCTCAGCATAGGCAAGTGGCCTGGAGATGGTTGAAAAAGAATTCCTGAAGGAATTAAGGGTTGTCTCTTATTCCTCTTCCTTTCTATTTTCTAGTTTCTTTCTTAGGGCGAATCCTTGAGTCACTATTCTTTTCTGTAAGTTGACCCTATGTGCACCTACACATCTGTTCAGCAGTCTTTTAGTGCTCCACTCCGTTCCACTCCCACTGCTTACAAAGATGAACAAGATACAGTCCCTGGTTTCAAGGAGCCTTCTCTCCAGCAGGAAAATAGATATTAAACCAAAATTCTTCCCTGTAGAAATGTGCTAAGTCCCAAGATTGAAATCTGGCATTACACTCTGGGAAACATCAAGAAGGTTCTGGCCCACCCTGGACATTCAGAGATGGCATGAGGTGGGGGGTTAGCAAGACAGAGATGGGCGAAGTGGGGTTGGAGAGGATAGGGTGCGATGAGATGGGATAAAGGATGCTTGAGACAGGGGAAAAAGTGTTAGCCAAGACCAGCCGGAAAGGAAACAAGCAGAGTGAGTTTAAGAAAAACTATCTTTCAGCTCCCTGGTGCTTTTAAAAACGAAAGCTATTTTAGTGTCCGAGACCAGGATCCACTCCTTTCAGTCCATTTATTTATTTATTTATTTATTTATTTATTTATTTATTTATTGAGACAGTGGCTTGCTCTGTCATCCAGATAGAGTGAAGTGGTGCCATCATAGCTCACTGTAGCCTGGAACTCCTGAGCTTGAGGGATCCTTCCACCTCAGTCTTCTGAGTAGCTAGGATGATGGGTGCACACCACCATGCCTAACTATCCTTTCAGTCCTTTTAATTATCCAGCTCTGCTAGAGAAGCCTCTCTCTCTGACAGCACAGTCGGAGTAGAATGCAGTGGAGCGATCATAGCTCACTGTAACCTTGAACTCCTGGGCTCGAGCAATCCTCTTGCTTCAGCCTCCTGAGTAGCTGAAACTACAGGCAAATGCCTGTATTTTAATTTATTTATTATTTATTTATTTGTAGAGACTGGGTCTTGCTTTGTTGTCCAAGTTGGTCTCCAACTCCTGGCCTCAAGCCAAACTCCCACTTCTTCTCCTAAAGCACAGGGATTACAGGTCTGAGCCACCACGTCCAGCTCCAGGCAATTTCTATTTGTGAAAATGCTTGGATGTTGTTAACTTTTCCTGGATGAATTCTGAAGTGTGTATGAAGAACTCAGGTAAATGTAATTGCTATATTTTAAAAAAAACTTAGTATTATCAAGTTTTCTGTATCTGAGGAATGAACCAATGAGTTTATTTCAAGAGATACATACAAGAAGGTAACAGTTTAAAAATAATAAACAATTGATTTTTAACAAGAGTGCCATGATCAATCAATAGAAAAAGATGGGTCTTTTCACCAAATGGTGCTGAGACCACTGGATATCCACATACAACAGAATAAATGTGAACCCCTCATCTCACTTCATATATGATAATTAATTCAAAATAAATCAAAGAGTCAAATAGCAGAGCTAAAACTATAAAACTGTTAGAAGGAAACAGAGCTATACATCTTCATGACCTTGTATTAGGCAACGGTTTCTTAGATATGGCACTAGAGCACGTGCAAAAACAAAAAAATAAATAAATAAAAATAAAACCGAGAAAGTAGAGAAATTGGACTTTATCAAAATTAAAGACTTTTGTGAATCAAAGGCCACTACCAAAAAGGTGAAAAGGCAACCCACAGAATTGGAGAAAATACTTGTAAGTCTGATAAGAGTCTAGTATGTTGAATATATAAATAACTTCTACAACTCAACAACAATAAGACATACAACACAATTTAGATATGGGCAAATGACTTGAGTAGGCATTTCTCCAAGAAGATATACAAATGGCCAATATATGAATGGCCAATAAACACATGAAAATATTCTTAACATCATTAGTCATTAGTGAAAAATGCAATAAAAAATCAAAATAAGATACTGCTTTACACCCATTACGATAACTATAATAAAAATAAAAAATAAACAGAAAGTCACAAGAATTGGTGATGATGTGAAGAAATTAGAACCCTCATATACTGCTAGTGGAATGTAAAATGGCACAGCTGCTATGGAAAATAGTTTGGCAGTTCCTCAAAAAGCTAAACATAGAATTACCAATAACCCAACACTTCCACTCCTAAGTATATACACAGGAGAATTGAAAACATATGTCTGCACATAAACCTGTACACGAGTGTTCACAGCAGCATGATTCGTAACAGCCAACAAGTGGAAACAATCTAAAAGTTCATCAACTGATGAAGGTATATGCAAAATGCAGTCTAGCCATACAACGGGATATTATTTGATCATAAAAAGAAATGAAGTACCGATACATGCTGCAAAGTAAATGATACTTAAAAACATTATGCTAAGTGAAGAAGCCAGATGCAAAAGGCCACATATTGTGTAGTTACATTTATATGAAATGTCCAGAATAGGCAAATCTGTAGAGACAGAAAGCAGGTTAGTGATTCCCTAGGTGTGAGGGCTGGGGAGAAAGGGATGAGGAGCTAATGAGGGGAAGGGGGATGAAGAGCTTTCATTTTGATGTGATGAAAATCTTCTGGAATTAGATATTAATGATGGCTGCACAACTTTGTGAATATATTAAAAACCACGGAACTGTACACTTCAAAATAGTCGAATGTTATGTGAATATTATCTCAAAAAAATTTTTTAAAAAGGAATGCGGAGAGACCTTTAAACTTCACTGCACTGAACTTAAGCTAGCATTTGGACTCTACTGTGACCCTAAGTGAGATGTTACAATCTGACATGCACTTTTAACGCTAAGGTTTAGTCTGGGAATGGTGGGAAAACACCAGTAAGACATTGGCTGTGTCCTCAAGGTGCTCATTCCCTGTTGGAAGACACAGGCCCATTGCACTAACTAGAACACAAGCCAGAAGACAGTAAATGCCACCGTGGAGAGAGGTGGTTCTGCTTGAAAGCAAGGGCAGCAGTGGTTTATTCTGACTGAAGGAAGACGGGAAGGTCTTACAGAAGAGGAGACATTGGAATTGGGCTTCTAAGGATGACTAGGAGTTTGACAGGTGGAGAAGGTGGGGGAAGAGCCATCTAGGCAGTGGGGTCAACTTGAGCAGAAGTCTGGAGGTATATAAGACATTCAAAGATATTCATATTAACTGGATGATATGATTCAAGCTATGGTTTCTCTCTTCTTCTAGCTAGCACTCAGTCATTGCTTTTTATTAAACATCATAACCATTATCCACATTGATCCTTGGCTCTTGTCTCACAGAACATGAGCCTTCAATGTAAAAGTAGAGAAACAGAAATGTTGTTGAGCCTTGGTAGGGCTTGGCAAGGTCTCTTAAGTTCTCTTGCTGTGTCCATATCCTTTTTTTGTGTGTGAGATGGTGTCTCACTCTGTTGCCCAAGCTGGAGTGCAATGGTGTGATATCGGCTGACTGCAACCTCCGCCTCCTGGGTTCAAGTGATTCTCCTGCCTCAGCCACCCGAGTAGCTGGGATTACAAGCACCCACCACCTTGCCCGGCTAATTTTTGTATTTTTAGTAGAGATGGGGTTTTGCCATGTTGGCCAGGCTGGTCTCGAACTCCTGACCTCAGGTGATCTGCCCCCTTTGGCCTCCAAAGTGCTGGGATTACAGGCATGAGCCACTGTGCCCAGCCTCCACATCCTTCTTAGGGTTGTCTGCACACTGGGACATTTTCAGCCTGTGGCTCTGCTCCTGTATGCTGTCTCTCCATTCTGAGAAGCCCTCTTTGCTGCAGTGACTGGCTCCATCCACCTGCCAGACAGACAAGCTTTCGTTCCCTCTTGAAAAGGCTTTTGCTTGATGGAGGAGGAAACCAGGGAGGAGGGAAAGAGACGCATCTTATTCTCCTGAGAAGAGTCATCCTGTCTGTCTCCATTGGCAGCTGGCTTTATCTGGCTTCTATTTGGATGGTGAACCCATTGCCTTGAGGGGCTTGGGGAGACAAGTGCTTCTGTAGGAGGAGTTTGGTGCCTAATGAATTATTCAGTGAGGAATGCTAAGCAGAAAGCATTCTGGAAGGAAAGACATATTTTCAGTATTGAGCCCTGAGGCCCCTAATACCTCCCAGATGAAAAACTAACGGAGTGATCCTCCCAAGTGTGCGTGACTGACATTTGCTCCCCAATGCACTAAGCATAAGCTTGTTTTATTGTGTTTACAATTTTGTATCTTCAGACCGTAACCGATTTATTGCAAACATGAATGTCCTAGACAGTAGAGATGTCCAGGCTTTTCTCTAAAGCCAGGGCTAATCCTGCACCAGAGATCCAGTTTGATGAACTCTTCAGTGTTCCCAAACCTCATGTGCTTATGAGAGATCAGGACAGGGAGATATCTGGTCTTAAGCAGCCCTACCCGGGGTAGAATACTGTCCTACCCAGGAGAGGATCTTGGCAAATGAAGCCTGTGTGCCTGCCTGAGATTGAGCCTCCTGCCCTGTGACCCCTGAGTATAGAGCAGAGGACCAGGCAGTGTTGTAAACATGCTCCTCACAAATCCAGATAGGAGATATAGATTTAACAGTATCTTCTCCTTGAACCACTTGATAATTTTTTTTTCAATCCCAAGAAAACTTAATTCCTGTTCCACTGTCTCTAGCTCTCTGAGGGATAAATGCTCTGACAATGTAGACAAGGACCAGATGTGCAGTGGATGGGTCAGTCTGTACTGGGAGGGAGGAGGAGGGAGAAGGGAGGAGGGAGAAGTAGGCCTGAATGTCATTACTTGCAAGGGTCAGGGGGGTCAGTGACAGTGGCAAGAAACAGATTTTTCCAGCTGCTTTCAGGCTGAGATTTGTACTGCATAATCTGAATGCTTTTATCTGTTTCTGAAAATAGACAGGAATTTTTTCCACAGGCTGCTCCAATCTGGCTGTGGAGACGTGAGGGAGGATTGCAGGGAGACAGTTGCATGTAGTCCAGTAAGTACGTTTTGTGACCCCCCCACCACCCCCCCAACCAAAATGAGCCTTTCTCCATATTGGCTCTGTGGAGCGACATTATCTTAAAGCCTCTCAAAGTCAGGAGTCAAAAGTGCTGGACATACTTTCCATTCTGAATTTTGTGTAGCTTCTGATATCTTGAGCTATCGTTTATTTTTGCTTAAATAGTCAGGATAAAAGGCCTTTGCGAGTTCCTAAGTATCTGTCCAGATACTGGTTTCTTGAGTCTGCGCAGAAGGGCGTATGTGGGAAACATAAACAACACAAAATAAAACGGTTTGATCAGAAATTATAGTTTATAGTGATTACCAATTCCACAAATCATATTCTCCTCCTTTATCCTGAATTTAGACTACAAAGAAGCATCACAAATTATTGACAAAGATATTCTGGAAGGTTAACTCTGGATTAAATCAGACTTCATCTCTCTCAGCAGCTGGTCCCTCTCATCTAAGATCAAAAGGATCTTGAACCTTCCAAGTGAACTGCTGTCAAGCAAACAGCAGGAGAACCTCTAATATTATTTACATAGCATTTTCTTTTTCCAATTATGTATTGGTTTCTTCTTGGTACAAGTCTAGCTTATAAATGTGGAAACCAAGACACAGGAAAAGAAAACAATGTTAAAGTTCAGGTAGAGAGTCAGAGAGGGAGCTGAGAATAAGACAAGCTCCTTTTAATCCACAGATAAATGTGTCTAGATATCACCTCTACTTATTGCAACAATCCTTTTCTTTTTTTTTTTTTTTCTTTTGAAATGGAGTCTCGCTCTATCGCCCCGGCTGGAGTGCAGTGGCGCAATCTCGGCTCACTGCAAGCTCCGCCTACCGAGTTCACGCCATTCTCCTGCCTCAGCCTCCCGAGTAGTTGGGACTACAGGCCCCCACCACTATGCCCGGCTAATTTTTTGCATTTTTTTAGTAGAGACGGGGTTTCACCACATTAGCCAGGATGGTCTCGATCTCCTGAGCTTGTGATCCGCCCGCCTCGGCCTCCCAAAGTGCTGGGATTACAGGCGTGAGCCACCGCACCTGGCAACAATCCTTTTCAGTTGCTATTCACCCATCTACTAAGAATATGAAGTCATTTTTGCTGAGGGTGCAGTAAAGCATACCAACTTCATTTTCCAACCTGGAGTTTCTTGGGCCTATAGGAAACGGATTAGAGTCTTTGAGGCTGGTACATTTGGGGACCTTGTTTGCAACGTTCCTCTAAAGTAGACCTTATAATGAATGGAAGCAAGAGAAGAGTGCCAGATTATTCTGGAATGCTGTCAATATCCTGTGTCTCTGAGACTCTATTGTTGCCCTTATGTCCAAAGCCCCATGATTAACTCAGGTACTAGTGAGGAGGAAAAAGCAGAAATGTGAACTCTCATAGTCACCTACTGCAGGCCAAGGTCTCTGTCTAGGAACTGCTATGTGTGAGTCAATTTCTTAATGATGCAGTTTTTTTCTGCTCCATACCATGCTGAGTGGAATGTCTTGTTTATCAGCCCTCCAGGACCCCCACACCTGGTACTGTGGCATCTTGACGATTGTCATAGTCTATGGGAAGGTGACTTCAATCTGCTGTGTGTATAATACTGTGTGACTCCCAGTTGTCAGCCACTCAGTCATTAAGCAGAAGAAAGAATGGGAAGGCACAGAGATCAGAGGGAGAAGGACAAAGAGATACAAGGAGAGTGACAGGAAAGAAGAAAAAATGACTGAGAAACTCATAATGCAAAGTGGGTAATGGGTTTTGAAAATAACAGGGTGAGCCAAAGAGAAAGGGACAAATGATTTAGCAGAGAGACTGGAACATATACTGGTACCTCCACCTACTGTACCCCAAGCCTTGTGTTGAACCTGGACAGTCTGGCCCTTCCAGGGACTCCCAAGCACAACCAAACACAGAGCTTCAAAGGAAAGAAGAGCAGGAAGTTGGTGGGTTTCAGGTGCTTGGAAAAGAAGTAGGCTGACATCTGACTCATCCTATTCAACTGCAAGCACCCAACACACACAGAAGCTTTCAGATGAGATCATCTGGTCGTGACTTGCAAAAGACTCTGATTTGGTGGCATATGGGGCTAGGCACTTTATCAACATTTTTCCTTACTCTTCCCAGCACAGCAAAAGGTGGGTAGAATTGCAGCTCTTTTATAATAATAAATAATGTTATGGAAAGGAAAAATGAAGTATAGAGAAGGGACAGACCTTAAAAAGGATGCTCAATAATAAGAAAAACAAACACCCCCCCCCCCACACACACACACAGACAAACAGACATTGTTCTCCTTGATCCATTAAGAGGTAATATGGTAGGACAGAAAACACATGGGCTTAAACATCAGAAAGACGTAGGCCTAAGCCTGCTTTTGCCACTTACTGACCTTGAGCAGTTGGTTTAACCTCTTTGATCCTCAGTTCTTTCATCTGTACAATGGGAAAATAATACCTACTATTCAGGGTTGTTGTGAGGGCTGATGATGAGATGTGCATTTGGTTAGGAGATCAGTAACTGTCAGCCAGGATTATTCTACTATCTGTTAGCTTCAAGCAGCAGTGTGAGGAGTAACTTCTCCAGGCAGCACCTCCATCTCCCCAGTTATTGTTGTTTTATGGTACTTTGGAAAGGAGCTTCAAGTTCATTTGGTTCAAGTCGTTCCTTTTGTGGTCCAGAAAGCTGGGTGGCTGATTCGACATCACAGTTGGGATGTAGATTAGTGGCAAATCTGGGTTGGTGCACCTGGCTTCCCAGATAATACTGCTTCCTCCTTACCTGTCTGCTTCTGCTAAAATGATGACTGGACCATCTTTGTAATAAGTCTTCAGAAGAAAAAATATTGGTAAAAATAAATGAACCAGATGCCTCCCCTTTCATTACTTTGCGATCCCTTTACTCACCTGGGTTGTTGTGCAAAGCAGATAAGCTCTCCATCTTGTGGGTGCTAACACAGGGATCAGGGAGATTTCTTATCAATGTGCTGGTAGCCCCATCAAACCTTCACATGAGCTTTTTTTTGCTTTCCTGGTGGAGGCAGTAGCAGTGACTTGCTGCTATCGGATGCTCTGTCCACTAGCCTTGGCTTATGGGAATCCATCCAATGACTGCGCAGGAAGTCATCTATCTAAACCTCTTTGCCAGTAAGAATGTTTAAAACTGGCCAGAACCTCAGGGACAGTTCAGCTATTAATGGAAAGTAAATCAAATCTGAGGCCCTTAAAGACCCATGTAGTATAAACTGCATTTCCATAGACCTTGAAGCACATCTAGAAAGCCTTGTGGAAAGAAAGAGGGCCTCAGTTTCATCCTAGGCTGTGACTGCTTATGTTAGTTAGGGTCAGGCTAGATAGTTGATTCATCTTTTATAGAACCAAGAACTCTCCAGAGGTAGAAAACAGGAGGGCAGTGTATTTAAGATGAAAGGAGAAGGAAGAATCCAGCCTAGGAAGAAAGGCAGCCTGGGACCACATCCTGACCCCAATCTTGTCTCAGGGCTGGGTTCAACCTCAGGTCTTCCTTTTCCTTCAGTTGGTTGAGAGAGGAAAGAAGACCAGAAATGGGTGAAAAAGAAGGGAAGCCTTTTATCTGTCCCTTGCAAAAAGGGACTCTCTTACCATGTCCAGTTAAGACTCTCCTTCTAGAAAATGGGCATGGAGGTGCTGATTGGAGCAGAATCCATTTCTCAGATACCAGCTCACCATCAGCATCTGGGTGGAGGGAGGCGTTCATGCTGGCCAGATGTTTGTAAGGCTGTGATAGTGAAGCCAAGAACCCCTGCAGTCAGCCAATGTCCTACCCAGTCTAGGACGAGGCTGCTTTGCCCTCAGCCTGGGGAGTGCCTGGGAAAAGGCAGGTCAGATCAGAGTGGGGATGCGAGGGGACCCTTTCTAAGCCAAAGGCCCACTTCAGTTCCAGGCAAAGAGGGTCTCCCTTTCTTCTCCCCCAACAATTCCTCAGATGATTACTTCCACACCCAATTTCCTTCATGCTCACATAAGGAGCCAGGCTCAGGGTCTGCAGTTTGGGAGGAAAGCTGCCTGCTCACCCCTCCTGTTTATCCTACACACACACACACACACACACACACACACACACACACACACACACACACACACACACACACGGCTGCAAGATTTCCACTCTTCACTGACTCTATCAGCCCAGCCTCATGTCCTTCCATGGCAGGGCTGTTGGAGCCCAGTGCTGAGCTGGTGCTGCTCTAAAAATAACTGTGTCCGATGTGATGAATGGGAAGGCATTTGCTCTCCTTTTCCTGCCTCGCGTCGGGGCCTGAATCATGTTGGGAAATGACATTCTGTTAACACAAGCACTTTTGCTTCCTCCTGTGCTCTCTCGCCATCCGGTGGGGGCCCTGGCCCGGACTGGCTTTCAATTTTTAAAGCCCCCCAGGGGTCCATCCAATACTCCCATCCCCTGACATTAAGGAAAGTTTTAAACAAAGAGAAATGGAGAGAAGCATCCTGTGCTTCCCTGGGGGCATGCTAAGGACGTGAGGAGGCACAGGTGGCACAGATGCGACCCCACCCCTACTGCACTAGGAAAAGCTGAGCTGACTGGACATCCAGACCAGGAATGTCTCTCGAGGCCAGGAACCAGCCTCAGCTCTGCACTAGGCTCTGGGCAGCCACTTGATGAATGACTGCAGAGTGGGAAATGGAAGGGACCCAGCCAGATAACGACTCCCTGCTTCCATCTGAGAGCGGCTCTGATACCATCTGGAATCAGACTTGTGGGGGAGTGGGCCTCAGCATTTTGGGCAACACATTTTGAGGCTTCTCCTTCCAGAGAAGCAGCTGGGCTTCTCTTGACTTTGTTCTAAGTTCTGTGAAGCCAAGCATCAAACCAACTTGCCTTCCCGTACCCCTACGTCCCAGTCATCGTGCCTGGCTCGGAAGAAGATCTTAATAGGTGCTTTTTGGTTCGAACAGAAATAAGTAGCATCTAGAGAGTCTAGGAGGGAGAACTAGAGTCACTCAGCTTTTTAAAGAACAAAGGATGGAGTCTCTGGAATCTAGAGATTTAGGCAAGGCCCTCATGCTGGGCCTGGGGAAAGATCACTTCTTTCTTTTTTTTTTTTTTTTTTTTTAGAGACAGGGTCTCACCATGTTGCCCAGGCTAGTTTCAAGCTCCTGGGCTCAAGCGATCCTCCTGCTACAAACTCTCAAAGTGCTGGAATTACAGGTGTGAACCACCACATCTTGCTGTAAGATCATTTCTTAAAGCCCTTCCTCCGGCCTTGACTCTATCCCAACTCACAGGCCACTTGGGAACCCATGACTCTCTTCTCTGGAGCAAGGATTTGGCAGCTTATCACCCTCAGACAGAAACCAGCTCCTCCTGTGAAGCCTCACTTCTCATCCCTTAGACTCATTTCTGGGTTTTGTCTTGGATTTGTATGGGATCTTGGTTTAATGGAACCTGTTTAAACATCCTTTTGGGCCCCCTTTTCATCCTCTTAACCTTTAACCTATTCTCAAAGTGACAGGAATTTTTGGCTTAAGCAGTAAACCCATAAGAAATCAGAACTCTAGGGAATCCATGTTTCACAGTTTCAAGAGAGTTCCATTGTTGGACTGGGGCAGAATATAACCAGCACCCATGCATGATCATCACTCCCATCTGTGTGTCTTCAGATGTGTAGGGACCCCGGACCAGGTCTTAGTGGCTGCTTGCATGCTATATTATCCAGCTCTCCAACATGTCTCCCCACTCTTTTGGCACCCGATCACACACGTGCCTACCCTGAGAGGAGATGGGGAGCATGTGGGCCTGAGAACAAAAGTCTACCCTCTCAAGGCAGCCAGGACAGGCTTCTCAGCTGTCAGTGAGTGATGGCAGCAGACAGGCTCACTATAGCTGGCAAAGGCCGATGCATACTCATGAACCTAGGGGACACAGATATGCTAAGACTGGAGAAGACACAGGTTCATGTAAGTAAGAGGCTGAGATTGGGGAATCTCTAAGGGCACAAACTCAGGCAGATACCACAGGAGACTCAGATTCCAAAAATGGGGGCACAGAGATGCATCAGCCCAGTGACTCACACCCTGCAGGTGCCGGTCATTGATGAAGAAGTGGAAGGAATTTGGGAAGGAGGCATTGGCTCCGCCAGATCTTGTCGTGACCATAGGTATCTTCATTGGCAAAATGAGGAGGCAGGGTTGATCTCTGAATCTGTGATGCTGGCATACTTTTGTACTTAAAATTGGAGGAATCAGGCAACAGGAGGAAGAGAACAGCCTCTGTGGTGAGATGGCCAAATGGTTCCTAAAGAGAAGGTTTCCTTCTGCCTTTTCAATTTCTTGAATCTTTCTCCGTAATCCCTAGTAACAAATCAAAATGCTCTTTCTTAGAAGGCCTGGACTCCATCTTGGTGGTTAGCACCTCCTTTAATTTCTGCCGCACACCTTGTCAGCTCTCCCTCCTTCCCTCTCGTCCTCTCCTAGTTGCCCTTAGGTGTGGCTTTTTCCCTCCCGACATCTCTGACTGCTGAGCAAGTGGGACCCTTCTCTCTGGGTTCCCCAGGCATCAACAGAGGTCAGATTGGACTTGACTTCAGCAGGTCTTTTGACCACCTGAGCAATGTCCTTTCCCATTCTCCCACTCACAGACGTTTCTTCAGAGGTGTGTCCCTAGTTTTGGGTATCCCTTCTCCCAAGGCAGCTCCCCTGAAGATCTCTGTGTTCTTGCCTGCTCCCCAAATTTCTTTTGTGGCCACTCCCTGAAAGCCTGTCCTGAATCAGCTCGTGCTCATTTTGTCCTTCCCAATCTTTGTTCTTTGGACACACAACTCTGCATCTCTGCTTTCTTGGTCTTGCCCCTTCTCCAGGACTTTCATTTTCTGTTTTTACTCTAGCTCTCAGAGTGATTGCCAGGGCTAAGCCTAGAAAGATGCCACTGAAGAGAAAAAGATCTTGCAGACTGGAACTTCCCTACCTCTACCCCACCCCCAGTTATCTTTATTGAGAAATGGCTATCAGGCAATCTCCAAGAGTCTGGGGAACTTTACGGCTGGTAGATTTCAGGGAACTATTCAGGATGTCTCTAGAGTGGAGCCAAAGCTCATCTTCAGGATATTTATATGGTGACCAGACATCTCCAGTGCTGGCTGATGCCGGGCCTTTGCATGAAGTGCTTACTTCTGCTAAATTCTGTTTGTAGGAGCCTCCTCCTTGCAGAGGATGTCACTCCCTTGCTGAGGGTTAACTGCTCAGGAAGCTTTTGATCTGCATGTGAAAGAGCAACCAAAGTCGATCCAGCAGGCAGCCCAGTTTGCTAGCTTTCTCCTTTTCTTCTCTGTCTCTAGATGACATCCAAATAGCCCTGTTCTGATAAGTGCCAGAGAGTAACTATTCTAAAATTAAAGGGCAAGGATGTCTTTTCAAAGAAACATTTTTAAAAAAAACTTGGGCTCTGCAATTTAGCCTTTCCCTCAGTGAGGTAGGCTTCCAGGGTGGCTGGTTTCACTGCTGTAAAGATAAATGGGAGGCTAAGTGGGGATGCGTGCACCTCCTAGGGCCATGGCTGGGGACTTGACAAGTCATTTATTCCAGGGCATAGCCTGGCTTCTCGCCAGCCTCCAGTGTAATCTCAGCCAAAGAGAAACCTGAAGTGGATGACCCCCAGCGTGGCTCCTCTGCTTCCCAGCCAGCACCTCCCGGCATCTGGTGGATGTGCACAATTTGTAATACTTTTGAGGATAATGACTTGGTCTCATGGAAAAAGGAGAATTGGTCCAAGATAATGTCTGGTAAGCCTTGACATTCCACCCTGAAGCGATCCTACACTCATGTAGAATCACCGAACAGCTGCATGATCATATTACAGAATCTTCCTCAACAGCCAGCTTGTCATTGAATTTCCCCAAATTCCAGCTTTTCTCAAACAAAAGGAGCCCTGATGTGGGAGGAGTTGGAGTCAGCCAGATGGAAGAGAAGTGCAGATTGCCAAGGCTGGGAGCACCCTTTGAATGTTTTGGTCCAATCCCTCTCATTTTGTATGTGAAAAAACTGAGATCCAAAGAAAAGGGGAGAGAATTTCCCAAGGTAACCCAGTGGAAGAGCTGGGTCAAGAGGGTGGGACTCTTGAACCACAGGACCCCAGGCCAAGGTGCCCACTCGCCTCTTGGGGTTGCACAGCCCTCCCTGACCCCATTCTCAGAGAAGCTGGGGGAGTGAGGTTCTTGGCCAGAGGAAAAGTGATGGAATCGCTTTAGGGAAAAGAAACAAAGCTGTATTGTCAGAGGATCCTGAGTCTCCCGAGTCTGCCAGGAGGAGAAATCTTGCTGTTTTAGAGGGAAAATGAGGAGGAGTTGGTGGCAAAGTCCAGCTTTTACGAAGCCATAAATACAAAGTTAAACAACATGAAGCAAGTTGCCTGGATCTGCAACACAGGTAAACTTGTATCATTGGAATCTTTTTGGAGGACCAAACAGAAAAGAGCAAATAATAGTAGCCATTCGATAGCAAGCCTTAAGCACCTACTTAGGGTAAGATATTGTACTATTGTGCTAGGTGCTATTGGGGATAGAGGACAAAGTGTGGGCAGAGAGCACTGTTCCAAGCGCCAGTCTGGTGCCTGTCAGTGGCAATATTTTTAGAGGCACACACACACACACATACACACACACACATACACGTGTGTCAAGGAATGAAGTATTTCATAAAGCTGAATTCATTTGGTTTATTCCTAAGTCATTTTCTATCTTTTTGGGCTGTTATTAATACAACTTTCTCAATTTTTAACGGTATCCTCTGAATGAAATGTTGGCAACTCTCTTGAGTGTTTTTGAAACTGTATTGGTTGATGAAATCCAAAAGTCTGGCAACTACAGATGTGGTTGAAAGGACCTAGGCTCTAGGGATAGAGAGAGATGGGTTCAGATCTAGAGTCAGTCATCTATTAATTATCTGCCTTGGGAACATTTCTTAACACTCGGAGTTCAAGTTTCCTACCTGTGATACAAAAGTCCCCAGAACAGTGAGGCCTTCCTGTGGAAGTACTCACAACCGTTATTCCCCATCTCTTAGAAATTTTGTGTGTGTGTTTGTGTGTGTACACGTGTGCACCCGCATTGTACTAGGAGCTGTGTGGGAAACAGGCAGGCTTTAATAGCCTTTACTCTCACGGAGCTGAAAATGTTGCCGGCGAGACAGTCCACCTCACCAGAAATCATGAGAGAGAGGCAGAAAGTCTAGCATATCTTTCTTCTCCCCCAGAACAATTTCTTTGGTTTGGTAACAGTGACAGGAATTTTCAGAGATTGCTTTCCACAGTTCACATTATATTGTTTTTCCATGGCTGGTTTTAGTTTATACTAAGGCTCCCTCAAAGCTCATAAAGTTCCCTTTAAAACCTCATAAAATTTCACCTGTGTATATTTATTGCCCACAGGATGTGAGCTATGTCCGTTTGGTTTTGATAGATTTACCATTATTAAACCTGGACTCCTACTTCCCACCAGCCTTATGAAGATGGCTGCCTCCTCACTTAGCGTAGTGGGCAATCCTCTCTGTCCTCCCGTGAGGAAATATTTCAGTTCCCTGGAAATAAGCTCAGCCAGTGGGTAATGATTCTTATTCCCAGGCTCCTGAGGTTCAGGAGTTTGCTCCAGCTCTGGGCAATTGATATGGTCCATAAAATTCACTCCAACTCACTCTAGCCTCCCAGATTCCTCCCAGATGCCATTCCCAGGAATCCATCCACGAATATTTATTGACCTCCACAGTCAGAGGTATCTGAGATATTATAAGGATGTTAAAGATGTTCCTGCCATAGTCAAGGGAAATTCTCAAGTGTATAGAAACAATTCAAAGTAATTTCTTCTATTGACCCCAAACTCATCTCCCAGGGACATTTGCCCACTGGCCCTAGTCCTATATGACGATCCTACAAATATTTGCAGAAAGGCATCATGTTTCTCCTTTAACCTTCTCTTTTCCGGGCCAAATATTAATACCACCACTCCATTGAATCTGCTTTAAGGCCCTGGTTTCCAGACTGCTTCCTGTCCTGGTTGGTACCCTCTGGGGTTCCCATTAGAGCATGTGTCTGAATCACACTGGAGTCAAGAAGAGTCTGTAGGGATGGATCCCAGTGGGCCTGGCTGAAGATCCTTGTTCCCAGGATAAAGAATGAACCTGGCTGTGCAGAGCACTTCAGAGGATGTCAGCAATTGCCCAAAGTTCATAGCAAGTTCAGACCCTGGTCAATTAAAGAACAGCTCTGGGAAGTCCAAACAGGCAGATAGAGTGCCTTGATCAGAGAATCCACAGCAATTTAGGGGTGTAGGCTGCAGAGTCAGAATAAAGGAAAAGTACAGAGATACAAGCTGGGATAATGTAGAAAGAGAAGGAAGTCACCTGCAACTAGATGTAACCCAAGTGCCTAAGCCTCGCGCCTAGAGGATACACAGTCCTGGGTCTGAATGACACGTGGGAGGCTCTGGGAAGAAGCTGGAGGAGCAGTCTAGGTGAAGAATTGTTGTTTAACCGTAAGGTTTAACAGAAGGTGAAGCCAAAGATGCTGGCCTACTCCTTGTCTGTATTATCAGGATTCCTTTGCATGAAAGTGCAGACATCCAACTCATACTGTCTTATGCACAAAGGAAATCTATTTGTTCATACAACTCCAAGGTACTTGTACTGAGGGTAGCTCCTGCTTCAGGAACTGTTGGACTCAGGTGATTCTCTATCTGTCAGCTCCAAGTTGGTGTTCCTTTCAGGCAGGTGTTTCTGAGTGGTAGATTCTGCAGCTTGTGTTAGCTTCTTCTCAGCTTCAAACTCAACTGAAAATGAGCCTCTGTTTCCTAAAAATTCTAAAATAAAGTGCCAGAATTGGAATTGGATCATGTGCACATTTCTGGAGCTTGGAGGTGGAGGTCTAACCCTGTAATGCAGAGAATGATGAAGAAGCAATTTCCCCGAGGGAAATGGGGCTGGATCCTGGTGAAGCACAGATGATAGATGTCTACGCGATGCCTCAGTCCAGATTAGCTCTGGAGCTGGGCTACTTGGCTTCAGGCTGGGGCAGTGGAAAGAGCTGGCAGTTGCAATGAGCTGAGGGTGTCTGCCAGCTGGAAGGCCTCTTTTTTGGTCAACATTTAGCTTAGCCCTTCAGACATGGTCCAAGCAGCAAGGGGCACAAAGGGACCTCATCTCCACATTGAAGGCCCTGGGCTTTAAGGAAAACCCAAGAGTGGATTGTAGATGTCCCTCTGCATTCTCAATGCTCCTCCTGGGGGTATGCTACACTCAGGAACTTGCTTTAGCTCTGTCCCTTTTCAATATCAGTTACGTTTTGCAGGGTGAAAAAAGAACATTTAAAGCAATCTTGCTTCTCCTCTTCTTGATCTTCCTCTGGAAGTAATCATAACAAAGCCTCACCATAGTTCTAAAATTCAAGGTTTGGCTCAGCTTGGTAAGCCTGGGTTTGACTCGGCCACAAATGTCATCCCCAAACTCAGCTCAGCTGTGGATCCCCACTGAGTTGTTCTTCCCCTCATCTTAATCTCAGCACTCTCTTGTGAAGGCTTTGTGGGAGAGGGGCACTTCTCTGAGTAGGCGCTTCTTGGAAAGCTGGAGCGACTCCTTTTTTTCCTGCGGCATTCTTGTTTCTTCTGTTTGGACAAGAGGAATCTGTCCTTCACTGTCCTCCCTTTCAACGCTTCCATTCTTTGAGCTGGAAACTTTCCTGACAAAGTAAAGATGGAGGTGACAAATCGTATTTGGGTCACATTCCTAGGTCTCCTCCTCTTGGCTACCCCTAGGCTAAGGAGTCTGGAAACCATCAAATGATTCAGAATGAGCTGAATGGGTTCTTCATTCTTCACATTTGGTGCCAGGGAGCAGAGCAGTGGCTGATGCAAGAATTGAACACAGCAGGAGTTGAGCTTAAAAAAAAAAAAAAAAAAAAGGTAAGAAGAAACCGGCCATAGCTAAGGACTCCTACAAAAAGTATTTACAAAAAGCACTCAGTGGGGACCCATGCGTGGCTGTAGATCTTTGGTTGCTGCTGGAGGCCAGGTAGAGCCGGACTCTGCCCACAGCATGTACTCATTTGATACTTACAGGATTCCCTTTCTGTTCCTAGGACCTATTCCTGTCCAGGGCCGTTGAAAAGGAGTAATGAGGTTGGGCAATTGGGGAAGTTAGGATAGGCTCAGCAAAATCCTGGGAGGATGAACAAATCTCACTTATCACATCCACAGGTGACAAGCAGGAAGCCATGGGGAAAAGGCACTCATAGAACAGTGACTTGTACCATGCTGTTCTTCAGCATCTTCTGCGGGCTGTGCGTGCAGGGTGATGATGGCAGCTTATAGGTATGCCTTTGGGAGCAGGCAGCCTCCTGTCAATGGAGAAGGCTCACTGGGTCACTGTTGACTCCATTTTTCTTCATGAATCCTCCAGGCCTTGCCCCGCTACCCCCCACCTAACACCCCTTCAGTCCACTGATCTTCTCCAGGATCCTGCCTTATTCCGCTCCCACCCAGTTTTAAACCTGGGGGACCATTGTCTGGTTTCTCTGGGGGTGGGTGCTAAAGTCGGGTGGTCTAGTCTTCCCCCACGCTCCTCCCAGTCAATCTTGAGCATAAACTCTCTGTCTTTTTCTTCAGGGTGGCTCCTTTGGATTGTCAAGAGCCTTTTCTTCTTTCAACAAAACGCTCCTTGCATAAATTAAAAAAAAAATTGGTCTTCAAAATTTTTGAATTTGGAATTTGGAAATGAACAAAAAAAAAATGACTTTTTTTCTTTGAAGTACCCTTTGAACAATTTTTAAATTTTGTATAAGTAAAATAACTTGTGGGGGTACAGTGCAGTTTTGAGACCTGGAGATGTTGTGTAGTGGTGAAGCCTCAGCTTTTAGGATAGCCGTCACTCAAATTACCTGTAAGTAATTTCTCATCCCTCACCCTGCTCTCATCCTTCCACCCGTCTGAGTGTCCAATGTCTATTGTTTGAACAATCTTAATTCCCCCCACCCCTGCAAATGACACAGATGTTTTGAAGGCAATAATTAAGACTGAGGAATTGTAAAAAAGAAAAGCACAAACATTGATGTCTCAATATGTGATTATATTTCATTCTCATTGGTTCTTTGTGTGGCCAAATAACTTGGGAGCAGAAAACTGATATCTACAAATAATCTTTCTGTTTTATATATACTTTCATACATATTATATTATTTCTAATATATGTTATATATAATTTATGGGTTATATTATATAAAAATGTATATTATATATAAATAATATAATGTATTATAATATATAATTTATATATTATAGTATATATATTTATATATTATATAATAATGTGATTGAGATTTTTTTTATATACCACTCAATTCACTTGTTTACAGTGTATGAAACAGTGGTTTTTATCCTCTTCATAGAATTGCCACAATCTGTCCATACAAGTGGTTCTTTTGGAAAGTAGACACTGGAGCAATGGTGATGGATTTTGTTTTTGTTTTTGTTTTGAATTCTACAAAAAGTCCAATTCACACATGCTAAACTGCCCAGTGTAAAATGGAAAATGGAAGCACCAGGGTGTTTCCAGGGGACCAGCACCACCTTTCCACCTTGTTTAGGGAAGAGGGAGCTGCCGTTCATCAATGAGCCCAGCCCTTGACATAGATTGCATTATGTAATCTTTCTAAGATGATTCACCCTACAGGGGAGAATATGATCCTCATTTTTCAGATGAGGTAACTGGGGTGATTCAAAGTCACCCAGCTAGTAAGTGGCAGAGTTGGAGATTTTAATGCAAGTCTGTGTGAATCTAAGGCCATTCCATCCAAAGCTCTTTCTCCTGCCTTAGACTGCCTCTGAGGACAAAATATAGCATGGGAGTGTTTTAGAAAAGTTTCTCTGCTTTCACTGGCTTGAACTTCTCTACTGTTCTGAGAGCCCCGCAGTGGAAATCTATGCCAGCTGGGTGTTTTCAAAATGTTGTTTGAAATGAATTGTTTGTCTGAGACGGCCATCGGTTGAGACTCCAGAGATATGGAGAAGGCTTTTGTCATGGGCCTCCTCCAAAAGGAGCAGATGACATGGCCTAGTGTCTTGAGCCCAGATCATGAGACTCTGGAGAATGAATTCCTCTAGAGTCATCCTGGTACTGCCTCAGTCCTGGTGACCCAGTAACGTGAGCAGAGGGGCAGTCTCCCAGGATTTGACCCTGGGACATCCTCATTCTGCATGGACCAGAGCCAGGTGGAGACAGGCCTTCCCCCCAGTTAGCCCTCTGCCCTTGACCTCTCTTCTTCTTTTGACTTCTTGAACCCTTTTATGTATTTTCTTATGTCTTCCTACCTCCTTCTTTGGACTTGCTCTTGTTTTTTTTTTTTTTTTTTTTTTTTCTGTTCCAATAAAACCCTCACGGCAAAGATTTAAGTGACTGACAATACCTAGTGTTGGTAAGTGGATGGGAAAACAGTCTCATTTACCATTGGTGGGAATTTAAAATGGTACACCCTACTTGGAAGGCAATTAGTAATATCTGTGAAAAGCTTTTGGACTCAGCCGTTTCAGTTCATGAAATTAATACTATGGAAATACTTGCCCAAAGATATATGTACAAAGACCTTTTTTTGAGACAGGGTCTCGTCTATTGCCCAGGCTGGAGCTCAGTGGTGCAACCACAACTCACTGCAGCCTCAACCTCCTGGGCTCAAGCAATCCTCCCATGTCAGCCTCTCGAGAGGCTGAGAATACAGGTGTGTGCCATCATTCCTGGCTAATTTTTTAATTTTTATAGAGATGAGGCTCACTATATTGCCCAGACTGGTCTCAAATAATCCTGTCCTCAAGTGATTCTACTGCCTCAGCCTCAAGCAATCCTCCCACTTCTGCCTCCCAGAGTGCTGAGATTACAGGTAGGAGCCATCGCACCCAGCCTGTTAGAGCTTTCTTTGTAAATCGGAAACCATGTAAACATCCACAGTAAGGAACTAGTTTTGTAAACTGGTACATTGATATAAAGATACTTTGCAGCCGTTAAAATGGCAGTGCTCTGTATATTTTCATAGAGACAGCCAAAGTTATTTATACATAAGCGGTTGAGAATAGCATGCACATTATAATAGTTAATATTTATTAGCAACTTACCATGCATCAGGCATTTGTACTTTCATTTGTTGTCTTATTTAATTATCAAAGCAACTATATGAATATTATTATTGTTCCCATTTTCAGACAACTCTTTACAAAAAATTTACAGATCTTGTCCCAGTGCTACACAGTTAATTAGTAGCCAAGCCAATATGAGAACATGGATCTGTCTCACTTCTAAGCTTTCCAGTGTAATCACATTTTTGTAGACAATATGATGATAATATGCATGGATGTTAGCACAAGTGTTAAGAAAACAAAAATTTCCTTTTTGAACTGCCGTTTATCCTCCTAGATTCCTTGGGTGTTTACTTTCTCTCTTTCCATTTCAGGCAGAGTCAGTTACCCCCTCTGAGGTGCTTCCAGAGCCTCTTGTGAATATCCCAAATACCCCTCACCAACCTCCATCTTAAACATCAGCTTACGTGTTTGTCACCACTATTATTACGCTCTGTCCTCACCAGCTAGGCCTGGCTTATTTGGTTTTATAACCCCAGTGCCTGGCACAAAATAGATGGCCTCAGAACACTCATTGAAATCCTTAAAGGAGTTTAATACTCATTGAGCCAAGGGTCAGGGGTCAGGTTCAAGGTCAATATATCAGGGCAAATGGCCACTGCTGCTATTCTGGGGAAAGGGCCTGCTGGGCAGACCAGGGAGCTAATCTCAGTTGCTTTTTAGCATCACTGGAGCAGAGTTCTGAGCCCCAAAAGAAGCCTTCCACAGGGCCAGAGCAGACAGACTGGGAAGCTAGTGAACCTAAAGCTTTAGGACCCATGAAGGTCCTGTATTAATTTTGCATTTGTAATTTTGCAAACTTTATGTGAGAGAGGGCTCCCCCAGGCCTGATATGGTGGCTTATTCCTGTAATCTCAGCACTTTGGGAGGCCGAGGCAGGCGGATCACTTGAGCCCAGGAGTTTGAGACCAGACTGGGCAACATGGCAAAACTCTGTTTCTACAAAACATTCAAAAATAGCCGGTGTGGTGCTGTGCACCTGTAGGCCCAACTACCTGGGAGGCTGATCACCTAAGTCTGGGAGTTCAAGGCTCCAGTGAGCTGTGATCGCACCACTGCACTCCAGCCTGGGTGACAGAGTGAGACCCTATCTCAAAAAATAAAAAAATAAAAAAAAGAGAGGGCTCTCCCATAGGAGGTAGGTTTCAAACTCCACAAAACCTGTGTCACTGCCCCGTCCAGAACTTCTCTATCCCAGTCACAACTTCTCCCTCCTTGTTTCCTAAGGTGATCTTTTCTTAAACGTCCCCTTAAATGTCACGTGTCAGGGTTCTGAGTGTCCCTGTCATCAATCACCTTAATTGTCATCACTTGCACTTCAATGCAAATCAATTGCAAATCAATTGCATTGAACATTGCAAATCAGTGTTCCCCAGGAAGGTAGCTTGAGTGTCTTGGGCCTCTAGGGTGTTGAAATATTTTGGGAAGCCCAGGAGAAGCAGCATATTTATCTGTTATCAGACCTCAAGGGTCAACTGAAATGTCAACTGGTGTTGCACCAGGCTGCAATTGAACCTTCTCATGTGGGAACAGTAGGTGCTTCAAGCTCATCAGAAGCCTGACTGGCAAATGCATTCACCTGTGACTAATTAGAACACAGAGAAACAATGCCATCTTAATAGGGTCATTAAAAATAAGTCATTTAATTGCTTGGACATCAAATCTTTCAAAAGCAAATGTAGGGGCCCTTGGAAATAAAAATATTGGGAATTCCTCCTATAAACCTTTGCTCTGTAGATTGATTAGCCTCTCCAAAAGCAGAGCCGATCCTAAGGCCACAAGGGAGTAGCTCTGAGCACATGAGGTGAAATTCAGTAGAAAACACATCCACTCATAACAGCTCTGTCCCTCTGGGTTCAGGGCTCCTGGAAGCCTCTCTTGGAGGGAGACAAATGTTTTTCATTTAAGAAGTGATCATTGGCTGGGCATGGTGGCTCACACCTGTAATCCCAGCACTTTGGGAGGCCAAGGTTGGTGGATCACCTGAGTTCAGGAGTTCAAGACCAGCCTGACCAACATGGCGAAACCCCGCCTCTACTAAAAATACAAAATTAGCCAGGCGTAGTGGCAGGCGCCTGTAATCCCAGCTACTCGGGAGGCTGAGGCAGGAGAATCGCTTGAACCTGGGAGGTGGAGGTTGCAGTCAGCCAAGTTTGTGCCATTGCACTCCAGCCTGGGCAACAAGAGCAAAACTCCGTCTCAAAAAAACAAAACAAAACAAAAAAGAAGTGATTATTTAGTGACTCCTGCACAACCTCTTTCTGCAGCCCCTGGACTCTGATTACATAGCCTGCCCCACGAGGTGGAAAGAGAAGCTGGCATGTGGCATGTGGTTTAAAAGTAGTTGATCTTTTTGAAAAATCCCACATTTTAGCCAATCTCTCAGCTCCACATGATCTATTCTCAGAAAATGCTAACCGGCCAGAAGGAAAGAGCAAGAGAAGAAAAGGAAGGAGGCAAAGAGTAAAAGAGGAGAAAGGAAAGAGTGACAATGAAAAGCAAGTAAGAAAAGTGAAGGGAGGAAAGAGAAAGATGGAAGAAGAGCAAGCTGGATGGCAAAAGGGAGAGAGTGTGAGTAGCGACCCTGAAAAACAACAGTCTGTGATGAGATATGGCCACAGTATGAATGGTGTATTTTAGAAACCTTCAGGAAAGAAAAACAGGTACTTCTCCCATAAATGTAATAAAGACTCCTCCTTAGCCCGGGTGTCCCACGCTCCTCCCCGAGTCCCAGCGCAGCATCCCTTCCTTCCCAGAACCCACTTCACCAACATATGCTGTTAGTTTCTGCCACCTAATATGGGGAGTCCTATGAGGTAATGGGTCTTTCAGGATCGTGATGGGATCTTGCAAACCCAAAACAACACATAGTGGGACAATTGCTCAAGTGATTCCTGACATAGCACCACCTGGGGTAATCACAGGCCAGCTGCTGAACGGCTGTGCCCAAGCACTCAGTGCCAGAGGTAGAGTGGAGCTGCGATTCAAGATAAGGAGGAGCCTCCCAGGCAACGAGAGCGGCAGCAAAGCCCAGCACAGCTTCAGTCCAGGCTCTTGCACTGCCTTTCCTTTGTCTTTCTGGTTTTATTATAAATATACTCATATAAAAATAAGTACCACTCCACTTTTGTATAACACTTTATAATTTAAGCATTTCCCATGCATTCTCTCATTTGATCCCTTTGCATTTAAAATTGTTTAAAAATTAGCTAAATGTTCAATGTTTTTATAATTTTCCTCACTCAACCCACGTATTTTCCACAAACATTACTGGTCTATCACTTCCCTATACCTGCAACACATGCAACAACAATAAAAAATCTTTTCACCTTTTTTCTCTGTCTTTTCTAAAGCAGGCTTTCCTCCTCTGGCCAGTTCTCGTGACACTGTAATTGCAGGTTTCTGCAATTTTGCTTTCCTGTCTACATCTCCAGGATTGTAATCTTTTGTTCCCTTTTCCACTTACCTCTGACAAAAGGTTTGATCTTTGCAACTGTGGCTTGACTCTTTACCTCCTCTTTCCACATTAGGTTAGCCAACTGTCACCAGGTTCTTTCAGGACCAGAGGACAATTAGAGGCACAAAGATAAAGTGTTGGCTAATCACCTCTGCCTTATGTTCCACTCACTGCAGCTGCTTTTCTGCTCCTCGATATTATTATTATTCTTACTTTGGAGAAAGAGTCTTGCTCTATTGCCCAGGCTGGAGTGTGATGCATGACTTCAGCTCACTGCAACCCCACCTCCTGGGTTCAAGTGATTCTCCTGCCTCAGCCTCCCCAGTAGCTGGGATTACAGGCGTGCACCACCACACTTGGCTAATTTTTGTATTTTTAGTAGAGACAGTGTTTCACCATGTTTAGAGTGGTCTTGAACTCCTGACCTCAGGTGATCCATCTTCCTAAGCCTCCCAAAGTGCTGGGATTATAGGCGTAAGCCACCGCGCCCAGCCTATTATTATTATTATTATTTGAGATGGAGTCTCGCTCGGTTACCCAGGCTGGAGTGCGGTGGCATGGTCTTGGCTCACTGCGACCTCTGCCTCCTGGGTTCAAGTGATTCTCTCACCTCAGCCTCCTGAGTAGCTGGGATTGCAGGCAGCACCACCACGCCCGCCCAGCTAACTCTTTTGTATTTTTAGTAGAGATGGAGTTTCACCATGTTGGCCAGGGTGGTCTCAAACTTCTGACCTCAAGTCATCCACCTGCCTCGGCCTCCCAAAGTGCTAGGATTACAGGTGTGAGCTACGATGCCCGGCTCAATATTATGTTGTTTTGAATTCAGCTCTTTAATTATTAGCTGGGAAATCTTGGGGAAGTTATTTAATCTCTTTGAGCTTCAGTTCCCTGATTCCCAGTAAAATCAGGATACTAGTAGATCCGAAAGTAGGCTTGTGGTAAGACTTAAAGAGATAGTGATGCATAGAGACTTGTGCCTGGTATGGGGTGGGTGCCTATCAATGTCAGTTCCTCATCTCTTCAATGCACTTTCACATCTTTCTAACTAACTAGGAACGCAGCATTGTTGGAAAACCACTTGGCTGTGAAATCACTAGACCTATTTAATTCCAGCTTTTGCCTCTTTGGACTAGACCTTCATTCCAGTCTCAAGTAGCACATGCATAAAATGGGGATAATAAACATCTGTATTCACCCACCAAGATGGTTGTAAGGATCAAATGGAAGATGTGTAAAAATGCCTCTGAAATTCAAAGGTGACATTCCGACACAATTCTTAGTGATAAGACATTCTCTGGGACAGTACTGGGTTGACCCCCTTCCTTTTTATTTTCCTTTTGCTTCGTAAGGAGCCTTTTAAGATTTTTGGTAACATTAAAATAAACATATTATAAAATGTATTATCTTAACCTTGTAAGTGTACAGTTCAGTAGTATTAAGTATATCCACATTGTTGTGCAACCGTTGGAACTTCTTCCATCTTGAAAAACTTAAGAGGATTTAAAAACCTCCTTCTCTCTAGAACACCAGCATCTACTGTGTAAGGCTTCACAATATTCCCTTTTGAGATTTCCTTCTTAAGCCCTCTGAGGCAAAGGTGGGTCATTGAGCCTCTATTGAGGCAGCCAGCCCAGGAATATTTTAAAGTTAAATCCTGGAGATGGGCCCATGGGTTGCCCCTGTGCCATCTGGAACCTGTTTTCTCCTCAGTGAAACTCTCCCTTCCTGATACCTTTGCAATTGTAGAGTCAGAATTTGGCTTCCAGTGGTACCTACTTTTCTTTCCACTATACAAGCAAGTCATCACAACCCTAAGATGGCTTAAATGGCTCATGCTGGCCCTCTTTCTGTTCCTTCTTTAGCAGGAAAAAGGGCATCCTCCTGGGGAACAGCCTCTCTCTCAGGCCGAACTCATCCTCCTCTTTGGGGCCATAGCACCACTAGAAGGACCTTGACTATATTCTATAAAAGAAAACCTCTGCCAGCAAATGTTGCTTCAAATGTCTTGTTTTCTCGGATTAATTCTAAATGACTCTTTAAAAATATTTCCTTTCTTTTTAGCTTTTTACTTCTTTCTACCTCTTTTTCGAAGTGAACTCCTGGGCTCTTAGAATACAACTCCTGTTTTGTTAGAGAAACTTTATCATGGGATAGTAATGGCAGATGCTCAGCAGTTGAATGATCTGAGCTTGGATTCTGTATGACCTTGGGTAAAGTTACTCTCTAGGCCTCAATTTTCTAATCTTTAGAATAGGTATAAGAATATCAACCATTTTTGCCACTGAGAATTTTTGTGAGGATATAGCAACAAAGAATAAAGGGCAAGGAATTTCCTCCCAGAAAGCAGACCTAGAGCCTGCCTGCCAGATTGGTTGGCTAGGAATTTTACTTTACTGCCAGGGCAGAAACTTCTCTTTTTTTGTGACCGGTAGGATTTGTTAGGTCTGTGGTCCAATGTACATTTCCCATTTTTTCTTTTTTTTGATTTGAGTTGGAGTTTTTATGTGGTTTTCTGGTTTGTCTCTCACCTTTGTGTATCAGAGGCATTAGGGCAGGTAAGCTGTCTTTTCAACTTATGGACCATGGTCATGAGAAGCACATGCAGACCTGACAGGGAGTTCGCACAGTAGCCAGTGATCCTGGACTTCGGATGGGACAAGACTTTGGTTTTCTTCATCGGTGATGACAGCATGAGAATACACACAGGAATAGGAATGCCCATGGATGCCTAGGAGTCAGAAGAACAACTGTGGCAGATAACATTCAATAGCCCATCAATATCCATTCTCCTCTTGTGCCTTTCCAATGCAGATGTGAAAGTACAGTTTTGTTTTGTTTTGAGATGGAGTTTTACTCTTGTTGCCCAAGCTGTAGTGCAATGGCACAATCTTGGCTCACTGCAACTTCTGTCTCCTGGGTTCAAGTGATTCTCCTGCCTCAGCCTCTTGAGTAGCTGGGATTACAGGTGCCCACCACCACACCTGGCTAATTTTTTGTATTTTTAGTAGAGACAGCGTTTCACCATGTGAACCAGGCTGGTCTCGAACTCCTGACCTCAGGTGATCCACCAGCCTTGGCCTTCCAAAGCGCTGGGATTACAGGCGGGAGCCACCACGCCTGGCCTGTGAAAGTACAGTTCTAGATCTCCCAGCTTCCTGGCTGCTGGGTGTGACTGTGTCATGCAGTTCTGACCAATGAAATGCAGGTGCAAATACCCTGGGGAGTCTTAGCTTCCTGAGTAAAAGCCCAAAGACTTGTAAGGAGACAGTCCTTCACCTCTTCACCTTTTCCCTTCTTCCTGCGTTGAACACGGATGAAAGCTAGAAGTAGAGCAGCCACCTTGCAACCACGAGGCAAAAAGCAAGAAGATGAAAGCCAGCAGGCCACCTCTCCAGGGAGGGAGAGGAAGTCCTGAGTCCGCAGTGGGAAGACTTAGCCATGGCTCTCACTGACTGGCTACTTCTCTTCCTGAAATGTGAACCCTCTGTTAGTTTAAGCCACGGTTGGGCTTTCTTTTATTTTGTGATTGATTGCAATCCTAGCTTGTACAAGAGCAGGCATATTAAAATTTTAAAAATTAGTAAATTCTATCCCCTGAGAATGGGGTCCCCCAAAAGCACTTAGGTGGGTGTGCAAGAGGTGTTGACTACTTGAGGAGTGAAACTTAGGTGATTCTGGGACTGAAATAGAGAGCAATCTTTTCAACCTGGGGCTGTGAGGTTTAGAAGAGGCTGAGAAGTTTGTCTCTTGTGCAAGAGTTCATTTGAAGACAAGCCACTCCTTGGAAGATGGTTGATGGGACTCTTTGGAGACTCAGCCCAAGACCTGAGTGTAGAACAATGGATCCGCAGAGCAGCACTGAGACTGAACCAACTCCTGAATGTACTTCAGGCAAATTTAACAAGGTGGGGTTGAAATGTATGTAATAGCAGCATACTGACTTCTCACTAGGCTCTGACAGCCACACCTGTTTAAGCCTTAGTTGCCCGTTTAAACTGGAAGAGTTTCACAAGCTCTCTCTCTGTCTTTATTTTAGGTTCTATTTGAAAAGGGTCAACTGTCTTTCTCTGCACAAATAGGAAAATTATACTCATATTTTGGTAATTACTGCATTTTGAGTGTTTGAGAATGGGGTTGGGTTTATTTTTCCCAGTTGCTGCTAGTGTTTGTTTTAGGTTCCATTTGAAAAGGGTCTATTGTTTTTCTCTGCATAAATAGGAAAATTCATGCTCTGAGGAGAGGCATGGTGCTGCTAATGGCCCTCCCAGGTGAGGAAGTATGGAGAGTTTCACTGAGCTGGAGCAGAGAAGTGAAAACTCAAAAGATGGGAAAGCTGCATAGATTCTGTGTCCACCTAAGTTTTCACAAACTCTCCCTGCTCAAGTGATTGATTTCCTTCCCAGCATCCCTGCATTGTTTTAAATTAACACCACTTCACCGTACCAGTTGATCATTGAACCATTTTTTTTTTCGTACTTTGCTACATTTGTAGGAAATCATGTGGTCCAATGGGGTCTAGAGGCCCACTGTGAGGTCTCAGCAGTAAAGTTACAGGACTCAAGAGCATCGCCCCTTTCATCAGCCTTGTGGCACTGCCCTCTTGAGCAACGATGTCCGTTGTGACCACCTGCGGTGGCTCTCTAGGAGGAAGACTACCATTTGGACCTCTCTCCGCTATGTCCCATACTCGTCTTTCTTTTTGTCTTCTGTTATTAATAGCTATTATTGTTTTTCTTGATTAACCTTTGCTTTCTTTACTCATTCCGTGAGTAAGGTTTATGGAGACTTTCCTCATTTGTTCTTTGATTTTTACTATTTCTGCTCCATTTTCTTCACCTTTATAGGGGAAAAGATGCTCTGCATTGATCACTCCTGCAAAAGGGGAGAGCTATTTTTGTTATTTAAAGTCCTTGGCTTGGTGCCTCCTTTTGAGTATTTTTAATGTAGTTTTAACATGTCCTACTTCTTTGCGGCATTTTGAAAGGGGAGAGTCTCCTTTCCCCTTAATGATTCCTATTATAGTTTTAATTTCTTCCTATTTCAGTCGGAATTTGCATATTCCCTATTTGATCTTGCCAAGTTTCCAAGATTTTGAGAATTCCATTTCGATCAGGAAAGAGAATCTTGGTCATCACCCCACTCCCATGAACCATGTGTCTTTGGGTCACTTATCTCTGTATACCTCAGTTTTTCCACTTACAGCATAAACATACTTTCCCTAAAGGCAAAGTGCTGGATAAGATAATTTCTCAAGCATCTCTACTGCTTTAACACCAGGACTCAATGATCAGAAAAGGGATGGCTTTTCTTTTGTAACAAACCTCTAGTTCATACATATCTTGTGCCTCTTAGTAGCCCATTTCTCTCTCTTCTTTTGGTAAGTTTATGTCACATTATTGGGATTAAAAAAAAGAAAAACAACCTGTGCAGCACTTCACAGTTTCAAATACTTTTCATATGCATTATCTAGATTGGTTCCATTGCTCACACACGTAACTAGCAAGCCCTGACTCCTGCATCCTTAAAATTTGCCACATAAAATAAGATCATGCTATGCTTCCTGTCTATCACTCCAGTTCATCCCATAACATTGTATCAGGAACTCATTGCAAAGTTAACATATGTAGCTTTATCTTTTTCTTTTTAATGGCTATATAATATTCAATTTTATGAGTATGTATGTATATATACATATATGTATATTCAACTTTATGGCTATGTGTGTATATATACATATATGTTTATTCAACTTTATGGATATGTGTGTATATATACATATAAGTATATTCAACTTTATAAATATGTATAAATAATGTATGTATATGTATGTATATACACACATAGAATACATAAGTGTATCTATACATATATGTATATTCAGCTTTATGGATATGTGTGTATGTATACATATATGTATATTCAACTTTACATATATACGTATTCATAAAGGAGAATATTATATAGCCATTAAAACGAAAAAGGTAAAACTACATGTGTTAACTTTGCAGTGGGTTCCTGATACAATGTTATGGGAGAAAGTGGAGTGACAGACAGGAAGCATAGCATGATTATTGATGATTTGTTCTCCTATGTACATATCTATATAATCATTCTCCTATGTAGATATAATCGTTCTCCTATCAATGAGATAATTAGGTTGCTTTCAGTTTTTTCTTATAAATGGTACTGCAATGAACATTCTTGCACATATATATATATATTCATGCAATTATTTCTGTAGCATATTCCCAGAGGTAGTACTGCTGGCTTCTAGGATTTGCTCACTCATAGTTTAATAGCAATGAATCCTAAATCCTTTCATCCATATGTTACTTTTCATTTTTAACATCTGTCCCTCTTCCCTATGATGACTGAATTCCTCCCTCTACCTTTAAAATATGACATTGCTCTAAAATATTTACATTCTTACTTTGATGCAGAAATTCTATTTCTGGAAATTTATCTTATAGATATAATTAAGGATAAGTACAAAGATTAGCTGTATTTATTATTAATATTAAAATAATATAAGCAGTAGTAACATTACTATCATTAAATATTATAGTATTATGATGACACTATGTAAATCTATAAGTATATATTACTTGATAATATTATTATTACTTGACAATGTTGTCATTATTAGTATGTACTTATTATATTCCAGGCATTGTATAAAGTATTTTAAATATATTATTTTACTTAATTCTAACAATAGGTTTTGGTGTAGGTACTGTTATTAAAACACATTGCCATGGATTAGGAAACAGAGGCTTAAAGAGATTAACTTTCCCGGAGATATACAGTCAATATTTAGGAAACCTGGGGACTGAACTGAGAGAGTTTGGCAGCAGAACACACAGGTTTAGCCACTGCACTAACTCCATATATATATGTAAGTGAACCCAGTTCCTTCTATGTGCACGGAAGAGTTAGGAGAGCGTTTGGAAGATTGTCTTTGGGTTCACAGGTTTTTGAGAATATTTTTAATTATCTTTTTGTCTTATTTCTTCTGATTTTTTTCTATAATGATAACATGTTACTTTTTAATAATAAATTAAAGCAAAGGCTTTTAAAATAATAAGAAGGAGGTCCAGTTTGACCAGCGAGTTTTTTTACATATTGCAGAAAGACTTTTTTTTTTTTTTTTTTTTTGAGACGGAGTCTCGCTCTTTCACCCAGGCTGGAGTGCAGTGGCTCGATCTCAGCTCACTGCAAGCTCCACCTCCCGGGTTCACGCCATTCTCCTGCCTCAGCCTACTGAGTAGCTGGGACTACAGGTGCCCACCACCATGCCGGGCTAATTTTTTTGTATTTTTTTTAGTAGAGACGGGGTTTCACCATGTTAGCCAGGATGGTCTCGATCTCCTGACTTCGTGGCCCACCCACCTCGGCCTCCCAAAGTGCTGGGATTACAGGCGTGAGCCACCGAGCCTGGCCTGCAGAAAGACATTTGATTATTGAAATTGTTTTGGATTCTTCCGAAATTTATTTTACATATTTGATATTTTAGCTTGTTTCAGATTTTATCCATAAATTTACATAAAATAATCAGCTTTTGGGGGGAAAGTCATGAATATTTGCAAATTCATTCTTTTACTTTTTCCTGTTTCTCTTTCACCTTTGTTCATCTTCCCACCAACCTCCCACTGCTTTTGAAAATTCACATTCCTTTCTGGACTTTATTGCTATTTATGAGATGTTGGGCTCTGACATACCTTTGGACTATCAGCCCTGTCTCCTGACCCTGCAGAGTTCTATGGAACCCTTTTATTCCCTTGTTAGGAAGTTAATTTTAACAACTTTACATATTTAGCTAGGGCTTTACAGTTTAGAAGTGCTTTCACGTGCATAATCTTATTTGATTTCCCCAAATTTTCCTTTATAGGAAGCAGGGAGAACCTTATTAACCCCGTTTTACAGAGGAGAAAACAGAGCTTTACCAAGTTTCCCTTCACCAAGGCTACACAGTTAGCAAGTGCAATGCTGAGTGCAAAACCCAGACCTCTGCATTCCAAGTCCAGTAGTCCTTCCTTCCATTCTCTCATACCACCTCTGAACAGTTATCAAAGGCCACCAGATAGAGAACAACTATTCCCCAGATCCAAAGACTTCTATCTTAAATGGGTGAGCAGATCCTTTTAATATCCAAAATGGGACCCAGGCAGTGAAACCAGTCAAAGTAGCATTAGGTTAGAAGGCCAGCCTGTTCCCAGACATGGAGCAGGCACAGAGCTATCCGTGGTCCTGAGATCGCCTGCCCTGAGCCCGTGCTGACCACTGCAGCCACCGCCCATCTGTCTTGTTCTTTACTTGTCCACTACTGCATAACTTACTCTTTTGAATCTCACTGACTGTTCTGTCTCATGTGACTTCTCTTTTTTCCTTGGTTATTATTTCAGCGGGTTTCAGGATCAGTGGTGTCTCTTGGTCCAAAGTTAGATGTATGCTCATAAAAACTTTTCCCTGCATGACTGCCATCCTCAAAGCAAACAGTAAACTCAGCTCCTTGAGAAATAATGACTTTCTCTATTCATCCTCAGCCTTGAAAAATGAAAATCAACCCACGTCCAGTTCTTCTTTCTAGCCTTCTGCATAATGATGCACTTGTTCCCTGTGTATCTGGCTTAAGTCCTGCTTTACCAGTACTTTGTTAACATCTTTTTTCCTTCAAGTCTTTTTTTCCCCCTCTTACCTTTGCCTTCTTTGTCTCTTTCCTATTTCTTGGGCTATATGCAATACATTATTTCTATTGCCCCTTACCTATTTCTGAGGTTTTTTTATTCCAGCAATAGTTAACAAATACGTTTCTTAGCTTTGATTTCTCTTAGTTTCTCTGGCTCAGGGTTTCTCAAAGAATGTCTCAGAGTATATGTGAATCAAAATCCCCCATGGCATTTAAATTTCTGGATTCCATCTCTGAGCGGTTCTTCTGGCTTTGACTGGGGCCCTTTTCTATCTGATTTCCCTTCTTATGGACTTGGAGACTCCTGTTCCAATGAAGCATTGGCCAGCACATGAGAAAGTGGATCTGAGATGTGCCTCTCCAAACCCTCACATTGTCATTCCTATCACGGTCTATTCCTGCTCCATAGCCCTCTGCTTCCCACTGAACCGCGTGTGGTTTGGGACTGTAGTATGGTTTCCTATTTAGGCCCTCCAGCTCCTCCTACCCTCCTCTTCATCTTCCACCTCAACCCTACTTTTTCTTTATTTCTCTTTTTGGATAGCCCGCTTGAATTTCTCCAGTATTTCCTATAGCTCTAGTATCTAGCTTGAATAGCCCTGGTAGTCCTATAGTATTTTCTTACTCTTCTCTTTTTTCTCATTTCTTGGGGGAAACATGTGCTTTCATCTCAGGAGGTGCCATTTATAAGGTAAAGCTGGTCTAGCTCTTGAGATAAAATTGTGGGGAAAGCAAAATATGTATCATAATTTCTTTTTACAGATAAGGAAACTGAGATCTGGAAAACTTAAAGTTCAAGATCACTGACAGAGGTGGTACTAGAATCCCGGTCTGAAGACTTTTATATAGCAATTTAGTTCCACAAATACTTCTTGAGTTTCTACTCTATGCAAGGCACTGAATCAGGCACTAGAGAAGCAATATGGAGAAAAACTTCCCTCTGTGGTTTTATGAAGCTTCCAGGAGTCATCAGGAAGTTAAGAGATGCCCAAATAACACAGCACCAGGAGCTGTGTTCAATGCTTCAAGCTCTAATACATTTATATATGAAATATAATGAGATCCAAGAGGAAGGAGGGAATGCCTGAATGCTTTTAACTAAGGGGTAGAGAGAGATGGCACAAAGATGAATTACTGGGCATGTGAAGTTTGAGATGGGCATCAGAAAATGTGTAAAATTTCCAGTGGAAATACACTGCATGTTTGGAGAAAACCCTAGGGATTTCAGGCTTCAGAGCTGAGATATTTTAAAAGTAAGTAGGTTTAGGAAGATAACTTGGGGCCGCATCATACAAAGACTTTAATATCAAGCTAATTTGGAGGTGGGTGACGTCTAAAACTCTTCTCATTACACACTATTGCCTTCACACATGCTTGGGATAAATGCAGAATCCTAAGTATCACTTTATAAATAATAGCACAAATTCAGGCACAATGGGGACTGCACCAAAATGACAAGACCAGCACTGGAACTCCAGAGCAAGGTGGTGGCAGCACTTCTGAACATCAAATGAGGAACCAACCCTCAGAGTTGCTCTGGAGAGGACAATCCTTTCTCTCATAAAGCTGACATCTGCTACTCAGGGCTTGTATTGGCTCCCCCTGAGTGTTCTACACCTGAAATATAGCATTTACAGCTGCATCTTGAGGTCTTTGTCGTGTCTTTCACATTGTGGTAACAGTGAATAAAAATTCCCATAAATACTTTAGGCCACTTGGGCAACCAAATGGGGGAGTGTGGAGTAAGCCAACATTTAAATACAAAGCAAAGAACTGACTTTTCTAAAGGATATATTGAGCAGTGTGTGGCTAAAAATAGCCAACTGTTCCAGGTCAGATCCCAAATTGAAGAGCTCTTCAAATACCAGATTCAAAAAGCATCTGTCACCAGTAGCCATGGCAACAGCCATCCCTGAACAAATGTGGAGAGATGTTTTTGGAATAGGCTGGGAAAGGAAGTGGCCACGACAGTCTCTGCAGAAGGGGTGAGCCCTTCTGCTCCCTTCCTGGTTGAAGCCTCACCTTTCTTTCCCTTGTCCCAACCCTTCTAATTTTCTATAGTCATTGGTTCTTGTTTTCTTCAAAGAAGCAGTTTGTAGAGTTGGTTAGTGCCTATTTAACGGGCTGGACAGGGAGAGGAGACGGGAGGTAGGATCGGACATCCCACTGGCACTACAGAGATGGGATGGGAGGCCAGGCTGCTTGAGGGGGTAGGGGAAAGATGGGAACTTCTGAAGAAGGGGGTGGTGTGTGCTGTATTATTTTGCTGTTCTCATGTTTTCCTTGTCAATGATCCTCTTAAAATGTGTTTGTCACTTCATGTTGGCAATATTAAATCCTGTACATCTGGGTTTTTTGTTTTGGTTTGTTTTAATTGTTATTTATTCTTTGTAAACTCCTTGAGGGCAGGGAGCCCTCTTCCTGGTTTTCCCCATAGCACTGAGAAACTCCTCCAATCTGTCGTAGTGTTGCTTGCATGACACAGCACCATGGAATCTTCTTAGGGCTCGGAATGCCTACCCAAAAGCTGTATTTAGCCTCCCACCTGTCAACTCCTGGAGTCCCCACTTTCGATAAGTGGTTGAAATGTGTTAAGTAGTTGTGTTGTCCTTGAAGACATTTGTAATCTATGAATGAGATGACTCCAAATTAATGTGCACAATAAGCTCTCTTCAGTGTATGAATAAATGTAAATGAATAAAGATGCTTGTGATGAACTTGGTGATGAGGGCGGTTATGTGAGGATTAAAGAAAAGCCAGAATCTTCTGAGTGTGTTCTCCATATGGTTTAATAAGGAAGACATCTGGCCACTGGAGAAAGAAGACTGAGAGCAGACTTCTTGTCCAGAGAGGGGTCAGCTAGATTTTCTAAAGACAAAGTCAAGAATTCTTGGGCATTCGTGAGATCTTCACTAGATGAAATCTGAACACTCTCTGGGTTTCTTTAGGAAGAGCTCTTCTTAAGCACATTGTTCTAGATCTTGGCTATTTCCATGGTATTCTCCTCATTTTTCTTGCTTACCTGATGAAGAAATAATCTATGTATTAAGCACCTACACCCATATGTCCTTCACAGTGCATAAAGTCCTAGGCTTACCAGGGGCACAGGACCATTCGCTCATTCATTCATTCATTCATTCATTCAACAAATCTGTCCTGAAGGCTACTGTGTGCCAGGCATTGTGCTGCGTACTACATAGTCTCTGTCCCATGGACCTTACATTTGGATAAGAACAGGAAATTTTTATTGTTATAATGGTTCTTGATGATGGTGATGATGATAACCATCCCAGCTATAGCACAGGCAGTTCTGGTTAGTGCATAAGTGTATTAACTATGTTCTTTATTTTCTGTATTCTTGATGCTCTGGCATGTGGAGCCTTGCTGATCCTGGAGAGACTGTTCCTCCAGAGCTAGCTAATTCCTAGATATAGCACACCTTTTATATGCAAACCAACCAATCCAGACCCCATACCTGCCAACGCCTCCTTTATGGAGCTCTCAGTTTGAGCTACTATCCCCGTGCGATAATCACCCCAGTCTTAGGAACCAGGCAACTGGGGGCAGTCCTTCCACCCTGGGACCCCATGGAAACTATTTCAACTAGCCAATCCTAAAGTTGCCTAGCTTGCTTACCCTGCCTCACCCATTCCTTCATGCAAAACTACAATAAAGCAGGCCAGGGGCAGTGGCTCACGCCTGTAATCCCAGCATTTTGGGAGGCCCAGGTGGGCGGATCCCGAGGTCAGGAGTTTGAGACCAGCCTGACCAGCATGGTGAAACCCAGTCTCTACTAAAAAAAAAAAAAAAAAAATTAGGCAAGCATGGTGGTGTGCATCTTTAATCCCAGTTACTTAGGAGGCTGAGGCAAGAGAAGCACTTGAACCCGGGAGGTGGAGGTTGCAGTAAGCCGAGATCGTGCCACTGCACTCCAACCTGGTCAACAAAGCAAGACTCTGTCTCAAAAAAAAAAAAAAAAAGCTACAATAAAGCTCTTGTCCATGCTTTCCCCTCACTTCCTTTGCCTTCTGACCAATGCGACTGCTTCCTCATGTGACTCTGCATGGCCTCTCATGCCCCTTCCTCTTGGGAACTGTGAGTAACAACATATCTTCTCAATGGCAGTCATCTTCTGATCTGTTGGCCTAGTAATAATAATAATACAGATGCTTCTCAACTTATGATGTGGTTATGTCCCAATAGACCCATTGTAAGTTGAAAATATCATAAATAGAAAATGCATTTAATGCACTTAACCTACTGAACCTCATAGCCTAGCCTAGCCTACCTGAAATGTGCTCAGAACACTTACATCAGCCTACAGTAGGGCAATAACACTGAACCTGTTTTATAATAAAGTGGTGAATATCTCATGTAATTTATTGAATACTGTATCGAAAGGGAAAACGAGAATGGTTGGATGGGTACTCAAAGTACAGTTTCTAATGAAAGTGAATCGCTTTTGTGCCATTGTAAAGTAAAAAAGTTAAGTCAAGTCATTGTAAGTTGGGGAGCATCGGTAATAATGATAACTACATTTTAAAACAATAGGAGCTCAAGCTCTAGAGCCAGATCTCCTGGATTCAAGCTTATCTCCACCATTTACTGGTTATGGAGCATAGCCTTAGTTTTTCATCTCTAAAATAGAAACCACAATATCTAACTCATTGGGCTGTTAGGAGGATTGAATAATATAATTCATATAAAGCACTTAAAGTAACTGCCATAGGTAAATGCTAAATAAATGTGAGATCTCTCTCTTTCTCTCTCTAGGAAACAGAATGTGAGGCCCATGCCTTTTAAAAATTATTTATTTATTTTTTGGAAACAGGGTCTTTCTCTGTCGCTCAGGCTGGAGTGCAGTGGTTTGATCACAGCCCATTGCAGCCTTGACCTCCTGGGCTCAAGTGATCCTCTCATTTCAGCCTCCTAAGTAGATGTAACTACAGGTGCTCACCATCATGTCAAGCTAATTTTTAAAAATTTTAAATTTTTCATAGAGATAGGGTCCTGCTTTCTTGCCCAGGCTGGTCTCAAATGCATGGCCTCAAGTGATCCTCCTGAATTGGCCCCCCAAAGTGCTGGGATTATAGGCATAAGCCACCACATCTGGCTGGCCCATGCCTTTTTGAAGCCTATAATCAAATGGAATTTTCTAGAATTTTCTAAGAGTCCTCATATTCATGATCTTATTTTGTACTTATAGCTCTTTGTAGGGTGGTGGCGGGTGGTAACTGTGTTTTATAGACAAGGAAATTGGGACTAAAAGAGTACTAGCTAGAAAATGGAAAAGGCTGGATTGGGATGCAGCTCTCCTGACATTTCATTCTTTCTACCTGGTCTTTCTACTGAGAGGCCAGAAGTGGAGAGGATAAGGATTTGGCAATCAGATAGAACAGGCTTAAAAGCCAGCTCTGCCACTTATTAACCTTGCACACACTAAGAAAAGTTGGAGGTCTCTGAGCTTTCATTTTCTCAACTGCTGAAAAGGAAAATAATTTTTCATACATTACCTAATTGAGGTAAAAAAGGATTTTAATCAAAGCTGGTTAGAGTATGGTAAAATAAGCACTCATATACAGTGAACACTGTCATTTTCTTATGAGGAATATCTCAAATACAGAAAAAGCTTTATGCACAGGGTTGTTCATCACAATACTATCTAAAAAACACAGTTTGGAAAAAACAACGTGTTCAATAGCAGGAAAATAGAAAAATAAATTGTAGTATAGTCACACAATCGGGTAATATATAGCCATAAAAACGACATTTACAAAGTTTATAACACACTGCGTTTACTGTTAGATCAATAAATCATGCCTTGTCTTCCTCTTTGAGGTTGTTTCATTTTAATCAAAGTTACACATGGATTAAAAAGACAAATAGTTCAACAACGCTTGTTAAGAAAAACAACAGTTCCCCTAGTCACCTGTCTCCAGACGCAACAATAGTCTTTAACTCCTTCTGCTGAATATTTGTTTTTTTCTTTTATCTATCTAAAATAATAAGATTTTATTGTTACTTCTTGATTTTTTTGACACCCAGATAAAGGGACCAGAAAGAGGAGGTCTCTGCCTCTGTCCTTTTCTCGATTTTCATAATGGAGTGAATCGATCAGCAATGCTGGAAGAATCTCTCCCACAGTGTCTGTCCCTAGGAGTGGAACACATATTCTCTCTCCACCATATAAAATGTACAAGGAAGAGAGAAGCATTTTTCTCCTAAGCTTTGAAGCGTATGAAGTAGCATAGGAGAGATGTTTCTGGTCTAATATTGAGTAGGAAAGGTAGCCAATGTGATTTCAATTAGGTTCACATGGATAAATGGCCAGGAGGAAACCAGCAACTGCTGTATTAGCAGTGATTCCTAGGGGGTAGATTTATAGGTAATCTTTTACTCCCCACCACCACTTCATATTTCTATGATAATCATTCCGTTCTTTTATCATAGATAAAATATTTAGTTCTAAAAAGCTGACGAAAATCCTATTTACTTTCCACAGTTGTTGTAAGGCCACACCCACAAAGAGCCTACTACATATCAATTAGGTACCCCAGAGGTGGCAGCTTCCTTTCCTCCTTCAGCCCTGACCATCCCTGTGGCCTCTGCTCCTTGTAGAATGATGATGAGGTGAACATGTGCAGTTGGATCCAGCAGTAAATCATCAGGGTGCTATTGAACTGACATTGGTATTTGATTCTTCAGCAGTGTCACATTAGAGAACCTGCAAGGACATTAGGATCCATGATGAGGGTGGCCGGACCAGAGCTGGGTGCAGCTAACAGGAAATCTCAGGCTCCTACACCCAGGGCTGCTCCTATCTACTGATGAGCCAGTCCTACACCGACCCAGCTGGGAAGAAAAAAATGGGTCCTGGGCAGGCGCGGTGGCTCATGCCTGTAATCCCAGCACTTTGGGAGGCTGAGGTGGGTGGATCACCTGAGGTCAGGAGTTCAAGACCATCCTGGCCAACATTGTGAAACTCCGTCTAACAATACAAAAATTAGCTGGGCGTGGTGGTGCGTGCCTGTAGTCCCAGCTACTCGGGAGGCTGAGGCAGGAGAATTGCTTGAACCTGGGAGGTGGAAGCTGCAGTGAGCCGAGATCGCGCCACTGCACTCCAGCCTGGGCGGCAGAGTAGGACTCCGTCTCAAACAAACAAACAAACAAACAAAACAAACCAACGAACAAACAAAACTGGTCCTGGCAGGAGAACTGTGAAGGCAGGTGAAGGGCTGAGGCTTGTGGGGACAGGGATGGCTGAGAGGGGGTTGCACCAGAAGGGGTATGAAAGAAGGTAATACTAAGGAAGCTGAGTCTCCCAGTTTAGGCTCCCCCAGAAGCAAACTCTGAAGCAAGGATTCAAGAGCAAGTAGTTGATTTGGCAAGTGCAGGGGCATGGGGAAGTGGAACAGGGACGGGAAAACCAATAAAGAATTTATACCTATTGGCCCAGTGTAACTTAGTAGCGCCCTAGGTTATCAAGCAGTTACTCCTGTGTACAACCGGAGCATAATCGTATGGGGAAATTCTGAGAAATGACATAAAAGACATACCTCACAGCCATCCCATCTTAGGGGTGCAGTTGCAAGGCTATTTGTATACATATCCCTTTCATCGATGGGTGAAGGCTGCTCCCAGGAGATGTCAATTCCCTGCCATTAGAGCCTGGTGTGCACTTGGATAGAAAAGCTTTCTGTGGTTTCTCAAACACTCCTCAAGTGAATAGAGGCAGCTCCTGGCAGTTGGAAAACTGGAGGAACACATTGAATTGGTAAGGCCCGAGGGTGGGCTCTGCTACTTACCCACCCCTGGGTTGAGGGTATGGTATCATTTCCCAGCTGGTGGGTCAGTAAAAGTTAGTTATCTTTGTAGAGTGGCCGTGTAATTTATTATCAGAACTATGACACTTTTAAAAGGGGACACTGTTAACAATTATGCTGAGACAACAGGTATGAATGGGGATGTTTCCAGGCACGCCATGTGGACGGTCACTCCACCTCTCTGGATACCCTTCCTATCTAGGCCTGTAAACTTCCTCCCTCTTGCTTTTTTGTGTTAACAAGTTCTGTAGTGATTAAAATAACTGAGGAAAAGGGCAGCCAGAGTCGTATCTGTGTGGTTGGATATATAACAAAGACTATGGAAGATGTAAGGGATTCATTCATTCATTCATTTGCTCACTCGTCAAACACTAAATAACTACTCTGTTCCAGGCACTGTCCTAGACTTGCAGGCCACTGAGATGCCTAGGGCAGCATCCCTCAAAAGATTCTAGTCAAGCAGATGAGACAGATGTAGAATCCAATAAATTACAATATAGAACTGAACTGCAATGCCAATGTTTTCCTAAATTATATATGGAACACAATGATAGCACTGAGAAAAGGGAGAGAAAGAAAATGTGTGGTGGGGGACTGTCAGGAAAGACTTTCTGGAGAAGGTGAAATGTGTACTTAGAAGGATTAAAAACAGTTTCTCTAAGAGCAAGAAGTGGAAGAGTTTCTAGGCAGAGGTAATGGTATATACATAGGCAAGGATGAACAAAATGAATATTTAATTGAACACCTACTATGCACCAGCATTGTTCCAGACCATGGGGAATTACTGATGACAAGACTCCTATTTTCAAATAATTGTGCACCAATGATCATTGAATGGATAAACAAAATGTAGCATATACATGCTATAAAATATTACTTAATATAAAAAAGAATAAAATTTTGATACCCGCTACAACGTGGATGAACCTTGAAAACATTATGCTAAATGAAATAAGCCAGTCACAAAAGAACAATATTGTAAGATTTTATTTGTATGAATTACTGAGAATAGGCAAATTCATAAAGACAGAAAGTAAAAGAAGGGTTACCAGGGGCTGAGGGGAGAAGGGACTGGGGAGTTATTATTTAATGGGTACACAGTTTCTGTTGGGATGATGAAAACATGCTAGAAATGGATAGTGGTGATGATTGCACAACAATGTGAATGCACTTAATGCCACTGAATTGCACATTTAAAAATGGTTAAAATGGTCAATTTCATGTCGTGTATATTTTACCACAGTTTTAAAAAATTCCTATTTTCATAGAGCCTACATTTTGGAAGAGGAGACAGACAATAAATAAATGAACAGATAATAGACCAAGATAATTCTAGATTATGATAAGTAAAATGAAGGAAAAAGAGGGATAAGATGGAGGGACTAGGGGAGTTTATTTTGGGGTCCTCAACATGTGTTTACCAACAGCAGCTTGGTACCCCTAGAGAATTAAGACTAAGAGAAGAATCTTGGGAGACAGGGCTAGAAAAGTAGTTGGAGGCCAGGATCCACATTATGGAGAATCTTGTATATTAAGATGCTTTGGCTTTATCCTGAGAATCAACGAAGAAAGGCAGTCATGTGGTTAGCTTTGGCCACAGTGCACAGGAAGCATTGGTGGGTGAAGCCAGATGCAGAAACACATGTGTAGGAGGCTGTTTCTGCTATTCTGCTCTGTGGAGGGAGGCCTCAACTTGGATGGTGACAGAGGACAAGAGAGGTGGAGAAGTATTCCATGTGTAGAATCAACAAGGCCTGGGAACTGGTCAAATGTGGAAGTCGAGGGGCAGGAAGGAATCCAGGTTTCTGGCTTGGGAGACTGGGTGGGTAGTGATACATCAGCTAAGCTAAGGATCAGAGCTGAAGGAAAAGATGGCGAGTTTAAGATTTAACATGTTGAGTTTGAAGGGTTTGGGGAAGCTGTTGATAGAGGGCTCTGGAATGTAGGAATGGCCAGCATCAGGAATATAGATTGTAAAGCCAGTGCAGTGGCTCACGCCTGCAATCCCAGTATTTTGGGAAGCCAAGGTAGGAGGATTGCTTGAGCTCAGGAGTTTAAGACCAGCCTGGGCAACATAGGAAGCCCCTATATCTACCAAAAAAAAAAAAAACATTAGCCAAGCATGGTGGTGTGCACCTGCAGTCCCAGCTACTTGGGAGGTTGAGGCAGGAGGATCACTTGAGCCTGGAAGACAGAGGTTGCAATGAGCCAAGATTGTACCACTGCACTCCAGCCTGGGCGACAGAGCGAGACCCTGCTTCTTTCTTTATATATAATGGAATCACATACACTGAAGAAGGGTCAAAAACTACAAGAATAGCTGACAATTTCTCAGATGTGAGTACAGAGTGAGAAGAGGCCAGAATCAGGACCCTGGGATACACCTAGTAGAAAACAATGGAGACGCAGGGGAAAAGAGAAAAATGATCAGCAAGGCAGGTCATCAGGAGGCAGAAGTAGTCAACAGGCAATCCCCATCCTATTGAGCAGTCAGGAGGTCCAGAAATTCTTTCCTGGCCCATAAAAGGATAGGCCGAGCCTACTAAGTGCTTCCATGTTGCCAGAACTCCTGGTCCTGGCAATGATCAATCTCCATTGTAATAATTGCCAGGCTAGGACTGTCTTCCCCACTAGGCTGGAGGCTCTGTGAGGACATCCCAGGCTAGTTGCTCTCACCATTGCTTCCCTGGTGCTCCACACAGTACCTGACATGCCATAGAGGCTCAGTGCTCTGGTAGATGAGTGCATACGTGAAGGAATGATTTAGTTAATTATTTTGGGGTGTGTTGGGGTGTGTGTGTGTGGTGTGTGTGGTGTGTATGTAAGGAGGATTTAGGGTATGAGTTACTGGAATTCGCACGGACAGGTAGCAGAGCTCTGTCAGCTGACAGTTCCCCTTGTCCCAGCTTTAACTTTTCTCCCTAGCTTGGGAAATGGCAAAGCTAGCAATACGTCTGTCCCTGTGCTGCTCCGAAGATACTGCGCGTCAACCTGTGGTGTCCCTTGTGGCAGCACGGGCAGTTTCATGCAGGACATGAAGGGGGCCGTTAGCCTGTTCTTTTTCCTGGCCCCACAGAAGTTTTGGACAGGCTGCCAGGGGCTGAGCCCGTGCAGCCCCAGTGCTGAGACAGAGAGAGGCTGTGACAGGAGGTTTTGGGGTGAGCTCACGCTGCCAAACCTGGAGTGGGGCCTCCAGCTCCCCTCTAGCACTATTTGTGTCTTCCTGCCTCCTCCCAAACCACTCATCCCAGCTGGGTCATAAAGAAGAGAACAATATAGCCACATATTTATAGTCTCTGTGAATCATTGGTGACTAATTTTTCCCATTTTGTCACCCCAAATAGTTTTCTCTTTAGGCTTCCAGTGAAGGCACAACACCAACCAATCATTTCCATGAAAATGTACATTTTTATTTAAAAAAATTCCTCTCTTAACACAAAACAGAATGTTCACAAATGCAAACATTTAACTGAACAATGACCAGCTTTCTTTCTTTAAAAGTGACATTTTTATCGGCACCCAGCTCAGGAGTGGCAGAGAACTTTCTCCACTGAATCTCTGGACTAGGAGGACATTCCAAGGCTCTGTGGTCTATCTTCTTCCACCCAGGGAAGATTTAAAAATGAAAAACAAAATTAAAAAATTAAAAAATTAAAAAATTTTAAAAAGGCCGTGTGCAGTAGCTCACACCTATAATCCTAGCGCTTTGGGAGGCCAAGGTGGGCGGATCACCTGAGGTCAGGAGTTCAAGACCAACCTGGCCAATATGGTGAAACCCTGTCTCTACTAAAAATACAAAAATTAGCCAGGCTTGCTGGTGGGTGCCTGTAATCCCAGCTACTTGGAAGGCTGAGGCAAGAGAATCGCTTAAACCCGGGAGGCGGAGGCTGCAGTGAGCCGAGATCGCGCCACTGCACTCCAGCCTGGGCGACAGAGCGAGACTCTATCTAAAAAAAAAAAAAAAAAAAAAATTCCCAGGGTGAAAAGTATCACTGCTATTTTCCTATTTTCCACTGTGTTTGTTGGCTGGATCTCCTTAGCAAAGAAATGGTCTTTCAGCATTTTGGTTACATATCATTATGTTCCATTTAGTAAACTCAGCTTACAAAAAGGAGGCTAGGGCAGCCAGTTTCCAATGCCCCAGTGCCTGTGACATGTTCTCATTTAATACTAATTGCTCCCTGTAAAATTTGGCCTCTTGAATTTTGTTTTTCCATGATCAGCATTCTTTATGTCTCCAACCAAAAGGCTCCATCACTCATGCATAACTCAGATAATTTATTGCATTGCATCTGAGGAATTTCTTTCTATGGCATGTTTCTAGAAAACTCATTCAACTCCCAAATAAAACAATGGAAGGATGGATGGGATGGGGTCAGGAGAAGGATCTGGAGAGATGTGGGGTAAAAGGAGAAAATATCTAAGGATGGTGTTTAATCAGAAAACAAGATTTTCAGTTAGCATTTCTAAATTGCTGAGAAGCTGGGTATGGTGGCTCACACCTGTAATCCCAGCACTTTGGGAGGCCAAGTCAGGCAGATCACGAGGTCAAGAGATTGAGACCATCCTGGCCAACATGGTGAAACCCTGTCTCTACTAAAAATACAAAAATTAGCTGGGCATGGTGGCGGGTGCCTGTAACCCCAGCTACAGCTGAGGCAGAAGAATCGCTTGATCCCAGGAGGTGGAGGTTGCACTGAGCTGAGATCTTACCACTCCACTCCAGTCTGGGGGACAGAGTGAGACTCCATCTCAAAAAAAAAACAGAAAAAATTGCTAAGAAATGAATTGACAAAGCTGTTTAGTACAGAAGAGAGTGTTCAGCTTAGAGATGGCCCATGTGTGTGTAAGGAGGTGACAGAAAGTGTGTTGAGAAGGTGCAGCCAGCTAAGTGGTGGGCACAGGCAGGGGGAAGTGGGAGAGAGAGTGGCTGGAAGGAAGGAGAGTCAGGAGGCCATTGGGCATCTGAAGAGCAGACAGGATGTGTTCTGGGAAGCCCTGGTTTCCCCCGACGTGGCTGTGGCCCAACCAAGCTCAAGCCTCACATCCTACACCTTTCCCCGAATTACTCCAGCTAGGACTGGCTGCCTCTCTCAACTCCCATTGCGTGAATGTGTTTGTGCAATAATTTAAGCTGGCAACCCACAGCCATTTGAGGCATGCAACGTCGTTTTGCCCTTGAGAGCTCAAACCTGCTACTTTGGGTTTGATTCAGTTTCTTGTTCCCAGAAGCAAATGACTTTTTGCCTCTGGATCTCCACCCAAAGCATGTTTGGACCATGGACCCAGGCAGGCTTCGAGGAGCCAGATTTTCCTGCCTGCCAGTTGAGGTTTGCCCGTGCTGATTTTACACATTCCTATTAGTTTTTAATGAACATTTTGTTTTAGCTATAAAATAGCAACTGCAGAGCCATAAACTTACAGATCACGTGGTTGGAAGTGCATGCTTTAATTTTCAAAGTATCTCTACGTAGAACCAGGTTCCTAAACCTTTATTAACTCCTATCTTTGGTCAACTACTACACAAGAATTAATTGAGTGCTTACTTTATGCAAAGCCCCAAGCTAGATACTGTATTAGTCTGTTTTCGCACTGCTGATAAAGACATACCCAAAACTGGGTAATTTATAAAGAAAAAGAGGTTTAATGGACTCACAGTTTCACGTGGCTGGGGAAGCCTCACAATCACAGCGGAAGGCAAAAGGCACATCTTCCATGGTGGCAGGGAAGAGAGAATGAGTACCAAATGAAAGGGGTTTCCCCTTATAAAACCATCAGATCTCATGAGACTTGTTCACTATCAGGGAACAATATGCAGAAAACCACCCCCATGAGTCAACGATCTCCCACCAGGTCCCTCCCACAACATGTGGGAATTATGGAAGCTATAATTCCAGATGAGATTTAGGTGGGGACACAGGAAAACCATATCAGATGCTATAGAAGGCATGAAAAAAATCCAACCCTCCTCTGAGGATTCGAGACAGGAAAGGATTGAAGAAGTGAGTACCAACCAGTTGACTACATCAAACCAAATGTACTCTCCCACCTATTGCTGGTACTCTATTGCCTCCCCAGCCTCATTTTTTTTCACCCTGTTGCCCTCTGTGCTCCAACTATCAGAAACTGAGAAGTTTCTAAAGAAAGTTGGGATGGGCCATGAAGAATAAGACCTTCAAGTCCAGGTGAAGGATTTGTGCTTTGTACTTACTATAGAGCCTTTGGATTATTTGATTTTGTGAGGTTTGTTTTTTTTTTTTTTTTGGACACTAGCAATTCCATATTATTGTCAAAGGCATTTCAGAACCTAGGACTAGCTCTGACCCTTGACTAGCACTTTCCAGAGTCTTTGATATTGGAAGTGTTAACAGATGTGTGATTTTTTTTTTTTTTTCCCAGTCAGGCAAAAAAAGGGTAGTAGTCTCAAAGGAACCACATAACAAAGATACCAAATACTTGACTTTTGAGGCCCAAGGCCTCAATCCAGGTGTGAGACAGGAGTGATGGGTACCTAGTAGGTACTGTGCTCACTACCTGGGTGACAGATCATTTGTACCCCTAACCTCAGCATCATACAATAAACCCATGTAACAAACCTACACATGGAGCCTGAATCTAAAATAAAAATTGAATTTTTTTGTTTGTTTGTTTGTTTTGTTTGTTTGTTTGTTTGTTTGAGACGGAGTTTCGCTCTTGTTGCCCGGGCTGCAGTACAATGGAGCGATCTTGGCTCACTGCAACCTCCGCCTCCCGGGTTCAAGCGATTCTCCTGCCTCAGCCTCCCAAGTAGCTGGGATTACAGGCATGCGCCGCCATGCCTGGCTAATTTTGTATTTTTTTTTAAGTAGAGATGGGGTTTTACCATGTTGTCAGGCTGGTCTCGAACTCCTGAACTCAGGTGATCCACCCACCTCGGCCTCCCAAAGTGCTGGGATTACAGGTGTGAGCCACCGTGCCTGGCCGAAAGTTGAAATTATTTTGAAAATATATGATATGTAAAATCTTTATTTAATAGTTCTCCCTGTCCCCTGCCCCACCCCAGACCAATACCCTCTAAGCTGGAGAGGAGCAAGACAGTTTAGGGAGCTAGATGCATCTTGGGAGGCCTGAGACCTGTTTCCTTTTGGGTCCTGGCGTGGAGGAGATGACAGGACACTCCTACAAGGACGGGGTTCAGGGAGGTGAGGACCATGTGTCACTTCCCTGGGAAAGCCTCGAGTGGTGCTGAGCCTCAGAGGGTCCTCTGGCACCATGGTGTGGAAGCTGCAGAGCAGAAGTAGAATGTGGCATGTCTAGGCAGAGAACCCCTGACCGCCACCCTACCCCTACCCCTCCTTCTCACCCCAAACATCCAGGTTTACATGGCTCTTCCAGGGGGTGGAAGTGAGCACAGAGAGTAACCTCCAGGAAGCTGCCAGCCTGCAAAGGGGCTTTCAGCAGGAATGGGGGCATGGAGCAGAGAGGATGCTGCCACAGGGAGCATCTGCCAGGATTGAACAAGGGCAGCCCCTGTAATGGCTTGGAAAAGGGACGTGTTTAAGGACCAGACAGAAACATGCTACATCTCAAAAAAAAGAACTCGGGGCAGATTGAGCAGAGACATAGCCTCCCTTTTCCATGGATGCTCCAGATCCCGCCCTTGGCATCAACTCTGGGGAGTGAGTAAGAATGAAAATCTTAAATTTAATAGAATTGAATACTAAAATGATTGAGAAAATGACTTAAGGGACTGTTTTACTTGGAAGTAACTATACTAGTTTTTCTGCATCAGCCAAAATAAGAGCTTGAAATGAAAAATAAGACCAATTACAGAAAAATAAAGAAAATGACCTTGTACCTAGAGGAGCCTTCTGACTAGGGAAATCAAACCTTGCATTGATCAGGGGTTCAGGGGTTCACTACCTACACATGCCACACTCCATTTCTGCTGCCACACCGTGGTGGCCAAGAGGACCCTCTTCCAGCCTGTACCCCATCCCATCCACTGAAACATGCTAAACTGTGCTCCTATTTACAGAACTATGAGCCTTGTAAGAAAGCCAGGAACTGGCCAGGTGCAGTGGCTCATGCCTGTAGTCTCAGAACTTTGGGAGGCCAAAGTAGGTGGATCACGAGGTCAGGAGTTCGAGACCAGCCTGGGTAACATGGTGAAACCCTGTCTCTACTAAAAATACAAAAATTAGCAGGGCGTGGTGGCATGCGCCTGTAATCCCAGCTACTCGAGAGGCTGAGACAAGAGAATTGCTTGAACCCTGGAGGTGGAGGTTGCAGTGAGCCGAGATCGCGCCACTGCACTCCAGTCTGGGCGACAGAGCAAGACTCCGTCTCGGATTAAAAAAAAAAATAAAAAAGAAAGCCAGGAATTTGTAGCCTAAAAATAATAAAGCTAAAAGGGACTTTAATGATTGTTTGATCCAACCTCTTCATTTTAACAATGAAGAAACCAGGGCCTGAGAAGGAACATGACTTGCTCAGGGTCCCAACACAATTGAGTGATGGAGCTGAGAGAATCTGGTTCCTCAGGTGTTCTCACCACAACTCTTTTCCCATACCAGCTCCGGTCCCTCTTGGTCCCCTAAGTGCACAAATCTCTCCATGGACCAAGGACTTGGTCTTGCCCCATAGCCACCAATCATTGACAGCCCTCTCTGAGCTCAGGCACAAGCCCAGGCCTCCAGCAGGAGGGCAGCTGTCCAGTCTCCTGGGCTGGACCTGTGATCCAGAGCAGATGGCGCCAAGGACAGGGAGCAGAGGAGCGAGGGACATGACTGGGGAGCTGCCTAGCATGTAGACTTATGGGTGACCCTCCTACAGCATGACCTCTTGGCCCCAGAACAAAGCACTTCTCCAACACGCTATGGATCATGGCTTGTGGGGGACGACATGACACATGCCAAAGATTCTTTCCAAGCCACAATTGCTTTGGAGCCATGGCAGAAAGTCTCTGTCTGCTGGGGCCTGAGAGCTCCCCGCAGGCCGTGCTGAAAGGAAGGAAAGTCTCAGACCTCACTGAGTTGGGACCACCGGCTGCCAGGAGACCACCCCAAACATCAGAACTCAAGGGAACAAGAAGTCAAGCCTCCCTGCCCTAAAGGCCAACACCAAATTAATGAGCAACTTTACAAAGCAGGCAAGCACCAGCGTTGAGTTTACTCTGTCAGCCCTGCGCCAAGAGTTTTGCTCACTGTTCTCGTTTAATCCTCACAATCTAGTAGGTAAGTATTATTATCTTTTTAAAAAGAGATGATACAAATAAAGTTCAGAAGGTTAAGTGACTTGCTAGGGCTACACAGTCTTTAAGGAGAAGACCTAGGATTAGAACCCAAGTGTGTCTCACTCACTGGACACCGTGGCCTTTCGAGAGGGCTTCTTGTGTGTCTTCAGCTGCAGAGTAGCCCTTGGTCATGCTTCAGAGCTTCCGTGAGTCTTTCTCCCAGGAATATCTCTCTTAGTCCTTCCCACCAGAATCTGGGGTGCAGAGAGGGAATAGAAACAGCCCCGCCCATTCCTTTGCAGGTTAGGGATTGAGAGCCAGGACACCTGGGCACTTGCCTTCCCCTCTGCTGACCACATCTCTGAGCAGCCACTTCTTTCTCAAGAAGGCTGTTTTCTGGACAGTAATTGGAACTGGTTCTGAGGATCTCCCACATTCCTTCAGGGCTGTTTTAAGTTATAAGCACAACAGCCCTATATTAGGAACGACACTCACTGAAGGCTGATGTATGAGCAGAGCTTAAAGCAACAAATAAAACCTACAATGGGCCAGGTTCAGTGACTCATGCCTGTAATCTCAGCACTTTGGAAGGCTGAGGCAGGAGGATCGCTTGAGCCCAGGAGGTGGAGGCTGCAGTGAGCCGTGATTGTGCCACTGAAGCCTAGGTGACAGAGGGACACCCTACCTCAAAACAACAACAACAGCAACAAAATCTACAGTAAAGTTAAACCCACATAGGGTTCAATGACAAGCACAATCATGGAGCTATATAGAAATTAGACCTAAACGATGAATACTCCCTGAACGTGAGTGAGTATACCATTACTTTTGCGTAACTTAGCCAAAATGTCAGTTTCTCTATTCTCATTTGGTGGATTCCTTAGCTACAATCTGTCATCAGGGCTAAAAGTTTTCTTGGGTCACTATAAACAGTTTTATCCTCACTCTACTCCCCAACCCATATACCCACATGCACACTGATTCCCACACATATTAAAGATGGAGGTTTGCACTTCTGCTTGCAGCAGGGACCCTACCAACCCCTACTGTGGTCCAGGCACAAGGGTCCTGGTGTTTTCTCATATGTTTGTTGATGGTTCTAGTTTCTTCTGCACCTACTTACTCTCGTCACACTCTCTCTCTGTCTCTCTCTCACACACACACGCACACATGCACATATGCACACTAGCCCAAGCATGCCTTCTTACATGAGCAGAATCCTTGAGACACCCTCTACTTCCCACTCAAGATTCGTGTGCTGGGTGGGCCCCAGGTGCAGGAACTGGGACCCTGAGGCTGTAGAGGGCCTGTTCCCAGGGTCTTCCTCCATGCCCCCTTTGGGACCTCAGCTATGTCTCCTCCTGCTCCTGGCAGGGTTAAGTTGTCCGCCAGTGACGAAGTGGGGCTCAGAGGCCACCAGCCCTTGCTCAGCACTGGCGGCCTGACTCAGAGCAGTGTGTGGTCCCTGCTACATCCTGTTGTGAAGGATGCTGTTCCCTGTTTCAGAGGATCCTGCTCTAATCCCCCGGCAGGCTAAGGAAGTCAGTAAAGGGAAACAGCCGTGGGGTTTATAGAAAAGCCGGCCCTGGCCTCATTCCTGTGTGACGGCTTTCCTGGGCCTCTGTCAGCCCTAAGGAGCTGCGTGTGCTGTTGAGGAGCCATTCTGGTCAATACCAGAGATCAAAGGAAAGGTAATTTCAGCAGCACTAAAAATAGGCCCTGCGGTTATTTCAGAGCTGTTTTGCTAGCAGTGCAGGAGCAAATCTTGGATTTTGCTCAGACTTCCTGTCCATCCCACGGCCTCTTCCTCTGCTATGCTTACTCCTCAGTCTAGTGGTGTTCAGAGGTTTTTGACTATGTATGGCCCATGGTCATTTTCTGTTCCTACTTTGTCCACACATAGAAGCACACACACTGAGAAGTGCCATCAACCATGACTGGCTAGAACGATGTGCAATGCACTCTCTTTTCTATTCTATTTCTTTCTTTTTTTTTTTTTTTGTAAACTCCTTGTTATGATCCACTAAGTGAATTCAATGACCCACTGCTGAGTAGCACCCACAGTTTGAAAAAACATTAATCAATTTTTTCTTCCTTTTTTCTTTTCTTTGATGCCATCACTGCTCAGTTATGTGGCTTTGAGGCTTTATAGAGACTTTGTGTTTTTCATCCAAAGAAAGAGGGTTGGTCAATAGTCTCTGTGTTAGGCTGTTTTCATATTGTTATAAAAGAATACCTGAGACTGGGTTATTTATAAAGAAAAGAGGTTTAATCGGTTCATGGTTCTGCAAGCTTTATAGGAAGCATGGTGCTGGCATCGGCTTGGCTTCCAGAAGCTTACAATCATGGTGGCAGGCAAAGGGGGAGTCGGCACATCACATGGCCAGAGCAAGAGCAAGAGCAAGAGAGAGAGAGGGAGGCACTATACACTTTTAAACAGCCCCATCTCTGGAGAACTCATTCTGGTGCGAGGACAGCAGCAAGGGGATGGTGCTAAACCGTTCATGAAAAACCCCGCCCCATGATCCAACCACCTTCCACCAGGCCCCACCTCCGATACTGGGGATCACAATTCACCATGAAATTTGGGCAGGGACGCACGTACAAGCTAGATCAATCTCTTTGACTCTCAGAAGTTGTGTGGTTCTGTCTCCTTCCTTTAAAAAGAATCACCTGTGGCATTTTCCAGGCTAGCCCAATCTGGGATTGAGAACAAAGGGGAGATTGTTGTCTTCCCTCTACTGGTCTGTCTTTAACATTGTGGTAGAAAGATGAGCTTTAGAGGTGGACATATAAAACCCCAGCTCCCCACAGATTAGGGAGTTCCTTAACTTCTCAGTGCCTCGGTTTCCTTATCTGTACAGAGGATGATGCTATCTCATAGGGCTGCTGTGGGGGTTAAATACGACAAAGGCAGTGAAACCCTAACCACAATGTTTGGCATGCAGCAAGCGCTTAAATTATAGTGGCTGTTGCTGTTGCTGTAATTATTTAAATGAAAAGAAAAGTCATTCAAAGATTTGTCCAGTTTGAAAAGTCCTTGGTGGTCAAAATACCTGCCTAGTTGCCAACTCTTTCCTTCTTTTACCTCTTCAAAAAGCCATCTTTGCCAAGTGCGACAACCTCCAGTGCCAGAGAAAGGCCAGGTAGGATCCCCTGGGCCAGCCGTCTCCACCTGGCTAGCCTGTTCCAGTGGGAATTAGCTAAACCTCTTTGGAACTCACTGGTATTTTCCACCTGTACAACCTCTGGAGGCAGTGAACAGCGCTCACTATAGAGCAGTATGTAGCTTCTCCAACAGGATACCTCTTCCTGCACCGTTTCATTCTCTCATCTTGGCTGCCAAGTCAGGAAAAATTTACCATTCCAGCTTTTCCTTCTCCTCTCTTCCTCTCCCCTGCCCTCTCCTCCCCTCTTCTCTTCCCCCTACTACTACTCTCCTCTCCTCCCGCTTCCCTCCCTTTCCTGCCCCTCCCCTCTTTTCCCCTCCTCTTTCCTCCCCATTTCCTCGCCGCTCCTCTCTTCCCACTTCTTCTCCTCTTCTCCTCTCCCATTCATTTGGGGAGGATGTCCCCTTCCCTCTCAGACTTGCTAAACTTCTTTGTGGAGAAACTTTATCAACAGCACCTCCTTTGTTTGGAGTGTTAGTTTTTGCAGAGAATTTCTGCTTTGGTTTTCCTTGGTTCCCACGGGGACCCTGTGGTTTGGTAGGGTAGGTAGGATGCTAATTTTACAGATGAGAAAAATGACTTGCTAGGGGTCACTCAGCTATTAGACGTCATAGGCTCGGGGCTTCTCCTGCTGGAGTCGATGAGTTTCCCTGCACACCTGATCTTAGCTCACTGCAACCTCCGCCTCCTGGGTTCAAGCGATTCTCCTGCCTCAGCCTCCCGAGTAGCTGGGACTACAGGCATGTGCCACCATGCCTGGCTAATTTTTTTTTTTTTTTTTTGTATTTTTAGTAAAGATGACATTTCACCATGTTGGCCAGGCTGGTCTTGAAGTCCTGACCTGGAGTGACCCACCCGCCTTGACCTCCCAAAGTGCTGGGATTACAGGTGTGAGCCACTGCACCCACCCTACACCTGTTTATTTAATAAAGTCTTGAGGACAGCCCTTGACCTGAGAAAGGGCTTGTGGCAGCAATTAGACAAGGAACCAGGTAGCTGGGAGAGGGGACAATTGCAGATGATCAAACTTCACTCACAGGTGTAAATTATTTTTGTGGGCTATTACCAAAAATTACGTACAATAAGCATAGAAAAATTGTGACTCATTCTGATCTTCATTATAATTTCTAACCATTGCATTTGTTCATTTACTTATTTTTGTCTTTTTTCCTTACTAAAATATATGCTCCATCTGGGCAAGGGCTATGTTCGCTTTAGTCATCATTGTGTCCCCAACACCTAGCACAGTGTCTGTCACCATAAATATTTGCTGATTGAAAAAAATACTTGTTGGTTACATGACTCAATGTAACCTGTGGAGAGACTGGGCTGGTGACCTCTATCTCTATTTATGTGGCTTACTTAATGTATATGTTCTTTGACCTGGATGATATGGATGCCATGTCTTATGCACACAAAGTGAATGGGAAAAGTGAAGTAATTATATGGGTAGTTCGAGCAGGATGGACCGCCCACTCCAACCTCAATTATCTTATTTTAGGTGGAAGTAGTTTAAAACCTGAAGAACAGGAATAATTACCTACTTTCTCCATTGTGCTTTATTCTTGCAGTCCTAGCTGCAGAAGGATGTGGAAATCCTACCCTATTAAGAAAGCGAGACCTACAGCAGACACACAGCAGCCAGGCACGCGCTGTACCTGTAAACACACACACACACGTGCACACATGCAAATATACATACGCAAGAGTGTGAAGGGGAACAGGAGTTTAAGAGAGTGACAGAAAGCGACATTGAGGAGGCTCATTTTCCATGAGGAGGAACCGTCCATGCCTGGCTTTCTGTAGCACCCAATTTCTTTTCCCTAAGTGTGCATTGCCGGAGCCAGGGAAATTGCTCCTTGACCTTGGCAAACCTGATTCAGCTCTGAGCTGGAGCGTCATGGGCAGAAATGACTGGGCTGGCAGACATAGTTCTAAAGAAGGTACATTCTTCAAATCTGGATTTAAAAAAAGAACAGAAAAAATTGCAGCCTAAGCCAAGAACTTTGGCTTTGTCATGTCAATAGTATTTAAAGATGTCATTTGGCCGAGCTGTGAGCTCTGCAAACGAAAAAAACTTAGCCCTCTCTTCTCTCCCTTCTCTCCTCTCCCTCTTAGCTTCAGCTCTATCCCTGGCTCTCCACTGAAGCTTCACTCTTGCACAGAGCCTAAAGGCACCTTGTCTTGGGAAAATCACGTGTACATTTGATACCAACTTAGTCCACAGTCTGTTTTTCTTTCTGCTGTTTGTATCTGAGGAATTTGGAATGTCTCAGCCATCCACTGGTCTCCAGAGCAAAATGGCATTGGGGTGGGGGCAGAGTAGCTTCCTGTCATTTCAAGGAAGAGGAAATGGAGGCCCAAAGAAGGAAGGAAGGAAGAGAAGGAGACACCCAGTACTTCCCGAGTGTCTCCCACGTGCTAAGCAACCACTAGCTAGTTGCTTATGTGATGATATATTTGCGGTTCAGACAGCCCTGTGAGATGGGTACAACTGGTAGAAATATTTTCACTTTACAGATAAGAAAATTGAAGTAGAGAGGGGTTAAGTGATTTACTTAAGGCCACATGTTTAGTAAGTGGCCAGATCTTTTGGATTCCAAAGCTCATGTCCCTTCAACCGTGTAAAGGGAAGTGTTTTGTTCCGAGTTGGTGAGTCACTTGAGGTACATAGCGACCTGTCTTCCGCCTTCATTTGTTCTTGCTTCTGAGCTTTTGCTGACAATGTTCCCTCAGTCTTCTGTCAACATTCTAACCAGCTCTCAGGCCTGGTTCATCTCTTCCTCCTTTGTGAAGCTTTCCTCGAATCCCCAGGCCAGAATCAGTCGCTTCCCTCTGTGTCCTCGCGGCGCGTCTGTTGGTTAACACCTGCACGTTTGTCAGGAGCTGACCTGTGGTATGGTGGCTAGGGGGTGTGGGTGACACTTACCAATGTGGGGTCATTTGGTTCAGCCTGCCACCAGCTTGAGAAGGCACAGAGTGGAGATGAGGCACCGGGGCACAGGGTAAAGGAGAATCTTCTTTACTCCGCTGCTTGCCAGGACATGCCAAACCCAGAGGCTTCAAACCCTTGCCTTCCCCTGGATTTGGCTAACCTGAATCCCGCCCACATTACACTGAGATTCCAGGAGAAGGCTTCCTTTATCCTGTTGGGAAGTCAGTGGCGCAGGAAGCATTGGGGGTGGGGGGCGTGGAGCAGGAAATAAGCTTTGAGCTCCCCCAAAGCAGCGTGTAGGTCTGTATCAGAAGTGGTTGTGGGGTGAATGAATAAATAACTCAATGATTCAGTGTTGCTACTCTCAGGAAGCCACCATGCTTGGTCCTGGGTTGAGAGAGCCATAGGGAGAAGACCCTGTAAATGTTACTCCCTGACTCCCCCTGGTTTCAGCCCAGGCATCACTGTGTGACTCAGGCACTGGCAGGTCTTCCAGGACCTTCCTGGGCTGAGTTCAGCTTTTTATTCACTCTGGGCTATATCTGGGGGTACAGTGAAGCTAAGGCCCTTGTACCCCTGCCTCCTGGCTTGCCCTAGGATGATTCCATATCCTCCTCTTTTTTGTTGCATTCTCCCTGGCGCAATTCTCTAACTTGCTACTAGGATAACATAGAGAGACCAGACAAGCAAGTAGACCTGGGTCTTAGTCCTTCTCTCAACCTGGGTGAGGCCTAACAGCCACAGCAAAGATGTGCCTAAGCTTGGAACCCGTGGCTATCCTCAACTATCAGCTAGTCTAATTTGAACCCAGGTAACAAAATGTGAGTGTATGTGACTGTGCATATGTGTGAGTGTATGCCTGTGTGCATCTACATGGGTGATTTCTCAGGCTTGGGGTATCTAGAGACACCTGGTTGTACTTGGACAGACTTGAAGTGCCCTTCATTTTATACATAGGGAAACAGTTTATTTCAGTTCATAGAAGTTGACGTCTCCACCTGATACATGGGACATCAAAAATATATGTGCGGCAAACCCCATGGTTGCCGAGGAAGGGGGAGAGTCCCTGCTCATCTGCTCTCCTCCCCTCCACCCATGAGCCCCTCTTCCACCATCCTGTGTTCTAGGCCCCTTCCTCTCCTCGTAGCCTTTATAAGGAACAAACAAACAAAAAAACTCCAGATGGGCTGGGCGCGGTGGCTCATGCCTGTAATCGCAGCACTTTGGGAGGCTGAGGAGGGTGGATCAGCTGAGGTCAGGAGCTCGAGGCCATCCTGGCCAACATGGCGAAACCCTGTCTCTAATAAAAATAGAAAAATTAGCCAGACATGGTGGCGGGCACCTGTAATCCCAGCTACTCAGGAGGCTGAGGCAGGAGAATCACTTGAACCCGGGAAGTGCAGGTTGCAGTGAGCTGAAATTGCACCACTGCACTCCAGCCTGGGGGACAGAGCGAGACTCTGTCTCAAACAACAACAACAACAACAACAAACCCAGATTCTATCATTGAGGATGCAAAGATGCTTTCATTATCTGGAGTCCCCATCTGTCCTTTCCTCCCCTGGCCAGCTCACGGCCCCGCCTTTCCCCACAGGCCCATGCCTTACTGAACAACTCTGTGCACTTTGTATTTTTCCCCATAAAGCCTTGCAACAACCTTGTGAGGAGGGTATTATTACCCCCGCTTTACAGGTGAGAAGACTGCGGCTCAGAGAAGCTGAATGACTTGTCCACAGCTCTCAGCTGGCCCATAGCAGGAATGGGGTTGGACCTCAGCCTTCCTGCCTCCAAGCGCGTGCTCTGAACTGGCAGGCTGGAGGCTGTTCTGGGGAGGACGCACTGTGTCCCATGACTCTCCAGTCTCCTTGGAGCTGCCGAGCTTCCTGGCAGGAAGCCCATGGCTGCTTCTCTCCCTCTGCCCCCTGTCCACACTCCAGAAGCACTCAGCTTGAGCTGATAACCACGGCAGGCGCTTGTGAGAGGGCTCTGACACCACAGGAGCCCTCTGAGGGGCCAGCCTATGGAGGGGGGAGGGGTGCAGAATCCAGAGCCCCCATCCTCCTGCACCACGGGCACCAGCTTCCATACAAGTGGCCCTGGAGTCCTGACTCCCAGCTGTCAGCACCAGCAATCCTTCTCAGGAGCTAAGCCTTGGCACTTCCCAGGTCTGTAAGAGGCCAGATTTCTCTTCCAGAGAAACTTCATCTGTGTCTGAGCCCAGGATCTTGTTGCCTGGCCAGTGTCTTCATAGCTCAGATTCCTGTAACTATGAAGGGGTTGGTCCTTCCAGCTGCGTTCCATGAGAGAGGTGATGCCTTTTCCATTACATACCAGGCCCTTGAGTCCTTTTGGCCATTAAAGGACTGGAAGAAGTCCAAAAACTTCAGGTAGTCTCTGAACCAACCCAGGTACTTCAGGTGTCTCCTGAAATGAAGCAGCTTTCCATCCCAGGCAAAGGTCTGGGTGGGGTCAAAACCTGGGGACAAGGGTCTGGAGCTGGATGGAAAGAAAATAAGGGAATGTCAACAGCAAATGTAGCAGGACCTGGGGAACTGCCCCCAAAGAATCCAGGGGTGTGTGCAACCTACACATATAGGGAGTAACATTTTAAGCAGAGTTACTCTCTAAATTCAGCAAACAAGGAAAGATCACGTATGATCAGACTCACCCTTGACTCTTCCTTCAGAAGGTACCATGTTGAAGACTCTGACAAATTGGTGTTTCCATCAGCTTGGGAACGGATGCTGTGATTTTGGGTGCACATGCAATGGAGTGATTGTCTTACATTTAGGGACCATGTTGTGTGGAAGTGTGTATCACTAAGCACTAGACTCATATTCACACATATGGGTGCCAGGGCTGACTCAGGCAGATGGCTGGCTTCTGGCTCGTGGGGCATATGTTCACTAAACAGAACAGCAGGCTCAGTGGCTCGAATGACTGCACCTAAGCTGTGATCTGTGATCACGTGATATGACTCCACCGTGTTGACGCTCAGCATCTCCATGCCTATGTGCGTCAGGCTGGGCAAAGTAGCGGTGTTGGGACAAACAATATAAAAGAGCTGAGAGGCTGCCTCATGGACTTGTACCTGTGCACATAGGCCACCTTTGGTTTATTTTCAGAAAGTTTCTCTTTTTGAAGTGTTCCTTGTTACTGTCTCCACGACATCACATATGAGGCGGCCAGGGTTGTGACCACTTTCTGGTACAAAACAATGAGGTTTCTCTAGCACAATCATGTTTTAGAGCCTCCACCCTCTCCTGCACTGGAAGTTATCATTTATTAAGGGAGTAATTAATTAAGGGAGTAATTCATCCTACGAACTGGAGGCAGATGTCTTCTCTGTACTGGGGAAAGGTGGAGAAACATGTGAGCCTCTGATGTGACATGCCTGCCAGAGCACCTGGGCGTGGGGGGTGGGGAGGTGGGGAGAAAGGCAGGAGGTGCTTTAGGTGCCCAGGCAATAGCAGGGACAGAGGAGCTGATCAGGTCAAAAACGCTTCCGGTTGGGAAAGTGAAGGGTAGCCCCAGTGCTAAGGAAGCTGCTCTGAAAACAGAAAAGATAAGGAAGAGGGCACTGAATCCTGCCTGGGTTGCAATGATTTGAAAATCTTTCTCCAAATGACAGATTTTCCTTGAAAGTCCATTGAAAAGCATAGGCAACTGGCATTCTGCAAATATTTATACCAGCATTTAAAAATGCATTACTTTTAGGGCCAGGCGCGGTGGCTCATGCCTGTAATCCCAACACTTTGGGAGGCTGAGGCAGGCGGATCATGAGGTCAGGAGATCGAGACCATCCTGGCTAACATGGTGAAACCCCGTCTCTACTAAAAATGCAAAAAATTAGCCGGGCGTGGTGGCAGGTGCCTGTAGTCCCAGCTACTCGGGAGGCTGAGGCAGGAGAATGGTGTGAACCTGGGAGGTAGAGGTTGCAGTGAGCCGAGATTGTGCCACTGCACTCCAGCCTGGGCAACAGAGTGAGACTCCATCTCAAAAAAAAAAAAAATGCATTACTTTTTATGACAAAAGCAGTACAGTGGTTCCTATGAAAAAGCTAAATATCAAAGTGATAGATAATGCAGAAAGTGAAAGCCCCTGTAATTCCACTGTACTGGAAAGAAACACAGGTAATAGTTTTGGATATTTAGACTAGGTTTTAGCCAATCATTTATTTATGTAGTGAAGACATATGCAGGAGGGAAGCATGAGTTTTAATTTGCCTTTCAGCTCTCTGGAGCTGGAGAGCACCTTGCCAGGGCTCTTTAAAACAAAGCACCTTGTCCACCTGGTGGCTACCTGCATTTCAGGATAGGATGGAGTCGCCCAGCCCTGGGCTCCCTCTTCAGCTCAGTGGCAGCGACCTCATCCTGTGCTCCCCCTGCCCTCCTGTCTCCCATCACTTCTCACCTATGCTTGGTGTGGCATCCAAGATGACAAACGTGAGTCCTGTGATGTTGTGGTATAACAAGAAACATGAGGCCGGGCACGGTGGCTCACGCCTCTAATCCCAGCACTTTGGGAGGCCAAGACAGGTAGATCGCCTGAGGTCAGGAGTTCGAGACCAGCCTGGCCAACATGAGGAAACCCTGTCTCTACTAAAAATACAAAAATTAGCTGGGCATGGTGGCACGCACCTGTAATCCCACCTACTCAGGAGGCTGAGGCAGGAGAATTGCTTGAACTTGGGAGGCAGAGGTTGCAGTGAGCCGAGATCGCGCCATTGCACTCCAGCCTGGGCAACAAGAGTGAGACTTTGTCTCAAAAAAGAAAAGAAAAGGAAAGAAGAAAAGAAAAGAAAAGAGAAAAGAAAGGAAACATGGATTTGGTTTCAGCCCCTGATTTCTGATTCTTAAAACCCTAGTAGATAGGGGTGCTAGGAAACTCTTTTGTTCTGTTATTTGGTATTTGACTCCAGTTCCTGACGCAGAGCTCCTAAGACCTCTGTAATTTCCTAGATGATAGAAATGTCTGACACAGAGCTCCTAAATCCCTTGGAATTTCCTGGGTGATAGGAGCATCTTCTGTTCTAACGAGGTGGCTCGTTAGAACGAGGTGGGTTCCTGGATAGGTTCGGGATGGGGACGGGTTGCCAGGGAAACCACCCATGTGGTTAGAGGGTTGGGACTTTCAGCCCCATCCCCTAACCTCGACAAGGGGACAAGGGCTGAAGGTTGAGCAGATCACCAATGGCCAATGATTTAATCAATCATGTCTATGTAATGAAGTCTCCATAAACACCAAAAATGGTTCAGCTTGGAGAGCTTTTAGATAGCTGGACGGGTCCCTGGAGGGTGACGCGCTGGGGAGGGTGTGGAAGCTCCGTGACCCTTCCCACATTCATGTGCATCTCTTCCCCCAGGCAGTCATCTGCATCTTTTATAACAATCCTTTATAATAAACTGGTAAACATAAATAAAGTGTTTCCCTGAAATTCTGTGAGCTCCTCTAGCAAATTAATTGAATCCAAGGAGAGGGCCATGGGAACCCCAATTTATAGCCGGTTGGTCAAAAGTACAGGTCACAACCGGGACTTGCGCTTGGCATCTGAAGTTGGGGGCAGTCTTGTGGGGCTGAGCCTTCAACCTGTGGAATCTGACGCTGTCTCCAGGTCTGCTGGGGAATCGCTTGCTTGGTGTGTGGGAAAACAGCCCCCATTCATCTGGCATCAGAAGTGTTGTGTTGAGTATTGCATGAGAGTAGGAAATACACTGGTCTTTCCTAACACAAAGAGGCCCTTTCCCAGGACTCCTGTGGGCAGGCAACACCCCCAGGGCACCCACCACCTGCCCTGTCCTTATAGCTCAGCAATAGTCAGATTTTAAAGCCCATCCTTTCTCGCACTCTCCTCTACTGCTGTGTAGCAGAAAGAGGGCTGGATTTGGGGTGGGGGAAGGGTAGGGAGAAGACTGATGTTTCTTGCCCACTTACACTATCCAAAGAGTTCATGTACATTTAAGTCTTTCATTGTGAGGTTAAATGACGTGCCCAATGTTACACAGCTAGTAAGTGGGAGAGGTGTTTCTGAAACCTGTTCTGGCTGGTGGACAATTAGAAGACCTTGGTGTTCCAGTAACTCACCCTTGGAAAAACGGCTTCACCTCCCTGAGCTCAATGTTCCTATAAAGTGAGAAAGCTGGTTCTCAACTTTGGCTGTGCTTTGGAATCACCAGAGAAGCTTCAAGACACTGAGAACTGGCTCCACCTGGGGCTTCAGACATCATCACTCCAGGATGAAGTTAGCCTCACCTTCTCTGGCTCTGTGCTGTGCAGTGGGTTCAAGGGGGCCCAAACATGGGCAGGCCAGAGTAGGATTGTCCCTTCCAGGAGTATGGATGTTGCGAGTCCCCACTTTCTTTTCTCTCTCTAGATCTGTTTACCCAGACTAAAAAGTTCTCTTGCCCAAGAGGGTGTCAGGGTCCAAAATCTGTGGGTTCACATCTCAGATGACTCACTTAGTGATTACAGGCAGATGGCTTAACCTCTCTGTGCCCCTCTATTTCCTCACCTATAAAATGAGGATAAAAATAATGCTTGTCTCACAGGACAGTTGGGAGAATGAAATGAGACAATATGAGAAAAGGGCCAAGCACAGCGGCTGGCATTCGGTAAGGCCCTTTCTCCATCTCCTTCCCTCCTTCCTTGAAAGGAGCTCCCTCCATCATGGCGGCCCAGTGGAATGATCTCCATTCACTCTGTATCTGTGAGGCCTGGGTTCAAAGGATCACATGGAAGAGTCCTTGATGTCCAAATAAAGGGAAACTAGAGGACAGTCCAGAAGGGAGACAGGTAGAAGCACCAGAGGAGATGAACTCATTTTGGGGGCTGATTAGGGAGTTGCCTCCATGACCCTAACTCTAATCCCAACCCTAATGCTTTTCTCATTCTCACGGGATCTCTCACTGAGATGCCCAGATGCAGAGCTGGCTTTGCAACAAGGAATTGGGCTTGCTCTACCCAACTGCTCAACCATTAGTAGAAGTTGGAGGAGCTGTCTCTTTGAGATCCAGAGAAGTCCCTTAACATGAGAGCCCCAGCCAGGTGGTAGCGCTGACTCCATCCCTGTCCCCTTCCGGATGGTCCAGAAAAACTCTCATGACACCTCACTGTCTATTTTATCTCCCAAGGGCTGGGTTGTGACTCATTGTGTCATTATGTCAGGTCATTATGTTTTGTGACCTGGTGGTTGAGGCTTTCCAAGGCTCAGCCAAGGAGAGGCCAGGCCCCTTTTTTAGGACTCAACCTTAGCACTACCTCTGGGCCCAGTTCTGCCTGCTGTGGCTGCGAGGCTGGAAACACCTTCATCTCCAGGGAGGGAGGAGCCCTGAGCACTGTAACCCAATGCATCTGGGGTCCCTTCTTTGCCTCTTTGCTTCGCCACTGGTTAGCTTTGTGATCTCGGGCCAGTGGCTTTGCCTCTGGAGAAGAGTTCAGCACTAGTTATCCTGTTTGACTCCATCTACCTTTTGTCAGGCTTGATCATAGGGCATGGTTACTTCCTCACAGCTGGAAAGGAAGCTGAGGAGATGAAGGAGGCAAAGTTCTGGGCCTCCAAGCTCAGTGTCTTGAAAAGAGCACTGCACACAGGGCCTCACGTGCTGTCCTGGCAAAGCCACCCACTGACTGCCACCTTGGACAAATCGATAACTTCTCTGGACCTCATTTACACAGCTGTGCTAGAAGGCAGTTGGTTTAAATCAGTCATTTTCAAAAGTGAATTATTTAGTACACTAGTTTTGCAAGCTGCTTCTCGAAAAAAAAAAAGAAGTCTCAAAGGTCAAATAAGTGAGGAATCCTGCAAACTCCACCGCCAATTAGCACATATATAGATATATATATACATCTATATATAACACATCTATATATATAGATACATAGATAGATATACATCTATATATAACACATCTATATATAGATAGATATATAGATAGATATACATCTATATATATAACACATCTATATATAGATATATAGATAGATATACATCTATATATAGATATATAGATAGATATACATCTATATATAGATATATAGATAGATATACATCTATATACAGATATATAGATAGATATACATCTATATATAGATATATAGATAGATATACATCTATATATAGATATATAGATAGATATACATCTATATATAGATATATAGATAGATATACATCTATATATAACACATCTATATATAGAGATAGATATATATATATGACATATATATATATGTCAGCTTATTAATGGTTCTGAGAAATCCAGTAACAAAGAAGCCAGTCTGGCTTTGTTTAACTCACTTTTTCCTAAACTCATTTGGCCATTAACCTTTTTTCCTTTTTAATTCCTATTAACATCCTGGCATACTAGCAACGGAAGAAAAACAGGTGAGAAATGATGCTGTAATCTGGAGCTGGGTCTCTCAAACTTGCAAGTGCATGCAAAACAGCAGGGGATCTTGGTGAAATGCAGACTCTAATTTAGCAGGTCTGGGGTGGGCCTGAGGGTCTAGATATCTAACAAGCTCCCAGGTGATGCCCGTGATGCTGGTCTAGGGACCACACATCGAATTGCAAAGGGCTGATTCCAAAGGCTTTGTTTGGCTTCAATATTGGAAGTCATGTAGAAATGGTTGCTCAGGGACTCTGAAATCATAAGGACCTGGGTTCGGGCCCTGACTCCACCACTTACCAGCAGTATGACCTTGGACAAGTCATTTTACCTCCCTGACATTCGTTTTCTTATCTGTAAGTTTAGATATTGATCATGTCTGCTCCATGGGATTTTTTGAGAATTAAATAAGACTATGCAAATAAAACACAACACAAGACCTAGCCCAGATAGGAGCAAAATATATGCTGGTCATCACTGATGATGAGACACAGTTCAAGCCTCTCCCATCTGTAGGCTGACACCTACAGATGACACCTCTTTCCCTGCCCCCACTGTTACTTGCATCACGGACTGCTGCTCCCAACCCTCCTTCCTCCCCAGTCCCAAGGCCCTGTTGTCTCTGTGTGTGTGACTCTACATGATCTCTCTTCTCAAGCACATTCTGGTAACCTCTCTTGCTTTCAGGGCATCAGAGGAGCTGAGGGATCACGGCTTCTCCTCTGATGATTATAGACAAACTGTACTAGCAGCCCACTAGTAATAGCACAACCCACTCAGGCAGAAGCTGGGCTAACACAGATAGGTCTTCCCGACCCTGTCCAAAGGGGGTCCTCATTGATGGGTGAAGCGAAGCATCAGGGTTAGCATGAGCCCATCACACTATCCCGGGCACGGGCCCTACTGACTGTCATAGACTTTATTGTATGTCACATGCAGCTACTTGAGAGTATAACTCTCACTGTATTCACCTTTGTGTTCCTCAATAGAGTGTCTACAATGGAATTGTATTAAAATGTTCACATGGTAAAAAGAAATCCTTCATGAGCTAGCAAGAACTATATTTGGGCTCAGTTAAACTCCCTGCTTAATTGCAATTATGCTTAAACAATGGATTAGGACCATATCACTCTGGCTGCCCTTGATCTTGGAAAAGGAAGGAAGAGGGAAGGAGGATCTCCATTTATTGATCACCTCTAGGTGTTTGGCTTTTGATACATATCATCTAAGCCTCTCAGCAACCCCATGTGACAGGTATTCATATTCTTATCAAATTCAGAGAGGCTAAGGAATTTGCCTAAAGTCACACAGCTAGTAAGCAGTGGAACTGGGATTAGCGTTTAGGATAATTTGACTTTATTATCACTATAGGCTTTCTCTCTTCCCAATTCTCATGGCAGAAGATGGCTGTTATAGACTTCCAAGTTTCACATGTTATTGAAACACCTGGAAAGAAAATAAGTCTTCTCTCAACTTGACCCTGATCTTGGGTCAAGTTCTACATCAGGACCAATTAATGTGTCCATAGAGACAGTGTCACATTGTGCAAGCACGGCAGCCTCTGATTGGACCATGTGGATGGGAGGCAGGATGAAGGAGAGTGGGTTAGTCAATGCCTAGAACAGGATGCTGGGCAGGTAGGTCCCCAGTGACTTCCAGTCTATGGCATACCCCTTATTAGGGGGCGGCAACTGGTAAAGAAGACATTAACAGGTAGATGGAGATGAAGACTTCATCTTGATCAGATCCAGGTGCCATGCTGGCTGCCCTCCAGCCCTGGTGCAGGTTGTCACCACCAGCTGCCCCCCTGCAGTGGCCTTTGTTTTCTTTGGCAGCCTCCTCCTTGGAGGGCCGAGGATGGAAATCAATCACATCCTCACCCCTTACCTCTCATCTCTCCGTCTGGTTGCAGAGGCTGGTGTGTGGAGAGCGTGGTGGCGGATTCCACAGCTGCGCACATCTGGGAGCTTCTGGACTCCTAAATCCTTGCCACACTATGTTACATGCCTTTCCATTTGTTCAGCATGGAAGGAGGTAGGAGAGAGATGACCCATGTCATGGGCCTATGCAAGAGACCATTAAAACCAAGACTTTCTGGAATTTCCATGGAGTTGCAGGGTAAAACGAGGTGAAGTGCGAATTGCTAACCATTCCTCCAGACTCCCAAAAATGACTTTAGAGAGCCTCCCTGACCCTCTTCGCCAAAAAGTCATCCAGAAATGCAAACAGCATTTAAAGCTGACAGCTCCAGCTTGATAATTGTCCTCTACACCATGCAAATGTGAGCACACTTAATTAATAACCCGGGATGCCCTATCTCCACACTCGGAGGGCTCAGTGCCTTTCTCTTGGTCACCACCGCTAGCTGATTTTTAATTATCTTTTGGGACTGTCGCCTCTTGGAATGCTGCAAAGGAAATGCTCACCCCAGCTGGGCCAGGGCCAGGCCCGTTGGAGAACAATGTCCATCCCAGAGTCCATTGTGTTGATCTCTGCTGGAACGATAGCCCTCAGACGAGAGAGGAGCGTTTCACTGCAAACCGAGAGGGGGCTTGGTGCCTTTTCAGCACTTCCGCGGCTGTGGAGCTGACATGACTTAAAATACTGACCTCTTTTTAAACTTTTAAAACTTTGCTTCTGAAAATACTGCCTTGAACAAGGCAACTGGGGTCTTTTATTATGTTTTAATCCAACAATTATGATGATTTCCCCTCTAATTGTAGCAGCTGGTGTTTATTGAGCATCTATTCTGTGCCAGACACTGTGTTTAAAACAATTTTATTTTAATTTTCTTAAAGACGAGTGTGGGGCTGAGCATGGTGGCACACGTCTGTAATCCCAGCACTTTGGGAGGTCGAGGCAGGTGGATCACTCGAGCTCAGGAGTTCTAGACCAGCCTGGGCAATATGGCGAAACCCCGTCTCTACAAAAAAATACAAAAATTAGCTGGGCGTGGTAGCACATGCCTATAGTCCCAGCTACTTTGAAGGCAGAGGTGGGAAAAGTGGTTGAGCCCAGGAGGTCAAGGCTGCAGTGAGCTGAGATCACTCCATTGCACTCCAGCCTGGGTGACAGAGTGAGACCCTGTGTCAAAAAAACAAAAACCAAAACCAAAACAAAAACAAAAAACACCAAAAAACCCCGATGTGATACTATAGGCACTGTGTTTTACGTGCATCGCCTCATTCACACCTTGCAGCTGTGTGCAGTACATTTACTGCCCCCATTTTACAGAGGAGGGGACTGAGGCTCAAACATTTATATCCCCCTCCCCTACCTGAAGTCTAAGTGGCAAGCAGAGAGTGCTGGGATTTGAGCTCCGGGAGTCTGATTTCAGAGCCTACCTTTTAGCCATGACCTTCCTCTTCCCTCCTCAGAATTGAGTATATATTCAGTTCTGCCCAAGAACAGGTCCTGGCAAAGCATCCAGAAACCCCAAGCCTTGGTTATAACTTTTATTTAAAATTTTTTTAAGATAGCTTCTCACTATGTTGCCTAGACTAATCTCGAACTCCTGAGCTCAAGCGATCCGCCCGCTTCGGCCTCCCAAAGTGCTGGGATTACAGGTGCGAGCCACCATGCCCAGTCCAGTTTATATCTTTTACTCACTCCATCCCAGCAATCTGTTCTCACCTGCTTCTGAAAAATGGAAGAACTGTGTAGGGTCAAGGTGCCATGTTCTTGCCACCACAGTGAGTGTTGAGAGCCAGGGGCTTGGTGGACGAAGACACAATGTCTGCTTCCAGGAATGGACGGCCAAGCTCCTGGGTTTACTGGCTCTTGCAGTTTGTCCAGTGAGCGCCACTGGATGTTTCAGGAAACACATGGCTCATTCTCTTCTCATCTGGGATGTTGCAAGGAGAGAAGGAGTGAGAAATGGGGCAGGACAGTAGCAAGGCATTCCACAGGGCTTTCCTGCTTCCTGCTGCTAATGGTTTTTCCATTGCCGTGTCTTTGGGCTTGCAATCCTTCCCCTTTACTTGCCTCAGGAACTTTCCTCTCTAGCATTTTTTAAGCCACAAAGCCAACAAGCCTGGATTTTAAAGTAACCCCAGACCAAGCATGGTGGGTTGAACCATGTCCCTCCGAAAGACACGTCCAGGTCCTAACTCCATGTACCTATAAATGTGACTTTATTTGGAAATAGGGTCTTTGCAGATGTAATTAAGGATTAAAATTATTCTTAAGATAAGATCCTAAGGATCTCTCAGGTGGGGCCTAAATCTAATGACTGATGTCTTTACTTAAAAAAAAAAAAAAAAAAGTGAGAGGAAGACTTGAGACACACAGGGGAAAGCCTTGTGAAGGTAAAGACAGAAATGGAATTTGGCCACCACAGCCAGGTAATGCCAGGAGCCACAGAAGCTGGAACAGGTGAGGAAGGATTCTCCTCTAGAGTCTTTGGAGATAGCATGGCCCTGCTGTCACCCTTTATTTTGGACTTCTAGTCTCTAGAACTGTGAGACAATATATTTCCGTTGTCTTAAGCCAACTCAGTTGGTAGCAATTTATTAAGGCAATCCTAGGACACTAACACACTAAGGCAAGACGTTGTCATCAGCCAGGTCGCTGGGAGCCACTGAAGAGCAGAACCTGCCTTCCATGACATCACTGTGCCCATGGGGATTTGAGGCTGGCCAAGGTGCCAACCTTAGCCCACAGTCATGCCTGGGCTTTTACACTTGTCTGGCGTCTGTACCTTTGGGGACAGTACTGTGTGGAATGACTGGAAACTGTTGCTTGTACCAGCTGACCACAGTCAGAACTGTTCTGGGAAATGATGGCCCATTTGGTAATGGAAAGCAATGTTCTCCTGCCCACTCTCTCCCAACCTCCACACCAGGCACAGCCTGGGCCTCACTTGCTGACTCAGGCAGATGGCTTAACCTCTCTGTGCCTCTCTTTCCTAACCTATTAAATGACGATTAAAATAATGCTTGTCTCAAGCACTGTTGGGAGAATGAAATGAGACTGTATGTGCAAAGGGCCAAGCACAGTGCCTGGTACTCGGTAGGGCCCTTTCTCCACTGCCTTTCCTATGTCCTCTAAAGGTGCTTCTTTCAGCGTGGTGGCTTAATGGAATGATTTCCATTCACTCTGTATCTGTGAGGATTCAAAGAATTACACCGAAGAGTCCTTGATGGGAGAGGGTTGGAGCAAAGGCGGGTTGAATTGCTCCATATGAAAGACTAACAGAAACTTCCAAGGGTCCTTGGAAGGTCAAAAGGAAAGAGGTATGATGATGTTGCCTCTTGAGGGATGGTAGAGTCTGGAAGAGGGGAGAAGAGGAGACAGTGTCTGTGGACAACATGGCAGTGGGTGGAACTGGGAGCACTAGAATGGCTGGCAGAGGAGGTCCCTGAGGAGGATTGGCCAAGGAAGCACAGGGCAGTGGTGTGAACTGTTCCCTCTCCTGTACTTCACAGTCATCGATCATCCCCTGCTCCTACCAAAGGGTAAATGTTGGTTCCGTCAGCTGTCTCGGGTCAGTACTTCTTTAGGGAGTATGGGGAGAGGGACACATCATGTGTGGGATGAGGCCGCATGGAAAGCAGACGACATCTGCAGGGGACACATCTATGAGGGTGTCTATCACAATTCTCCCAGTCTAAACAAGAAATGAGATTGGGAGACATGTTGCTCTGCAGAATTCCCAGGGGTTGGAACAGGAGGATGAAAAAAGGCTTGAAATTCTGACTGCAAGTGGGAAGACAGCACCAGGCAGTTGACCCGGACGCTAAAGGAAAAGGTGAGCTCAGCGGCTTGAGGACTTGGTGACAGCCAGGAGGCAGCTCCTGGGGACCCATTGACTTAGCTCCTGATTCCCTGCCATGCTGGTGTGGAGCAATGCATTCAACAGATTCTCAATAAATCCCTAAAAATAAATTATGTCTTGCAGGGGCCATAGAGAGCCAGAATACTATGTAATATTATGCATGGGAGGAGCTCGTGCTGCAAACCAAAGTCAAACCATGCACAGGGAGCTTCGAAGGATCTTCTTCCTTTTCAGTCCCTGCTAGCTCAGCGGACTTTATCTCTTTCCTTCTTCCCTAGGCCTTTTCTCCTGAGTAAATTCTCCCCAGTGCCTGATAGCAGTTTCTAAACTTTTTCCCAGATGACTGCTCTCTATAATCTATAATTCTCATCAATTATGTATGAAAATATACACCTATAGCTAAGGACATATAGATATATATTTATATATATAAAATATGTAAATATATTATATATAATGTATATAATTATATAGAGATATATTTTATCTTTCCTCTGTTCCTTTAAAGCAAATCACTCCCACTCCCACTGCCTTTTTTTTTTTTTTTTGAGACAGGGTCTCGCTCTATTGACCAGGCTGGAATGCAGTGGTGCAATCATGCCTCACTGCAGCCTCTGCCTCCCAGGTTGAAGTGATCCTCCCACCTCGCCCTGCCAAGTAGCTGGGACTGAAGGCACGCACCATTACGTCGGGCTAATTTTTGTATTTTTTGTAGAGATGGGGTTTTGCCATGTTGCCCAGGCTGGTCTTGAACCCCTGACCTCAGGTGATCCACCCGCCTCGGCCTCCCAAAGTGTTGGGATTACAGGCGTGAGCCACCGCGCCCCACCTCCATCTTCTACATGAGGATAAGGAAGCTCTGAGAGGTTAAGTGACTTGCCTAAGGTCACTCAGCTAATGAATGGTGGAGCCCAGCACTTAGCTCAAGCCAGGCGGCGTCACCGCTCACTGCAGGCTGTTCCCACGTGGTCAGGCGCAGGGTCTTTCTGCCTCATCACTGAAGTGGGGACTTGAATATGGCTCTTCCTTTTCCTGCATCCTCCATGTGCCCTCCTGGTAAACCAGACCCCCACGGCCTCAGCCGCTCTTCATCGGCCTGACTTGGGCTTCCAGAGCCTGCCCAGCCCACGTGGGGCTGGTTTGGCAAAAACTGGGCTCTAGATTTTGCTTTAGCTGTTTTCTTTTCCACTTCATTGTTTCCGTGGGATGTCTGCCTTCCCAAAATAACACCGGGGCATTCCAGGTAAACTCAACATCCGACGAAAATCCCCATTCAGCGGCAAGTCCGAAGGGCCCTGGTTTTTGCTATTGTTTTCCTCCCTTCCTCTGGCTCAGGAGGGGTAGACGTCTGGGACAGGTTCCCGGTGGAGCCTGGATGGAGGGGGAAGCAGGAGGAGGAGAGGAGGGGCTTGGCCAGCTCCAGCCAGCCAGCTGATATTCCCGCCCTCTGCGCTAGCACTGGAGGTAGCCCTGAGCTTTCCATTCTCACTTTTCTGGGGAATGTTCGGAGGCCTGTAGGAAAAGAACTGGGCAGGGTCTTGTGCCCTACTTCACTTTTATCAGAGAAAGAAAATAAAACCGAGGTGGCCCCTAATTCTGCTCTGATTTCTGGAGGCAGCATGGATGATATCATGGAGAAGCACTGGCTTTGGATTAAGCCAGAGCTGGGCTGAATCCTGGCTCTGGTGCTTACCAGCTGTAAGCTATAGCAGCTGTAAGTCCATAAACAGCTTATGTGTTCGTCTGAGCCTCCATTTCCTCATCAGTAAAATGCGGGTGATAGTGTCCCTATTAGAGCAATAAAGACAGACGAATGCAATGCCCCAAATAGGACCTGCCCCATAATAGGGGCTCAACCCATATAGAATAGTTTTCTCTGTACTTCTTAGGATATGGGAGGAGGGAGAGTTGCTTACTTCTTCTTTGCTTTTTGTTTTTCTTTTTTTTTTAAGACAGAGTCTTGCTCTGTCACCCACGGTGGAGTGCAGTGGCGCGATCTTGGCTCACTGCAACCTCCACCTCCCCGGGGGTTCAAGTGATTCTCATGCCTCAGCTTCCTGAGTAGCTGGGATTACAGGCATGCAGGGTCACTCCCAGCTCATTTTTTTTTTAATTTTAGTAGAGACATGGTTTCACCATGTTGGCCAGGCTGGTCTCGAACTCCTGACCTCAAATGATCCACCTGCCTCAGCTTCCCAAAGTGCTGGGATTACAGACAGGAGCCACCACACCTGGCCTTCATTGCTTTTTGATGTCATTATTACCCAAGTGCTGAGAAGGTGCTGTTTAGAGGCCAACTTAGAGAAGTGGAAAAAGCAGAGAGAGTGTCTTCAGACAGGTAGGGCCCATGCCTTGCTTGTTTATGTATGTACCCCTAACAGAATTTTGTAAAGCTATCCACTGTCTACCCCCAGCACATTTAAAAAATGAATTTCAAAAGTTAAGTAGCTGCAAAAACTGTGGTTTCTGGCTTATTGTAAATATTGATATTTAAAACCTACTGTGACTTCACACTTTAAAATGGATCCAGTGGAATGTAACATCGACAATTTGGTAGCCCCTATCATCCATTTTAAAATTTATGAAAAAGCTGATTGGCATTCAGGAATTTTACATCTTTCTTTTTATCTCCTGGAACTCTTATTACTATTCCTACTTCCTTCACAGATTTTTATCCTGACATATTATTTTCTTATGCTTCAGAGTATTTTATTGATCACATTTACATACATGGAAAAAGCTGTTTTTAGTATTTTATACTTTTTTTTTTTTTTGCTCTTGTAGGACTCTCCCCCAAGAGCAGGAGGAGCGAAGAACAAAGTCATTAAATGTTATTTTATTTATTTTTTATTTTTTTTGAGATGGAGTCTCATTCTGTCACCCAGGCTGGAGTGCAGTGGCACGACCTTGGCTCACTGCAACCTCTGCCTCCCGGGTTCACGCCATTCTCCTGCCTCAGCCTCCCGAGTAGCTGGGGCTACAGGCACCCACCACCACGCCCGGCTAGTTTTTTGTATTTTTAGTAGAGACAGAGTTTCACCGTGTTAACCAGGATGGTCTCAATCTCCTGACCTCATGATCCACCTGCCTCGGCTTCCCAAAGTGCTGGGATTACAGGCATCAGCCACCGCACCCGGCCAAAAATTGTTATTATTCTCACCACCAGTACAAGGATGCAGAGGCCCTGTGAGCTATGGAATTATTCATGGAGTCATTCCCCACGTTGGGTCCCCTTTCTTTTGTAAAACGGAAAAAGCCTTAGTGTGTTAATTCAGTCTTATTCTCAGATAACTCCATTTTAGGGAAGAAGGCCGATGCAAGTTGAGGATCTGGGAATTGGTTTCCTGATTATTATTTTTGCCTAATTACCCTCTGGAATTTGATACGTATCCCAGTTAGAGGACACTGAGTTCCTATTTAAAACCCAACTTTACCACTTAATATGGTCAGGTAACCTGAGGCAGGTTTCCAAACCTGTGGGTTTCCACAAAGGATTGCTACTAGAATAAAATGAGGTTATAGATATTATGCTGTGAAGTTTAAGTTCCCAATAAATGGTGAATTCTCAGGGGATATGTTTTTCACTATTTAGTATTTATGAGATTAGGGTGTGTATTATTATCAGTGTGTACATTTGATGTGGTAGGGCTTTCCCCCCAAATCTGTTATTGAATTGCAGTTGATAACATATAGGGTAAAGACATAGGGTAGTTTGCATCCTTCCAGCCTGTCCTCAATCTGCCTTCTTTTAGGTTTCCAGGCCCATTCTGACCTGGGCTCATGGCTTTGGGAGCTGAAATCTACAGCAAATAGCCAGTGATACCTCTTGAATCCTTTTCCCAGGTTGTAACTGTTGCTCAGAGCTCATCAGCCTGTAAGTGTCATTGGACAATTTTCTCTAGATCCACTCCCCTAACTGCAAGCTCATTGAATTGCCTCTGATGTTTGCTTTTCCCTCCACAGCTTCGTGAAAGTTTCTTGTAGTTTTCTTTGATCTGTATGACAGTTCATTGTCCCAAAGAGCTGTGTCATCCTTGGATTTGATGGCTTCACTGTGTACTCCTTTTTATTTGAAAGAAAAAAAGAAGCCAACTGAAAAGAGATCTGAGTGCTGATCCCCGTGAGAAAAGACAAAGTCACCTCCAAAGAAGCCGTTATGCTGCCTTTGTTCCTGGACTCTACAGAGATCCATATCCAGTGTGAAACATCTCTCTGATCACGTATTAGAAGTCAGCAAATGTCGTTGAATGCATGAAATGAATCAATCCCATGGAAATTCAGTTTTAAACGAAGCTTTATTGTGAAAGATTTCAAGCATTGGGAAGTAAATTGCTGGGAGCAAGCCCCCCAAAATCTGGCCATAAACCGGCCCCAAAACTGTCCATAAACAAAATCTCTGCAGCACTGTGACATGTTCATAATGGCACTAACGCCCAAACTGGAAGGTTGTGGGTTTACGGGAATGAGGGCAAGGAACACCTGGCCCGCCCAGGGCGGAAAACCGCTTAAAGGCATTCTTAAGCCACAAACAATAGAATGAGTGATCTGTGTCTTAAGGGCATGTTCCTGCTGCAGTTAATTAGCCCAATCTAGTCCTTTAATTCGGCCCATCCCTTCATTTCCCATAAGGGATACTTTTAGTTAATTTAATATCTATAGAAACAATGCTAGTGACTGGTTTGCTGTTAATAAATATGTGGGTAAATCTCTGTTCAGGGCTCTCAGCTCTGAAGGCTGTGAGACCCCTGATTTCCCACTTCACACCTCTACATTTCTGTGTGTGTGTCTTTAATTCCTCTAGCGCCACTGGGTTAGGGTCTCCCCGACTGAGCTGGTCTCGGCAGTAAATAAACGGTGAAGTGAGTGTTCATGTAGCCATCACTGGTTTCAATAATGGTCGGTTTGTGACCCATTTTGTTTCATTTACACTTCTCTTCTCCCACCAAGGTCATTTTGAAGCCACTCCTTCACATCATATAGTTTTATCCATAAGCATCTCAGCATGCATTTCTAAAACATAAGGTTCTTTTTAAAAACCTTAAACACAATACCTTATGACACCTTAAAAGTTTAACAATTCCTTAGTATATTCAAACAGTGCACAAATTTTCCCAACTTTCTCTTTATTGTTTTATGATGTGGGAGTTCATTTTCAAATATTGGTTTTAGTGGAGAAACTTGTCAAAGACTTTTCAACTATTTTTTTTAAGTGTTTCTCAAGTTTTTGTGTGCAAAGCATTCACCTGGGGAGCTTATTAAAATGAAGATTCCTAAACTCCCTAGGCCTAGAAAGAGCCCCAGAAGTTCCCATTTATAACAAGCATCTCCAATGAAGGTGATGTATGTATGCTGTGTAACCCTAATCTGAGAAAAACCCCACCCAGGCCTAGAAAAAGCCCCAAAAGTTCCTGTTCATAACCAGCATCTCCAGTGAATGTGATGTATGCAGTGTAACCATACTCTGAGAAATCCCAGTCCACATCCATTAAAACTCCTATCCTTTTCTTTTCCTTGTCTTGTATTTAACTCCTTGACCCTCACCTCTTGCTGGGCTCCAACCTGTGCTATGATCCAGTTACACTGAATTTATTTTGGTTCTTTGAATGTGCCATGCTCTCTTCATCTGGCCTTCGTCCAGGCTTTCACCTCTGCCTCGAACATACCCAGGCTCCGTTGTAGCCCCTCACCTCCTCTTCACTTAATTGACCCCTGTTCATCTTTTGGGTCCTGATATGGTTTGGCTCCGTGTCCCCATCCAAACCTCATCTTGAATTATAGCTCCCATAGTTCCCACATGTTGTGGGAGGGACCTGGTGGGAGATCACTGAATCATGGGGGTGGTTTTCCCCATAGTGTTCTCTGTGGTAGTGAATAAGTCTCACAAGAGCTCATGTTTTGATAAGGGGTTTCCCCTTCTGTTTGGCTTTCATTTGCTCTTGCCTGCTGCCATGTAAGACATGCCTTTTGCCTTCCACCATGATTGTGAGGCCTCCCCAGCCACGTGGAAGTGTGAGTCCATTAAATCTCTTTTTCTTTATGAATTACCCAGTCTCAGGTATGTCTTTATCAGTAGCATGAAAATGGACAAATACAGGTCCTTGTTCAGCATCCCTTCCTCCCTGCCACCTTCCCTAAACTTCAATTCCAGGTCAGGTGTCCCTCCTACCTGCTCTCCCAGTGCCTCACGTTTCCTGTCATAACACCCATCAAACTCCTTTGCCACTGCATCAGAAGCACTCACTGATCATGCTCTCCTAGCAGACTGTCAGCTCCCTAAGAGTGGAGCCCTCTTCTGTCTGTTTACTCCTACAATCCCAGCACCCGGTGCCTGCCCTACACACAGCCAGGATTCCGCGAGCCACCACTGAAAATGACACTGAGTTCTGTTGAAAGTTCATTTTAACCATACCAACTAGGGACAATTTTGCTAGCAGAAAATATCCATATTTTATTTGTGTACAGCCTAAAAATCTCAAGCATTAGCACGTATATGCAAAATACAGTCAAACTGGGCCAGGTGTGGTGGCTCACACCTGTAATCCTAGCACTTTGGGAAGCTGAGGTGAGAGGATCGCTTGAGTCCAAGAGTTCAAGACCATCCTGGGCAGCATGGTGAAACCCTATCTGTGCAAAAAATACAAAAAAAATCAGCTGGGTGTAGTGGCATGCGCCTGTGATCCCAGCTACTAGGGAGGCTGAGGCAGGAGAATCACTTGAGCCTGGGAGGTGGAGGCTGAAGTAATCTGAGATCATGTCACTGAACTCCAGTCTGGGGGACAGAGCAAGATCCTGTCTCCTGTCTCAAAAAAAAAAAAAAAAAAAAAAAAAGAAGTGCCGTCAGACTAGTTATAAACACCTATTTCCAGACTGTTTCCTGTAACATATGTTTGCTATGTGTTTTTTTTTTGTCAGCACTTGCTGATAGATATACAACTGTAATTAACAAAAAATTTAAAAGAGCAAATAAATTGCTATCTACTTAGTTCTTTCATCTTATTGAGAAAAGATAGTCTTTCTCCATGCCTACGTTCAGCTCAAGGAATGCCAGCTGAGTTTTGAGGGAAGTCTTTTCTTCCTCCTCTACATGGTCATTTACTCATAATGTAGCATACGATCTATTCCTGCCCTGTTCAGTAGGGCAGCCACCATCCCCAAGTGGCCATTGAGCATTTGAAATGTGGCTAGTACAAAATGAGATGTGCTGTAAATATTAAGTACACAATGGACTTTTTTTTGGAACAAAGTCTTGCTCAGTCACCCAGGCTGGAGTGTAGCAGCATGATCTAGGCTCACTGTAGCCTCAATTTCCCGGGCTGAAGCCATCCTCCCATCTAATCTCAGCCTCCTGAGTAACTGGGACTACAGGTGCACACCACCACGCATAGCTATTATTATTATTATTATTATTATTTGTAGAGACAAAGTCTCACTGTGTTACCCAGGCTGCTCTCATACTCCTGGACTCAAGCAATCCTCCCACCTCAAGCTCTCAGAGTGCTGGGATTACAGGTGTGAGCCACCATGCCCAGCCCACACTGGATTTTAAGGACTTAGTATGAAAGGATGTCAACAATCTCATTAAAATGCTTTTTATTGATTTCATGTTGAAATAATAATACTTTGGCTATATTAAGTTAAATAAAAATATTACTAAAATTAATTTCACCAGTCTCTTTTTACTTTTATGTAACTTTTAGAAAATTTAGAACTACATATGAGGCTTGCATTGTTTCCATAGCCAGCACTGATCTATACGGCTACTTGACCTCTCTGTTGCAGTTTTCTCAGCTCTAAAATGGGGATACCAATAATATCTGTTTTACAGGATCATCATAAGGATAAAATGAGTTAATATTTGTAAGGCATTTTGAACAATACCTGACATATGATAAGTGCTTTTAAAAATCTTTGTGAAATAAATAGATGGTGCTTAACATTTTTAGCATCTAAACTTGTTAGATAGGCCCAGGTCCCCTACAAAACTGAACTTGAGGCAGAGCTTAGGGGCTAATGTTTTATTGGAGGGTATAATCCCAGGGAAAGCAGGACTGAGGGCAAAGGGGAAGTAAGGCAGGGGAGGAGGGAAGCCATCACATCATGGTTTTTTGTGGAGCTGGCCACAGCTTCCCAAGAAAACACATAGCTGATTGCTTGATCACGTGAGCCATCGAGAGAAGCAGTATGGGACCACTGCATCTTGGCAGAACTGTTGAGGGAAGGAAGGTGAACAATTTATCTGCCAGTTCCTTCCAATCTCCTGCTCACATTGGTTAAGGTTTGCCCCTTGTGGAGTTAAGTCCTTTGCACTTTCTGCTTATGTCACTAGGCCTTTTTGGAAAGCCACCAGAGAAGTCAGAGATGCCGAAGTTCAGGTGGCTGGACATGGGCTCTGGAGCCACTGAGGCCCCTGACAGGGAAGGCGCCATGGAAGGCTTGATGAAGCCCGGCCCTCATCTGTGGGGCTCAGTCAGCAATGAAAGGTGAGGCCATAGCAGTGGCAGCGAAGTTCATAACCACCGGGAGGTCATCATACCACCGTGGGTCTGCTCCAGCTAGGAATCAGGGCAACAACTGAGCCTAGGGAAAAATGGGGCCAAGCTGAGGAGGGAGGCGTGTCCTATGAGCCCCATATGCCCTGCCTCTCAGATCCTGATCAGATTTGCTTACTGGACCTCGACACTTACATGTCTCACAAGCATCTCAACTTTAGTGTTTCTGAAACTGAAGTTTTGGTTTCCGTATTTGAGTCTATCCCCTGACCTAGCCCCTCTGTTTCCTATCTTCTACAGTTCAGTAAATTCACCCACTTGCTTAAGCCAGAATCCTGGAGGCCATATTTGAGGACTGGCTCTTCCTCTGCCACATGTGATCATCAGCAAGTCCTGTGGATGTAATCTCCAAATTGGATCTTCAAGCCATCTGCCTTTCTCTATCTCCACCAGATAGCAGGTCACCAGCATCTCTCCCATGGCTATTACAGTAGATTCCAAGAGGGTCTTCCTGCCTCCTCCCTTTCCTCTCTCCAGTTCTTTCTTTACACAGTAACCAGAGTAATCTTTCACAGTATAAATCAAGTCATGTCTCTTGGCTGCTTTAAAACCCTGCAGTGGCTTTTTACAATAAATCCGAAGTCTTTTCCATGTTCTACAAAGCCTTCCGTGATCTCACTCCTGTCTTTTCCACCTCACCTTGAAACCCTCCCCTTCCTCCCTGGCCTGGCTAGCCAGCCTCATTCTTTCCTAACACAATGCATGCTTTATTGTTTCAGGGCAGGAATTGGCAGAATACTTCCTGCTTCTGTTTTATAAATAAAGTTTTATTGGAACACAGGCATGACAGAGATTGATGGACCATGAAGCCAAAGGTATTTACTATCTGGCCCTGCACCGAATGTTTGCTGAACCCTCTTTTGGGGCCTTTGGACTTGCCTCTGGCTCTTTTTCCAGTTTGTAGCCCAGTCGATTCCTTGACTTTCAGCTCTCAGCTTACGTGTTACCCCTTCAAATGGATCATCCTTGACAACATTGCTTCAGTAGAAGTCCCTCTCTCCAACCCCAAAACACCCTTATTCTCCATCACACCACTCTGCTTCTGACGTTTGTAGTGTTTTCTCAATTTTAGATTACATATATATTTATTACTTTACCTGTTTACTGTCCATATCCTTCCCTGACAACTCTAAGCTCCACGAGGGTAAGGACTGTGGCTGTTTTGTTCAGTATTGCACTCCTTGCACCTCCAAGTGCCCTCTCTTGCTAATAAACCACCAGAATTCCTGCATCCAGTTGAGGCTTGATCCCTTCAGAGCGGCTCCTGCTCTCCCAAGCACTCCGCTAGTCTGTATACTGACCCAGCAATTCTCCGCTGCTGAGGTGAGGTTGGGCACAGGTGATGCTTCCAGAGAGCAGTTGAGTGTGGAGTCTGAGCCACAGGGTTGAATTTCCTAACAATTCTCAGCCATCTGAGGAGTTGTGACACCACCTCACTGTGTGTTTGATTTTTAAAAAATGATGTTACAGGCCGGGTGTGGTGGCTGACGCCTGTAATCCCAGAATTTTGGGAGGCCGAGGTGGATGAATCACCTGAGGTCAAGAGTTTGAGACCAGCCTGGCCAACTTGGCGAAACCCTGTCTCTACTAAAAATACAAAAATTAGCTGGGCGTGGTGGTGCCTGCCTGTAATCCCAGCGACTCGGAAGACTAAGGCAGGAGAATCACTTGAACCGGGAGCCGGAAGTCGCAGTGAGCCAAGATCGCACCACTGCACTCTCCAGCATGGGTGACAGAGTGAGACTCCGACTCAAAAACAAAACAAAACAAAAAAGATGTTACAATTCCCTCACTGTTCCACACATTCTAGAAAATAAAAACTGAGCACAGGGTAGCATGCATTTATCTTTCATTAAAACAACCTGAGAGTTACTTTGGGGAGCACTAATTCTGGAGGGCTGCCGGGAGGAGGTCCCTCAGCAGCACTTGTAGTTGCCTCATCTGCAGCCACCTTGAGCCTGTGCCACCTTCCAGGGTCCTGATTCCTTGCTAACTTCCCCAGAGCACGGGCTGGACAGGTGCAGTTGGGGCTGGGAGGCCAGGCAAGCAGCTGCAGCTCAGGGGCACTGAGGGCGCGGGCCTGGAGACCGTTCTTGGGGAATAGGCCGAAAGAAACCAGGGACATGTAAACACATCAGACTGAGACTCAGGCCCCAGAACCATTGCTTTCAGATGTACACAGGCAGTCATGGGGAGGAGATGCAGAACAGGAAGTGGTTTAGAAAGCTACTCTCTCGGCTTTACAGATGAGAAAACTACATCTAGAGAAGGGACCTACCGGGTTAAAATTAGAACGGACTAGAACGCAGGTCTCTCACCATTCTCCTAGTGTGTTCTTCTAGGCTGAATCAGCCAGGCTGTCCTAAGCTTCTAAGGTGTCCTCCTGGACAGTATCTAGAATGGCTGGGCACAGGTAGGATTTCTCTGGAAAGCTTCATGGAGGGGGCTTGGAAGAGCACTGGACTTGGCCTTGGGTGAAGCTAGGTTTGAACCCTGTCCTCTCAATAGCTGCAAGTCCAGGACTAATGTCCTGAACTGCTTTGAGCCTCAGTTTCACAACCATAAACTGTGGTAAGAGTCTCTGAATTGCTGGACAGTTTTGAAGATTCAATGAAGTAAGACCCGAGTGTGCCTCAGGAGTTCCAGACACATAGCAGGCATGCAGACATTCAGTCAATATTAGTTGGGTTTTGAGTAGCCAAGCTAGCAGAGGAGGGGCCGGAGCAGGAAACCGTGTATCCATGGGGTATGGTGTCTTCTATAGTAATTCCAAATGAGTTCATCAAAGGAAGAGTCCACGACAAATGCCCCTTTCCCATCCCCTCAATCCCAACCTCCCAGAATACCATGTTTCGGGTACTACAAGAATGACGGCTGCATGTCTCCAATGTCTTCAGAGGAATCAGGGTTTATACTCATAACATCTTACATCCTGGGACATAGGTTTCAGTATGACCTATGCTATTGTCTTTGGATACCTGCTTACCAAAAGCATTCCACCCTCTCTAGGCCATTTGATAAATATCCAGTGGAACAATGTTATCATTGTTGGGTGGCTCAGCACCCCACCCACTCTGGCAACAAAAGGATATCGTTAATGTCCTCTGTGCAACAAAAGGATATCATTTGTCTTAATGTGGGGCATGTGTTCAGAGTCCTTTGAGATCTCAGAGCATTCCTCTTCCCCCAGATCCAGGTTGCCTGACTGTGCTCTGAGAAATTCTGAGTGTTCAACAGAGCCTCTGCTGGTGGGAGAGGGGCCAGAGTGGGTGGGGTGCTGAGCCACCCATCACCCTTCCTTCAGAGAAGTTTCACTTTTAGCTCTTTGCATATTGGGTATCTTTGTAAGATTATATTTGAACTAAAATTTTTGCAGTTAAAAACCAGTTTGCAAATTGTGCACTGGAGACTGAAACTAATGGCTGCCAGGTTCTGTCCTACGTGGTTGGCACATGTCATCTTGCCTCATGTACTCCTCCTGATAACCATTTGAGTGGGTGTGATTAGCCTTGCTGCAGTGACGAGGAAACAAGGGTTCTGAGAAAGGAAGGAATTAGCTTTAGGAGCTAAGAAAAGAGGGATCCCAGGACTGGAACCCAGGCCTGCCTGGCTGGAAGCGACACCTTCAGACCCTGCAGAATACTATCATAGTGTGATGCTAATAACACGGATTTCCAGCTGGAGATCTGGGTTCAAGTTGTGTTTCTGCCTCTTCCTACTTGAATGATCCCTGACTGGATACTGTATGTTATTTGAGCCCTGTTTTCCTCCCTGAAAAAATGGGTATGATAATAATACTAGTCAGAAGATGCACACCCTTACGTCACATCCCAGTGATGCTATTTGTGTGGCATCTTGGGGGAGAGACCCCGACTGCCTCCTTCAGAACCCCTCACCCCCAGGCTGAGCTGGCCTGACTGCCAGCAGACTCCTCATTCACAGTGATCCCAGTCTTGGGGTTGCTGAACCTGCAAGGGTGAAGTTTCCCTGGGGGCCCAGAAGCCCTTGCTTGCGCTCAGTCTGGGGCTGTGGGGCTCAAGATCAAAGTGTGTGCTCTGCTTTCCCTGGGTGAGACACATCCCTTCACCCTGCAGCCTTCTTTAATTAGCTCAGAGCCTTAGAGCAATACCTTTTTTGGGTTCTTATCAGCACTTCCTGATAAAGTAATTAATGGGTTTCTCTTCTCCACTGAGCATCCTGCTGCCCCAGAGGGCTGAGCTGGGAAGGAAGGGGCTAATTAGCTCCTGTGTGATTATCTGGCGAAAGCAACTGCGCCAAGTCTCTGCAAATCTGTATGGAGCCCTCATCCTTCCCTGGGTGAGACTTCAGCTCTCTGACTGTTTATTCCTTTTGCTTGGTGCCAAGTCTGCCCACAAAGTTCAGCCCCTTCCACAGAGAGCCTCTCTTTCTCTTATCACCAGCATCTGCAAGTGGCACTGTGGGACCCAGGGTCCTGCCTTCAGCCTTGAAGCCAGTCACCTGGGTGCTCTCAGGGAGGTCCCTGGAAACCTGAGCATTCCAAAGCGAGTCCAGACTTTCCAAGCCTGCCTCTGTGAAAAACACAAAGGCAGCAGAGTGTTGTGGAAAGAGCCTTCATCTGAGGCCATAGACTGACTCTAGACTGCCACCTGCCACCAAATAAGCTGTGTGACCTTGGGTAAATGATGCATTCTCTCCAAGTCTCAGTTTCCATAGCTTTTTAAAAAGGGAGTGGGGACAGGGAGTTGGTATATAATCAGGGATGGCAAATGTGTGGTTTTCCCAACTGTGATGAATTTGTCATGACTCTGCACCATGTTGACAGCGATGAAGCCATGTCCAGTTCCAGTGGGGAGACTGGAGAGGCTGACCATGATGTCTGTCATTGTTGATGTAGGTGCAAGGCTTCCCGTCAGCAGCACTACTGGCATTTGGCAAGGGCTATCTTTGCTGTGTTTGACGGTGCTATACCTCTCAGGTATTAGTACCTTTCAACAGCATTCACTGAAAGGCAAACAAATACTTTGCATGTTTCTAAAGATCCCCTGGGGGCTATGCTATCCTTGGTTGAGAACCTTAGGTAGGCAGATGGTGGTAAGAGTCAGGATTCTTTTGGCTACAAGTGACAAAGACCATACTTAAATTAGTTTAGCTAAAATGGAAATACAGCCATTTATGTAATAGAGAAGCCAAAGGAGAGACTTGGGCTGCCTTTCTCCATCCAACATAGCTAATTAATCCCTCCTTCAGAAGAATCTGCGGTAAGGTAAGTTCTTTTTGGATCCTCTGCCTCCCCAAGCCCTTTCTATCTGGGAGGAAACAACGGAAAAGATGAGCAGCAAGGTCATTCCAAAGGTGGGGGATAGATCACCCCTTTGCTCAGCCTGGCAGGCTAGAACATTAGCAGGGACTTAGGCACAGCCAACTGTGGGTGCCTGCCTGGGACTTTGTTCTAGAGAGGCCACACAAAGACTCTTGGCTCTATCCAAGGTTATTGTTGGTGGCGGTGGTGCTGAAGTTGGGGTTTTGGGGCAGGGTAAGTGTGTCCAGAGGTGATGGGGTCCAGTAGGGCAGTGATGGCTGTAGCAGCCTCCCGCGCTGACTTCCTGTGATGAGGACTCGCCTAGGCCTTTGCCACCCTTAGCTTCTACATGTACTTTTTTCTTCGGCCTTCCTGTTTATCCTGTGGGTGGCCCAGGACCTTTCCAATAAATTATTTTCCTGATTAAGTTAACTAGAGCCAGTTTCTATTGCTTGCAACCCAGACCCTCGCTATTATAGTTGCAGTGGGGCATCTGGGTAGGACGAAAAGCCAGTAAGCAGGTCAGTTGCTCCAAAGTCTCGGGGGGCTTGTGGAAGGTGGTTAGGAAGCAAAAGCCACAGGACCCAAAGGCACGGAAGCAATTTTTCTTGGTGATTGTGCTAGTGATCTCACTGAAGACAGGAAATTCCTCCTCACAGAGAAGACTCACTTCTATGTAAGGCTCTGCTTTTGGGGGCTAGTTCCTGGCACCCCTATCTCATGATCTACCTCTTTGCTAAGCTCAGGTCCCAGTGGCAGACAGGATGAGTCTGTGTTGTACTCTCTACCCATCATGCCCCTTTCTTTACCACATGGGATTCAGTGGATAGGTGTCTCCACACTTGTCACTGTCAGTTCTAGAAAACAACATAAAGCAAGTGCCTGAGCTGAACGCACAGCCAGAGCAGGGCCTGGGTCTTTCCCTCCTCCCAGATTAACCCAGACACAGACAAAGAAGGGCTGGGGTTCTTGCTATGAAATCTGTGGGTGGGGAGAGTCCGCTTTGCAGTGGAGTTGATTGTAATAAACTCCCCCTCCTCCTCCAGCAGGAAATGGCCAATGTAAAACCCTAAATGAGGGCCGGAGTCTAGAAGAAACTGTAATAGGAACAATGACAGCATCCTCTGTAGGAGCTGCAAAGAGAACAGACCAGGATGTGAACCTGGTTGTTTTCCTGTGAGATCCTCTGCTACATTGTTTGACCAAGGTCAAGGCTCTTTGAGTTAGCCTAGTGAATTGTTCACCCCCAGCCTCTCACCTCGCAAGTGCTCAGAGGGTCAAAGCCATGCAGTAGAGATTGGGGGTTGAGACCATGAACTCTGGACTTTGGAGCCAGACTGCCTGAGTCCAAATTCCAACTCTGTCACAAGATGAGTACATGTGGGCAAGTTATTAAATTTCTGTGCCTCCATTTTCTCCCCTGGAATGATAAAAATAGGATACCTACCCCTGAAATTCCTGGGGAAGAATTTCCATTCTTCAATGAGATCACCTCATAAGATTACCGTGAAGAGTGAAAGGGCCTGGCACAGAGCATGATCTTAATAAATGTCAACATCTTAGTGCCCTTGGGTGGTACCTGATCATGGTGGTTCTCCTGACCAGTTGAATAGATGACCCAGTTCTCCAAGGTATTCCTGAATGAGGCCAGGAAGTAAGACTAAAGTCATTATGGTCTGGGAGGACCCAAAGTTTATGTTTGTTCCTTAAAACCAAAGAGATATGGTGCTCAGTGGCCACTGTGGGTGAAGTGGCCCTGAAATCTGTCCCGAAGTCTGTCACCTCAGGAATGCTGTGACAGGCCCATGGGGACATGCATGCACACGTGGATACACACACATTCACAAACATGCACACATGCACAGGCACACACGCATGAGCACACATATGGATACAAAAACATGCACACACAGACACCCATGCACACAAATGAACATATGCACACATGGACACACAAACATGGGTACACATGGACACACAGATGCATGCACACATGGACACATGAACACACGCATATGGATGTAAAACACATGCACACACAAACACACAAACACATGCACACACACGGACACACATGGACACATGCACAGAGACACACATACACACACAAACATGCACACGCATGGTGCATTAGTCCGTTCTCACGCTGCTGATAAAGACATACCCGAGACTGGGTAATTTATAAAGAAAAAGAGGTTTGGTGGACTCACAGTTCCACATGGCTGGGGAGGCCTCACAATCATGGTGGAAGGCAAAGGAGGAGCAAAGACACCTCTTACATGGCGGCAGGAAAGAGAGCGTGTGCAGGGGAACTCCCCTTTATAAAGCCATTAGATCTCATGAGACTTATTCACTATCACGAGAACAGCATGGGAAAGACCCGCCCCCATGATTCAATTTCCTCCCACCAGGTGCCTCCCATGACATGTGGAAATTATGGGAGCTATAATTCAAGATGAGATTTGGGTGGCGACACAGCCAAACCATGTCAGATGGGCACACATGGACATACACAGACACACTTGAACACATGCATACAGAACATGCACGTACACAGACACACAGGCATGCACACACAGACACGTGCATGTGCACAGACACACATGGAGACACACAAACACACAAACACACACGGACACATACACACATAGACATACAAACATGTGCATATGCATAGATGCATGCACACACACGGACACACATGCACACATGGACACATGCATACATAAACACAACATGTGCTAACAGAGACATGTACACATACACAAACACATGACACATTCACACACACAAACACATGCACACACAAGAACACATGCACACATTCACACACAGACATATACACACATTTGGACACACACACATGCTTGCATGGGAACTCACAGCCACACGGATGACGGTCTCAGTCAGCTCAGTCACAGTCACTGAGCGACCTTCTTACATCCCCTTCTTACATCCCCTTAGCAGTGGGGGATGCCACCTCTGACCTATCTTCCCGGGAATCAGAGTCCTCTAATTACTCTTCTAGCCTACAAACACTTTCAGTGGCCAAGATCGAGACCCTGGAAGAGGAGAAGCAGGCACTTGGTATAAACCAGTGTTCTTAAACTCCCCACACCCAGAAACTCTCTTGTTTTTTCCTTCTCAACTCTCCCCACACAGAATTCAGAAACCCCTGAGCAGCTGACTCCCTCACAGGTCTGGGAGCACATAGCTATGCCATTGCTCCCATCTTTGTCCTAGGGCCAGAATAAGATCTTTATTGACAGTAACAGTAACAATATTATCATTAATAGTAGCAAATGTTTAGAAGGCATTTACAACATGCTTAATACTGTTCTATATGTTTTTTAATACATATTAACTCTTTTTAATCTTCTTAATTATTTTTTCAGAGACAGGGTCTTTCTCTTTTGCCCAGGCGGGAGTGCAGTGGCACAATCATAGCTCACTGCAGCCTCCAACTCCTGGGTTCAGGCGATCCTCCCACCTCAGCCTCCTGAGCAGCTGAGACTACAGCCACACACAAGTACGCCTAGCTAATTTTCAGTTTGTTTTTAGAGACAGGGGTCTTGTTATGTTGCTCAGGTGGATCTTGTACTCCTGTCATCTAGCAATCCTCCCGCCTTTGCCTGCCAAAGTGTTGGGATTACAGGTGTGAGCCACTGCAACTGGCCTAATCCTTTTAATAATCTTATGAAGTAAGTATTATGATCATCATCCAATTTTAAAGATGGGGAAGCTGAATCACAAAGGAGGAGTAACTTCCCTGATATGGTTTAGCCATGTCCCTACCCAAATCTCAACTTGAATTGTATCTCCCAGAATTCCCATGTGTTGTGGGAGGGACCCAAGGGGAGGTAGTTGAATCACAGGGGCTGGTCTTTCCTGTGCTATTCTCGTGATAGTGAATAAGTCTCGTGAGATATGATGATTTTATCAGGGATTTCCACTTATGTTTCTTCCACATTTTTCTCTTGCCACCACCATATAAGAAGTGCCTTTTGATGAGTTCATGTCCTTTGCAGGGTCATGGATAAAGCTGGAAACCATCATTCTCAGTAAACTAACACAGGAACAGAAAACCAAACACTGCATGTTCTCACTCATAAGAGGGAGCTGAACAAGGAGGGCACATGGACACAGGGAGGGGAACATCACATACTGGGGCCTGTCGGGGGGTCAGGGGCCAGGGAAGGGATAGCATTAGGAGAAATACCTAATGTAGATGATGAATTGATGGGTTCAGTGAATCACCATGGCACGTGTGTACCTATGCAACAAATCTGCACGTTCTGCACATGTATCTCAGAACTTAGAGTACAATAATAATAATATGTATATATACATATATTTGAAAGAAGTGCCTTTTGTCTCCTGCCATGATTCTGAGGCCTCCCTGGCCATGTGGAACTGTAAATCCAATTAAACCTCTTTTTCTTTCCAGTTTCAGGTGTGTTTTCAGCAGCAGCATGAAAACTGACTAATACATTCCCCAAAGTCACGCAATAAGAAGCAGCCAGTCTGGCCCCAAAGGCTGGACTATTAGCTACTACGGTCTACTTCACTATGAGCACTAAAAGGCTTATGGCACTCCTGACCCCCCAGCATAGGTAGTTCAAAATAAAACCAGAAATAAATCATAAAAGAATGTGAGAAAGTGCCGCAGAATTTCGATCCTTTTTCTTGATGACAACCTTAATGCTTAAAAAAAAAAAAAAAGCAATCTTACCAAACATACATTTTATCTTATATCTCCCCCATTTGGCTGGTGCCCGAAGCGTGGGTTGCTCAGCCCAGCAGATAATCCAAGTATTACTTTCTTTTCCCTGTAGCCAGAACAGCCTCTACCTGAAATTTCAAGGTTGACCCAGCCTGCGATTGGTTGCTGCCCTTTGTGGAGCATGTAAGCGCTTCTTGGCTGGAAGGGGAGTGGCTTTGGCCTCAAACCTGTAAATGGCAGGAGACAGCTGCAAAATGTGGGTCTGTGCCCCTCCCTCAGCCATGGAGGACAATCTGTGTTGATTGAGGAGAAATGAAGGAGGCTTCTGTGTGTGTGTGTGTGTGTGTGTGTGTGTGTGTGTGTGTGTGTGTGTTGGGAGTGGGGGATTGCCTTAGGGCTCCTTCCTGGTTTCCTTGACCCACTTCCAGTCACAGAAGCAATTTCTGGCTTCCCTTTCATTCTTGGGACCTGAGCTGTAGTGTGTTCTTGGTTAATAACTATCACAAGAGATTGTTTCAAAAAAAAAAAAACACCCCACTTTTCATTTCTATTATCTCTAGGACAAAATACAAACAGAGCTGCAGCCTCTAACTTACTGCCTTTCCTTCACTCAACATGCAGCAAAGACTTGGGAATCCTCCTCTGGCAAGGGCCTATGCTAGGTCAAAAAAATGAATACAATTCACAGCTCCTGTTCTCAGGATGCTCAGAGTTGGAAGGGAGGAGCTATGTGCTTTATTTTCCCATTTCTATCCCCTTCCCCTGTTTCCCACCATGCTGTAGGGTAGGGACAGTATTTTCTCCCTTTCAGAACCTCCCTCTCCCAAACTTACAATGGCCCCATTGTCCTGCCCAAACCCTGGCGTTTCATGGACCTTCCATGGGTGTTTGATGATGAAAGGGCTGGAAGGAAGAGAACCGGAAAGGTTGTCTAATCCAGTGGCCCCAAAGGGGCAATGCCATCCCCTGGAAGTGTTTTGAAAAACTGTGGGGGGCCAGGCGTGATGGCTCACACCTGTAATCCCAGCACTTTGGGAGGCTGAAGCAGGTGGATCATCTGAGGTCAGGAGTTTGAGACCAGCCTGGCCAACATGGTGAAACCCCATCTCTACCAAAAATACAAAATATTATCCGGGTGTGGTGGTGGGCACCTGTAATCCCAGCTATTCGGGAGGCTGAGGCAGGAGAATCACTTGAACCTGGGAGGCGGAGGTTGCAGTGAGCCGAGCTTGCACCATTGTACTCCAGCCTGGGCAACAAGAGTGAAACTCTGTCTCAAAAAAAAAAAAAAAGAAAGAAAAAGAAAAAAGAAAAACTGTGGGGCACTTTTGTTTGCTGGTGGGTGAGGCCCATGGATGCTACATGTCCCACCATGCATGGGACAGTCCTGTACAATGAAGAATTGTTCTGTATTTCACCCATCTTTCCAATGTTTCTCCAGACATTCATGTATTGAAAAACTCTGGTTATAATTTTCTGATCTTTTAAGCTCTAACTCCATATTACATAAAACCCCAAAGTATTTTTGCATGGTTTTAACATATATCGAATATTCCAGGAATACGACTACTGTAAATATTGAGGAAAAACAGTACTTTATATTTCATTCCATACTTCAGTAAATAACAGTTGTTTATTGTTTAGAAAAATTACACCACTGATGGGAACCCAACTCAGAGTCGCCAAGAAGACAACACATGGATGGATATCAGCCTGCTTGTGTAACTATTGCTTTCATGGTGATTTTACATGAAGATCCAACATCTCTAATTGTATCTTTTTTTATGAGACAGAGTCTCATTCTGTCACCCAGGCTGGAGTGCAGTGGCGCAATCTCGGCTCACTGCAACCTCTGCCTCCCAGGTTCAAGTGATTCTTGTTTCTCAGCCTCCTGAGTAGCTGGGATTACAGGTGCGGACCACCACACCTGGCTAATTTTGTATTTTTTAGTAGAGATGGGGTTTTGCCATGTTGGTCAGGCTGGTCTCGAACTCTTGGCCTCAAGTGAGCCACCCGCCTTGGCCTCCGAAAGTGATGGGATTACAGGCATGAGCCACCATGCTCAGCGTCATTGCATCTTTTAGTGTAATGGTGGTTAGACATTTACACACTGAATACATAATATATATTATATATGTATACACACATACATGTATATATACATTTTTTTCTTTATCTGTTTAAATTGTTATTAACTCATTATTGCTTTTTAAAATTATATGTGCAAGTAGTTTATATTTTTATAAATTTTGTTTCAGGATAATATGGGGGGATGTTATGAAATATTTGTTATGGAAAGAGAGTATAGGGCCTAAAACCCTGAATCTGAAGCTAGCTCAAAACTTCATCTTTGGTCTCAGTTGTTTTCAATGCATGCAAACATACCTACGTTTTAAAGCTTTCAAGATTAAAAGTTTTCACCACTTCCCACAGCAATCCATTCATTAAATTATTGGTGTTGCACTTCCTTGTGGTGTGAATGAATCATCTGTTCAGTCTCCAGCAGAAATGGTGGTGTGTGTGGGACCATGTTAAACCTCAGTTCCTTCTAGAAATAAGTTTCCTGCCTTGGAAAGGACCTTGGGGCAGTGGGAAGGTGGGTGGTGGGAATGTAGCAGCCAGAACAGAGGAGTGGACGGGGCTGCAGACAGCATGGACTTTAACCATAGGGGCCTGGGTTCTAGGCCCTGTGTGGCCCCCAATCTGTGAATGGCTCTCGGCCGCATGCACAAAATGAGGTGTCTGGACTGAGTCCATCTAGTGCAATCTGTGATTCTGTGACGGGTTCTTTGCTCTGCAATGTGGCTCATGGTAGTCACAGCGGTTAAAGAATTGAGTCAAAGAGTCTAAACTCCAAATCCTAGCTCTTCTACTTAATAACAGGGTGACCTTCAGCAAATAACCTCTTTAAGGCTCAGTGTCCTTGCCTGAAATACAAGGATCAAAAAAAGCACCCACTTAATAGAGCACTGTGTGCATTGAACAAGACAAATGATGCAGTACGTCTGGCACCTTATAAACATGCACGGTACTGTGGCTGTGCCCACCACTGGGGACTCCTGGCTTACTCAGCCAAGGTGCTTCTGTTATGATGTCTGTTGCGATGGGGCATGACAGGTGCCCACATTGATCCCCAGTGGCACTCACACCACAGGTGGCTTGGACTAATCCTATACCAAGCAGCCTGGTCTGATATTTCTGATCTAAGTAGCCAGCAAGCCCTGAACCAAAGCTGAAATCTTCTTACACGCCAGGCCACAGATGCTCACCTAATACTAAGATAAAACATCAGCTTTAAACAAAGGGGCTATGTTGATGGCATTTGCCTACTAAAACAACAGGTTGATATGAGCTCACTGTTTGTCTTAGTTTGGGCTGCTATAACAAAGCACCAGTAAATAGGCTGGGTGGCTTATCAACAACAGACATTTATTTTTCAGAGTTGTGGAGGCTGGAAGTCTGAGATCAGGGTGCCAGCATGGTCCTGTTCTGGTGAGGGTTTGTTTCCTGGTTGCAGATGACTAGCTTCTCACTGTGTGCCTACATGACAGAAAAAGCGTGAGAGAACTCTCTGAGGTCTTTCTTTCTTTCTTTCTTTTTCTTTCTTTCTCTTCTTTCTTCTTTCTCTTCTTTCTTTCTTCTTTCTCTTCTTTCTTTCTCTCTCTCCCTTTCTTTCTTTCTTTTTCTTTCTTTCCTTTTTTTTTTTGACAGAGTCTCACTCTGTCACCCAGGGTGGAGTGCAGTGGCACAATCTCGGCTCACTGACACCTCTGCTTCCTGGGTTCAAGCAATTCTCCTGCCTCAGCCTCCCGAGTAGCTAGGATTACAGGCACCCGCCACCATACCCAGCTAATTTTTGTATTTTTAGTAGAGATGGGGTTTCTCCATGTTGGCCAGGCTGGTCTCAAACTCCTGACCTCAAATGACCTGCCCACCTCAGCCTCCCAAAGTGCTGGGATTATAGGCATGAGCCACCATGCCCAGGCTTGGGTCTCTTTTTTCTTTTTTTTTTTTTTTTGAGACAGAGTTTCACTCTTGTTGCCCAGGCTGGAGTGCAATGGCGAGATCTTGGCTTACCGCAACCTCCGCCTCCCGGGTTCAAGCGATTTTCCTGCTTCAGCCTCCCGAGTATCTGGCTGGGATTACAGGTGTGCACCACCACGCCCAGCTAATTTTCTATTTTTAGTAGAGATGGGGTTTCTCCATGTTGGTCCTAGGCTGGTCTTGAACTCCTGACCTCAGGTGATCCGCCCGCCTTAGCTTCCCAAAGTGCTGGGATTACAGGTGTGAGCCACCGTGCCCAGCCTGGGGTCTCATATTTTATAAGGGTACTAATTCCATTCCCTTGGGATCCACCTTCATGACCTAATTACCTCCCAAAGTCTCCCCTCCTAATACCATCACCTTGGGGTTAAAATTTCAGCGTGTGAGTTTGGAGGGCAGACACAAGCATTCAGTCCATGACACTGTTCATTCATTTAACAAATAGTTTTCTATGCCTGCTGTGTACTCAGAGCTGTGCTAGATGCTGGGGGCTCCATAGTAAGAAGAACAAACATCTATGTACGAAGTAGAGTGGTTGCTGCTGTCTTCTGCTTGGCTAACAAAGACACAAAGAGCTTCACAGTAATATCTGCGTGGCACTTAGGAGTTTTCAAGAAACTTGCCCAACAAACCCTTGAGGAATCATTATAGCCCACATCACACAGATCAGGAAACTGGGGCTCCACAAGTTTGTAAGTGGTCCAAGGTCACCCTTCTAACTTGCAAAGGGAAGAATAGAAACTTACACCCAGGCCAGTCTAGCACAGTTCCTACTATGCCACACTGCCTCCCGCACTGCACAGAGGTGGTCTGGATGGAACTTAATCTCCATGCCAGTGCTAATAAAAACACACGTGGCAAGGTGTGGTGGCTAACACCTATAATCCCATCACTTTGGGATTGAGGATTGGAGGATTGGAGGCTGAGGGGGGAGGATTGCTTGAGGCCAGGATTTTGAGACCAGTCTAGGCAACAGAGAGACTTAGTTTCTACAAAAAAATAAATAATTAGCAGGACATGGGAGTGTGCACCTGTAGTCCTAGCTACTCTGGAGGGCTGAGGCAGGAGAATCTCGAGCCCAGGAGTTACCACTGTTACCTCGAGGTAACAGTGAGCTATGATGGCACCACTGCACTCCAGCCTGGGCGACAGAATCAGACCCTGCCTCTAAAAAACCAAACCAAACCAAACCACACACACATGCTCTTCGTGAATCAAATTGAGAGCAGCTTATCCTGGGGGCCCTAACCAAGCTAAATGCTCTTGGGATGGTCGGGATCCTGTGCCTTTGTTCCCCCCGCACCAGGTTGGCTCAGAGGGTATCAGGGAGTGAAGAGCCAGGAGAAACCCCAAGGCTGTGACACCCTCAGGAAGCAGCTGGACCCAGCAGATGTGCAGACCAGCTTAGCTTTGCTCCAGACGGAGGCTCTTTTGTCTCAGTAGCCTCATCAGTGCAACGGGCATGACGCCTTCTCCGCCTGCAGGCAGGGTCTGGGCAGGATGGCCCTATGTGATCCCATCTCACTCTGAGAACTGCATGTACAAGGCTGTGACTCAACGTTTTCTTCATGGCTGAGAGGTGCTAATTGGTTCACACGCTGTTTTCCAAGATGTGAGCTCGGAAGGGCTAGCTCTTCTGGCATATCCCATACCCGAGTATTCTCTAGGGTTCTTCACAATCCTGGGACAGTAAAGAAGGGAAAAGTGGTAGGAAATGCGAGTAAGGCATGGAAATTACAAATCCATCGGCTACCAGAATTACTCAAGCTGAAGACAGCAGACAACTTTAGGAGATGAAAGCTCTAGGGAATTTTCCCTATCAATCTGGGGCAAGTTTATGTGTCTGTCTGTCCCTGACTGGTGTAGAGGACAAGTCCTGGTGGTTCCATCTTCCCAGGATTGTAGAGTGTAAGTACAAAGACATCGTTACTTCCAACCAAGTGAGGCTGAGACCAGGTCTTAGCAGTCTCCAAGCCCTCATTACCAGGAACACTTGGACCTCAACTACCATTTGTTCTTACTTATTCCCTTACAGGGATTAAAGGTAAGGCAGCACCTAGAAGACTCGATAGGCAAAAATTGTGTGTACAGGTGTGTGTGTGTGTGTGTGTGTGTGTGTGTGTGTGTTGGGGGGGGCTTCCGGAGTGAATGGGTTCTAGGGCACATTTTATCTGGCAAGCTGGGGACTTCCCAAGAATAAACGTCCCCAGCCATGAGCTGGTCAGGCCTGTGCCCTGGGAGAAGAGGGCTGAGGCACACACTCTTTATTAATAGCCCAAGCATCCCAGGACCCTTTTTCCCCAAGCCATTTCCATTTGTGGTTCCAATGGGGTTTTGTTTTTGGTTCTCATGAGTTATTTTCTGCCCTCTGCCCTCTGCCCTCTGCCCTCTGCCCTCTGCCCTTTTGCTGTGGGTCAGCTGGAGAGCTGAGCAAAGGGCCCGACTGGTGGCATGGCAGTGCTCTGAGAAGAGAGAAGGGCCAGGGGATGGGTGGTGGCTTTTTGCAGAAAGCCCCCATTTTGTGCTTGCTGGGGCCCCCAGGGTTATGGCTGCAGAGGACTGGGACAGATTGGAGCTAACTAAGCATTCAGGGAACATCCAAGTGGAGATGCAGGGGAGGGGCTTTTGGGCAAAGCCAAGGCCTAAGGCTCATCCCCAGGGGAAGGGACAAATGTGCTCCCTCTGCATAAGAAAAACACTCTCAGAAGTCTGCAGCCCAGAATTCCCCACACAGGCTGCTAAGGTTGTCAATGTGGGCTCAGCTGTACCTATTTTCTGTCTTCCTTCTCCCTGGGAGCCAAGGTTTTCAATATTGACAAGAGACTCCATTGCACTGGTTCATTCACAGCATTACAACCAAACATCTTACCAACTTTAGGTCAATTTTAAGAAAGAGAGAGTATCGGGCTGGGTGCGGTGGCTCACACCTGTAATCCCAGCACTTTGGGAGGCTGAGGCGAGGGGATTGCCTGAGGTCAGGAGCTCGAGACCAGCCTGGCCAACACAGTGAAACCCTGTCTCTACTAAAAATACAAAAAATTAGCTGGGCGTTGTGGCAGGCACCTATAATCCCAGCTACTCGGGAGGCTGAGGCAGAAGAATTGCTTGAACCCAGGAGACAGAGGTTGCAGTGAGCTGAGATGGCATCATTGCACTTCAGCCTGGGCAATAAGAGCGTCTCAAAAAAAAAAAGAGTATCTTGTGACTTAATACCCTTATTATTTGATAAGGGTGGTGAATATGTATTATGCCTGTTCCCCACTACCCCTCAGGGATTTTGGACAAGTAAATATGTTTAACAAGTGTTTTCTTGCTTTGAAAGAAAGAGTACAGCTGACTGCAGGACCTCCAGGGACAGAGGTCTCCGGGGAGTTGGGAATGGGGCATGACATCTAAGAGAAAAGTCAGCCCTAGTTTTGCAAGTTTGGGAGGGATTGATTCACTAGGGGTTGGAGCTTGAAGCTGTGAAAGTGGATGAGATCTTTGAGAAACAAAGCACTGAAAGCACAAAATGTGAGTGAGGATTAAACCTTGAGATCACATTGAGGAGGGAAAGAAGCGGGGGAATGAATCATGCTTCATTCAACTTGGAATCTCTTGAACTAGCCCAGTGCCTAGAATGCACTTAATAAATGGTGCGGAAAGAAAAAAAGAAGAAAAAAGGAAGGAAGGGAGTGAGGAAAGAAGGAAGGAAACAAAAGCCATTAGAAGGCTGAGGGGACTAGCATTTAAGTTCCACACTGTGTCATACACTTGAAATGCATTACCAAGCTTAATTCTCCCTACAACTCTGTGAAATGGAAATGATTATTCTCATGCTACCCATGGAGGTAGTGGAGGTCAGATTTGATCCCAGCTTGTGTGACTCCCCTGACCTTTCACCATATTCCCTTTAGGAGAAAAACCAAGTACAGTTTCTGAGAGTGTAAGGGTAGAGAAAATTGATAGTTCAAAGAGGAAGCAAGGGCAAACCAAAATTTGTTCAAGATTGGGGTGACGGGAGCATTTCTTTAGACAAAGTGGGTGGCACTCCCAAGATAGGAAGAAATTAAAGATTCTGGGTAGGGTTGGGGGGAGTTGCATTTAAAAGAAAGTATTGCTCAGTTCTACTTCACAGCACTTCCAATTTAATTCTACATTTAAAATATGTGTTTAGTGTCTGCACTTTAGTGAGGAAAGGCAGGGAATGGCATTTCAGGCAGGGGGAGTCACACAGACAAAGGTATGAAGCCCTAAAATGCATGACTTTGTGAACAAATGTGAACCTGAAAGAGCCAGTATTTCAAGATGGATCCCCAGTGGCTAACTGGGCCTAAATTCAAATAGAGCAAAGTGGCTACTTGATAACTAGAGGTCACACACATACTCGGAGTTTCCCCAAAACCCATACCTCTGTTCGATGTGGGGACTGACAAATCTCACCTGAACCAATCAATCAGAGCCCACCTGCCTTGATCAATCAGGGTTCAGCTGTATGGAACAGTTAAAATTCAGTTGTACCGACCAATCAGAACTAAGCGAGTGTCAGTCCTTCATTTGTATAAACGGACCTGATTGGGAACCTGGGTGGGAACTTTTGCTATGAAACCGGAACCCTTCCTTTGTTCTCTGGAATGTACCTTGGTCTTACACGGGCTGCTGCATCTCTCAGGTTTGCCACCTGTTCACTGGAATGAAGTCTCTTTCCTCCAAATTCCTTTTCAGAGAACTCTTGTTCACACCTGTGTATCAGTTAAGATTGTATTTAGCAGGTAGTAGCAGAAAACTCTAACCTGGTGGCTTAAATAAGTAAGGGGCTCATCTTTCTCATTTAACTGGGAGACCAGAAGGAAAGAGCCCAGGGCTGGGAGACTCTTTGTATCCTCTTGCTCTGACATCTTGGATCAAGGCTTTTGTTGTCTTCATCACATGATGGTTGCTGCACCTGCAAACATTATGTCAGAGTTCCAGGCAGGAAGAAGGGGGAAATGATGGACAAAGTTTTGCCCATTTATTTTGGTGGGAAGCCTGTCTCTTGGACTTCTGTCTGCCTCAAACCCGTCAGAGTGATGTCACTTGGTACCTTACCTGCAGGGGAGAGTGGGAATTGGGGTATTTCTCTTTTCACCCTTTGCAGCAAAGGAAGGTAATATGGAAGGGGACTGGAATGAGTGTTCATCAAGTCAAGCCATGGGTTCTGCCACAGTATGCATAGAGGAAATGTGAGTGGTCCAGAGTAGACAGAAGACACAAGAAGTGACTGGAAATGGGGCTGGTAGATGGGAACTGAATTGTCAGTGCCACCCTGCTACAGGTTTGGCTAAAACCACTTCTAGAAAGCCAGGCCCTGGAAGCTACAGGAAGGCTGTCAGTCCATTACCTATAACTCTGGGTTTGGTTAGTGGCGAAAAGTGTAAGTATATCTTTCCAGAAGGGTGTAAAATTCTCAGGAGAATTTCATGGGTGAACATGTTTTCTTTCTTTCCCACCATATTCCTTCTCTTGCCTATCTACCCATTCACTCATGCATCCATTTATCCATCCATGCATCCATCCATCCATCCATCCATCCATCCATCCATCCATCCATCCATCCATTTATCCATCCATGCATCCATCCATCCATCCATCCATCCATCCATCCATCCGTCCATCCATCCATTTATCCATCCATCCGTCCATCCATCCATTTATCCATCCATTCAGCATCTGTTATCTATGTGCCAGATGTATTATCTATGTGCTAAGCTTGTATATCCTCTCTGTGTCTCTCTTTTCCCCCGGCTAGGCTGAGACCTTTTCCAAATGTGGGAGCCTAAGGATGAAGAATTATCTAAGACAGTTGCTATTTCAGTTCAGAGCTGGAAGCTAAAAATGTTCGAATGGAAAAAAAAGTTTAAAAATATGGATGTGTATTTTTCTAAAATCCCATTAAGCTGTCAAGGGCCCTCACTGTGTGTTTCCTTTCCCATCGTTGCTAATCGGCAAGGTATGTGTGTGCCCTAAACAGATGGGTAGCCAGCCTCCTCCTCCTCCTCCTCTTCTCCCCACCTCTTTCTGCTGCTGCTGGTGCTTGAGTCTTGGGAACCCAGGAGCCAGGCCTCCTGTCCCTGGAGGACCGCTGACTGGAACAGCAGCCCCGCTTCTCCACGGAGCCTGGGATGCCAGTACTACCCTCCTCCAAAATGCATCTAGACTGCCTGGGTTCAAATCCTGCCCTCATCACTGACTAGATGTATAACTTTGAGTGCTTTATTCCTCTGGGTCTCAGCTTCCTCAGGTGTGAAATAGGGATTGCAAACATTACCTACATCTTAGTGTTGCTGTGAGATGAAACGTGCAGAACACATAATGCAGGGCTTTCGTTCATGTTTATCATTGCTCTTCATTCCTTCCCCGAATTTAGAGAGTCTTCGCATAAAAGAACGAGAAGAGAGACCTCAATGTTTCTTTATCCAATCACATAATTTTAAGATGCGAAAATGAAATAGAAGAAACTTTCTCGTCACTTCCCACTTCGTGGGAACATGGCTCCAGTGTCCTTTCCGCAGGAACACAGCTTGGGTCGCTCAGCCTCCTCTCCTGTCAGCCCACCAAACCCTCGCACAAAAAATAATTTGTATTTGCATTGTTTAAAAGTGTGTCCCTTGGCTGGGCACGGTGGCTCACGCCTGTAATCCCAGCACTTTGGGAGGCTGAGGTGACCAAATTACCTGAGGTCAGTAGTTAGAAACCAGCCTGACCAACATGGTGAAACCCCGTCTCTATTAAAAATGCAAAATTAGCCAGGCATGCTGGTGCATGCCTGTAGTCCCAGCTACTTGGGAGGCTGAGGCAGGAGAATCACTTGAACTCGGGAGGTGGAGGTTGTGGTGAGCCAAGATTGTGCCATTGCACTCCAGCCTGGGTGACAGAGCGAAACTCCATCTCCAAAAATAAATAAATAAATAAAATGGTGTCCCTTAGTGCTGTCCCATCCTCATGGCCTGTCTTGTTGTGCTAGATATACCCATCCCCGCAGCCACTGCAGACAGAAAGCCAGAGCAAGAACTGCTTAGGAGAGAGATTCTGATGGTGGGGACGAGAGCGGTAAAAGGAGTGGCACTGGGTTCTTGGCTTAGATTCAAGGGAGTATCTTTGAACCCTCAAGCCCTGGGATTATGTGATTCTAATATTTATATAAATACAGAGTATCATTTCCAATCAGATGAGAAGTTGAGGATTCAGGTTCTGGGGGTATTACTGTTATTCTGACATACAGATCTGGTGTGACTAGGAGTAGCCTTTCCAGAAGGAAGTGCAAGTGTTCCTCAAACATTTCACCAGCCCATGACATCACCTCTGGCCTTTTCTCCGTGTTGGCTGCTTAGAAATCAAGTTGACTAACTGTTGGTGCCTAGAAGGCTATGTGTGCTATGCGGGATCACAAGACGGGTGCCTCAAGATCCCAGCTTTTGAGAAATTTGCAATGTACTTGCGGAGATAAGCTATAAACAGGTGAATAGTGAAATGACAGCAGATGTAAATGACGATTCAGGACATCCCAGCATAGCACAGGATGAGGACCAAATGGACCATCATTGCTGTGGAAAGGACACTAGGCTGGGAGACAGGGCTCTGCTCCTGGGACCCCTGACATCTTGCTCTGTTACCTGAGTAATCCTTGACCTCTCTGAGCCTCAATGTCCAAGTCTGTGAAATGAGGGGCTGGCCTGGACTCCTACCTCCCTGTATTCACCCCTCTGGGTCCCCCACTCTTCTTGTTCTATGGATACATCTGGGCCTGGATGCTCACTCCCTACCTCGCCTCTGCTTTTCCTGTTCTGTGGGCTCTGAATATCTGCTCCATAAGTTCATGGCTGGGGCAGGGCTTGTTATGGAAGACCATGACACTACTGGTGGCAGGACATGTGGTGTGGCCTTTCATCGTACATCACCCTCTCTACACCAGACACATTCACAGTGGAAATAGAGAAGAGAAAGGGGTCCTGGGGTGAGGGGTGGACACCAGATGGGCTGGAGAGACTCGGGGTTAAGAGAGTTGAGGACAGGGTCTGCTGAGTGAGTGTGCAGGCCCAGGGCCCAGATTCACTGGGTAAGACACTCAGAGAGCAAGAACAAAAGCACTTTTATTTTGGGGAAATTACTCTCAGAAAAACACTCTGAACTTGAAAACAGCTTGAAACAGCTATCCTCATTTATTTTACAAGAAATGAGTGTTCAAATTCTGGCACTTCACTGTGGGATATTGGAGGTCTGTGAGCAGCGGTGGTGGCCTACTTTTCAGCATAGCTTCCTTGGTGCAGGTCTTCTGGGATGCTTGGACCACATTCCTTATTAATGAAAATCCTATCTATCCATCAGGAAGTTTCAGGCTGCAAGGCCCATAATATCTTACTACTGGTAATGGGTTACGGCATACTGATATTTACTATCATGCTTAACAAGTCTGGAAGCAAGCATTGGTTACAATTGTTTAGTGGCTCATTGATTTCAGCAGGGTATGGACTGCTTCTGTCCTTTCTCTCTTCTACCCTTATGGGAACAAGATGGTGGCCACAGTTCCAAGCACCAACTCCTCACATGAGACAACATAAGCAGAAGTAGGCAGGGGTCAAAGGTCACTTCCCTTCACATCTCTCTTTGATCAGAAGGAATATCTTTCCCAAACAGAATTCCTTCATGTTTCATTGGCCAGAATGGAACCAGACGCCAACCTTAGACCAATCACTGGCAAAAGCAATTGCTTTGTTGATGTAGATCATGTATTCTTAATGAGGGTGATGTCACCCTCAAGGGGGTGAAAATTCGTTCTTGCGGGCAAAAAAAAAAAATCATACTGGGCCAAGTATGGTAGCCCACACCTGTAATCCCAGCCCTTTGGGAGGCTGAGGCAGGCAGATCACCTGAGGTCAAGAGTTCAAGATCAGCCTGACCAACATGGTGAAACCATGTCTCTACTAAAAATACAAAAATTCGCCAGGCATGGTGGCACGCAGCTGTAATACCGGCTTCTAGGGAGGCTGAGGCAGGAGAATTTCTTGAGCCTAGGAGGTGGAGGTTGCAGTGAGCCAAGATCATGTCACTGCACTCCAGCTTGGGGGACGCGAGTGAAACTCCATTTCAAAAAAAAATCATATTTTTTATGTATAAAGTACAGATATGCATAAAGTACATAAACATACAGTGTATCTGAAGTATTAAATTTTCATGGGAGGAAGCAATCGGGAAAACATATCTAAAAAGGCTCCTTAAGGGGATGGACTGAGTTAAATCAATTATGATTCATTGCTGGCACCTGGGGACTTTTCTTTTGGCCAGGAAGTCTGGGGAATGATGGCCAAACAGGCAGCAACAATATCTGCCACATCCTGCCTAGAAAGAAACATGCTTTGTGTGAAAATCTGGGTATGTGTGTAGGTGTGAGACTTCAAAGTGTGCTTGATTAAAATGTGTCATCACTGACCTGCTTTCAAAGATGGGTGGGCTGGCCAACTACATGGTTCAATCTGGGCACAAGCTGAGGACCAGAGGTGAATTTCTGGGGACAAAAATGGGAATTGACAAGGGGCTATAGGAGAAAGAATAAAGGCATCTAGAGGAGGTTTGTATTGTATAAGGTTGGTTGTGCGGTGAATGACTGGGTTAAGCGACTCAAGTTATTTTTCCCCCTTTGGCTGAGGCTCTAGGTCATCAGCACTACTCCAGTGAACCCTGACCATCCTGCTTAGTGAAAAAGTTGCAGGGATCCATCTTTTTGAGTAGACGGCTAACTCCTGCCAATGTGAGGGATTCAGGGGCACAAGGATGTCTTGCCTTCTTCCATGCCTGAGTCCATCCTGAAATCCTCACACCTTCTTTTTCCTCCGTTGGTTTAGTCCTTCTCTTCCATTTATTATACCACTGTGTTTCCAATTCCCATCCTGCTTAATACAACCAGTATTCACCCCTCAGGAGAAGTTGTTTAGCTAACTAAGCATTCTTTGTTGGTAGTTGGGTGAGCTGAGGCAAATGCACTGTTGACCTGGAGTCATTGTGGGATTTCCCACAGTTCTGTATCCACAACCACTTTCACACCCTCTGCTTTGGCTTTCCTGGAGTCTTGTCTTACAGACCTTAAATGCTGCCTGGGTGTTTGCTTTTTTTTTTTCTTTTTTTTTTTTTTGGCCTCTCTGGGCTCCTGAGAGGTAGGGACAGGTAGTCTCATACAACCATAGGAACCTGATTTCTGAAGGAGGACAAAGGGATGATGATCTCCTCTGGTACTGGAAATCTGGTGGACCTAAGTTGGTGCTCCCTGCCAGAGATGGATTATAAGTATCCTCACTCCTTGACCTGGTCGCCACAGCCCACATTTACGACTCCTCTGGCTAACTGCACTAAAAATCAAAAGCAGTTATCTCCAGGGAATGGGTGTGTAGGTGATGTTCACTCTCCTCTTCATGCCTTTCTATAGATCAGTGGTTCTCAGCCCTGGCTGTATGATTACATCACCTAGGCAGCTTTTAAGTCAATATTGCTGCCCAGGTAGCCGCCCAGGTCAATGAAATCAGAATCCGTGGAGATGGGACCCAGGTTTCAGGGCTTTTGTAAACTCCTGTGTGACTGTGATGTGCCACCAGCATAGAGAGGCTGTAGGCTGTGTGTGTGTGTGTGTGTGTGTGTGTGTGTGTGTGTGTGTATGGGAGTATTTTTCTCACAGTGAGTATACACTTTTTTTTTTTTTTGGTAGAAACAGGGTCTCACTCTGTTGCCCAGGTTGGTTTCAAATTCCTGGCTTCAAGCAATCCTTCCATCTCAGCCTCCCAAAGTGCTGGGATTACAGGCATGAGCCACCATGCCTGGCCTATTTTTAAGACCTTAAAAGAAAATATAGCAATTCTCAATTTGAAAAGAAAAATTAACCCTATTTCTGCTCAATTCTTTAAAAAATATTTAGCCCCTCTTATTTTTCTGAAACTTGAGAAAATTTTACTAGAAAGGAAAACAGTACATGTGGTGAGAAAGTTTACATTTTAAGGGCTGAGCATGATGAGAAATCAAGTAAGAAATGAAAACAGGCCGGGCACGGTGGCTCACACCTGTAATCCCAGCACTTTGGGAGGCTGAGACGTGTGGATCACGAGGTCAGGAGATCGAGACCATCCTGGCTAACACAGTGAAACCCTGTCTCTACTAAAGATACATAAAAAATTAGCCGGGAGTGGTGGCAGGCGCCTGTAGTCCCAGCTACTCAGGAGGCTGAGGCAGGAGAATGGCGTGAACCCGGGAGGCGGAGCTTGCAGTGAGCTGAGATCGTGCCACTGCACTCCAGCCTGGGCGAAAGAGTGAGACTTCGTCTCAAAAAAAAAAGAAATGAAAACAAAGTCAAGTCATAATTTTAAATGAATATAATTTATATTTCATTTCTTTAGTGAAGTAACTGTTTTCATGGCATTGTGTTTGTTTGTTTTGTTTTGTTTTGTTTGTTCTGTTTTTTGAGATGGAGTCTTGCTCTGTCGCCCAGGCTGGAGTGCAGTGGTGCGATCTCAGTTCACCGCAACCTCCGCCTCCCAGGTTCAAGCAATTTTCCTGCCTCAGCCTCCCGTGTAGCTGGGACCGCAGGAACCCACCACCACACACAGCTAATTTTTGTATTTTTAGTAAAGACAGGGTTTCACCATGTTGGCCAGGCTGGTCTTGAACTCCTGACCTCAGGTGATCCACCAGTCTCAGCCTCCCAAAGTGCTGGGATTACAGGCATGACCCAGTGCACCTTGCCTGTTTTCATGGCATTTTTGTAAGGAGAAAATGATGGAAAAGAAATTTGAAATGAGTAACAAATCAATTGAATATACAGTTTCTGGTGGGTGCCGACATATGTCCTTGCCATGTACTGATCTTTAAATAGTTTTTTTATTTCTGCACCAACCCATGTGATAGTTGTTTCTGGTGAAAGCTGAGATTATTGTAACTGCATGTTTTGTACCAGATGTGGTTGTAAAAGTAGTGGTTGCTTGGACTGAGGTCATTCAAAGAAGAAAATAGAAAAGTAGAGGGTAAGGAAACATGACTGAAAATAGGTCCCTATGGTGTCATGCTCCTGTGTGCCCTTCCACTTTCCTTGGCTGAGGCCTGTCCTTGGAAGCAGCTGTTGCGAATAGGTAACTTGGACAAGTCAATCAAGGGCTCCCCTACCCAGCTCACTAAGAGCAGACATGGTAATGGTCTTCTTGGTTTGGGACTCACTGTCCCTGGAGGCTGAGGCCATGAGGCTCTAACCCTAGGAAGAGTTGGCAAAGCCCTGAGCCTGTGAGCCTCTCAGGGCAGCAGGTGGGTGATTTACAGGGGAGGAGTCCAACCAAGCTTTCCAGTAAGATCTACCTGTGGCTTGATTCAGGACAGCTACGTGTTGGTGACCAACACGACAGTCATAGCTAGGTCTTTATTTCTCTAAAACTTGCATTTTAATGTTATCATGGGAGGCTGTATTAAAAAAGAACTCACCTAAAAATTGTTTTAAGGATAACAGAGTGAAAAATAATACCTGGCTGTATCAAGGCCCTATCTGGGCCGAGTGTTGCTATATCATATGCAAAGTAACCCAACCGCTTATGTGCTGAAATGTCAAACATAATTATACAGTGACCTAATTTCACAGTCCTAATCTCCTTAATAATAATAGGATTCCTCACATTCATGTGAAGTGGCAGAGATCTTTCTTGTCAAAGAGATTTAATATATATATTCATTAATCCGTATTTTTCTTTCTTATAATTATTCTCATATATTTTCCCAAGAATGTTCTCTCTTAAGGCCCTCAAGGGAAGAAACCATGCTATTGCTGTTTCTCTTCAAGAAGTCTCTAGGGCGGGGTGTGGTGGCCCACGACTGTAATCCCAGCACTTTGCGAGGCCCAGGCAGGCAGATCACCTGAGGTCAGGAGTTCAAGAAACCTTATCTCTACCAAAAACACAAAAATTAGCTGGGTGTGGTGGTGTGTGCCTGTAATCCCAGCTACTCAGGAGGCTGAGGCAGGAGAATCTATTGAACCCTGGAGGCAGAGGTTGCAGTGAGTCGAGATGGCGCCACTGCACTCCAACCTGGGTGACAGAGCGAGACTCCGTCTCTAATTAAAAAAAAAAAAAGAAGAAGAAGTCTCTCATATGTTGAACTGCACACAGTTGGTGCCTAATGACTACATGATTGACCAGCCAGTGTGATCACTAGATCACCAGCACGTTGCTGCAGCATTCACAGTACTAAATGTCAAAATGACTAGAGTTGAGATTATAGTCAGAGCCAGAAGGATGTTGAGGGACCATCTGGGATGCGATCCAGCCCAGTGCCCTAGTTTTACAGAAACTGAGATACAGAAAGGCCAAGCAACTTGCTAGTAAATATATGTTAAAAAAGGACAATCCAAATATACATTTCACCAGGCTGCTGCCACCTGATCCACTGTTCCCTGGAGGGACAGAGCCTGGCAGAAAAGTTAACAAGTTTGGATTATTAAACTCCATTTCAGGGGAAAAAAGATGTCTGTGTATTAACTGAAGAAGGGCACGTTGGTTCCTCTGCAACAATTAGGACACTTAGCAACAAAAAGGAGTGTGAGGCTGCCATCATTTTACTTTTTTAAAAATTGGACTAACTAGCTTAGCTCTTCGGATGACATCCTCCAGTGTAGGCCCTTTCTGTGGGGAGAAAATGAAGACACCCCAATACCAGCTGCCCTCCCAAATGATCCACATAGCATTTCTAGGGTATACCTGACACTTGACCCACCAGAGGCTTCCAGGAACCCAGTGAAAGCAAGCAAGCAGGCCTGCATGGGCTGGGCCAGAGAGGGGCCACCCTGGGTGACAATCATGCTTTCCCTTGGCCCCTTGTCCTTGTTATGTATATCCAGTTCAGAGGGACCTTGTTGTCCCTCTTAGAGAAACCTGAGCAGCATTTTGGATACAACATCCAGAAAGTGAAACCACTGCCTCCATGTGGGTGTACTGTGAGGTGTGATCCCCTCTGTGGAGCTCTTTGGCAGGAGGTCTCCCCTCACCAGCCGCTGCCCTGCCACGCCCCCTCCTCCCTCTCATTTTCCTGTGCTCTTTGCAGCAGCCACTTGCTACTCAACAGCTGTGACTTTCTGCCTGCTTTCTGTTCTGCTCGGCTGTGGCTAATTTTACTGCCCCCACCTGCACCCCAGGTCCTTGCTCTGGGGCCTGCCCATCTTTGCCTTTACCCGCCCCAGCCAGCCCACCAGAGCTGATGCTCACAGGCTCCTGCGTCCCCTCCCGCCCCTCATGAGAGCTCACCCTGCCAACCCGGAGCAGCAAGCAAGCAAGACTTAAGCAAGATACACTTCTTTTTCTTTTTAAGCCAATTTTTATTGTGATAGAACTCACATTTTTTAAAAAGGGGGCTGAGGTGCTTGGTGCAGTGGCTTATGTCTGTAATCCCAGTATTTTGAGAGGCCAATGCAGAAGGATCACTTGAGCCCAGGAGTTTTAGACCAGCCTGGGAAACAGAGCGAGACTCCCTGTCTACAAAAAATTTAAAAACTAGCTGGGCATGGTGGCATGTGCCTGTAGTCCTAGCTACGTGGGAGGCTGAGGTAGGAGGATCCCTTGAGCCTAGGAGTTTGAGGCTGCTCCCTGCAGGGCATAGCCTATTTGGAACAAGATACCCAGTTCATTATGTGTTGGGTGGATAAGGAATTGAAATGCCTCTGTATCTCTATTATCAGCAACTTTGGGCCATTTTCAGGGTTGTGTCTTCCTCTAAATATAAGCTGCTGATAACAATTCCTTTTGAATCTGCACAAAAGTTTTCTGTATGGTGTCCATATTGTTTCGCTCAGCCCTTAGGTGCCTCAACTTTTCATGATCATCTCTAGGTCACCAAGGTAGAAATACTGTGGTCAGTTATTTCAAAGGACATTTCAGAATGTAGTTGGTCATCCTGGGAAGGGTAATAGACAATAGAGCTTGCGGCTGTGTGTGGTGGCTCATGACTGTAATCCCAGCACTTTTGGAGGCTGAGGCAGGTGGATCACTTAAGGCCAAGAGTTTGAGACCAGCCTGGGCAACATGGTGAAACCCTGTCTCTACAGAAAAATACAAAAATTAGCCAGGCATGGTGGTGCATGCCTGTAGTTCCAGCTACTTGGGAGGCTGAGGTAGGAAGATTGCTTGAGCCTGGGAGGCAGAAGTTGTGAGTGAGCTGAGATCGCACCACTACACCCCAGCCTGGGCGACAGAGGCAGACCCTGTCTCAAAAAAAGAAACAAAAAAACAGCACAGAGCTTGGCACAGGGATGTGAGTACTATGGTGGGCAGGAGTGAAAGCAGGACTCAGACCCAGAAGATAAGATTGTGGAGGTGGGGTCTGGCTGTGGACTGAAGCCAAGGAGGACTCAGAGGGATGGTGTTGGCCTCCTGGGACCAGGAAGCTGGGGACAGAGGCTCAGGCTCAGGCTGAAGTCACAACCAGACACAGAGCTCTAGGACCTAGAACCAGGGCAGCCTGGAAAACCAGGCTGCGGCACAACAGGAAAGGCAGAAGTCAGACCATGGCCAGAAGGGAGCTGCTGATTCTGAGGCTAACAGAGACCAGGAAGATTCTTCAACTACGGATTTTAAAAAGGCCCTGATGGCCGGAGTTAGTGGCTCATGCCTGTAATGCCAGCACTTTGGGAGGCCAAGGTGTGTGGATCACCTGAGGTCAGGAGTTCGAGACCAGCCTGGCAAACATGGTGAACCCCTGTCTCTACTAAAAATACAAAAATTAGCCGGGTGTGGTGGTGGACGCCTATAATCCCAGCTACCCGGGAGGCTCAGACAGGAGAATCGCTTGAACCAGGAGGTGAAGGTTGCAGTGAGCTGAGATCATGCTACTGCACTTCAGCCTGGGTGACAAAGCAAGACTCCTTCTCAAAAAAAATTAAATAAACAAATAAAAAGGCCCTGAGGACACCTTCTGGGCCAGAACCAAGATCTCCTACTACCGCTGCTTGGACCAGCCACTTGGCTCCTGCAGGAGGGTGGCCAGTCTGGGAAGAAGATTTACAGCTTGCCAAGCAAGCCAAAAGGTTGGGGGGAAGGAAAATGACCAAGAGGGGCCGCAGGTATTAGGCCACATTTTAGCCTCACTTTCCACAAAATGCCTAGCACAGTTCTTGTCAAATGAAAGGTGTTCATCAAGCATTCATTCTCCTCCACCCAGAGTTGATGCTGGCCTGGGAGGGCTGACACTGAGTCTGGGGCATCCACTGTCTGCTGGGGTAGTCCCTCCCATCCTGCCTTCATAGTACCTTCTCTCACCTTGTCGGGCTTAGGAGGAGAGGTGGTCAGGAGTGGGAGACTGACCTTCACTGGCCTATGGCCTGTCCTGTCACCCTGCTCAAGATGGCCCCTAGGAGCAGGGGCATGGCGTGGCTGCCCATCCAAATTGTGTGATTTGAGTCAAGAAGGCCAAGGCCCAGATGACCTGCTCCTCTTGGGTGCCATGGATTTGGAAATGGCCCCATTACAGAATCAAGAAAAGCAGGGAGCTGGGTGCAGTGACTTAAATCTGTAATCCTAGCTACTCCAGAGGCTGAAATGGGAGGATGACCTGAGGCCAGGAGTTTGAGACCAGCCTGGGCAACATAGCGAGACTCTCTCTTTAAAAAAATAAAATAAAATAAAATAACCAGGCATGGTGTCACATGCCTGTGGTCCCAGCTACTCAGGAGGCTGAGGTGGGAGGATCACTTGAGTACAGGAAGTCCAGGCTGCAGAGAGCTATGATCACACCACTGCATTGTAGCCTAGGCGACAGAGCCAGACTTTGTCTCTTAAAAAAGAAAAGAAAAAAAAAAAAGCAGGGATGCTTTTGCCTATGTCATCCTCTAAAGCAAGGATTTATATGGCAGCATAGACAGGATATAGGCAAGGTTGCATCAATCTTCAAGTATAGGATACTGAGTGGATTCCAGAAATTATGGTGGCGAGGGAGAGGAAAGTGGGGGTGATGAGGGAAACTGAGATCACAGTGTATCTGAGTCTAAGCTTCTCACTGCCTTGTGGCCCATTTTCCAGGCTCATCTAACTTCACTTCACCTTGGCTCTTCTTCCTGAAAATAGTCATACAAACAGCTAATATTTATCGAGCAATTCAGATGCTTGATCCCACTTAATCTTCACATGGCCCTGTGAAGCGAGTACTGTCATTCCTCCCAGTTTGCAGTTCTTCGTCCTAGGTTTATAGCTGGTAAGTGGCAGAGCTGGGGATAGAACCTTAGAGGTCCTGTCCCATAAGTCTTGCTGATATTCATTCATTCATTCATGTATTCATTCATTCCTGTACCAAACATTTACTGAGTCAGGGATTGTGGTGTAAATCTAAAGATAAATAATACAGTTCCTGCCTGCAAGGAACTGACAGGCTAGAGAGAGAAACATCTGCATAAGCAAATATTCACACTACATACAATGAGGACTATCCCAGGGCCTTGAACAAATTATTTGTGTTGTCCCTGATGTGAAACCAACTCTCAGAGGTTGCCCGTCTTTGCCCATTCCCAGTCTCTTTCCACAATCTTTTGTCATCTTTCAAGATGCTGAAGTTTATGCCTGCGACCTCATCTGATCCCCTCTGCCATGCTTCTCCAAGTCCTCTGGGCCTGGATGTCCCCCAGCTCCATGTGGCACTGGGCATTGGGTGCCTGGCTTCCTGTCAGGCCAGAGTAGGGAAGGGGCAGGGCCCTGAGACAGGCCTGGTGAGCCAGTTCTCCTCACAGCTCTCCCTCTGGCCAACAGCTAGGACTTGGACAAGTCACTTAACATCAGGGGACCTCACTTTCCACTTTTTATAAAAGAAAGGGTAGGGTTAGATGCTCCTTAAGGTCCCTTCGAGTCTAGGTGTTGCATGAATGGAGCCCAAATCTCCAGCATGGAGTCAGGGCAGATGGGGAAGGACGAGTGGGGTCCTTTCCTGGAACTTCACATCCAGCCCACCTTTTCCTTCCTCCCTGGCCCTAGGCCTCACCCTTGGAAAGTCTGCTTTCCTCCTGCAGCCATGCCACTGATTTCTAGCAGGTGCCACCCTCGCTAGGTGTGCTCAGGACCCTGGGTCCACCCTGGGTCCTAACTCACCAACTCCTGACCTTGAGTGATCTCCAAGGTCTACTTCACCCCCCACATCTCTGGTCCAAATGACGAATTCGGCCACGAATCACTGTGTTAGTTCGTTCTCATGCTGCTATAAAGAAATAACCAAGACTGGGTAATTTATAAAGAGGTTTAATTGACTCACAGTTCCACGTGGCTGGGGAGGCCTCAGCAAACTTATAGTCATGGCAGAAAGGGAAGCAAACACATCCTTCTCCACATGGCAGCAGGAGAGAGAAGAATGAGAGCCCAGCAAAGGGGGAAGCCACTTATAAACCATCAGATCTCGTGAGAACTTACTCAGTGTCATGAGAATAGCATGGGGGAAACCATCCCCATGATTCAATTACCTCCCACTGGGTCCCTCCCATGACATGTGGGTATTATGGGAACTACAATTCAAGATGAGATTTAGGTGGAGACTTAACCAAACCGTGTCAGTCACCTATGAAAGCAGAGGAAATTTGAGATTCCTACCACCTGGCCCAGGCTCAGAGCTACTACGTGAGTGAGCTGGCCGCTTCCCCGATGTGGTGCCAAGACTTGCTTCCCTGCAAACAGATGATCCCAGGTCATGGAGGGAGGCTTGCTGGCTGCACCAGACCCACGCTCACCCTTGTCCTAGGCCCAGGGTTTATTATTTAAGAGTAGCACCCCAAAGAAGGTGCTGTGGATGTTTTTGCTATAGAAAGGCATTTCAGGCGTGAGTGTTTATGGATCAGATGGTTCTTCTTTCTCTCCTCTTACCCCACATAGACTATAGGGAGAAAACTAATTTCTCACTCTCCCTATAGTTTATGTGGGGTAAGAGGAGAGAAAGAAGAACCATCTGATCCATAAACAAAAATTTGCCCGTGCACATACCTCCAGCTCAATATCTTCTCCTGATATGACCTTGGGGTATGGAAACTTACAGAGGGGAAGGGACATGTCTCAGGTAATTTAGCCAACAACAGGCCTGGCACAAATTACACGCTCATGCCTTCACATGCCAAGGTGGGCTTGCTTCAGACTCACTAGGTGTGCTCAGGCCGCTGTTTCTACCCTGGGTCCTAAAACCTGATTAACAGCCTCGGCTTGCTCTCCCACACCCAGCTCTGGACAGCTGGATGGAGCAGCACCTACTCCCCATCCCACAGCAGAAGAGGATCTGGAGCTGGGATCTTGGTGTGAAATGAAGGGTTCTGCCTGGGAAGGTGGCATCTTAGAGGCTTCCACGCCTGGGCCCTGGGCTTTGCTTCCTTTGTGTTCCTGCCATTTGTTTTAGGTCTGTTCTTATAAATGCCTTTTCTCTCAGTGCAAGGAGCGCACAGATGAGGGCACAGCTGTCTCCTGAATGTCTAGGCTCCTTCGTCAGCCTCAGTGGGCAACCTTCTTCCCAGAACATCTGCTTCAGAGTCACCCTCCTGGAGAAGGAGCCAGTGCTTACCTTTGTGTTATTCTTAAGCATTTATTGAACATCTGCTATACCCAAAGCTCTATAGCAGCCACCTCTCCTTGTGACATAAAAGTAATTTCCTTCTGTAAATATGGATAATGTGCTTATCAGGGCAGAGGCTGTGGCTGTGAACAAGAGAAAAGTCCCCCACAAGGCAAGACCTTGTCCTCTCAAAGCTTCATTCTAGCAGAATGTGAAACTATGATACAGATAGGAAAATAGTAAATATAAAATGAGTAAGTTCCCTATCCTTAAGGAGTCATAATCTAGCTGGGAAAATAAAACATCGTGATTGTGTGAGTCAGGGTTCTGCAGAAAAACAAGATATATATAAAAGATGTCTGGCTGGGCGTGATGGCTCATGCCAGTAATCCCAGTAATTTGGGAGGCTGAGGCAGGAGGATCACTTAGGCTCAGGAGCTCCAGACCAGCCCAGGCAGCATAGCCAGACCCCATCTCTGAAAAAAAAAAAAAAAAAAGAAAAGAAAAAAGAAACAAATAAACAAAAACCCAGGATTTCTACGTAAATTGCCTCATGTAATTATGGAAGCTGAGAAGTCCCATACCTGCCATCTGCAAACTAGGCAGCCAGGAAAACTGGTGGTATCATTCAGTAATTCAGTCTGAGTCTGAAGGCCTGAGAACCAAGAAGTCTGATGTCTGAGGGCAGGAGGAAATAGATGTCCCAGCTCAAGGAGAGAGAGAATTCACCCCTTCTCTGCCTTTTTGTTCTATTGGAGGCCTCAAAGATTGGATGATGTTCACCCACATTAGTAAGAGTGATCTACTCTACTAGTTCTACTGGTTCTTTTTTTTTTTTTTTTTTTGAGACAGAGTCTCATTCTGTTGCCCAGGCTGGAGTGTAGTGGTGTGATCTTGGCTCACTGCAACCTCCACCTCCTGGGTTCAAGCGATTCTCCAGCCTTAGCCTCCCTAGTAGCTGGGACTACAGGCTTGTGCCACCACATCCGGCTAATTTTTGTATTTTTAGTAGAGACCGGGTTTTACCATGTTGGCCAGGCTGGTCTCAAACTCCTGACCTCAAGTAATCCTCCTGCCTCAGCCTCCCAAAGTGCTGGGATTACAGGCATCTGGACAGTCTACTGATTCAATGCTAATCTCTTCTGGAAACACCCTCATGGACACATGCAAAAATCATGTTTTACCAGCTCTCTGGGCATCCCTGAGCCCAGTCAAGTTGACGTGTAAAACTAACCATCACAGCCGGGCGTGGTGTCTCACGCCTGTAATCCCAGCACTTTGGGAGGCTGAGGCAGGCAGATCACGAGGTCAGGAGATCGAGACCATCCTGGCTAACACAGTGAAACCGTTTCTATTAAAAATACAAAAAACTAGGCGGGCATGGTGGTGGGCGCCTTAGTCCCAGCTACTCAGGAGGCTGAGGCAGGAGAATGGCGTAAACCCTGGAGGCGGAGCTTGCAGTGAGCCGAGATGGCACCACTGCACTCCAGCCTGGGCGACAGAGCAAGACTCTGTCTCAAAACACAAACAAACAAAGAAAACAAAACAAAAAAAACAACCATCACAGTAATCAATCAACAATATTTTATCTAAAAGCCATCATCCATACCTAGCCAGCAGCCCTTTGTTGCTGGGAAGAACAATGGTCACAGGTTCCATTGTTTGTGGTGACAAGGGGAGATGGGGGAGAGAGCTCTGGCACTCAGGGTCTGGAGCAGGACCACCAAGATGTGCTTCCAGACTTTGCCATGTGCCAGCTGTGAGGTTCACACAAACCCCTTGACCCTTCTGGGCTTTGGGCTCTTCATCTGCGAAATGGTTTGTCTTGTTTCCTGCACTGGGTTATTATGAGGACAGATAAGTTAATGTACATGAAAACAGTTGGCAAACTATAAATAGCATCAAAATGTCATTATTATTCTTGAAACAAAAGGTCAGTATTTTAAAATAAAATTTTCCAAGTGTGAGGCTAGTTCCCCTTGGATTCCCAGAGACTAGAGAGTTCATACAGTGATAAGACAAGCACAAGCAGGTGCATCCATGTCGAAAATACTGGGCCAATTTTTCCACCAGGACCTTCAACCAGACCAGGGTGCATTTTAAGTGGAGTTTGCCACCACTTACCTGGGGGTGATTTCCAAACGGGTTACTGACATTCAAAATCCATCATGAGAATACTATCCCTTTAGCTTATGCTAGATGGGTTTTGTCACCTCTCACCTGAAAATACCCCACCTCGGTGAGAATGAACATTCTTGGGTGCAAGTTGTGGAAAAGCGATTCATTCATTCAACAGCACCTGGTCAGCACCAGGCTCTGGGAACACAAGGTGGTCAAGATGGCCCGTCCTCCGTGCTGATGGAGCTACTGTCCAGTGCTGACCTGAGACATCGAGCCGGCACTCCAAAAGAGGGAACCAGTCCGTGAAAAGGGGCAGTCAGGCAGACATTGATACACCAAGAGGAGCGTCTCACCCAGACGTGGGAAATGCTTCCAGGAAGAAGTGCTGTTCTAGCTGGTAGCTGGAGTGAGTTGGAGTCAGCTGGGAGGGATCGGGTGGGAGTGTGGGCTGGACAAGGGAACAGCTCATGCACAGGTGCTGAGGTGAGAGAGTGGGCAGGAGCAGAAAGAAACCTGGGGCCTGGAGGGTGGAGGGCAGGGCTGGTCTGTGCGGAGATGAGGCTGCAGTGGGGCCGGCCTTGAAGGGTCCCGTGTGCTGTGCTAACAAGTTTGAACTTCCTCCTTAGGGAAGGCAACCCTTCATCCCCATTTTCCAGGGACAGTGGTGTTGTATGTCTGTTGCCTCAGCTTAGTGAGGAAGGGCACTGTCTCCTCTTGCTCTTCAAAGCTGCCTGGGTTGGATGATAAATTATTTGGTCACCTGTCTCTATTAGGGCATGGAAGGCAGCAGAGTGAGGCCGTGACTGAGGGGTGGAGAGAGAAATTCAGCTGCTTTATCTGTTGTAGAGGGGTGTGGGCACAGACAGAAGGGTCTCAAAACATTCATGAGATCATTTCTCCCTCCAAGATAACTATTTCTTTAAAAACCCAAGGAATTGATTGAGGTCTCGGCCTTCAGTTTCTTTGTGACCACCATTCACCCTGCCAGTCACCCAAAGAAGTTTGAAGATAGAATGTTTTGCCTCTGGAGATTCCAGTGTCAGTCATGAAGTACCGAGAACCAGGAGATGCCAGGAGGACAGGGTGGGAGAGGAGCGGGCGGCAGGCAGGATCTTCCTTCAGCCCAGGTCGGGGAGGAGAGCAGCAAAAATCAAGTAACCTAGTTAGGTGTTACCCAAACCCCAGCTACCAACTCCTATGGGGTTGGACACTGCCATTCTGGGGGACACTCAGCTCTGTTCTCCTGCCTTCCCGTCCTGGAAACTGGCTGGTGTGCAGTTGCCCTAGGACCCGGGGTCTCCTGGGAGCCCATCTCCCCACACCCTGCTCCCAGGAGAGGAGGTTTGATATCACAGGAAATGAGAGTTACTCGGCTTAAATGCTTTTTCCAGCCTAGAGTTGGCATTTCTGCTCTGGTTCTGCCTCTTCCACAGTAATTAACTAATTAATTGACAACAAGGGGATGATGCAATTATGACACAATGAGCCTGGCTTTTCAGCCTCCCACCCAGGAGCCCCCAAGCTCTCTGAATCAAGAGAAGCCAGCCTGTGCTATTAAGTAAACAGAATTTCCTTGAACTCCCGCATGGTCACTCGGCTGTGGCTAAGGCCTTAGCCTCACCACCTTCCTTGGTCCCAGAGGCCAGGCTGGGGCTGGGTCAGCTTCGAGAGTGAACACTGGACTCTGGAGAAACCCAATAGCTATTGACCACTGTGTGTCCTTAAGAAGTGCCTCTGGCCCAGGATTAGTCACGGAGGCTCCCTGAACTTGTTTCTTCATCAGTAAACAAACCTAACAAGAGCTGATGCATTAGTGAACATACGGCGCTTTGTAATGCACTGCGATCCTTCTACATATATGCAAACTGAGGCCCAGGGGATTAAGCGCCCTGCCTGGGACCACCAGCAAGCAAGTGGAGCCTGGGTCAGCATCCGGGGTGCCTGGGTCCAGACAGCCTTGCCCACAGTGGCTTACTCTGGCTTGTGGGTACCCTCCTGACAGCAGACCCAGAGAATCTCTACTCCAGCTGCCTGGCTCCCCAAGGTGGAAGGCCAGGAGCTTCAGGAGTCAAAGAGCTGGTGGGAGGCTGGGAAACTTCAGAAGTCACACCTGGGGACACTCAGCCTTTAGGGGGGTTCCTGGTGCTGAGGCCCATCACACAGCCCCAGGAGCTTTGAAAGTCCAAGGGAATTACCCTAGGCGGGGGCCTTTGCCATGGTGGGGTTCCAGCCGGAATTACCCTAGGCGGGGGCCTCAGCCATGGTGGGGTTCCAGCCGGCCCCCAGCTTTGTTTTATTATGTGCCTTAGCAACTGCCTCCCTTGTCAACAAGAAGCCTGGGAGGACTGTTTTGTAAAAGCTCTTCCATCCTAGACTCTTGATACCTCAGCTAGGAATCTTGAGACAGAATAATTGTGAAAGCAGCCTTCAGTCAGAGTTCGCCTCCTAGTCTTATGTTTGGTGATGTGTCCCCAGCTATGCTGCAAGGTCGTCCCAGGACAAGCCTTGAGCTATCGGCTTCTCTGAATCCCCAAAGCACTTAACACAGAACTTCAATGGAGCAGTGGCTCAATTATGCTCAGATTATAAATCACAAACTCTGTTTGCATTACAACCAATTTCTTTCCAAATCTCGTCAATGGAATTTCTAAACATGTTAGCATCACTGTAATGATATGCAAGTGCTATTTGGTTCTCAAGATTTTTTATTTGACATTATTTTATCTATTACACACTTCAGTGCATAATCCACATACTTGTCATTGTTAATAGCTGCGCCGGATTCCAGGGTCCCAACATACCATCCTTTGTTTAAGCATTCCCTAATTGTTGGGTATTTGGGTTGCCTCCAATGTTTGAACACTATTAATAGTGCTGCTGGGCCACCTGGTTTTTCTCTCCTTTGCCTGGACATGAGGAGATGGGATGGGATGAGGGAGGGAACATTTTCTCTCCTGCATTCCCAGAAAGGCCTATTCTTCACACTACTTCCCTGGGCTGGGAATAACAGAGGCCGATGTCTGCTTTTCTGTCACAGACAGGCTATTATCTCAGACTGTCATTGGGAGACTTCTTATAAGGCCTGTGTTGCCCCAGGAATAAGAGCAAGGCCCTCAGCTGGCTGCACTCAGGGGCTCTGGACTCAGCAGGGCTTTCATGTTGAGCTGTTTGCTGTGAATTTGGCTTTTCCTGTATGTGGCTCTGTTGAACCATCTCATCAGACAGGCCCTGAGGAGAGACCTGATAACATCTCTCCTGTTCCTGGCAGGTCATTTCAAGGTTACACTGGGAATCCCAGAACTTCTGAGCTGAAAGGTAATCTTTCTGTTTAACTAACCGACCTTTCTATTTCACAGCTGAGGACATTGAGGGCCAGAGAGGGAAAGTAACTTTCCCAAGCTCACTCAGTTGTTTTTGGCAGAGCTGGGCTGGGGCCGGGAGGGCCTCCCACCCCCAGGCAGGCGTTAGTGTCACCTGGCTTCCCCAGGGGAGCATGTTTATGGATTGGAATCCTTCTTGTAGTTAAGATACCAATTCTCCACAAATTGAACTGTAGATGTAACACAATCCCAAGCCAAGGCACAGCAGGATTCTTTGTGGATACAGGCAAGTGAATTCTAACACTTATATGAGAAAGTAAAGCCAAGGCAATTTTGGGAAAGAACAAATTTGGAGACTCACACTACCTGATACTATCAAGCTACAGTCATGCAAACAGTGTGGTATTGGTGAAAGGATAGACAGAATAAAGAGTCTAGAAATAGACACACACAAATATGGTCAATTGATTTTTGGCAAAGATATATAAAGGGAATTCAATGGAAAAAGGACAGTCTTTTTAATAAATGATGCTGGAGAAATTTGATATCCTATGCAAAAACAATTACCCTTGACCTGTGCCTCACCTTATAGAAAAGTGAATTAAAAATAGATCATGGACCTAGATGTAAAGTATGTAACTATAAAACTCTTAGAGGAAAACAGGAGAAAATCGTTGTAATCTTGAGTTAAACAAAGAGTTCTTAGATACGACAACCAAACCATGCTCTATAAAAGAAAAACAATAAATTGGACTTTATCAAAATTAAACATCTTTACTCTTGTGAAAGACATTTTAAAGAGAATGAGAAGAAAAGCTGCAAACTGGGGGGAAATACTTGCCGATCACATATCAGACAACAGACATCTAGACTATAAAAAGAACTCGTAAAAGTAAGAACAGAAACAACCAATTTTTAAAAACTAGGCAAGATTTGAAAAGATGCTTCACCAATTAAGATATAGAAATGGCAAACGAATACATGAAAAGATGCTCATTAGTGATTAAGGAAATGCGAATTGGCCAGGCGCGGTGGCTCACGCCTGTAATCCCAGCACTTTGGGAGGCCAAGGTGGGCGGATCACCTGAGGTTGGGAGTTCGAGACCAGCCTGACTAACATGGAGAAACCTCGTCTCTACTAAAAATACGAAATTAGCCAGGCGTAGTGGTGCGTGCCTGTAATCCCAGCTACTCAGGGGGCTGAGGCAGGAGAATCACTTGAACCTGGGAGGCAGAGGTTGCAGTGAGCTGAGATCGTGCCATTGCACTCCAGCCTGGGCAACAAGAGCGAAACTCCATCTCAAAAAAAAAAAAAAAAGGAAATGCAAATTAAAACCAGAATGAGATACCATCTCATACCTATTAGGATGGCTAAAAATACCGACAATACCAAATGCTTACAAGGATGTGAAGAAACTGGAACTCTCATACATTGGTGGTGGGAATACAAAATGGTACAGCCACACTGGAAAATAGTTTGATTATTTCTTATAAAGTAGAATCTATTTACCATACAACACAGCAATCCCACTTCTAGGTATTTCTACTGGAGAAATGAAAACATGCTCCTACCAAAAACTACACCAATAGGCATAGCGGCACTACTCATAACCTCCAACATGTGAAAACAACCCAAATGTCCCTCATTGGATGAGTGGATAAACGAACTGTGGGACATTCATACAATGGAAACTACTGTGCAGTAAAGAGGAAAAAACTATTCATATAACGACTTAAATGACTCTCAAATGCATGATGCTAAGTGAAAGGCCTGTCACAAATCAGAGCTCACTGCTTCCATCCTCCTTCCCCTTTCTTTAAACTCTAAGTGAAAGAAGCCAGTTTCAAAAGTTTACATACTGTGTAATTCCATTTATATGGCATTCTGAAAAAGGCAAAATTACAGGAACAGAAAATAGATCAGTGGTTGCACAGAGCTTGGGATGAAGGAAGGGCCTGAATGCAAAGGCGTAGCATGAGGAAATGCTTTGTGATATAGGAATTGTTCTTTATCTTGTTAGTAGTGGTGGTTACATGAATCTGTGCTTGTATTAAAACTCAGAGAGGACTCTACATCCAAAGTGACTTCTACTTTATGTAAGTTAAAAACACAAAAAACTGACGAAGTACTTTTGTATCATTAACTTATCTAAGTCTCCTAACTACCCATTAGTGGATCCACTGGACACTTTGAAGAAGGAATGAATTGTTCATTCATTTATTAATTTAAGAACTATTTATGGGCCCTTACTATGGGCATTTCTCTAGGTACAGGCACAAAGAAAAGTTTTGATCTCAGAGAGCTCCCATTCCAGTAGGTAATTCTTCTGAATACGGAGTTTCCCCCACCTGTGAGTTTGTAACTTTCCATCTCAACCCTCTCACTGCAGGAAGCTGCCACCTCCCACTGCAGCTTCCCAGCCACGTGGGGCCTGGGCTGTGTGGCCTGTATGGAGGTCAATGCTTGGGCCCTGGAACGCTGCACCAAGCAGCAGGGGAGATGGGTAGCAGCAGCCTTGCCCTGGGTCTGGTACCCAGACTGCCTGGCCACCCACTGTAGGGGTTGCATTTGGCCTAACCTTTCCAACAGATGAAACAGACCCTCTTGACATGGCTCAAGTTCTCCTACTTGGTGTCAGGACTGTTCTGCTGTGAGCTCTGCTCTTTCTCTAGTGATTAGAATCAACACAAATGGGGATAGGGATGGAGTAAAGAGGGGAATATATGAGCAAGAGTGGGGAGATGAAGGGCAAGGGAGGTGAGCGTGTAAGCAACAGTATACAACACAAAATACTGTACACATAAAATACAGGGAGGTGAGTGTGTAAGCCACAGTACACACATGAAATACTGTACACATAAAATACAAGGAGGTGAGTGTGTGAGCAGTGGTACACACGTGAAATACTGTACACATGAAGTACAGGGAGGTGAGTGTGTGAGCAATGGTACACACATGAAATACTGTACACATGAAATACAAGGAGGTGAGTATGTGAGCAGTGGTACATACATGAAATACTGTACACACAAAATACAGGCAGGTGAGTGTGTGAGCCACAGTACACACATGAAATACTGTACACACAAAATACAGGGAGGTGTGTGAGCCACAGTACATACATGAGATACTGTGCACACGAAATACAGAGAGATGAGTGTGTGAGCAATGGTACACACATGAAATACTGTACACATGAAATACAGGGAGTGAGTGTGTGAGCCACAGTACACACATGAAATACTGTACACACAAAATATAGGCAGGTGTGTGAGCCACAGTACATACATTTAATACTGTACACACGAAATACAGGGAGGTGAGTGTGTGAGCCACAGTACACACATGAAATACTGTACACACGAAATATTTTGAGTCCTCTAAACAATGTTATAAAACAGATGTTTCTCCCCTATATCCAGGTGGCATAATGGTGACCTGGGGGATTGCATGGCTTGCCCAATTCCCACAGCTAGGAAACGGGCTAAATCAGGCTTCTAACTCAAGTCTCTGTGCCCCCAGAGCCTGTGCCCTTCCCCATCCCACCCTGCCTCCAGGCTGCAGGAGCCACAGGCCCAAGTTCATGGGCAGGCAGCCAAGCTTCCCCCTCGGAAATGCCCTGGCCTCACCTGGGTGCTCCAGCTCCCAGACAAGACTTAGTGGAGACAGGGTGTTCAGAGGGCAGGGCCCCACAGAGTCTGGGTTCTAACTCACATGGCTTCGGGCAAAGAGCATGTTCCTTCCTTACCTCCCTCTCCAGGAACATCAGAGGGGGAAATTTAAGAGCCTCCCTACTATCTTTCCACAGTGTGGTAGGCAATGACCCCGATATCTGCTAAAAGCTGCAAGATGTTCCTGATAAATTTCATTGTGGTTTGGCCCTCAGGCCACCTAACAGAGTACTTCAGCACTCATCCTGGAGGCCCTGACCTTCCTGCATCCAGACCCAGCCTTGACTCTGGATCCACAAAGAATGTGTGAGTATCACGATGGAGGCTCCTAAGGGGGCCACTGCTAAAGTCCCACTGCAGAGAGGACCAAGGCCAGGAGCACAGTGGGTGAAACGGAAGGGCCTGGGTGAAAAGACCTCTTCAGGCCCTGCAGGGTGGGCCAAGGGCTCCCAGAGGCAGGCAGGCGTGCTCCTCCTGTCTGTTTCCCCAGTCAATGAAGCCTCTGGTTGAGCTCATGACATGGCAGCATCTTCTGAGGCCCAGAGGAAACCTGCCTTAACTCTTGGGCAAAGGGATCCTTTCTAGAAGACAGAGAGGGGTTTGAGATAACGATGGTCTCAGGGACAGGGTTTCAGGCACCTAATGTCCTAAGGGAGTCAGAGAATAGGTGGGAATCACTGTCGGGGGTGGGGAGTAGCAAAAGTGACAGTAAGTGTTGACTGTGAAGAGTGATGGGGCCGGGTGACCAGAAGTCTGAAACTGGTTTGGGATATGATGAGCTTTCTCTTCAAATAATCTGATCAATCTTTTATTTTTTAATTCATAGTGCCCCCCACCCCCCTGCCTTTTCTCCTTTTTCCCTTTTTGCCTTTGTTAGATGCCCAGGCACGCCACAGTACCAGGCGTTATCAGTACCAGCTCACATTCCTTTCCTTATTTAGAAAGAGGACTAACTTTTTAGCTCACTACAGACACCCCTTCCCCTTCCCCTCCACTTTCTTTTATGTGCCCACCTTATCTAAAAAAATCAAACGTTTAGCCAACCGGGATTAGTTTAGATTGTACGACCTGACCGTGGCCAATAGGGAGAGGGTACAGGGGCAGGACTTGCATCAGGAATAAAGGCTCTTGTGCCCCTTCCTTCAGGTGTGCTGTCATGGCGACTGGCCAAGGAGGCACCCCTCTGTGCAGAAGTAAAATTTCTTTGCTAAGAATCCTTTGTTCAAGTGTTCTATTTCCTTAGGATTTTGAGCATTATTCCTAACACTGGCAGGGATGTATGGTCGGGAAGGAGACATGGGGAACCTGCTGAGGTCTGGGGCCCAGGGGCATTTCTGCACAACTTGAAGGGATTGACCCCAAAAAAGCAAGCTCAAGGCACTAAGGGGCTGGAGAACTCATGAGATGGCCCAAACTAAAGGGACACCTCCGGCCCCCTGGGGCCGGAGGGGCTATGGGGTGAAGGCTTGGTCATGGGAGTCATCTCTAGTGCTTGCCCTAGAACAGAAGATCACAGAGCAGCTTGGATAAAGCTGACTTGGGGTTACAGCCCTAGAGCCAGGACTGACCTCATAGCCAGGAGCAGTGGTTCGAGGCCTGCAGAGGCCCAGGGTCCCTGCTGGGGAATGGAGTGAGGGAGTGAGGCAGGGATCTGGGGACAACAGGACACAGCCAGCTGTGAGGAATGCCTTGTGTTGTAGGAGCCGGGGAGTGCGACATTGGAGTGGGACATTACTAGCTGTACGGCCTGTACAAGGGCCCACACCTTCCTCCCCTTGCCAAGGTCTCCTATCTATAGAATGGGGATGAGAAAACCAATCTCTAAAGTTTCTTGCTTGGTTGGGCATGGTGGCTTACACCTGCAATCCCAGCACTTTGGGAGGCCAAGGGGAGAGGATTGCTTGAGCTCAGGGGTTCGAGACCAGCCTGGGCAACAGAGTGAGACCATGTCTCAATAAAAAATAAAAATAAAAAAAGTTTCTTGTGAGAATTAAATAACACACAAAGTGCCTAATACATAGTGGGTGTTGGGAGGAAAAGGGGTCTAATTTGTTCAGTTGTCATCTGCCATGGAGGTAGAAGGAAAAGTGTAGGCCAGTGGTTATCAAACTTGACTGAAAATCACAATCAACTGGGGGGCTTGTCAACCCAGTTTGCCACTGCCCACCCCTGGAATTTCTCAGTCTGTAGCTCTGGGTGGGTCCTGAGATCATTTCTAACAAGTTTCTACTGCTGCTGCTGCCGCTGCTGCTGGCCTGAAGACCACATTCTGAGAACCCCTGATGTAAATACGAAGAGGGTCAGCCCACTTTTGAGTGGCGGAAAATTGTGGTTCTACCACTTTCTAGTTCTGGGACCTTGAACAATTTACTTAACTTCATTGTGGCTTAGTTTCTTCAATTATAAAATAAAGATAATTGTGCCTTGGGATTATCGTAGGGTGTTATAAAGATGAAATGAGTTAACAAATGTGTAAATGGTTTGGAAGAGTATCTGATAAAATGTAAACACTCAAAAATGTTAGCTCTTAGTATATGGTAGGCCCTTGAAAAATACGTTATCTCAATTGTCAAAAGATCAGCAGCAGCAGTTAATATTATCATCTCCATTTTACGGCTGAAGAAGTGTAAGCTCAGAAAGATGAGATCTACTACGCAACTAGGGAACCCAGGCTGCCATCTGAACCCAGCTCTTCCAGCTCCATAGTTAGGGCTGTTACAAATCAAGTCTCACTGCATCCTTCCTCTTTTTTTTCCTTTAAGCTCCGAGAGTGGATGATTCGGCCCTTAAGCCTGAGAGGCTGAGAGTGGGTAGGGCTCAGTGCCTGGAGCAGGGAAGAGTGGAGGAGGAAGCTCAGGAGGAAGTTTGCCTGGGAACCTGGCACAAATGTTACTCAGGATGCACAGTGGGGGTATTTTCGTGTGTTCAGAGGGCAGATATGTGGGTGACTCAACGTTTTGCCCACGTAGTGCCTCTTGTTGCTTGGCTGCCTTAGCTGATTGAAGTCATCAGTGGATAATGTAGCAGGTGCAAATGAATCGGCTACTGATGGTTTATACAACCCTGGAGGACGCCCCTACTCTCGGCCTAATATGGACAGAAAATACAGTTATTGGACTACAGCATCAAAATACTACAGCCCTGTGGACGATGAATCAGAGCATCTCCCTCACCCACAGAGACCACAGTGTTCCACAAGAAGGGAAGATCTTCAGTAGCAAGTCCTGCGGCGGGGGGAGGCTTCGTGTCTCCCCGTCCTAATTGCTGTCAGTTGCCCTGCACTGAGTGCTCACGAACAAGGAAGGAGGCACTGCGTGTGGTCATCCCAACTCCTCACAGCTGCTGAAGAGAAAACTCTCATCCATATATGGTGTTCAATGGGTTTATACGTTGATGACTCCCATCATGTATTTGCAGCCCAAATTCTGACTCTTCTGTCTGCTGTCTAGAAGATATATCTGTCTATGTGTCCTTTACACTCCCTGGATTCACCATGGTCGAACCTCCTTTTTTTTTTTTTTTTTTTTTTTTTTTTGAGATGGAGTCTCGATCTGTTGCCCAGGCTGGAGTGCAGTGGCGGGGTCTCGGCTCACTGCAATCTCTGCATCCCAGGTTCAAGTGATTCTTGTGCCTCAGCCTTCTGAGTAGCTGGGATTGCAGGCATGTGCCACCATGCTGGGCTAATTTTTTTTTTTTTTTTTGATGTGGAGTCTCACTCCTGTCACCCAGGCTGGAGTGCAATGGTATGATCTCGGCTCACAGCAATCTCCACCTCCTGGGTTCAAGCGATTCTCCTGCCTTAGCCTCCCGAGTAACTGGGATTACAGGCACCTGCCACCATGCCTGGCTAATTTTTGTATTTTTAGTAGAGATGGGGTTTCACCATGTTGGCCAGGATGGGAGAACTAACCTCAGGCAATCCGCCCACCTCGGCCTCTCAAAGTGCTGGGATTATAGGTGTAAGCAACCGTGCCCTACCTAATTTTTGTATTTTTAGTAGAGATGAAGTTTCGCCATGTTGGCCAGGCTGGTCTTGAACTGAACTCCTGACCTCAAGTGATCCGCCCCCTCTCAGCCTCCCAAAGTGTTAGGATTACACGTGTGAGCCACCACACCTGGCCCAATGTTCCCTTTACTATCCTCTTCCCTCAAACTTTGCTCTTTCTCTGTCCCCACTGTCTCACTTGGTGGTAGCAGCCACTAAGTACCCAATCCAGAGGCTCTGAGAAGACCGTAGGTGTACCTTTTTTTTTTTTTTCAGACAGCGTCTCACTTTGTCACCCAGGCTGGAGTGCAGTGGTGAAGTCATGGCTCACTGCAGCCTCAATCTCCCGAGCTCTGGTGATCTTCCCACCTTAGTCTCCTGAGTAGCTGGGACTACAAGTGCACACCACCACGCCCAGCTAATTTGTTGCATTTTTTTGTAGAGACAGGGTCTCACTGTATTGCCCAGGCTGGTCTTCAACTCTTGTGCTCAAGTGATCTGTCCACCTCAGCCTCCCAAAGTGCTGGGATTTCAGTTGTAAGCCACCTGGCCTGAGATTTACTTTTTAATTTTAATTAATAGACTATTTTTCAAGAGCAGTTTTAAGTTTATGAAAAATTGAGAAGATGCTGGGCGTGGTGGCTCACGCCTGTAATCCCAGCACTTTGGGAGGCTGAGGCGGGTGGATCACCTGAGGTCAGGAGTTCGAGACCAGCCTGACCGATATGGTAAAACCCCGTCTCTACTAAAAATACAAAAACTAGATGGGAGTGGGGGCAGGTGCCTGTAGTCCCAGCTACTGGGGAGGCTGAGACAGGAGAATTGCTTGAACCCGGGAGGCAGAGGTTGCAGTGAGCCGAGATCATGCCACTGCACTCCAGCCTGGGCGATAGAGCAAGACTCCATCTCAAAAAAAAAACAAACAAACAAAAATTGAGAAGAAAGTATCAATAGCCATATCCCTCCTCCCCACTAGTTTCCCTTATTATTAACCCCTTGGATGAGTATGGTTCATCCGAGTTTGTTACAATTGATAAACCAATATGGATACATTTTTATTAACTGAAGTCTGTATTTATATTAGGGCTCACTCTTTGTGTTGTACTTTTTGTTTGTTTGTTTGTTTGTTTGTTTGTTGAGATGGAGTCTCGCTCTGTCTCCCAGGCTGGAGTGCAGTGGCACGATCTCGGCTCACTGCAAAGTCCACCTCCCGGGTTCAAGCAATTCCCCTACCTCAGCCTCCCAAGTAACTTGGATTAGAGGCACCCACCACCACACCTAGCTAATTTTTGTATTTTTAGTAGAGACAGGGTTTTGCCATATTGGCCAGGCTAGTCTCGAACTCCTGACCTCAGGTGATCTGCCCACTTCGGCCTCCCAAAGTGCTGGGATTACAGGTGTGAGCCAACATGCCTGGCCTTGTGTTGTACATTCTACATATAGGTTTTGAGAGACATTCTGTATGTTATTGTAATGGTGGGTATATTTAATGCCAAGTTTGTTCCTAAAGCAGATAGTGGCCTTGTAGTGGGGTACACATAGTGTGTTCCCCGAGAAGAGGAGCACTCAGAACATATTTGTCAGTCCCTTCCATCCTTTCTTCCTCTGCCTCAAGGAACACCTACTACCCCAGGTTGGTTCCTGGTTGGCCCTGACCCCGGCTTGCCTGTGTCAGATGGGAGCTGCCTGTGGTTTGTAGATTAGCCCTTATCTTAAATGCCAAGCTCCAGGTCTGACCTCACACAGAGCTTTGGGCTGATCTGATGATATTTGGTGAGGAACAGATGCACTTGGTAAGCTGGGAGTCCATCTTCTTGACTATAAGACCTGTGGTTCAGTCTCAGGTCTCACCCTTTGTCAATTTTACGCACTTATTCATTGACTTAGCTTTTACAGCAGGGGCTCCACAACCAGCCCCAGATGATCACAAAAGCTGGGAGGCAGAAGTGACTTGGAACAGCTGAAGTCCTAAAAAAAGAACCTTAGGTCTGATTTCCATTCAGTCGTGTTGGCCTCCCTTGCTAGTTAGCTGAGAGGAAGGAGGACTTTCTTTCTACCCCCTCCAACTCCCATAAGGCCCCCAGTGCTGTCTGTGTTGCTGGAGTGGGATGGGGTGAGAGAGGGAGAGGGAGCAGAAAGAGAAACACAAGAAATTCAGGGAGTGAGCCATATTCCTGGTCCTCACATTGGCACTACTGAAGGCCTCTGTTAGCCTTTCAACTCTTGGATGCCTCGATGGTTCACTTTAGAAGGAAAAGGGAATGATTTGGAATGCCTGCACTTGTTGCAGGGTGATTTATCCAGGGAAAAGGAACGCATTGTTCACATTTCTTAGCCTTTTTTTCTTTTAATTGAAGTGATGTGAGCAATTAAAATGTTTCCTTCCAAAAAAAAGCCCTTTAAAAATTATATGAAGGTAGCCAGATTTCAATTATGTTCATTATGACTAGATTTAGATGTGTATTTTGTATAATGTAGAGGCATAGGACATCTATGTCATGAACATTCTAGAACCATCCCCAGAAAAATGCAGTTTCATTAGGCACACACATAACATTTGCATGTATGGATGGGGGTGAGTCTTGGATCTTTTGCAGCCCACCTAGTGGTGGCCACTAGGATCACAAACTTTAAGAACAGCTCAGTGACCCTAACTTTCATATTCTGATCCTACATTGTGCTAAGGTGTGTGTGAAGTGACCAAATTTAATAGATGATAAAATTACTAGGCTGTGTGCTGCTATCTGACCAATGCTTGCTTTGGACATCCTTGACAATACCCTCTACCTTGCCTCTTCAAGAGTTTTAACCTCTCCATGACATTGTCCTCCATGGGAGGGCTCATGCACCCCACCCCGCCCAAGAACTTCCCCTTAACAACATTTTACAAATGCTGTAGAAAAAATTTTGTGTGGCTGGGCGCCGTGGCTCATGCCTGTAATCCCAGCACTTTGGGAGGCCGAGGCGGGTGGATCACTTGAGGTCAGGAGTTCGAGATCAGCCTGGCCAACATGGTGAATCCCGTCTCTACTAAAAGTACAAACATTAGCTGGGCGTACTTAGCTGGGTGTGGTGGCGCACACCTGTAGTCCCAGCTACTTGGGAGGCTGAGGCAGGAGAATCGCCTGAACCCGGGAGGCAGAGTTGCAGTGAGCTGAGATGGTGCCACCGTACTCCAGCCTGGGTGACAGAGCCAGACTCCGACTCAAAAAAAAGAAAAATGGTGTTTCAGTGTAAAACTATGCATTGTCTACAGCAAAGCCTTCAGGGCTATCAGATTCTATTATGCATTGTCTTTGAGCTATTTTGCAAGGCTCTGTAAATTGGAAGTAACTGATAGATATTTAAATTATGTCTTGTCTGATAGTGATTTAATTGACTTCCTCCCCTTTTGGAAAAAAAAGCAATTTAATCTCCATTTGCAATTCATCTCTACATTCCTTCACTCAGTAAGAATTTGTGTGTTTTTGACTTTTCCTTTGAACTATTGCCTGGTTTCTTGGTATCAGGAGTAAATAAATTCTTCAACGTGTACATTTTTATATTTGTATGTGAATCATAATTTTATTCTTTTTCTGAAAAATAACTTTTAATACTATATTGTCTCTTTCTAACCCTTTAGGAGACTTTTTTTTAGGCTACCATTTGAATTTCGTTAGACTGCACGCCTCTTCTATCCTCACCAATTACCTCTCTTACCCCCTCCCTAGTCCACCCAATTTATTGCTTCTCCTGGATTCCTCTGTTCTTTTACCCTAGACTCGTGCAAAATCAGGCTTGGACATATCCAGGCACTGCTGGAAACCAAATGTTTTGAGGTTGGTTATGTTGTAAATTTCAGCTTCAGCGCTGAAGAAATATAGCCTGGGCATGTTTTGGTATTTAGGATCATTTAAAAGCTGCCTGTTTGGAGACAGAGACCATAGTTAGCATTTTCCCAGCTTTGGAAGGCAGACTTAGGGCTCGCATTTTTTTCAGATGATTTGTAGGACATTAATTGTGCAAATAATTTAACCCTTTGCTTCAGATTTTTTTCCTTTTAAAACAGAGGAGAGTTTAATCCTGAGGAGGAGCTCTGTTGTCGTCAGTTAATGTTTTGGTTTTTTGTTTTCTAATGGCTTTAATTAAGAACTACAACACACCCTGAGTGTGACTTTGCCAATATATTTAGGCTGGCTTATTTCAGTGTGCATGCATGTGTGAAAGACACACAGAAAATAGAGGAAATGAGAGAACACTCTCAAAACTTGCTAAGTGTATAAACTGTGATATTATGTTCATAATTCCCTTTTTCTTCGGCTGTCAGGTTTGAGCCTCAAACATTTTTTATTCCAAGGGAAACAACAGCCCCTGCAAGTAACCCAAGTTCACGGCTTTCCTGGGCCCTTGGAAGCAGGGGAGGCACTCTTTTACTTGGAAGGGTTAATTGAAGACACTTAAGTTTACTCTTGGTCAAATTCACAACCAGGAGAGCTAGAGAGAGAGGAAGTGAATGAGTCTCACTTGTCAAACTTTCCTTTTTGGTCTTTTTTTTTTTTTAAACTTAACTCTTTCTTTACCCTGGTGTGGACAAAGTGCACTTTAAACCTAAAGGTTTCATGGTTTCAACGTACACGTGATGAACGTTCTTGGATCTCCTGCTAGAAAACATGTTGGTGCATCAAAGAAAAGGGAAAATGATACCTAGCTTATGAAGGAACACTTTCTTCTGAAAATGGAGATGGAAGATGGGTCACAGATTGAGACTAAACACAGTCTCCATGGGCCTAGAGGAAATTTCTCTGGCTAGCTCAGTGAGAGCTGGGGAGGCCATTTCAACATTTTATGAATGAAATTCTTCATCAACACTGTTTCATTAGAGAGACGGACTTGACCCTGGACTAACATAATTGCAGCACTGGAGGTATTAATGTAATTTTGAGGCCTCATGTCACATTATAAAAACACAGTGCTATAAAAGACTCTAATTTGCCAAGCTCTACCAGACACCAGATGGTACACTTACAGAGAGAAATTTTTTCCTTGAACAGAAGGCAGTCTGTGATGTCATAAGCAGGAGAAATCACCGATACTCAGGGTCTTGGACACTGACATTCTTTTGAGCTAGCAGAGAAAAAGGCCCACAGATACCCAAAGGGGCAGGGCTAGGTTATGTGGTCCTGACTTTTCTTCTTCCTGCCATCAGCCCCCTGGTAATGAAAGAGAGACTCACAAAAGGGGGATTAGAAACTCCTGGCAACCCTGTTAATGGCTTCCTGTGGGATCTCATTTCCTCTGAAACCCCCAGAAATGAGGAAACCTCAGCTTATTTCAGACTCACCCTTCTCCATTTTATTCTACCCACATCAAGCACCATTGATTCCAATCCTGATATTTCAGACCCCCACAGTGGCTGCAGCCCGAGCTCCTGCCTTCTTCACTACCTGGGCTGAATAAACAGTGAGCTCTGCTTTAGGTCTCTCTCTGTCCTTCCCATCTCTTCCCTCTATCTTCTTCATGCTGCCAGAGTGGTTTTCTTAAATGCAAATTCTATCATGTCTCTGTCTTGCTTAAAAATCATTGATGGCACCTCACTGCCTGGACCAGTAATGGGAAAAATTGGCCCTAGATTAAAGGTTGCTTTGACCCAGGTAAAAAGCTTGAAGGCAAGTCTTGAAAAATCAAGTTGTTTCCAAGTAGCTTAATTGAGTCCCAGAATAAAACTCAAAAGTATTTAAAGAAAAAACCTAGCATTCAGCACTAATCTGGCATCCAATACAAAATTATCAGGCGTCAAAGAACCAGGAAAACAATATAAAGAGGAGAAAAATCAATCAATAGAAATAGATACAGAAATGACACAGTTGAATAGACAAGAACAGTATTTTAAATGAGGTAAATATACTCCATATATTTGAGAAGACAGAGGAATGCATGAGCATATTAAAGAGATGGTGGTAGATATTTAAAGGAGAAGACCTAAATCAAACTTGTAGAGATTAAAACAAACAAGAACCTCTAATGTCTGAGATGGAAAAACACACTAGATGGGAATAAGAATGAATTGGACACTGCAGACTGAAGAAAAACAGTAAACAGCATCAGTGAGCTGCAGAACAACTTCAAGCAAGATAATATAACATATAGCTTATATACAATAACATATAATAATTCTTTTTGCAGTCCCCACAAAAAGAATAGAGAGATAGAAGGAAGAAATAATAAGGCCGGGCGCAGTGGATCATGCCTGTAATCCCAGCACTTTAGGAGGCTGAGGTGGGCGGATCACGAGGTCAGGAGATCGAGACCATCCTGGCTAACACAGTGAAACCCCGTCTCTACTAAAAATACAAAAAATTAGCCGGGCGTGATGGTGGGCGCCTGTGGTCCCAGCTACCTGGGAGGCTGAGGCAGGAGAATGGTGTGAACCCGAGACGCAGAGCTTGCAGTGAGCTGAGATAATGCCACTGTATTCCAGCCTGGGAGACAGAGCGAGACTCTTTCTCAAAAAAAAAAAAAAGAAATAATAGCTGAATGCTTTTTTCTAATTTGATAAAAATATTTAGGAAGCTTGATAGGCCCTAAGCACAAGAAACATGAAGAAAACAACACCAGTGTACATAATCAAATTGCTTAAGAACAGAGATAAGGAGGAAAACCTTAAAAACAGCCAGGACACGGGCATGAAGAACAAAGAAAATAACAGCAGACTTATTGTTGGAAACAATGCAATCCAAAAGACAGTTGACCAACTTCTTTAATGAACTGGAAGACAACATCGTGAACCTAGAACTCTATATACAGCAGAATATCTTGCAAAAAAAGGTGAACTAATTATTTTAGACATACAAAAGTTAAAAGAATTGATCACTAATCCTAAAGAAAGTTAAAGGAGAATCTTTGGACAGAAAGAAAATGAAATCAAATAGAAGTTTTGTTCTACATAAAAGAATGAAAAGACTGCAAATAATAAATATGTGGTAAATATTAAAAACAAATTTATTTTTAACATGTCTTTAAAAGGCAATTGATCATTAAAAACAAAAATAATAACAATGTATTGTGAGGTTTATATGCACAAGTAAAATGGCTAGCAAGAATAACACAAAGGCCAGGAAGGGAGGGTGTAAATGCAAGTATACTGTAAGGTTCTTGTGTTGTAAATGAATTGCCATCCTATATTTTGAAGATGAATTGTGATAAACTGAAGATGTATACTATATACGCTAAAGCAAACATCCCAAACACAGACAAACAGATATAACTAATAAGCCAATAAAAGACAGAAAATAGAATTATAAAAAATAATTTACCTCAAAAGAGGATGAAGATGAAAAAAACAGGTAACAAAAACAGATGAGACAAATGGCAAACAAAGGGCAAGATAGTAAATTTAATACTAATCATATCGATAATCACATTACCTTCAAATGGTGTCAATATCCCATTTAAAAGGCGGAGATTGTCAGATTGGAGTTTTTTTTAAAAGGCAAGCTCTATATTCTGTCCATCAAAAAACAAATTGAGGCCAGGCACAGTGGCTCATGCCTGTAATCCCAGCACTTGGGAAGGCCGAGGTGGATGGATCACATGAGGTCAGGAGTTTGGGACCAGCCTGGCCAACATGGTGAAACCCCATTTCTACCAAAAATACAAAAATTAGCCGATCATGGTTCTGGGCGCCTGTAATCTCAGCTACTCTAGAGAGTAAGGCAGGAGAATCGCTTGAACCCAGGAGGCAGAGGTTGCAGCAAGCTGAGATTGTGCCACTGCACTCCAGTCTGGGTGGCAGAGTGAGACTCTGTCTCAAAAAACAAACAAACAAACAAACAAACAAAAAAAACAGATTGAAATATGAAGACACAAATAGGTTAAAATGAAAAGGATAGGAAAAGATGCTATGGTCACACTAATCAGAAAAGCCTCTCCTCCTACAATGAGGAGTCATAGGAAAGCGGGCAGTTTGGAGGGAATGAGCAGAGAAAGACGCCAGCAGTGTCCCTCCCACATCATTTCTTGTAATGGAGGCAGAGTCTCCTTCTCAGAACTGCTGCACAGTGGGGCACGGCGGTCCACAACATTCACTGCGAGCCAGTCCCGTGGGGGCAAATGATGGAGCAGGTGGAGTAGAGAAGGCATCCTGGTGAAGGTCTGGTTTTGTTTTCGTGTCAGGGAAGGACCGGTTGCTAGAAAGTGCCCAAAGGGAGTGCTGTGAATAGAATGACTGGGAAAGGTCAGCACGGCTCCCAAGCCAGGCGGGGAGGTGACTGCTGAGCATGAGAAGACTGGTGCATTGGTGTTATTTCGTATTCATCAAACCCTTTAGAAATCCTGTTCGGGGCAGAATGCTAGGAAGTGCTGGGTCATCCGGGGGTGTCGATTTTCCTCATGTCCTGGGTGTGACCTCAGGCCTGATGGAGTGTCATTCTGTCTACGTCATTCAAATGAAATCAGTCCTTCTCTCACCAAAGCTTAGCCACACACGCAGAGCCAAAATCGACCTCCCTGGAACTTTCTGCCATGGCTGCTGGCGACTTTTGTGTCAAGGGGGGCCACCATGATTGTGAGGGAGCTTCCCTGGCCCTTGCTGGGGAGTGCATGAGTAGAGTCAGAGCCATGGGGAGGTAGGCAGCCAAGCACCTGAGGGATGAAGTCAAGGCTGACGGGGGAGGCTTGGACCAAGGAAGCTCCACTGGGCCCAGGCTATCAGGTGGCCCCATGGGAAGTCCTTGCTCTGGGAAGGAACACAAGAGCTAGAACGGTCCATGTTGGGATACAAAGAGCCACAGACCTAGAGTGGCATTTTGAAACGTTTAGTCATTCTAGGCAATGTTTCTCCAGAACTGGATTCCAGGGTCCTACATCAGAGAAGCTGTCCTAAAGCCCCCTGCACCTGACGAAACCTAGAACTCTCCATTTAGGTGACTGATGGTGGCTGGAGGGGACTGGGGACACCCTCCCAGATGTAACCGGGGCCGGGGTATATAGGTCAAAGATGAATGAGGCTCCTAGCTGGGGGCCTCATTTCTTTCCTTCTCCCACTGTTTCTTCCAGAAAGGAGCAATTACCCCACCGGGCCCCTGGGCAAGTACCCCAAGAGTGCCTGAGTAGCCCCAGCTCCACCCAGACTACAGTGCCACAGCCACCAACCAGACTGTCTGTCTTGAGCCTCCATTTTCTCACTTCCACCCTCCAGGCAGCTGCAAGGTTAGTGCCCTACAAATCACAGCTCCCTCTTATCACAGAACAGAACTCATCATCTTCAGCCTGGAGTTCGCCAGCAATCTTTATTTTTCCCCTTCACGTAAATAATGTGCATTCATATCTGTTTCCATATCTGTTTCTCCACTGGCCTGTCTTAGCCTGGGTACCCTGAGGCACAAGCTGGTACGCTACTGCCTTATTAGGGTGTGCAATGCTTGGGAAGTAAAAGCAAAGGAAGAGTGGAGTGGGGCAGGAAGCTGGGAGAGCCCTTATGAGTGTGTGTTACCAGGTAGGCACCATTTACACTGGATAAGCCGATTGCTTGTGATTGCAGGACTGTCTTCTAAGAGGCTGTATGAACCTCTGAGCCTTAGGACAGCCTGGCCAGTGGGGAGGAATGGGACAGAATGTGTCCACTGTCTCCTGTCTGCCATTGGTCAAAGCTTTGCTGACATCACCCTTCAGGGCTCTGCATATGAGGTCCATCAGTGGCATCTCATACTTCGGAGACTGCAGGTAGCCCCAAGGCAGGAAGGAGAGGTGTGCAGTGTAGGTGTGACCTGAGAGCTTTGTCAGGTCATGCCCCCTGGGAGCTGCCTGAGCTGCTGCTGAGTTGATCACTCAGACACGGCTGGAGCACAACCAGCAGCCAAGGGTCCCAGAGTGGGACTGGGTGGCCCATGAGAGGCATCTCACCTGTAGTGCATGCAGCCGGCTCTCTGAAAACATGTGAAGATGTGTAGGGACAATGAACAGGAATTTAATTTCTTTCAGTGATAGAGCTAGGTTTCCCAACGGGACAATTTCTGTAAAGTTCTTGGCCTGCTACTTACAAAAGGTCAACACATGTCAGCCACTATTATTACTATTATCATCCATGATGTCAACCTTGCTCCATCTCTGTCACCTGGAAGAGGTGTTTCTTGGTCATCCCCTGGCACTGCATCTAACACGTGGCAGGTGGTCTTTTTCCAAAGGCTGTCTCTCTCCCACCCCATTCCACCTATGTCACTCAGGAAGTGGATTTGGTCAAGGAAAGAGAAACTGGGCCTGAGGGCAGGCAGGGTGGGGCTCGGGGAGTGGGCCCTCAGCTGCATTTCCCCAGATGGCTTCCTCCTGCCCTGCCCAGGTCTGCTTCTGCTTCTCTCCACTTGGTCAGCAGACGTGAACCAATGCGGTAGGCCTCCTGCCCAGCTGCTGCGGCCGGGACCTGCTGATGTATAGGGCAAGTCTGAGGGTGTAGGCCCCTCCTCAGGCTGAGCAGCTGGGGAAGGAGAAAGCTGCCAGCTGGGTTAGCGGTCAGCTAGAATCAGGTATGGAAAATGCCAAGAGCTCCTGTCTTGGGGCAGCTGGAGCCTGCCATGAAGCATCTCTTCCACATGGCCTTGGCCCTGCAGCAGACCCTTCTCCTTATTCCATCCTGGCCTTGGTCTCTCCTCCCACTACCCTTAGTCTGGAACGAAGGCCTGCTGGCCTTTGAACAATTTGGTGGTTCCAAATTGGAGCCTAAAACCAGGGTCAGGCTCCCCCAGGAAAACATCTCGACTTGACAGTGATGGGGAGGGTGTCCAGGGCTGAGGCTGCATTCCTTTCTGTCCCCGCACTGCCCCTGGAGCAAAGAGTCCCATGGCCTTCCCCACTCTAGAAGCCCACCCAACAGCCTGCATCAAAAAACTCCTCCAGACCTGTTTTCAGAGGCCCAGAAAAAAAAAAAGCTCTGGTCAGCCTGAGGGGTGCAGCACAAGGACTTTGTGTGTGACCCAAGAGTTTAGCTCGTGTGTTGTGGGGCAATCGTATGTATGTCCAATACTTCAGAGTTACAATGAGATCCCCAATGTCTGGCCTGCTGGCCTTTGAACAATTTGGTGGTTCCATATTGGAGCCTAAAAGCAGGGTCCAGCTCCCCCAGGAAAACAGCTTGACTTGAGAGTGATGGGATCCCCATTGATTCATTTTTTTTGTTCATTCGCCCAGTAAGTAAGTTATGATCTCTAGAAGAAGGATGATCATGAAGTCCAGCAGCAGCAGGAAGACAGTTCACAAACAAGTAACTAAAATACCAAGAGAGGAGGCATACTATCAGCTCACAGAGGAGGAGAGATGAGCTCTGTCTGAGAGAGCCAGGAAGGAATTGTGGAGAAGAGCTTTTTAAACTAGGTCATGAAGGATAAGTAGGAGTTTGACAAGGGGAAACATGGAGAGGCTGTAGACAGGGTTGGTGCATTCCAAGCAGAAGGAAAAATATGCCACGCTGTGGGGTTGGAGGAATGTATGTGTGTTCATTCTCATTCCATAAAATTTTGTTAAATACCTACTACGTTCCAGGTAATTGGGTTAGGCTAGGTTCCAGGAATGCAGAAAAGAACAAGGCAAACATAATTCTTACCTCTTTCTAGTGGAAAAGGGAAATTAAACAAACAAAAATCACATAGGTAATTGTATATTGACAATAGTCCCATGCCTGTGGAGGGGAAGAAGAAGGAGCTATAGAAGCATGAATGGGGTGAGAGGAGCCCGTTTGATCTGAGGATCAGGAGAGTTATGCCTGAGGAGGAGACAGATGAGCTGCCTCCTGAGGGATGAGTGGGATTAGTCAGGCAAGGCATTCCAGGAAGAGAAAACAGCACGTGGATGGGCCTGATGTAGAAGAGACACAGAGTCCAGAGTATCTGAAAGTAGTTCAGATTCGATAGAGCAGCCAGACTTCCAGGAGGCAGGCAGCGGGGGATGCTGGAGGGCCAGAAGGCTTTGACCTTTATTCTAAGAGCAAGGGGAGGGATGCAATGAAATTTGCCTGATGAAGAAGACCCCTCTGGCTGTTGCATGGAAAATGGAGTGGAGCGAGAATGGATGTGTTGAGGCCGATTAGAGCAGTGATTCGTAATCTAAGCAGCAAATTAGAATTACCTGGGGAGCTTGTAATAAGGGTGATTGGAGCCCCCTCCCAGAGACTCTGCTTTACTTGGTTTGGGATAAACCTTGGGTATTGGTAATTTTTTAAAGTTCTGCAGGCTTTTTTTTTTTTGAGACGGCGTCTTACTCTGTCGCCCAGGTTGGAGTGCAGAGGCGCGATCTCGACTCACTGCAAGCTCCGCCTCCCGGGTTCACGCCATTTTCCTGCCTCAGCATTCTGAGTAGCTGGGACTACAGGCACCAGCCACCACGCCCGGCTAATTTTTTGTATTTTTAGTAGAGACGGGGTTTCACCGTGTTAGCCAGGATGGTCTCGATCTCCTGACCTCGTGATCCGCCTGCCTCGGCCTCTCAAAGTATTGGGATTACAGGCGTGAGCCACTGCGCCCGGCCATCTGCAGGCATCTTAAATGTATATCCAGGGTTGAAAAGCCTTCAGTTAGAAGGACATTGCTTTAAAGAAAAAGAAGGAAAAAAAGGAGAAGGGGTAGGAGAAAAAGGAGGAGGAGAAGAAAAAGAAGAAAAAAGGAGGAGAAAGAGAAAGAGGAGAAGAAGAAGAAGAATGGTGACGTTGCCTTACTACAGGTCATAGAGGATGGTAGCTTGGCCTAAAGAAGTGGTGTTGCAGAAGAAAGCAAATGCTGGATACTTTTAGGAGCAGAATGGATAGTAGTAACCATGAACTGCCAGATTTTGGTTTTGGGCAATTCTCTGAGAAATAAAACAATGGAGAAATACCAACTGTGAGGTGCATGACATGAATTCAAGTTTGGACATATTGGATCTAAGGTACTTATGAGGCGTCTAAGTGGATAGCAGGCAGTTGAATATATAGATCTGGAACTCAAGCCTGGCACAGTGGCTCTCACTCCTGTAATCCCAGCATTTTGGGAGGCTGAGGCGGGTGGATCACCTGAGGTCAGGAGTTCGAGACCAGCCTGACCAACGTGGTGAAACCTTGTCTCTACTAAAAATACAAAAATGTGCTGGGCATGGTGGCATGCGCCTGTAATCCCAGTAATAGGGAGGCTGAGGCAGGAGATTCGCTTGAACCCAGGAGGAGGAGGTTGCAGTGAGCTGAGATCGTGCCACTACCCTCCAGCCCAGGTGACAGAGCGAGACTCTGTCTCAAAAAAAGAAAAAAAGAAAAAAAAAAATCTAGAGCTCAAAGATGTCTGGATCAGGGCTATAAATTTGAGAGTTAAAGACGCAGATGCAGATATTATTTGAGGTGTGAATGGGAATGCCTAGCAAAAGGAAACTCTACGTAGGGTTGGATGGAAGGGGTGGGAGGGTAGAAGAGGGCCTAGGACCTAGTCTGAGATACCCTAGTAGTAGAGGTTGGGTAGAGGAGAGGAGTTGGCAACAGGGTCTATAAAGGAGAGGCCAGGAGAGTCTTGAAGCCCAGAGCAGTTAACGTTTCAAATGGTCCTGAAAGTCAAACGACCTGAGGTGTGAAACATGTTTATTTGATTAGCAGCCTCTAGGACATTGATGATTTTGGAGACAGGTGTTTTGGTGGCATGATTAGGGCAAAAGCCAGAATGGAATGGATGCAAAGGGAGGAAATGCAGAGGACACAGCAAGAGTTTGGTTACAGAGGAAGTCAGAGTGGGTGGCAGTTGCAGGAGGGGATTCTGGGATCAAGGAAATGTTTGTTAAGATGGGAGAGAACTGAGTAACTTGAAAGATTGTTGGAAAGGAGAGGAAGGGGTTGAAGATACAGAAGAAAGGAGGGATCCTTGACAATGTAAAGAGATGGGATAGGATCCAGTTGCTGGAGGAGGAACTGGGATCAGCTTGAAGGACTAATCCTCTACTGCAACAAGAGGGAGACATGAGTGGTTGCATCCAAACATGGATAACTTTGTCTCTTTCGAGCTGAGAGGTTAAGAGACTTCTCATCTGATAACTTTCATATTCTTGGTGATGTCATCTCCTGGGATTGAGGGGAGAGTGCTGGGGAGGAGTCTCTAAGGGTGGGTAGTCAGAGGGCTGGAAATTTGAAGAGAGTTGATGTGATCTACTGTATTTGTTGGGGAGAGATGAAGAGTTGGGTGGCCAGAGAAGCACAGTAGAATGTGAGGCTGGATGACAGCCCTGGAGGAAATGCTGGTCAAGAATTTACAGCGGTGCTAAACTCCGGAGTGGTTTTCCGGCATTTAGTGAGGTTGTATTGTATTAATTATTTATTGCTGTATAGTAGGTTATCCCAAAACTTGTTAAAATTACAAATGTTTATTATCTCAGTTTTGGGTCAGGAATTTGGGCACAGCTTAGCTGGGTGCCTTTGCTTCAAAGTCTATCACAAGGTCAGAGTGCAGTCAGAGTGCCAGCCAGGGCTGGGGTCCCATCTGAAGGCTCAACCAGGGGAAGGTCCACTTCTAAGCTCACTTATGTTGTTATTGCTAAGATTAAGTTTCCCACAGGCTATTGGGCTGAGGCCTCAGCTCCTCTCCAACTTTTGACCTGAGGTCCCCTTGGGTTCCTTGCCTCATTGGCCTCTCTATAGAGCATCTCACAACATGGGAGCTGGCTTTTCTCACAGCAAAGAAGGGTGAGGGAGGGTGTGCAAGATGGAAGCCATGATTTCTTTTCAATCTAATCTCAGAATTGATATCCCATGGTTTTTGCCTTACTTACATGGCAGAAGCAAATCACCAGGCACAGTGACTCTCCAGAGGAGGGGATTATACAAGGACGTGAATACCAAGTGGTGGGAATCATCAGGGGCTGTCTCAGGCTGCCTGCCACCCTTTGTGGAGAGTGGGCTGAGGTTGTGGTCAGGTTGTGAAGAACCATGTGTGCCAAATGGAGAGATTTGAGTTTCATCCCATAGACTCTTTGGAGTCATGTGTGATTTTTAAGGCATGAGGTGGGTAGAAACTTCACTCTGTGAGACTGTTTGGTGCTGTAAGAGGAATCAACCCACAGGAACACAGCAGTGATGTACCCTGGCCAGGCACGTGGAGTGCATGTCCCAGACATCCACAGGGCTTATTCTCTCACACCCTTCAGGTCTTTGCTAAAATGCAATCTTCTCCATGGGCCCTCCTCTGACCACCTGATCCAAAATTGCACTTCCCAGCCCCACCCAGCATCCCCTATCCTCTGCTTTATTTCTCCATTACCTATCCCTATCAGGCCCATTATAAATTTTGTCACTTACTTCTTTATTTTTTATTATTGCTCTAACATTTTTATTATTTGCTCATTTTTGAACAAACTGTGACCATGAAGCTGTTATTTCACATCTGTGCAAAAATGCTGTCCCCAAGTGACGCAATGTAAGCAATGTAATCCCTCCTAGAATGTAAGCTCCACAAAGGCAGGGATTTTGGATTGTTCTGTGCACGTCTGTATCCCAGCGCCTGAGCATTTAGTAGGTACTCTATTAAGATTTGCTGAATGAATTATTTAGTAAGTAAAGTATATCTTGTTTCTCCAAATGCCATCTCCTTGCAGGAGTGAATATGAAAGGACTGCACCCCATGAAGTCTGTGGGTGCAGAGAAGCAAGAGGAGGGGGTGAGCAGGGTGCTCTGAAGGGATGAAAATGTAAGAAAGATTCTGAATCCAGAGGGAGACCTTTAGAAAGGAAATCTTGCCTCATCTGATCCTGATGGGTTGCAGAATTAGCTAATGCTTTGGGAATGACTGCAAATAGGACTTTCTAGTAAAATAAGAAAAACTACAGATGTGGCAAACTCGATGAGACGGCATGAGTGGTGTAAGTGTTACTACTGCAGGCTGATTGGGGAGGGGTTCACTGAGGCCTCTCCAGGGCGCTCCAGTGGGCAAACACCTAGCTTTTTTTATGACTAAACTGAACTTCCCCTAGCCTCCTTGCCTTAGACATGCAAAGCATGCTGCGAAGGGAGGAATCCGTGGCCCAAGATGATTTTGCCCAGTGTGCCAGGAGTAGCAGTCCAGCCTGATTAGGAGGCAGGTGGGGCTGGGCCTAGGGTAAGGCAAGCCAGGCATCTGGCTCATAGCATTTAAGGAGGCATTCACTGTGGGGATCATGACAGTGCAGGCTCAGTACTTGCAGGAACCTGAAAATGAAAGCCTCCTTAAATCATGTGCCCTGGGCACCTCATTCTTCATAGGATGCTCATTTTCAGGGCAGAAACCATTATGACTTTTGAGGGCCCTAGGCACTTTTGCCTTTGTAGATTCCTTCCTCTATCTAAAAAATACCTATACATACACACACAAAATTATATTTTAGAACTGCATTGATATAGAGACAAATAATTCAAGCTGGATTTGATTTCTTTTTTCTGATTATAAAATACCTTAAAACATTTTCATAGGCTCTAAAACTATCATGGGTCCTGGCACTGCTACTGCAGCTGGTAGACAAATTCACCATGGCAAGGGGTCACCCAAATCTGAGAGGGAGTCCTCCTGTTGTTTGCACACTAGGTGTTTCACTTGCTTCACCCTAGTCCCAACCCTGGGCACAGGAATCTCTAAATTAGCAAACTTCATTGAGGGAATTCATTTCCTGCACTTTTCTGAGCTTCAAATTCTTTATGTTTAAAATGGTTATAATAAAGTAGGAGTTGTTTATCACAATATAAATAAGAAAATATAATAAAATTGGGCCAGGCGCGGTGGCTTATGCCTATAATCCCAGCACTTTGGGAGGCCGAGGCGGGCAGATCATGAGGTCAGGAGATTGAGACCATCCTGGCTAACACGGTGAAACCCCATCTCTACTAAAAATACAAAAAATTAGCCGGGCATGGTGGCGGGCGCCTGTAGTCCTAGCTACTTGGGAGGCTGAGGCTGGAGAATGGTGTGAACCCGGGAGGCAGAGCTTGCAGTGAGCCAAGATCGCACCACTGCACTCCAGCCTGGGCAACAGAGCGAGACTCCGTCTCAAAAAACAAACAAAAAAAGAAAATATAATAAAATTACCACAAGATCCAGCAATTCCACTCATAGATATCTACTGAAAAGAATGAAAAGTAGAAACTCAGACAGATACCAGACACCAATGTGCACAGCAGCACTATTCACCACAGCCAAAAGGTGGAAATGACCCAAATGTCCATTGACAGATGAATAGACAAACACAATGTAATCTCTACATACAATGGAATATTATTCAGCCATAGGGAAGAATGAAATTCTGATACAAGCCACGACATGAATAAGCCCAAACACATTACACTAAATGAAATGAACCGTACTCGAAAGTCCAAATATTGTATGATTTCACATATGTGAGTTACCTACGTTAGGCAAATTCAGAGAAACAGAAAGTAATTGAGCTTCTGTTTGGAATGAAGCAAAAGTTCTGAAAATGGATAGGGGTGACAGTTGCACAAGTTGTGAATGTACTTAATGTCACCAAATTTTACACTTAAAAATAGTTAAAATGGTAAATTGTATGTATATTTTCCACAATAAAAAAAGAGAATGCCTTATCGGCATAAGCGCTTTATATAGGGTAAAAAGGCACACAGACGTAAGAAATCTTTATTGTCCCCATTGACAATTACCATATTGCTGTGGTGAATAAGTCTTCCAAAGTTCACAGACAGATTGGCAGGCATAAAACTGCTATGTAAACACAGCCTTCTCCAGCCCGGACTTGTTGCTCACCACCCACTATGGCCTGCAGATTTCATGACCAAGTTGATGAATGGACGATAGCCAAGATTCTTGAAGCTCTGGGTGGCACAGGGCGTACACTTCCTGGAAACCTGTCATTCCTTGCTGTCTGACAGCATTCTCTTTGGGGGCCCAGAGATTATGGTTTTGGCCGAGACATCTAAGATAGTCCTGGTATTGGTAGCATAAGGAGTGACCCACGAGAGGCTAAGTTACCCACCAGGCCCTGACAGTGCACTTTGTACTGACGTTGGCCTGATCCAATTTCCTGGTTTGGAAAGAATGTTCTGATCTCTGAATAAACTGAAAGGGGAGCTTCATTTTGACCTGGGACAGGGACCTGTAGGTCTCAGTGTCTGAGCTACTTCTTTTTCCACTGAGCAAATCCTACTTTCAAAGATGAAGTCTTAAAAAACACACAGAAGAGGTGATGGACCGGGTAGGGGGGATCCCCGGGACCAAAGGGCCCTTTATAAACAAATTCACTCCAGGGTTTCTTCAGTAACAAGTCTGTCAGGCTGAGTGCGGTGGCTGACGCCTGTAATCCCAGCACTTTGGGAGGCCAAGGCAGGCGGATCACGAGGTCAGGAGATCGAGACCATCCTGGCTAACATGGTGAAACCCTGTCTCTACTAAAAATACAAAAAATTAGCCGGGTGAGGTGGCGCATGCCTGTAGTCCCAGCTACTCGGGAGGCTGATGCAGGAGAATGGCGTGAACCAGGGAGGCAGAGCTTGCAGTGAGCAGAGATTGCGCCATTGCACTCCAGCCTGGGCTACAGAGCGAGACTCCGTCTCGAAAAAAAAAAAAAAGTCTGTCTAGTGATAGCTGAGTTTTGGGGATGCCCTGCCTCTCATGGGAGCCTACGGACTCCCTGGAATTTGTAAGCCTATGTTGGTATTTGCAGAGAGAAAATCCATAGTTTCCATCAGATTCTCAAAGGGAATCTTTGAGACCCCCAAACTGCTTTAAAACCACTGTTCCTGTGAATTTAAGATGTGATCATTCCTAGTTTTCAGGGGACATATAGATTGGCCAAACCAGATAATCAACCACACACATCTGGTGGCAGACAAGGTGCAGTGTTTCCATGGGGCAGGGGTCGGGGGTTACCGCTGAACCCTCCTACCTCTTCTCCTAAATGAAGTGATTCATTTTTGAACAAACTATGACCATGAAGCTGTTGTTTCACATCTGTGCAAAAATGCTGGCCCCAAGTGACAGCAAAATCTCCTTGTTGACCATGACTCCTCCTCACTCAGCCAGATTTTGGTATGTGTGTGTAAATGACACACCCAAGTCAACAATTCAGAAAAGAGTCTGAAACAATTGCTCCTAAAAGAAAGACCCTCCAGGCCTTGCTGATCCCTTTAATAGCTCCTTGTGGTCTACTGTAAGCCCCCAAACAGAGTCTTGGTTGATCTGCAGAGTCTTTTGGCCAGGCTGGCAAGCAACAGGCAGATGGCAGCTCGCCGGTCCCTGCAAGGGAGGGTACGTGATGAGGAGAAGGGTCATAATGAATGGGTAATTTAAAGGCTCTGAAGAATGACTCAGACATTCCAATGGGGCTTTATTTTTTCCTTTTGTTGATGTGTGAAATGTAATTGTAGTCATTTTTTCCAGTGAGTTGATAAACAGTGATTATCCATGCAGCTTGTGAGCTGGGGTCATCGTGAACCAGTTCACATTTCAACATTTTTCTCTCCCTCACCCCCAACACCTGGGTTAACTGCTCCAAGCCTGAGGTTGGAGGTTTCTTGATCCCAGGAATTCTAGCAAAGGTGCAGGATGCAAAAGGTCAGAGGGGGCTGTCTGGGAAGGGTGGCCATAGGGAGAACTGGAAACCTGTGAGCTCTGGCTTGACCCTTTGCCTTACCCAACAGTCCTTTGTTACCTAGGATGAAGGTTAGGGCAGAGAAGTGATTTGTTTGGCATCAGAAAGATGGTCATCAAGAAAGGGAGAGAAGGCAATATCTGGTGAGCACCTTCTCACCACATATTGGTCCACGTGCTGTGCTAATGAATGCTTTCCACAAGCATCATTTCATGTCATGCTCAAAATAGCAGAGAAGGGGTGAACCTGAATACATACTCATACCTGATCTTTGCAATAATTCTCCTAATGAGTTATTGCCTCCTCCCCATTTACAGATGAGGAAACTGAAGCACAAAGAATTAAGTCACATGGTCAGATAGTGGGTGGTGGGGGAATTGGGATTTCAACCCAGGTCTGTCTATTTCCAAAATCTGTTCTCTCACTACCACACAAGGCTGCCTCTCATCAGAGCTGACCTCGCTGGCCCTACTGGCCCTGTAAGGACAGCGATCTTGTATGCCTGGCTGTGCCAATGTGGTAGAGCCACGGGTAGTTCCTCGGCATCAGCTGCAGCGATGCAGGCTGCCACAGAGAACCTGCTCTACCCATCACCTTGGTTCTGGTTAACAGACCTGCAAGGGAATGACGATGGGCAAAACCGGCTTGGGAGCTGTGTGTTATTGATGTCTCTGTCCTCCTCTAGGTGAGGGGACAGGAGTGCAGCTCTTTAGATTGACATCACAATTGTATTCGAGTTCTCCAGAGAAACAGAACGAATGAGGCAATTTTATACACACACACACACACACACACATACACGAGCAGATTACTATAAAAATTGGCTCATGTGGTTATGGAAGCCCAAAAGTCCCACAGTCTGCCATCTACAAGCTAGGGAAACAGGCGTAATTCAGCGGTGTATTTCAGCTCAAGCCTGAAGGCCTAAAACCCAGGAGGCTGAAGGTGTAGAGTCCAGGTCTGAGTCTGAAAGCCTGAGAACCAGGAGTACCAGTATCCAAGGGTTGGGGAAGCCTGATGTCCCAGCTCAGGCAGAGAGAGAGAATTAATCCTTCCTCCACCTTTTTGTTCCGTTTGGGCCCTCAGTGGATAGGATGATGTGATCTCCATTGGGGAAGGCATCAGTCCACCAATTCACCAATCCAAATGCTGATCTCTTCCAGAAATACCCTTGCAAACACACCCAGAAATAGTATTTTATCAACTACCTGGGCATTCCTTAGCCCGGTCGAGTTGATGCACAAAACTAACCATCGCAGCAATGCCAGAGCACAGCCTTCACTCTGCGGGGAAATTCTCTGTGGTGGCATTCGGCAATAGCAACCCAAAGACTACTGTGGGGACTCCCAGGACAGGATCCTATAGTCCAAATCTCACTGCTGGCATTGGATAAAGGACAAAGAAGTAAGCCAGGACTGGGGTGGTTCCGTTGGGGCTGTTTAAGGGTGTCCTAGCTGCACTGCTCTCTCGAATCCACTTAATGAGAGCCCCTGACACAGTCTGGGTGTATGGCGATGAGGCCAGCCGAGGGTGGGACAGTAACAGTGGTGAGAGATAGAAGGGCTTTGGGGAAGGAAGTCTTAGTGAAGATTGGACTGGGCGGGGCAAGGAATTAGGGAAAGCAGAAATGAAAAAGAGATCTGAGGTAGAGATTAGAAAAATGGAAGGATCTTTTTCAGTGTATACTAAAAACTAGGTGAAGTTTGGACCTCCAAACTAAAATATAAATCAGATTCACAAGCTTAATAATCACAAATTTAAAGAGAGAGTCAGGTGAAGAGGAGCAGGTAACTTAGAAGAGCCTTGGAGCCTTGCAGCAAGAACTGCCACTAACACCAGGGGCCCTGAGCTACTGTTTCTCATCATTGAACAGGGGCTGTAACTCCTCAAAGCAGTCGATGACAACATTTCGCATGTAGAAGGCACATGATACATCATCATACCCTTTCTGGTAAGGGTGGGTAAATCTATAATTATTCGGGTGATGTGGAAACTGTACGTTTAAAAGACAAACTTAAAAATTAATCATTGCAAAGTCTATTTATATGAAGAAGAATTGGGGTGCAGGAAGAAAGGGACAGGAGGCCTCTGTAGCTTTGCTCTCAAAGTGTAGTTTGTGAAGCAGAGGCATTGGCGTCCCAGCACCTTGTTAGGAGTGCAGACTCTCAGGCTCCACCCAGAATCAGAATCTGCATTTTTTTTTTTTTTTTTTGAGACGGAGTCTCGCTCTGTTGCCCAGGCTGGAGTACAGTGGTGCAATCTCGGCTCACTGCAAGCTCCACCTCCCGGGTTCACGCCATTCTCCTGCCTCAGCCTCCTGAGTAGCTGGGACTACAGACACCCACCACTATGCCCAGCTAATTTTGTTGTTGTTGTTGTTGGTATTTTTAGTAGAGACAGGGTTTCATCATGTTAGCCAGGATGGTCTCAATCTCCTGACCTCGTGATCCGCCCGCCTTGGCCTCCCAAAGTGCTGGGATTACAGGCGTGAGCCACCATGCCCGGCCAGAATCTGCATTTTAACCAGAGCCCTGTAAGAGTCACATGCATTGCAGTTTGAGAAGTGTTTCTGCTTTACAAACTTGGTAGAGGAGAGCAAAATCACCCAAAGAGTTTTAAAAATACGGATGCCTGTGTCTCACTCCCACAGTTAGGGATTTCACTGGTCTGGGCTGAGGCTTGGGCACTGAGATTTTTCTAAAGTTCCCCAGTGATCTGAGTGCACAGCGAGGATTGGGAACCACTCCTGTGTAGCTGTCTCAGGCCTAAGGGGCATCTGGCAGGGGGAGAAGCAGAAGAAGTGGAGAATAGCAAAAACCTCCCAGCCAGGGCAAGTCAGCCGTGGTTTTTTGTTCTAAGGGCACCTTGAAGATAAAAGGAAGGAGGTTGTCCTGGGATTCTGAGTTCTAATCTCAAATTTGCCTCCCCCAACTTGCTGTGTGTCCCTGAGCCCAGTTAATGCTAGTCAAATAAGGAACAAGTCAACAAACTGTCCTCTGAGCCCTCAGTGTCCTCACTTAAACGTGAGGCTATTTATTTCCTCCAGCCCAAACATCCTGTTTCCCCTGCCTTTTCTGGCCCAATTCTGCTCCGTGATCCTGCTGAAGTAGAATCATTCGCAGCTTCCGTGGGATGCACTCATAACAGACATGGAGGCCTGCTTCCATTCACATGAAGTTCAGACTCAGCTATGTGATGAGGACAGAACAGTGGTCACCCTTTGGAGGAGTGGTTGACAGTGAGGGATACTAGGGAGCCTTCTGGGGTGTGACAGCCTTCTGTATCTTGACCTGGGTAGTGGTTTTATGGGTGTACAAATGTAAGCTGACCTAGTCCCCTACAATTGAGCACTTTCTGTAATTTATACTTCAATTATCAACAAAGAATGAGTAGTGCTCAACAGGCCCCCAGGAGAAAGCCAGGTCCTTAGAGTGTTACCGGGGGTCCTTGCTCCCAGATCTCATAAGATGGTGGTGGGCCGCTTCCAAGATGGCGGTGAGCCACTTCCAAGATGGCAGCAAGCCTCGTGTTCTCTGACCTGGGGTTCTTGGCCTCATGGATTCCAAGGAATGGAATCTTGGGCCATGTGGTGAGTGTTATAGCTCTATTAGAAGCGGTGGGTCACGGAAGAAAACAATGGGACCCTGTGACTAGTGTTCAGCTCGATTAGGACAAACCTGGGCACTTAGCCGTGCAGGGACGATGGCAAGCCTTTAGCCCTATCGGGAGTGGCAGTGGGTTCCTCGCTGGATCAGGAGCACAGCGGACACCCTGCTAGATCCGGAGGGATGGAAGTCAGCAGCGGGTCTGCAACGGCGGCAAACAGCAGTGGTGGAAGAAGTTCAGCTCAAGCCGTAACAAACACGGACCAGAAGAGTTTGCAGTTGCAAGATTTAATAGAGTGAAAACAGAGCTCCCATACAAGCGGAGGGGACCCAAAGAGGGTAGCCGTTGCTGGCTCGAATGCCTGGGTTTACATCCCGATCATTGTCCCTCCTGCTGTGCTCTCAGGCAATAGATGATCGGCTATTTCTTTACCTCCTGTTTTTGCCTAATTAGCATTTTAGTGAGCTCTCTTTACTACCTGATTGGTCGGGTGTGAGCTAAGTTGCAAGCCCTGTGTTTAAAGGTGGATGTGGTCACCTTCCCAGCTAGGTTTAGGGATTCTTAGTCGGCCTAGGAAATCCAGCTAGTCCTATCTCTCAAGAGTACTGGGAGACAGGAGCTGAGGACATTGGTAAGCTTGGGAGCTAAAGCAGAAATTGGGTAGAAGGTGAGAGAGTGACAGCCAGAGAGAGACAGATGGGAACAGAAATGGAAACTCAGATAGAGAATGTGCTATGGGACTAACTTGACCCAAATTCCAGGCAGTTGAATTAGTCCTAGGTGAAAAGTGTGGAGTTTGGACCACCTGTACCGGTTTGCCCTGGGACTTTCCCCCTTCTTAGCACTCAAATTTCTGTGTCCCATGAAACCCCTAGGCCAAGGTAAATGGGGACAGTTCATCCCCCTGCTCCCAGGCCCAGGGCTGTGGGTGGCATTTAGATTGCTGGGGAGGGAACGGAGCAGGCCCAGGGGAAGCTACTCCCACCCAGGGCCAACAAGCTGTTCCAGGGCAGCCCATGTCGGTGTAGGTGGATGGGCTGTCTCCTCACTGGCCGGGGGTTGGCTGTGAATCCGCCAAGGGTCTGAAACGAGGCAGTGGCCCCCTGTTTCCCCGCCCTCCAGATCCTACTCCAGCCCTCCCAGGCTTTCCCAGTCATGCCATCTGCCCGTACAGTCTCTGCCTTCACAGCACCCATTAGGCTAGTGAGCAGTGTTTCTTTGCTTCTGGATATTTCTATCTGGCTTTGAGCTCTTTAGGAGTAAGAGTGAATTTTGCTTGGGGTTGCACACTACTGTAGCTCTACTCGGGGCTGGAGCATCATCTCCTCGGGCAATGTAATCTTAATCTTTTTTGGGCTGAGGATCTTTTTGGCAGCTTGAAGAAGGTTTAATTCCCTTCTCAGAATAATGCTTTAAACGCATAACATAAAATACAGAGAGTTGCAAAGAAAATAAAGTCTGCTGAGATACAGCCATCAAAAAAAATTTTAGAAACACATTTGTAAAAAAAAAAAAGAAAAAGTCAGAAATATCCTTCTTTATTAAAGCTTTACCTAATGAGATCCAGCAGCAGCTATAATTTTGAGGTAGCCATGGCTACAAATGATATTTCATGATACCTGCAACACGTGTACTGTGAAAATGAAAATACTTGTGATTTTTTATTCGTGACAAATTGCAGGTGCTGCTGACACCACTGCGGTTTGTTGCCTGCATTCCTACAAACAGGAAATGCTGAATTTCACTTAGTAATTAACTAAAATATAGATGTAATTTTTTGTCCCATCCAATGTCACAGGCACCCCTAAATTCTAGGAACCCCAGGTTAAGAAATGCTGTGTAGGTGGATGGAAGTTAAGAACTGAGCTTTGTAAACTGTCGAGTGGAAAGTCCTTGTGAATATTGTTCATTCTTGAGGGACGTGGGTGCTCTTAGGATAGGCAAGGGAGGTTGAGAACCAGGCTGAAACTAGATGATTAGCCAGCAAACTGTGAGGTCAGAAGCAAACAGGGGACCCTAGTTCCTATGTGTCAGAGCTGGCTGCTAATCCTCAACATGCTTTGTTGTAGTCAAGTGAATGATAGAGTTGGATATTTGTCCCCGCCCAAATCCCATGTTGAAATGTAATCCCCAGTGTTGGAGGCGGGGCCTAGTGGGAGGTCACAGGGGCGGATCCCTAATGGCTTGGTGCTGTCCTCACCATAGTGAGTGAGTTCCTGCAAGATCAGGTTGTTTATGTGTGTGGCACCTCTCCCATCCCCTTGCTTTCTCTTGCTTCTCTTTCACCACGTGACGTGCAAGCTTCTGCTTTGCCTTCTGCCATGAGTGAAAGCTCCCTGAGGCCTCCACAGAAGCCAAGCAGATGTCATCCCATGCCTGTACAGCCTGCAGAACCGTGAGCCAATTAAAATTTCATTGCTTTATAAATTATCCAGTCTCAGGTATTTCTTTACAGCAATGCAAGAACGGCCTAATACGGTAACATCTGATGTAGCTCTGCCTTCCACACCATTCACTGGTGTGTGGGAGCATGTACCAGCTGGCAGTGCTGGGGAACCATGGGGAGCCTGTGTCTTTGGTCTGGAGAGAAAGGTTTGGAGAACAGCGGGAAGTGCTTTTGGTTCAGCACAGGGCCTGGGGTCATAGCCTACCGTAGCCAAAGGAGAGGCTTGTAAGGCTGCTGGGGCTTTCTGCACAGCCCCTGCCTGGGACAATCCTTTGGGTAAGAACTGCTGGGGCCTTCTTTTAAGATGAGAGTCCCCCTGGGAGAGGTGGTGCATTCAGACCTGAAGGTCTTGGCATGAGTGATTTTTTTAAATACCACCTTGTGCAAGAGATCAGGGGAGGAAAAACTCTGCAGGCAAGTGGCCCCATTGCTGGCGCCAGCCCAAGTGACCTTGGGTGGGAAAAGTGCCCTCTAATTAGCAACCAGGAAATCAAGGCACAGCATGGCGCCAGGCAGCATGACCCCAGCTGTAGCCTGGTGACACTGCAGCCCTCTAGACGGCATGCCCTTGCCCCTGCACGGTAGGGCTGGGACCCTGTGGGTTATTTTTTACCTGATGTCACTATTGTTGGTTGTCTGCTAGCTGCTGCAGTGGGTGCCAGCAGTGACAAACATGCAGTGAGGTTTTCCTGTGTAGCTTCCGCCTCCTTCCCCATGCGCAGTTCCTCCCTCCTCCAGGGCTCGGCAGCGATTTGAAGGCTACCCAGAGCCTAATCCTGGCCTTGGAGGAGACCAAGGACATAGTGGCCTTCCCAGGCTTGTCCCCTACACACTGACCACACAGTCTCCACCCTTGGGTGTGCCAGCCCCATTTCCTCTGCAGAGAGATGTATTAAGCTACTTTTTCTAGTTGCCTCTCTCCCACTGCCATGACTCTACTAAGTAAAAGTACTGCTTTCTAGAAAGCCAGATTCCCCAGATCAGTGGCTCTCAAACTGTTTTGACTGTGACCCACAGAAAGAAAAATATTTTTTTCGTGACCAAGTACACACATTCATCCACATGTAGGGATGAAACAAAAAAAAATTCAGGGAATAACATTTATTCTTCCTATATCTGCTGTACTCTGATTTTTCCTCTTCTATTGTCGTCTTTTCTATTTGTTTTCTTTCTTTTTTAAAAAATTCTGGTTGCAGCCCACAAATGGATTACTTTCACAACCCCATAATGAGTCATGATTTAGCTTGAAAAATACTGTGCCAGATAACTTTCCAGAATGATTTCTCTTTTCCAAATGGAGGAAGGGCACTAGAGTTTATTGAGTCCCTGTGAATTAGGCACTGTCCTGGTTTTGAGTGATATCCATCTTATTGAAAAGGAGACTGAGGCTCAGGCAGGCTGAGCCCATTTTCTTCTAGCATAGAAGTGGAGGATCAGGGATTCCAGAGGTGTGCTGCTACAGGCTTGCACTGGCTCCCATCTCATCCAGTCCCACAAAATCAGCCATGGTGGGAGCATTTACACCATGGAAATTGGCAAACACTATGAATCAGGGCCTTTTTTTTTTTTTTTTTTAAATCTCAGAGGGCTGGTTGTTACACATTTACCAGCACACCATTTGTTCTAAATATACTGTTTTCCAAAGTCAGTATATTTTGAAGTCCTCTGACCTCAGCTTCCTCATCTGTAAAGTAACATTAAAAATGTCCATTTTGTAGGAAAAATTTATACTCATTGAGCCCATTCTGGTAAGTATGGGGGAACAGTGACTGGAAGGAAACCAAAATGCAAATAACTGATATGTTACCATGATGGGATTTGAAAGATGAAGTCCCTAAATTTCACCATCTTTTATAATTTCCATCATTGCTAAATGTACTTTGTGCTAAATATACTTTTCATTATATATACGAAAACCCACACTTTGCAAGAAGTGTGATGAGAATTAGAAGAAATGGAGGTAAACCAGTGCTCTGTAATTGGCAGCCGCCAATAATAGAAAAGTGTGAATTCACAGTTTTCTGACTGAAAACGGCAAAGGAAATATTGCAAATGAATTGCATGTCAAAGTAGGACCTTCTATCCAGGTAAACAGAGAGAAGGGAGTAGTCTAATGAATATTCTGATTCCAAGACTATACTGATGATCATATCACACACAAATCACTAATTTTTGAAATTCTAGAAGAAGGGATCTATAGCCTCAAATTTATCTAGTCCTAGGTCAGTCATGGCTCCCTCCGTCTGAGAGATACCTCTAGCTAGTGGCACCAAGAGAAGACTGATCCTTAGGAAGCTGTGGGCTCCAACTGCTGGATGGTGGCCTTAGCCTGACTGCAACCCCTTCCATTCATTCCCTCATCCCTGTTCTCTGAGGCCATGCGGGAAAAGTCTATCATCATCATTATCACAGTTGTGATGATAAAGTCTGCATTTGCTTCCTATTGTAGCTGTTAGCAAATTACCACAAACCTAGTGGTTTACAACAAATTTATTATCTTACAGTTCTGGAGGTCAGAAGTCCAAAATAGCTGTCACTAGGATAAAATCAAAGTGTTGGCAGGACTCCATTCCTCTGGAGGCTCTAGGGGGAATCATGGCCTTGCCTTTTGCTGTTTCTAGAGGTGCCTGCATTCCTTGACTGGCAGGCAGCCTCTTTCTCTGTCTTCAAAGCCAGCAGCATTTCATCTTCACATCTCTCTGACTCACTCTCCTGCCCCCCTCTTTCATTATGGGCACCTTTGTGATTAGATTGGGCTCAAATATAATCCAGGATCTCCCCAAGCCAAGGTCAGCTGATTGGCAAACTTCATTCCCCTTTGCCATGTAACATTACATATTCACAGTTCCTCAGATGAGGACATGGACATCTGTGGGGGTGGAAGACATTATTCTGTCTACCACAATGGCTAACATTTCTTTTCTTTTTTTTTTTTTTTTTGAGATGGAGTCTCGCTCTGTCGCCCAGGCTGGAGTGCAGTGGCGTGATCTCGGCTCATTGCAAGCTCTGCCTCCCGGGTTCTCGCCATTCTCCTGCCTCAGCCTCCCGAGTAGCTGGGACTACAGGCACCTGCCACCGCACCCGGCTAATTTTTTGTATTTTTAGTAGAGACGGGGTTTCACCGTGTTAGCCAGGATGGTCTCGATCTTCTGACCTCATGATCCGCCCACCTCGGCCTCCCAAAGTGCTGAGATTATAGGCGTGAGGAACTGCGCGCAGCCAACATTTCTTTTTCTTTTCTTTTTTCTTTTTTTTTTGAGATGGAGTTTCATTCTTGTTGCCCAGGCTGGAGTGCAATGACACGATCTTGGCTCACCACAACCTCCGCCTCCCGGGTTCAAGTGATTCTCCTGCCTCAGCCTCCCGAGTAGCTGGGATTACAGGCATGCACCATCACACCTGGCTAATTTTGTATTTTTAGTAGAGATGGGGTTTCTCCGTGTTGGTCAGGCTGGTCTGGAACTCCTGACCTCAGGTGATCCGCCCGGCTTGGCCTCTCAAAGTGCTGGGATTAGAGACTTGAGCCATCGCGGCCGGCCTCACAATGGTTAACATTTCTTGAGCACTTATTATGCATCTAGCAAAGTTCCAAGCATGTTACTTGTAATATGCATTTAGGTGTCGCCACAACCCTATGAATTAGGTACTCGTTTTACAAATGAGGAAAGTGAGGCATAGAAAAGAAAAGTAACTTGCTCAAGGTCACACAACTAGTAAGAGGAAGGGCTCAGCTACAGATCCAGGGGTCTGATCTCGGAGCCAATGCTCTTAGCGACAATCACCCTTCAGTAATTTAAGGACAGATGTACAGACTGAATTCTACCTAATCTAACCCTCCTCTGATGATCCAGAAGCGCTTTCCGGATGTGACAGTGCCTCAGGTCCCTCAACATCGATTGCCGTAGGCCACCAGTTGGGCAACTTTAAATGGGCTGACCAATGGATTTCAGGGGCTGGGATGCCTGGTGAGCCAGTGTCCTTCCCTGAAGGCTTCTCACAGTGGGCACCAGTGATTCTGAAACTCACCTTCATGAGGACCCATGAGGCACTGCTCTGTGGTGTTTGCTCTCAGCTTTCTCTTTTTCTCTACTGCAGACATACTAGCTTCATAGACATTCCTCAAAAAGATGGAGACAATCTCTACCCCAGGGCCTTTGCACTTGCTGTCTCCTCACCTAGAATCTCTTCCCAGTCTAGCCAAAGCTCAACTGTCATTTCAAAGAGGTTTCTGCCCAAGGATCCTCTCTTTAAAGAGGAGTCAGGCAGAGGTATAGACCCTCCCTGATGAGAGACCTCCCTCTCTTCCCTCTCCAATCTTTGGTGGGCAGAGGCATTACAGTTCCCTTCTCCTTGCCTTTCCCCTCTCAAGGTGATGAAGAAAAGGAGGCAGACAGAAGGAGTTGAATCTTGTCTTCATTTTGAAGCTACCTTTGTATCTGATGTCCACAAAGGACCCAAAGCAAAAAGCAGGAGAGAGAAGGCAGAGTTAGTTCCTTAGCGACTAGGCCCTCAAAAGAGAGACAGAAAATATCCTGACTTGTGGAACACCTACTGGGTGCTCAATCTGCACACCCCTATGCGGGAGTTATTAGTCTTATATCCATTTTACAGACAAGAACACTGAGGATCCTAGACATTAACAAAATGGCCCCACAGCACCTATGGAGGGGCTGCACAGGACTCGAATGCAAGTCAGCTCGAATAACACAGCAAAGTCAGCCAGGTGCCACCCAATCCTTCTCCTTCAGGGAAGAGGAGGCAACTTGGGGTGAAGCAGGAGGGTATTGAAGCAACTGGCTAACCATGAAAAAGAATAACGAAACTTTTTTCCAAACAAATAATGATTTTGTTTAAAAGTCACATGGAGACAGTGGGAGACAGAAGTGAAGACTCATCTTTCATCACCAGGGGCTATTTTCCTATGGATATCTAATTGTTCCAGTACCACTTGTTGAAAAGACTTCCCTTCCTCCACTGAGCTGCCTTGGCACCTTTATCAAAAATCTGTCAACCACACATCTGTGGGTCTATTTCTGGACTCTATTCTGTTCCACTGATCTATTTGTCAATCTTGATGCCAACACCACACTATTTTGATGACTGTAGCTTTGTATTAAGTTTTTGAAACTGAGAACTGAGAGTCCTCCAACTTTAGTTTCCTTTTTCAAAGTTGTTTTGGCTAGTCTGGGTTCTTTCCATTTCCGTATGAGTTTCAGAATTAGATCATCAATGTCTACAAAACAGCTTGCTGAGGTTTTGATTGTGTTGAGTCTATAGATCAATTTGGAGAGAACTGACATTTTAACATCGAGTCTTCAGATCCATGAACATGGTAGAGCTTTCATTTATGTAGGGATTCTTCGATTTCTCTCAGCAGTGTTTTGCAGTTTTCATTGTTTTGGAGGTTTTGCATATTTTGCATCAGAGTTACTCCTAAATAGTTTATATTTTTTGATGTTAATGTAAATTGCATTTTAAATGTCAATGTTATTTTTCTTTTTGAGTTCTGGGATACATGTGCAGAATGTGCAGGTCTGTTACATAGGTATGCATGTGCCATGGTGGTTTGCTGCACCTGTCAACCCGCCATCTAGGTTTTAAGCCCTGCATGCATTAGGTATTTGTCCTAATGCTCTCCTTCCCCTTACCCCTCACCCTCCGACAGGCCCCAGTGTGTGATGTTCCCCTCTCTGTGTCCATGTGTTCTTTGTTCAACTCCCACTTATGAGTGAGAACATGCAGTGTTTTTTTTGTCGTTGTTACCAACATATAGAAGTGCAGTCATTTTGAATATTGAGCTTTGATCCTGCAACCATGTTAGACTCATTTATTAGTTCTAGTAGCTTTTTTGTGTAGATTTCATAGGATTTCCTACACAGATGATGTCAATGCAAATAAAGACAGTTTTCTGCAGGGGTGTGTTCAAGGAGGCTGCATTCTAATAAATTTCTCTTCAGGCTGCTGGAGAAAAATAAAGGGGCAATCTATATGAGGAGGGTAAAGTCCTGCCAGTTATCCTTGGGGCAGCAGATCCATAGATCTAGTTGTTTCACTAAGGCTAGTGTTAAAATGGGTCATTATTCTGTAAATCCTGGCAGACACCTTCAGCACAAACCACTGGATTCTCTACACTTACCAAGGTTAAGAAACCCGGAAGAGGGCTGGGTGAAGGCAAAAATGGCCTTGGGTTAGAAAAATGCCCCCAAATCCCTTCTACAAACCGCCATTCTCTCACTCTGACCTCCACAAAGCCTCCTTCCTGGTCTCTAGGCTTTTCATCTTGCCCCCTCCAATCCCATCTCCATTGAGCCAGGTTGTGTTAAAATGTGAAACAGACCATGCTAGGTCCTTCCCTTAGAATAAAATCCAAACTCCTAGCCAGGACTGAGTAGCCCTCTTGCATGCTTTCCTCTTCTATCACCCCACCCCACCTGCCAAGCCCTTGCCAAGCTGTTCTCCCTGTTGGAATCATTTTCCAATGCCCCCAACTCCCCTCTGCTCCCTGCCACCTAGTACCTGACTAACTTCTCCTTGTCACTGCTTCCAAAGACCTTCCTGACCCTCCCAACTGATGTTCACACTCAGGGCATCCCGGTTTGATCCTGCCTTGCACTCACCATATTCGTCATTTAATTTTTCACTAAGGCAGTGCCATGAGAACCAGGGCCATTGCCATTTGTGACCTTGACCTCTTACCAATGCCTGCCAAGCAGTAGGTGCTCAGTAAATGCTTTGCATGATAGCCTGAGCTTGCCACATGCCCACCCACTCACCCTCCAGCCCCTGTGAATGACCTTCCGATATGTCTTGGGTTTTTCTTCCTTTAGAAGGGTAGTTCACACTTTGGCTGTGGGTTAAATCTCCCCAGTGAATTCTCCCCAGACAAGCCATCAGGTGAGCTACATAAGGAGCCTCTCTTGGGACTCCCCCAACTCAGCCTCCTGCAGGACTTCATCTTGCTCCTGAGCTCACTCCATTCCAACGGAACAGGAAGGGAAAAAGGAAACCAGACCAGAGTGGAAAGCATTTTCAAACTTTATTTACAACTGTCACAGTGACAAAAAGTAGTTTGGAAAAAAAAAAAATGCTAGTTTCTCCCTGAGCCTCAAAAAAGAACAGATAGAAGTTACAGGAGGTTCATCTCACAACAGGCATTTTTACTGAAATACTAGGAATTTTTTCAATACAATCAGTTAGAAATACACACAAATTACTTGAAAAGAAAAAAGGAGGCCAGATAGGAGCTCAGCCACTTGTCCAAGAGCAGCTGGGTCCCCCCAGCAGGCTCCACCGCTGAGGGTCCTGACATTAGCTGTCAGCCCCTGGCCTGCTCAGACTGCAAACGGTCATACAAAGTGGTCTAGGGACCAGCAAAAATAATAAACCACCCCCATAAACAGACACATACACAAAGTAGATTTGTTACGCAGTTTACAAGCATGTTCCCATCACACAGCAAGACCAGGACAGGTGATTCAGGGTAGCAGATAAGGAAAGACACCAAAACACAGGAATTGAAAAGGCAAGACCCCCGTCCACAAGGGGAGGCGAGGGAATGAGAGTATGGATGAACCACTCTCTGCAGCCAAAACAGAACGAAGCGGGGAGCAAGAGAGAGGAAAGCCCCTCTCGGTGCAGGCTGCCGGCCTCTCCCACTTCTGCGAGGAGTTGGAAGAAGTTATTGCCATTGATGTGTGTCACACAGGCAGACAACAGAGGGAGGAAGCAAGGGGTGCCAGCGACCATCGGCTTCCCAGAACGGAATCCCGCGGACTGCTGTGTCCACAGCGCACCCTCGTCCTCCTGCCCCGGCATCCCCAGAGCCACAATGACCTTGAGGTATTAAATACAGCTATATACACACGTCCAGAACTGAGGGTCAACCTGGACTGACTGGAGACCTGAGGGGACATGCTGCGTGCCTTGGTTGGCCGAGTTTAGCTCAAGGAAGGCTCTGAGTCCACCTCTTGGCCACACGGTACTGCTCTCGGGTGGACTGAAGCATTTGTCCTGCAACCTGCTGCTTCAGATGGCTCTTAGCTACAATAAGAAATCCTAAGTCCAAAGGCCAACTTTCTCATACAACTGGTGCCCTTGCAGGAAGCAGTGGGAGGTGGGGAAGGATGAGGACCACTGTTGAGTAAGGACAGTGGAGGTCCCTTGCCATGCCTCCCTTCTGCCCTTGTCCAGGAACAACATGGGGAGAAGCCAGGGATCTCATGACATCCTTTAGTCTCAAACTCGATCCCAAGGTTGCCACGACAGCCTTGTCCCCACCATGCAAGTCACCTCCCCAACAAGACACAGAAAAAGCCACGTCTGCTCTCCACTAGGCTCCCACAAGAAAAACAGACCAAGAGCCCCCATGGGGCGTGAGTACTGCAGCTGGGCAGACTGGTGGGAATCCATAGCTGAGCTGGGGACCCATGTACCCATGGCTGCTGTGGCTGGGGCAGGGAAGGTGGCGGTGAGGAGAAGGAAGGGCCAGCCTGGAAGACCACGCCCACTCCATCTCGGGAGCAAGTGTTGGAAGGGCAGCAGTTAAGGGAGAGACCTTCATGCTGAGTGTCCACCCTGGGGCTACCAACAAGGGCAGGAAGTGCTCTCACTACTCCTAAAAGGTGCTGGGAAGCAAAATGGATATATCAGGGAGAAAAGCTGAAAAGCACTGCCTCTTAAAAACCGATCACATTGGCTATGTGAGCCTACCACAGCTAGGAGCAGAGAGGCCATGGAGAGGAATGGGGTGACCTTTCCTTTCCTGCACATCACCTCCAGCTGGCTTTTCAGGCAGCCAGTTGCTCCTGCTCTCCTTTACTCTCCTCCCTGTCATATAGACCAACACACCTGAAATGAAAGCAAAGGGTGGGGTGGGTGAAACTGGAGAGAGAGATGAAGACTTTGTTTTCTGATGTCCCAGCAGCCAGAGTGAATGTCTGCTGAGCGCATCCTGGCTGCAGTTCTCTGATCAATGTTTTCTTATTTTTTCTTTTGTCTCATGTTTGTTTTCTTACCCCAAATGTTCCTTGCTTGCTTTGCACATGCCCCACCTCCCACCCACCAAGACCCACTGGAATCCCACCACTGCCTCTACTAGGCTGCCTGAGTTCAGATAATGATCTCAAAAACAGCACTCGCTCCCCCCACCCCCTAACCCCCTGGCTCTAAGCAGCTTCCTTTCTCAGAGGGCCTTGCAAATTGTCAGAGGGCTCCACTGCTCGGCAAATTTCAAAAAAAAAAAAAGACAAGAAAAGAAAAGAAAACCAACTCGGTGATCTGCAGGTGCAAAACAGAAGCCTCGTTTGACATTTTCAGAACAATTGCGGCTCACTCTCTTCTTCCGTCATGATGGGAAAAACACAGTTCAGGAACAGATGCTGGCTGGTATGACCCATGGGAGTCCACAGGGACTCTACTGCTCTTTATTTTCTTTCGCTGTCTCTTCGCAGTTATCTTGCTCATCCTCCTGGACCAGGAACTCCTCAGGGGGCCACCGGAGCTCCCCGCTCTCCACCTCCCCTTCTGTGGGTTCCACCACTATGGAGGGCAGACGGTCCTTCAGTTTGCAGCAGCGGTCAAAATCTGACGGGTCTGGGAAGATCTGAAAGAAAAGCAGAGCAGGTGCCTGGTCACGTAGATATTTGAAAAGAGAAATTCCATTCCTTCTTTGCACATCCATGTGGCATACTGGGTGCATGCCATAGGCCAGGGACTGTGCTTTGCACTCGGGAGGCTGTGGAGTATATAAGGTGGGAGCCATGGGAGAATATTCTGGGGCAACATAGGAAACTGTCCCTCAGTCAGACTTCCATTCCAATCCTGAAGCTGAAAGTTTGGGGGCAGTGCCACTGAGTTTAAAGGTTGATGTGACTCTGTTTGGACTCTGTATTTTATTTTCAGATAAAATAATCCCAAATCATGTTATCCACAGTAAGTCTGGTCTCTCTCTGCAGGAAGTATTTTACTCCAGCAGTACAAAGAATACAACAGTTGCCACAGCATTATTAAGTACCTCCCGGAATAATTATTGGCACTAAGTGAGCAGGTTACCAGGTGCTATAGATATATCACTTCCAACTCACACAGTCATGCTGAAAAATAGGTGTTGCTAATGCTAGCTTAAAGAATCTCAGGCTTGGGAGAGTAGGTGGTCCAAGACCAGACAGCCTAGAAATGAGTGAGGGATGGGATGAGATTGAAAACTGGGTCTGGGCTGGGCCTGGTGGCTCACACCTCTAATCCCAGTGCTTTGGGATGCTGAGGCGGGTGGATCACGAGGTCAGGAGATCGAGACCATCCTGGCTAACATGGTGAAACCCCTCATATGGTGAACTACTAAAAATACAAAAAAAATTAGCCGGGCATGGTGGTGGGCGCCTGTATTCCCAGCTACTCGGGAGGCTGAGGCAGGAAAATGGTATGAACCTGGGAGGCGGAGCTTGCGGTGAGCCGAGATCACGCCACTGGACTCCAGTCTGGGCGACAGAGTGAGACTCCATCTCGAAAACAAAAAAAAAACCACAAAAACTGGGTATGTTTGATTCCCCTGCCCCAATACCAGCTTGTCCCTCAAGCAGATGGGTCCTGATCCCATTGCAAATGTAAAGTCAAAGCCAAATCCTGATGAACGGCATGGTCCCCAGTCACAGGCGGGCTGGGAACAAAATCCAACGATCCTTTTTCACCTGTGAACAATTCCTGGCTTCTTGCCAGCTCTACACCTGAAGGAGTCTACTTCTTTTTCCAGAGTCCCGTCAGCCAGGCTTTGTTTTTTAATGCCTACTTTGTGTCCTGCCCAGAGCTGGCAGAAACTCCAAACCCAGCTATAAAATCAGGGCCAAATCTGGCTCTGCAGATTCCCTCTGCATACACTGCCCTGTGACTACAGCTGACCCAATTCTTGGCCCAGCAGTTTAAGTACTTAATCCGCTGGGCTGCTGGTCCCTGCCATTCACAGCCCTCAGTGACACACCCCAGAGCTAGAGAGAGGAGCCTCTGTCTGGGATGCTGGGCTCCCAGAATCAGGCACTTGGCACCTTCATAGCCATCTCTTCCCACCTCTCCATTTCGTAGATGAGCAAATCAAGGCCCCAGAGGGGTAAGGAGACCTGCCTAAGGTCACACAGCTTGTTCATAGCACAAGAAAGGAAAGCAAAACTTTGAGTGGGTGGAGACACATTTGAAGAGATCTGGGCGGCTGCCTGCTCCTGCCTGCACCTCGATCCGGATGGGGACAGGCCCACGGCAGCAGACAGGAGTCACCCATTACCAGGACATAGAAGAAAGGCCCTTTTACAAACTCAGGCCTTCCCAACTTCTGTGGTGCTCTGAGGATACCTGGTCTTATTGCAACCCAACCCCATGCAGTGCTGCCCCAGCCAAGTCACACTCTCACCACATCACAGGCCACGTGGGGCTTCCAGGAATCACAGGCCTCAGTGAAGCCTTCCCAATCCCTGCAAACGAGTGATTATTAACCATTTATCCAATAAGACCTATTGCTGGGGATTAAGCCTTAAGCCAGCTGCACAACCAGGCATCATTAAAGACTTAACGAGGCTCATAAAAGGTATCATAATGGCAGCCAGGAGGAAAACAAGTCCAGGGAGGGGATGGGCCAGTGTGGGTCACGGAGGCAGAGGGACACGGACCCCGACTCTGGGCTTTGTCTTCCTGACCAGGCCGGCCCAGAAGTTCTGCCCTCGGACGGTGCTGTGCCTGGACGTGCATGTGCCAAGCGAGGAGCCGCCACGTGGGCTTTTTGGGTGCGTCCTCATTTCTTGGGTGGGGCCAGAGCCCCCCATGGGCTGTGAGGACACAAGGCGCCCTCCAAGCATGAGCTCTGAGAGTGGGTGAGAGGGACCCCGATGGAGGGAAGCCCACTACAGGTCACGAAGCTCTTTCAGATGTCAGCTCGTTCAGGGCTCACTGCCACTCTAGGAATAGTAAGACCCGGGACTCTGCGGGTCACATGGCAGAGCCAGGATTCAAACCTACATCTGCTGTTTTCAGTGCCTGAGCCTTCTGGAAAATGGATTAGGCTGCTGCTGGGTCTCCACCCCATTTCACAGATGGAAAACTGAGCAGGGAGGGAGAGTAAGACTCTGGGCCTTCACTGCCCAGGCAGCTGTGAGGGCCCCAGCCCAGGAGGTGAGCTTCCCAGTCCCAATGCTTGTTTTAAACCTTCAGGATCCAAGACAGCACCATAAGCTGTCAAGAGGAGAGGGGGACCTGCCCTGTGAAGAGCCTGGCCCTGCCTCCACCCTCTGACCTCACTGCCAGGATTGTGCCTACCTGTGCCAGGGCCACATTGTCAGGGCTGGGAGAGTGAAAACCCAGTTCTAACTATGACAGCCTAAGCCAAGGAAAAGCAAAAGGCATGACAAGCAGGGCAGGGCCAGCAAAAGGAGGAGGGGGGGAGGGGGAGGAGGAGGAGGAAGAGAGGAGGAAGAGGAGGAAGAGGATGAGAGGCGTGGGAAGCACTGGATTTCATTTCAAGCTGGAAACAGGTCTTTCATTAAAATAAGGAAAAAAATCTGATGATGATGATGGATGAAATTTTTGCTGAGCAGAATCTCAAACCTCACAAGAATTCTAGTTACCACCCCCCAACTTATCCACAGTTTTGCTTTTCTTGGTTTCAGTTACCCACAGTCAACTGCAATCCCAAGATAGGTAGGTACAGTACAATAAGATATTGTGAGAGAGAGACCACATTCACATAGTTTTTGTTGCAGTATGGTGTTATAATTGTTCTATTTTATTGTTAGCTATCATTGTTAATCTCACATTGAGTCTAATTTATAAATTAACCTTTATCACAGGTATGGATGTATAGGATAAAACATAGCATATGTGGGTTTGGTATTATCTGTGGTTTCAGGCAACCACTGTGTGTCCTGAAACGTATCCCTCCAGAGATAACGGGGACTACTGTAACCCTATTTTGTGGATAAGAAACCTGAAGCACAGAGACGGTATGTGACTTGCTCAAAGCCACGCACCTAGGAAGCAGCTGAACTGGGATCCAAACTCAGACCTGTAGGACTTCAAATGAAGCGTTCACTTGATAACATGGGTTAAGCCACACAACCCAGGTGCTCACTATGTCCTTGACCACCATTGTATAACTCCGGTCAAGTCCTCTCAACCCCAAACACCTCAGTTTCTCCTTTTGAGACATGAGGTGACCTTCTTGTCTCACTAGATGGGTACAAGTTCTTGGCAAATATAAAGATGATAAAATACTTTGAGGACATAAGCAAAATTGAAACTATAATGTCCTCTTTGGAGCAGTTTCAAAAGAACTACAGTAAGTATCCAATCTCCAAGCAAGAGGGAGTCATATGAACACAGTAATTAAAATAATTCCAAACAGCGCCATTCATACCAGGAGCTCCACAATTAAGTCTTTTAAGACCTTGGAAGAGGTCTGAGAATTGAACTTCTGATACTGCTTAGCTGCCAGAGGACTTTGCTCCCTGAATTGCTCGAAGCAAGCACTGTTTAAAAATTTTTTTTTGTTTGTTTACAAAGCCTATTAATTGTATTTTTAAAAATTACTATAATAATCAAACCCTTCCATCAGAGATCTTATTTTATTATCAGATTATACCCATTTGGGCCTCAAAATTGTAGCTCTCTCCAAACACGAAAAGTACCCAGAACCAACAGCTTCTGGTTTCCTTACAGACAGACAGAAAGCCTTGCAAAGTGCTGCTGAGTAATTTGCCAGCACAATCTTATCTCTGACAGCTGCTTCAGAGGCTGACCCCAAGGAGGTCAACATTTTTCCACTAAGTCATGCTTTTTAATCATCTAGGCAGCAGAAAAATGAGAGGTTGCAACTGCAATTTGACGGGTGGGGAAGGCAGTGGAAAAAAGGACTTGAGTCAGACTTGCCAAGCACATGACAGGTAGGGGTTGAGGCGGCAGGCCAGCCCGGCATGCTGCCTGCCTGCAGGAACTGGCAGGGAGTAAAGAACTGCCCCTGTTCCCAAAAGAAACTGCTTCTGGTTAAACCTCTTTCCCCAAAGTGCTCCTTCTCTCTGTACTACAGAAAGGCAAAAACAAACACAAATCATTTTCCCTTCTCTCTGCAGCTCTCAGAGGCATTTCTCACCCTCAGCCCAGGGTAGGGCAGGCCTAGAAGAATCCACCCCCAGCTGTGATTCTCCCAGCCCTACACCTTCCTCCCTCTGCCAGCCCTGGACTCCACATCCAGCAGCCACATTGGGCTGCCAAAGCCGATGGCTGAAATGAATCGAATGGACACCAAGTGTGTTAGTCCATTCTCATGCTGCTATGAAGAAATCCCCAAGACTGGGTAATTTATAAAGGAAAGAGGTTTTTTTTTTTTTTTGAGATGGAGTCTCGCTCTGTCACCCAGGCTGGAGTGCAGTGGCACGATCTCTGCTCACTGCAAGCTCTGCCTCCTGGGTTCACGCCATTCTCCTGCCTCAGCCTCCTGAGTAGCTTCGGCTACAGGCGCCCGCCACCACGCCCAGCTAATTTTTTGTAGTTTTAGTAGAGAAGAGGTTTCACCATGTTAGCCAGTATGGTCTCAATCTCCTGACCTCATGATCCACCCGCCTTGGCCTCCCAAAGTGCTGGGATTACAGGCGTGAGCCACTGCACCTGGCCTAAAGGAAAGAGGTTTAATTGCCTCACAGTTCCACATGGCTAGGAAGGCCTCAGGAAACTTACAATCATGGTGGAAGGGGAAGCAAACACATCCTTCTTCACAAGGTGGCAGGAGAGAGAAGTGCCGAGCAAAGGGAGAAAAGCCCCTTATAAAACCATCTGATCTTATGAGATCTCAATTACTATCATGATGAGAATGGCATGAGAGTAACCGCCCACATGATTCAATTACCTCCTACCAGGTCTCTCCCACGAGACAAGGGGATTATGGGAACTACAATTCAAAGATAAGATCTGGGTGGGGACACGGCCAAGCCATATCACCAAGTTCCATCCTTTGCAAATGGAATGAAGCCTTGACATTTACACACACCATGAATCTCCCAGGTCTTGCATTCTCCACTGTGTAGAAAAGTAAGCACCATTGTTCATCTCAGAAGCTCACCCTCAGGCCCAGGATTCTCTGCTCCAACAGCCTCTGCTGTTGGTCGGCAAACAAACGCCCTGGGCTTCCCTGAAACATCTTGCTGCCTTCATCATCCTCATACTAAATCATCTATCCAACAAAGCAGCCACTCACCACACAGGGCCATTTAAAGTTACATTAAATTGATGTTTATATTATATCACATATAAATTTCTGTTAATAAAAATAAAATAAAAATTTTAGCCACCTTTCTTATTTTTTATTAGTTTTTTTTTTTTTCTTGAGATAGGGTCTTGTTTCGTCACCCAGACTGGAGTGCAATGGCACAATCTCAGCTCACTGTAGCCTCAACCTTCCAGGATCAAGCGATCCTCCCACCTCAGCCTCCCAAAGTGCTGGGATTACAGGCATGAGCCACCGTGCCTGGCCATGGTGACGGTGAATTTTACAGGGGACACCTCTTCGGAGGCATCCTTTGCCTGGTGGCCTCCAGTCCCAACAGGCCGTGGCATTTTGGGAACTCAAATGAATTCACTTGAAAGGTCAAGGGAGCTTCAAGACTTTGTAACAGGAAGAGATGGTCTGTAAGATACTGGAATTTCTGGCTGTATAGATCAGTGCTGTCCAAAAGAATGTTCTGCGTATGGAAATGTTCTCTATCTGCGCTGTCCAATACAGTAGCCACTTGCCATGTGTGACTATGGAGCACTTGAAAGGTGGCTAAAATTGGCCAGGCATGGGTGGCTCATGCCTGTAATCCTAGCACTTTGTGGGGCTGAGGTGGGAGGATGGCCTGAGCCTGGAAGGTTAAGGCTGCAATGAGCAGAGATTGTGCCACTGCACTCCAGCCTGGGTGACGAAACAAGACCCTTTCTCAAAAAAAAAAAAAAAAAAAAAATTCTACTGACAATAAAAAATAAGAATGGTGGCTAAAATGTTATTTTTTATTTAATTTTTATTAATAGAAATTTATATGATATAATATAAATATCAATTTAATGTAACCTTAAATGGCCCTGTGTGGTGAGTGGCTGCCTTGTTGGATTGATGATTTAGTATGCGGACGATGAAGGCAGCAGGATGTTCCTGGGAATCCCAGGGCATTTGTTTGACAGATCAACAGTGGAGGCTGTTGGACCAGAGAATCCTGGGCCTGAGGGTGAGCTTCTGGAGACCAGGAATTCCTCAGCAGGCTTCTTGCTTAGGCATAAAAGTTGCTGGTGAGCCAGTTCCCATTTCACCCGTGGAGGGGAACTGAAAGGCAACACCAGGGCTTCAAAGGCCCCAAATTTGGGGACCGGGCTATCAACTGTCTGCCTCCATGCCAGGTGACCTAAACCTGGCTGCCCCTGGGGTGGGAGACGAGAGAGATGCCTGGCACCTGGCATGGAAAATGTGGGCGCTCCTGGTCAGAGCCACCCTCCCCTGAGTGTGCATCTCTCAGCCATCATCTGACAAACAACCCAAGCTGGCCACAAAGAGGCAGAGGGCTCTGCAAAGAGCCGAGAGATGCTAATAGGGAAAGCGGACACCAGCAGGTAGAGGAGATGAAAGGTGGTTAGCAGGACACAAAGGGCTAATTACCAGCTCTGCAAGCTGAGACCTCAGGAGCCTGGACATCTTGCTCTTTTTTTGCAAGGGTGGAAAGAGGAAAGAGGAAGGCCGGGAGTGGAGAGGGAGGGGAGAGAGCCTGAGATACATAACCAGGCCAGCTCCCTAAGGCACTGTGGACAAAACCACACAGTAAGCTTCTACCCTCTCTTGTTGCAGAGAAGTAAGAACAATCAGCCCAAACCCGCTCAGGAAAATCGCTCTTCCCACAGGCAGACCACAGAGTCCGAAGGATCTGGCTTTTTCCTCGCCTCCCTCTTTTATTATCGCTATGACCCTGGTCACGTCATTTTATCGCCTCTGAGCCTCAGCTGCCTCTGGAGTAAAATGAGAAAATCATTTCCACTTTACGGTATGGTTGGCATGGTCACAGTGCTGTGCCTTGAGAGCCAGCACAGTGCCTGACAGGCTCATCGAAGCGGTGGCCCATTCTCCTCCTCTACTCCTCTATAATTTGGGTCAGTGCTAATGCTGATCTTGCAGGGCTTTGGAGAGAATCAAATACAGGTATGTGTGAACATGCCCTGTAAACTCTACCTTCCTAATGATGGTTCTTACTAGGTAAAGCTGGGGTCCCCCAGCAGCATTTAGAGTGAGGAACCAAGGGGTCAACAGCTGTGGCTTGGGACAGGAGCAAATACGCAGCACTCCTGGGCTTGTGCCCACAAATCCTAGGCCGAGTTCTTAGGAGAAATGGCTGCAACTTCATTCATCACTTCCCTCCCCGTGGCTCTGTTTCCCCAGGGCGTGGGTTAGGGCCGCCAGAATGAAAACCATGCCCTTGTCACCACCCCGCCCCCAACCAGAGGCCTTCCTCTTCTTCTACCTCCTCCTTTCACTTACTCCAGGGGCCTGCCCCTCAGCTTCCCAAAGTCTGGATTTCTTACTTCTCCTGGAGAACAACAATGAATTGCCTTGTGTGTTCCTTCCTTCCTATGATGGGCTGGCTTATAACAATGGGCAGATCTCTACCAGCATCCTGCTCTGCCAAGGGATGAATGAACAAGCAGCAGCTAATTCAAATAAAAAATCCACCTGTTCTTTGCCGCCTAACAATGTGTGAAGGCAAGAAATTCTGTCTTTGAAATACTTGCCTCCTGCTATTTTATTATCATCATTATTATTATTTGCATTTTACTGGCTTTTCCATGTGAAATGTGGCTAATAAGAACAGAAAGAATTGTAGCAAAGGGGCAGCAGGGCTACTAACTAGATGCAGGGAAGGAAGAATATTCTCCAGTCTCTACTCAGAGACTGTCCATCTTTAAGACTCTCATCTTCCTTAAATCTCCCCTGGACTGGGGTTACAGAACATCCACCTCACTCTGTTCTGCCTTGCCCTGGTGCCTCTAATCCTATAGAGGACTTAAGCAAAGATTTGGGGCTTATAACAACTGCTGGACCTCCTTCCTTTGGATCAAAGATGCTTAAGCCTCCAGCCTTGAAACTTAAAAGAAAAGGAAATCCTTTGGATAAACACCATCTTTCATAAACATCTCTCAAACACACACCCATCCTGCGAGTCAGGAGTTCCAAATTCTAATTAATTGCACTAATTTCTACTGCTAACTCTGGGCCCAGTGGAATGAGGAGGCTTTTGGAATGTTAGAGAACTTTTTTCTCTGGGGCAGTGAGAAAAGACTTGTTATCAGGCACAGATGACTTCAAATATCCACGACTTTTTGACTGTATCATCATTACCTTCTGGAAAGAAGACTGGCCCCCTGTCACCTCCAGGCATCTGTGGGTGGCACATCCGTCTCTCTATCCTCCCCTCCACTAGTACTACCCAATGTCCCATGGTCACACCTCTCTCAGCTGCCATTTCTAACTATCCCTGCATTCTTTTTTTGGAAACACAAATCTTGAATATTTAGCCTGTCCCATTGCCTTCCATTTCTTGTTTGGGTTCCCTTCCTAACCCCCACCACGTAGCTTCCAAAAACATCCCTGGGTGGAAACAAATCTCGAAGGCCTTCCTTACAGCCCTGCCCCACGGCCTTTACTCCACTTTCATTCCGTCTCTACCCATTCTGCAGTGCACTACCAGGACAACTCACTTTGTCCTCCACAAAAAACTTTTTTGCCCCATGCAAGAAGTTTTCCTTGATAGTAGCTCCCATAAAAGAAGCTTGGAGATTTTAGTTGATCACAACTGCAGCATTGAGGCTAACAACTGAAGCAAATAGGGCTATATTCCTAGAGGTATATGCCTTTCAATGAAACCATCTACACTAACAGAGAGCTGATGGACCTGCTACCCTCTCATCAGGCATATTCTATGTAGCCTAGGGCAGCCATTCTCCAAGCTCAACTGCCAAGATCCTTTCAGTGAGGGAGCCTCCACGGAAGTAACATATTTTCATAGTAATACTAAGATGTCGTTTGCCTTTTTCAGTGTTAACACTTGCACTAAGGGTATAGAAAGCAACAGTGGAAGAAACTGCTGGCACCTTGGTGAGAATTAATGTAGTGGCAGCAAACCATACTTGGCATCATCAATTGTTCGCCAGCTCACCCTCACGATTAAAACGAAAGCAAGCAAACAAAAAAAATTAATGCCCTTGATGAAGCGGTAAAAAGTAATTTATATTAAATATTGACTCAACCACATGTCACTTATGTATGTGGCACAGTGAAATGGACAGTTAGCCTACAACATTTCTGCTGCTGACGGAAGTACAACAGCTGTCTTGAGGAAAGCAGTCATGTGACAGAGTTGCCAGCTGAACTAGCCGCTCATGCCATGGAGCACCATTCTTACTTGAAAGAATGACCAACAAATTGTAGTTATTCCAACTTGGGTATTTGGCAGGCATTTTCTCAAAAATGGACAAAGTGACAAAGTGAGCCTGTCACTTCAAGGAAAATGACAGTATTTGTCATCAATGATAAAAATAGAGCTTTCAAGTGAAAATTAGAATTTTGAAAAAGTTGTATCAGCCACCATGAGCCTGACAGCTTCCTAATGCTTGAGATCAGTAGAGACATTAAGAAATGTGATTTTATGATATTGTATAATGAAATGAGTCAACATTTTGAAGACCTGCATAACTTGGTGAACCTATATTTTCCAAATGATCAGAACATTACACTAAGCATGGGTAAAAGATGCACTCAAAGTGCAAAATAGACTAATGAATTTTAGTGTACAAAAAGGTCATTGATAAGATGTCAGATATCACATTGCCACTAACATTTAAGAAACTACCACTTGTTGGCTGGGCACAGTGTTTCATGTCTATAATCCCAGCACTTTGGGAGGCTGAGGTGGGAGGACTGCTGGAGGCCAGGATTTCAAGACAAGCCTGGGCAACATAGTGAGACCCCATCTCTACAATTAAAAAAAATAGCCAGGCATGGTGGCACATATCTATAGTCATAGGGACTTGGGGAGGCTGAGGCAGGAGGATCACTTGAGTCCAGGAGTTGGAGGCTGCAGTGAGCTATGACCATGCCACTGCACTCTAGCCTGGGTGACAGAGCAAAACGCTGAAAGAAAGAAAGAAAGGAGGGAGGGAGGGAGGGAGTGAGTGAGGAAGGAAGGAAGGAAGGAAGGAAGGAAAGAAAGAAAGAAAGAACGAAAGAGAAAGAAGGAAGGGAAAAAGAGAGAGAGAGAAAGAAAGAGGAAAAAAACTACTACTTGTTGAGTTTTAGTGAAGTACCAAAGAAACAAATCTGCATAGGCTAGATATCCTTCACTGACTTCAACCAACACATACTGCAACAGATTGACTGGAGAAGCACATGAGAGTCTAGCCTAGTCTTCTATTAAACTAGACTTTAAACAGACATGCAAAAATGTAAAACAATGCCTCTCCTCTCATTAAACATTTTCTGTTTTGGAAAATATATTTTTTACTAAAAACTGTTATTTACATTAACATGTAACGGTTTTGTTACTCTAAATGAATAAGTAAAAATTTTGAAAATTGTTTTAATTTCTGAAACAGTAAATATCAAAAGACATAATCAAAACAAAAGACATAATCATGAACAGAAGCTCTCTGGGTAGTCCTAAATAAGTTTTAGGAGTGTGAAAGGGACCGAGACCAAAAGGTTTGAGAATAGTTGGCCTGGAGAAATAATCCTCAGTAAGATGACTATGGGCCAGGTGCAGTGGCTCACGCCCATAATCCCAGCACTTTAGGAGGTAAGGTGGGCAGATCACTTGAGGTCAAGAGTTTGAGACCAGCCTGGCCAACATGGCAAAACCTCATTTCTACTAAAAATACAAAAATTAGCCAGGCGTGGTGGTGCACGCCTGTGATTCCAGCTACTTGGGAGACTGAGGCATGAGAATCCCTTGAACCCGGGAGGCGGAGGTTGCAGTGAGCTGGGATGGCACCACTGCACTCCAGCCTGGGTGACGGAGTGAGATTGTGTCTCAAGGAAAAAAAAAAAAAAAAAAAAGACTATGTAAGTCAAGGTTGAAAAACAACATATTTTAAAACTGGTAAAGATTTGACGGGAACATAAAAGGTGCCTTCTGATATCTGAAAGGCTGATAGGTAGGGAAAGAACAGGTTTTTGTTTTTGCTCTTGTTTTTTAAACTCCAACGGGCACATCTTAGGATTAGGATGGTGGATTTCATGTCATTATTCAACTTTTAAAAAACACAATAAGGATTAGCTCTCTCACTTATAGACATGGAAATCAGGCCCAAATAGGTGATGTGAGTTGCCTGAGATGACATAGGTAGCAGCAAAGCCAAGATTAGAAACCAGTTATCCAGATTCTTAGTCTGTAATCCCTCTGTGCTGAGAGGTTCTGGACTCTGTGTCACAGTGTCCAAAGAATATCTAGGTGACCTGATGTCAGGCTACTGTAGAGGACATTCCTTATCAAGGTGATAGGACCAAGCTCAAAGCTGCCCTCCCCTCTGAGGAGCTACAGTGCCATCGCTTTGATTCTGAAGAAAGTGTACGTATCCATGGTTTCCGAACTTCTAGTGTAGTCCCCAACAGAATTCTGAACAACTCTGTCTCCTTTCACATGTTCTAAAATCCCTGATATATTATACATATTGACATTTTAAAATAAAATATACATACCACTCTTTTAAATGTACTAAATGGGTCACAGATACCATAAGAATTTGACAGCAACCACGACCTATTAAAAAACTCAAGAACAAGCTCTTAAGTCAAATCTTGTATTCTTACTTTCTCTATGTAAAACTGTATTTCCATTCTACTTCTCCACAGAATTTTTTCTTGATGTAATATATTTTTATGTTTGAAAGTTTTTAGTCATTAGCTTTTCATAATTCTCTACAATAAAAAGATGTATTTATGCATACAAATTGACATTTTAAAAAATGTCCTACTTTAAGGCTTTGTTAATTTACAAATTCTGGATTGGTTTATTGCAGCTATTAGTATATAACTGATCAACAAACATATCACAAATAATTATTAAACACAAAGGTAAATTTTTATTGAGGTTTCTTTTTTTTCTGTTTGTTTGAGACAGGGTCTCACTTTTACCCAGGCTGGAGTGCAGTGGTGCGATCTCAGCTCACTGCAGCCTCCACCTCCTGGGCTCAAGCGATCCTCCCACCCCAGCCCCTCAAGTAGCTGGGACTACAGGTGCACAGCACCACGCCTGGCTAATTTTTTTTGTATTTGTTGTAGAGATGGGGTTTCCCTATGTTGCCCAGGCTGGTCTCAAACTCCTGAGCTCAAGCAATCCGCCCACCTCAGCCTCTCAAAGTGCTGGGATTATAGGTGTGAGCCACGTGTCCAGCCTTAATGAAGGTTTCTTACTGCAATAGTGAGTTGAATTGCGACAGGTTCTCCTCTTGTAAAGGGGGAGAAGGGCAGTTTTGAAAGAAAGGTAGGACAAGGAAGCAGGTGAAGCTAGTCTTCAGGAAATGCAATTTGCAAAAAGCAAGAGAAGAAGGCTTAAGATGTGGAAATGGATTTCCTGAAAACCCTCCCTGACATCATGTCCTTTGGAAAGTGTCCGTGAACTCCAGAGGCAGCTGTCCTCCCATTTTAACATTTTGTTAAAATGTGAAGTAGTATAAGCATTATTAAGAAGTAATTTGGCATACAAATCTCTAACACTCAACTGCCAACGAAAACAGTCAGGAAGGTTCCTGATGCTTCAACTGCCATACCCGAGGGGCACATGACCAAAGAGATACACATTTTGGAGGATCCTAAAAGGATTGTGCTGTGGAATTTCACACTCATGTAAGCTGGTATGTGTCAGCCTTGTGATATCACCTTCATCATTCCTGTTATGTCCACATACATGTCTTAGTTTCCTTTACTCATTTATTTAAAACATACTTGTTTAAAAATCTACCACTACATAAATGGAAAACTAGTCTTACATTTTTCAAGCTGTCTGTATAGCACCTAAATGAACTTTGTAAACCATCAGGAGTATGTGGACCCTGCTAGAGCACTGGCCTGGGCTGTCTATGTGTTGCAAAGCACCTAGACCCTTGGAGAGCTGTTGGGTACGCGGCCCTTCGACACTGGGTCCAAGACTTCCATTATGTTAAGATCTACTTTTAAGAGTCCAGCCCAGGCCAGGCGCAGTGGCTCACGTCTATAATCCCAGCAATTTGGGAGGCCGAGGCAGGTGGATCGCCTGAGGTCAGGAGTTCGAGAACAGCCTGGCCAACATGGAGAAACCTGTCTCCACTAAAAATGCAAAAACTAGCCGGGCATGTAGTGGGTGCCTGTAATCCCAGCTACTGAGGGAACTGAGGCAGGAAAATCACTTGAACCAGGGAGGCAGAGGTTGCAGTGAGCTGAGATTGTGCCACTGCACTCAAGCCCGGGTGACAGAGCAAGATTCCATCTCAAAAAAAAAAAAAAAAAGTCTAGCCCATCCTTAATTCCAGGGAAGGAATATTTCTCAACCATGAGTTATTCATGAGCCAGATCTGGAACCCCAGGAAAGCCAAGTTGGTTCAGAGACAAAGCATGCATCTGGTGAACCTTCTTGGGTCTCCAGAACAATGTAATTTCACTGGTCTTCTTCAAGGTTTACACAATGCTCAATGTCATTAATAGAATAAAGGAGAAAAGCTGAGCAATCGCTGACCTGCGTACATTTTTAATCCACAGAGGGTGTCAGTGTACCTACTATGGGACAAGAATATGATCACCAGCTATTTTGCAATGCTGGCTAAATGTTGCTTAAACATCATCGACTGTTACCATCATGCTTGAAATAAGTAATTAACAAACAATAGGAAGATGTACACTATCTCCTAAACACTTTAAAATAGCCAAATATCTTTCTGACTCTATCCAGAAAGCTCTACCATTATCCCATCTTTATAGATGTTCTACCCTGGAGATTCTATTTGCTAGAGCTTTCAATGCTGGGAGCTTATATTTTGATAAACTCTTTGATCTTTTCTGTTTTTAAGGTAACATATAATCAGAAGGCTTAATGATGTTGAATCTCTTTGAATCAGTAATTCTACTTCCAGGAACTTATTCCAAAGAAACAAATCAGACCTGTGCAGAGATTTCTGTAAAATGATGTTCAGAATAGTGTTCTTTGTAAGAACATAATATGCCACAACCTAAATATTCAGCATTAAGAAATGTTACATAATAGAATTTTACAAAGAAAACCAAATGACAAGAACATAGTCACAATATTACATTAAGTGAAAAAGGGATTCACTACAGCATGTACAGTATGGTCTCAATTTTATTTTTTAAGTGCATAGAAAAATACTGAAAGTAAACATACCAAAATGTTTCAGTGATAGAAATATGGGTGTGGATTTTTTTTCTCTTCACATTTCTCTGTATTTTCCTAAATTTCTATAACGAATAAATATTGGCCGGGCGTGGTGGCTCACACCTGTAATCCCAGCACTTTGGAGGCTGAGGTGGGCAGATCACTTGAGGTCAGGAGTTTGAGACCAGCCTGGCCAACAAGGCAAAACCCCGTCTCTACTAAAAACACAAAAACCAGCCAGGCGTGGTGGCACTTGCCTGTAATCTCAGCTACTTGGGAGGCTGAGGCAGGAGAATCGCTTGAACCCACAAGGCAGAGGTTGCAGTGAGCCAAGATTGCACCACTGTACTCCAGCCTGGGCCACAGAGTGAGACTCTATCTCCAAAAAAAAAAGAATATTACCTTTATAATAATAACATATATGTAACAGTATATATGCATACTCACACTTTTACCTTTTTTCAAGAAATCCTATTCCACAGTCTCTATGCTAAGGAAACAGTATAAAGTATGCACAAAGATTTATAAAAAACTGCATATAACTTTTTATATACATATTTACATATTTATAAGAGAAAATACATGTAACTTAAAAATTTCAACAATTGAATGACAAATTATGTTTTAACTTTATGATATAACATTATACAGTTACTAAAAATGATAGCTTGGAATATTTTTAAGATAAATCATCACAATAGAGTGCTGATGACTTAGATGCTGTTGAGGAAAGCAGCAAAATACAACAATGTGTGATCTTGGCTACATAAAAACGTAAGTGCACAGGAAAAGAAGGCAAAGATGCTAAATTGTTAACCGTTGTGATTTATGCATGGTGAAATTGTGGTGACTGAAAAACAAAAGTTTGAGAAACAAAATAGGCTGGGCGCGGTGGCTCCTGCCTATAATCCTGGCACTTTGGGAGGCTGAGGGGGGAGGATCACTTGAGGTCAGGAATTTGAGACCAGCCTGGCCAACATGGTGAAACCCCGTCTCTACTCATAAAAATACAAAAATTAGCCCGGCATGGTGGCACGCGTTTGTAGTCCCAGCTACTCAAGAGGCTGAGGCAGGAGAATCCCTTGAACCTGGGAGGCGGAGGTTGCAGTGAGCTGAGATCGCACCATTGCACTTCAGCCTGGGCAACAAGAGCAAAATACCATCTCAAAAAAAAGAAAGAAAGAAAGAAAGAAAATAAAAATAAAAATTCCATAATGAGCATATGTTTCTTTTAAAATTGGAAAAGTAAGCATAAAAATAATAAAATACATATTTTATCAATAAAAATATGAAATTGCCAACAAAGAGGGAAAGGGAAGGAAAAATTTCCTATAATTAAAACACTAATCTAAAACAACCACTTATTAACCCCCATCTGCCCTTACAGTTGTGTGTGTGAATGTGTGTGTGTTAGTGGATGTGCGCTGGCACCACTGCCTATGTCCATGGGGATAAGTGGCTGACCTTAAGGCCACCTACTAAATTAGGGCTTGTATGCAGGGCTACATCTAATGAAAATGTTTAGGAATTTGGGAAAGCCAAGGATACCTCTTAAATCCAGTTTGAACAAGTGCTTTAAGCTCTCCTAAGAAAAGGTGGAAGATGAGTTCAAGGTATATTTTAAATTCTGTTTGGGAACCACCAAATCAAGTTAGGAGAAAGTCAGGCTTAGACACCAGCTGTATCTGTACTAAAATTTAGGAGTGCCCTCTTTGCTTAGACCAATTCCATTTTATCTGAGAAATCCAGAATTTTCCCTCCCATTGGTTCAAATAAAATTCCTGGCTGAGAGGCAAGAAGTGGATGAGTTTCAGCTAAACGCTTGGGGTCTCTTCTACACAGTTTACCTAAAATAAGCTACTGCCGGTGCGAGGCAATTAAGTCCACCGGAGAGGGGGCTCCCAAAGTTTCCTTGAGGTGAAAATGCTAGCTTGACTATAGTTTGGAGAAACTTTGGGCAAATTGAAATTGTTTTTCAAGATGGATCTGTGTAATAAGGGGCCCTCCCTCAGCCCAGGAAGGAAGCAGAGGATTTGATGTGCTGATAACGACGTCTTCCTGAGCTGCGCTTGAGGACAAGGGAAGGGCAGGTGGCGAGGTGAGAGGCAGTCAGAGGCAGCACAGAAGCTACTAGACTGGGAAGGAATGAAGCCCCCAGCAAGTCTACGCCCTGTGTGAATGAGGGCCTGTCTTCATATCCTCTGAGGATTACTTCAGGACTCAGGCCTGCAAGATCATTTCAGGACATTCACTAGACACCCAGGAATAGCTCTTGGCTACAGTCACAACATTCGCCACCCAAACTCATCCCTTTCCCTAACAGTACCATCCTTTCTATCCAACGTGGGAGACTGGGCCTACTTAGAGAAAATGCTGATCCTATAAAAATTGGCTTCATGAGACTGCCAAGATAAAAGGATTCTCAGTGCAGGACGGGGAGAGAGGAAGGGCCAATCCATCATCTAGGCTCATTAAGCAACTATTTGTAGGACACTGTGCCCAGCGTCTTAGAAACAAAGAGCAGTCTAAGACACAGCCCCTGGCTCAGCAGAGAGATGAACACATAACCTCTTGGAGAGAGAGGCATCAGGCCCAACACAGGACCCTTGAGAGGAGGCCGGGATGTATGGCCCTAGTATGCAACATGTTGGCTGGGAAAGTGAAGAAAGCTTGTTCTCTCCCTGACCAGGCTACAGACTCACTGTTGTGACCAGGGGGCTTATGGGGCCCAGGAGGAAATCCCCATGGGAATAATTCCAGCCCTCTGCAGGGTAGTGTAGGAGGGAAGGTGCTGGATCCTCATACAGAGTAGATTTGCTCTGAACAAGGTGAACAATGACTCACATAGAGGCAGAATGTGCAGACACGGGCCCAGTGCCACTCAGAGAAACACATTATTTGTGCTTTTGAGACCCGTGGCCCTAACTGCCTTTTCTACATCCCATTCCTGTGATTTTTGTCAAGGAGAGAGGCGGGTGGGGGGAGTAGGGATAGGAGAAAAGAAAGTTGTTGCAATCCCAGGAACACGTGTCCGCGGCTGGATGCCTCCTGCCAAATGTTTTGGAATTTTAGCTCTATGTCTCTCCAGGGACTACTGAGGCCTTTTAAGTCTGACATTGTGAAAGATGTTTCCTGGTGACCATGGGACTTGCGTGCAGCTGCTCAGCAGCGCCTCCCAAACTCTTGAGGACATGTGGGGTACTACAGCTGGGAGTAAGCAATGAGACAGGGGTAATGAGGAGGAGGCAGATAGAGTGGATGCGTTATGCCCAGAATGGCCTCGTGAGCTGTGGGGGACAGAGGCCACAGACCAGAAACCTTCCTAAGGGCTTAACCCGTCACCTGTTTCCACACACGCATTCCACCCAGGTGGAACCGGCAGAGTGAAGCCAGGCTCAGGAGGTCTCCATCAAGAGAGGCTCAGCAGAGATGTGAGCAAAGAGAAGGGGTTTCCAAGTTACCGCCTAACTTCGGTGATGAAACAAACTGAGCCTGTTCTTTGAGAGATGAGCTGCTGCTTCTGACAAGGAGTGGGAAGGGCCAAAGTGGAGAGACCCCGTCTCTACTAAAAATACAAAAAATTAGCTGGGTGTGGTGGCACACTCCTGTAGTCCCAGCTACTCAGGAGGCTGAAGCAGGAGAATCGCTTGAACCCGAGAAGTGGAGGTTGCAGTGAGGAGATCGCGCCACTGCACTCCAGCCTGGGCGACACAGCGAGACTCCATCTCAAAAAAAAAAAAAAAAAAAAAAAAGAGTGGGGAGGAGTGAGAGAAAGAAGGGGCTATTTGGGACCTGAAGATAAAGGGGCAAGAGATCTTGTGCCAGGAAAGGCTGGTCGTCCACCCACAATGGTCCTTCAGACCACCCCTCAATGCAGGGCCATAGCTGAGGCTCTCCAACTGCACAAGGCAAATACTAAGGCTGAGGCAAGAGAAGTCAGCCCGCTAGCCTGCTCTTCCCTACCACAGAAAGCACTAGGACATCACTCCCTCCCACCTGGGGAATGAAGGGGAAGATGCAGGAAGCTCTCAGCGCTGTTTATCAAAGGGAATGTGTGGCGCACACAAGCACTGTGGTGTGTGAAGAAATCGCTCCTCCTGGCTTCCTCCCTCCCAGAGCATCCTCCCTCGCTTGCCTGACTGACAGATGGATGTCAAATGGTGGGGACATGACCAAGAATAAAAGCAGAAAGAATACAAGGGGCACCCAGGAAGGGACGTGTGCTGATTAGAGAAATTTAAAGAGCCTGGGGAAGGATGATGTGTTCAGACCTTGGTCCAGGTGCTTTAGAAGGAAGTTTTAAATGAAAACCAAGGAGCCACATCTGTATCTAGACCTTAGCTGGGGTGATGAAACTGTAGACGCCTCGGCTGCTGTGCTGAGGAAGTTAGAGTAGCAAGGCCAGGGTCCCAGTGCCCTTGGGTGGAGGCAGTGTCGGTGCCCACAGGCAAACTCCCAAGACCCTTCCCCAGACAGAGCCCAGGCCAAGTCGGGCATAGCATCGAAGGAGACCCAGCTGCAGAGGCATTCCCTAACACCATATTTTTAGAGTCCCTGGAGCCAAAGAAGCAGCCGCTGACTTGCTTCCTTGAATTAGGGTAAGGAAGAAGGCACTGGGCAGCAGAAATTCCTGTTCCACAGGCTGGATGGAGGTGGGGAGGGAGCTGCTGCCATCAGGGACATCAACATCCTGCTGGAGACCCTCCCACTCAGCTGGCGAGCTGGCCGCCACCCACAGCCTGCCTGCCCAAAATGTACTCAGACTTTCTAGTAACCATTTACTCACCCACCCCACAGGGTGTCACAATTCATGTTAAGTGAATGTGCACACGTGGATTTCCCTTACTGAACTGCCTCTCCAAATGAATGTTACTACAAAACAAGGCACTGGCTCACAACACAGCCCTAACTGCCCCAGGACCAGTAGCTGGGGCTTCCTTGAATCTTTCAGGGGATTAAAAGGGCATCTATCTGAAACCTTGGTAGGCATGAGCGTGAGCAGGCCCTTTCCAGAAGCTAAGGCAGAAGAGAAGGTGACCAGCTTTAGAATCAGGAGACTCAACTTCATGGAAACAACCACCGCCCACTTTTAGCACTTAGGCACCTTGGGTGGGGGCAGGGTACAAAGATGAAGATAAGTCCTCCCTTGCCTTCAAGGACCTGGGCAAAGAGAAGGTAAAACAGGACTCGTATCCTCGAAGCAGCGCGGCATCATTGGTAAGTAGAAAATGCCACAGGCGTTAAAAGAAATGTCACAGCTGGTACAGAGAAATCAGGAAAGCTTCATTCTCGGTAGATCTGCAAGGCGGTGAAGTGACTGACAAAGTCCAATGTGCCATTTACTTGATGACTTTCTTTCAAGGTCAAATCACAAGCCTGAGATCCTATTTCATCTGTCAAGTCTGGATTGATGTCTCCTTCCCACTCTCAGTTCCTTAGAAAAGCAGGTCTCAGTAAAAGCCACGTACTATTATTATCCTTAGGAGGAACGCCAAGAACAGAGCTCTGAGATCCCCTGCCCCCAGGCCTGAGCCGAGCCTGAGCATGCAAAGGGAAGGGGCTCCAGCCAAGTGCCAGTCCCAGCCAATCTCCAGAGCTCTGGTGGGAATGTGTCTAATTGGACAGCACTAGCTTTGAGTGGGCCCGGAGAATATCTGTCACACCGCAATGGTCAGACCAGCTCACTGCACAGCCCTGCCCCTGGCATAAACAGGGGCAAGCCCAGGGGTATCTGAAGGTGCAAGAACATTACCTTAGAGACGGAACTGCCCTCTCAAAGTCCTAATTTTCTTTCAGAGCCCAGCCCCAGTCTGCCCTCCCTCCGATTCTGTCGGCTGGATTTCATTGTTGCTGTCGATGCCTGGACTCACTGTAGCTTCTGTATGTCCCCCACCTGGACTGACTGCACCACCTGTGTTCCAGATGTTTATGTAGATGCTGGGTTCTTACAAGGGCCCTGGACCCTGAGCACAGAGGCCAGCACAGCAGGTTGCACAGGGAAAGTGCCCCTAAATGTTGCTTGGTTAAATACTACAATCTCCCTTTCCTCTTCACCAGGCAACCAAGAGACCTTTCTGAAATCAGAAAAGCTGTGAAAAATTGTGACCAGAGTGCTCTGAAGTTCCAAGTAAGATATTTTGGAACTGGGGAGTGGTCCCCACCAAGGTAGCAGAAACAGATTTCCTGGGAGGGGGCTCTGAGAACTGGGCCCTCAGTCCAGCACCACAAGGGAAGATGTGCGGATCCTTTGCTCAGGCAGTGCTGAGATGTGTCAGGCACCCAGAGGTGATTTTATTTTCCTACTGCCCTTGCAGCCCCAGGTTGGCCTTCCTCCCCCAGCTCCTTCCTCCCTCACCACCTGCCCTGAGTCTCAGGTCCAGCAGAATGGCCTGAAGGACTCGAAGTATTGAGAAAACGGCCCTATAGGGCCTGGCCCTTTATCCTGGGATGTATTTAAAAGGAAAATATGAAAAGCACACACAAGATGAACAGATGACTGCATTTGGAAAGGTTCTGTGATGGAAATCTAAAACCCAGAACCGAAAGAGAACCTCACCTGTAACCACAAAGAGATTCATTCTGACTCAGGGGCTTGGAAACTGCTATCCAAAACCCCCTGGCTGGTAGGCCAGGAAACTTCTACCCCTCCCACCAGGTTGGGGGGCCCTCAATTGTCTTCCTCAGACCCACTCTGGGGAAGGAGGGTAGAAAAGTCAAACGTAGGAAAGAGAGTTCCCCCTTGCTCCACACATCCCCTTCAAGCTAATGGCTACTTATTTCAAGACAGGCCTGCCAATATAGACAACACAAAGGGGCCTCCTTAGCCTCCCAAGCATGTTTGAAGTTAAGTGACCCTGCCTGAGCTTTTAGCTTGGTTCTGTCTGATTACTTTCCCTCCATGGCACCCACCCTGGCTCCCTGGCTTTCTATTTGATTTTTTTTCTTTTTTAATTTACAAAATAAATGTCCCTGGAACAGTTCTAAGAAATGACCAGCCAGAGTCAACCTAGACCCTAGCGGAACCAAGCCATGGTGTGGACACACAATACATCAGAAGAACAAGGCTCTGGGGTTAGACAGACCCAAGTCACTGACTCAGGCTGAGCCATTTCCTCATCTGTGAACAGGGTGAGGATCCCCGCCTGGGAGCTGTGGTAAGATGTGAGCAAGGCAGCGTCTGTAGAGTGCTTGGCGTGCAGTGGGCATACCTTCATGTCTGTAGCACGGACCCATGGACCCATCACACTCCCTTTCGACTTCCCTGGGCTGGCCATCCTACACAACTTCCCTGGCCCCAAGGTCTTCCTTAAGAAGAGACTCCTCCCTCCCCCCAGTTTAACGACATAGGAACTCTCCTCCAAAACCCCAAACCAGCTCACAGCCCAGAGGGAACTGCAGGTGCTCCATTGCTCCCACCCCCAACCCAGGGGCAGTAGAGAGGCAGCAGGGCAAGCCAGAGAGAGGGCTGGGGTAAGAGTCCAGAGGGCTCACTCTGGTCCCTTTTTGTGATCCTTGTGCATTTTGGATCCACCAGACAGGATGATCTCCAAGCAAGATCCCAGCAATAGCATCCCTGAGCTAGCCTCCCTCTGGGGAAAATATCTTCCTCTCTAAGTGGTTTGAATGTTAACTCTGAATCAACAGGTCAATAATCAACCCAAGGAAGAAAGCAGCATTGGACATGGCTATCCCCACCAGACCACCCTTCTGCAGAAGCCCCCGACAGCAATGCTTCTACTACCCCAGGCATGGCTGGGATGGAAAGTTCTGGTCTCAATCGACTAAACAAATCATTTCCTCCTTTGCTGCAGTGAATGGCAAAGTTCACAGAGCCAGTAGGGTCAATTCATCACAATGGCTAATGCTTGCTGAGCCCTTATCTGTCCCAGACACTAGGAATGCTTCCTACACATCCACTTGTCATGGTGAATCTTTACCGCAATCTTAGGAGATAAGGACGATTGTTGCCCCATTTTACAGATGAAGAAACTGAGGCTTACTGGCATTAGGGGACTCTGCCACAGTCCCACAGCTCTTACATGTGGCACTGGGATGCAAAACCAAGTCTGTCCTCACCCCCAGCAAAAACCACTAGGCTCTAGAGAGTCAGAGGGGAGCCAGGACTTACTCACCTGGTAGGAAAGGCCATCCTTGCGGGGGCTGAGGCCGATCTCCTCCATGGGCTGGGTGTTCATCATCACCTCAGTCATCTCGGCCGATCTCAGATAGTCGGGGCTGCCAAGAAACCCAGACCAAAAGTCAACAAACACACGCGCTTTCACATTCCTAACTCTTCATGCATTCACTGCTGTGGGATCAGGGGACTGTCTGGAGACAGGAAGAGAGGTGTTCAAAACAGAACTTGCAGCAAAACAAGCTCACACCCTGAGGAAGCGCCTTGCAAGCCCACAGCCCCAGGGCTCAGCCGCAACAGACAAAGCCCATTGTCTGCAGACCTCTCTGGCAAACCTCTTCCCTCCTCTCCTGTACTCTAGTCCCACTGGCACAGAGGGACCCTGAATGTTTCTTTAAATGACAGAACCAGAGAAACCAAAACAGTAGGTAGCTGAGTCCATCTGTCCATATTAAAACCACTTCAACCACGTCTCCCTTCACCTCTCCAACTAAGAATAAAAATAATCCTCACATGAACTTTCCAAAGGGGAACTCTATATATTATTATTACACAATAACAATAACAGGTCAACTGGAGGGAAACAAAGTCCAATCATACAGCTTTCCTAAATTTCTGTCTCTCTGGTGCTCCTTTTGGCAAAATGTTCCACTTAAAGCCCCAAGGGGTCAGCTCTTCTGCAAGTTTCACATCTGCCATCCATCCCCTTTCTCTAGCCCCAGACACAGCAGCTGCATGCTCACAGCTTGAAAAACATCCCCTGGATTAAAAGCCTTAAGGATACCCGACTCTGATTGCAAAGGAAATTTCCAGAGGGGCCAAGCTGGCCCACCAATGGCTGACATGTGAAAGTGCCTTGTACTCTCTAAGCAGGATACGAATATTCCCTTATCCTTGCACAAGCTCTGGGCACATACAGGATCCTGTGCACATAATGCTGAACATAAGCACCAAATACAGGTACCTGCTACACAGCACCCAATGCTTTCCACCATCGTGCCTGTGCACATGGTTTAAAACAAAAATATGGGGAAGGCTTTTGAGGGACAGTATCTAAGGAAACAGGGGTACCAGATTCCTCTTCAATTGTATGGTTACTACATAGATAAGAAATGACACTGGATTTAGAAACAGAAGCAATAGGTTCTAGGCTCTGCCCCTCAAGAGCTGTGTGATCTTGAACAGGTCCTGTAACTTCTCTGAGCCGCAAGTGTCCTGTTTGTCTGTTACTCTGATGGTAATAGTGCATACCTCACAGTTAGGTTAAGGGCTAATGTCTGCACAAAAGCATTGCAAGCTGCAAGTGCTAATCGATGAAATAATCTTAAACCTTAATTTCTCATAATATTCCTAATGGGTCCAAACACCCACCTTGGCAAATTTTGAGCAGCCAAAGGCACAAAGCCTCCAACAGCCTTCAAAGCTTCACCTATAATAAGGCACCTAGCTGCTCACACACCACGGGAGAGGCAAGGGAGGGGCACCCACAAGAAGGGTACACAAGCCTCGGGGTGGGGGAACTTGAACTGTTGAGAGAGGGAAGTTCAGTCCCCTCTCTAAACACTGCCAGGCTGGGACGGATGGGGGCAGGGAGACTAAGAGAAGATGCGGGGCTTTGAGGCAAGTTTAGGTTCGGGAGCTGGGCCCTGCAAAGGCAGTTTCCTCCCGGGTCTTGGAAAGGCTGCTGGCAACCTCCAAAGAAAGGAGCCAGAAGAGCGCACGCAGGGTGAAGAGTCTGACGTAGGGGCGGCTCTTCCTCGCTCAGGGCTGTGGCGCCGGCCCGAAAAGTTGAAGCGAGAAGCATGAACTTTCCGCTTCTTGGGCCAGGCCGGACCCCGCCGAGGCTTGCGCCGGTTTTCCCTTCGCTCAGCGCCTGCCGGAGACTCGGGGCCGAGCTCCCCACGTCCGCACCTGAGAGCGCGCTCCGGGGCTGCCGGCGCTCGCCCCCGGCCGCTTCTCCTCTAACCCAGAGCAGGAAGGAAGAAACTGCCAGCAAGGAAGTCCCAGCAGTCAGGGGCCTGCCTCTCTCTGCATCCCTCCCGGCTCCGATCCCCAGTCCGGGGCAAACCTCCGACGCCCCGCGCCCGGCCCGGGCTCCTTCCCCTTCAGCACGGCGAAGGCGGCTCCTCCCAGTCCCGGCCCCCACCAATGTGCGTCGGTTTCTAGGGGCGATGGAGAGGGCAGGGGTTGAGAGGCTGCAGCGTGTGCCCTGCTGCTTGTGGCTTTAGTGGGGTTACGTGTGGGGAGAGCGTTTCCCGCCCCCCACCCCCCCGGAGCTCTGCAAACCCTGCGGCAGCACCAGCTCGGCCCCGCTGCAGCCGGCCTCGACGTTGAGACTTGCATGCAAACAAAAAGAAAAAGAGGAGGGGCCCGGGAAGAGCAGGAGCCCCCCTGCGCCAAGTGGGGCGCGAGCCTCCTGCAGCTCTCCGCATAGGGGGGGTTTCATTGGGGGGGATTCACACGTGACCCCTGGCTCCCCCGCCAACCAATACAAACCCTCCGGCCGTCCCTTAGGTGAGGGCTCCGAGTTCACGTCCTTTGTCTGGATGTTCTCAGCACCCCCTCCCCCCACCCCCACCTTTGCAACCTTGACGTTGACTCCTGCACGGGCTCGGGCGGCGGGTTAGCGCTGAGCGCCCGCGCCGCCGGCTGCCCTCGCACCCGGAGCCGGCACGAAGCAGGCGCCCGGGCCCGCAGCCACCGCCGCGAGACGGACGCCCGCCGCAGGCGCAGGGTACTCACCAGTGAATGGGGAAATATATAGACATGAAGTCCTAGGGCAGGCTGACACACGCCCCTGTGATTTAAAAACGGTCCCTGCGTCCCGAGTGAGGATGACACGGGCGCAGACGGGCACGGCAGGCGGCCGAGTGCGGACACCGGGCGCTCGCCGTCCGCCTTCCCAGGACAGCCCCACGGCTAGCGACGTCGGCAAGGTGGACACAACTCCCCACTCTCCACTGAGCTCTCAGCCCCACAAAGAGCCCGGGAAGCCGTATTTATAAGGGCGGGGGCGGGGCTTGGCCCCGAGAGGCCCCGCCCTCCCTCGCCCACTCCTGGAATAACGTCACCAAAATCATGAATGGCTTCAGCGCTCGCAGCTCTGGCGGGCGGCGGCTCGGGGGCGCGCTCGGCTCTGCTCCCGGGGCAGTGGTTCGCTGCGGCTGCGAGCCCGGCCCCCTCCCGCCGCTCTCCCACGCGCACACGCGCTTACTCGCACCGGCCCGGACTCCGCGTCCGCGCCGCTTCCCGCTCACAGCCCCCTCCGCGCACACCCCGAACTCCAGCGTGGCGGAGGTGGGCGCAAGGAGGGCGCGGGGGCCGCTCCGGACATGACAGCTCGGCGGCTGCTCTGCGCCGGGGTAGGGCGCCCGCCACTCCTCCACCCCAGCCGCCCGGCGCCAGCGCCCTCCTTCCCATCCACTGGCTGTCCCCAGCCCACCTCGGGACCCCTCTGAAGCGTTTGTTCCCCAGACTAGGCCTCCCTCTGGAATCCTCGCCCGCAGCCTTGCGATCAGCGAGGGGAAACAAGAGCATGGTTAAAGAAGAAGCGGTGGGAAGGTGGGAGAGACGCGGAGTCGGGGGACCGAGGGCCCACGGGGCGCGTTGGCTTGCGAAGGGCTGGTCTGCAGCCCTGAGTTCCGTGGAAGGTTTTATTTGTGGGAGCAAGGGTGTGGTGTCGTCCTGGGTAGGATTTTTCCATTGGAGACACACATACGCACGGTCTGCAGCGCGGGCAGGTGTGGGCGGGCGGTGTGCACGCCGCCCCCCATCCTTGACTCCCACGTCTTCTCCGAGGAGTCGCTCATGACAGCAGAAACAAAGAGCTTTAGCCGAACGCCTCCCACACTGCCCAGGAATTGCAGCTCTGGGCGTCTGTCCAGGCAGTCAAAGCTGCGCAGCCCCCCAGAGCCACATGATGGGAGTCTCACTCGGGTCCCAGCGCTGCCCCTCTGTGGCCTCCGCTTCAATTACGCCTGTAAAATGGCTTTAGAACCCTCACCTACCTGTGTATAGGGGCTGAGGAAAGGGGGCGTGGGGAGATCAAAAACTAAGCAAAATTAAATTGGCTTTGAAGTTAATCAGCTTTTTAAAAGAAAGGCAGTGAGTGTATTGAATCCGTATATATGTGCTTGAAAGTGGAAACGCATAGCTTATCTCAGGCAAAAGGATGACAGAATTAATGGCGAAGGTTCGACAGGGGTAGGACCCTGAAGGAAGCCGTGAGAGAAGACCCTCATAATTTTCATCAGTCCCCGCAAAACCAGCCCAAACAAAAATTATAAGAATTGATGAGAATAATTTATTTAAAAATAACTGGGCTATTTTCAATCACTTATATGCTTATATGTACAACCTGAGTTAAAATAGTGTGCTTCCTATGAAAACACAGCTTCATGACAAGCCCCTGGCTGCCCCCTCCAACCAGAGAAATTCCCCCACCTCCCAAGCTAAACGCATTCTCTTCCTCTGGGGGTGTTGCCTGATGGAGCGGCTAAACGGGAGATGCTGCAGGGATGGGGTTATTGTTGATGTCCTGCACAGAGGGTGGGGAAGCTTCTCAGTGTCACTAGCCAGGTGTAGCACATTGTCATCTAGGCAGCCACAGGAGACGCCACTGCTTGGAGAGCTAGTTTCCAGGCTGAGACTTCCAGGCACTCAGAGGAAAATGTCTGGGCTAGACCCCGGGTGGGCAGGATGAAGCCTTCTGCCACTTCTTCCCAGTAGCAATCTCTGGTGAGGCTGGGATCAAAGACTGTTGCGCCACTTTTACACATAACAGACACACTTTATGTGTTTGTGATTATTGCCATGTGAAGCTTTCAAAACTGAGAAAGCTATTTCCCTCCCTCCCCATTTTCCCAAATATCTAAATGTCAAAATGGCCTCATTTTGGAGAAGAGGGTGGGGAGTAAGGCCTCCACCAGCTGTTATCTGGCCTCTGGAAAAATCCTCTACATTGGAGTGCATTGAGGGAATTACCTGAGGCCTACTCTTTGGGAAACTTATTAATGCCCATTTTAGCTAAAGTTCATCTCTGTCAGTAAGTTAAAGAAGAAATAAGCCTGGGGTTGTGATCCCCAGTCTGCATTTTCTGTTTCTCCTCTGGAATCACAGTGACACATCCATTCATTTGAAAATATGGGAGGTGGCCGGGTACGGTGGCTCACGTCTGGTAATCCCAGCACTTTGGGAGGCTGAGGCAGGTGGATCACCTGAGGTCAGGAGCTCAAGACCAATCTGACCAACATGGTGAAACCCCGTCACTACTAAAAATACAAAAATTAGCTGGGCGTGGTAGTGGGTGCCTATAATCCCAGCTACTTGGGAGTCTGAGGCAGGAGAATCGCTTGAACCTGGGAGGCAGAGGTTGCAGTAGGCCGAAATTGTGCACTCCAGCCTGGGCGACAAAAGTGTGACTCCGTCTCAAAAAAATAAAATAAAATAAAATAAAATAAAATATGGGAGGCGTGGTGCTAAGTTTTGATGCAACCATAACTAGCATGCCGTTTCTCAATTATACTACTCTACATGATGCCTTGCAGGTTTTTTTTTTTTTTTTTGAAGCATTTCATTGTCTTGGCTTTCAAAAGAATGTGATAAGGTTAACATAGCACAACTTATGGTCCTCAGTTCACAGATATGTAAACTGAGGCCGAAATAAATTAGGAGGCTTGCCAAAGATCACACAGCCGGAAAGTGGTTGAGCTGGGCCTGGAACTCAGAGGTTGTAGGCATACTCAGCTTCCTCTTCTGTTAACATAGCTCTGGCTGACTGCCTTTCCTTCATATCTCTAAAGATACAGAGTATTTCAACATGCACACTGACCATTTCTTCCCAATATCCTATGAGATAGGTTTCTGTCCCTACTGCCTTTGAATAAATGAAGAAACAGAAACACAAGCGAATGAAGTTACTTAGAGCCCCAGAACCTTAGAGCTGAACGAGACCTTCCAAATCACCTTGTCCCAGTCTCCTCGTTTTACAGGTGAGAAGACACCTAAGAGATTAAATGGCATGTCCAAGGTCGCCAGGCTATTAAGTGGTATAGATGGAACCTAACGCAGGTCTTCAGACTGCTGGTCAGATGTTCTTTCCACTTTAACACTGCGTCTTGCACTGCATTTGTCAAGAAGTCAGCAGCAAAGGTCAAACACAACGTCTGGACTCTGTAAACCACCACAGTCCATCACCAACATTTATTGAACATCTACTAGATGCAGATCAGTGAACTAATTACCCAGTCAGAGCCTCTGCACTCCCTCCCTTCTCCCGTCTTTGTCTTTGGAGACTAAAGAGTTGAATTGCAATTCTGCTTCAATAGAATCCAGGTGTAATCAGAATTGCCTTGCTTTATGACATTACATACATCCATTTTGCCAGCACCTTCTCTTACCTACCTAAAATACAAATTAAAAAAAAAATAAAGATAATGAACTTAAGGTATTATTAGAGTTATCTCAGCTGCAAGGGACAGGTAGCGAGTTCATTCATCTAGTTAAAAAAAAAAAAGTCTCCATATAAATTCATTTAGCAGCCGGGTGCAGTGGGTCATACCTGTAATCCCAGCACTTCAGGGGCTGAGGCAGAAGGATTGCTTGAGCTCAGGAGTTTGAGACCAGCCTGGGCAACACGGTGAAAACCTGACTCTACAAAAACTAAAAAATTAGTCGGGCATGGCAGCACACACTTGTAGTCCCAGCTTCTCAGGAGGCTGAGGTGGGAGGATCGCTTGAGCCCCCAGAGGCGGAGGTTGTAGTGAGCCATGATCACGTCACTGCACTCCAGCCTGGGCAACAGAGCAAGACCCTGTCTCAAAGAAAAAGATCATTAAGCAACACATTCCCACTTCTTATCTCCCTCTGGCTTGCAAAAAGACAGTATTGCATTTATTTTGCCCAATGATGGTGAAGCTGGTATTTTGGTTACTAATAAAGGACTTTACAAAGTAGCTATTTGACCCTGGGGAGGAAAATAGAAGAAGGGAAGGGGCAACACTTGCTGAGATACCCTGGTATTTCTTACTACACTTATGCCTGACAACAATCTTAGACAGAGGCAGTATTGCCCCCACTTCATAGACAAAGAAACAGAAGCTCTGATAAGTTAACTACCTTGGCCATGGCCACATGGCTCTCAAATGGCTGAACCAAAATGTGACTCTGGGCAGGGTGCGGTGGCTCATGCCTATAATCCCAGCAGTTTGGGAGGCCTAGGCGGGCAGATCACTTGAGGTCAGGAGTTCGAGACCAGCCTGGCCAACATGGTAAAACGCCACCTCTACTAAAAATACAGAAATTAGCCGGGCGTTGTAGTGGGTGTCTGTAACCCCAACTACTTGGGAGGCTGAGAGGCAGGAGAATCACTTGAACCCAGGAGACGGAGGTTGCAGTGAGCCGAGATCGTGCCACTACATTCCAGCCTGGGGGACAGAGTGAGATTCCATCTAAAAAAAAAAAAAAAAAACCCAAAATGTGACTCTGAGGCTTGCTGTTTCCAGAGCTGATGTTTTCCCCACCATACCACACTTACCATGCCTCTGTGGTTTTGTTTGTTTTCACAACTACACTATGAACTGAATACAAAACCTCTGGTTCTAATAGCAAAGACCACTGGGATCCATCCAGAAGGGCAGGGCTGGCAGGATAAACAATTTTCTCTCCCTGGGAATCTGGGAGCTTCTTAAAGATATCAGTCAAAGGCTTGGGGTTAAAAAAAAAAAGTGAGTAGGAGAAGGGAAGTTTCTAGCCAATTTTTCGGTGAAACTCATTTGCGTACATAAGAAATCTAAAAGGCAAGAATGTGTGTGGGTTGAAGTGAGAATGAAATGAGATAATGTTATGAAAACACTTGGTAAATTGGAAAGCACTGAGCAGACGTAGGGCTTGTTTTTAAGGTATTTGAGAAAAAGAGGGGGTTTGCAGAGCTGATTTCATCTGCTTCAGTTTTTTACTTATTGCCATCACAAACTGCCCCATTTTCCTCCTGGAGTCCCTTGACTGACATGTCTAGCTTTTAGGGAGCAGACATTAGAGGCAAGTAGCGACGCTCTGCCTGGTGGCCACTCTTGGGGTCACAGAGTCCAAGCATCTTCTCTCGCCGCCATGAGTTCCTCTGTCTTTGGTGCCTCCCAGGAAGTGTCCGGCTGGGTACTGGCCACGCAGAGAATGAATGAGGCCCGAGAATGTGAACCTCCTATCTTGGTCATCAGTGAATTAGCAGTCAACAACACAAAGCAACCCGAACCCACCAGACAAAATCCTCCAGCCTTTGACTTACTTTGCTGTAAGTCCTCAGGCAAGTGGGTTGACCTCTCTGGGTCTCAGACATGGAAAGCAATAAAAGCAGGCAATAGAAGTCTCTCTTTTAGGCCTCAAGGTCTAGTAAGGCTGAGATAAGTTGCTTCTATAAAGGGTCAAGAGAAAAGTGTTTTACATCCTTACCACTGGGGCTCTGCAGCCCACCCTAAAGCCAGCGGTCCCTCTTCCCGTGCGGCAGCGCAGGAGGCGCCTTCATCTTTCAGTCCAGAATCCTCTCATTGCCCCCAAAAGAAGCCTGAGATCTGGCAGCTCATAAACTCTTGCCTTCCCACATATCAAAGAAATTCAGCCCTGGCTTTTTCTTTATTTCTATCAAGGAGCCTTTGAACCAAAGGGATTTTTCTGACAAAGAAAATTGTATGAAATCTTTAGGGTCCAGGCCCTAAAAGAAAACACTCCAACTGGAATCAGTTCAAGGCTCTCATGTCCAATTAAGGAAATACTCACATTCCTGTCCTAGCCCTGGCTGTATCTTGCTTTCTCTCTTTCCACATCCGCACAGGAATGCACTTCAACAGCCAGAAGAGAGGTTACTATCACCAGGATGCAGATCGTATATCAGAGTCCTCCTTGGGGTAGCCTGATACCTTCCCTGAATTAGACAAACAGCACGGACCACAGCCCAGCATAAACTCCCTTTATACCACTCTGTCCACGTCTCCCACTATTTTACCCACAACTCTGGACCAGAGAAACTCCATCATACCTGGGGCGGCAGGGGAGGGAGGAGGATTTATGAAAAAGAGGGAAACACAACAGTTTCTTGTGAAGAAAAGCACTTTCAGTTTTCTTTTCAAGTACACAGGATGTCTGCTAGCTTCCTCCAGGGGCAGCTGTGTTGTTGCTCTTCCTTGGAGGAGCGAGCTGCGTGTTATGCACCAGACAGCAGCTCCTCCTGAACACTGTGCCAGCTCCCTAACTGTAACCCGAGCTAGCACTTGCTGGTTGGAGCCCCTGGTGTGCTTCACACCCACATGGCGCCCAGCCTCAGGATCAGATAGCTGGGTCCATGTTACACCCTCCTGCCCTCTCAACAACAATTCTAACAGGCATTAGCACCCACTGTGTGCCAGACAGGTGCTGGCATTTCCAAAGAATCGGTTTAGGAGACGTTTAGTTTTCTCCTGTCTCCATAACTCCCTGTAACCATCCCAGATAACCACAGTCTGTGTGATGGTAGTATGCCTGCAAGGTCACTGCAGCTGTAAGACAAATTCCCTAAACTGCATTAGTGATCCCCTCGAAGAATCACAAAACTAAGGCCGGGCACGGTGGCTCACGCCTGTAATCCCAGCACTTTGGGAGGCAGAGGTGGGCGGATCACCTGAGGTCAGGAGTTCGAGATCAGCCTGGCCAACATGGTGAAACCCCATCTCTACTAAAAATACAAAACTTAGCCGGGCATGGTGTTGGGTGCCTGTAATCCCAGCTACTCTGGGAGGCTGAGGCAGGGAGAATCGCTTCAACCCGGGAGGCAGAGGTTGCAGTGAGCTGAGATCGCACCACTGCACTCCAGCCTGGGCAACGGAGCAAAACTCTGCCTCAAAAAAAAAAAAAAAAAAACACAAAACTAAGTAGAACGGTCACACATGCTAGCAAGTGCATTTTGCAGGTAAGTCTCCTAGCCTCTGCCCTTCCTATGCAAATTGCTACCCCTGAGTTTCTTTTTTAAAGAAGTGAGAGTCTGCCTCTGGTGTTGGCAAGGTGTTGGGCACTGGGGTGCCTGGGAACCTAGATGCCACTCCCTCTAATATCATACAATAACTGCTGCAGTAGACTCATGTGAGCATGGGAGGGGATATGATTAGTTCAGTCCTGGGCAAAGGCACTGGGAGAGGGGGGCTGACTGGCAGAAGGGAAGCTCTCAAGGGCAAGGAGTGGGTCTGTTTTGTGTATTACTGTGTCACCACCACCAGAAGAGTGCCTGGAATCTAGCAGGCACTCAGGGAATATCTGTGGAAAGAATGGTAGCAGGAATAGCTAAAGGGAAGGGATGGCAACTGAGCTGGCCTCAAAGGATGGGGAGAAGCTAGAGAAGGGCGATCCTGCCAGCAGAACAACATCAGCAAAGGTGTAGGGGTCAGAAAGCGCCAGGTGTGTCCCAGGACCTAGGGGTGGGCAGCAGCATTATCTATGCTAGACCTTGGGAGAGGCACTCCCGTGACTCCAAGTCTATATGCTGAAGGGAATAACTATTTGTGAGTAAAAGGCCTCATGCTCTGCGGAAGGGACTGTGCACACAATTTCTAGCAGAAAGAAAAGTCTGTTACTTCCATTAGCCGAATCAGTCCAGGTTCCTTCACCTCTATGTTATTCGAGTTAATATCAGCGTTTCTCTTCCAGCCAGGTGGGGCCTCAGCAGAAGTGTTAAGTAGGTCAAATTTCATGTATGTGAAGTTTGTCTTTTGAGACTTCCCCTTTCTAACCCCTCTTGTTTCACACTTCTCTTCAATGCGCCCCAGGCACCCACTGAACTCAGGAAGCCCCACACTCCCTTCATAACAGCCTCCCAAGCTCCAAAACCACTCTTTGCTTTTCCACTGAAACTTCCATCCTGCAGCTCTCTAAGCCAAGGCAGCTGCCAGGCAAGAGAACTTGATCTGACAAATGAATTCACACTATTGTGAGAATGACATGCAGGCAGCACCTCAAAGGCCTCAGTTTCATGGTGGCACTGCAGACAGGGTAAGTGGGTGACAGGAAAGTCTGTGGTCCTGGAGGCAAATTGATGGTTGATGGTAGAAGCCCGGGGGGGAAACCATGTCGTGATGAGAGAGAGAGGGGGAACCACCTGGAAGGGCTGGGGTGGGTGCATCCAGTGGGCACACTATGAGGTGACTTTCCTTGTCCATCACAGTCCTTCTGGAGGGATCTGATTGGAATTCTTGTCCCTAGATCTAATATGATCATAGCACTTGAGCTGTTTAACTCGGAAGAGGGGAAAAAAGATCTGGGCATACCATTTCTTTCCTTCCTCCCTCCCTTCCTTCCTTCCTTCCTTCCTTCCTTCCTTCCTTCCTTCCTTCCTTCCTTCCAAGGGACAGAGCTTTAGACTAAGGGGACCCTGGGCACTCAGCACCCCTGCCCAGGGGTGTAAGTCCTGTGTGAGTCTGAGCAAAAGCCAGGACAAGTAATGACAGCAGAAAGACATTTCCACACGCTTGGTGAGGCCTCGAGGTAGCTTACATGCAGGGTTTCAGAGCCCAGTGAGCAGCCAGTGTGGCACGTTTTGGCCTCAGGCAGAGCCAGTGGCCCTACCGCCCCCAGCTACTGAAGATGGCGGGGCAACTGGCCACCACACCTCCCACCCTCACCAAGGGCCCTGGGTGGGTGAATTCAGAGGCACAGCCAGGTAGGAACCTTGGCTTGCACTCTCCTGAGTGAGTGCCTGCCTTTCTTGTGCATTCTCATCCAGGCCTCCTCTTAGAAAGGAGCACCAGAAAGACAGAAGGTGATGCATCTGAAGCTGTTTTCTGATCTCCTTCTTTAATGTCCATGATATTATTACTGCAAAAAGCTAGAATGTTCTGTGTGTTTGAGTCTTCCCAGGGGTAGGGGGGACCTTCCCCACTCCTAGCCACCTGATTATTTTATCTGGGATGGTTGCAGGTTGTACCAATAAAAGTGCTGACCCACTTGGCTTCCACTTCCACCCTAGAGAGGGCCCCTTCATACACCCTCACCAGCATTAGTCTCATTTTACTGCCTTCATCTCCAGGACCCTAAGCCTCCACAATGCTTAGTAATTTCTCTATTTAAAAAGAAGAAAGTAAATGGATTACACACCAGATATGATGCTGCAGGCATTCTTAATAAGAGAACCACCAGTTCCTTTCACTTATTGGGGCTCAGTTTGTTTCTCTGTAAAATGGGCCTGATATTTCCTGCCCTCTGCTTATGGCGCAGTAAGTATTGTGCAACTGTGACAAGCACTCAGCTTCCTTGACACAAAATTGCAGTAGTAAATTATCCTCTATTGGGCCTACTTGAAGAACAGTAAAAAGAAGGGGTAGGGAAACCCAAATTGATGATTTCATTTTGTTGCTGGTTAACAGGAAAACACAGCAAAGGCAGCAAAGCCCTTTCTTGGTTTCTGAAAAAGAGAGGCCAAGCCTGTTCTCTTAGCAGAGAATGATGCCAAATAGAATGGTTGATATTCCATCCCTCCCTCTTTCCAGCACATTTTGGAGTATTTGTGTGGGGTCTCACCTTGCTGACATCTTGGCTACACGCACACAGCTGTGGCATTTGTGTGGCCTAATGGGGAGGTTATACTAGTCCTCTTTGGACTAGAATGTATGGTGCCCCACCTTCGCAGCCTGCCTTCTGTACACAGGGAAGCGGGCATTTCCTTCAGCATTTTACAGCTATTTGTTCAACAGGAACATTAAGAAACACCTGGGTATCAAGTGCCAGCAAGTTGCCCAGCTCTTCTTTTGTTCTTGAGACCTCCACATGTCCACACAAGCACATTCACTTACATGCCAGGGGCATCTCCTCAGTTGAACGAGTGCTCTGTTTTCTGGGTCTACGCTAGGGAAATAACACTGACCTCAATCCAAACAGAAGCAGAAACTTCTCATCCAATTCACATTGTTTTACCACCTTTTGTTTGTGTTTGGGTATTCCTAACAAGCAGCAACGAACACTTCCCAATGACTTCGGGGAAACAGGTGTGACTCCAATATGTCATTCCTTCCTTCCACAGAGCAGTGACCCATATGGTGGGGAGCGCCAGCGGGAATCACAGTGACAGGACCTGCACCAGGGGTGAGCATCTTATAGTAAGGAGGGAGGGGTCCTCATGGGGTTACTGCAGTAGCCCATGAGGGAGGTGGTGTATGCAAAGATGGAGCTTCAAAACTTAGTAACTGTTCGGATATAGGAGCAGAAGGGAAAGGAACTTGGGAGAGGCTTGGAGATCTTGAGCTTGGGTGGCTGGAAAACTGGCATCATCCGCTGGAAAAACAAAGTCAAGAGGGGGCTGTTTGGGGAGAAGAGGGTCATGTCCCTTTTCCATGTGATGAATGGCCACTGAGTAGCAGCTGTGGCCAGCGGTGCTGTCAGACCATCCACGCTGGTTGTTTCTGTAGCTCTTGGGTCCACGGTGGCTCAGGTGTTTGTTCCAAAGGTCATAGGCCAGGCGAGTCTTTGTGCTTGGGTGCTTGGCCTCTGCTGCAGATTGGGTTCTTCAGAAGCAGATGCCAAGACAGGTTTTGGGACCAACACCTGTGCAAAGAAGAAGGAAGAAGCGGGCTTGGCTAGAAAAAGAAGTCTAACTGAAATGCAGGCTCAACAAATGTTGGCCAATTCTGTGAGGAGCTTTGGAGCTAATATTACCTGTCAGAGTGATCTGCACAGGGACAAAGTGGCTGGGCCTTTATTCCCCTGCTGCACTCAATCCACAGCATGGGCTATCCTGGGAGGGCATGATCTTGGGGGAGGCAGCTTTCTGCAGCTGTGGCAGACTTTGAAGGAACAAACAGCTGGAGGCAGGCTGCTGGTTCCACACCCGCAGCTGGGCAGAAGGCCCTCCGTAGAAGGGGGATCTGGGTGGTACATTTCATGTCTTCCACAGACCCCAACGCTTCCAGCCCTGCTTCATTGCCTCTCTTCAGCTTGCCATGCACTGAAGAGCTCTGCAGCCAGGAGAATCCTCAGGAAAAGGACAGATCAGATGCTAGCTCGTCTGCTCCACTTCGCAGGCGACAGAACTAAGACCCACAGAGAGGAGTTGGCTTTCCGAGGTTCCCACCATCGGTGACTGGTGAACCCAGGACCAGCACTTAGTCCCTCTTTCTCCTCGGCCTCTGCTCGACTGGAGACTACTCTGTGGCCAGAGGTCTCAGTGGGAAGACCATGGGCCTGGCCTGTGCATGGGCTATGTGCTGTGCCTCTGTCTTCAATGACTGCAGCTTTGCTGGAAACCCTAGGGACTTCCCTCCCAAAGCAAAGAGCAAAGCTGGCACAAGACCTGGGGAAAAGCCCAAATTCAGATTCCCAGAGAAGCAGGGCCCCTCGTATTCCCAAAGCAGTTTCTTTGCTCTGATTTTTGTCCTAGGTGTAAGCCAGCTCAGCAGAGGTCATTCTGGAGTCTCCCATAATTGTTCTCGCTGGACCAGGCATTGGCATGGCCAGTAGCCTGCACTGGGATGTCATAGGAACCGTCCCAGGAAACTCCATCCCAGGAAACTCCCTATGGTGTACGGTAGGGCTGTTGTTGGGGATGCTCTTGGTGGCCTTCCACTGTGTCTTCCAATTCTTTCTCATGAGGCCCCATGGGGAGCCTCAGCATCAGGAATAGATGTGCTTCTCTGCAGCAGCTGCCTGGTTTTTCTTATCATGGGTGCAGTGCTGTACGTGCATTTCTTTAACTTTTGCTTTGTGGGTTGGGAAGTCAGAGTTTGATTTGAAAGTGTACAGGACCTTACAGCAATAAGGTAGCAGCCACACTGGGCTTTGTCCTCTGTTATCTATTATTTTTCCTTTCCCTCTATATTCTATTTTTTAAACTTTGTTCTATTTTATGTGGTTTTTGTAAACTCGAATACTTTCTGTAAAGATGTAAAATGTAAAGAACAAAATTACGTATGTCTTCTTTGGAGGCCTTCAGTTTGTCTTGGGACGTGGCGCTGTATTTTCTTCTGTGCAACAACTTTCCAGGGACGGAGTTGCTGTGGACTTCCAGGAGGGCCCAAATCTGGCCTCCCCACGCTGCAGTACAAATCATGGCTGCATCTTGGCACCACTAGGAATGAGGTTGCAATGTTAATGGGGCCCTGGAGCAGACTGACTTGTTGAGTGGTCACCAAAATTCAGGTCTTCCAAGTTTTCAGACTCTCCAAGGGAGAGTCTCACATTGTCCTCACTTTTTCCTGATTATAATGAGTGGCCAGGGACAGCCAGTGGGGCCGCCTCACTCCTTATGATCCAGACATGACTCAAGTTTCTACCTGAAAGCTGCCTGGGTTTTGCAAGGACACACCACCATTCTTCAAGGTATTTAAATACCTCCAGGTGGGTCAGTCTGGTTATATTTGCCTTCACTTTGATGTTTCCACGAGCTGGGGCTTTTTTGTTTTTGTTGCTTTCCTGGAGTCCTGAATGGCCCTTACGAGGCATTCTTTCCAAGCTGACACATCAAAGCAACTCCTCCTGGTATCAAGAACTTTCTCCAACTGCATGTCCTAGGGGCGAACACATCAGCACCAGAGGGATCTGAAAAACCAGTCTTGTCCACCTTTAGGAGCTACTCTCTCTTTTGAAGAGAGGACCTCCTAGGCCAAACGTAGATAACCAGGATTTCTGAATTCCTGAGCTTGGCCCTGACAATGTACGGACGAAATTACTCATTTCCAGGTGCCAAGAGGGCTGATCACCACAAGCAGACAACACCCATCTCTACCACAGGCGTTTATTATCTTTTGTCTTTGGGTTATTTCAGATCACTGTGAAAGGAGGGAAGGTAGCAATGAAATCTTTTGGAAATTACACATATAATGCATGAATTAACCTCTCTTAGCTTCAATTTCCTTGCCAGCCAAGGAGGGGGTGGGGATAATAACACCCACCTTGCAGAGTTGGTGTGAAGAGTTACAAGAGATGATAGCAAACATCTGGTACAACACCTGCAGCCTGCATCAGTGCTCCTTAATCAGTAACTATTTTGACCGTGTAAAATGCATACAGTCATCTGAGCATTAAGACTTTGCAAATTCAGAGAGCGGTCCACAGACCAGCACCCTTGGCATCACCAGCCGCTTGTTAGAAATGCAATTTTCTCAGCCATCCCAACCTGCTGAATCAGAACCTGCATTTTAATGGCATTCCCCAGGTGACCTAGTAACGCACTACAGTTTGAGAACCCTTGATTTAAGGGACAGGAATTTTACCTTTGAATTTGGCGGTGATGGCATTTCTCTTGGCAACAAACAGACAGTTAGTGAGTCCATCAATCAAGTTAAGGCAATATTTACCTAACACAGCGTGCTCCTGGGCCCGAGGCTCACCTTGCTCACCTGCTCTGCTCACCTGCCTCCCGCGGTCACCTGCTCAGTGGCCAAGACTCCGGGGAGATTGCAGGCTCCTTGTTTACCAGGCAAGCACAGATAAGGTTTCTCACAGCCCCACCTGAGCTCCTGTGCCAAGGTAAACTTGCTGTCCAGAATGGCTCCCTGACTGGAAAATGTGTCAGTCTATTTATTTCTCACTCCCACTGGAAAAAAGGTGGGGTGGGGGAGTGACTGGTCATGATGTCATTCTTTCCACGGAACTTCTCAAAGGCATTGCATTTCTCGGTGACTTCCAGGCGCTGCCTGTGTGTCTGCACAGTACGGAGAACAACTGGCCAAGAACAGAGTTTCTCTTCCTTCTCCCACCATGCTGCCCCTCCTCCACCTCCTGCTGGGCCTTTTATTCCCTGTGGGCCTTGCAGGCAGCCCTAAAAAGGAACCTGGAAGCCATGAGGTGTGGGAAAGTTTTCTTGACATTTCTCCCAGAGGTGAACTGCAGAGAAGTGGGAAAAAGGGTGAAGTGATCTTTCTAAAAGCCATACAAAGAATCAACGGCAGTTGCATTCATCAAAATTCTTGCTTACATTTCTCTGGAGAAAAGCTACGATTTTCTCATTGGGTTTCTGTCTCCCCAGATTGATGGGGAATGCTAGCAGACAGCACTGGAGGAAATCTGGGCTCACCCAGAAATCTGGGCTTAATCAATGATTTCTGCCATTCATCCTTTTTACCAGGAGGCTCCTACAGCTCCACATTGCTTCCATCCCAAGTCAGAGGCACTTTCTGAAAACACAAAAGTTAATAAATTAAGAGAGGGGCCTTGCGCAGGCCAGTACAGAGAATTTTCGTGAACGAAGAAATAGAAAGCCAGTCCAATTTAAAAGTATTACAATTTTTTTGATAATATTTCAACATGTAGATAAAATCAGAGACTGATACAGTGAATAGGAGTGGACCCATTTTCCAGCTCTATTCTCCAGGGTAGACTTGTAGTAACAAACAACCCCCAAACCTCAGCGGCTGACAGCACTCATCTCCCTCCCATCCTCCCATCCTCCTAGGGTTGCCTGGGGGTGTCATGCTTGCTCAGGGACTGGGGAGGACAGAAGCTTTGTCTCTGGGCTGCCATGTTGGCCAAAGTTTTTGTGCATTGGCTCAAGAGGCCAGAAACACAAGTCAATTCCAGTCACATTTCATTGGCCAAGGCAAATCTCTAGGCTGCTCCTGATTCAAAATGGGTGAGGACATAGAATCCTACTATGGGCCTGGCAGGCAGAGAGCCAGAAATATTTGGTGGGCAGCGCTAATGATGGCCACATCAGCTTTAGCAAATATTAACACATTGCCTTATTTGCTTCATGTCTTTTTACTTCAAAGAAAGTAAATATCAGCGATACAATTGAGTTCCTCTCTGTACACCTCCCTCATCCCATTTTCTTCCCTCATTTCCCAGAGCTAAGCACTGTTTTGAGATCAGTGTTAATCATCTTCACGCGTGTTTTTATACTTTTACTATTTTTACTACATTTTTTATGTATCACAGACATTGCAAAGGATTATTATGCTGGCTTTTAAATTTTATATAGTGTATAATCATATCTGTAGTATCATTATCTTCTGCAATATTCATTTCTCCCTTAGCATTACAATTGTGAGATTTTTATCTATGCTGACACATACTGTGTTGTATTCCATTGTATAACTCTAATACAATTTAATTATTCTCTTGTGGATGGACATTTAAGTTGTTTCCAGTACTGCAGTGAATATCTTAATACATGTCTTCTTGACTATATGCCTAGGAGTGGAATTTCTGGACATGATCATCTTCAACTTTATTAGTTGTTGCCAAATTGCTCTCTGGAGTACTTGGATCAACTTACAGTTCCACTAGCAGTGAATGAGACTCCATGATTTAACATCTTTCCCAACACTTGGCATTGACATACACTTTTGCTATCTGGTGGGTGTGAATGGTATCTCATTGTTGTTTGGATTTGTATTTCTTTAATAGTGAAAGTAAGCATCTTTTTATATTTTTATTGACCTTCTGGAGTTTTTCTGTGAATTGATAGTTTTGTCCATTTTCCCCCATATGTTGTCTTTTTCTTATTAATTTGAGATATCGCTTTGCATATTGTATTCATTGCAAATATTATCTTCCAGTCTATGGCTTGGTTTTCACTTTGTTCTCATGGCCTTTGTTGTACAAAAGTGAGTTTTAATGTACTAGTCCACATTACCACTTTTAAAATTAAACTTACCACAAGTTTCTATTTTCAGTGTTTTTAAATGAACTCTTCATCTTAAAGTCACAAATAATTTTTCTATGTCTTCATCTTCTATTTTAAAGTTGTGCTTTTTTTTTTAAGTTTTTAAGTTTTAAAGTTGTGCTTTTTTTTTTTTAAGATCACCCAGGAATGATCTGATGTAGAAATCTACTATTTTCCATATGGATAAAGGTTGCTCCTAGCACTCATTTATCAGATAGAATACCCTTTCCCCACTGGTGTGTAACATCATCTCTGCCCCGTCTTCTTTCCAAACATGGGCAGGCCAGTGACTGGGCCCTCTATTCTGCTCCCTTACTTATCCTTGTGCGCAGACTATATTGTCTTCTTTTCTAAATATTTTGATAATAAATCTTGATATCTGGTAGGGCAAGTTCTTCCACCTTGTACTTTTTCAAAATTGTTTCTCAGTTATTCTTGGCCCTTTGTGCTTCCAAGGGAATTTTGAGATCAGATTGTCTAGTTCAGAACAAAGCAGAACAAAACCAAACACAATCCAAACCCAACCAAAAAAAAAAAAAAAAAAAAAAAAAAAAGCTGTGTTAGACTTCAGCTGAAATTGTATAATTGATTTGGGAACAATTGACATCTTTATGATTTTACATCTTCCTTTTTATTTGTTTCCTTTTATCTGGCGTGTTCTCTTGCTTTCCAAGCCCTCCATAAGATCCTGAATTTCGTCCTCTTCTTCCCTCTCTAACTCTTCTTCCTTTGACCCAAACATGACTGACTTTCTATTTCCTGTTTTGGCTTCAGTATCTTTCCTTACTATACCATCCATCTCTTTCAAAAGTCTCCTAATTCTTTTAACTCTTTTCAGATGTGCAAAAGGTGAAGCCCAGACGCATGTCATAATGATAGGAGGGGAAGGGAGTTCTGGCAGCCTCCTGTGAGGAGATAGGAAGGCGTAATTCCACATGGGGGGTGCACAATAATCTCTCTGAGCTTCAGGATGTAGTATGTGCAGTGGTTAACAGCCCAGCCTGCTTGGTTTGAATTCCAGCTCTATCGTTTACCAACTCTGATCTTGGGTAAATTATATAACCTCAGCATGCCTCAGTTTTCCCTTCTGTAATGCAGGGATGAAAATGTTAATTCTCTCATTGCGTAATTGTGGAAAATAAATGAGCTAAAGTATGTAAAGTACTGGCCGGGCACGGTGGCTCACACCTGTAATTCCAGCACTTTGGGAGGCTGAGGCAGGTGAATCACAAGGTCTGGAGCTCGAGACCAGCCTGGCCAACATGGTAAAACCCCGTCTCTACTAAAAATTCAAAAAATTAGTCAGGCATGGTGGGGAGTGCCTGTAATCCCAGCTACTCGGGAGGCTGAGGCAAGAGAATCGCTTGAACCCGGGAGGCACAGGTTGCAGTGAGCCGAGATCGTGCCACTGTACTCCAGCCCAGGCGACAGTGTGAGACTGTGTCTCAAAAAAAAAAAAAAAAAAAGTTCGTAAAGTACTTGGGACAATGCCTGGCACATTGTAGGTGTCTCATATGTGTTAACTATGATTGTCATTACTGAGATACCTAAGGCACACTGGAAATATGGTTAGTTTGAATGTTCAACTTAGATAATGTCAGAGTAGCTCACTAATCTCAACGCCACAAATAGAACTTGCTGGTTAGCGTTGTATCTTCTCATTAAGCAGAAGGGCACCATGGTATGGTGGATGATTTAATCATTAGTGATCCCCAATGGTGCTAGTTTAGCTCAACTGTGTTGTAAATTTCACAGAATCAATGAATTCAGGGTTGGATGGTGGCCAAGATAATCTAATCCAATTTCCTAACTCATGTGTAAAACCTCTTCCAATAAAGCTTCTATAGAAAAGGCAGATTTTTATGAGAGAAGATCAGAAAGGCAGGAATAGTGAAAGAACATCAGACCTATTGAAAAATGAAATCGAAGAGATGGTAGAAAATAGCATGAATCAATAATGGTTCAAAGGTTGCTGAGAGTAACCATTAAGAGAGACTGAAAGTGAGGGGGTGTTTCTGGAGAGCTAATAGCCTACATCCAGGAGAGAGAGACTTATCCAGGAAAAAGTCAGTGCCTGGGAAGCTAGGGAGTATTTCTTGAGATTCTACATGACTGCCTAAGTGGGCCATTTGAGGGGCTTGGAACATATCTCTCCCGCCTCCCTGCCACCAGGCTGCCAGGGAACGGTGCCCGCTTCGGGTTAAGACTTTGGATGCCCCTATTGAAAGGAAATATATATATAACGTACGAGCAGTAAGACTCCCACAGGGAGGGGTCTGCTCAAGGGGCTGCAGCCCCAGTAGAGGTCATGCGCCTGGGTGTGACGCAGCACAGTCATGAAGCTGGGCTCCCGCCCGGGCTCCACAGCACCTCTTACTCCAGCCCTGTGGCCACCTCCACCTCTCCATTCTCTTAGTTCATTCATTCGTTTAGCACACGGTGGGTACTGATGCCCCAGGAGTACAAAGACAAAACAGCACTCTACCCCTGCCTTTCATGGTGTGGTAGAAGGAAGCCATACCCAAACAGATAAGGGCAAGGAAGCTGACCTTCTCAGAGCAGGTGGATAGTGTACTGGTTAGGAGGGCTGAATTTGGAACCAGAAGGGGGAAGCAAATAGTGAAGGGAGGCTATATTTGGAGGTAAGATGACTGAGAATTTTTTAGAAATAAAGAAAATACAAAACTTAGATTGAAAAATAAGCCAAGTGTTAAACAAGACAAATACAAAAAGGAACTCTCACCTAGATACATGGTAGTGAAACTTAAGAACATTAATGACAAAGAGAACATTCTCAAAACATGTATAAAGAAAAACTAGATCAATGAAAAGAGAAAAAGAATTAGAATGACAAAAAAACCTCGATAACAAAACCGGATACAAGAAGACAATGACGTTGGCTGGGCATGATGGCTCATACCTGTAATTCCAGCACTTTGGGAGGCCAAGGTGGGAGGACTGCTTGAGCCTAGGACTTTGAGACCAGCCTAGGGAACATAGCGTGACCTCATCTCTACTGAAAAAAAAAAAGAAGAAGAAGAAAAAGACAACAAAGTAATATTTTAAAGTGTTGATGGGAAAGAACTTCAACAAACTATCATTTAAATAAAAGTAAAATAATAATAGTATCAGGTATATAAGGCTTCAGATGGCTTATTCCTAAATCCCTTTGGAAACATTCTTGAAGCTAATTTTTCAATAGAGAAATCTGGAAAAAAGGAAAATATATACATAAGTTCAGAAATGTGAGAAATAGTGTTTATCAACAACAAGACATTGACCAAGCTGGTTTTTTGAAAAGGTTAACAAAATATATAAATGTCTGATGAGCCTGGTGGAGAAAAAAAAGAGAAGATAAAACCATGCATTAAATGCTGAAAGCCACAGGCTATGAAAAGTTTGAGACTAATACTATTATGAAGAATTATAATTTGGAGGCCTACTAAAATTGATACAATTCTGAAAAAATATAAAATTCCAAGACTGGAACAGAATAAATAACAAACTGTTTTGTCAAGTATTCAATTAAGAATTACAATATAATCAAAAACCTTTCTGAAAAGCCCTAGGCTCAGATGGTTTTACAGATAAGCTCTACCCACTTTTAAGGATGAGATAGGGCTGGGTGTGGTAGCTCACACCTGTAATCCCAGCACTTTGGAAGGCCAAGGTGGGTGGATCACAAGATCAGGAGTTCAAGACCAGCCTGGCCAACATAGTGAAACCCTGTCTCTACTAAAAATACAAAAATTAGCTGGGTGTAGTGGCCCATGCCTGTAATCCCAGCTACTCAGGAGGCTGAGGCAGGAGAATCACTTGAACCCCGCAGGCGGAGGTTGTAATGAGCTGAGATTATGTCATTGCACTCCAGCCTGGGTGACAGAGTGAGACTCTTCTCAGAAAAAAAAAAAAAAAAAGATAGATAATCTCTTGACATACATAAATTACCCCAGCAAATAGAAATGAGTTCCTCCTTTGCTATAAGACTGCTCTAATCTTTATTACAAAGTCAGAGGAGGATGGCAAAACACACACACACAAAACTATAAGGCTATTTCATATTTGAAAATTCAGAATAAAATATAAGTTGATGGTATCCAATAGTGTATTCATTTATTTATAGCCTAATGTATTTTAATAACAAACATACAGGAATTGCACAGAAGACAGACGACATTAAAAATATGTATCTGTGGCCGAGTGCGGAGGCTCACGCCTGTAATCCCAGCTACTCGTGAGGCTGAGGCAGGAGAATCACTTGAACCCGGGAGTTAGAAGATGCAGATCACGCCATTGCACTCCAGCCTGGGCAACAACAGCAAAACTCTGTCTCAAAAAAAAAAAAAAAAAAAAAAAAGTACTTGCATGTAGGGCTCAGAAAAGTATAGTGAGTGGGTGGAATCTACTGTATGGTAAAAATGCTGCAAATACCATTTAGTCAATAAGACATTTATTTGTTATAAAAAATATTCAAGTGCTGACATTGTCCAGAAAAATTTAACAGGTTTATTTATAATTGTTATAAAGGTGAACTGCTAAAACTTATGCACTGAAACATTCTTTCTTGAATGCTTTATGTGCCCACATTTATATTAAAAATTCACATGAAAATGGAAAAGCTGCTGCTGTGGTTTGGATATGGCTTGTTTGTCCCCACCTGATGATATGCTGAATTTTTTTTTTTTTTTTTTTTTTTTTGAGACGGAGTCTCGCTCTGTCGCCCAGGCTGGAGTGCAGTGGCACGATCTTGGCTCACTGCAACCTCTGCCTCCCGGGTTCACGCCATTTTCCTGCCTCAGCCTCCCAAGCAGCTGGGACTATAGGTGCCTGCCACCACACCCGGCTAATTTTTTGTATTTTTAGTAGAGACGGAGTTTCACCATGTTAGCCAGGATGGTCTCGATCTCCTGACCTCGTGATCCGCCCACCTCGGCCTCCCAAAGTGCTGGGATTACAGGCGTGAGCCACCACGCCTGGCCATGTTTAAATTTAATTTCCAGTGTGGCCATGTTAGGAGGTGGCGCTTAGTGGGAGGTGTTTGGATCCTGGGGGCAGATGCCTCATGTATAGATTAATCCCCTCCCTGGGCATGGGGGTGCGGTGGGGATGAGTGAGTTCTCACCTTATTAGTTTCTGCAGAGCTGGTTGTTAGATCCAGGTCCCCACAAACTCTTGTTTCCTCTCACCTTGTCATCTCTGCACATGCTGGCTCCCCTTGCCTTCCCCCATACAGGGAAGCCGCAGGACGCCCTCACCAGATGCCCCGTCTTGAACTTTCCAGCCATCAGAATAGTGAGCCAATTAAACCTTTTTTCTTTATAAATTACCCGGCCCCAGGCATTCCTTTATAGCAGCCCAACATGGACTAAGACAATTGCCAATACCTGATGTTTCTGTCCTATTTTTCCACATGCAATCATATATTTAGGTACCTTTTGATCCCTTGGGGGGATAATCTAATGGTCAGAACTACCAATAACAGAAAGAAGATTTTTTTTTTTTTTTTGAGAATGAAATGTTCCCCCATCATAACAGATTCTTAAGCATGCCCTCCATATATCTGGAGTGCGGGCTGGATATATTTTGGCATAATTGTTACATGTTTGGCACCGCTAGCACACAGGTTGGTGTCTTCAAAAAGGCCAAGCAGATAGGCCTCACTTCCCGCAAAACACCAATAGCTGTGTTCTGGAAGCACGATCTGTTTTGAAGTTCTGAGCAATTTCTCGCACCAGACTCTGGAAGGAGAGTTTGCGAATCTGAAGCTCAGTGAACTTCTGAAAATGTCCAAGTTTGTGCATTGTCACAGTGGCAGGCCTGAAAGCATGAGGTTCTCCACCCCTCCGGGAGAGGGTGCCCTCCTGCCAGCGGCTTTTGTAGCAGTTGCTTCCTGGGTGCTTTGCCGGTTTATGGGCAGTCAACTCTGTAGGAGCCATGCACGGCATGAGGCTTCCTCACTTACCCCTCCTCCTCGGGCTGGAGCTAGAGAGCTGGAGGTGGCGCTGGCATCAGAGAGCCGCCACGGCGGGACAGCAGCGACTGTGGATACAGTTCTGCGATGGTGTAGTTAAAAAGTTACAACCAAGTAAAGCTTATTCCAAAACACAGAAAAGTTTAATGTGAGGGAAAAAATGAAAGTAATTTTCACCATTAACGGACTAAAAGAGAAACATTTTATGATTCATCTCAGGAAATTTTAATAAAGCATTTGATAAATCTAAACAACTTTGGATTTTAAAGACATTACTCACAAAACTAGAAGAAATATATATTTTCTCAACTCAGTGAAGGCTATTTATTAAATATTCAAGGCAAATACAGTACATAGGCAATTCATCCTTGCTATCAAAGGTGTCTGCTATCAGCATAGTCCTAGAGGTTTGGCCAAAGCAATAAAACTAGAAAAATAAAGAAGGACCATAAAGGTAGATGGATATTTCAGGGTTATGCTAAGAATCAGAGTAGGCCAGGTACAGTGGCTCACACCTGTAATCCCAGTACTTTGGAGGCCAAGGCAGGATTGTTTGAGCCCAGGAGTTTGAGACCAGCCTGGGAAACATACTGAGACTCTGTCTCTACAAAAAAATTTTAAAAATTAGCCAGGCATAGTGGCACATGCTTGTAGTCCCAGCTACTCAGGAGGCTGAAGTAGGAGGATTGCTTGAGCGTGGGAGATCGAGGCTGCAGTGAGCTGTGACTGTGCCACTGCACTCTAGCCTGACAGAGTGAGACTTCGTCTCAAAAATAAATAAGATCCAGAAATAGCTAAGCCATTTTTAATAGAGAGAGAGAGGAAGAAGAAGAGAGGAGAGAAGAGAGGAGAGGAGAGGAGAGGAGAGGGACAGGGCGGGGCAGAGCGGAGAGGAGAGGAGAGAAGAGGGACAGAGCGGGGCAGAGCGGAGAGGAGAGGAGAGGAGAGGAGAGAGACAGGTGACCTTACCACAAAGCCATGGTAGTAAAGGATGTGGTATTGGTACAGAAACAAGCAAATCATACAGAACAAACTAAAGGGCTCAAAAATATAAAACCCATTTTTAAATATGAAAACTTGACTTATGATAGAGGTAGCACCCAAAACAGTAAGAAAAACATGAACTTGGGGACTTGGTGATGGGCTCTAACTAGCTCACTCTATGGAGAAAAATAAAGCTGTATCTCAACCTTATATCATAGTCAACTTTATATCATATTCTCAACTCCAGATGGAAATGTGGAATATCTTTGTGACCTCAGGGTGGGAAAACACAAGCCATATTTCTCTTTAGTGAAATTTACAGATAGCTAAGTGACGGTTGGGGAGAATATATTTGCAAACAAGAGATGTACACCTAGATTATACAGAGAGCTCTTGCAAACCAACAGGAAAAAGAGAACAATATGTGGGGGAATGGGAACACAAACTGGAAATGATAGGAAAATGAAATAAAACAAGAGAAGGCCTTTGCACAGCTTGACAATGACAATGTACTGTAAATTGAGAAGGGAAACAGATGCAGAGAAAGGGTCATGGGCTGGAAAATAGCAGATTGACTCCTGGAGTCTTGGATTGCTGATATTCCAATCTTGTGCATGTTCCAGAGTTTTCTTGCTGCCTCTAGGTCCTGGAGGCATCCTCCTGGGGGAAGCCTCTTCTTCAGATGCACCCTGCTGTCGATACATCCTGCCTGAAAGGAGCCTTTGCAGCAGTCCTCACTGGCTCCCTTCTGCTTTCTTAGACTTTGCTCTCAATGGTTTTACTGCACTAACTTCCAGACCTCTACGGACTTGGAAAGGATGTAAGCGGCTAGAATGGCAGGCTTCTGCTCCCTGCTGGCCACTCATGAGCATTACCCTGACAGCTAATCCAGCCATCAAATTCCACCAAATCTGTTTCTTCTTTGAGATCATTTTCTTTCCTGAAGATACATATTCTAAGGATTTTTTTCAGCTCTTACTGTATCTGAACAAAATAAAAATTATGATATTATACTATAAACATCAGACTACAAATCAAGAAACCTGGACTTGAAGCACGTGTCTTTTGTGGGATATTGGGCAAATCTTTCAGCTTCTTTATGCATCTTTCCTTATTTGTAAAGTATGTATAATATAATTCTACACATTTTTGAGGGATAGGGTGTATTTGAGAGTGTCACAGAGCTGGGACCGAGGAAATTCCCAGTTAATATTCATTGATATTCATGGCTTTGCAGTGTTGTCACTGTCATTATTCCTCTGCTTATAGGAGACCTGAATTCAGTTCACATATTTCAAAGAACTGTAGAATTGAAAGGTTTTTAAAGGCAGTCACAAAGTGGTTTCAAGAGGTTCCTTATAAGGCACATTAAAAGTAGCCAACACCCTTTCCATTGCTTAAATACTCCTGCCCCAAAACCTTACAAAAGGCCTCTGGTGGAAAATTCATTATCTCAAAAAGCAGCCCATTCCCTCGTTGGTCAGCTGTGCCTGGGAGCAAGCTCCCTCTCCCTAGTAGGAGAGAACTCCACTTGACAACACCTGCTGAGCCCCAGAATTGAGGTGAAGGGGCAGGTTTGGGTCATATGCTATTTTCTGCCAAAATTCATTGGCTTTACTCATCCGTGGATTCATTTGGACTGGGGACTGCATGATTTTGCATTTATTAAAATATCTCATTCATGAATTCCCCAACACTGGAGTTTCTCTGGGAGAAACAGTCTCCTACCTTACCATGCAAGTGTTCTTGCACACCCTCTTGGCCACTCATGCTCAGTATGAAGTCCCGCCCAGCTGATTGACACCTGCAAGGTAATTGCGGGGCAGGTAAGCCAGGCTGGCATAAAGACTTAGTGAAGGGACCAGCGTAGTGGCTCACATCTGTAATCCCAGCACTTTGGGAGGCCGAGGTGGGCAGGTTGCTTGAGGTCAGGAGTTCAAGACCGGCCTGGCCCACGTGGCAAAACCCCATCTCTACTAAAAATACAAAAATTAGCCGGGTGTGGTAGCAGGTGCCTGTAATCCCAGCTTCTTGGGAGGCTGAGGCAGGAGAATTGCTTGAACCCGGGAGCCAGAGGTTGCAGTGAGCCGAGATCACACCACTGCACTGCAGCCTGGGCGACAGAGCAAAACCTTGTTTCAAATAAGTAAGTAAGTAAATAAATAAATAAATAAATAAATAAATATATAAGTGAAGGGACCAGCTGAGGGCATCTGGCAGGAAGAGCACAAAAAGCAGGCAGCTGGAGTGCATGCAGACAGGGAGGAGGAGGCTGACTTTAGCTACCTGACACTTTTGGTGGAGGAGCTGCTGAAAATCATTTCACAATTGAGCCTTTGCCACTTGAGGGCCAGGTTTTGCATTCCTACATTAAGAAATCGCCCAGCCTGGAAGGCTCCATCTCTCAGCTGCTCACGGCCCTGCCCATTCTCTCCAGAGCTCAAATCTGAGAGCTGAGGGCCTGCCCTGCACTCATTGTGTTCCTGTTTAATCCATGTTCTGTACCCTCTGGAGGAAGTGAGAGGAAGAGCAATGATGGGGGAGATATGGGCAGGTTCCCCCACTCCCTCCTCTCCTTTTATTTGTATTTATAGAGGCAACATTTCCCTGTTTCACCATTTGTGGGGCCTCTAGATAGAATTAATTCTGCTTTTTAAAATCTCCCCTGCTAGACTGTGCGTACCCTGAAGGCAGAAGCTGCGGCTGATCTGCTCATATCTCAGGAGCCCACATAGTGCCCGGCATATGACAAGCACTCAAAAATGCGTGTGGAATTTAAATGTATAGCAAGGCATCGGAATGGTTTCAAGTTAGCAACTTGACATCATTTAGTCAAGTGGTATTGAAACCTGAGTGTACATTAGAATCATTTTCAGAGCTTTTAAAAAATATTAGCGCCTGAGTCCCTCCTCAGGCCAATTAGGTCTGAATCCCTGAGAGTCACTTTTTGATGGTTAAAGACCCAGAAAGGGCTCATCGCTTATGGCATGATGTAGTGAATCATTTTAGAAAATGGACATTGCTTTCTAATACACAATATTTATCCATCTTATTATGTTTGAGTTATCATAGAATGCATTTTCTTTAAGTTGTGTCCACATGCGCAAAACACATAGAAAAATTTTTATAAAAGTAACTGGGAGGTGGGAGGCCGGGTGTGGTGGCTCACATCTGTAATCCCAGCACTTTGGGAGGCTGAGGCGGGTGGATCACTTGAGGTCAGGAGTTCGAGACCAACCTGGCCAAAGTGGCAAAACCCCATCTCTACTAAAAAATACAAAAATTAGCCTGACATGGTGACACACACCTGTAGTCCCAGCTCCTTAGGAGGTTGAGGCAGGAGAATCACTTGAATCCAGGAGGTTGCAGTGAGCCAAGATAACATTACTACACTATAGCCTGGGCGACAGAATGAGACTCTGACTCAAAAAAAAAAAAAAAAAAAAAAAGCAACTGGGACCTATGGAAAGAAAAAGGTAATTTTCACTGGGTATACAGAGGCTTGCCCATTCATGGGATGGAAAAAGGTTCAGCATAATATCATAATAGTTGAGCCAAATGCTATTTAAAAGAAATGAATAAGTCAAAGGGGATAGAATGTGGTGAGAGAAGAAAGCCCCCCAACACCGCCACCAACTCCCCACCCCTCACCCGAGTGTCCTCTTGTGATCCCTTCTTTGGAAATGTATATATATCTGAAAGTTCTTCTGTTTAAATGATCAAAAGTGATAAAAATCTAAATGTGGGTTTTAATTTGATTAAAGTGTCTGCTGAGAGATTCTCGCTTGGCTGGCTTCTTGCCTGTTAAGACTCAACTGCATGAAGATAGCAGGGAGCATTTACAGATTGCAGGATTCAGGACTGGGGCAAGGTGGAGGCGAGGAAGAAACTCAGCACCTGTTCCTCTAAGCATGGTTCTGGGCTGGCAGCATGGACCTTGCCTGGGAGTGCATTAGACCTACTGAATCTGAATTTGCATTGTATTAATAACAAGACTCCTGAATGATTTACAGACACACTAAAGGTTAACATTACTGCCTTAAAGAGTGCCCACCCCAGCCTCTGCCTGGTCATTGCCATGAGCTTTCCATAGAGAAGGCTAGAGCTTTTCTTTTGCATTCCAGTAGCCAGTATGTAGCTCTTCCAATATTTTCAAAACCTTTCTGAGCCCTTTCTGACCTTTTCTCTTTATAGGGAAAAGAAAAAAAATTAAAAAGGAATGAAATAGCTGTCATCACTGATTTGAGGCCCCCAAGGGAGAGAGGAAGAGATCAAAAGTCAACATCTGTGATTCTGCAAATAGAAAATGAAATGATTCCCAGGCAGCCTGGGAAGCAGCTCTAGGTTGCTGGGCTGGTCCTCCATGGTCCCATTGGAGGTGACTGTGCTCAATCCAGAGCCTTTAAAGGGAACCCCATGGCTGATGGGCATGGGGAGGCAGGAGTGCCCAGCCCTACTCCCAGGGAAAAGCAACATGTGCATGGCAAGGCCTGGGACCAGAGGAGTAAGGCTCATGGAACCCTTCTGCTCACTGGAGACCTTTATGAAGGAACAGAGCAGGATGAAATATCACCTGGATGTAGGGCACTTTGCACGGGTAAAATTCCAGTTACCTTCCCACTCCCTGTCTCTGAGATGGAGACTTGTCCTTCTTCCATCTGGGGACTGAGTCCACCTGGGATGCACATAATAGTTCAGAGCCCTGAGCCTTCTTGCTGTGTTACTGGCAAGTTGTTTTTCAGAGAGAAAAGCTAGAGTGTGGCAGAGAAATCAAGCAGCCAGTGTGGTGGGCATGATGGAGGAGAGGGGGATTCGTTCCAGAGATGGAGGTCTCCCACAAACCCCTGTATCCTCAACCTCACTGGGTTTTCCCGTCAGGGCTCCCAGAAGAGGCAACAGAAGCAAAAGGGGTGGATGTTACAGCTGGTGTTCAAGAGTCCTCCTGTGGGTCAAGTGCGGCACTAGGTCTTTTGCAAGCATTCCCCCTGCCACTCCTAACTAGAACCCTGCAGGGTAGGCAACTGCTCATTTTACAGAATAGGAAGCTGAAGCTCAGAGGCAATGAGTACCATTCCCAAGTTCAAAGAAGTAATAAGAGTCAGGGCTTGTAGAAAATCTAAGGTCAGTGATCTTTTCCTTGCCATACCATACCTGCCTCTGCATCCAGGGATTAAAAAGCACCCAATTCGAGTCTCCATTTTTTCTTTTCTTTTTCTTTCTTTCTTTCTTTTTTTTTTTTTGAGCTGGAATTTTGCTCTGTCGCTCAGGCTGGAGTGCAATGGTACAATCACAGCTCACTGCAACCTCCACCTCGCAGGTTCAAGCAATTCTCCTGCCTCAGCCTCCCAGGTAGCTGGGATTACAAGCGCCCGCCACCATGCCTGGCTAATTTTTGGTATTTTTAGTAGAGACGGGGTTTTACCATGTTAGCTAGGCTTGTCTCAAACTCCTGACCTCAGGTGATCCACCTGCCTCAGCCTCCCAAAGTGCTGGGATTACAAGCATGAGCTACTGTGCCTAGCCAAGTCTCAGTTTTTGAATTAATTAGTCCCAAAACCTTAAGCAAATCCCATCGTTTACTGTGGCGTTGGTTTGTTTATTTTTTTGAATGAGAATATTAATAAGCCTTCTTTGTATTGTAAAGTGCCTGGCACACAGCAAATCGCCAATGGATTCTAGTTTTCTTCCTTCTTCCTTTTCAAATGAAGGGACTGGCCTTGGTACTGAGGCGTAAGTCATGAAGGTTTAAGATCGTATCACTGGCCCTCAAGTAGACTGACCATTCTCAGGCCAGGATTAAGATGCAGGGAGCCAAGGGCACCTTCAGCAGAGCTCCTGAGTCAATCAGTGGCCACGTAGTTTTGTTCTCCACACCCAAGTGCAATTCCTCATCGGCTTCCTTGGCTCTCAGCTCTGTATACCCTTCTCCTCCATTTAGCCCAAGGACCTCCAAGGAGACAGGCTCACCTTGGCCCCGATGCAGTTTACTTTTCTCTGCTCTGAATTCTAGCCAAGAGTGAAAATCAAATGTACCAGCCTTGGGAACATCAGTTCCTCAGCCCCCTGGCAGCATTCCCAGCCTGGAGGGACATGAAACCCCTAAGAGGAGCGTGTTCCGGGAGCCGGGACAAGAATGGTCCCTGGACTCCGCCATGTCTTCTCCAGCCTGCATCTCCTCTCTCCAGCCAGGAGAACACACCTCAAGAGTGGTCACAGAGGGTCTGAGCAATTTGGTAGAGAGGGGCCCTGGGTTAGGGTTCCCTGGCGTCCAGAACTGAATGTCTGGACTTTTGTTTCACTGAGCATTTCTTTCCCAACCTAGTACCAGTAAAACAAAAGCAGACCTGTTCCTGGCTTAAACATCAGGAGTAGAGATAAACATTGTCTTCCTTTAGATATTCTTCCCAAGATGTTTGGATTGTAGTTCCTTTTATGGATAAAACTTTAAATGCTGGTGCTCTTTAACCCAGCAATTCCATCTTCCTGAGGACAGATTCAAGGATCTGAACAAAGATGTACACAGACGTTCATGACATTGCCACTTATAATAATAAAAAATTGAAGACAGAATAATGTCCAACAATTGGGAAGCAGTTAAATAAATTATGATATATCTTTATGATGGGCAATTATACCCATTAGAGTGATGTTTTCCAAGAATTTTAGTAGCTGGGAATATATAAGAATCTTGTGAAGAGAAAAGTGGGATTCGGAACTACATAAACTAATTATATAATACACGTGTGTATAATATATACACCCATGTAGAATAATATGATATGCATATGTATACATTTATAATATATAAATAATATATAATGGAAAAATATGTGAAAGAAAAAAACATAAATATTAACAGTCCCTATCTGTGGATTATTTAATTATAGTTTTATTTGTTTCCTTATTTAATCTTTTCTATATTTTCCATGTTTTCTTGTCAGAATTTAAAAATATACTTGATAGGGGAGAAATGTTTGTTTGAATAAAAGGGACACCCTTAAACTCCATCAATCAGTACCCATCATGAAGGGTACAGGTGACTCCATGAATGTGCAGAAAGAATTTTGAAAAGAACACTAAGAGCCCAGGATATCAGGCAGACGTAAAATCTAGCTTTTAGTGTCTCCCCCATATCAGTTTTGGTTGCATAACAAAATCATGTGACTAAGAACAACAATAATTTATTCAGTTCCTGATTCTGGGCTAAGCTTGGCTGTTGTTGCCTGGACACACTCACATGTCTGGGGCCTCAGCCAGGGTGATCTGGGGCCTCTCTCCATGTAGTATCTTTTCTTTTAGGCTTGTCCCATGTGGCAAAACTAGATTTTAAGAGAGAACTGAAGCTATAAGGTCCCTTGAGGCCTAGGCTCAGAACTGGTGAGCTGTCACTTGCATGGCATTCCAAAGCAAGTCACAGGCCAGCCCAGACTCAAGGGGTGAGAAATAGACTCCGCCTTTTGATGGGAGAAGCTTAGGGTACTTCGACCTTGTTGGCAGATTACAATATTCTTGTTCAGTGAAACTCCATTTCCATGAAAATAGCTCTTGATAAGATGAAAGTTTTTAAAAAACGTAATGTCAAATCTTGAAATCATCTGTGGTAACTTATACCTAAATAGTATTAGTCTGTGGTTGTCACCTTTTCTTTTTTTAACCAAGCAGGGCCTAGTCCATTAGTGCTGATGGATTTGTTACATGAGTTAAAGTGGTGTGTATATAAAATATTTGTAATAGTGCCTGGCAAATACTAATCACTATCAAAATATTAGTTATCATTATTGTTAATGTTGATTTTTATACATAATCTGTGGTGAACTCAAATTCTAAATGGAGTTTGGGATAGAGAGGGGCTATTTCTGCTGCCTGTAAGAAGTGCATCCCTGGCCGGGAATGGTGGCTGATGCCTGTAATCCCAGCACTTTGGGAGGCCAAGGTGGGCAGATCATGAGGTCAGGAGTTTGAGACCAGCCTGGCCAACACAGTGAAACCCCGTCTCTACTAAAAATACAAAAAATTAGCTGGGCATAATGGTGGGCACCTGTAATCCCAGCTACTTGGGAGGCTGAGGCAGGAGAATTGCTTGAACACAGGAAGTGGAGGTTGCAGTGAGCCAAGATTGTGCCATTGCACTCCAGCCCGGGTGACAGTGCAAGACTCTGTCTCAAAAAAAAAAAAAGAAAAAAAAAAAGAAGTACATTCCAATAACCCCTGCTCTCAGCCACGTTTGGAGACGCTCAGATGTCTATATGTATTCTTGGCTCCATTCCCTTCCCGCAGGGACCAGGTTTTTGCTGGGAATACAAGTCTATCCTCAAAGAGATTTGTGTCTATAGCAAGACAGCCCTCCACCTGGAGCCCTGGACTTTTACCCACACCAGCAAACACTTGCATCATTTGCTGCTAGCCCTAAAGGCAGGGAAAGACATGAGCAGTGGAACTGAAGGGGCCAGGGAGACCTCCAACCGTGCTGTACACCTGTGTGAGCTTGGCCACATTCCTATGGGAGAGGCTATCCTTACGTGAGTTTGGTGCCTATGTACATCACTTTAACCAAAAATACTAAGGAATTTTCAGAATTCCCTTTCTTGTACTGTTCTAGGCTAGGGTTGGCCCTAAGAGGAGTTCATGAGATTTGGAAGTGGAAGTGAAATAGCAGCCAATCCTATGCTCTGAAGGTTGATGTGGGCTCAAGCACACAATTGCTGGTCTCCTGGCCACCTTGTGAGTGTGAAACAGCAGCTGAGTCCACAGCCCTTATTGGTCTTGCTGAATCTTCTGCTTCTCCAAATCCTGGGCCAGCTTGTGCAGCTCTGTGGGGCACCAATGAATCCTGCAGGTCACTTGCATCACTGAAAGAGAGTGAGACAAATGCGAGTTCCAGTTTGTCCTCCAGGGTCCCAGTTTGTCTTCATGGGTTCTAATCTAGTCTTGCTCTCCTCCTCTTCACACTCATCTCTCCTTTCCAACTGCTGGCTCTGCTGACTTAGGACCAACACTGGACATGGCAACAGCTGCATTGGGTAGACTGTTGAATCAGCTCCCACAATTATGTAAGGTCTAATTCCCCCAAATGTCTTCATTCTATATCACTCATAGTGGCTCTTCCTTTTCGATCAAACCCCAGTGGATATATTGAGGGGCTCAGTGACACACAATGACACATAGTGTCAGGCTTTGATCCTAAGACACTCTACAAACCCATCCTCCCTCCATGATAGCGCCACCATGTCCTCCTCTTTTTAATCTTTGGCTAACTTATTCTACCATAAAACTGGCCCAGTTTCTGTAGCAAACCAATAGGTTGGAGAAAAATTGGAGTGAAGAATAGGAGAGGGTGGACTGCTAGGTTATAAGAAAATTAAGAGACAGAATCACCAAATGCAATGTGTAGACCTGATTCAGGTCCTAATTAGAGTAAACCATCTCTAAAGCGACATTTTTGAGATAAATGGAAAACTTAATTAGAGTGTAGATACGAGATAATATTAAGGAATTCCTGCTAATTTTGGTAGGTGTGACAACGACATTGGGGCTCTGTAGGAAAAGTTCTCATTTTTCAGATGCATACTGAAATGACACAGTGCTTAGTGCTTTTTTCTTTTCAGCAAAGAAAAAAAAGGATAAATGAAGTGTCTTAAGTCTGTTTGGGCTGCTATAACCAAATAGCGTAGACTAGGTGGCTTTTGAACAACAGAAATCCATTTCACACTGTTCTGGGGGCTGAGAAGTCCAAGATGAAGGTGCTGGCCAACTTGGTGTCTGATGAGGGCCTGCTTCTTAGTTCATAAATGGTGCCTTCTGGCTGTGTCCTCACATTTTGGAATGGGAAGGCAGCTCTCTGGGGCCTCCATTAAAAGTTTCCAGTCTGCTAATATCAACCCAATAGAATGGTATTAAGAGGTGGGGCCTTTGGAAGGTAAGATTAGGAGATTATCACCTCCCAAAGGCCCCACCTCCTAGTACCATCAAACTGATGATTAGGTTTCAATGTGTGATTTTTGGAGCAACACAAACATTCAGACCATAGCAGGAAGAAAATCTGGATCCCCTTTGATAATTGTTGAATCTAGGTGATGGATAATGGAGGTTCTTTTGTGACTCAGTCGATTCTTGTGTTTAAATCAGGCAATTCTCACAGTGCTGCTCTCTCTGGCACATGGTGGGGTTTGGGTGTAAGTTGTTAATCATCTCAGTTGATTCCCTGCCCGAGAACAGAGTAGGGAAATAGGAAACCCTGGTGTTCAGGATGACTTTTCCCAGCAGCATATTGCTTTATGTCTCCTTTTTCTGAATGTTTTCTTCAGGAAATTGGTCAGAGGAATTTGGTTAATGGTGTGTCTCCTGCCTAAGGCCTCTGAATTTATTCAGAGGATGCAGTCAGCAGGCACCATCTATGAATCAAGAAATAGGCCCTCATCAGACACCAACTCTGCCAGCACCTTGATCGTGGACTTTCCAGACCCCAGAACTGTGAGAAATAGATTTCTGTTGTTCAAAAACCACTCATTTATTATCTTACAATTCTGGAGGTCAGAAGTCTGAAATAGGCCTTACAGGGTAAAATTAAAGTGTCGGCAGGGCTGTTTCTTGCTGAAGACTCATGTTGCCTGGGTGCCCCCATGAAGAGGAGACTGAATGTACTGCTCCTGGCTAAGTTGTTAAGGATTCACGTGCAGGATTTTCTGGGGTCCATATAGAGCTGTGGTCTCCACTCCCTTCACCTCAAGAGCAGCAGCTGCTCAAAGAGTCTCAATGTACAAATTCAAATTTTGTGGGTTTAAATGTGTAAAGACCTAGATTTCTGCAGATCAAGAGTCTGTGACCTCTAGACCTATAGTAGAGAATGGTTAGGGCCATTACAATGAGGTGGTTCCCAGGGCCAGGACTATGAGGGGCTCTTACTCAGAACTCCATGCCAACAAACGGCTCCATTCCACTCCTGGCCACCTCCCTCTCCAACACTAAATTAACAAATATTTATTGAATGTATATACTGGAAGTGACCTTAGATAAATAGTAAACCTTTTTCTTTTTTTTTTTTTTGAGACAGAGTTTCATTCTGTTGCCCAGGCTGGAGTGCAGTGGCACGATCGTGGCTCACTGCAACCTTCACCTCCTGAGTTCAAGCAATTCTCGTGCTTCAGTTTCCTGAGTAGCTGGAACTACAGACATGCACCATCATACCTGGCTAATTTTTTGTATTTTTAGTAGAGACAGGGTTTCACCATGTTGGCAAGGCTGGTCTTGAACTCCTGACCTCAAGTGATCCTCCTGCCTTGACCTCCCAAAGTGCTGGGATTACAGGTGTGAGCCACCATGCCTGGCCATAAACTTTTATCTGAAGATGTGGAAACTGGGGTCTAGAGAGGTTTGGCAGCCTGCCCAAAGCCACTCTGGTGGAAATTTGCCATTTTAGTCAGCTGCCATCTGAATACCTTCCTATCTGGGGGATTTCTGAGATAACCCAGAGACAGGGTCCCTGCTGCACCTTGGAAACTGGAAACTGTGTTCTCACCCCTGGCACCTACTGTGTGGGCACTTGCCATGTGAGGTCAGTCCAGACCTCCCACCTGAGTCTTGAGGGGACGAGATGAAGGTGTGAAGTGAGGTGGGATCTGGCAGCAGTTGCACATGTCCCAGGGAGGAGTGCCCACCGAGGCAGTGGCAAGTGTCCAGTAGGGGCAGCGTCCTGAGCAGGCCACTCCTGGGGCAGGGCTCTGCTGTGTCTCCCTGCCTGAGCCAGTTTCTCCAGCCTCCCCGACAGTACTCAGCTGCTTGGAGCTTTCTGTATTAATTTCCTGATACTGCTCTCCCAAATTTCCACAAACTCAGTGACTTAAAACAACATATATTTATTGTCTTACAATTCTGGAGGTCAGAATTCTGAAATAGGTCTTACAGAGTAAAATTAAGGTGTTGGCAGGACTGGTTCTTGCTGAAGTCTCTAGGGCGAAACCCATTTCCTTGCCTTTTCCATCTTAAAGGGGTTGTCTGCATTCTGTGACTCAGGGTCCCTTCCTCCATTTTCTTTTCTTTTTTTTCTGATGGAGTTTTGCTCTTGTTGCCCAGGCTGGAGTGGAGTGCAATGGCGCAATGTCAGCTCACCGCAACCTCTGCCTCCTGGGTTCAAGCAATGTTCCTGCCTCAGCCTCCCGAGTAGCTGGGATTACAAGCATATGCCACCACACCTGGCTAATTTTTGTAATTTTAGTAGAGACAGGATTTTGTCATGTTGGCCAGGCTGGTCTCGAACTCCTGACCTCAGGTGATCCACCCACCTTGGCCTCCCAGAGTGCCGGGATTACAGGCGTGAGCCACTGCACCTGGCCTCCTTCCTCCATTTTCAAAGCCAGCAGTGCAGCATCTTCAAGTCTCTCTGACCTCCGCTTCTGACGATGTCACAAGTCTTTCTCTGACTCTGACCTTCCTGCCTCCCTCTTCTAAGGACCTTTGTAATTATATCAGACCTAACCAGATAATTCAGGATAATACCACCATCTCAAGATCCTTAATGCAATTACATCTGCAAAGTCCCTTTTGGTAACATAACACATTCACAGGTTCCAGGCACTAGGACTTGGATATCTGTGGGGGGACATTATTCAGCTGATGACACCCTCCAGAATTTCCTTATTCTATTTAAGAAAACCAAGAATGGTTTCAACTTTTTACAGCAGAAACCCTTGACTAGCACAGTCAAAAACTCATAAGTGTGAGTGCAAGGATGGAATCTGCTTTCTTTGAAGAAAACAGAAGCCGCAGCGATTGCGCTTGACATTGAGCAGTCTTTCCCAGTATGGTGCAGCCCTGTTTGGCTCCCTTCGCCATGAATCTCTCCACCCAGCAAGGGGTTTTTGCTTGCTCAGTGTGTAACCACAGAACAGGCACGTGATCAGGGTTTCTGGAAAGCAGATATGAGAAACATGAAGGAAAACATTAAAAAAAAAAAAAAAGTTCACACCCTCCAAGTCAAGAATTCCCCTTTCAGGAATCTATCCTAGAAAACAGAGAGGCTGGGCATGGTGGCTCACACCTGTAATCCCAGCACTTTGGGAGGCCGAGGTGGGTGGATCACCTGAGGTCAGGAGTTTGAGACCAGCCTGACCAACATGGAGAAACCCCGTCTCTACTAAAAATACAAAATTAGCTGGGCATGGTGGCGCATGCCTGTAGTCCAAGCTACTCTGGAGGCTAAGGCAGGAGAATTGCTTGAACCTGGAGGTTGCAGTGAGCTGAGATCGCGCTATTGCACTCCAGCCTGGGCAACGAGAGTGAAATTCTGTCTCAAAAAAAAAAAAAAAAAAAAAAGAGAGAAAAAAAGAAAATAGAGAATAAGAATGCACCATCACACACCCTGCTGTTGATATCACCAAGGCCAGGGCCCTAGAGGCTGCCAGAGGCAGGTTCTCCCCACCACAACCAGGGAGGTGGGCCTGCTCCAGCCAAGGGTCAGCGCTTGTCCTGTGTGTCAGAGCACTTTAGAGGAAAAACCAAGTTACCCCAGGAATGGAGGGCGGATTGGATGGGTGCAGGTGCACAAGAACCCAGGGTAACGTGGCTGAAGCCTCAGACCTTGGAAAGGAAGGAAAGGAGAAAGGCAGCTCTAGCGGTGGTTCCTATTTTCTCTCTCTCTCTCTCTCTCTCTCTCTCTGGGTCTCTCTCCAGCCATCTGCTCTGTTCTCCACCCCATCACAGGCTTCCTCTATTTCTCAGGCTAATACAACCCAGCATAGCTGTCCAGCCCTCGAGGCTACCTGACCTTCTATCTCAGGTCTGCACAAACTGGCCAGTTTCTCCTCTGTCTCTTATTCTGGCTCAGTAGTTGAAGTCAAGCCTCAGTATCTGTGGATCAGCTCGTGGTTGGCCCCCAGTCGCTGGCTGTGGCCTGGGCAGGCAGGGTAGGTGGCCTGCTGCTCGCTGATGGGGGAATTGCCCTCCAAGTGTGGTCTGTGGAGAGGGCAGCAACATTACTAGAGGTGCTTGCTATAAACTGGGATTTCAGCACCCCCCTTACCTCCCTTCAGACCTACAGAATCAGACCCTCTGCAGGGTGAGGTTTGGGAACCTGGATTTAAATAATCTCCCCAAGTGGTTCCTGTGCATGACAAAATTTGAGAAGCCCAGAGAGTAGAGTGGTCTTCCCGACTACTTGTGTTCAAATCTGTACTGTCTCTGGCACTAGCACTCTTTGGGCAAGGGACTTGTCTCTTGCCTTTTTTCTATCACCAGACAGAGTTGAGGGCCATGGCCTACGCTGCTTCCCCTGGAAAGCAGATTCCATCCTTGTACAAACACTTACGAGTTTTTGACTGTGCTATATGAAGGCTTGACTCCCACACTGGCTGCCTACCTTCAAGCCATCATCCCCCTTGGTGTCTGGCCCAGTGGCTGCCAGTGGCTGTCTGGACGAAAGGGCAGCTGATCCTCCAGCTGGTGACAGAGGTCAGGAGTGCTCCCTACTTGAGCAGGATGGCTACAGTGCGTCAGGGAAGCTGTCCCCGGGCACCCACACTGGGGCAGCAGTGGCCTCTGATGGACACACAGGCAGGAGAGGCCACCTCTAGGTTAATCCAGGCTGCCTACTGTGATGGATTCAGCCCACTGGAAACAGCTGGAAGAACTGAGAGACGCATGATGGATGCGAAAATTCGAAGTCACAATGGGCAAGAGATCAGGCGAGTCTGAAAGGGCTGACGCACTTTTGTTCTAAGGAATTCAATTCAAGAGACACTGCGGAAATGTTTGTGTTGGGCTGTGCATAGGGATGAGGACTGAGGCATGGACTAGGGAAGCCTGAGTTTCATCCTTCGAATTCTTCACATCCTTGCTGAGGAGCAAGGCCCACAAATGTGTATCTTTCCTTGCGGACAGGCTCCTAAGAGCTGGCCACGTCTTCTCTCCCCCATTATAAAGAAGACGAAACTGAGACCCAAAGAGGTGAAGGCCACTAGGTCAAGAGCCAGGCTACATTAAGCGCCATGGGCACAGAAAGGAAGAGGACGCTGATGAAGGCAAGTGTGGGCTGGGGCAGGGGCAGAATCTAAGCTGGGCTTAGAAGAGGAACAGGAGGAAGGACGAGAGCACCATCCAGGTGGTACAGAGAGAAGGAAACAGGACCTGGGGACCCTGGTGCTCACTGAAGGGCAGGAAGAGAGACCTGAGGGGAAGGCTGGCTACATAATTTGATGCAGATGGAAAAAAAAAAAAAAATACAGAGCCCCTGCTAGGTCAGGAAAGCATTTTCACCTTCCCATGGCCTGCCAGCTGCCATCCAAGCCAGAGAGGCCAGGTGACCCCCAAGGGATGACAGCCTCCACACTGGGATGACTTGGTAGCTGCATCGGGGGTGGAGGGAGGTTCTGGCTGAGTTGCCTGTGCCTGCCCTGAAAGAGGACAGCTGCCGACTTGCCTCATCCCAAGATGTCACAGCGTGTGTGTCTGACCCTAATCCTCCCATGCCTGTGCCCAGAAATGTGGGTCTGTCCCTGCTGATGCGATCTGGTCACCACCCTGGGCAGAGGATAGCAGTGATGGCAGGACAGGAGCGTGGAGGGGAAGGCCAGGCAGGGCTGGAGACCAGGAGGTGGGGAGGAGGGACCTAGGGAGGCAGCAGGGGGAGGGACAGGGAATGAGACGAGGCTCCGTTGTGCATCAGACTTCGCTTACAAAGCACAAATTCAAAGAAAGAATTACTAAGAATTTCAAGATAGCCACTGCAGAGCATTCAGTCCTGAGCGCAGGGGGCCCTGATGAGTGTGGGGCCCTGGGTGGCTGCTCTGGTCACACACATGTCCATGAGGCTGGCCCTGCCTGGTGACTTCACCTATAACAGTGGCTCCATCCTGGGGGCCTCCCCTGCCAGCTTCTGGGAAGGCACAACTAGTTATACCAAAGTCAGCCCAGTGAAGAGGGAACAGAGGTGGCGAAACCAGAGACCAGCGCAGCTGTGCACGGAGGAGGCACCGCTGCGGGAATGCAGTGGAGATGGACAGAAAATGAAATGATACGTGATAGCCACCAGGAAGAAAAATAAGTCTTTCTATTTTTCCTAATTGAATATCTTCCACGAGTGCTAAATGATTTTTTTTTTAACACAAAGCTCTATTTTGATTTTCGGTCCTTACAGACTGTTATTTGACTTTCAAAACTACATCAGTACCATAAAAATGAGTCATTGGATGTAAGTAAATCTTTTTGGGGAACCGTAGAAATATTTTCTGTTGGTGAACATTCTTTGTAATCCTAGTCTAAGGAATATTTACAGTACTATAAATTTGTGATGTTTTCTTAGTTTTAAATGTCAACTTACAAAATAGAGGACTTTTTTATATATTAAAAAAAGCTGCCTATATTTATAAAGTACTATTTTCATCTATTGTTTACAAATGCCTTGTCATTTGACAAATATATAGTGACATGTATCTACCATGATGGCATCATACAGAATAGCTTCATGGCCTAAAAATCCTCTGCTCTGCCTATAAATCCCTCCCGGGCAACCACTGATCTTTTCACTGTCTCCACAGTTTGCCTATTCTTACATCAGTCCTGCGAATGAAGGGGCAGGGAGAGAACCAATGGCTGCTGAGAGCCTGCTACACTGCAGACAGTGTAGTGCACCCACAGGCCTGGCTCTGTGACCTTGAGCATCAAAACTCTCTGCTCCTCAGTTTCCTCATTTGCAAAATGGGAACCATTTAACCTCTCATAGGTAGTTATATGAGCTGGGCATTGTATATGAAATGATATAATGAGTGTGGTTGGCACCAAGGAGGCATTCGAATGGTAGCTTTTAATGAAGTAAATTCTCCCCTAAAACCTGCACGAGAGGCATCATGTCTCTATTCACTAGCCCAAGCAGGTCTGGGTGGGTAGAGGCATCAGGGACCTTGCCTGGTCCACCCTCCTCTAAGCCTGGGTTGCCACTGCTGCCCACACTCTCAGTGACTAGGGCAGGAACTAAGGTCCCCACTTCTCACGTAGGAATGGAGCCTCAGAGGGTCTAAGTGATAACTCAGGGTCCCACTGCTCATAAAAGAAGTGAGGTTATCTTCAGGCTGTCAGTCCAAAACTAAAACAGGCACATGAAAGGCTTAGCACAGCTCCTCGTAAGATAACAAGGAGGTGGGAAAGATAGGGGGCAGAGAGAAGTGAGGAGGCACCCTCTCCGCCCCAGCCCCTGCCACAGTTGCCCCTCCCCCTGGCTTTACCTCCTCAAAGGCACAGGGTTCTTTTCAGGGCCTCTGCGACATTTCCCCTCCATTATCGCTGGGCTGCTCTGCTGTTCGATTCCATAGCCCTGGGATTACTGGCTCTTCTATCCTCAGCAGGGTGTCCTGTGACCCTCCGGGCACTTTCATTTCAGGGTGACATTGCCACACAGATCTGCTCAAAGAAGTTCATGCTCTTCCATGTCAAGGAAAGCAGGCAGTGGTTCCTGTTCATGCCAACAAGCGCGCCTCCCGCCGATAGCTTGTCAAACAAGATGCAGGGAGAGCGTCTTTGTGTTTTCAAGCTAATAGGTACCATGAAGCAGCCAGCATTGCTTCTCCTTTTTCCTGCTGGCATCTCTCCTCCTACACCTGGCACTCAGTAGAATCCTACTCACTGGGCACCGTTAGAAGGAAACAGTTTGATGACCAGAAAGGAGGAAGGCAGGCCGGGCGCGGTGGCTCACGCCTGTAATCCCAGCACTTTGGGAGGACGAGGTGGGTGGATCAAGAGGGCAGGAGATCGAGACTATCCTGGCTGACACGGTGAAACCCCGCCTCTACTAAAAATACAAAAAATTAGCCAGGCGCTGTGGCAGGCGCCTGTAGTCCCAGCTACTCGGGAGGCTGAGGCAGGAGAATGGCGTGAACCCGGGAAGCGGAGCTTGCAGTGAGCCGAGATCGCGCCGCTGCATTCTGTCTGCCTAGGAGACACAGCGAAACTCTGTCTCAAAAAAAAAAAAAAGAAAGGAAGGCTAGTAGAGGCATTTTTCAATTTATTAATATCAAAAGATGAGCACTAGCATCTTATTTTTTCTTAATAAAGTTCAGTTTTTAGAGCAGTTTCTGGTTCACAGCAAAATTGAACGAAAAGTGGCCCCTGCCCCCTGCCCCCACATACACACAACCTCCCTCATTATCAACATCCAGGTACCTTTGTTACAGTCAATGAACCTACATTGACGCATCATTGTCATCCAGAGTCTGCGGTTTGTTTTAGAGAATGTTGCACATTTTAAGGGCTTGGACAAAGGGATATTGACATGTACCCATCATTATGGTATCATACAGAATAATTTCACAGCCCTAAAAATTCTCTGTGATCCACCTATTCATCCCTTCCCACCTCCCCTCAAACCTCTGGCAACCACTGATCTATTTACGGTCACCACAGTGTTGACTTTTCAGCATGTTACAGAGTTGGAATCATACAGTATGTAGACTTTCCAGATTGGCTTCTTTCACTTGGTTAATATCCCCACTTAAGGTGCCTCCATGTCTTGTCATGGCTTGATAGCTCGTGTCTTTTATTTTTTTCCTTGAGACGGAGTCCCGCTCTGTCACCAAGGCGGGAGTGCAGTGGCGTGATCTCGGCTCACTGCTGATACGGCTCCCATGAGTGGAGGGACACCAGGGCTCTTGTCTTACCTTGAATTAGGTAAAACAAGATGGATACACGTGGAGTGGTTTTAAGGAGCGGAGAGTTTAATAGGCAAGAAAGAAGGCAGAACTTAGAGGCTCCCCCTTACAGAGACAGAGGGAGGGGGGCTCCAAAGCAGAAAGAGGAGGGCTCCAAGTGTGGTGGACGCCAGCCAGCTATACATGCAGAGGCCGGAGGAGGCGGTCTGATTTGCACAGGGCTTAGCGGATTGGTTTGACCAGGCATGTTTTATTCACGTAGCGGGGAAAAAGCTGGCCCTCCCATCCTAGCCTTTTAATATGCAAATACAGGGCGCCCTGACGTTCTACGCACGTGGGGATATGTGGGGGACGTTGCCAGGAACATGTGGGGCAAGGGCAAGAAGGCAGCAGTAACCGCCATGTTTGGGTAGGCCCAGTTTCTAATGGCCTGTATTTGCATATCAAAAGTTGCCGGCCCAGCTCTAAGAGCTGGGACTTCCCAAGGACCCCTTTTCCTCTCTATCTGTCTCAAATAATTTCTTTCTTTCTTTCTTTCTTTTTTTGAGACGGAATCTCGCTCTGTCACCCAGGCTGGGGTACAGTGGCGCGCGATCTCGGCTCACTGCAAGCTCCGCCTCCCGGGTTCACGACATTCTCCTGCCTCAGCCTTCTGAGTAGCTGGGACTACCGGTGTGCCCGCCACCAGGCCGGCTAATTTTTTATATTTTTAGTAGAGACGGGGTTTCACCGTGTTAGCCAGGATGGTCTCGATCTTCTGACCTCGTGATCCGCCTGTCTCGGCCTCCCAAAGTGCTGGGATTACAGGCATGAGCCACCGCGCCAGGCCAGATAATTTCGTAATAACTCCTACAACACTGCAAGGTTCAAGAAATTCTGTTGCCTCAGCCTCTTGGGTAGCTGGGATTACAGGCACGTACCATCACGCCTGGCTAATTTTTTTGTATTTTTAGTAGAGAAGAGGTTTCGCCATGTTGACCAGGCTGATCTGGAACTCCTGATCTCAGGTAATCCCCCTGCCTATGCCTCCCAAAGTGCTGGGATTATAGGTGTGAGCCACCCCGCTCGGCTGTTCGTGTCTTTTTAGTGCTGAATGTTGGATATAAAACGCTTCAGGAATAAATGCTTGGTGCCGTGAAGTAAAACGAGCACTCAGGCAAAAGTTTAATTTTCTCAACAAGGCAATTTACTTCTGCAGAAGGGTGCCACTTGCATCGATCAAGATGGCAAGAGCATAGAGAACAAAGGAGACCAGGGGGTTTTTATCCTTAATGCAGTCCCTATCTCTGTGTCACCCCCCCCCCATGGGCTGGGGTCGGACCACACAAACTGAGCTGACCCCATTGGCTACTTGTATATATTTTTCTAAATATAAAAGGGGAGGGGGAACGTGAGGTACAGAGGTGGAGTGTGTGAGACGTGCAGTTTTTGGGGGAACAATGGGTACAGGTAACCAAGGGAACAGATGTGAGTTATTGATTAGAGCTGACGGGAAGCGGGTAGGCTGTTTACAGTAACTAGGGGCAAGGAAGAAAAAGAAAGTTGAGTTTGAGAACAAAGGATAAAGAAGTTAATAGGCTAAACCCTTTGAAGACAAACTCAGAAAGATTTATTGTATCTTAGATGAATAATATTCCATAGTCTGAATGTATCACCGTTTACCTATCCATTCACCTCCTGAAGGACATCTTGGTTGCTTCCAGGTTTTGGCATTATGAATAAAGCTGCTAAAAGCATCCATATGTAGGTTTTTGTGTGGATGTGTTTTCAAGGTACCTCATTCTTAGAAGGTATGAGGCCAAGAGGGAGATCAAGGATTTTTCATACATCGTAAAATAAATAGGAGATGATTCCGTGACTTATGATAGCTTTTTCTGAGATCTTGAGACCAGAATCACTTTTTAAAATTGGCAATAGAAAAAATGACACAGGGTTTCCTCCTCTGAAAGGCTTTCTTTGACCATCCTTCCTTCCGTTCAAGCTCCAGAAACCTCCAGACCTTTCTCAAGTCAGGATCATGGCTTCTGACTGTTCTCATGGTTCTTGCACTGTCTTCCTCACCAGATTGTGAGGACTTGAGGACAGGGAACTGCATCTTACTCATTTTTGTGTCCTCAGATCCTAGCAATTGTTCAAAAGGAGTTTAATGGATATATGCAGGCAAAAAGGAATTTTATCTTTCCCTTATTCGAGAAGCTAAACCTAAATTTACATCTGTATCTATAGCTGACTCAGTTTGTCTTTTGGTAGCTCTGCTCCATTGTTCAAAGGACTTTTAAGAACACATTCATTTTTACTAATGCTTTGTGAGGCTGAAGGTGTTGTTATTCCTACTGGGATGCAAATTCCAAGGTCAACAGAGCAAGTCTTCAAGCCAGGAATAGAACCTGGGTCTTTTGCTCAAACCAATGCCCTCTCTTATCAGTGTCATCTCAGTTTTCTGTAGCATTGATAACGATGAAGGGTGTCCAGGGTCTTGGCGTCTCAAACAAATAATTGGACAAAACACAAAAAGCAAAGAAAGAATGAAGCAACAAAAGCAGAGATTTATTGAAAACAAAAGTTCACTCCACAGGGTGGGAGTGGGCCTGAGCATAAGGTCCCAAGAGCTCCGTTACAGAATTTTGGGGCATTGAAATACCCTCTAGAGGTTTTCACTGATGTACACGCTATGTAAATGAGGAGAATGTAGTAAAGTTACAAAGTCATTTAGTTGGTGTACGCCCTATGTAAATAGAGAGGCTATTTCCTGTCATAGCTGAAGTGTTTCCATTTTATTTAGTTCTAGGAAGTCAGTGTGAATTGGCTTTATGTTCCCTCCCTCCAGACCCCATTCTCCTGCCTCAGCATCACTCTCTAGACCATTAAGTTGTTACTAATGTCAGGGAGGGATAGGCTTCAGGCAACAGCATAGCTATTCTACAGCATGCCAGCCATTACTGTAGGTTAATTCCAGCCAAAAAGATGAATTGGCCAGCCTTGCTCCACATGGCATCATGAGGTTCAAGGGAAGAGGAACTCAGAGCCTGCTACCTTCCCCGAGCCCAGCCTGGTCCATTTCCTTTCCCAGAGTTCAGTAGAGTGGTTAGGAGCTGGGTGCTGTCCATGAGTTACCTTGTTTTATCCTCACAGCAGCCGATGTGCTGCTATTATCCCTGTTTTACAGTAATGAAGCCAAGGATCAAAGAAGTTTGTTGGTTTGTCCAAGATCATCCATCTTGTAAATAACAAAAACAAGATTTTACCTAGATCTAACAAACTCCAAGCCATGTATATTAGCATGGCTTAAAACAGTAGAAATATATTATCTTACAGTTCTAGAGGCTAGAAGTCTAAAATCAAGGTGTCTACAGGGTCATGTTCTTCCAAAGGCTCTAGAGAAGGATCCGTCCTTGCCTATTTTAGCTTCTGGTGGTTGCTGGCAGGGCTTGGAGCTCCTTGGCTTACAGACAGATACAGCATTCCATCTCTGCCTCCATCTTGGTGTGGCCTTCTCCCCTGTGTGTCCGTATCTCTGTGTCCACATTTCTCTCTTCTTATAAGGACACCAGTCATACTGGATTTAGGAAACACCCCAATCCAGTACGACCTCATCTTAACTTCATTACATAGGCAAAGGCTCTATTTTCTTTTTTTTTTTTTTAACCCAAAAATTGTCACACTCCTAGGAACAGAGAGGCCGTTCTGGGCGGGTCTGTCGTGCATTAGGAGAGCCTTTCTCTGCCTCCCTGAAAACACGCCAAGCACACACTGGACCCGTGTGGTTAAGCAGAGCTGAGAGACCATGGCTATGCCCCATGCGTGGACCACCTACTGAAGTTGCCCAGGGTGGCAGTGCAGCCCCGGGCTGAGGTGTAGCAGTCATCGATACCACAAAGGCTCTATTTTCAAATATGCTCACATACATAGGTTCCAGAGGGTAAGACCTGAATACATCTTTTGAGGGGAGACAGTTGAACCTATAGCACCATATTTTCCCTATTATATTTGCTGCTTCAGATGAAAGATCATTAAAACATCAAATCCTTCACTCTCAGACATTATATGTTCTTAGTTTTGCTTGAAGACACTATTGTGTGGTGGACAGAAACAAGCCTAGTTCTTGAGCTGTGGGCTGTAGCTCAGCTCTGCTAATCACTGGAAGGGACTACTCTCATTTGCTCCCCCAGGGCCTCAGTTTCCTCATAAGTAATATATAGAAGTTACACTAGATGGGTGATAAGGTCTTTCTCCAGCCCTAGATACTGATGTGATGGACTACAAAGGCTATAAAGACAAAATATCATACAGCACCTCTCTCTGTCCAAATTACAGCTATTTTAACCCCATTTGATAATATTTACTTAGCACTAGATATCCATCTCTAATTATACTGCTTTTTTAACTCCTCAGGGACAATGATCACACCTGGCGCCTAGTGTGGCCTGAAGAAATGCTTGTTAAATAAACAATATAATAGAGTGACAGGAACTCAGGAGATAGGGAATTCGAATGTTGAATTATGTTGGCTTGCTCACTGAGTGCTGCATGGGTTTGCCTTGTTTTCCCAAAGGGAGTGTAAGCTTCCGGCCAACAGAGCTGTCCTCTGTTCTTTACAATGCCTGAGATAGGGCTAGAGAAAGTAGAGGTGCAATACATAGTTAAATTCCCCACCCCTTATTCATTTTTACATAAACACATACATGTGATCCTATCATTCCTGCTGGCTGTTTTTCATGGTTTTCTTTTGTTTGGTTCCACCTTTCATCTCTCCTCCATCCTCTTCAGCACCCACCGCCACCCAAAATCTTGCTGGGTAGTTGATGTTAACAACCTGGTATGTTTCTTTCCATATTTTGCTCTGTACATGCAGACTCATATGGGCACATATACATGAACAGAAGTATTCATGTACATAAGAGGAGGGTTGTTTGTCATTGTTTTATACAATAGGAGCATGTTATAGATGCTTTAAAGGCTGAAGTATCTTGCTTTTCTCAATCAATAATACCTGGTGGAAATCCACCCAAGTCCATTGATGTAACTCTAATTTGTACTTTTAATGGATGCACAATATATCATGGTGTGAGCATACCGTAATTTATTCAGTGACTGCCTAGTAGATGGGCAGTATTTGATTTATTGATCACTTGCTCTTGAGGAAGAGAGTTGCTGAGAATTTGCTGATCTTACTGCCAAAGTACACTCCTTGTCCCCATTTTACCGCCATCCCTCTTCCCCCTTCCCCACCCAGGTGTTTACATGAGCCTGCCGGCACTTGGAGTTCTGATTTCTCCCACCCAATCTAAATCCACTTGGTTCTCAATGTTTCATCTTTAATGGGATCTGAGGCTTTAAAAAATGGAATCCAGACTTTCTGGGCTGTTTCCAAAGGAGATGACTTTTTACTTAATGGCACCAACCCCGGTAATCCTGCCTGAAATCTAATCAACACATCAGACAAGGGAAGAGAAGGCTGTGTCTGGAGTGAAATGGAAGGCGCCTTCTATAATAAGATGTGCCTCCTCTTGATTAAGAGCCCTGAAAGGAGTGGAACAGGGAGAGAAAATTTTTCAAAGTCCCTTCCTCGTACGGAAGGGTAGCAGAGCCAGTGGCCAGAACCCTGGCCCGGGAGTCAGGCCTCTGAGCTGAAGCTCTCTGCCTGGGGTTCTTCCCAGAGCCTCCTATCTTCCAGGGCATCAAGAGAGCAGCAACTTCGAAGTTTCTTATTTATTTTTAGAATTTTTTATTGTAAAATATACCATCTATACATAAAAGTACAGTATTGCATCACTTAACCATGGGCATAGAGTCTGAGAAATGTGTCCTTGGGCAATTTCATCGTTGTGCAAACATCAGGGTGTACTTACACAAACCCAGATGTTGTAGCCTACTACACGCCTAGGCTGCATGGTAGAGCTTATTGCTCTGAGTCTACAAGCCTGGACGGAATGTTCCCATATTGAATATGTAGGCAAGTGTAACACAATGGTAAGAATTTATGTATTTAAACATATATAAACATAGAAAAGGTATAGTAAAAATACAGTGTTATAATCTTATAGGACTACCATTGTATATGTGATCCATCACTGACCAAAACGTCCATATGCACTGCATGACTGTATATAAAACCTAAATGTTGTGAAGAGCTTAATGGATTACTGTAAGTGATCATCTGTGCAACCACCTCCAGGTCAAGAAACCTGCAGAACACCATCTGGACTCAAGGAGCCCCATCAGGCTTTTTCCTGATTATAACTCATTCCTTCCTCACTAAAGACAGTGGTATCCTGACTTTTATGAGAACCACCTCTTTGCATTTATTAAAAAAAAAATAGTGTAGATTCTTTTGTGCAATTTTATATATACATATATATGTATATATACGTAACTTTTGCCTTTTCTTATTGAGTTATACACATACTTGGCATTTTCAGTCTCTGTAACCTTTCTGATGGGCATATAGTGGTACATTATTGTGGTATTAATTTGTGTTTCCTCTCAGCGGCATTGAATCTTAACATGTATGGCTTGAAGGGCCCTTAAAGACTATTTACTTTAATCTCTCCCTTCGGAGGAGGGAAAAAACCAACAGCACAGATGGAGAGAGGAGTGACTTCCAGTGTCTCCCGGTTAGTTGGCATCAGAGCTCAGTGGAGAAGCTCAGTAGAGCCGCCATCTGGTCCGGGAGTGTCTTGCAAGGGTTATGCCTTACCCTCTTCTTTACTCCACCCGCCCAAGACAGCCAGCCATTTGTGTATCTCCTATGCCTGTAGTCTGCTCATCCACTTCTAGCCTTTGGCTCCAGACTGTGGGACTGTGGGTTCCAATCCAGACTAACAATTTATTAGCTGTGAAATTTTGGCCAATTCACTGTGATGGTTAATTTATGCGTTAGACAGGCAAGGCTGCAGTGCCCGATGTTGAGTCAACAGTGTAGATGTTGCTATGAAGGTATTTCCTAGATGTGGCTAACACAACCAGTAGATGCTGAGTCAAGCAGATTACCCTCCATCATGTGTTGAGCGTCATCCAATTATTTGAAGGCCTTAAGTAAAGCAAAGACTGAGGTTTCCAGAAGAAGAAGGCATTTCCTTCAAGACTGCAACACAGAAACCCTGCTTGAGTTTCCAGCCTGCTGCCCTGCTGAATTCACACTCTAGACGGTAACATCAGTTCTTATCTGAATTTCCAGGCTGCTGGCGTGCCCTATGAATTTGGGACTTACCAGCACCCACAATCACGTGAGCCAATTCCTTAAAATAAATCTTTCTCTTTCCTGTTGATTTTGTTTCTCTGGAGAATCCTGACCAATACATTCACTTCATCTTTCAAGCCTAGGTTTGCTCATCTATAAAATAGGAGATAAAACCAATCTTGCAAAGTTGTTGTGTGGATCAGATACAATGCATATAAAATCCCTAACAGATATTTAATGGGGATTTAATAAATGGCTATTTCTTTACAAACACTAATTTACATTAAATAGAGAAAGTTATGTGTGCTCAGGTTGGAAAAAAAATTAGTAAAACAAACGGTATAAAATGAAAAATTAGGCTGCGCGCGGTGGCTCACACCTGTAATCCCAGCACTTTGGGAGGCCAAGGCGGGCTGGTCATGAGGTCAGGAGATCGACACCATCCTCGCTAACATGGTGAAACCCCGTCTCTACTAAGAATACAAAAACTTAGCCAGACATGGTGGTGGGCGCCTGTAGTCCCAGCTACTGGGAGGCTGAGGCAGGAGAATGGCGTGAACCCAGGAGTGGGGGGTTGCAGCAAGCGGAGATCACGCCACTGCACTCCAGCCTGGGTGACAGAGGGAGACTCCGTCTCAAAAAATAAATAAATAAATAAAAATAAAATGAAAAATTAGTATCTCTTGTAGCTCAGAGAAAACTACTTTTTTTTTTTTTTTTTTTGAGACAGAGTCTCCCTCTGTTGCCCAGGCTGGAGTGCAGCGGCGTGATCTCGTCTCACTGCAAGCTCTGCCTCCCAGATTAACGCCATTCTCTTGCCTCAGCCTCCTGAGTAGCAACTACGCCCAGCTAATTTTTTTTTTGTATTTTAGTAGAGACGGGGTTTCACTGTGTTAGCCAGGATGGTCTCGATCTCCTGACCTTGTGATCCACCCGCCTTGGCCTCCCAAAGTGCTGGGATTACAGGCGTGAGCCACTGTACCCGGTGAGAAAACTACTCTTAATGGTGACTTTTATTTCTTCTAGAAAATTTATATGCAAAAACCTAACACAAATGGAAGCATGCTATACCAACAGTTTGGAGCCTTCATTTTAGATAAAAATATGTAATGCTTATAAAATTATCTGCACAAGGCCCAGACTCTGAGCAGTGTCCTGACCAGAAACATCCACAACAACCAAAAGTTAATCTAGAGAAACTCAAGTTGGTCATTGTATTTTTTGAACCACATAAAGGATTTGTCTTAGAAAATCCTTTCCCTGGTGGCTGGGCGCGGTGGCTCATGCCTGTAATCCCAGCACTTTGGGAGTCTGAGGCAGGCGGATCACCTGAGGTCAGGAGTTTGAGACCAGCCTGACCAACATACAGAAACCCTGTCTCTACTAAAAACACAAAAAAATTAGCCAAGCGTGGTGGCGCATGGCTGTAATCCCAGCTACTTGGGAGGCTGAGGCAGCAGAATCACTTGAACCTGGGAGGTGGAGGTTGTGGTGAGCCGAGATTGTGCCATTGCACTCCAGCCTGGGCAACAGGAGTGAAACTGTCTCAAAATAATAATAATAATAATAATAATAATAATAATAATAATAATAATAAAATCCCTGACGGATATTTAATGGGGATTTAATAAATGGCCATTTCTTTAAAAACACTAATTTACATTAAATAGAGAAAGTTACATGTGCTCAGGTTGGAAAAAAATTAGTAAAACAAATGGTATAAAATGAAAAATTAGTATCTCTTGTAGCTCAGAGAAAGCTACTCTTAATGGTTACTTTTATTTCTTCTAGAAATTTTCTATGTAAAAACCTAACACAAATGGAAGCATGCTATACCAACAGTTTGGAGCCTTCATTTTAGTTAAAAATATGTAATGCTTATAAAATTATCTGCACAAGGCCCAGACTCTGAGCAATGTCCTGACCAGAAACATCCACAGCAACCAAAAGTTAATCTAGAGAAACTCAAGTTGGTCATTGTAATTTTTGAACCACATAAAAGATTTGTCTTAGAAAATCCTCTCTGGTGGCTGGGCGTGGTGGCTCATGCCTATAATCCCAGCACTTTGGGAGGCTAAGATGGGTGGATCACTTGAAGTCAGAAGTTCAAGACCAGCTTGGCCAACATGGTGAAATCCCATCACTACTAATAATACAAAAAAATTAGCCAGGCGTGGGGGCACACGCCAATAATCCCAGCTACTCGGGAGGCTGAGGCAGGAGAATCGCTAATAAAAATACAAAAAATTAGCTGGGCATGGTGATGCGCCTGCAATCCCAGCTGCTCAGGAGGCTGAGTCAGGGGAATCATTTGAACCTGGGAGGTGGAGGCTGCAGTGAGCCGAGATCGCGCCGCTGCACTCCAGTCTGGGCAACAGAACAAGACTCTGTTTAAAAAAAAAAAAAAAAGAAAGGAAGAAAATCCTTTCTCTTGGCTCACACCTGACTCCACTTGGCTCCACACCTGAGCTGACCTGCGTTTCCTCCTTCAAAATTCCCTAAAAAACTTCTCTCTCAGTGTGGGTCCTGCTTCCTCCTTTCTTTCTCTTGCCCATTCTCTCCTCCCCCATAGGAAAAGCTCCAGAAACTGCCCTAGCAAGGCTGGATCTCTCCAAGCTTCAGAAAGAGGAAGACAACTGAACAGGCAGGGCTCGCATCTTCTTTAGAGGCGGTGGAGTTGGGGGACAGCTGGTAACAGGATAGATAGCAACAACCACCTTGAAGATAATGCACGAAGTGTCGGCACTGCACAGTACGTGAATGATCTCACTTAACTCCCATGCAAACCCTATGCCATGGCTGCTATTATCATTCACGTTTACAGGATGAGGAAACTAATGCTCATGCAGGGTGAGTAGTTATGTTAGGGCACGTGTAATTTAGATAGCTAGTGTGTACAGAGACTAGGGTAAAACCTATGACAGTAGAGAGATTCCTGCTTACATGCTAGTAGGTTTTGTCCAGTCCCGCTTTCCCCCTGTTGACTTTTCTATGGACCTTCCCAAATGTCTAATGATGCCTCCTATTATATTTACAGGTGAAAGCCTCCCTTTCCTACATCATAATCATCAGAGCATATTTAATTCCTCTCTGGGAGGGAGCTCTGTGGGAACTGCTGGCGGGAGCCTGAATGAGTCCTCTTACCTCCTTCTTATGTGCCTAGGCTGGAGGTGGCATGGCATCATAAAAGCTAAAGTCTTAAGGTCTTTCGATCTGTATCTTCTTCAAATTTCAGCATTTTAGTTTTGCAAGGAAAAAGGAATATGACAGCAACCTTAAATGCCCTTATTTGTCACCCTTAAGTGTCCCTATTTGTCAAAATCCATGTAACTATGAGGCCTATGGTGGTTTTAAAATAGGTCCACAAATTCTTTAACCCTTCTCCCGTCTAAAGATGGAAGCTATTTCTCTTTCTCTTAAATATGGGTAGGACTTAGTGTTATGTATTATAACAAACATAATGGGGCAGAAATGATACTCTGTGACTCCCAAGGTTATGAAAAGCATGAAGTTTCTGCCTGGCTCTCTTTCAGGAGCCTGGCCCTTAGACAGCCACCTTACTCTGCAGAAGCCCAGGCTGCGTGGAGAGGCTGACGTTGGTGTCTGGCCAACTGCCCCTGCTGGGCCTTCAGGCTGTAGTCAGCATCAACAGTCAGGCGTGTGAGTGAATGAGTCTTCAGATAATGCCAGCCCCAGCCTTTGCGTCTTCCAGCCATGGCCCCAGACATAGTGGAGCAAGGACAAGCCATCCTCACTGTGATGTGCCCTGTCTGAATTTATGAGCCATGGAAACTGTGAGAGGTAAATTATTATTGTTTTAAGCTACTAAGTGTTGAGGCAATTTGTTAGGCAGCAAATAGACAACTAATACAAAGCCATTTCCAACCTCTTGAGTGAATGACTGGAGCAGTTTTCTCATTTATTGACTATTCTGCTAGATGGAAAGCAAATTATAGACTCCTGTTCAATGCTTGACAGTCCTGGGCCTGGGACCCTGCTTGTCTACACCCACTAAGACCTGGAGTATCAGGGACCTGCCTTGGTTTCAATGGAGGCTTGCCTGGACCCTTCAGATTGGAGCTCCATTTGTCATCCTGCTTCTTTCTGGCTGCTAGAGTTGCTTCTCTTTCTTCCTCAGCTCCCTGGTACTCATGGTAGATGGTGACTGAGCAGAACAATGGGAGCCGATACCTTGGTTTATTCATCTCTGCTGCATACCATTTGCTATGGTCTGAATGTTAGTGTCTACCTACAAATGTATTTGTTGAAATCCTAACACCCCAGATGATGGTATTAGGAGGTGGGGCCATTGGGAGGTGATTAGGTCATGAGCCTTCATGAATGAGATTGATGCCCTTACAAAAGAGACCCAGGGGAGCTCTTTCACCCCTTCTGCCATGTGAGGACACAGTGAGAACACCATCTGCAACCCAGAAGAAGCTCTCGCCAGAATCTGACCATGGTGGCACCCTGATCTCAGGTTTCCCAGCCTTCAGAATTGTGAGAAATAAATTCCTGCTATTTGTAAGCCATCCAGTTTATGGTATTTTGTTATAGCAGCATGAACTGGCTAAGAATCCATTGCAGCAGGAACTCAGTGAGGGCATGTGTGGACCTCCAAGCCTTGCTCGTAGGTCCCAGGCAGAAAGCACCCTGCAATAGTTACAGGAGATGTCAATGTTCCCCAAGTCCCTGCTGTAAGGTTATGAATTCAGCATATCAGCCCCAATTGCTATCTACGCTGCCATATGCTCCTTTGAGAGTGGTGAAGGAGACCTGCCCAGAAATGCTCTCCCACGTGGCTCTGGGACTGCCAGCTCCCCTTTGGGTGGGACCTTGTAGATGCTCATGTGGGCAGCAGCATCTCTGCTCTGGAGCCTGTTCAGCCTTATGTTATTTCTGGGGCATGTTCTAACCCTTTCCCAAACATTTTCTCTGTTCCCTAGCACAGGACTCGCTGCTAGTCCTTCTGATTTCCAGCGGAAAGCAGTCTGTTTTGACGCTTCCCAGGTGTTCAGTCCCATAGGAGCAGCTGAGTCCTCAAGGCAGCAGCCGGTAGGCAGGCAGGTTGCCGTCCTTGAACCAGCCTGACCATCTGACGCTGCTACTGCAAGGGAGTGTTAGAGACTTTCTCAATTTGGTGACTCATACTCGTCCTCCACTTGGAACATCCAGTTCTGAACCTTGCCGTCTCCCAGAAATTGTCATTCTAGCCTCAGCCTCATCTCTACAATGTCCTTTTGGCTTCCCAGTGATGTTCCAGGAAACTTGTTCATGCCGGGTCATCTGTCTCCCGTTTCAGGCAGCCAGCATTGAAATGGAATTTTGGCTCCCATCCAGGGGGATGATTTTAATTCAGGATGCAACTGGGCGCTGCCCTTTGACTTCAAAGCCACCCACGTGGTACAGATATAGAGTGGTATAAGGATTAATGAAATACGGTGTATCGTTCTACTTCATTTAATGGCTGCATCATGTACCATGGATGTACCATAATTTGTTTAACTAATCCCCTATTGAAGAACATTAAGGTAATTATTATTGTTATTAGATGAGCAGCTGAACCTTGGAAACACACTCTTAAATGCTTTCCTTCTGAGGAAAATGAAGAAGCTGGCTGTTTCTTATCAAGAGGATCATGCCCCTTGGAGATGATTATGCCCCAGCCTGAGACACGCTGACATCCTCACAGGCTGTTCCCAATGGGAGGGGGCCACTCAGGGGCACTGGGGTGGGAAAAGATTGGCTGTCACCACACCCTTTAAGGAATGGATTTTCAAACCAAGGACAGTGAAGGGCAAGCCTCTAAAATGTCCGCTAATGAAAGAGTAACTGCAATGTTCTTGTATGTTGCTCTGATTATCATCATCCCCAGAGCCTTCCTGTACCCTGCCATGGACTGTGTCTTCCTGGAAGTGCTTGTGGTTTGATGTTGCCTTCTTGCAGATGTTCAGAAAGGACTGCTTGCTGGAAAGGAGAGAAGCTGAGAGATGACCACATTCCTCCTGGATTAATATGGGCTCCGGTGGCTCCTCCCTGTGATGTGCCGTGCTCCGTGCCTTGGGACCTTACTATGTCATCAAAGGCAGCCACATTTATGCAGACATAAGGGAAGCCAGAATCTACAAGAACCGTCCCTCCAGGAGGGAAACACTCCATTGAATAGTATCAAATGGACCTCTTCAGAACCTGGACTTGCTGGGGGACCACAGAGAGACAGCCATGGAAGCAGAGGGCAGCTGCCAGCAACTATTGCTGCCATGTGCCAAACACGGTTCTTAACATCTCACGTCTCAACTCTCTTTAATCTCATAACAACCCTATGAGGTAGGTGCTGTTGTCCCCATTTTGCAGATGAAGAGGCTGAGGCACAGGAAGATTAGATGCCCATCCCAAAGCAAGAACCCGATGGTGCTGGATCTGAACCCAGGCACTGTGACTCAGGCTCCTACCACTGCACTGAGTGTCTTTCAATGTAGTTGAAGTAGAGGTGGTCACAGCAGAGAGCAGTCAAGAGGAGACAGAAACTGAGAGATGGATACAGAGCTTTGTGATCAGCAGGGGACTAAGGACATCCACTTCTGAGGGGACAACAAAGTGACCAGGCCACCACAATAACCCTGAAGGACAAGAATTTTGTTCCTGTGCACCGGTGGGTAGTGGGACATCTGAATGGATGGCTTCCCAAGCTCTGCAGCCTCAGGTAACAGGAGCCAGTCTTTGTTTCCTGTGGCTTGGAAGGGCCTAACTTGTTTTATTGTTAATTGTGCAGATAATCATTGAGTTAAATGGTCACAGAGAAAGAAAAAAAAAGGGATGGCCAGGCATGGTGGCTCACGCCTATAATCCCAGCACTTTGGGAGGCTGAGGTGGGCAGATAATGAGGTCAGGAGTTCGAGACCAGCCTGGCCAGCGTGGTGACACACTGTCTCTACTAAAAATACAAAAAATGAGCTGGGCATGGTGGTGCGTGCCTGTAATCCCAGCTACTCAGGAGGCTGAGGCAGGAGAATCACTTGAACCCCGGAGGTAGAGGTTGCAGTGAGCCAAGATTGCACCACTGCACTCCAGCCTGGGCAGTAGAGGGAGACTCTATCTCAAAAAAAAAAAAAAAAGAGGTTAGGGTAAGTAAACCAGTAGCTCCAGGGCCCAGCTGAACAGCAGATCAAAAGACAAAGGAATTCCGTATCTTGGGACTTTTAAAATTGGACCACACCACCTTGGCAACTACAGTAGTAGTCTGTGCATCAACAACTACCAATTATTTTCGATTACATTGTGTTTCACAGTTTCAATAGTTGTTCATGTCCTGTATTTATTTAATTGTCACGTCAGCCCAAGGAGTCATACCAGGTAGGTATTGCTATCTCCATTTTACAGATAAAGAAGCTGAGGCCCAGGGAAGATGTGAATTGCAAAGGGTCTTGCAACTAGGGAGCAATGAAGCCAGAAAGAGAACCAACACATCATTTTCATTCTTAGTTCCAAAGTACCAGTAGGACCAATGGGAGCCGGGTTATGTTGGCTCATGAGACACGAGTGTGCACACCATTCCCAACTCCACATTTAGGGATATCACTTTGGTGATATCAGTGAAATCAGTCATGGTAAGATTATTTACACCACGGGAATTGTCGAATGCTGCAAATCAGGGTTCCCCAACTCCCCCTGCTACACCCACACGGCTGAGAATATCCTGATAATTTCTTAAGTTGGTGCTAAAGAATATTTTATGGTCCTTAAGATCAAAGTTGATGCATAATAACCAAGATAGGGAAGTGCTGTCTTTCCAACCATTTCAAGTTCCCGTATTGTGGCGCAGAAATCATAAGAACTAATATTTATTTTGTGCTTGCTAAGTGCCAGTCTCTGGGCTATATGCTTTATACATCATCTAATTTATTCCTTATCATAACCCTTTTCTAAAGATGAGGATGTTTGAAAAGTTAAGTAAATTGCTTAAGGTCACACAGCCAGAAAGGGGTGAAACTGGGATTCAAATCTAGGTTTCTCTGCTTCTTAATCATGGAGCCACCATCCTAATTACTACTATTATTTCATAAGTAGACGTCTGTTTTATGGCACCCTATCTTCCTCCATCTTGTAAACATATAATGGAATTATAACTAAAATCAATCAAGACAATTAATTTCTAACACACAATGAATATTTTAAGGGTGACCTCAAATCTCAGTAAAATTCCATAACCGATTAGGCCATTTTAGCAATTTATGCTCATGGTCTATACAGAATGTCAAAATTAATATTCTGCTCTCTTATTATTTTGACCATCAGAGATATTTTACATGATAATTGGCTCTTAACAGCTGCAATCCAATTTAATTTATTTATGAATACCTTGTATTTATATTTTATGGATATTATTTTAATTATTAAATCACTACATCTTAGAATGAAAAGTAATTTTGTTATAGAGCAAATATTCTTCATGTTGACATCCCTAATGTCATTTTAAAAGTGTATGAGGATAAAAAGATCGCCTAGGTTTCAAAGACAAAATTTATTACATTTTGCTGAACATTTTTTCAGAAAATAAATACTTCACATGCAGAACTATTTAGAGAGCTAAAGTAACAATCTTGATGATTAAGGAAAAACCACCTGCTAATGCACTTTAACCTGGACTATCCCAGAATTAATATCCTAATTCAGAGAGGTGGGCTGACTGGAATTAGACAGCTGAGCCAGGAGGGCAGTGGATCTGGGGTTTATAGTAGAGACCTGGCTTCAAAGCCCAAGGCTGCCATCGTCAGTCTCTGTGACCTTGGGTGAGTTACTGAACCTACTCTAATCATAGGTTTCCCATTTAAAAAATAGGATTAACAATACCTACCAAACAAAAGGGTTATGGTGAGGATAGGACTGGCTCTATACTTTGCAGGTGCAGTGTAAAGTGAAAATGCAGGATCCTTTGCTCAAAAAGTATTACAAATGTCAGGAGAACAACAGCAGAACACTAAACCAAGCACAGGGCCCTTCTGAGTGCAAAGCCATGTGCAGCAGCAAGGTCATGTATGTCTTCAAGACGATGGTGAGGATTACATTACATGTCTCATCCCCCTTGGGAAACTGCATCCCCTTTGGGAAGCGCCTGAAGAATGGCAACTATTTGTGTTTTGGCCACCTTACTTTTACTTTGGCTCAGCGGGCCACCTTACTTTGCCACCTGAAATCTAAGAAAAAAGTTATTGTTTTAAAAGATAGGCACAGGTCAAGCTTTACAGAGCAGGTTTTTAGATATCAAGGGCTCAACAGATTCAGAGCGGAGTGGGTCATAGGACCCAGGAGGGGGCCCAGGCCCAAGGCTGATGTACCCCCAATATCCTTTTTCTTCAGTTGTATGTCAATTTTTGAAAGAGAAATAGAGAACGCAGGATTCTGTTTCCTAGCGAAGGTCTTGAAACCATAAAGTTAATCTCATTGGGCTTTGCACTACATTGAATTAAACTCCTAATTCTAATTTCACCAAATAGGGTTACCGAAAGAACAGGAAGTGATGCTTGATAACTGAGTTCCACTGTCCAGAGGGAGTTAAGAGGGAACAGAAAATCAATTTTGTGACTGCTGAGAAGCGGGTAAAGCTATTCCAATATGCTGGGGGGAGGTTGTTTCTTTGTAATGAGGCAAACACATTTCTGACAAGAAATTTTTCATGTGGAGGCAGGCCATAATGGTCTTCTAAATATGTTTTTGGGGCCAGGTGCTGTGTCTCACGCCTGTAATCCCAGCATTTTGGGAAGATCGAGGTGGGAGGATTGTTTGAGCCCAGGAGTTTGATGCCAGCCTAGGCAACGTAGTGAGACCCTGTCTCTACCAAAAAAAAAAAAAAAAAAAAATTAGCCAGGCATGGTGGCACGTGTCTGTGGTTCCAGCTACTTGAGAGGCTGAGGTGGAAGGATTGCCTGAGCCCAGGAGGTGGAGGCTGCAGTGGGCCGTGACTGTGTCACCACACTCCAGCCTGGGCAACAGAGAGAGACCTTGCCTCAAAAAAAAAAAAAAAAAGAAAAAAATTTTTGGGGGCATTCTCTCCATCGTGGGCTGATAGAGGCTCTGCTGATTTTCTTTGTTCTTATGTACTCCAGGAAAGAGCCCCTGACAAGACTAGGGATTGGAAAGGTGAATGTACCTGGGATTGAAGAATTCTTCCATCTTGCATAGGTATTCCAAAGAGCTCCTTTTTGGGTGATTTTTCCTAAAAATGCATAAATGTGCAGCTTCTCCCCAAAGCCTACCACTTAGACTCTCATAGTTCTCCACTTTCTTCCCTGGGCCAGAAGGGACCACCCCAGCTTCTTGATGGCTGTAGAGCACCCTTCATTTTGCACATGGCTGTGTTTTCTATGTAAATAGTGACTTAGTCTTCTGGAGGGCCCTGCACAGACTTTAGCATCGTGCCTTAGACGTAGTTGGCACTCAATCATGATTTGTTGAATGAATATATTCCTATGGCACTATTTCTTTTATCTACTTAGTTTTAGCATGCCCTACAGACCATAAGCCCCTTGAAGCATTCACTTATAAAAATATTTATTGAGCACCTGCTATGCAGTTAACAGGCAAATTCTGAAAACAAAAGGAATGAATGTGGATTAACCCTATCAAATACTAAAGCATATGCTATTCTACAATCATTAAATTCTGGCTATATACGTAATTCCAATGAATTATAAATAATGTGCTGTAATATAAAGAAGACATTAAAAGTAATTTATAATGTTACTTATATGTATGTATTACAATGTGTAGATGCTTAAACACACCACATTATGAGAAAAAAAATGCCTCTGTTGCATTTCCACAAGTCCCCTCAGGGAGGTGGGTGGTCCTGCTTCCTATCCAGTCTATGGGAAGGGGGAGTAGGTGCCAGGGATCATTCCTGGGGCTGGGGCTTCTCGAAGTACCTTAACTTTTACCCTCTCACCCCTTGTGATGACCTCTCACCTCCAGCCTCATACACCAACAAGGAATAAGGTGAAGCATCCAGGATATGTCCAACTCTTTCCTCCCTCCCCTGCAAAGTGCTGCCTTTACTGGGCCAGGGAGATGTAGCAGAAGGACCTGGAAGGACCTGATACCCTGGGTCTCAGGCTCTGGGGAGATGTGAGCCGTAAGAGCTGTCTGTTCTTTCTGGAGGGCACAGGAAGAAAGCAGGGGGGTTTTCTCAGCTGTTTCACTCATCTCTCCCCTCTCCTGGAAGGAAGTAGGCCCTGCACTCTCCAGCCCTGACTCCAGCTGGCTGTGTGGCCCTCTTTGGGGCTGGCTGGCTGGTCCTTAGGTATGGTCCCTGATGATCTAAACTGGTGATTAGAGTGGATTCACAGCACTTCTAAGGTTGCGGCAGATCCAGTTGAGGCTGGGTTTGATCCCTACTTGGGTTTGCAAATGGGCATTGGGGAGGGACGGTGATGTCAGAGTCTGACGGGGGGCCCCAAATCCTCGGTCATCAGATGCTTCTGCCCTCCTGCAGCCAGAGACTCACATGCTTGTTATGAAGCAACCACAAGAGTGGTTACTGACAGCGTCAGGGGCTGGGGTTGACATAGGACAGCAGAAGGAGCAAGACCTGTCACTTGGGCCAGGTACTCTGCCCCTTTCTTCTCAAGGGCAGAGGAGTTGCTCGGAAGAGTTACAGGTGCCCTTCCCCAAGTGATGCCACTGGCCATGGCACCCTTCTTGGGGTCTTTGCTCAAGTCCAAGAACAGGAGTTCTTTGGCCACTGGGGAGTTGTATTCAAGCCTGCCCAGAAACTTGCTTTCAAGCCCATGAAGCAAGTCTCAGAATCATTCTCTGGGTTTCCTGGTACAGGGCAGGAGCCTGCTCTGAGCTGGCTCTTGGGACTGAGCATTCCCCTGGGGCCACCAGCAGCTCACTGATGGAGCAGGGGCCTGGGGTGGCTGGCCTCTTCTTTACTGGTCTGGCATCTCCTCTGGCCTAAGCTGGGTGTGCTCACTGCTTTAGTGAGGAAAATGCCAACATAGCTAGACCAGAACATGGTCCAGTGACTCTCCCTGCTGACCATGTGCTGGACTGCATGGATTTGCAGAAGGAAATGCCAATCTGTTTTCCCTCACTTGGAAGGGAGAGGGGGCTATTTTTTTTTTTTTTTTTTTGAGATGGAGTCTCACTCACTCTGTCGCCCAGGCTGGAGTGCAGTGGCGCTTGGCTCACTGCAAGCTCCGCCTTCCAGGTTCACGCCATTCTCCTGCCTCAGCCTCCCGAGTAGCTGGGACTACAGGCGCCCACCACCAAGCCCGGCTAATTTTTTGTATTTTTAGTAGAGACGGAGTTTCACCATGTTGGCCATGATAGTCTCAATCTCCTGACCTCGTGATCCGCCTGCCTCGGCCTCCCAGAGTGCTGGGATTACAGGTGTGAGCCACCGCACCTGGCCGACTTTTTTTTTTAAAGCACTGTATTTGTTAATTTTTGCTTCATAACAAATGAGTGGCTTAAAACAATAAAAATTGATCATGCACAGTTTCTATGGGTCAGGAATTTGGTGGTTACTATGGTCTGAATGTTTACATCCTCCCTAAATTCCCATGTTGAAACATAATCCCCAGTGTAATGGTATTACGAGGTGAGGCCTTTGAGAGGTGGTTAGGTCATGAGAGTGGAGCCCTTGTGAATGGGATTAGTGCCTTTATAAGCGGTGGAAGAGACCAGAATTTTTCCCATCCACTGTATGAGGACACAGCAAGAAGGCACTATCTGTAAGGAGGCAGGCCCTCACCAGACACTGAATCTGCTGGGGCCTTGGACTTCCCAGCCTTCAGGACTGTGAGAAATAAATGCTTTTTGGTCATAAGCCACCCAATTTATGTGTTTTGTTATAAGATCCCCCAATGGACTCAGACAATTTGGCTGGCCAGTTCTGGCTCTGGGTCTCCCATGAGGCTGCCATCATACATCAGCCAGGGCTGCAGTCATCTCAAGGCCTGACTGGGGGCATCTTGGAGGCTGGATACCACAAGTACCTACCATGAGCTAGGTGGTGTACAAGTAATATATAGCAACAACAATCATAATGTACAATTGGAAGTTATTTCATGTTTACTATGTATCCAGATGTTAAGTACTTTCCCTGAGTTACCTCCTTTATCTTCATAAAAACCCTACAAGTTTGGTCTGGTTATCATCTCATTGAAGAAGTTAGAAAACTGGGGCTTAGAGGCCAGGCCTGGTGGCTCATGCCTGTAATCCCAGCACTTTGGTAGGCCGAGGTGGATGGATCATGAGGTCAGAAGATCAAGACCATCCTGGCCAACATGGTGAAACCACGTCTCTACTAAAATTAAAAAAAAAAAAATTATCCGGGCGTGGTTGCACGTGCCTGTAATCCCAGCTACTTGGGAGGCTGAGGCAGGAGAGTCGCTTGAACCCAGGAGGCAGAGGTTGCAGTGAGCTGAGATCGCGCCACTGCACTCCGGCCTGGCGACAGAGCAAGACTCCATCTCAGAAAAAAAAAAAAAAGAAAAAGGAAAGAAAACTGAGGCTTAGAGAGGTTAGGTACTGCAGTCACACAGCTACTAAGAGGTTGGGTCAGCATTCACACTCATAAGACTGTGCTCTGTGTTCACCGTGCTTGAATGCCTCCCTAGGCATTTAGGATTAACAATCCAGGAGGTGTGCACAGATGAGGAAATTGAAGTTCAGGGAGGTCAAAAACGTGGTCGAGGTCACAGAATCGGTAAATGGCAGAGCCAGGATTTAAACAGAGGCCTGACTCCAGAGCTCATGCTCTGTCCTCTCCATCACATTGCTCCAGAACAGAGGAGACAGACACAGAAAGGAGAGAGTGCAAAAGAGCCAGGTAGCCAGTCCTTGTAGCATCTCCTGCTTGTTAGAAAAGGCGTCCCCTTCAGGGTGGCTAGGTGCTTGGCTTGGCGAGCTCAATCCACACTCTCCTCCTTGGCCAGGCACTCCTGGTCGGGGCAAAATCTGAGTGTGACAGCCCTGGGGAAGGTGACAGGAGACGAATGGGAAAGAAGTAGCCATAAGCAAAGGACGATGCTTGCAGAAGAAAGAAGAAGAGAGAAAGTAAACAGAAATAAAAGAGAAGGGAGAAAGAAAAATAAATTACCAGATGAGGAAAGAAGGGAAAAGAAAGGACAAAAAAATAACAACAGAAGGCCGGGTGTGGTGGCTCATGCCTGTAATCCCAGCACTTTGGGAGGAGGCCAAGGCTGGAGGATCACTTGAGCCCAGGAGTTCGAGACCAGCCTAGTCAACATAGGGAGACCCTATCTCTGCAAGTTTAAAAAAGAAAACAAAAAGAAAGAAAAATAAAAAAACAGAGCAAGCACATGGGGTCTGATTGGCCCTCCCAGGTGTAGGCTTGGGACCTTCTCCATGTGTGGCAAGGGAGCCCACCAGGTTGGGGGAGCAGGAGACCCAGTGGAGAGCTTGAAGCCTCCTCTGACTCCAGCTCGCATATTCTTCCCCATGCCCTTGCCTTTCTGGGTCACTAGTCTGGGGAATTAGGGAGAAGAAAAGACACTCCAGCATGTATCTGGCCAGAAGAAAAATGTAGCTTCAGAGAAAATGGGGTGGCAGCAAGGTGAGTTGCCTCCTGGATAACACAGGGAAACCCAATTCAGAGGATAATTGCTAGAGTATCAGAGAGCTGATTAATTGATTAAATAGAAGACAAAATCGGCTGGGTTAGGTGGCTCACGCCTGTAATCTCAGTGCTTTGGGAGGCCAAGGCAGGAGGATCACTTGAGTCCAGGATTTCAAGACCAGCCTGGGCAACATAAAGAGACCCGTATCTCTACAAAAAAATTAAAAAGGAGACAAAATAGGAAAGCATGATTAATGGCTTCACCACTGTGCTTCTCTTTGCAGTTTGGTTCCCAAAGCAAATGGCTTCATTGGCAGGGTTAACGTTGATTATCACTGGCCACTGATGAATCAATGTCTGTTTGCCCTTGTGTGTAAATTAGTCAATTCTCACTTTTCCCATGAGGTTATTGAGTGAGAGAAACCATCTGGAGGAGCTGCTAATTTGAAGTAAGTATAAAGAGTTATGAGACTTGGAGGCAGAAATACCTGGATTTGAGTCCTAGTTCTGCCAGCAGCTAAAGATCAGGAACACCACAGCCACCCCATGGCTTCCAGTGGTCTCATGATCAGCCTTCAGTGGGCTGCTGCTCCTGAAAGCTGACCAGCCTCCTAGAGGCCAGTCTCTAGCAGGAGGGTTGAGCAGAAAAATCATTTTTTTCCTGCCTCCTGCCTTTCCCTGTTCCAATAAGGTCTCACAATTGCCAACTGGCTTTCTAAAAAATATATTTGACCATTTCACTCTTCTACGTATAATCCTTCTATGGCTTCCATCACCGACAGCAGCAAATTCAAATTCCTGAGCATGGCAGGTCAGGCCCTTTGCAGTGTGCCCCCTCACTACCTTGTTAGTTTTGTCTTCTATCAGTTCCTGTGTACCTTGTTACTCTGGGCTTTTTCTTATGCTGTTAGCTCTTACTGAAACCACTTCTCCTTCTGCTTGCTTGGCACTCTGTTTCACCCTTCAGCTTGATCATCCATGTATCCATCCATCCATCCATCCATCCATCCATCCATCAGCCATCTAATTATCCATTCATCCAACCACCCACAAAACTCATCCTGCACTTATTAAAACTCTGTTTCAGTGCTTACCAAGCTTGTCTGCACACTGGAATCACCTGGTGAGGTTTGAAAAATGCTGATGGCGTGTTCCACCTTCAAAGATTGTGACTTAATTAGCCTGAAGTGGCCTGGCTTTGGAATTTTTTAAAGATACCTAGGTGAATCTAATGTGTAGACAAGTATTGAAGCTCTTGAAGACTTAGAGATAAAAGTTGGTTGAGACTAGAAATTTAGCATAGAAGAAGTAGACCAGTAAATAATTGTACAACCATGTACACAAGTGCTATGAAAGGGGTAAGCCAGAGTTTCTCGGGAAGGGACACTGATGGGCATGAGAGATGGGTGGCCGGAGGAGTTGAGTCTTCGAGGACAAGTAGGAGAATTCCAGGGAAAGCAGGAAGTAGACATCTGAGTCAGAAGAAAGACCGAATGCAGCAGAGCAAGCTGGAGAGAGCGTGCCACTTCCGGGATGAACGAGGACTCTGAAGCTTTGAGGGCAACAAACCTATGGAGGCAGATGGGGCCTCACAGGGCAGGGAGGGAAAAGCCAGTGAAGGCAGGTGTCATGGCTGTGACTGGTCCAACTAAGCAGCTGTGAGGTAGGGGAGGTAAGGCAGTTGGTGGACTAGGAAGGAAGATGGTAGAAAGTGGTGGTTAGGCCTTCCCTTCTCCAGAGAAGCCGTCCTCACATTTTCTCCACCCACATGCTCCTCCTCACGACAGAGATCCTGTGCATCTTTGTTCTTCTGGCCCACAGCTCTGTGCCTGGGAGAGCATAAATGCTCATGCCTCATCTCGCATGGTGAGGTAGGAAAAGCACAGGACAAAGAGCTTCAAAGGCAGACCAACTAGACTTAAGATCAATTCCATTCCTTACAAATAGTGTGCTGTTGGATGAGTCAGCCATATGCTCTGAACTCGGTTTTCTCTATAAGAAAATGGAGATGATGCCAAGCTCATAAGCTTATTTTGAGGATTAGAAAAAGAGGTATGTCGGTGGTTCTGAAAGTGTGCTCTCTGGACTGGCAGCACCAGCATCATCTACTAGTTAGAAATGCAGGTTCTCAGGCCCCACCCAGCCCTGAGGAATCAGAATCTCTGGGAGTGCAGCCAGCAGGCTGTTCTAACACACCTTGTGGGTGAGGCTTATGCATGCTCAAATTGGAGAAACACTGATATATGTCAACTACTTCATCCTTGCTTGCTTTTCTAGAAGCCTAGCTACTCTTGAAAAGTGGAAAGAAACAACTGGCACCTTGCTCTGGGATCTGTACCAGTCCCTCCTTTTGTTTTCCTTCCCAAGTCTGGTTATGGCAGATGTGGGGCTTAGATGGTCAGGCTTGGAAATCAGGCATCTAAAAGGGAGTTCCACATCAGCTGTCTGTGCGCACGCACACGCTTGACCTCTAAGTAAAACTGTGTGACCTTAACCTCTGAGCATCCATTTTCATCTATAAATGGGAGTGATAATAGTTATGGGCCAGTCATTGGTCTAAGCACTTTACATCTATTATCTCATTTTAGCCTCACAACAACCCTATGAAGGTACTACTATTACTAACCCTGTTTTAGAGATGAGGGAACAGAGGTACAGAAAGGTGAAGAAACTTGCTTCAGGGCGTAGTGATCATATGTGAAAGCTGGGATTCACGCACAGGCACTCCGGTTACAGGGTCCCCACTCTTTGCCAGTTTGCCTCACCAGGTTTTGAAAATATTACTACATTTGTAAGACGTTTAGCATACTCTGCTGTGCTTTGTTAAGGTGAAATGTCTCACCCTGGGTAGTCATGTCTCTGCTCCTCACAATGAGAACTTGGCTTAGTCACTTCACTTCTCCTGGCCTTAGGTTCCAAATGTTTAAAACGGGAGGTTAGACTAAATTAAAGAATATAAACTGAAGCCCCTAAGGCCCAAATAATAAACTGTATTTGGCTAGAATTTTCTCTTAAATTGAAAGTGACCATCTTTAAGGGGTACATGCTCTTCCCTGCTCACCCCGTTAGCCCTGATTTCAGCTGTCTACCATAGGCCCACTTCTTGAGTGACCTGGCACCTGGAGGCATTTAAGTTGGAGATCACTGACACTGATCACAACCAATGGCTAAACCTGAGGTCCTATGGATTTACTATTCTTTGAATTTCACCTCCCTTCCTCCCTGCAATCCATCGTCATGCTTTACCTGGGATGTTTCTTGTGCAAAGGCAGCTCTGAGCCTTGGCTCCTTGCCTCTCACTGTTACAGAAGCCCTCTGCTTGGCCTGGCTGCCAGAGGTGTCAGTGTTCCTATTGGCGTATGCCCCAAAATTGCTGATTTATATTTGTTTCTGCAAGGGAGACAGATAAAGCTTGTTTTAGGGTGTATAGTTAAGCCAATTTCAGAATCTCTTACACATGGAAATAGATTTATTTTCAGTTAATCTGAAAGGCTTCCTTGTTTCTAATGCAGACATTAAGCAATTGCTGGAAGAGGAAAGACCTTTTATTCTGCTTCATGAGTTCATGCACCCCTACGCTGAATACCTTTCATTTCCTGCAGCAGGAATGCATTCAGTAATTTTACTGGCTTTGCAAATATCCTTCATCTGGCCGCTGGGAAACAGGTGCCAGGTGTTGTTCTATTACTATACTGCCTGACACACATAACAGGCACTCAAGCACTGCTGACTGGAGAAATGAACGGGCAAATTCTTTGCAGCAACTGGAGCCTACACTACCAGTTAAGTAACACTGAACCTCATTCAAGTTATAGTAATATATATCATTTTTAGAATTCCATACAGCTTATAAAGTCCTCACACATGTTCTCTAGAAATTATTTTTCCTATTTTAAAGTCGAGGAAATGGAGCTTCCAGAGGTTAACTTCAAAGTCACACTGTGACATTTAATTTTCTGAGGCCTCAGGTTACCATTACCAAATTAAAAGCCAGTATTAAAACATAGCTTTTGACAAAAAACATTTTTGAAGTTGTATAAGCTAAAGCTTTAGATACTAAAACAAACATTGCAGAAAAAAAATCATGTATCACAAAGAGGAAACAGTACTATTGCATCGCACTTGATAGTCTGCAAAGCATTTTCTCCATAATTCGATTCTGCCCAGTGATGTCGTGCCATTGCAGTAAGACGGTCCCTTGCATCAGCTCCTGGTACTGCACCCTAGAGGATGAACAGCAACAAGAACTGACTGCCCCAACGTTTCTCTTTTCCAAAAGATAGGTTTGACTGGTGGTTGAGTGGAATTTCTTGCACACTCATGCCACCTACTGGTACTTTTCTGGTAGCAAAGCTTCCAGCTGATTTTTTTTTTTAATTAAAAACATTTTTTCAGTGTAAACTTTAGCAGGATCATTTGAATGTTTTACTCATTAGCCCAGTTCTTAAAAATACCGTCCCCTCAAACTTTGAAACTCGCTTCCTGTTGCTGCCCTAAGGAGCCTTCTCTAACACAGAACCTGACTCACTTGAAAGGGACTGAAATATTTTATTCCTTTTGGCATATTGACAAGCTTCAGAAACGCCTCTGAACACCTTGCATTGGGCTGGGATCCTGGGGGAAGGGAGATGGGTTAGCTGGGAAGAGATTACACTCGTGGAATTTTCTGGAGTTCACAGTAATGTCTATACTTTGCCCAGTATTTCCTGGGAGGGCTCCAGGTAGAGTGGGATAGTTGAGAAGGTGGTGGCCAGCTCCTTCCATGGCAGTTCAACTGCTGGAAAAGAGGGAAATTCTAAGTGAATTCCAAGGAGTGGCGGAAGCCAACCTCCTCTCCTGGGTCGGGGGCATACCAGGGGATTTCTCAAACTGCACCAGTCCCTGAAAACCTCTGGTCTATCCTCAAGGACACAGATATCACCTGCAAAGCTGGGCTTTCAAATTAGCTTTGGATACAGGTTTTAAAAATTACTATATGGACTTTGTCTTTGTATTTTGCTTTAAATCCAGGAGGAAGAGATAACTTGTTCATCTGTAGGGCACATCAGAAGAAGTATATAAACCATTTATCTCACCACCTTAGGATTCTTTAAAAACTGGACGAACTTCATTCTAGCAGCAGTATGCAATAAGCTGAGACCAACACAGGAGAAAATGAGTCAGTTGCTGTTAGTGAAAGCTCTGGCAGGTTCTCAAAGTTAGCTTGTCTGCGGGGGGAAATGGTGGCTTTTTAATTACCATTGATATTATATATTCAATGAGCTTTTTACCTTTTTTCTCTTCTGCTCCATGGTAGGAGAAAAATAGCAGCTTTGAAGATTTTTGAAAGCAATGTAAAATTATATTATAGAAGATTATGAAAAATTCCTTATAATGAAAAGTCAAGATAGTAACATTTAGTAAACTGCAGATTTCAAATCCTCATTTGCTGAAAGGTTTAGCAGTACATGTTAAATCCAGAAAGGATTTAAAGAACTTTGAAAGCATTCTGGTCATTCTATAATTTAGAACAAATTAGGTTAAACTGTGAAGAGTTGTTCAGGATTACTGAAAAAAGTAGTTACTCCAGATATATGCATACTGCTTATCAACAGGTTTTTATGTTCTATATTTCACTATGTTCTGACAAGATTTAAGACAGGGCTTGTTTTTACAATTCACACTTGAGAGAACTAAGTTTCAGAGGTTAACTGACTTCCCAAAGTCACACAGCTAAAGTTAGTCAGCATTGATGTTTTTGTTTGTTTGTTTGTTTGTTTTTGAGACGGAGTCTTGCACTGTCGCCCAGGCTGGAGTGCAGTGGTATAATTTCGGCTCACTGCAACCTCTGCCTCCTGGGTTCAAGTGATTCTCCTATCTCAGCCTCCCGAGTAGCTGGGATTACAGGTGCTCGCCACCACGCACAGCTAATTTTTTGTATTTTTAGTAGAGACAGAGTTTCACCATGTTGGCCAGGCTGGTCTTGAACTCCTCACCTTGTCATCTGCCCGCCTTGGCCTCCCAAAGTGCTGGGATTATAGGCGTGAGCCACTGTGCCCGGCCGAAGATATGTCTTTATATTTTACATGTAGCAGTCTTCCCAGAAACTAGATGCCTCTTTCCCAGGGACTCTTCTGCTCCTTAAAGCCAGTTTATCTAATTGGTGTATTAATCCATTTTAAGACACTTTTTAAAGCAGATGGAAAGCCACATTAATCTGTTTTTTTTTTCTTACCCATACTTCTTAGCCTATCAGCCTCTTGTGACATAGGCTTTTATCAGGTGGTAACATACCACAACTATATTTTCAATAACCCTTTGAATAATGATTCTCATGTATTAGCAGACGTTTTGTAGCAGCAAGGTTGTATGAGGTGCCCATGAAAATGGGGCTCTCTTAACTATAGCACTGGCCATGACACGGGTAATGGGCATACATGGTGGGTGACTATTGGGGTCATCATAAAGCCAGTCCCACATGGCTTGCACATGAAGTATATTAGCTGCTTTATCTTGGGTGTTCTGCTTGGCATTTATAGGGGAAGTTGGACAGTCCCCATTCTCAGGGTAAACAGATCTTACAGTGGCTTTTTTAATCCAGTCCCCCAGACTAGCTGTTCCTCAGGAATAACCTCCTATGTGTCTGGATCATGTTTAGCCATCTGCAATCTTTCAATAGTGAGCTGTGGGTCCTCCATCAACCCAAACATTTCTTCCATTCTGCAGCATTTAAAACAAAAGATACTGCCCCTAAATTACTCTCATAGTCCATTTTAGTAAAGGTTCCTCAGGAAGCTAATGATATGGATCTATGAAATGCAACAAATCCTTGTACATTATACCTTCTGGTTTCAAGTTACTTGGTTTTGCCTTTCCCCGACATTGACTACCTTCTTGGTAACCACAGATCTGAGAGGTATTTTGTTGTTGCTGCATAACTTTGCCCTTGTGGGTGGCTCTGAGGCTAGCGGCTGAAGCTCAGCCTGAAACCTAAGCTTGGTGCAGCATCAAAGTTGGACCCAGCACTCTGTTTCATTTTAGCTGTTATAGATAATAACCAAGGGATTGTAGAGTTCACTTTTCTTATTAGCTTGCATTTCCTTATGCATCCAGTGAATCACCTCTCTACGAGTTGGATCTATCTCTAAATTTTACTGGTAGTAACTGAGTGCAGCTGCAGCTCTATACCATGGGTGGCCATGTGGCCACCCAGGAATCAAAGGTTTCTGACCCATCACATTTCCATCATTTTTCTTGTCCACCTTTCTAAGCCAGGGCCCTTCTAGCAAATCCCACCTGTCTGATAGCAATTGGTAATCAACTTGACCTGCAGCCCCTTTCCCCTCCCGGGAGGTTGCTCTGTGAGACTGAAAGCACCTCACCTTTAATCATGCCTGTATCTTTCCCGTGACCAGCTCTACCCTGGCTATCAGTCAATATTAGCATACAAAAAGATAATCATTGGAAAATTCCAAGGATTTTAGGGATTGTATTGCTAGGAAATGGGGACGAAGACCAGGAGACCAAATACGTATTTCACAGTATCAAAGAAACATGTTACTTTTGGAGTTTGGCAAAAAAAAAAAAAAAAAAAAAAAAAACTGGATTTTTGGCTCCACCCGAGACCCATTCAGTACTGGGGAAGGGAATGAAGACATAATTGACATGTTTAACAAGCCTCCCAGGTGGTTATGCTGCAGATGATTTTTAAAACCTAAATATGTAAAGTGATGCCTAGGATTATACAACCCTGAACGATGCTTTGGAATGTGTATTTTATGCTTTACCACAGAAATTTCAATTTGAGAAGCCCAATATTTTAAAATAAGCCATACAATTAACACCCAACTTAGAATATCCACCCTAATTTCTGCTTAGTTCTGCTTTCTTCCTATAATAGATCTTATCAGTGCAACGTGCTAGCCTGGTAAGAGTCCTTCAGTTTAATCTTGCTTTATTCCCAACTCACACAGATTAGAAGTAAATTTATATGGCTCCTGGTAGGAAACAGGTGTTAAACAGATGAACAATTAGTGGATATCTGTTTAAACTGAGATTTTTTTATAACTGATGTTTAGAAATGAATCATCATAAACATGTCTGAATATTTTACAACTGCTAGTTTCTTAATTCTGCCCCACCAAAAATTACCTGTTGACTGACTTAAGCCTGGGCTTGGGCCCAGACTCTGATTTAAACATCCTATATGACTTTATGAGTAGGTAAACTTAGGAAACAGATGGTACTGATATTTTTCTCCTCCAATCCCAAAGTAACAACTCCTAACTGTAACTTAAATCTTCACATAATTACTAAAATTATTTTTACCAGGAATGTTCACTTGAGAGTCTAAATAAAAGCACTTTAAGATCAAAACAACTTACGGTTACTGTCACCTAAGACTAAGAGGAAGAATTTTCCTCTTCGGTCAGGGGAAAAAAAGCTTAAATCTGTATATTCCTCAGTAACCTATTTAGTTCTAAGTTCACCTCTACTTGTTTAACTCTCCCACCCCAAAGCAAAAATCATTCCTATTAATTAGTATCCCCATCTCAAAATAACAATGGTTTTCTGTAAATAATCCAAAGTAGACCTTCCAATATATATATATTTTTTTTTTTGCAAATGGAAGTTTTTAAAAGGCACAGAGGAGCTTGTTGCTGGTACCTGCCAGTTACCTAAAAGTTAACCTAGTAATATGAAATTTTTTTGTTTATATATACTGAACTATAGTTATCAGTATCTAAGGCAAAATGATCTCAGAGAAGTTAATACTGGCAAAGTCAATGTCTTCATGTGTGAATTAGGCAGTTAATCAAGTCAGACATCACTATCATTGCCAAATGAAGAAAGCTACAGGTACTCAAAGATACCAAGTATGTGTTCAGAGATAAAAATTAAGATGATCACTAGACAAGATCAGTGGAAAATAAGCAGCAGTACTGCACCAATGCAAGACAAAATATACTTTATTGTGACAGCAAATGCACATAGTGCTGTAGGTAAGGCATGCTACTAGGAATCTGCATATAATCAAAAGCCAGTATGGAAATGAATGGAAATGAATGCTGTTGTTCTCAGATTGAGTCCATGGTGGAGAAAGGATAGTTTGTGTCCACTTATTTCAAATGCAGTATCATACCTACTTAATCAGTTACCTATGCTTCTAACCAACAGCCCAGTGGCAAATAAGAGGAACTTAACTGTACTCAGAAGTCACTTTTAATATCAACGACAGAAATATTTCACTAATTCAACTGAGGCAAATTTCCTTTCTAGACAAAGGACCTAGAAATTGAGCATGCAAAACACCCATCCATCCATTCATTCATTCATTCAAATAATTAGCCAATTTTACCGTCATTTAATTCCACCAGAAGCAAATACTAGAATATCTAGAAGTAGTTTGGGTAAAGAAACATTTACATTTTAATATTTTGTAATGTCATAAATTTGGGGCTAAAATAACACCAGGTCAAATTTGATCCCTTTCTATTTGAGGGTACAAAGTACAGTTTTGGTTTCAACAGCTGAACTTCTGAGAGAAGAGCTGAAAAAAATGCTAATAAGAGATCTAGGCCTTTGATGGAAACTATTAGGCTCTACAGACTTGTCAAAAAATCAATGCAAAACTGAGGGGGAAAGGCTGAAATGCTTTGTAAAGCAGTATTTTTAGACAAGTTGCTTCATTTCCCCCTTTTCTAAAACAGATGCAGATTAAATGTTTTTTGCATGAATGCACATTGACATTCTGTTCAACTGTTTTCTAAATGCAACACTGCGGGTTTAAACAGTATGCTTTCATTTAAACAAAGAATATTATATGCATGGTCAATTTAGTTTAAGAGATGAAAACAAACTTTACTACTATGAAAATTGCTTATCAAATACTCTCCTCTTTTATAAGGTGTTTTTAAAAGCAACACAGGACCAAAAGCATCCAACTATTACTTTATTTATATTACTATGCTTAAGTTACATGGAAAAAGACAACCCAGCAGTTCTGTCCCATCTCAGAAAAAGTTTCCAATCAACACCAATTATGTGGTGACAAATAACTAGGAATGGTGACATCTTTGGGCCAAGACTGACAAGGAAGAATGGGCTCTGGTGCTACGGTTCATCTCCAACAAGAATATGGCACACCGGCCAGCACAAGCCATGCTAACACTGAGCCTTTAGCGCTGGGCACAGATTCGGATCTCTTCTCTGAAGCTAGCAAATCAAGTGAAATAACTGGGTTTAAAAAAAAAAGTTTAAAATGAAGCCCAAGTTTAAAAACCATACTCCTAACATTTTCCTTTCACAATTGACATAAAACACACTTTTTCCCTCTAACAGCCCAGATTTTTTTCCTTACATAGCTCACCACATAGCTGCAGACAGACTCTTCTGCCTCAAGATGTAAACATAGGGTAAAAAATTAACGGCATCTGCATAATATTCTCTCTACACACTGCTGTTGGATGGAAAATACAAAATTAAAAAAAAAAAAAAGAAAGAAAGGTTCCATCTTAGATTCTCACAACCTCTTGCTCCGCAGTTCATTAATCCGACTCTGATGCTAAGGTGACAGTGTATGTAAGTAGATTTTTGTTTTCAGTGAAGGAGACCTGGGAAAAGATGGATTTCTCTCTGTATCTTCAAGAGTTATCAGATGGTACATGCTCCTCAAAGCCCTCACTCTCTCGAACTAGAGCACGTTCCAGGATCACACGGCCTTCCTTATATCGCTGGCTGTCTTCAGTGGCAAACTCATAGATCCATCCCAGTTTGCTATTGCAGTTTTTGCAGCTCACATCTCGAACCATGTGGCGGCCAGTGAGCATGACCCGATCTTGAACTTCACTGTACTGCAGGTTAACTACCTAACAAGGGACAAGGAAAATCAAAATTGCAACGCATGTTAGTTATTTGCTAAGTATGTACAAAATATTATGGTTAATGCAACAGCAACTTCAGAAAAGGAGAAAGAAGTTGTTACTTTAGTCAAACCTATAATACCCAAGACTTATTTATAGAAGCTGCTGGGGCAGGCAGACATCTGGAAATTGCACTACACTAGACATCTAATGCAATCATGCACTACCGTACTAGCCTAAGTCACACTATTTAAACATACTAGTTACATTTCTGTGCTGCAGGTAAGAAAAAGTCCTGGAATTGGAGCCATAAGATGTAGGTTTGGGTCCAATTGTAGTAATTCATCATTATTCAATGATGAGCGCAAATAATACAATCAATGTAAAAAAACCTAATGCACCACAGTTATTCCATAAAACAGTCTGTCAGTTTGTTTCTGAAAATATACTTTATATATAGACTGGGACAGATTAAGCCTACTAAAGACCATACATCTGCAGTGCATAGTTTTAAAGTGAATTCAAAGACAATGAACACAATGAAGTGGGTCTGAGACAATGTGTAATGAATTTCCACTGATTCTGAATACCCAACAATCTTCTACACTTTCCTTTTCTGTAAAGGGCCAGATAGTACATATTTCTGGCTTTGAGGGCTATGTGGTCTTCGTTGCAACTTTTTAACTCTGGCACTGTAGCATGAAAGAAGCTGTAGACAATACGTAACGCACAAGCAGAGCTGTGTTCCATTACATTTACCAAAACAGGCAGCTGTCCTGCTGCAGTGTGCCCTCCTCTGTACCAAAATAAATGTCAGAGTATGCACCATCAATTCTGAGAAAAGCTGCTTCTACATGGAACAGAGGAGTGCCCACTGGGGAAGTTCATCTGATCTTCTAAGAACAGTACCCTAGACTAGCTATGTTCCTTAGCCTAAAAGACTTGGAAATTCAACTTTTCTATTATATACCAGATTCCGGGAGGCAGAATCACGGCATCCAATTTGAAAGCAAGCCAGAAATTAGAGAGACAGGCAGACTGGGCACACACTTGCAAATCAGAAAAACACTCTTCCTGTCAGCAAATCCATGGAAGGATGATTGGTGAGCATGAATTAGAGCATGAAAAGTTGGTTAGATGATCCTTATTCGCTGTCAAGTTATAATAGTTTAATGCCACTATCTCCCTATATGGATAAACCAGTGACACGTGGAGAAAGGGAGGTGGGTACCTTGACCTGTTCCTTCCATAGTCTGTGCTGAAGTCGCTACCAAATTATTACACTGAACATTTCCTGAGGCAACAGAGATCACACTTCTTTATACTTTTTTTTTTTTTTTTTTTTTTTTTTTTTTGAGACTGCATCTCACTCTGTTGCCTAGGCTGGAGTGCAGTGGCGTTATCTCGGCTCACCACAACCCCCGCCTCCCAGGTTCAAGCGTTTCTCCTGCCTCAGCCTCCCGAGTAGCTGGGACTACAGGCACACACTACCACGCCCAGCTAATTTTTGTATTTTTAGTAGAAATGGTGTTTCACCATGTTGGCCAGGCTGGTCTCGAACTCCTGACCTCGTGATCTGCCCACCTTGGCCTCCCAAAGTGCTGGGATTACAGGCATGAGCCACTGTGCCCAGCCTACTTCTTCAAACTTCCAAGGTTAAAATCACATCCTAGTAACACCTTCCTAAGGTCCCATCAAAGACGAGCTAGTGGGCAATCATTTCTGTAGATTTCAAGCTCTCATTCTGACTCTTCCTGGTATCTCTAAGCTCTGAGGGGGTATTCTGGTGTTGCTGTCAAATACAGCCAATGAGCCCACTTAGGAATCAAACTTTTTCTCACTAACCTTGTTAAAAAGAAATGCTCTGCCAGTGGCGCCTGTGAAACGAGTGGAGATGAGTTCTGAGCGGTTGGTCAGGATCGTATCACAGTTTGCACAAGAAAACAGACGGGTACCACCGATATGATCAAGGAAAATTCTGCCCATTTTTATGGCTGAAGTTCTAAAAACCTAGGAGTAAATAGAAAAGGGTAACAAATGCATTATAATAATCATGTTAGCACCTACTTGGGGGGTGTCATAGAGAACCATTTATATACATATTTATGTAATCTCTGCTTTGTAGTACTCGATGTGTGAAATAGCTGATCCTGAACAAAAAGATCCAAAGTTCACACACTGAACAAATAAACAGGCATGCCTAAGCTAAGAAGATTTTAAAGCAGTGAGCCAAGGAAGTAAACCTATTAGCCAAGGCCAAAGAATAGTGTCACTTCTCTTATGGCTGGTGTGGAAAAAGAAAATGGAAAGTGGAATTTCAGAAAATGAATGATGTAAAGCACTGGCAGAGAGGTGAGAAAAAAGGTTTAGCATAAATGTTAAGTATACATTCTGAGCATGTATAATTTCAGAAAAGAATTGTGAGGTTTCAGTGGGATACAAGTAGATAAAGGGGCAATTAGAAAACAAGAAGAGAGCAGTCTGGTTTGAGAACACAGAGTAAGTAGGTCTGTGATCACCAGGTGCATTTACAACTGTATAGAGGTGATGACTAACTTTAAGTCAATGTCTAGGGAGCACTGTTACTAGGTACTTATTTCAAAATTGTCACAGCTCTGTGAGGTTGTTACCATCACTTCACAGATCATCCAAGTCAAGGCTAAAAAGGTTATTAACTGGTCAAAGGTTACAAAGCTGTTAACTACAGAAAAGTACAGAATGCAATTCACCTAATTCAAAGTTCTTCCATGATCCTACACTGCCTCCAAGATGGTCCAGGCTGGCATAAGGCTAAAGCAATGAGAACAGAATAAGGGAAAGATAAGCTTTCCCATACATAACTTGATTATCTTTAAGAAATCTTACTGATTCAATAAATCATAAAAGCGCTGAAACACTGAAAAGATGTAAGTTTGAAACATATGTCTGAAACTAGGCTAACACTTTATAACATTCAAAAGTTAGGGAAGTTACTATATTCAAGTTCTTAAATTCATCATAACTAATTATCCTAAACAGTATTCTTAAAGATCTAGATATAGTCATGAATATACCACAGTTTTAATTTAAAACATAATTTATTCTCAGGTATAGTTATCAGCGCCTGTGTTTTAAATATTTATTATACATCTTTCCAATGGCATGCAGAGCTAATGTAACTGCCACTGTGGAAAAAAAAACTCCAGAATGCATGTTTGTAATGAGAATCTACTGTTGTCTTAAGATTGGGGGAATTCCATTACAAATTTAAAAGGAAATTCCATTCCTTCTAGGTCTATGAACTTCCCCAGCCATTAGGCGGTCCTAATGTCACTAGAAATGTTATCACAAAAATCATTATGACTCCCCTTAAACATTATGAAAGTTTAATAGGGAATAAAAAACAAATGGTGAATATAATGACAATGTGCAGCTAGTAAAAGGAAAACCAGCATATTAGCAAGCATCACAATGAACCTTGCACTAAAACACAGACTTAAGCTATAATACTTAACTTTCTAATTACATTTCTATAAAACAACAAAAGGAAACACTTATTGCCTTATTTCAGCCTTTAAGATTACCGCATTATTTTTTTCCACATGATTAAGAATACACTTGGCCAGGTTCGGTGGCTCACGCCTGTAATCCCAGCACTTTGTGAGTCTGAGATGGGCAGATCACCTGGGGTCAGGAGTTCAAGACCAGCCTGGTTAACATGGTGAAACCCCGTCTCTATTAAAAATACAAAAATTAGTCAGATGTGGTGGCGCATGCCTGTAGTCTCAGCTACTCGGGAGTCTGAGGCAGGAGAATGGCTTGAACACAGGAGGCAGAGGTCGCAGTGAGCCAAGATCATGCCACTGCACTCCAGCCTGGGCGACAGAGCGAGACTCCATCTCAAAAAACAAAAAAGAATACATTTATTATTTATTTACATATAAGTCAGAAGTTGCAAATTCGAGGCCTCCAGGCTGAATTCATTTGGTAGCCTAGGAATACAGCAGTGAACAGATACAAAAACCCTTCCCTAAAAAACATATGTGGACATGTCTGTTTTATTTGGGTCACACAGTTTTTAATCTTCATTTTAAAAAGTTGAGATGACATTTAAAATTTGGAAGATCTCATTAAAGAGCCTGTAGTTTGGATTTCTTTTTAACAATGGGGAGGGCACATATTCTCCTATGGCAACAACTGACTACAAGTGAGCTGCACCCCCTAAACCTCACCAGGCCATTTTATTTGCTCAGTCTCCACTTTGCTTCACACAATTACTTCACCTCTTTGGTCCTTGAACCAATATTTGAATGTATGACTCCTGATATAAATAAAACATTCAACAAACCTGTGAGCAGTTAAGTTTGGTCATGTTTCTGAATCTTGATCATTAACAGAAGGGAATCAACAGCAAGGTTTTGGAGTCTCAGCCGTTGAGGTATAGGCCTCAGATTCTGTATGTCTTTGAAGACTAGTATTTGTGCAGTCATTTGTAACCTCCAGCTAGGGGTCTGGGATTCATTATTTTAAAGCCAATTTCCCTTAAGACTTTTAAATACAATATTCATGTTGTAATTTATTTCAATCATAATGGAGAGTAACTACCTGTATCTACATTGACCACTGTGACACCATACGGTTGTGGTAAATGCGCTGGACTTCAAAGTGAACTTTCCCTATACCTTCTGCCTACATCATTTTATCCTTGGCTAAAAACTACTGTGATCATTTCCTACTGAGGGTAAATACATTTAACATGCCTTTTTCCCCTGATCCCATCTATTTTTTCTCTTTACCCAAGTATTTTTACTGGATTCAATCATATGATTCATTACCAAGACCAAAAATATCTGAGCAAAACCTTATGTTACACTATTCCTAGTTGTGGTTGCCATTTATAGAGAATTATATATATAGAACTGTAGAATGTAGTTTTTGTTTGCTAAGAAAGATAAGTTAGAATGCCACAGGATCTAGCAGAAGCAAGAAAAACATCACTTGCTGTCAAAGGTCTTTAGGAAGCAGAAAAACCTCTGTAGGGTCCTTAGGCTCCAAGAGGTAGCCCTGGCCTTTGCAGGGTTAGAAACTCAACCTAACACTGACACTATTCAAACTCTCAAGAGGCTGACATCCATTAAAATGCCACTGCTATGGTCTCAATGTTTGTATACCCCCCCACCATTCATATGTGATATTACCAGGTGATTAGGTCACAAGCACAGAGCCCTCAAAAATGGGATTACTATCCTTATAAAAGGGTCCCAGAGAGCTGCCTGCTCCTTTCCACCATGTGAGGACGAAGATAAAAGGTACCATCAACAGACATTGAATCTTATGTTGGACTTCCTGGCCTCCAGAACTGGGAGAAATAAATTTGTTGTTTATAAGCCATCCAGTCTACAGTACCCTGTTAGAGCAGCCAGAATGAACTAAGACAGCCACTTATTTAAGGAGGACAAAGGCCGGGCGCGGTGGCTCACACCTGTAATCCCGGCACTTTGGGGAGGCCAAGGTGGGCGGATCACGACGTCAGGAGATCGAAACCATCCTGGCTAACACAGTGAAACCCCGTCTCTACTAAAAATACAAAAAAATTAGCCGGGCATGGTGGCGGGCACCTGTAGTCCCAGCTACTCGGGAGGCTGAGGCAGGAGAAAGGCGTGAACCCGGGAGGCAGAGCTTGCAGTGAGCTGAGATTGTGCTACTGCATTCCAGCTTGGGCCACAGAGTGAGACTCCGTCTCAAAAAAAACAAAAAAAAAAACAAAGGAGGACAGTCATTAAAAAGCTAAGATATAACACTTGAATCAGGCTTCTCTGGACCTGAACAACATATTGAACTCTGCCTTAGACCTTATAATTATTTAGCATCTACACTGTATGGGACACTGTACTTGGTATTTACATACCACATTTAATTTTGACAATTTTTAAAGTAGGTATTTATCACCTCACTTTTATAGATGAATTAAAGAGACTGTGACTTTCCAGAAGTGGCCAAGCCACTGCATTCTATTATCTCTCTAGTGATTAGAGGGCTATCAGATTTACTCTCTCCCTCAGGGTTTACCATCAGCCCTTCCTGCTTCCATGCTGTTCCTCCTGTATTCCCTATCTTGGTTGATGCCAACTGCAATCACAAACTCTCCTAAACTAGAAACCCTAGTAAGTCATTTAAAAAACTGCAAAATTAACAAGACTTCCTAAATCACTTTTGGAAGTTTTCCTCCCTCCCCATCATCACTGTATTAGATTCAAACTCTCCTCACGTCCGGATAAAACTTTCAGGGTCAGCGAGTGTGACTGTTAAACCCAACATATATTCATACATACCATTTCATTTCTGCTACATAGAGCTACAAAAATATGGTCAAAGGCATGTGCCGCCCATTTCTAAAAGCTCATAGAGACTGCTCCTTTATAAAATTTGAAACTTTTTTCTGACAGAATAGAAAATTGCAGGTTATTTTTTAAAAAGAAAAAAAACAGCTTTATTAAGGAATACTCTACATGACAAAGTTTACTCACTACAAGTGTACAATTCAATGACTTCTAGTCAATTTATAAAATTGTGCCACTATCACCACCAATTGGCTTTAGAATGCTTCCATCAGCCCCTCAAAAATTCCCACACACCAGCCTGCAGCGAATACCTTCTCCAACTCCCAGCCACTGGCAACCACTGATCTGCTGTCTGATTGCTTTTATATTCAAAATATTTCCCAAGTATGCTAATCACCTTGCTTGGACTTAGAGTAATCCCAGATCTCTTCAGCCCCGTATTTCTAAAACATCTTAAGAGTGAGCTGCTTTCACAGACAGCTAATGTTTGGTGTTGATTCTGGGGGCAGCTTACTGTGTCCTTTAGTAGCAACACACAGGCTTTGGTATATGTCAGTGCTGAAGTTCAAGTTTATAGTGAAATGAGAGCTAAACTCATCATAAAGCTTAAGTTTTATTTAAGATGTTCCCTACCTTATCATGTTATAAATAAGGCCTCTTTGGTACTATCTTCTTATAGGTCCAGGTTATAAAAGTCCTAAAAAGGTTGAATAAGAAAAGTACCAAGCTTGACTGTTTAACTGGAAGACTATTCTTAGTTTATTTGAAATTACCTGAAACAGTGAGGGGCTGGGATGAAAATATAAGTCAAATTTATAGATAATTTCATAGATCGTACTTTAGTATTATTTTCAATTTCCTCCCTCTCTCACCAATAGCATATTTAGCTATCTACAACTTCCAATTTCTCTTTTATCAGAAGACTCTGGTGAAATATTAATAACATTTTAGGATCTCTGCCTTGTTACAGAATTTTTTTTTTAATTACAGAATCTGTAAGGGGGAAAAAAAAAGATGATTCTCTTCAGAAATCTGCCAAAGAGTCTCCAGGAATGCATTATTTTAAAATGCATGACGGATATGATGGACTATATAATTTCCTAGTTTGCTTCCACATCAATAAAACAATTTTCTAAAAAGACTATTGGTTTATTTTACACATACACTATCAAGCAAAATACGGTATCTTGTTCACTTGTCTGGCTCATTGCTGATTGTTTTCCTTAAAAGCTGGGAAGGCTGTGGGTCAATTCAGCTCGCCACCTGTTTCTGTACTGCCCACAAGCTGAGAATGAATTTTGTACTTTTAAATGGTTGGGGAGAGGGGAGAATATTTTCTGACACAAGATTATGACATTCACACTTGAGTGTCAAAGTTTTTAGGAACACAGCCACGCCCATTTGTTTACACTTTACTCCTTCCACTTTACAATGAGGAGCTGCTACAGAAACCTTCTGGCTTGCGAAGTTTAAAATATTTTTTACCTGGCCCTTTACCAAAAAAAAGTTTTCCCTGCTTAAAAACACATTCTGATAGTGAAAGAGCTTTGCATTTAGAAAGCAGTCTTTCCCAGAAAAAATGGAAACTTGGTTGGCATCTGGGATTAAAGCTAGATAGGAGTATTTGAAAAGATCAGTTTAATCCCATTCCCCTTTTCTTTACTGATTTTCTAGCTAAAATCCTTAACTTTCTGTAACCAGTTCAGCATGTTGAAGATCAACTCTAATAAAGATTATAAAAATAGATAATATCTACCAGCTGCTCTCTCCTCTCTCCACCCCCAGGACTTAAACTGTGGAGCTGAGATACTTGAATTCTGGAGATTCCTAGGTTCAAATCTCAGCTCTTCCCCCTTAATAGCTTTGGAAACACTGGGTGAGTTATCCTCTCCTGTTTCATCTGTAAAATGGTGAGAGCAGCAGCCATCTCTGAGTTATGAGAAATTAAGTGGAGATACTGTATTCTGAGAACGGTGCCTAGCACACAGTGAATGCTCAGTGAAGGTCAGTAAAACTAGATTATCTTCTTCAACATTCCCCATCCCAACTCACCCTATGACAGATGAGAAAAGCATGGCTCACAAAGGATATGAAACAATAACAATTAACTGGCTTCACTTCCTGCTAATTATGCTAAAGCTAAGCGACCAGGTGATAGAAATTAGAAGCTGGAGGAAAGTCAGAAACCTTCTGAAGCATGTCACAGTTCTGGGTCTTAAAATAGGTACTTGTTGTCCCTATAATTAATAATCCAGTTTGGTTTCAACCCTGGCAAGTGGAATTAGTCAAGGGAGGCACCACTTCCCAGCCCTAAAAATACCAGGGAGGGTAGGTATCTATTTGCATCTCATAGAACCTTCTGATGGAAAAACACCCAGTTCACAGATAAACTTTTCCTTAGTAAATGAAACCATCGCCTCAGGGCATTTCCATAGAATACACACTTCACCAGATCCCCAGTGTTGGACAGACCACAGTGGGTTTTCCATTGCATCAGAAGATGGGACAAAGGCAAGGTACAAAGACTCTGCTGCAGGGAACTGAGTATGCAGGCATCTAGCGCAGAAAGGGTTAAAGGAACCTGCCCCTTGCAGAGGTGGTTTTGTTTTGCAATGACTCTGCTAAAATGGAATCCGGTGGAAGCCAGCTTTCGTATCTCGTTTTTAATTTCTTCCCTCGCCAAAACAAAGGATAAAAACCCAAATAACTTTTAAGAGTGCTGGGTTGATTACTATAATAATCAGCACTTACTGCTATTGTAATTTCATCAACTCTTTATACTGAGTTGTGACTAAACGCTATTAAAAAATCTACATGGGAAAACAGTTTGATCCATACAATCAAGTTTCCAATTTTTGTGCAAAATATGTAACAAGCTAAGTTTTCAGTGATAGCAAGCTCTGCTATCCTCTTGCAGTACGTGACCAGTTTACTTTGCTGTGTCAAATGATGTCCTGTTGTGGAATCAGGTCTTCATTTGCAGTACGTTTTAAGGATATATTTTTGTTTTCCCCCCTCAATAATGCCTTATTTTTTCCTGTTTTGTTAGATGACTTTCAAGTTCACTATATTTCAATAACACTTATATTTAAATATTAGAAAATAAGACTAGTCATTTCACTCAGGAAACCGTGTCTGTTAGTGCACAATCTGAGTTGGTCATCCCCCGCTAAACCCTAGCAAGACAATTTCATGGTCTCGTTTGTTGTGATGCAATACCAAAAGCCTCTAACTAGATGGATTGACGTGTAATTTACCTGTCTGGCTTCCCGACTCAAGTGTCAAGTAGCAACTTCAGGTCTAGCTAAGGTTCAGTTCCTGCATTACACTGACATTACTACACAGGATTATCTTAAAACTGACATTGATCTCTATAGTTATTCACCATTAAACCTAGAATGATATTTTAGGCACACATATACCTAGGACTACCTTCATGTCTCATGGACTGTTTTTCAGAGGGTAGTAGCTGCTTTAATTACTCCTTTTCATAATTTTTGGCCTTATTTCCTTTCACTTTTTTCTAAACCTGTTTATTTTTCTCATTACTTAAATAGAAAACAGAAAAGGGAAATTAGTCTAGAGAAAAGTTCGCAACGATCCAACCGGGTAACATTATTTTCCAAGCCACATATATTTTACTAACGTCTCATAACTTGCTAAAATTATTGCTCGATCGCATTTGTCCACGACTTTTGATTAAGTTATAAGCTTCTAGAGAAACTATTCTAAATTCTTTGTACTTTACTTCTTACCTAACCCAGTACAAGTATGCGATAAACTTTCAGGAAACGAATTCACCAAGGCACTTCACTTCTGGCATGAATATGTACCCTGGGAACACCACATGCCTTTTGGTTCCTCTTTGGTGGAATGCAGCTGCGACGCTCTATATGTGGCTATGCAAAGTTAGCTAATATCCTACTCCTCCCTGTTTCTTCACCACCAAGTCTACTAATTTTCCAAAAACACAAGGTTAGCCCGAAGTTACTTCAGGTTTTTCATCTGTCAAGACGACGTGGAATAAAAATCCTCAGATTACCAACAGATCTCTGTAAACAGAAAAAGTTTAAAAATAAATGAGCTGTACAGCTTCCCAGACTCTCCCTTGAAAGGGAGATTTTAGTTGGTATCAGGATTAAACAGATCTTTGTAGTATTTCAATTTCCCACTCCCGCTGATCCGGACACTCATTTGTCCCATCTACCTGCAGAGAAGGGTACAGGAAAGGGGTTGCAAGGGCACGCCCACCCTCCCAACTGCAAGCGGAGGGAAGGCCGCAGCCCGAAGCTGGCGGAGCCGGGCCGGCCCGGGCGACCCCCGGGTGGGCTCAGCCGGCAGCCGCAGTGGGGCCCGCGAGCGCCCCCGCCGGCCCAGCTGATGGAGGACACGTGACGCCCGCCGGCCAATCGGGAGGGCCCGGGGCGGCAGAGCGCGGCGGCGGCGGTGGCGGCGGGGCCTCCCCCGACACAACAAACACGAGCAGGAAACAGCTGAGCGGGTGGCCGGCGGGCTCTCTTGGTCCCGACACCCGGCGGGCTGCCCAACCGTCACCCTGCGCTGTCAGTCCCGGGTCCTCTGGGCAGGAGGGCGGGGGAGGCGGACGTTCATGGGGGGGAGGGGGCAAAGGGAAACACCGCCCCAGCCCGGTGGCTGGGCCGCTTGGGCCGGGCGTGGGCCCTGCTCAGGACGGTTCACGCCGTGCGGTCATCGCGGCCCAAACAACTCGGTCAAGTTCCGACTTGGATTCGGGGCGGAGACCGGGCGCGCCCCCGACTATGCGACGGGTGGGGGCGGGGCAGCCGCGGCGCGGCGGGTGGGGGGTCGCGGCCAGACCGTCCGCCCAGGGGGCGCCGTGGGCCTCGGCGGCGGGCCTCGGAGGACGCGGCGGGGAAACGGGGCGGAGGCGCGGGCGCCGCGCGGAGGGGTTGCGGCTGTTGTCGCACCGGTCGCCCGGCTGCGCGGCGGGGGCGGGCCGACGGCGGCCGCCGCGCCAGGCCTCACAAAGAGCAAACAGCCCCGCGCGTCCGCCCGCGGTCCCAGCGCCGGGGCCCACCCTGAAGGATCGGGGGCGGCCGCTCTGGGACCCCGGGAAGGGCGCGACGAGGAAGAGGCACTTCCTGCCTGGGCCCCCCACCCTGGGCCGATCCCCGAGTGCCTCGAAGCCGCCCGACCCGAACGGGCGCCTCAGTCCCCACCGGCCCCGAGTCCAGCCCCTCCCGCGGGACTCACCCTGAGCGGCGGTGAGATCCGCGGCTGCCAGCGGCTCGTCGCTCTTCAGCTGGTATGAAGCCCCTTGGCCACCCGAGTCTCCAGGTTTAGCCAGGCCCTGGCCTTGGCCCCGCCTCTCCCTGGTTGGGCCTCAACGTCAGTCACCCGGCGTGGCTCCGCCCCCCCGCAGTCAGCTCTCCCGGTTGGCCCAGAACGCTCTTTATTTCTAGGCCCCGCCCCTGTCCTCGGCCTCCTGCCTTTTTCGCGGGGCCCCGCCCCTTCTCTGGCTCACCCTCCCCCACTCCCGCACCCCTCCGCTTCGCGGCCCACCCCTCTCAGAAGCCGCAGACCCAGGGCAGGCTTGCGACAGCTCGCCCCGCCCCTGACCCAGCACCTCGGACTCGTACAGCCAATCAAAGAGGCTAACTCTGCCCCTTCTCTCGAGGCGGCCAATGTAGTCAGTCTGGGTACCCACCTCTCCCTTTCAGCTGAGCGCACACAACACAGCATCCACGTGAGTCAGCTTCTTAAAGGCGAAGGCTTGGCCTGTCTAATTGCGGCAGCTGCGAGACATCGCACGTCATTAGCGTCACCAGGTAGCGGCTGGAGCCGAGCTTCCTGATACCTAGTGAGCCGCGGTGATGACAAATGAAAACAATAAGCTGTTTCCTAGACAAACAGCTGCCTAGGTAACTAAAGTGCACCGTGTAATTCGTTTCTTGGAGGCCGTTTCCCCGACCACCCCTGGTAGAGGGCTGCCTTTTGCTTTCAAACCCCTAGCCCTCGAGTCTAAGCACAAAGGCACTCCTAAGAAACATCTGTGGATACAGGATTTTTCAACTGCGCTTGACTTTATTTACAACTCATTTGAATGTTTTTTCTGGGTAGTGGAAATGATTCTCAAAAAGATGAAGAAATTGAGTCTTCTATATGGCGAATTTCTGCCTCAGAGAGTGAGATTTGTTTATTGCAAAGAGCAGCTGTTCCCTTAACCCTTATCAATGCTTAAGATGGAAGATGTTGCTTCTCATTCCATTAGAGTTGCCCAGGTAATTACATCTGTTAGCTGACTTTCGGGATAAAACCAAAATATTTGATGACGCATACCTCTCAGATTGAAAATGTAGGTTAGCATTTGGGGCTAGTTTGCAACATGTTTAAAGTCATTATTGGTGGAAGAGAAGCTGCTAAGCAAATTCTAGCACTTGACTCCCGCTTATCCCCAAATCCATAAGTATTTTCATTTAGCTCGTCTGAAGTTTACCTGAGCATCAAAGGCAAAAGGACTAGTTATCTTTTAATAAGTGAGTTTTCCAGGAGATAAGTTTTTTTGTTTGTTTTCTTTTTGTTTGTTTGTTTCAGACGGAGTCTTGCTCTGTCGCCCAGGCTCGAGTGCAGTGGCATGATCTTGGCTCACTGCAACCTCCTCCTCCCGGGTTCAAGCAATTCTCCTGCCTCTGCCTCCTGAGTAGCTGGAATTACAGGCGCACACCACCACGCCCGGCTAATTTTTGTATTTTTAGTAGAGATGGGGTTTCACCATATTGGCCAGGTTGGTCTCGAGCTCCTGACCTCGTGATCCGCCTGCCTCGGCCTCCTGAAGTGCTGGGATTACAGGCGTGAGCCACCGTGCCTGGCCAGAAGTTTTAAACATACAGTATTTTAGTTTATTTTCCTTTCTATTTCTTTATTTTCAATTAACATTATTTAATATAAAAGTTACACGTTTATTGTAGGAAGATCATACTGCCTCATTTGATAAGAGACTTCTGTCTTCTAACAGCTTCATATGTATCCTTCTATTCTTCCCAAATTGAATGTATTATACATAGAAGCATATTGTACTTCCTGTTTTTCAACCTGCTTTTTTTTTTTCACTCAACAATGTGCTATAGCCATCCTTTCATGTCAGATGTGTCTTTTATCTACAAATTTACCTTTGTCTCCATAGTTTTCCGTAGTATGACTTCACCATCTTTTTTTTTTGAGGTGGAGTCTTGCTCTGTGCCCCAGGCTGGAGTGCAGTGTCGTGATCTTGGCTCACTGCAACCTCCACCTCCCAGGTTCAAGGAATTCTCCTGCCTCAGCCTCCCCAGTAGCTGGGACTACAGGTGCCCACCACCACGCCTGGCTAATTTTTGTATTTTTAGTAGAGACAGGGTTTCATCATATTGGCCAGGCTGGTCTCAAACTCCTGACCTCAGGTGATCTGCCCACCCTGGCGTCCCAAAGTGCTGGGATTACAGGTGTGAGCCAATGTGTCCAGCTTTCACCATCTTTTCTAAATGTTTCTAAACATTTTTCTACTGATAGACATTCAGATTGTCTTCAGTCTTTTGTGTTAAAAATAATGCTGTAATCGACACCTGTGTACATGGATAAAATATTCAAGTATTTCTGAATATAATCATTTGAAAAGAGAGTACAATGCTTAAACCCACAGAAATGAACACTTTAAGTACCAGATAAAACAGTGGGGACAATGTTTATTTATATAACAATATATATAAAATTCTTCCTGTTGTAAGTGCCTTAAAATTATTAACTTTTAATTTTCATAACAACTCTATGAGGTAAGTACTGTTATCCCCATTTAATAGATGACAAAACTGAGGTACAGTGATTAACTAACTTGTCCAAGGTCACCCTGTAGAGTTATCGACTACAGTATTTGTAAACTTGAAAAATAACAATAAAAATCATATTTTAGAAAGATTAATCTAGATGATGATGATGTGCAGAGGTAAGGAAGGCAGGCAGGAATGGAGCTAAGGTGTGCAGGTTTAACTTTAACAGGAAGGGCTACACAGGACTGACTTTCTACCTGGGTTAAGGACAGAATTTTCAAAGTCAGAGGTTTTATCCTAGGTGACTGATAGTGTGATGGTTTCCCATTGCCAGATATAGTGTGGTTGAGAAGGTTGATTTGGGGTGAAAGAGGCTGAGTCTGAGCTGATGGTGGGACACTCATTAGAAATAAAGTGTACAATTAAAGGTGATATGAGAAATATGGAAGAGAAATGAAAAAGAAAGGGTGAGAGGTTTGAAGAAAATCTTGCTGGGCTTTTGGTTAGAATTGTGTTATACCAGTAAAGTAATTGGAATAAATTGATACTTTATTGAAACTTTATAATACTAAGACTTTCCCACCAAGAACATGGTACATTTTTTCCATTTATCCAAATGTTCATTTATGTCTTTCAGTAAAATTTTATGGTGTAGCTGCCTTCCTGTATGTTTTTTACATAACATTTTAGGATTGTATTTAGGTATTGTATGTATTCTGGGAATGCTACGGGCTAAATTGTGTTTCCCCCCACCAAAATTCATGCGTTGAAATCCTAATCCCCAGTACCTCAAAATGTGACTGTATTTGGAGGTAGAAACTTTAAAAGGTGATTAAGTTAAAATGAGGTCATTAGGGTGGGCCCTAATCCAATCTGAGTGGTGTCTTTATGAGAAGAGGAGATTAGGCCACATGGAGAAACCAGGGATGCCTGCACACAGAGAAAAGACCTTTTGAGGATGTAGTGAGAAGATACCATCTGCAAGGCAAGGAAAAGGGCCTCAGAAGAAACCGAACTCAGAAGAAAGCCAACACCTTGATCTTAGACTTCCAGCCTCCAGAATTGTGAGAAAACACATTTCTGTTTAAGCCACCCAATCTGTGGTGTTTTGTGGTGGCAGCCCTAGCAAACTAATACAGGTGGCTACTGTGAATGGGAGCTTCCCGTATTATATATTACATCTCTAACCAGTTATTTGTTTTGCAGGAAATATGATGATTTTATAGTTTATTTTCCTGGATTTTCTGGATGGAAAAATGTTTTTATCTGCAAATGATCACAGTTTTGCTGCCCACTTTCTAGTCATTTTGCCTTTTGTTTCTTTTTCTTTTCTTTTTTTTTTTTTTTTGAGACAAGAGTCTCGCTCTGTCACCCAGGCTGGAGTGCAGTGGTGTGATCTCGGCTCACTGCAACCTCCACCTCCTGGGTTCAAGCGATTCTTCTGCCTCAGCCTCCTGAGTAGCTGGGACTACAGGCGCATGCCACCATGCCCAGCTAATTTTTGTATTTTTAGTAGAGACGGGGTTTCACCATGTTGGCCAGGATGGTCTCGATCTCCTGACCTCATGATCCACATGCCTCGGCCTCACAAAGTGCTGGGATTACAGGCATGAGCCACCGCGCCTGGCCTTTTATTTCTTTTTAAATCCTTGCTCATATATCTTTGAGTATATCTGTGAATATTTCTATCAGACAAATTCATAAAAGTTATTGCTAGTTTGTAATGTTCCTTTTTCTAAAGAATGGGCATGCAGTTTTATTAAATATCTTTTAGTGTCCATTGAGATGACCTTTTTTTCCCTTTATTCTGTTTTTTTATATGTATTACATTAGCCCATCTCCAATATTAAACTAGCTTTGTGTTTCTGGGATAAAAACTCCTTTGTCATTTGACGTGTGCTGACACTGACATTCTTTGAGTAAATAAAATCAAAAACAGGAGTATACCAATGTACACCAACATACCCTGCTGCTTTATTCGGGTTACTGACTATACTTTCTGTCTGAAATTGTCTGCTGTGTCCTCAGTAGATGACTCTATTTAGTAACTACAAACCCTGAGTCAGGCTTTCAGAATGCCCTTCTTTTTATTTATTAGTAGAGATGAGATCTTGCTATGTTGCCGGCCCTGGTCTCGAACTCCTGGGCTCAAGTAATCCTCTCTCCTCAGCCTCCCAAAGTGCTGGGATTACAGGCATGAGCCACTGTTCCTGGCCAGAGTGGCCTTCTAATGGTGCTTCCATGGACCTCTCCTTTGCTCTGATTTTCTTTCTCTTGCTTTTGGAGCTGCTCCTTTAGAGGTGAGACCACCCTTCAAGTGGGTGAAATCAGCTGTGAATCTCTCATTGCTTCTGTGTACTTCCCACAGCCTAGTAAATTTTCTCTTTGCTCCTCAAGCCCTGGAACATTTGGGCCTCCACCCACCTGTCTTACTCTCTGCGGAGAGTCTTGCTTCATATTTAGAGTCAGATTAAGACCAGTGGAAATGAACTGCCTTACATTTTCTCTATTTCAGCATATCTTCCTCTGTCACCTATTTTCTCCAGGTTTGGATAAAAGGTAGTCTCTCCTGATAATTCTCAACACCTGATGGACACCTATTCCAGGAGAACACTCTGCATCCTGAAGCTCATTCTGTCCTAAATGGATCCCATATCTCCCCTCAACGCAGAGACAAAAACAAACATTCCTTTAGGCCTAGGACCATCACTTCCCTTGTTGTTCATGGACCACAATACCTTGCCTGCTTCAATGGCTGCAAGTGTTTATCATCTCTGTCTTGTCTGGGCCCTGCATACAAGTGACCTGCCCTCATATCCAACACTCCAGTTTAGACCCCAGTAACCTCTTACTGGTGGGTTCTAATAACCTTTTAATAACTTCCCTCTATCTTGCCCCTTGCTTTATATTGAGATCATATTCATTGTTTCCCCTCCATCTTGCTGCCTGGATCATGAATGATGTCTGTACCACAGGGACCAGGATGCCATCTAGGGACAATGGAGCAATGAGCTGGGAGGAACCTGGATCCTGAACATTGTGTGGAGTACAGCTGTCATAAGGCTGAGGCTGCATTTTGTGTGTGTGTGTGTGTGTGTGTGTGTGTGTGTGTGTGTGTGTTTAACCTGAGCTTATGAGAGCTCTGGGTAATGTAAATAGAATAGCTCCTTTAGGAAGTGTCTTAGTCAGTTTGGGCTGCTATAACAAAAGTGCCGTATACTGGTGGCTTAAATAACTATCATAATTTTGGAGGCTGGGAAGTCCAAGATCCAGACACTGGCAGATCTGGCATCAGGTGGGGGCCTGCTTCCTGGCTTATAGACAGTTGCCTTCTTGCTGTATCTTCACATAGCTGATGGAGAGATCATTTTGCTCTTGTGTCTTCTTATAAGGTCACTCCTCCCATTTGTGAAGGCTCCACCCTCATGAGCTGATTACCTCCCCAAAGCACTACCTGCTAGTACCATCACATTGGGGATTAGGCTTCAACCTGTACATTTTATGGGGAAATGAACAATCAGTCCATATCATGGAGAAATAAATATATGTAACTATTATCACAAGTTAAGTAGTTAAAATAAAAAATATCAATACCTTATTCTGTGCGTGGCCCTGCCAATTTACTAAAAGCTATCATAAAGGACACTGATCGTAAAACTTAGCCAATCATTTTAGCCTGCACAAATTCTATACAGTATTTGAAATAATCAACCAAACAATAATTCTTCAAACTTTGTTCCGTTTTGTTTTGTTTTGAGACAGTTTCACTCTCTCGCCCAGGCTGGAGTGCAGTGGCACGATCTCGGTTCACTGCAACCTCCACCTCCCGGGTTCAAGCAGTTCTCTTGCCTCAGCCTCCCAAGTAACTGGTGCTACAGGTATGTGTCACCACACCCGGCTAATTTTTGGTATTTTTAGAAGAGACGGGGTTTCACCATGTTAGCCAGGATGCTCTTGATCTGCTGACCTTGTGATCCACCCACCTTGGCCTCCCAAAGTGCTGGGATTACAGGCATGAGCCACTGTGCCCGGTCTCAAACTTTTTATTCTCTTGGCTCTGGTAGCATAGTACTCACCTGTGGAAGACAGAATAATAATACAACCAAAGATGTGTATACCCTAATCTCCTATGAAGATATTACCTTACATAGCAAAAGAGACTTTACAGGTGGAGTTAAATTAAGGGTCTTGAGATGGGGAGATTATTGTATTTTACCACAATTTAAAAAATAAACTAGGTTTTCTAACATTTCTATATTATCCGGGTGGGGCCCTGTATAGTCACAAAGATTCTTATAAAAGAGGGTCAGAGTCAGAGAAAGGGACTAACAAGATGCTCAACATTGCTAATTATTAGGGAAATGCAAATCAAAGCCACAATGAAATATCACCTCATAAGGAAGGCTATTATAAAGGAAAACAGAAAATAACACTTTAAACATAAACATTTAAGACACCACCAAGTTATGTTGACTAGGGTGTGGAGAAATTGAGACCCTTGTGCGCTATTGGTGGGTATGTGAAATGGTACGTCTGTTATGAAAAACAGTATAGCAAAAAGTTAAAAATGGAATTTCCATATGATCCAGCAATATAACTTTTGGGTATATAATCAAAAGGATTGAAAGCAAGGTCTTGAAAAGCTATTTGTACACCCATGTTTACAGCAGCATTATTCATAAGAGCCGAAAGATAAAAGCAACCCAAATGTCCATTGATGGGTGGATGGATAAACAAAATGTGGTGTATCCATACAATGGATATGATTCAGCCTTAAGAAGGAAGAAGGTTCCGATACATGTTATAACATGAATGAATCTTGAGAACATTATGCTAAGTGAAATAAGCCAGTCGTAAAAAGACAAATACTGTATGATTCCACTTATATGAGGTATATAAAGTAGTCAAATTCATAGAAACAGAAAGTAGAATGCTGTTTGCCAGGGGCTGGATGAAATGAGTTATTGTTTAATGGGTATAGAGTTTCAGTTTTGTAAGATGTTAAAAGAAAAACTTCAGCTAAATTAAATTTAAAGGAGTTTAATTGAGCAACAAATGATTTGCAAATGGGGCAGCCCCCAGAATCACAGCAGATTCAAAGAGACTTCAGCGCAGCCACGTGGTGGAAGAAGATTTATAGACTAAAAAACGGAAATGACGTACAGAAATCAAAAGTGAGGTACAGAACAGCTGGATTGGTTACAGGTTGGTGTTTGCCTTATTTGAGCACAGTTTCAACACTCAGCAGTGTATTCATGGTTGAAGTATGGCCTCTGGGAGTGGCCAAGACTCAGCTGTTGTTACAGGTGCATACTCCTAAATTAGGTTTTCAGTCTTGTCTACCTATTAAACCAGGTGGCAGTTCGTCCACAGGGACTCAAATATAGAAGTACATAGTCCTTCTCAGGACATATTTAGTTCACTCTAACAAAGATGAAAAAGTTCTGGAGATCTGTTGCATCACAGTGTGAATAGACTTAATGTGACTGAACCATACACCTAGAAATGATTGAGATGGTACATTTTTTTTAGAGACAGGGTCTTGCTCTGTTGCCCAGGCTGGAGTGCAGTGGCATGATCAAGCTCACTGTATGTAACCTTGGACTCCTTGGCTCAAGTGATCTTCTTCCTTCAGCCTCCCAAGTAGCTGAAACTATAGGTATGCACCACCATGCCTGGTTAATTTTAATTTTAATTTTTTGTAAAATAATAAAACAGTGAGACAAGGTCTCACTAGGTTGCCTAGGCTGGTCTTGAACTCCTGGCCTTAAATGAGTCTTCCACCCTGGGCTCCCAAAGCACTGGTATTACAGGCAGGAGCCACCATGCTGGACAGAGGTGGTACATTTAATGTGTATTTTACCACACTTTAAAAAACTAGCTTTTCTAATGAAAAGGAAGTTAAGAGAGTCAGAGAAGGAGATGTGACCATGGAAGGAGAGATTACAGTGATATAGGGCCAGGGGTCAAGGAATGGTGGCAGCCCCTAGAAGCTAAAATAGGCAAGGAAACAGTCTCTCCTAGAGCTTCCAGCAGGGCACAGCTCTGCCACTTTATCCTCTTTTTTAATTTCGTAAGATCCATTTTAGACTTTTGACTTCCAGAACTATAAGATAATACATTCATGTTGTTTTGGCTGGGCACGGTGGCTCACGCCTGTAATCCCAGCACTTTGGGAGACAGAGGCGGGTGGATCACTTGAGATCAGGAGATTGAGACCAGCCTGGCCAACATGGTGAAACCCCATGTCTACTAAAAATACAAAATTAGCCGGGTGTGGTGGGGCACACCTGTAGTCCTAGCTACTCAGGATGCTGAAGCAGGAGAATTGCTTGAACCTGGGAGGCGGAGCTTGCAGTGAGCCGAGACCGTGCCACTGCACTCCCACCTGGGTGACAGAGCAAGACTCCGTATCAAAAAAAAAAAAAAAAAAAAAATTGTGTTGTTTTAAGCCACTGCATTTGTGGTAATTTGTTATGGCGGTGATAGGAAACTTATATATCACCTATTTTCCTAAAGTCATATTTTATATTTTCTTATTAATTACTTGGTGCTGCATGTAATTCGTTTTAATTTTGTTAATACACATAACTGTATTCTTTCTAATGTACCTCATTTCCAGAAACCCTACTCAAGATAATGTTCAAGTGGTCAGGGAGCAGAGCCTTAGTTCACCACCCCATAGCTCTTACCTGCATCAGGTCGAACCTACCAAGAGGATATTCTAATATTTCCCTTACATTATGTTAAAAACAAGAACTATAGTAAAATGCTCACAAACTTTTCTGACAATAAACACTTGGCATTTCAAAATCTGAGCCTTGGGATAAGGAGTGATAAATGTCCCAAATTAGGTGGGGCCACTTAGCAGAATAAAATGGTGGTGAGAAACTCAAGCTTTAGAGTTAGTGAGCCCAAGGTCAGACCCCAGCACTGACAGACACACTGTCTGGCCATGGGGAGCGCTTCGCATAATTACCAAAAATTGTCATAACTTAGGTATTTGTGAGCATTAAATAATGCCGCTGACTTTAAGTGCATAGGCAATGTCCGTGGCACCTATTATGTGCTCAATAAAAGATGCTGCTGTGTTGGTTCTTATTGTGATATCCGTGATTCTTGATTATGAAGCTGAGTTCAAGGTGAGCAGCTTTTGCTGTTTTCTGTGTACCATCTACATGACAGAGTGTTAAGGTCACCTCACAGACTGCCAGGCCGATGCGTGATAGCTCTCTTTTGTGGTTCAACCCCGAATGGAGAGAATACTTGAAATATTGCCAAAAGTCTGACCTGATTTATGTCGTGGAAATGAAAAAGTAGTCATTCGACTTCTTTCCACAGCTGTCTGCACACAAAAGGTCAATAGAAAGGTCTCTGGGCTCTAAACGAGAATCCTGTCAATGAGATTACAGTAGTTTCCCCTGACCTTCAGTTTCGCATTCCAAGAATATTAAATGGAAAATTCCAGAAATAAACAATTTGTAAGGTTTTTCCCCAACACATAACATGGGTGTATGATTTATAAGTTTTAAACTGCGTGCTGTTCTGAGTAGTGTGGTCTAATCCGGCTCCGTCCTGCCCTGTCCTGCGTGGGGCATGAATCATCCTTTGTCCAAGCTGTACACACTACCTGCCCATTACAGTACAGGAAGACACATGGTGTATATAGGGTTCAGTACTATCCATGGTTTCAGGCATCCACTGGGGGTCTTGTAATGTATCCCCCATGAATGGGGGGGATTACTGTGAACACACTCCTACTGACCACCATTACCAGTGATAGTCATTTAGGAGGACGCACTTTAAACATAGTCATTTAAGACACCACCAAGTTATTGGAAGAGAAAAACACACAAAAAAATTTTAATGCCTAAAAACAGAAACAAAAAACCCACCAAGCACCAAGCAGATTGTATGAACTAATATATTATGATGTCCAAAAGATGTTATTAATTGGGAAATGCAAGCTATGTAGAATTCTATACAAGGTCTGATCCAATTTTTGTAAAATAAGATCATATGTATTTATATATGTACAGACATCTGAAATATTCCCTTTCTACAACTGTCCTGGTTTTCATAAACGTATTTTACAATGGATATGTTTAACATTAGCAATTAGAAAACTGGTAAAGATAAATGTTATTGCCACAAGCATTTTTAATTTCAGTTTGTCCTCGGCTGTTACAGAGAATTGATACAAAAAATGATCATGTGAAGAATTTGCATCTTCTGCAGAACTACCGGTATCAGTCAGCAGTAGGAGATTATAAGTAGCAGAAATCCAGCTTGAGGGAGCTGAAACATAAGAAGGAAATTTATTGGCCCCTATCACTGAAGAACAGGAAGGGTGGTTGGATCTGGCCTTAGGAAACTTATAAGCAGCAAAGACTGGCTGGCTCTGTCTCTACTTCTCTTGCTCTTTGTAGGTTGACCCCTTGTACTCCATGTTTATGTCCTTGTGGGTTCCTGACTGGAAAGTCTTATCCCTGTAAGCTCAAGTCGAGAGAGTCCCAGAGAAGGATTCTGTTTGGCTTGGCTGGGTCAGGGACTAATTGCCAAGGTTAGGCGTATGGGGTCTTCTCATTGGCAGCCCCCATACCTCCCTAGTACCATAGGGCTGGAGTTGGGGAAATGGCATTTCCCAAACGAAGCATGGCTCTACTCTGGGCAGGTAGAACTGTATTATTATTATGCAGCTTGCAGGGAAAACTTGCAGCATCTGTTATAAAAGTTCCTCAGTGATTAACTTGCCCTTGAGCAAAGGCTCTGAGACAGGAACTGTCAGTGTGCTTGGGGAAGATGGGAAGACTGAGGAGCTCTGTTTAACAGAGTAGTATCTGTATAGGACAGTAGCCACAGACAACGTTGAAAGCCCAGGCAGAGAACAGATAGTAGACAGGCCGTAAGTGCCAGTCGAAGAAATTTAGCTAGACTAACTGATTTCTTTTAAAGTTTCATTACAAGTAATTTTTTTTAACCCAAAGATGTTAAAGTCTTATGAGCCTTAATTTCAAGTTTTCCAAAACCTGGGTTTTCAGGATCAGAAGCTCACTATTGGAAATTGAATGCTGTATGCAAATCTTTATTGAATGTCAATTTAATGAGTCTGTTAAAGATATATTGGTGACAAGACTGAGTGAATTAGGAGTTCTATCAAGATACCTTTACATCCTTACTGTAATTCTGCATTTTAACTGGTACCATCTAAATAAGCTTTGATCTGAAAAGATTTTATCCTTTGGAGTTCATAGGAAGCTCTTTGTTTTGATGAAGGTTGTAATCATATCAGTAAGCTGAGAAGTGGCTCATGGCTAGCATATTTTTTATCTCTGTGGGTATGTTCCCTGGCTCCAGTGGACTTTGGAGAATGAGCAAATGGATGGTTTCTTGGGAAGAGAGAGAAAGAGATACAGAATTTCAAAGATACAAAAATAATAACCACACGATGGATGGAATCACAGATCAATGTTTGTTTATGTAATTTTAAATAGCCTTCTCCAGCGCCATTGTGTTCCACTGTGTTCCTGGGAAGCCTCGTGTCACCTAATGTGTACCAGGAAAATAGGGTTAACTATGTCCACTGTAACAACTCTGTTTCACTAGTACAGCTTAGGTCAGTTAGAATTCTGCAGAAAGACTTCAAGCAGGGCTGAGTTTTGTCTTTTGTGGACTGGCTATCTGAATTTCAAGATGAACACACCACAGATAACGAATAACAAGCAGTGGCTTTTGGTGACGCTACATGGCAGTATAGTACACTGGCAGCCTTGTTTCTTTTCTATTCTTTTTTTTACATTTTCTCAGAGCAGTGCTATATCATTGTGTTTATTTCCTAGAAAACATTGAGAAGTATTAGGGTTTTCTTTTTTTTTGATCCAGTTTGAGTGACATATCTTGAATATAGAATAGACATATGTGTAGTATTTTGTGTGAACAAGCTGAAAAGGAAGACAAAGGGTAAGAAAGCTTAGGTAAAGGGAAGGAAATGGTTGGAGAACTTTTTACAATTTCTGAAGACATGAGGACCTTTTTTGTAAGCAAAAGAAAAAAAAGTATCAAGAAGTATTTAGTTAGCTCTGTCCTTCATGAAGTAATGCTTTATGCACCCAAATGAATCACAACAGCATCATAACAATAATGATACTACTGGTATAGTATTTATCTTGTGCTACTCAGTATTCTAAGTATTTTTACCCATGTTAATTTATGTAATCCTCACAACAACTGTACGGAATGGATCTATTATTAAACCCATCTTAGATACAGATGAAAAATCTGAGTCATAGAAGGGTTGAATAATCTGTCTATAACTGAGTACCCCCATTTTTCTAAGAGAAAGGGACTTAGTTATTTTTTAAATTATTATTTTCTTCTTTTCTCTTTCCTCCTTTTCCCCTGTTCCCCACTTCCTACTTATCTTTTCAGAAATGCAGTTTTCACCTTTACCTTCCCTTTACTAGTCACTCCCTACACAGCAAGCTTGTCTAACTGTGTGCTTACTTAGAAGCTCCAGAGCCAGAACCCTCTCCCACTAGGAGATTGTCTCAGGAGACAACAGTCTGTTTACATTTACAACCTAGAAGTATGCCCACGACAGAACTCTCTCCTACCTGGGCAGTATCTCAGACAATGGCCACTTTACAACCTAGCTCTGCCTGCGATACCACCAGCTTGACTTCTTGGTAGATAGAAGGCACCAATGCCAGTCACACAGAACCCCACCTGCTCGCTTCCTCTCCTGCATGCTGCTCATCCCAAGTCCCCTGCTTTCTGCCCCAAACGTGAAGCAGTACCCTTAAAGGCAGGAGCCTGTACTTCTTCCACTAAGCTCGCTTTGGAATAAAAAGTCACTTTCTTTATAGCAGACCTTGCTCTTGTTCACTGGACTCTGCAAGCAGCAAGTGACTGAACCTGAGGTTCGGTTACATGTCCATGGCCCACAGTAAACAGTGGTGCCTAATATTAACACTCAAACAGGATGGCTCCAGAGCCCATCCTCTTGACTACTGTGTACTACTTGATTCACAATTTTTCCTTTCCTTTTTTTTTCTTTTTTTTTTTTTTTTTGAGACGGAGTCTCGCTCTGTCACCCAGGCTGGAGTGCAGTGGCACAATCTCAGCTCACTACAAGCTCCGCCTCCTGGGTTCACGCCATTCTCCTGCCTCAGCCTCCAGAGTAGCTGGGACTACAGGTGCCCGCCACCACACTGGGCTAATTTTTTGTATTTTTAGTAGAGACGGGGTTTCACCATGTTAGCCAGGATGGTCTTGATCTCCTGACCTCGTGATCCGCCCGCCTCAGCCTCCCAAAGTGCTGGGATTACAGGTGTGAGCCACCGTGCCCAGCCCAATTTTTCCTTTGCTACAGAACTTCATGTTCTACAAGCTACTTAACATACCCATGATCTCACATGGATATATAGACAGTAGGGGGACTTTTGCTGAATCTCAGAGACTGCAGATCTCACAGAGCAAGTACATGGAAAGGATGAGATACAAACTCAAATATTCTCAAATGGAGCCATGCTCATTCTCCTGGTCCACGGTTATCTCCTTAAAGGGCAGTAAAACTGTAAGCCAGCAATTCCACTTCTTGGAACTTAGTGTGTGAAACATTTATACCAGGGTACAAAAATATATATAAAGGAAAGTTCATTAAAGCCCTCTTTGTAATACCAAAAAAGCTGGTAATGATCTGAATGTCTATCAGTAAGTAAATAGTTCAATAATTATAATACAGATATACTATGATATCTTGTGCTGTGAGGTGTGTTTATATGTACTAACATAGAATGGTGTTTGTGTAATATTTTTAAAGTGAAAAGAGCAAGTTAACAGGAGAATTAAAGCCATTATTTTAAAAATCTTGGTTATAGGCCAGACACGGTGGCTCACACCTGTAATCCTAGCACTTTGGGAGGCTGAGGTGTGTGTATCACTTGAGCCCAGGAGTTCAAGACCAGCCTGAGCAACATGGTGAAACCCCATCTCTGCAAAAATTACAAAAATTAGCCAGGTGTGGTGGTGTGTACCTGTGGTCCCAGCTGCTGGGAAGGCTGAGGTGGGAGGAACATTTGAGCCCAGAAGTTGAGCCGTGATCACACAACTGCACTCCAGCCTGGATGACACAGCAAGACCTTGTCTCAAAAAATAAAATAAAATAAATTTTAAAAAATCTTGGTTATGTAAGTGTGTTTTTATTCTTTCAATAATTATTATTAGAGCACTTACTATGTACCAAGCACTGCTTTAGAAATTGGGGGTACCATGCTAAGACCAAGCCTTGCCCTTCATGGGTGGTGGACTGTAATGAGAGAGAAACTGAAAAAGTAAATAATTAAATACTTGCAGATGATTGCAGGTGCCTTGAAGAAAACTAGGCAGTAGAGTTGGAGTAGGGTGGCTATTTGAGGTTGTGTAGGAAGGAATATTTGAGAAGGGGCAATGTGTGCAGATGGTAGAAAAGAGCGTCCCAGACAGAGGGGACAGGAAATTGGAGGTCCCTGAGTGGAAGGAGCTCACATGGATTGGCAAGGCTTGTGGGGCATAGGCAATGAAAGGAAGGGGATTGAAAGTGGGGCAGATGCCAGATTTTGTAGGACCAAAGGGGTCGAGTTCTATTCCAAGTGTAATGGAAAGGCAGTGCAGTAGGTCAAAGCTCATTTTCATTTTGTGTTTTAAAACAGTCCCTCTGGTTCTCCTGGAGGCATGAAGATCAGTCCAGAAGTGGATGCGGTGATCTAGGTGAGAGCAGATGGGCCTTACACCAGGGCCGCGGTGTAAGGGCATGGGGAGAAATGATGGCATCTGGGGTATATAACATATTCCAGTAGACAGGACTTACTGATGCATTGGACGTGGGATGTGAGGGGAAGAAAGGGATCAGAGCTGACCCTTAGATTTTAGCCTGAGCAATGAAATGAATATTGGAACCCTTTAGTGAGAGGGAAGCACAGGGGCCTCAAGGAATGGCTTTGGCAAGTGGGCATAGGGTGAGGAGAGTCAGGAGTCGTATTTTGGACTTGTTGAATTTGAGCTGTGTGTTTGGAGTAGGAGGAGATGTTTCCTGGAGGTGGTTGTGTATTCCTATGTATGTGTTACCTCTCTGGAGTTGACTGGAATGGGAGACAGTTCAAGTGAAACTTACCCTTTTCCTCCGTAAGCTGCAGGATATTCTAAAAAACATTATTATTATTTTTTTTACAATGAACATCTTTTTCTTTTATAATTTTTAAAGTTCAAAAGAAAAAATGTGTATAAGTGGAGATATATGGGTTTGTGTAAAACAGGAAGTTTTGGAAAGAAACATCATACTGTGAGCAATGAACACCCTTAAGCAGTTTATACAGTTATGTATTAATTGCCTTTTTTATTAAAAAAATATATTTTTTGAGATGGAGTCTCACTCTGTCGCGCAGATTGGACTGCAGTGGCGTGACCTCGGCTCACCACAACCTCCACTCCCCTCCCTGCACAGCCCCGCCCGCCCGGGTTCAAGGAATTCTCATGCCTCAGGCTGCAGAGTAGCTGAGACTACAGGCATCAGCACCACGCCTGGCTAATTTTTTTGTATTTTTAGTAGAGACAGGGTTTCACCATGTTCGCCAGGCTAGTGTCAAACTCCTGACCTCAAGTGATCCTCCTACCTCGGCCTCCCAAAGTGCTGGGATTACAGGCATGAGCCACTGTGCCCAGCCTGATTGACTTTTTAAAAAGCCTGTAAAACCTTTGTAGTTTTTAAAAAAGAAGTCAATGCAAGTAAGCGCAGGTTATAATCTCTGCACCATCTCTGTTTCCAAGCAGGAACCCAAGGACACTGGTCTCCTTCCTGTACTCCCAGTTCTCAGTAGCCTTCCTCCCTTGTCCATTATATATAAAAACAAAAAATGTGAAATTCTAAATTTGTCTAGTTATATCAAGAACAAAAGTCTGGGTCAGGCACAGTGGATCACTCCTTGAATCTCAGCACTTTGGGAGGCTGAGGCAGGAGGATCACTTAAGCCTAGGAGTTGGAGACCAGCTTGGGCAACAAAGTGAGGCCCCTGTCTCAAATTTTTAAAAATTTATTTTAAAAAAAGAAAGAACAAATGAAAGCCCTGAAAGCTGAGCAGAAGTTCTCCAGGAGGCATGCAAAGAATGGGTGCAAAACACAGGACAGTGGGCAACTCTGGAGAGTGGCCCTCCACTGACGTACCTGTGCCTGGTACGTCACCACACCCTGGGATTAATCACTGCACTGTCCATAAGAAAGATTCATTCCATTTATTGGTTAATAGGCTCAAAGAAAATCCCTTCTCTTTGGCAGTAGAGACCACATCCTCAAATTTGAAATCTTAACAAATTCAGTTTGTGGCAACATAGAACCGAAAGGACCTGGAGATTATGTAGCCCATCTCTCTCACTTTACAGACGAGGAATCCACAGCTTTGCAAGGAGTGATTAATCGTTGCAATCCCAGGTGTGATGCTAGGGTGATAGTGAAGTCTAAAGGAGCGGGTTGCCCTTCATGACTTGTCAGATACCCATCTCTCTCTCTCTGACTTGTCAGATGCCCATCTCTCTCTCTCTGACTTGTCAGATGCCCATCTCTCTCTCTCTCTGAGTCGGCTCAGGCCCCTCAAGAAGCAGATGCCAAGATGGGACTAGATGTGCCAGGGACAAAATGGAGGAAGCCTCCGGGAAGGATAGAGGGACGTGAACCTCAGTAGGCCAAAGAGCCAGCTGCCTGCGATGTAGATCTGACACCTGTGGAAGCAGAGAGGGAGGGAAGGAGGACTGGGTAGGAGAAGCTTCAGACAATGGGGCAACCCCAAGAGAAGGCAGCCTGTGAGTGGAATCCCGCATCAGGCAGAAATGGCACCCACTGCATGCTCAGGCATGGGGTGGGAGCGCCAGGGACAGTGTGGCTCTGTGGCAGGTCTGTGCGGGAAGCTGTGCCCCCTGCAGCCGGTTCTTTTGGAGGGAGGTCTGAGGCCACCACACTCCATCTCTACTTCCTGTACCCATATTCTCCCTGCTGCATCCTCCACTGTGGGCCTGTTCCTATTATCCCCTTCCTACAGGTGCCTGATGCTGTGACCATGTTACACTCCTGGCCACTCTCCAGAGTTGCCCACTGTCCTGTGTTTTGCACCCATTCTTTGCATGCCTCCTGGAGAACTTCTGCTCAGCTTTCAGGGCTTTTGTTTGTTCTTTCTTTTTTTAAAATAAATTTTTAAAAATTTGAGACAGGGGTCTCACTTTGTTGCCCAAGCTGGTCTCCAACTCCTAGGCTTAAGTGATCCTCCTGCCTCAGCCTTCCAAAGTGCTGAGATTCAAGGAGTGATCCACTGTGCCTGGCCCGGACTTTTGTTCTTGATGTAACTAGTCAAATTTAGAATTTCACATTTTTTGTTTTATATATAATGGTATTTTTCTCACTACTGAAACCATCCAATATATTCATGGCACTTGCCTTCAGGGCATGTTCAAAGCTGTGTGCTTGTTCTAAAAATGTTCAGCCGAATCAAATGAGATTTCATATCTCTGTGTACCCACCATCCATATATATGCCCATCCGTCCATCTGTCTCTATTTCACTCTGTTTCTACCTTTCTGTTTCTTCAAGCCTACTGTTGTCTCAATGTCTTACCCTTGTATACAGTGTTGGAACACAAACTTCTATGTCTGGGGACACATTCTTTTCCACATTTTCACTATTGTCACAAACATGACTCTAGGAGAATTTTTAAAACCTAATGTCTGTGTTGAGAGTATGGGCAAACAGACAGAGTCTCATACTCTGTTGATGATGATATAAATTGGTGCAATATTTGTGGAGGGCAATGGGCAGAATCTATTACATTTTAAAATAGGCAAAAACTGTTTGGTCTTACATTTTCTACTTCTAGGAAATGAGACTAGAAATACATTAACACAAATAGATAGTTGTTTTCAGCAATATTTGTAATGTTGAAAGGAAAAAATATATATACTTCCACCATTATAAGAAATGATAAATCATGACACAGTCATCCAGTAGAATATTTTATAGCCACTGATAGCAATAAAATACTGATATAGAAAAAATGCCCAAAATATATTGGATAAGAAAAGCATGTTGCAGGACTATGTTTAGTATAATTCAATTTTTGGTTTTAAAAATGTAAATTATATATAAAGGTAGATAGATATTTTAGGTTATGCAAAAAATCAGAGTAGGCCAGGAGCGGTGGCTCACACCTGTAGTCCCAGCACTTTCGGAGGCCAAAGCGGGCAGATTGCTAGAGCCCAGGAGTTCAAGTCCAGCTTCGGCAACATGACAAAATCTCATCTGTATAAAAACAAAACAAAACAAAACAAAAATTAGCTGGGCATGGTGGCATGAGACTGTAGTCCCAGCTACTTGGGAGGCTGAGGTGGGAAGATCGCTTGAGCTCTGGAGGTCAAGGGTGCAGTGAGCTGTAATCGTGACACTGCACTCTAGCCTGGGCCACAGAGCAAGACCCTGTCAAAAAATCCCCCCAGAAACAGAATCAGAGTAAAATATATCAAACCATTAATAGTATTTATCCAGAGGCAGTGTGTGTGTGGGTGGGGGGTATGGGAAGAGGGTGAAGGGAATGAGTAGGGTCTGGGTATCTTACAAGAAACTTTTTATATTATACACTTCTTTAATGCTTATTTTTCAACAAATATATATGTAATATTTTTTAAAAACTAAATTCATCTTGAAAAATTATGGGACAAAATCACAACCAGTCTATGAACATTGATATAGTCAAGATAGAAAACATTTTTCCACAATCACAAGGATGACTCATGTTGACATTTATAGCCACACCCACTTCCCTCTCACTCTATTCCAGCTTTAATTCCTGGTAACTACTGATCTGTTCTCCATTTCAAAAATGTTATATAAGTGGAGCCACACAGTATGTAACCTTTTGGGGATTAGCTTTTCTGTTCACTCGGCATAATTCTCTGGCTATTCCTCCAGGCTGTTCATGTATCATCAGTTCATTCCTTTTTGTTTTCTCCCTTCCTTCCTTCTTTCCTTCCTTCTTTCCTTCCTTCCCTCCCTCTCTCCCTCCTTCCCTCCCTCCCTCCTTCCTTCCTTCCTTCCCTCCTTCCCTCCTTCCTTTTTTTTTTCTTTGAGAGGGTCTTGTTCTGTCGCCCAGGCTGGAGTGCAGTGGCACCATCTTGACTCACTGCAACCTCTGCCTCCTGGGTTCAAATGATTCTCTTGTTTCAGCCTCCCAAGTAGCTGGGATTACAGGCGTGGGCTGCCAAGTTCATTCCTTTTGGTTGATGAATAGTATTTCATGGTATGGATGTATCACAGTACATGCAATCATTTGTCATTGATGGCCATCTGTGTTGTTTCCAGTTTTTGGCTCTTATGAATAAAACTGCTTTAAGTATTCATGTACGGGTTTTTTGTGAACATGCTTTGCTACCCCTGTGGGATATATGCCCACATATGCAATTGCTGGGTCATATGGTAGCTGTGTGTGTGGTCTTCTAGTCCACAAACCGGGTATGACTCTCCATTAATTTAGATCTTCTTTGCTTTCTTTCGTCACTGTTTTGTAGTTCCAGCATACTAGTCTTATGTTTTCTTAAATTTGCACCCCTTAAGCGTTTTATTTTTTGAATGATTATAAATAGTACTTTTTTTTTTTTTTGAGATGGAGTCTCACTCTATCACCCTGGCTGGAGTGCAGTGGCATGATCTCGGGTCACTGCAACCTCTGCCTCCTGGGTTCAAGCAATTCTCCTGCCTCAGCCTCCCGAGTATCTGGGATTACAGGCGCCCATGACCACGCCTGGCTAATTTTTTGTATTTTTAGTAGAGATAGGGTTTCACTATGTTGGCCAGGCTGGTCTTGAACTCCTGACCTCAGGTGATCCACCTGCCTCAGCCTCCGAAAATGCTGGGATTATAGGTGTGAGGCACTGCACCTGGCCAGTATTCTATTTTTTAATTTTAGTTTTCACATTTATTGCTAGTATGTAGATGTATTAACAATGATTATATTGATTTTTGAACACTGAACTAGCCTTGCATCCCTGGAATAAACCTCACTTGTTCATAGCATGTAATTCTTTTTTTATATTGCTGAATTGTTTTTGCTAAAATTTTGGTAACAATATTTGCATCTATATTCATGAGGGATATTGGTCTGCAGTTTTCTGTTTTTGTACTGTCATTGTTTGGCTTTGGTATCAGGGTATACTAGCTTCGTAAAATTATTTGGGAAGAATTTCCTCATCTTCTATTTTATGGAAAAGACTGAATAGAATTGGTGCTAATTCTTGAAACTTTTCATAGAATTCTCCAGTGAAGCCATCTGGGCCTGGAGATTTCTTTTTTGGGAGTTTTAAATTTTTACTTGGTAGTCATAGGGCTATTCAAATCATATATTCCATGTTGGGTGAGTTGGGGTAGTTTGCATTTTTTGAAGAATTGATCCTTTTCATTTCAGTTGTCAAATTTATGGATGTAAAATTGCTTATCATATTCTTATTATCATTTTGATATATGCATGGTCTGTAGTGATATTTCCTCTTTCACTCTTGATATTTTTATCTTTTCTTTTTTCTTTGTCAGTCTTGCTAGAGACTTGTCCATTTTACTGATCTTTTCAAATAACCAGCTTTCTCTTTTATTGTTTTTTCCTATTGTTTTTGTTTTCAATTTACTGAATTCTGCTCTTATCTTTATTATGGGATTACTTCTACTTGTTTTGGTGTTTGTTTTTCTATCTTCTTTCTCAGTGTTCTTAGGTGTGTAGCTAGATTATTGATTTTAGGCTTTTTCTGTTTTCTATTAGAAGTATTTAGTGCTAAAAAATTTCTTTTCAGTGGTCTTCTAGTGGTGTCCCACAAATTTTGGTATGTTTTATTTTAATTTTTGTTCAGTTCAGTGTATTTTTACAATTTCCCTTGAAACTTTCTCTTGGCCCAGGAGATATTTAAAAGTTTGTTGTTTAGTTTCCAAGTGTTTGGAGATTTTCTGTTTTTCTACTATTAATTTTTAGTTTGATCCCATTGTGATCAGAGAATATACTCTGTATGATTTCAATTCTTTTAAATTTGTTTTTATTTTTTAAGTGACACAGAATATAGTTTTTCTTGATATGTTCCATTGGCACTTGAACGGAATGTGTATTCTGCTGTTGTTGGATGAAGTGCTCTCTAAATATCAGTTAGATCTTAGTATTAATGGTGTTGAGTGCTATATCTGTCCTGATTTTTCTGTCTTGTTTCTCTATATACTTTTGAGAGAGGTTTAAGTCTCCAGCCACAATTGTGGATTTGTCTGTTTTTCTTTTTAATTCTATTAGTTTTTGCTTCACATATTTTACCTCTGTTTGGTGCATAAACAGTTAGGATTGCTGTGCCTTCTTGGCTGGACTTGCTGTTTTATCATTATGTAATGCTCTTCTCTGTCCCTGGTAACTTTTTTTTTGCTTTGAAGTCTACTTTATCTAATGGTAGTATAGCTACTCTTGTATTCTTTCGATTAATGTTTTCATGGTATATTGTTTTCCATTCTTTTACTTTTAAAATCTATATTGTTATATTTGAATTAAATGTCTAGTAGACAACATAGAATTGGATATATATTTTAATCCCTCTGCCAATCTCTCTTAATTAGTATATTAAGACAATTTGAATTTAGTGTAATTATTGCTATGTTAAGACTTAAATATGCTGTTTTTTCTCTCCATTGTTTTCTGTGATTTTTAATTTTTTCCCATTCCTATGGGTTACTTGAAAAAGTTTAAAAATAATTTGTTTCCTCTATAGTACTTTTGGTTTGTTTTTGTTTTTTTGTTTTAAGACAGAGTCTCACTATGTTGTCTAAATAAAGTCTCAAACTCCTGGGCTCAAGCCGTCCTCCCACCTCAGCCCTTTAAGTAGCTGGGTATTACAAGTGCATGCCACTGTGCTTGGCCCTCAGTTGTACTTTTTTAAATGTATGTCTTTGTTAGCTTTTTAAGTTTGTTTCTCTAGGTATTTCATTATATATACATAACTTATTACTGTCTATTGCCAACATTTTACCAGTTCAGATGAATTATAGAAACCTTAGTTCTTTTTGCCATCTCCATTTATAGTTGTCTTATGTATTTCCCCCTTACAGAGAACTGGATCAGAGTGTTATAATTTTTGCTTCAATGATCAACTAATTTTAAAAACTGAAGAGCAGGAAATATTGTACTTATCCATATTTTTTGCTTATGTTCTCTTTCTTTCTTCCCATTGTTCCAATATTTTTTTTAAAGAAACATTTTATTTTTCTTTTTAGAGAATGTTCTTAGCTATTCTTTCGGTGTAGGTCAGCTAGCAACACCTTTTTTTTGGTTTTCTTTCATTGAGAGTGTCTTGATTTCCCCTTCATTCCTACAGGGTATTTTCTCTAGATATAGAATTCTGGGTTGACAAGTCTTTTTTCAACACTTGAAAAATGTCGTGCCACTTTCCTTTTGAACTCTATGGCCTCTTTTGTGAAATCTGTTGTCATTCAGATTGTTTTTCCCTTACAAGTAAGATGTCCTTTTTTATTAGAATTTTCTTTTTTTTGTCTTTAGTTTTCAGAAGTTTGACTGTGACATGACTTAGTATAGATTTCTTTGGGTTGATGTTGTTTGGAGTGTTCTTGGCTTCTTGAATCTGTAGATTTGCATCTTTTGCCAATTTGAGGAAGTTTTCAGTTATTATATCTTGGAGGACTTTTTCAGCCTGGCACTTATTTTCCTCCTTTTCCAGGATTCTGATGACATTAGTGTTAGATTTTTTTGTTTTAGTCCCACAGATCCCTAAAGCTCTGTTCTTTTTTTTTTTTTTCAGTTTGTATTATTTTCTGCTCAGATTGAGTAATTTCTGTCTTCAAGTTCACTGATTTTTTACGTTGACTTCTGCTGTAAGCTCATCCATTGAGTTTTATAAAAATTTATTGTGATTCCCACTTCTAAAATTTTCATTGTTTCCTCTTTATGTCTTCTGTTTCTTTACTGTGTGTTTTTATTTGTTTTAAGTGTGTTTGTAATTGCTCATTGAAGGATTTTTATGATGGCTGCTTTAAAAATTTTATCAGTAACATCTTGTCATCTTGGTGTTGGCATCTTTTTTTTTTTTTTTTTTTGAGACAGGGTCTCACTCTGTCTGCCAGGCTGGAGCACAGTGGCATGATCATGGCTCACTGCAGCCTCAACCTCCCAAGCTCAAGTGATCCTCCCACCTCAGTCTCCCCAGTAGCTGGGACCACAGGCACACATTACTATACCCACCTAATTTATTTTAATTTTTTGTAGAGACGGGGCCTCTACAAAATTACCTATGTTACCCAGGCTAGTCTTGAATTCCTGAGCTCCAGTGATCCTCCCACCTTGGCCTCCCAAAGTGCTAGAATTGCAGGGGTGAGCCACAGCACCCAGTGGTGGTGGCATCTATTGATTGTCTTTTTCATTCAGTTTTAGATCTTCCTGGCTCTTGGTATGATGAATATTTTTCTATTGGAATTTGTATACTTTGGGTTTTATGTTATAGGATTTTTAATCTTGTTCAAACCTTCTATTTTAGCTGGCTCTAGCAGGTGTCAAATAAACTCTAGTGTGAGCTCAGTAGGGGAAAGGGAAAGTGCTGCCCATTTTGCCAGGAGTGGGGATAGAAGTCCAGATTCTCTATTTTGCCTCCATTGACACTTGTGAGGCAGTGCTCCTCAGTACTGCTGGGTGGAGGTGGGTGTTCTTGATTCCCTCTAGGCTTATATACCCTGGCTGGAAGAGACAGGAGTGCCATGGCTCCCCACATGGCTTCACTGACACCGTGGGAGGAGGTGGCTTCATTTTACTAGGCAGTGGTATATGTCTTAACTCTCCACCAGGCCTCCTCCAAGCCCCTAGCCCCTCCCTAGTGGGGACAGGGAGGGGTGTCTCATTACCGCAGGTTGGGGGCGGAAGTTGAGGCTCCCCACATGGTCTCCACTGCCACCACACGGCTGGATGGTGGGAGGTAGGAGGGGTCTCTGCCACCTGGTAGAGATGAAACCTCTGGCTCCACGCTTGGCCTTCTCTGACACCACCCTGGGAGGGGGCTTGGGGCACCTTGATACAGCCTGTTGAGGGTGGAGGTTGAGGCTCCCCACTGGCCTTTGCTGGTGAGGGTGGGTATGGGGCCACTGTTGCTGTTGTTGTTTCCTGTAGCATTTGGCTGGAGTTGAGTGGCTGCTGTCTAAAGATTTTCTCTTTTGCTAGGCTGCCCTTTTCCTGGTCCTTTGCTAAAGAAAGCAGACTTTTGTTGGGGATGTTTTTGTGTGCGCCTTTTGCCATTTCTGAGTTGCCAGCTCCTTTAGCTCCAAGACAACAAGAAAGCTCCAGGGACTCACTACTGAATCATTCCTTGTGGCCCAAGGCCCCTAGCCTGTCTGCCTCCTTCTCTCCATCTTCAGATTCTCCTCTGTTTGTTTTATATATAATGTCCAGGGTTTTTACTTGTATTTAGAGGTAAAAATAGGGAAAAGTATGCCTACTCCATCTTCCTGGAAGCAGAAGTCCTTGGGTAACATTGAAAAAAGGGCAAACTGTAAGAATAGAATCTAATGTCAGCTCAGCTCACTGTTTACTCAAGAAGCCCTGCAGGGCACACAGCAGGGATTGCACCAGGAGATGTGAGGAGGGGGAGCAGGTGGGTCTCCTGTCACAAGCTGGATTTTTCTAAGATTGGGATGGAGTGAGTGCTAGGGCTAGTGCTGGAACCCACCAGACCACACTGGCCATGGCTCACACAAAGGTCCCTGGAGAAGAGGACTTCTTACTTACTGTGGGAAGTAAGTCACAGGCCACATTCCTAGCCAGGGTCCACTACTCTCCGAGGGTCCCCACTCTAGTCATGCAAACCTTCCTTTGCTTCCTCAAATAAGCCAAGTCCATTCCCACAGCCTCAGGATGTCTTCTGTTATGGTTCCCTCTTACCCAAAGGCTCTAACCCCTCAATGGTTACTGGCTTCCTCCTTCAGGTACTGCGTCAATGCCAGCTCTTCAGAAAGGCCCCCTGAAGACTCTTCCTGAAGCAGACTCAGAGATGGAGTTAGCATGTACGAGCTCCAGTAGGGAGTGCTTTTGGGATCAAATCCTATGGAAGGGAATGGAAGGGGAAAGGAGAGGAAGGGGAAGGGGAGAAGGAAGGGGAAGGCAGGGAAGCAGGATTGTGTAGAGGGAGATGCCAAGACTCCATGGAAGCCACTGCTAACCTACCAGGGCAAGCTGAAGGTGGGATGAGCTTTCATAGCTGTCCTGACTTGGGAAGAGAAGGTCAGGCCTTTGTACACCTGTATTGCCAGTCACAGGGTGTGTGTTATCCCGAAAAGGGATGTGACCCTTGGCAAGACAGCCTTCTTTACTGAGGTCATCCCCAGGGTTGGTGACTGCAGAGGCTGGCCTTGCAGCCGCCAGGCTCCTTCATTCTGAAGGGTGCTGTGGGTGACATGCCACGAACCTGCCACACTTACCTTTCTTCAGCTAGTGACAAAGAGCTCTGATCACAATGCTTCTCTGTGGCCAGACCTGGGGACTGACGGTACCTGTTGATCGTCTATGTCCTTGATGCTGTTCTTGAGGAAGGGGTAAGCCCTGGACATGGAATGCTTTCCCTGGTTATTCAGGCTGGATCCCAGCAATGAGTGCGGAGTTCTTACTCTGTTCCCTTTCATCGTGTCTGGCTCCAGCCAACTTGGCTTCAATTTAATCTCCTCTTTTTTCAAGACTAAGCTGCCACCTTTAAAGACATTATTGTTAACAGTACTAATAATATGACTATAATTGATTGAGCATTACTATGTTTCAATCAATTTACATATTTTATTTTATTGAGTGCTCATAAACACTCTATGTGGTAGGAATTATTATTGCTCATTTTGCATATGAGAAAACAGAGGCTCAGAGAGGTTAAATCACTTGCCCAAAGCCTACAAGTTACTAAGAAGCAGGGTCAGAACCAAACTCTTGTGCTTTTCCCACCATCCAGTGCCATCTGTATCCTGTTCAGCAGGGTCTCAGCTGGCTTAACAGAGCCATTATCATGTAGCAATACAGCACATTCACTTTGTCCTCTGTACAAAATGAGACTGTCATATGCAATTTCAGTTTTAAAAAGAATTTGGAAGAAAATATTTCGAAATATTTACTTTGGTTACCTCTAGACTAGTTAGGGTTACAGATGATTTTGAAAAAACTTTAGCATTTTCTAACAATTTTACAAGAACATGTATTACATATATAAATTGGAAAAAAAACCTTTTAAAAAGGAAAGTAAATAGTGAGACAACAAAAATTGTTCAGAAATGAAGCCAGCTGTCAGTGGGCATGGTGGGAAAGAAAAGCAACAGAGCCTGAGAATAGTCACGATTTGTGGACTCTGCCCTCATTTGTTAAAATGATTCCATTTATATCCTAGATGTCTCTGAAATGCAGATTCTAAATCTATTTTTTCTAAGTCAGAGTCTATGTTGGAAAGACTAGGGAAAGTGCTTATATAAATATTGTAGTAATTTCCTCATAAAGTTATAATCATACATCTATTTGTACCTTACAGTTTACAAAGCACTGAACGTATACTCTCTAGTTTGATCCTCCCAACAATAATGTGTAAGGCGTTGCTTTCTTCTTTCTACAGGTATAAATTCAGCCTGAGATTCCAGAATATTCTGTGTATTGACCACCACAGCAAGAAGAAAAAGTCCACGTAGGACTGAAATGTAAGTCTTACGATTGCTCAACCTGGTCTCTCTACCATAACACCTTTGAATTGAGTTATCTCACAAATAATAATTTCCATGTCTACTTGAAGAGGATTTGTTTATAGAGCATTGCTTTCATTAATTCATTCTGCAGCTGCTGAGTGCTAGGGTAAGCCAGGCTTTCTCGCTTGCCTGGGGATGCAGCAGTGAACAAAGTGGACATGATCCTCCTCTCTTGAGTTTTAGTCTGCGGGCCAGGAGTTGGGGGGTAGGAGAGGAAACTAGAGGAGCAGGGTCATTTCCTATGGGGGTTGAGAATGATGAAGATGAAAAGCATAATGCTGGGGGAGACAGAGACTTGTTGGTGTGTGGGTGTGGGGCCACTTCAGGAAGAGTCTTCAGGGGGCCTTTCTGAAGAGCTGGCATTGACGCAGTACCTGAAGGAGGAAGCCAGTAACCATTGAGGGGTTAGAGCCTTTGGGTAAGAGGGAACCATAACAGAAGACATCTTGAGGCTGTGGGAATGGACTTGGCTTATTTGAGGAAGCAAAGGAAGGTTTGCATGACTAGAGTGGGGACCCTCGGAGAGTAGTGGACCCTGGCTAGGAATGTGGCCTGTGACTTACTTCCCACAGTAAGTAAGAAGTCCTCTTCTCCAGGGACCTTTGTGTGAGCCATGGCCAGTGTGGTCTGGTGGGTTCCAGCACTAGCCCTAGCACTCACTCCATCCCAGTCTTAGGAAAATGCGTCCCTGCATTCCCAGCCTCAATTTCCCTATGAAGAAGTACAGGGTTGTCACTGTCCTCTTCCTACTGAATTCATTTTTTCCTTTCCTCACAAGACGACAACCTCTGTGAAGACTGTAATGAGGTCACTCCTTTCTAACTTCTCCACACTCCCAACCCATCCATACACCTACACCCAGAAGCATCTAGGCCATTTTTGTTCTATCATGGCAGATCAACTGATATACAAGCTAGGGATTTAAGAAATACACAGGGGTTGGAATAAGCTGGATTTATTGGCCAATTGTAAAAACTGTCACTAATATTTATTAGCTATAGAAAGAAAAATAGAGGCCTGCGTAGGCACTGTAGCCAGCTGCTAGCTCCCAGCCACCCCCACCATCCGGGTCTGGGGACAGAGCCCACTCTCCAGTCCTTTCCTGCCCCCAGGGATGACTTGCTGGGAGGACGATGCTGTCTTGTCTGGGATTTACCCATCCGAACAGCCCATATTTCACACCTGTGGCTCCCCACTAACTACATCTCCTCTGAAGAATTAGTGAAAGGAAGGAGTCTTGCAGGAGGGGTAGGTGATGTTTGCTTAGCTTCATGCCCAGGGATAAAAGAGCAAGCTTTCCAAAATTCCAGTCTGATCTGTACTCCCCAACTTCATGCTGGGCTGGGCTCCCCATCACCCTCAGAAAGAAGTCCCCTGTCCTGGCCAGGCGCTTTTGCTCACGCCTGTAATCCCAGCACTTTGGGAGGCTGAGGCAGGTGGATCACGAGGTCAGGAGATCGAGACCATCCTGGCCAACATGGTGAAACCCCAGCTCTACTAAAAATACAAAAATTAGCTGGATGTGGTGGTAGGTGCCTGTAATCCTAGCTACTCGGGAGGCTGAGGCAGGAGAATCACTTGAACTGGGAAGTCAGAAGTTGCGGTGAGCCGGGATCGTGCCACCGCACTCCAGCCTGGCGACAGAGACTCCATCTCAGAAAAAAAAGAAGTCCCCTGTCCTTACACTTTCAAGTCCTGCAAATTCTAGCCCCCCCCCCCCCGCCTTCCTTGGGGTGCCCCCACTCCCTGTTCTGTTTCTCTGGCTCTGTCTTCTGGCCTTTCTTAGTCCCTGGCATTGGCCATTCTTGCCTCTTCCCTATGGTTGAGAATTCTCTGTGCCTTTCCCCTTGCCTCACTCTTTGGCAGGTGAGCTCATTCCCACTTTCATCCCTCATGTCTCATTTAAATATGGCTGCCTTTTGGACCCCCTTGGAGAGAAGTTTTCTGTTCCCCGTTCCTTCAGCCCCCCAAGCCCCATCTTTGGCATCTTGTCATAATTTGCCTTTAATGGCTGGCTTCCCTGTTGGCTATAAGACCCTGAGGACAGTGGCTGCATTTGTCCTGTTCCCAGGTGGTTTTTTTGGGGTGAAGGGTGACAGGATGTCACTGTGTCACCCAGGCTGGAGTGCAGTGGTGCAATCATGGCTCACTGCAGCCTTGACCTCCTGGGCTCAAGCGATCCTCCTACCTCAGCCTCCCCAGTAGCTGGTACCACAGATTTGTACCACCACACCCAGCTAATTTTTAAAAGTTTTGTAGAGATGGGGTTTTGCCACGTTGCCCAGGCTGATCTCAAACTCTTGGACTCAAGCAATCCTCCTGCCTTGGCCTCTCAAAGTGCTGGGATTACAGATGTGAGCCACTGAGCCTGGCCTCAGTGGCTTCTTCCTACCTCACACAATGTCTGGCGTAGGAGCCATAAAACTTGGTTGCATGGATGAATAAGTGAACCAAGAAGGCCTTTGAAGCTTTTCCGCACTGCTTAGATTTCAGGGTGAAATTTGGGGGATCTCTTGAACTTCAGTTTCTTAGACTCCAGCAAAGAACAGGACCTGTAACTTGGAAGTGAAGGTGAGAGAGCCACAATGACAGGAGCATTTTTAAGCTCTGACCTGCTAGCCTAGAGCCTAGCACCAGGCCCCTGCTCTAGGCTCTTTGCATGAATTATCTGGTGAATCTCACAATTGCTGTTATAATCTCCATTCTTCAGCCAGTCCTGGGAGTAAGGGGAAGGGTGCGTGAGTACCAGGTAGGTGGTAGAAACTCTAAACAGAAAGAGAAGCAGGCTCAATTTGGGGGGTCTGCTGGAAGAAACAGAAGAGGCCCCAGGACTCTGGCTTCAGGGCCAGGGACTGTGTCTGGGTTGCTTGGTCAAAGACAGACAGGCTTCACCCAGAGCTGGCCAAATGCTGGACACTGGGCTAAGAGGACTTTATATGCCTGCTTCATCCAACTGCACAACAGCCCACCAAAGAAAGGGAGTTTCAGAACAGTTAAGTCACTTGCTCAGTGTCATACAGCCAGTGGCAGAGGTGCAACTGCAAAGCCCCCTTGCTCACTGGGGCATTCCCAGATGGTCAGTGAAACAGCAAGCTCTGGTTCGCTTCCTGAGTGTAGCCCAGTTGAGTTCATTTGAGGCACTGACACCATCTTAGAGATTTATACAAATACCACACTGCTCAAAGCAGCAAGGGCACGCCTGTAAGAGCAGATGCAGAACCTGCCTTCGTAACAGGAGAGCAATTGTAACTGAGGTTCCTCGGTCTGGAGGCCACCAGAGAATCCCCTGAGCCCAGCCCAGCCTCTTGATCAGGACTTTTTGGGCTAATGCCCGAAGTCATTTATTTGCTGTCTGACTGAGCCTCCTCCCTCTGATAACTGTACAGTGCCATCTCTTCTATAAAAACAAAAGTTTTCTTCTAAAGCTGTCTTCCACCGCCAACCAGAAGCCCAAGGCCTCTTATTTCTTACAAGTTTCTGCTCCCAGAGCCATTTTATTTCTCCTTATTGGGTGATCAACTTTTCCCTCTTCGCCTGGGACTTTTCTGCTTTTAGGATTGAAAGTCCTTGGTCGTAGGCAGTCCCCTCAGTCCCAGGTAAAAACCAGAATGGTTGGTCACTGCTCTACACTGGGAGAGGGTAGAGAAATGTTTTTTAATTCTCATCTATACATCAGTTTCTTTAGCTGCCTAATGTATGTAGCCTGTCCGATTTTGTGACAAACTGTCACAACATTCCCAGAAATGGCGGCGGGTGGAACCACATTCAGGGGTCCCACTGGAGTGCACTTGTCCGACCTAGTCGACTTGTTGCATACCTGCACTTCCGCTGTTGAACACTAGATGGTGGCCTCGCACCCTTGTTTAGAGAAAGTGCGACACTGAACCCGGCCTTTAGGAAGTGCTGGGCATTTGGGAAGAACATGGGCCAGAGAGAAGTGAAAAAATATATGCTTATGGGACAGCCTAGAAGAAGCAGACCAGTGTGCAATGGCAAGCGCTAAAAAGGAAAAATATCAGATTTGGCTTAAAATTCCTTAAGCATTTAGACATTGGGATGGAAAGAAAGGCATGTTTATTTTACCAGGAAGTGGGTCTGCTTTCACCAGATGATCTGAATAACTTGTCCACTGGGAATACATCGTATAAAGGAGAAAAAAAAAAAAAGCTAACAAGTTGGTCAGACGCAGGGAACATCTTCTGGGTGGGTTTAATTACAGCTTTAGCTCCCTGGGTGAGCTAACATCCCGATACCAGAGCCGGCGCTGCAGGTGTGCTTAGCCAGCCCAGCCAGGGCCGAAGATGCTGACAAGACCAGAGGAGGCCCCTCCCGAGGCTGAGTGACTCACACCACCTGCAGAGAGCACAGTTGCCATGAGCCTTGCTCATCCTCCTCGAGCAGCTAAATTTATATTCTGAGAGCAGAACACTGGCGCTGGAGCTGTCAGGAGGGAACAGGGAGGAGATGGGAAGGAAGAGTGCCATCATCTTGAAGCGGGCTCGGGGGTGGAAGTGGATTCACATTCTAAGGGCTTTGTAAGTGAGCCCACAAGATTTTTCATGGAGAAACTGGTGTCTGAGAAATTATAGTTTTCTCTTAAATGTTCCCCTCTCCTCCACTTAAACCCCAGTAATGGCTGTCAAGGTCAAGGGAAAATCTTCCCTTTCATTCTCTGAAGTTTTGCTGAAAAGTCAACTCACAAAAGGCAGATAATAAGAGGAAAGGCATAATACACATTTATTAGCATGCACAAAGCTGAATCAGAGTGACTGCCCCATATCCTGGTGGGGCCCAGATACTTACATAGCCTTATTTCAGAGGGAAGTGGGGAGATGGGGAATATAGGTACTTCTGTTGAGAGGCAAGAAGTGATTACTCGGGAGAATGAATGGATCAGGAACATAGATTAACTTGTAAATGGTTATCTCTGGAAATTGAATGAGCCTGAGAGACAGATGTTATCCTGTGAAAGGGTCTCTTCAGGTGTGGTTACATTGGATAGATAATAAGATAACAGGAAGAGGAAGGAAAAACAATTACTTTCCTTGGTGGGTTCACCTGGTCTTTATGCAGATAGGATAAAAGTCTCTTCAAGCATCTGTTGATCTCTAAGGGCCTTCAAAGTACTCATTATAGGCCAGACATGGTGGCTTATACCTGTAATCCCAGCAGTTTGGGAGGCCAAGGTGGGAGGATTGCTTGAGCCCAGGAGTTTGAGACTAGCCTGGGCAATATAGTGAGATCCCCTCCCCACTGCCATCTCTACAAAAATAATTTTAAAAATTAGCTGGGCACGATGGTTCACACCTGTAGTCCCAGCTACTCAGGAGGCTGAGGTGGGAGGATCTCTTGAGCTCAAGAGGTCAAGGCTGCACTGAGCTGAGATCATGTTGCTGCACTCCAGCCTGAGTGACAGAGTGAGACCCTGCCTCAAAAAAAAAAAGTTAAAAAACCCCAAATCCTCATTATACCAAGGAGCCATATTTTGGGGTGAAGTTGCCTGCGCCCCTTCATTACTAACAAGTTATGCTACTGAACTCCCTTTCAAAAGCTTGAGTTAACGATTAACACCCTGCCCTTCACAAGACATACTCATCAACCCAAAGAATGGTGGAGCTGGCCTGGCACTCAGTGGCCCGGAGGCTTTTCAAACTGCTGGGGAGAGCTAGCTCTCCGTACTCACCCCAGGGTTTTCTTATACAAAGATGCATTTCATTCTGCATGTAGAATATTTAAGGTGTCCAAAGAAGCTGTTACCACTTTTTATCTTTTTATGAAATCTGGAAAAACTGACCTTGAAAAATAAATCCCGTACTAAAAATACAAGTTTGATTAATTTTACAAGCTCAGAGAGATGAAGTAAAACCACAGCCTTCCCCTAGAGCTGGTCCAGCAGGATGACTAAGCCCAGGCAGAGCCCAGTCATAAGGCACGCTTTTCCTGCCCTGATGTCATGTCCTTGGAGCGGGTTAGAAGAGGTCTCTAAAGCAGTGGCCTGGAGTGGAGTCACAGCGTGGAAGATGAGGGGGTATGCAGGAGAAAGCTTGAAGGAGGCTTCACCACAGAGCTTCAGTGGAACCTCACAGTTGCCTTGGTCCTTCAGAGAGTGGGCCTTTGATGCCTCAAATCTGTTTTTTCTTAGACTGTGGGGCTGGAGGAAGGTTTTCACTTTTGCATCTGCCCTGCAGGTGGAAGTCTGATAGGGCACCAGCTGAGGACAGCCCTGAACTGCAGGGCTGGCAGGAATGATCCAGACTGGATAGAAACGCCATGTGAGTGGTGGCGAGTAGTCGCGTGACAGTAGGCAGATAGTCAGGTATCAGCAGGGCGGGAGAGGCCTCCCCCCACACACACCAGGAGTGCTGGACGACCGTCAGGTGAGGGTCAGGTGGTTGTTACCTATTTCTCGAAAGTAATAATTGTTCACAGTGGCAGGAGGGAAAGGCAGTCTCCTAATAGATAGAAAACATCTGAAACTGGTGATCAGCAGCTTCCCCATAAGATCTCAGGAGAGGGGAGAAGTAACACAAGACCCCGAAAGTATGTTGTATTAGAGTTCTCTAGAGGGAAAGAACTAATAGGATAGATGTCTATATGAGGAAGAGTTTATTAAGGAGCATTGACTCATACGATCACAAGCTGAAGCCCCACAATAGGCCGTCTGCAAGCTGAGGAGCAAGGAAGCTAGTCCGAGTCCCAAAACCTTAAAAGCAAGGAAGCCGACAGCACAGCCTTCAATCTGTGGCCGAAGGCCTGAGAGCCCCAGGCAAACCAATGGTTTAAGTCCAAGAGTCCAAAGCTGAAGAACTTTGTCTGATGTTCGAGGGCAGGAAGCATCCAGCACAGGAGAAAGATGAGGGTCGGAAGACTCAGCAAGTCGGCTTCTCCTACCTTCTTCTGCCTGGTTTATTCTAGTGGCATCAGCAGCTGATTGGATGGTGCATACCCCCATCGAGGGTGGGTCTGCCTCTCCCAGTCCAGTGATTCAAATGTTAATCTCCTTTGGCAACACCCTCACAGACACACCCAGTAACAATACTTTGCCTCCTTCAATCCAGTCAAGCTGACACTCAATATTAACCATCACATATGCCACCATATAAAACCCCAAGTCAAGAGGTCAAGCCACGCAATTGGTCTTTCCAGTTGCCCTCTTGGTGTTCTTCCAAGTGTATCTTCCTTCCTTCCTTTCATTCACTATACTACATCTTTTTTTTTTTTTTTTTTTTTTTTGTGATGGAGTCTCGTTCTGTCACCCAGGCTGGAGTGCAGTGGCACAATCTCGGCTCACTGCAAGCTCCACCTCCTGGGTTCACGCCATTCTCCTGCCTCAGCCTCCTGAGCAGCTGGGATTACAGGAGTGTACCACCACTCCTTGCTAATTTTAGTATTTTTAGTAGAGACGGGGTTTCACTATGTTGGCCAGGCTAGTCTTGAACTCCTGACCTCAAGTGATCCGCCCTGCCTGAGCCTCCCAAATGCTGGGATTACAGGTGTGAGCCACCGCACCTGGCCTGCTCTACAGCTTTTTAATAAACTTTCACTTCTGCCCTAAAACTTGCCTTGGTTGCCAGGCGCAGTGGCTCATGCCTGTAATCCCAGCACTTTGGGAGGCTAAGGTGGGTGGATCACCTGAGGTCAGGAGTTCGAGACTAGCCTGGCCAACATGGTGAAACCCTGTCTCTACTAAAAATACAAAAATTAGTCGGGCGTGGTGGCGGGCACCTGTAATCCCAGCTACTCAGGAGGCTGAGGCAGGAGAATCACTTGAACCTGGGAAGCGGAAGTTGCAATGAGCCGAGATCGCACCACTGTAGTCCAGCCTGGCTGACACAGTGAGACTCTTTCTCAAAAAAACCAAAAAACAAAACAAAACTTACCATGATGTCTCCTTCTGCTTTATGCCCCTCAGCCAAATTCGTTCTTCTGAGGAGGCAAGAATTGAGGTTGCTGCAGATGCAGAGGGATAACCACCACCGCTAAGAGTAGAAGGAGGGAGACTTGAGCGGTGGGAAAACAAACCTGGGTCTCTTAACTCCCCAGCCCTGGTTTCTTCACCTCTCACGTTAGGTATAGTAAAAGAGGCTCTACCCATTGCCCATGGTCATTTTCAGAAACAAATAAAATTATGAAGGTGACCAGGTGTTTTAAAATAGAAAGTCAAGTATTTAAAATAGCTCACAGTTTTTGAGCACGTACCATGTTAAGCACTTTGCCACCAGCTGTGGTACTTCTGTGGTGGCACTTCTTACGCAAGTGAGAAGCAGCGACGCCGTGACACCTGCACGCCGGAGCCCTGTGTTAGTGAGAAGCAGCGACACCGTGACACCTGCACGCCGGAGCCCTGCGTTAGGCTGGGTGAGGGCCGGGACCTGGGCATCACACAGTCTTAAATGTGGGCCTGCCTCCAACAGCTCCCTCCTGGGTGTGATGCTGAAGGGGGTCCTTGACACCTCTGAAGTCTCAGTCTCCTCAAGGTCACACCCAGCTTATAGGATTGTGCTTCTGTGGATTAAACAAGACACAGCAGCCCTCCCTTATCCATGGTTCTGTTTTCCTTGGCCAAAAATATTAAATAGAAAATTCCAGAAATAAACAATTTATGTTTTAAATTGAATGTTATGATGAAATCTCACACCGTCCTGCTCCATCCTGGCTGGGCGTGAATCATCCCTGTGATCAGCATATCCACTGTCTATACCCGCTACCCCTTAGTCACTTAGTTACTGTCTAGGTTGTCAGATCAAAACCACAGTATGGGCCGGGCATGGTGGCTCATGCCTGTAATCCCAGTGCTTTGGGAGGTGGAGGTAGGAGGATCATATGAGGCCAGGTGTTTAAGGCCAGCCTGGGCAACATAGTGAGACCCTGTCTCAACAAAACATTAAAAAGTTAGCCAGGCGTGGGTGGTATACATCTATAGTCCTAGCTACTTGGGAGACTGAGGTTGGAGGATTGCTTGAGTTCAGGAATTGGAAGCTACAGTGAGCTATGATTGTGCCACTGCACTCCAGCTTGGGTGACAGAGGGAGACCCTGTCTAAAAAACAACAAAGAAACAAACAAAAACATAGTATATAGAGAGCTTGATGCAATCTGCAGTTTCAGGCATTCAATGGGGGTCTTGGAATGTATCCCTCCTGAATAAGGGGGTACCACTATCTATTACATACATATAACATTCAGCAAAATACTTATCAAGGGCCTATAAATATTAGCTTACAAAAGATACTTTTATTTGGGCTTCTGTCCTAGTCACTTAGAGGTCATGCCTGCACCTGCCTTTGAAGAGCTTACAACCTAATTAGGAGGTAAGACATTAACATGAGCAGACCACTAACATATAAGGCAGCCAGTAAAAAATAATAATGAGGCGATTCAGACTTTATGTATTTTAAGGGATTTAGAGTAAGGAGAGTGGTAACTTCAAGCTGGGGTAGGGGCTGGGGTATGGAGTGAGAATGACTTTTTGCAAAGCAAACTATACATCCATATATTGGATCTTCTGTCACCCTCGAGGCAACCGTGTAAGGGTAATGCCAACATTACCTTTGGGTTATTACCCAAGGGTAATAACCATGACTAGGTAATGCTAACATCCTGTCCTTGTGTAATCAGTTTCCTGCAGGTCTCTCGCATGCCAGTTACAGTTTACACTGGTGGCTCCAGGCTGTGTGGAGTAAACCATGGGAATAAAATGGAATAGAGCAGTGGTTCTCAAACGTAAGTGTGTTCAGGATCACTTGGAAGGTTTATTAGAAACTCCATAGGCCCTGTCCCCAGAGATTTGGAAACAGGGGGTTTAGGGTACGGCCCATAAGTTTGCATTTCTAGCCAGTCCCCAGGTGATGGCTGGGCTGAGTGTCTGTGGGCCACATGCTGGGAGCAGTACTGGAGTGGAGCCGTGTCCAGGGCTGCCCTGGGATGAGAGCATGCATCTGTGTCCCCTACTTACGGGGGTGGCCTCTGATGTACTCTCAGAACCTGGACTTCTTCCTATATAAACCTTTGAGGCTCATGTCTTGGGTGACCTGGAGAGAATTACTTTTTTTTTTTTTTTTTTGATGAGATGGAGTTTCGCCTTTCTTGCCCAGGCTGGAGTGCAATGGCGCAATCTTGGCTCACCGCAACCTCTGTGCCTCCCAGATTCAAGCAATTCTCTTGCCTCAGCCTCCTGAGTAGCTGGGATTACAGGCATGTGCCACCATACCCAGCTAATTTTGTATTTTTAGTAGAGAGGGGCTTTCTCCATGTTGGTCAGTCTGGTGTCAAACTCCCGACCTCAGGTAATCCGCCCGCCTCGGCCTCCCAAAGTGCTGGGATTACAGGCGTGAGCCACCGAGCCCGGCGATAATTACTTAATCTCTCTGAACATCTGTGGAAATGATAGCTACATGGTAGAGTTGCTGTGAGGACAAATGCAAGTGGAAGCTCACTGCATGGGCCCCCTTGCCTTGGAGCCTTCCTCTCACGCCCTAGACCCCACCAACCTCTCCCACCTGACTTTTCAGGCTTACACTTTCACCTGCTGCCGCTATGGGGTATGGCTGTCCCTGTCTGTCTTGGTTGATTCTTTTTGGTCCTGGATCCTCTTCCAGGACTTTGACTGACACACCTGAACTCTTCTGACTGACCCCACACCTGGCCATAGTTCCTCCTCCTCTGTTGGTCTTTCTTGCTGCCAACACATTTCTGAAAATATTGTCCTTTAGGTGTTTTTACATAAAGGCATCTGGACTCTGTGAACCCTTCTTATTGTTGTAGCTGACTCTGGTGTCCAGAAGGATCAGAACGTGGGAAGTACTAGTTTATAGTGGTTGTATGTAATTTTGGCTGTTCCCTCCAGCCAGTCACAGAATAAGCATGTGAGCCAGGCTGGGCTAGTCTTTGTGCTTCCCTTTCTTGCTCACAATAATTGGTCAGTGGAGTGAGCACTGACCAAGGCCAAGTCAATCAATGTTCTTCCCTGGGGTTTTTGATACAGTAACTAATAAAATCTACCACCTCAGATGATGCAGTGTAGCAGGTTGTATTTTTCAAAGATGGTTACAACAACGTCCCCCAGACGTTGCTGCATATGATGTAACATTTTTATTTCTCCTATAAAGAGGTGGGGTTGGTTTTCCCTTTTCTTGAATCTCGGTAAGGGTGGGACTAAGGTGAAAATAATGCTTTGTGACATCTAAGGCTGTGTAATAAAAGATAATGCAGTTTACGTCTGATCCTCTGGGGACAGTGCTCTTGGAACCCTGGAACCATGCTATGAGGAAGTCCGGGCAGCCACACTGGCCATAGATAGGTGCTCCGGCCACACCCCCAGCTGAGGTCCCCAGCAGCTAACATCAATCCTCAGACAAGCGGGCAAGGACCCCTCAGGCATTCCAGCTCCCAGCTGTCCAGTGACCTCTTGCCTTTGAACCCCAGCTGATGCCACACAGACTAGAGATTAGATGTCCCCTCTGAGCCCTGCCCAAATTATAGATTCATGAGCAAAACAAATTATTGTTGTATGAAGCCACTAACTTTGGGGTGGCTTGTAATAAATAACTGAAATATGGAACTTGGCAATAAGAATTTGGAATTTCCATCAGCATGTCCCCATTATATAAAGAAAACTTATTGTAAATAGGGGAGAACGCAGAGACAGCAGAAATAAAAGTGATTCCAATGATAATCGAGTCCCCAAGTTCAGTCTCCAAGGTCCTCAGATCCTTACTTCCTTCTGCAACTTTTCCACTCGCACTGAGCTGCCTACCCCAGTTTCTTCCCAGCAAATCCATTTTCTTGCTTAAGGTAGTTTGATTTGGGTTTCTGCTGCCACGTTCACAAAGAGGTTTTTGTGGTGCTTGTTTCCTTCAGAATGTGCGGTCCATCAGTTCTCATCGACGCGGGGTCCAAAGAGCAGCATGATCAGCCTCTACTGGGAGAAAAGCAAAATTCCAGGCACCATCATCCCAAGCCTACAGAATCTGTGGGGGTGGGGCCCTGGAATCTGTATTTTTTTTTTTTTTTTTTTTGAGACGGAGTCACGCTCTGTCGCCCAGGCTGGAGTGCAGTGGTGTGATCTCGGCTCACTGCAACCTCTGCCTCCCGGTTCAAGCAATTCTCCTGCCTCAGCCTCCCGAGTAGCTGGGATTACAGGCGCCCGCCACCACACCAGCTAATTTTTTTACTTTTATTTTTAGTAGAGATGGAGTTTCACCATGTTGGCCAGGCTGGTTTCCAATTCCTGACCTCAAGTGATCTGCCGGCCTCGGCCTCCCAAAGTGCTGGGATTACAGGCATGAGCCACCGTGCCCAGCAAGAATCTGTATCTTTTTGTTTGTTTTGGGACAGGGTCTTGCTCTGTTGCCCAGGCTGGAGCATGGTGGTGCAATCATAGCTCACTGCAGCCTCGACCTCCCAAGGCTCAAGTGATCTTCCCACCCCACCCTCCCAAGTAGGTGGGACCACAGGCATGTGCCACCACACTCAGCTAATTTTTTAAATTTTTTGTAGAGAAGGGTGTTAGTCCAAACTGTACCTTTTGTTTTTGTTTTTGTTTTTGTTTTGAGGCGGAGTTTCAATCTTGTTGCCCAGGCTGGGGTGCAATGGTGCGATCTTGGCTCACTGTGACTTCCGGTCACCACGACCTCTGCCTCCCAAGTTCAAGCAATTCTCCTGCCTCAGCCTCCTGAGTAGCTGGGATTACAGGCATGCACCACCATGCCTGGCTAATTTTGTAGTTTTAGTACAGTTGGGGTTTCTCCACGTTGGTTAGGCTGGTCTCGAACTCCCGACCTCAGGTGATCCACCCGCTTCGGCCTCCCAAAGTGTTAGGATTACAGGTGTGAGCCACCACACCCGGCCCTAACTGTACTGTTTTGTAAGCCTCCCAACCCTGCCATTTCACTGACCTTGGTCAAAGTGAAACATTCCATGGGTGTTCGGGCATGTCTAACCACCTGACCACAAGGCACGGGAACATCCTTATCATACCCTGCCTGGCAAAGGCCCAACTGAAGGAACATCCCTGTCATATTCTGCTGGGAAAAGGTGCAAGGAACATCACATTCTGCGGGAACAAGAGTCAAACTGCCCCATCGTGGGGACGTCTTACCAACATCTTCCCAGGCAGCAAACCATACTGCCCAGACCCCTCCCCCCGAGGCACATAAGTACCCTAGCCTGTAAGCGGTGGTGGCTCTGGCATTAAGCTGGTCCCCCCACTTCCACAGGTTTTTGCAATCTACCTGTGTTGCTGTAGAGCCACCCTCTCTCTCTGTGTGTCTTTCTTTAACCCTCTCCTTACCTTTAAAAAAACCTAACAAAGTGGCTGGGCGCAGTGGCTCATGCCTGTAATCCCAGCACTTTGGGAGGCCGAGGTGGGCGGACCACCTGAGATCAGGAGTTTGAGACCAGCCTGACCAACATGGAGAAACCCCATCTCTACTAAAAATACAAAATTAGCCGGGCATGGTGGCACATGCCACTACTTGGGGGCTGAGGCAGGAGAATTGCTTGAACCTGGGAGGTGGAGGTTATGGTGAGCCGAGATGGCACCATTGCACTCCAGCCTGGGCAACAAGAGAGAAACTCCATCTCAAAAAAAAAAAAAAAATCTAACAAAGGGATATCACTATGTTACCCAGGCTGTTCTGGAACTCTTGGGCTCAAGAGATCTACCTGCTTCAGTCTCCCAAAGTGGTGAGATTACAGGCTTGAACCACTGTGCCTGGCCAGAATCTTTACCTTAGCAAGCTTGCCTGGTGATTTTTATATGTGTTATAGTCCCAGAAACTTGTTCTGCATTATAGCAGGGCCCCATTTTTTCTCACACTCTTTAAAGCATTGGTTAGAGGATGGTGCAAAATTCCTGAAGGTCAGCTCCCGAGACTGCCTCATCTACTGTGTCACTCCTGTGAGCTGCATTCCAGATGAGGAGTGCTGTTCACAGAGGGGTGGAAAAGGAAGGTGGATGATGGTGACACTGCAAGGTAGTCATTTTCCCATCGAGATAAAGGGTTTGAAATTGTTCATTCATAGCCATTTATTTTCTCTACAACATATGCTGAGCCCTTTCCCAGTGTTGGGAGCATATCAAGATATTGACACAGTTCCTGTCCTTAAGGTAATTAAACTTTAGTTTTGGAAAAAGATGTGACTAAATTTTTTTTTTTTTTTTTTTTTTTGAGATGGAGTCTCACTCTATCGCCCAGGTTGGAGTGCAGTAGCTCAGTCTTGGCTCACTGCAACCTCTGCCTCCCAGGTTCAGGCAATTCTCCTGCCTCAGCCTCCCGAGTAGCTGGAATTACAGGTGCCCACCACCATGGCTGGCTAAGTTTTGTTTTTTAGTAGAGACGGGGTTTCATCATGTTGGCCGGACTGGTCTCAAACTCCCAACCTCAAGCGTCCACCCGCCTTGGCCTCCCAAAGTGTTGGGATTACAGGCGTGAGCCACCACACCCAGCTGACTAAAATAATTTAATAGGCCAGGTGCAGTGGCTCATGCCTGTAATCCCAGCACTTTGGGAGGGGGAAGCAGGCGGATCACCTGAGATCGGGAGTTCAAGACCAGCCTGACCAACATGGAGATACCTGGTCTCTACTAAAAATACAAAATCAGCTGGGCATGGTGGCGGGCGCCTGTAATCCCAGCTACTCAGGAGGCTGAGGCAGGAGAATCGCTTGAACCCAGGAGGCGGAGGTTGTGGTGAGCCGAGATCGTGCCATTGTGCTCCAGCCTGGGCAAGAAGAGTGAAATTCTGTCTCAAAAAAAAAAAAAAAATTAGTAATACACTGTAGGTAGCCCATGCCAAAAAGCCAAATGAAAGATTCAGCCATGCACCCTGGACACCCTATACAATCACTATTTCAAATATCTTGTTCCCTGGCCCCACATACTATCGAAACATCCTCCAAAGTCCAATTTATGAGCATCCAAGTGACTTTTCCCAGAGCGTCTTTCACATCTGTCAACAGCATAAAACTCTGTATCCACATGTTCCAATTTTGGGTTCAGAAATACAGTCTCTATAGACAGGTTTTTAATGAAAGGAAAGATAAATGGTCATCTAGTGGTGAAGCCAAGAAAAGATTAGCAGAGGATGTAAAATGAAGCTTGGTCTAAAAGGGGGATGGGCAGCCTAGGGTGGAGACCAGAAGTGCTGAGGACCAGCCAGCAGGCCAGCGAGACTGTATTGTAGAGGAGTCTGCAGGGCAGGCAGGTGGGAACTGGGTTTGGCTTTGTAAGCAATAGTGGGCCACAGGAGATTAGAGAATGAGAGCTCGGGATGGAAATATTCTCTGAGAAGAATTATTCCAACAACAGCACGCAAGATGTGTCAGGGCATGAGAGTCTGTGAAATGACTTTCCTAGACGTTTCGCTGCATCCCATCCTGGGAGGACAGAAGGGCTGGCAGTTGGCTTTTTAGGGTCTTTACTATCATATGAAAAACGTTCTTATATTTGCGTTTGTAAAGGTTCCTGGTTTAACTGCGGTCTTGGTTGATCATTTTCCCAGGAGGCTTATTTTTTTTTTTTTAACTCATGCTTCAAAATGCTGATAATCTCTTTCTAACCTGTGCTCATTTTGTCCTGAATCCTATCCCCCCAGCCCTATGTGTGGCATTCTCTGCTTAAGTCAGTGTTTGGAAAACAGTAGTGATGACCGGAGAACATTAAAAACAACAGAAGCAACTTTATTGAAGTTTAATTAATGTAGAATAGATTGCAATATGTTTTGACATATATATATGACCATCACCACATACAATCAAGACTATAAACACCTACATTATCCCTGGAAGTTTCCTCATGCCAGTTAGGGGTTATTTTTAGCTGCATTTTGCAGGAAGACTATCTTCCTGATTGGGGGTGGTGGTGATCAGAATAAAAAATTAATCCCCTTTGGGCAGAAACATGGACTCCATGCCATTTTATGAACAATTCCATTCACCGTCCTATCTTCCTTTCCTCCCACAGCCCTGCAGGATTTAGGGAGTTGGTTCTGACTAACCATTACATCCCAATATTAGGTAGGCAGCAGTGGAAGTCATACATTGATGCAAAAGGTACAATGCCTCTTTCATGGCTTTTAATTATCCCCTTTTTTCTTCCCCACTAAAAATAAAAATAGCCATCATTTTTGATTGCCCACTAAATGCCAGGTACTGGTTTAAAAGCTCAACACATCATTTTCCACTCAATCTACTTGTCCAAGGTAGATACTTTTTTTCCACCTAATGGAGAAGTTAGTGAGTTGCCTAAGGCCCCTGTGTAGAGTTGGTTAGCAGAGGTGCTGGCCTTTGAACCTTCCGCTATTAACTGCAAGCAGCACCTCTGTGTGCAGCAGTGCGGGTTGTGTACTACACAACTCCAGTGGGTCTCCATTCGTGTGAATGCAATGGTCTGCTCCAAAGTCCTTTCTCTTTTCCTTTTATTACTTTGCCTACGTAAGTGAAACTGTTGTCTCTTCCTTCTAAATGAGCCAGGCAAGATGGAAGCTGTTAGTGTGGAGGAATGTTCCCTGGGACAGACTGGCTGGCCATTAGGAACCTTGTAAGTTGTAATGTATTATAGTGAGTTCACCAAGGTCCAGAATCTGGCTCTCAATTTTGTACACAATTCAGCCCTTAACAGTGGTGAAATGGTTGGGTTGGGTTGTCCCCCAGGATAGAACACAGCCTAATGTCATTAAGTGTTCAGATGAAGTAGCTGGCTCTCTGTGTCAGGAGTCCATACTCTTCAAGCCATAGTAAAAGACTGTGGCCTTTTGGTGGGTCAGAGTTTTTCAGACTTGACCATCCTGACCCACACCAATTAAGCCGCAATACTTAATGTACTCCAAGTATAGCAAGCAATCATGTTGGCAAGATCAGTGCATTCTTTCCTTAAAGACCACAGGAAGCAAGATGATCAGAAGGTGGCTTGAACAGTATGGACTCCAGACACAGACAGCCAGCTACCTCATCTGAACACTTAATGACATTAGGCTGTGTTCTATCTTGGGGGACAACCCAGCCCAACCGTTCCACCACTGTTAAGGGCTGAATGGTGTACGTTTCCCCACACCAATTTACATGTTGAAGCCCCAGCTCCCAGTGTGAATGTATCTGGAGATAGAGTCATGAGGAGGTAATTAAGATTAAATAAGGCCCTAAGTGTGGAGTCCTAATCCTATAGGACTGTGATCTTATAAAAATAGGAAGACCTCCTTTCTTCCCCAGCACATGAGAACATAGCAAGAAGGTGGAAATTTACAAGCCAGGAAGGGGGCCCTCAGCAGAGCCTAGCTATGCTGGCATCCTGATCCTGGACTTTCAGCCTGTAGAACTGTGAGTCTAAGTCCCCCTGAAGGCTCTGGTAATTTGTTATGGCAGCTTGAGGTGACTAAGATAACCATAGTTGTAACCCTGGCAGACTAAATTTTGTTCCTGCCTAAACTGGGACCTCCTCATCAGGGTAGTGCTTGAATGGGCTCACTCCCCTCTCCTGAGCTGCTCCCAAACCTGCTTTTCCTCCTGGGTTCCCCAGTTTGGCACCTGGCACCACTGTCTACCTACTCATTCAAGACAGAAACCTGACATCTTAGTCTGTGTAGTGCTGCTATAACAGGATACCTGAGGCTGGGTAATTTATAAACAAAAGAGGTTTATTTAGCTCATGGTCCTGCAGGCTGGTAAGTATGAGAAGCATGGTGCTGGCATCTGTTTGGCTTCTGGTGAGGGCCACATTCTGTATCATAACATGGTGGAGAGGATCAAAGGGGAAACAGACGTGTGACGAAGAGGCAGCCCGAGGGACATCCTGGCTTTATAACAACCCACTCTCCAGGAAATGAATCCAGTCTCATCTGAGCTAGAACTCTAGAACTCCCTTACTAGGCAAGAATGGCACCAAACCATTCATGAGGGATCAGACCCCATGACCCCAACTCCCACTAGGCCCACCTCCCAACACTACCATAATGGGGATCAAATTTCAACATGAGGTCTGGGGATAAACTCAAACCATAGCACAGGGGAATCATGCTTGTTTTAGAGTTTTCTTTTTTCTTGCCCCTTTAGCTAATCTGCCACCAAGTCTTGCCATCTCCTCTGTCTCCATGTCTCTTCTTTCCACCCATCTATTACTACCCGAATTCAGACCACTTTCATCTCTTTCCTAAGGGGTTCCCAAGTCTCCTCTCTGCTCACCTATGATCTAATCTCTTCTCAGGGGCATCCAAATCAGTAAAGAGGAAGTCAAACTGTCGCTGTTTGCTGATGATATAATCGTATATAGGCTGGTGAGTATGAGAGGCATACCTGAAAACCCTGAAGATTCCTCCTAAAAGCTCCTAGAATTGATAAATGAATTCAGCAAAGTTTCAGGATACAAAATTAATGTACACAAATCAGTAGCTCTGCTATACACAAACAGCGACCACTCTGAGAATCAAATCAAATACTCAACCCCTTTTACAATAGCTGCAAAAAAATAAAATGCTTAGGAATATACCTAACTAAGGAGGTGAAAGACCTCTACAAGGAAAACTACAAAACACTGCTGAAAGAAATAATAGATGACACAAACAAATAGAAACACATCCCATGTTCATGGATGGGTAGAATCAATATTGTGAAAATGATGACCATACTGCCAAAAGCAAACTACAGATTCAATGGAATTCCCATCAGAATACCACCATCACTCTTCACAGAACTAGAAAAAACAATCCTAAAACTCATATGGAACCAAAAGAGAGACCACATAGTCAAAGCAAGACTAAGCAAAAATAACAAATCTGGAGGCATCGCATTACCTGATTTCAAAGTATACTGTAAGGCCATAGTCACCAAAACAGCTTGATGCTGGTATAAAAATAGGCACATAGACCAATCAAACAGAATAGAGAACCCAGAACTAAAGCTAAATACTTACAGCCAACTGATCTTCAACAAAGCAAACAAAAAACATAAAGTGGGGAAAGGACACCCTATTCAACAAATTGTGCTGAGATAATTGGCCAACCACCTGTAAAAGAATGAAGCTGGATCCTCATCTCTCATCTTATACAAAAATCAACTCAAGATGGATCAAAGACTTAAATCTAAGACCTGAAACCATAAAAATTCTAGAAGATAACATTGAAAAAACCCTTCTAGACACTGGCTTAGGAAAAGACTTTATGACCAAGAACCCCAAAGCAAATGCAACAAAAACAAAGATAAATAGATTGTACTTAATTAAACTAAAAAGCTTCCACACAGCAACAGAAACATCAGCAGAGTAAACAGACAACCCACAGAGTGGGAGAAAATCTTTGCAATCTATATATCTGACAAATAACTAATATCCAGAACCTAGAAGGAGCTTAAACAAATTAGCAAGAAAAAACAAACAATCCCATCAAAAAGTGGGCTAAGGACATGAATAGACAATTCTCAAAAGAAGATATACAAATGGCCAACAAACATGAAAAATGCTCAACATCACTAATGATCAGGGAAATGCAAATCAAAACCACAGTGCAATACCACCTTACTCCCTCAAGAATGGCCATAATCAAAAAAATTTTTTAAAAAATAGATGTTGGCAGGGATGTGGTGAAAAGGGTACACTCTTACACTGCTGGTAGAAATGTAAACTAGTACAACCACCATGGAAAACAGTGTGGAGATTCCTTAAATAACTAAAGGTAGAACTACTATTTGATCCAGCAATCCCACTACTGGGTATCTACCCAGAGGAAAATAAGTCATTATACAAAAAAGATACTTGCACATGCATGCTTATAGCAGCACAATTCACAGTTGCAAAAATATGGAACCAGCTCAAATGCCCACCAATCAACAGGTGGATAAAGAAATTGTGGTATATATATATATATACACACATACACCATGGAATACTACTCAGCCATAAGAAGGAACGAAGTAACAGCACTTGTGGCAACCTGGATAGAATGAGAGACCATTATTTTAAGTGAAGTAACTCAGGAATGGAAAACCAAACATCATATGTTCTCACTCATAAGTGGAAGCTAAGCTATGAGGATGCAAAGGCATAAGAATGCCTCAGCAGTCAGAGAACTGTTTTCTAAAAAGTAAATCTGGGCCAGGCATGGTGACTCATGCCTGTAATCCTAACAAATTTGGAGGCCTAGGTGGGAGGATTGCTTGAGCCCAGAAGTTTGAGAGCAGCCTGGGCAACATAGCAAGACCCCATCTCTACAAAAAATAAAAATAAAAAAATTAGCTGGGTGGGGTGGTGGGCACCTGTGGTCCCAGCTACTAAGGAGGCTGAGGCAGGAGGATTATGTGAGCCCAGGAGTTCAAGGTTGCAGTGAGCTATGATTGTGCCACTGCACTCCAGCCTGGGTGACAGAGCAAGACCCCATCTCTAAAATGAATAATAAAATAAAGAAAAATATAAAATAAATAAAATAAATCTGACTGTGTTACTCCAAAACCCAAACTTCTTAATGCAGACTTCAAAGCCACACAAGATCTTGACCTTTCTTCTCCCTGGTGTCTCTCTCCTCAGTTATGCTCTGGTCTTGCTGAATTCTCTGTCTGACCATTTGCTGGCCCTGTTGTGTTCAGTCTCAGAAAGTTGACACACACTGGTCTCTCTGCTTAGAATACTCTTCTTCTTTTTATATTTATACTTATAGTTTTATTTATTTTCATTTTGGTAAGAACACTTAACAAGAAGTCTACCCTCTTAACAAAATTTTAAGTGTAGAATATAGTGTTGTTGACTGTGGGAGCAATTTGTACAGCAGATGTGGATGTATTCACCTTGCAGAACTGAAACTCTGTACCTCACCCCCGAGCCCACCCTGCCCTATCCTGCGTAACTCCTATCGCTTTCTGGCTCCCGGGGCTCCATGTGCTTCTCTATTATGGTCCACATCCTGCTTCATGATGGTCGCTGGCTTAATTATGTTAAAGGAAAACTTTAGACAAATTAACTTTAACAGAGTTTAATTTAGAAAAGAATGATTCGAGAATTTGGCAGTCCCCAGAACCAGAATAGGCTCAGAGCCACTCTGGGGCTGCCACATAGTCGGATCCATTTATGGACAGAAAAAGAAAAGTCCAGAAAACGGAAGTGAGGTGCGGAAATAACTGGATCGGTTGCAGCTCAGCATTTGCCTTATTTGAATACAGTTTGAATGGTTGGCCACCTGTGATTGGCCAAAACTGTGTGACTGGTACAAGAGCAGGTTACAGTCTATTGACACATCTAGTTAGGTTACAGTTCACTACGTACGGAGAGACCTTTAGGCTGAACTTAAAGTATGTAAGAAGGCAGCTTTAAACTAAATGTGGTTTAATGATTATCTGTCTTCCATTCTGGCTGTAAGCCCCTTCAAGGTAGGGGTCCTGACTTTCATCCTCATGGCTGTAACTTTAGCATCTAGCAGTCAGCCAAGCATATAAGAGGTACTTAATGAACGTTGGTTGAGTGAGTTTACCTCTCTGTCTCTCCTTTCTATGTTCCTATTTCTGAATATTCCCTTTTCAACTTACATTCTTCTCTTAGACATGCTATGGAATAAAACAAATGATAGTACTAGCTTCTCTGTTTCAGGAGCCATTCTATTTTTTCAGGTGACTTGTTACCTTGCTTCTGTGTATTACGTGTGGGTTTATACTTTGACTCAAAGGGGAAGCTGAGCACCCAGTCCAGGTTTTGAGAAGCCACATTATTGCCTTCTCAAGCCTACAGGAACATTAACTCATTCTCCAGGGCAGCATCGTTTTCTCAAAGGTGCCATCCCATGAAAGCACTGTCTATCACTAAATTAATATTTAATGCCAAATGTAACCAGAATGCATTGTACTCTAAATTGCAAATAAGGCATGAGGACTCTGGGTCATCTTAAGCATCACTAAGGGCAGGTTGGGTTATGCTGTGGTCACAAAATCTAGTGATTTGTCACCACAAATTTAGTGATTTGAAACAAAGGTTTATTTCTTGCTTATGCTACTTGTTCATTAGGGTTGGTGGAAACCTCTGTTCCATGTCACTCACTCAGGGACAAGGTAGACAGAGCCTTAGTCTTCTGGAGCATCACTGGATGACAGCAACAAGGGAAGTGGGAAAATGGAAAACTGTGCACCATCTCTTAAATGCTTCCACTTAGAAATGACATATATTATTTTCATTCACATTTTACTGACCAAATTGAGTCATATGAGGGGCAGGGAGGTGTAATCCTGCTCTGTGCCAGGAAGGAGGAGAACTAGAGATACTGGCAAACAATACTGATGTTTAATTGCTGTAAAAATGGAGACAAAAACAACCCACAAAACACATAGACAATTTCAAGATTGATGTAATTGCTTTGCCCAGTTCAACAATGATGGTAAGATAAAAGAAGACACAGATTTCATAGCAGATGTGCTCTGGTGGAAGGCCGGGGCACACCATGATGGAGGAAAGGTCAGGTTTGGGTAGCAAGAGCCAGAAAAGGAGTTCAGTTGGGAGGCTCTGAGAAAGAAGGAAGCAGCAGGGACACAAGGCGAGAAGAGACAGGAGGTAGGGGATCCGGGCAAGGTCTCGGCCGCCTTCCGCTGCCACGCTCAGGTGAGCAACCTTTCAACTGATTGCTTGTGAGTGTGCTCTCACCTCTCCCACCTCGTGGTGTCTTAAAGCTGCCTCCCAGATGCTGATAACTCAGTCAGGTTAATGACAGCCACGCTTGGAAAATGGTCTCAAGTCCGGGGAGCTGGTGTAAGGTGAGGAGGTCTCAGAGCATCCAGTGTGGGACTTATAGTATCAGTCAGGAGACAAACCATCCCAGTTCATGTAAGAGAGGACATTTAATATAAAGCATCATCTACTTAAGGAACTGAAAAGGCAAAAAGGGAACGCTAAGGGAACATGGAGGTGGTAGCTACAGGAAGCACTCACACTCCTAGGTCTGGGCTGCAAAGGAAGAGGTTGGAAGTTTAGAGAAAGGGGTGCTGCTCAACTGGTGCTTGTGTCCCTGGACTCAGAGGAGGTGCCCTGTGGACCTGGGACCCACATCTCTTGAGGAGGGAGCCCCGCTGGCTGGTGCTGGTATCTCTGAGGCAGCGTGATAAGACTGGTCATTCAAGTGTTGGAAAAACTGCAAACTGGATTCAGCTGCTGCTGTTGCAAGTAACTGCTGCTGCCGATGTAAAGCAGCAAAGCTGGGTGATACTCAGAAATAAGAAGCTGCCGGGAAAGAGCACGTCCCCTTTCCCTCCTCCAGCCTTGAAGATTCCCTCTTAGTGTCCTCTATTACCAAAGCCTAATGGCAAAGTACAGTTTCAGCCCCAGCATCACAGAGCAGGGAAAGAAAAGTGATTTTGGCTGGGCGCAGTGGCTCACGGCTGTAATCCCGGCACTTTGAGAGGCCGAGGCGGGTGGATCGCCTGAGGTCAGGAGTTCGAGGCTAGCCTGGCCAACATGGTGAAACCCCGTCTCTACTAAAAATACAAAAATTAGCCAGGCATGGTGGGCAAGCCTGTAATCCCAGCTACTCGGAAGGCTGAGGCAGGAGAATCGCTTGAACCCGGGAGGCGGACGTTGCAGTGAGCTGAGATCATGCCATTGCACTCCAGCCTAGGCTACAAGAGCGAAACTCCGTCTCCAAAAAAAAAAGAAAAGAAAAGTGATTTTGAAGCTGAGAGACAACAGCGTACTGACCGGCACAGAAGAAGGAAGATTTGTTTAAGAAACTTTGAAGCAGTAAATATTTAATTCAGGTTGAACATTCCTAACCCAGAAATCTGAAATCCAAAATTCCCACAAATTCAAAACTTTTTTGAGCCCTGATATGATACTCAGAAGCCCTGCTCAAAGAAACTGCTAATTGAGGCACTTCAGATTTCAGATTTTCAAATTAAGGATGCGTCACCAGTAAGTATAATGCAAATAAATATTCCAGAATCTGAAAAAAATGTGAAATCCAAAATGCTTCTGGTTCCACGCATTTTGGATAAGGGATATTCAACCTGTATTAGCAAATTCTTCCTTTGTGGAAGATTCCATTGTGGTTAGAGAATAAACTGTATAATTTATTATTTTACGTTTGTTGAGGTTTGCATCATGCCCTAGGATATGGTTTGTCTTGGGATATGTTCCATAAGCACTTGAAGAAAATGTGTATTCTTCTTCTGTTGGGTGGAGTGGAATCTAAATGTCAGTTTGATTCTGCTGGATATAGCATTGTTGAGTTCTTCTATAATCTTGCTGATTTTCTCTCTTGTTTTATCAATAGTTGCGAGAGGGATGTTGAACACTCCAGTTGTAATTGTGGATTTTTCTGTTTCTCCTTTTCATTCTATTAGTTTTTGCTTCACATATTTTGCAGCTCTGTTGTTTGGTGTGTACACATTTAGAATTGCTATGTCTTCTTGCTGGATTGACCCTTTATCATTACGGTATATCCCTGTCTGTCCCTGGTAATTTTCTTTGCTTCGAAGTTTACTTTATCTGATAATAGTATAGCCAATCCTGTACTTTTTGGATTAATGTTTTCACTGCCCAGTCAGCCCTCTGTATCAGCTGGTTCCACACTGTGAATTTAAGCAACCACAAAGATTGAAAATATTTGAAAAAAATAATGACACAACAATAAAAATAATACAAATTTTAAAATACAGTATAACAGCTATTTACATAGCATTTACAGTGTATTAAGTGTTGTAAATAATCTAGAGATGATTTAAAGTACAGGGAAGGGTGTACATAGATTATATGTAAATAATATGCTATTTTATATAAGGAACTTGAGCATACAAGGATTTTGGTATACTTAGGGGGTCCTGAAAGTAATATCCCCCACAGGGATGACTATATATCCTTGTCTACCCTTTTACTTTCAAACTGTCTAGATGGTCATATTTGAAGTATTTTCTGGTAGACAGAATGCTGATTTTTTTTTTTAAATTTTTTTTTAATTTTTTAAACTGGAGATGAGGTCTTGCTATGTTGCCCAGCCTGGTCTCAAACTCCTGGGCTTAAGTGATCCTCCTGCCTTAGCCTCTCAAACTGTTGGTATTAGAAGTGTGAGCTACCACAGCTGGCCAACAGCATACTGTTGAGTAATGGGTTTAATCCCTCTGCCAAGCTCTATTTTTTTTTTGATATTATATGTACCGGGTACAAAGCGATGTTACGATACATGTATAGAGTGTGAAATGAGTGACTCAAGCTAATTAATATATCAATCACCATAAATACGTTTTATTTGTTCCTCCTGTCTAACTACAACTTTGTACTCTTTGATCAACATGTCCCCAATTTCTGTCTTTTAATTGGTGTATTTAGACCATTTACACTGAGTGTGATTATTGATACAATAGAGCTTAAATTTGCCATTTTGTTTTATTTTTTCTCTTTGCTTCCTGTCTTTAATTTATTGGTTTCCTTTTTTCTCCCTTCCTGTGATTTTCTTGAACATTTTTTAGCATTCCATTTTGTTTTATCTGCAGTGTTTTTTAAGTGTATGTCTTTGTTAGCTTTTATAGTGGTTGGTCCAGGTATTATGTTATATATACATAATTTATCATTATCTATTGTTGTCAACATTTTACCAGTTCAAGTGAAGTATAGAACCCTTAACTCTCCTTACATTCCTTTACCCTCTCCCACTTATAATGTTGTCTTAACTCTTTCTTCTAGATATGCTTAGAACAACATCAGACAATTTTTGCTTCAACCATTAAATATAACTTAGACAACTCAAGAGGAGAAGGAAAGTCTATTGAATTTACCACTGTGTTTGCTCTTTCTGTTGTTCTTTTTGCCATTGTGATGTTTTAAATTCCTTTTAAAACAAAAACACTGCCTTTAAAATTTTTTTAAAAGAACTTCCTTTAGGCTGGGCACCATGGCTCATGTCTGTAATTCCAGCACTTTCGGAGGCTGAGGTGGGAGGATTGCTTGAGCCTAGGAGTTCAAGACCAGCCTGGGCAAGACAGTGAGACCCCATCTCTACAAAAAATAAAAATGAGCCAGGCATGGCAGTGTGCACCTGTGGTCCCAGTTACTTGAGAGGCTGAGGTGGGAATATCACTTGAACCCTGGAAATCAAGGCCGCAGGAGCCGTGATCATGCCAGTCAATGAACTCCAGTCTGGGTGACAGAACAAGACCCTGTCTCCCCACCTCCCCACCCCCCTCCCAAAAAAAGACCCGGCCTGCTAGCAAGAAATTCCCTTAGTTTTCTTTTATCTGAGAGTGTCTTGAATTCTCCTTCATTCCTAAAGGGTATTTTCTCTAGATATGGAATTCTGAGTTGACAGTTGTTTTCTTTCGACACATGAAAAATGCTGTAACAGTTTTCCTTCTGGCCTCTTGGTTTCTTTTGTGAAATCTGTTGTCACTTGCATTTTTTTCCCCGATACCTGTCACTTCTCTCTTGCTGCTGTTCAAGATGTTTTTTCTTTGTCTTTACTTTTCACAAGTTCAAATATGACATGCCTTGTTGTGGATTTCTTTTGATTATTATTTGGGGTTTACAAAACTTGAATCTGTGAGTTATATCTTTTGTCAAATTTGGGAAATTTTCAATCATTATTTCTTTGAGTACTTTTTCAGTCCAGTTCTCTTTCTCCTCCCCTTCTGGAACTCTGGTGAAACAAATATTAGCTCTTTTTTTATAGTATTATATTTTCCTTAAGCTCTTTTTCTTTTTGTATTTAAAAATTTTAATTATGAATTCAGTGCCCCAATGGTGCTTAGAGGCTAAAAGGTAGACTCTGCCCCGACTTCTGTGGGATACTGGCCAAGTGACCATTTCTCTCTGATGCTAATGTCCCATGTCAATGAAAAGAGCCAAACTTTATTACATATTTGAAGGGATCTATTCTGAGCCAAATATGAGTGACCATGGCCCACAGCACAGTCTCAGCGGGTCCTGAGAGCATGTGCTTAAGGTGGCTGGGTCACAGCTTGGTTTTATACAGTTTAGGAAGACATTAGACATTAGTCAGTACATGTGAGGTATACATTGGTTCATTCCAGAAAGGCAGGACAACTCCAGGTGGGTGGGGATTGGTGGAGGATGTTGGGGAGGACTTATAGGTCATAGGTAGATTCAAAGATTTTCTGATTGGCAATTGACTGAAAGAATTAAGTTATTATCTAAAAACCTGGGATCAATAGAAAGGAGTGTCTGGATTAAGATAAGGGGTTGAGGAGACCAAGGTTCTTATTATGTAGGTGAAGTCTCCTACATGGTCACCCTTAGAGACAGTAGATGGCAAATGTTTCTTTTTTTTTTTTGGAGACAGAGTCTCGCTCTGTCATCCAGGGTGGAGTGCAGTGGCACAATCTCAGCTCACTGCAAGCTCCACTTCCCAGGTTCACGCCATTCTCCTGCCTCAGCCTCCTGAGTAGCTGGGACTACAGGCGCCCACCACCATGCCCAGCTAATTTTTATTTTTGTATTTTTAGTAGAGATGGGGTTTCACCATGTTAGCCAGGATGGTCTTGATCTCCTGACTTCATGATCCTCCCACCTCGGCCTCCCAAAGTGCTGGGATTACAGGCGTGAGCCACTGCACCTGGCAAATGTTTCTTACCTTTAAAAGGTTCTAGACTCTCAGTTAATCTCTTTAGAATTGGGAGGGCCTGGAAAGGGAGCGATCTAGTTATATTAATAGAAATTCTTTACAGATGCAAATTTCCCCCCACAAAAAGATGGCTTTGCAGAGCCATTTCAAAATATGGCAAAGAAACATATTTTGGGGTAAAATATTTTGATTTCTTTCTTTATCTGTTGTGTTATGTTATGCCAGAATCAGGTTTGAAAGTAAACCATGTTGTAAATAGGGTTAAATAAAACCCATCTGATGAGATTTTATGGTTTGTAGCCTCAGGGTACTTAGACAGGAATTTCGGCAAGAGAGAAAAAGGTCGGAGTTTACATGCCCTAACCTGGGAATTAGGATCCATTGATGGAAGAAATGCAGGGTCTGCAAACAGAACATCCTTTTCTTTCCTTCTTGCTTCCCTTTGCCATTAACTCTGGCCCTGTCCCTTATTATTTGCCCCTTCCCTTTGATGTTCCTTTTCTTCTTATCCAATTTTCATACTTTTTCCCCCTTTTTTCTTGTTTTTCTGGCTTTACCTGTAGGAACAAAGTGTTAGATAAGCCTCTGAGATGGCATCTTTTTGTCCTCAGGGAGTGATGGGAGTTTAAAAGGAAGCATTTCTGTTGGGATACTTACGTGTGTTCTTCCCAGTGTATTTCAGGGTGCGTCTTTCCTTGCAGATTTTTTTTTTTTTTTGAGACAGGGTCTCACTCTGTCACCCAGGCTGGGGTGCAGCGGTGTGATCTTGGCTCACTGCAACCTCTGCCTTCCCGGATTCAAGCGATTCTCCTGTCTCAGCCTCCCGAGTAGCTGGGGTTACAGGTGTGTGCCACCAAGCCTGGCTAATTTTTGTATTTTTAGTAAAGATGGGGTTTCGCCATGTTGGCCAGGGTGGTCTCGAACTCTCGGCCTCATGCGATCCGCCTGCCTCAGCCTCCCAAAGTGCTGGGATTACTGGCGTGAGCCACCGTGCCTGGTCTCCTTGCAGAGTCTTAAATGAGGTGGAGGGAGAGGCTGTTTTACAGGTAACTCTGTTGAATATTGCCACCTTGTGGAGTGAGTGGGAAATGCAGATAAGACAAGGAGACTCAAGGACAGAGGGATGTTTGAAAATACGGTAAAGAGGTCCCCTGAGTAAATGGCCCTTCCTGGATGATGAATTTCTTTTCTTGATGTTGTATAATCATTTTAACCAGTTTGTGATGCTGACTGATGTGCATCCTTTGGAAGGAGAGTGCTGTGAGAAGCATGGAAAGCAGACTTTGGAGTTCTAGAGAATTAGGATTGAACCTCAGCTGAGCTTGGTAGGAGCTGTGTGAACTTGAGAAAGTCACCTAACATCTCTGAGCCTCCAGGGTAATTCTGAGAAGGGCCAGTATGGAGAAGATGCCCTGGAAATGTTAATTTCCTTCTTCCAGTGATGAAGGAAGGAGGACCCACGTGTGAGTCCTCCTTCCATGTGGGTCTGGGAGGTGTGGCTGCAAGTGGACGCATTGAGTCAGGGGAGGAGGGAAACTGACATTTACTGAGGTATAAAGTACCAGGCACTGTGCTACGTACTTACATGATTTCCTTTGGCCTTCCTGACACTCTGTGCAAAAGGTACTGTTATCTTCACTTTATAGGTGGTAAAATGGATGCTTGGGGATGTTGAGCAGCATATCACGCAGCTGGTCAGCGGTGAATGTGGCAAACCAGGTTACGAACTCAGTTCTGCCTTTTACTTTTGGTTTTATTTTTTTCCCTGTGTCACATTCATCTGATTAGTGTTAGCAAAATAGTGCAGTGTTCTGTTGAATTCATCCTGGTTTCCTTCTAGGTTATCCCAGGGCATCCGTTTTAGAGGCTGCTAAGGGTGAAGGTGAAGGGCGAATAGTGTGGCTCCTGCCTATCAGGTTCCACTTTTTTCTCCACCGTCCACTGGGAGGGTGAAGTAGGGGCTGTCTTCAGAGATGTGAGTACTGGGGTGAAGTGGGAAGACTGGGGCCTGAGAAGCTAGGCTGAGCTGAGTGGAGAAGCTGGAAAGGGTGAGAGCCTGAGGGAAGCTTGTCTGACTAGGGAAGGCTTTTTGGGGATATTCCTGGGGATCTGTAGAGGAATGCTTCTGTGTGAAGGGTAGCCTGGGAGATACTGGTAACCTAAAAATGTTGGGAGTACTGTGATCTAGGTGGTTAGGAGACTTTAACTGTGCCGGGGGATTTTGGAACCACAGTTGTCCTTGACTATGGTCAGTTGACTGTATATTTGGGGACATCACACTGGCTGGGGAGGCCTGGGGAAAACTCTTAGATTGAAGGATGGGTTGGTTACAGGAGCATTGGTGGAGCAAGAATAGTTGGGAGAGTGGAAGGAGCAGGAGTCAGAAAAGAAACACAGACTATCTCTTACATCTGGGTGTTACTTGCTAGTTTAAAAATGTTCTTTTACATGCATCATTTGAACTATCAGGTAACCATCCACGTGCTCTGAGTTTACTATGAGCCTGACTCTGCAAGGCACAGGGATTCAAATAAGGAAGGAGATGGACACGTTCTGTTCTCCTAGAACTTGTAGCTGTCATTACAACTATGTGAAGTGGGCAGATTAAATATTATTGCATTTTCCAGATGGAAAAGCAATGGCTCACTGAGGTTAGGTGACTTGCCTGCTAGTGTATGGCCAGCTGGGAACTCAATGTAGATTTATTGGTCAGGGAACCAGGGCTCCTGTTACTGCCCAATGGGTTCTTCTTGCCCACTGCCCAGACAGAGCTGATTTATGAAGACAGGGGCATTGCAGTAGAGAGTTTAATGCATGAAGAGCTGGCTAAATGGGAGAATGGAGTTTTATTATTCAAATCAGCCTCCCTGAAAATTCAGAGGCTAGGGTTTTTTGTTTGTTTGTTTGTTTGTTTTGAGACGGAGTTTTGCTCTTGTTGCCCAGGCTGGAGTGCAATGGCACGATCTCGGCTCCTGGGTTCAAGCGATTCTCCTGCCTCAGCCTCCCAAGTAGCTGGAATTACAGGCATGCATCACCATGCCTGGCTAATTTTTTGTATTTTTAGTAGAAATGGGGCTTCTCCATGTTGGCCAGGCTGATCTCGAACTCCCAACGTCAGGTGATCCGCCCGCCTCGGCCTCCCAAAGTGCTGGGATTACAGGTGTGAGCCATCATGTCTGGCCGAGGCTAGGGTTATTTTAAAGATAGTTTGGCAGGCAGGGGACTAGGGCATGGTGAATACTGATTGGTTGGGTTGGAGATGAAATCAAAGGGAGCTGAGTCAGTTCCTGGGTGGGGGGCACAAGACCAGATGAGCCAGTTTACTGGCCTAGGTGGCACCAGCTGGTCCATCAGAATGTAGGGTCTAAAAAATACCCCAAACATGAATCTCAGGTTTTACAATAGTAGTGTTATCCACAGGAACAACTGGGGAGGTTAGGAATCTCGTGACCTCTGGCCGAATGACTCCTGAGCCATAATTTCTAATCTTGTGGCTAATTTGTTAGTTTTACAAAGGCAGTCTGGTCCCCAAGCAAGGAGGAATTTTGTTTTGGGGAGGGGCCGTTAACATCTTTGTTTGAAAGTTAAACTATAAACGAAATCCCTCCCAAAGTTAGTTCAGCCTACACCCAGGAATGGACAAGGACAGCTTGGAGGTTGGAAGCAAGATGGAGTCAGTTAGGTCAGATTTCTTTCACCATCATAATTTTCCTATGTAAGATTTTTTGTCATTGTCATGATTTTTGCAAAGGTGGTTTCGCTCCTTCTGGCACTTCATGCAGACTCTAACAGCATTTGGATCTGTTGTGAGTTTCATAGTGGAAATATTCTTAGTTCAGACAGACAGCTGCAAGGGGCTCCTCCTGCAGTGTGTGTTAACACCATGGATCCACGTCCTCTCACAGCCTGGGGGATGAGCAGTGGACCGTGGCTGGGAGAAGTGGATGCGAGTGAGTCCCTTCTGATCCTGTGCTGAATTCCCTTCCATCACATTCGAACAGCCTTTCTGCAATGCCCCACGGTCCTGCAAATAAACCAGCTGCTCTTTGTTGTTCCTCTCTTTATGTATGAGCGATGATTTTCTGAAGCTGGTAGTTTGGTACGGTAATGGATTGATTGAAATCATCAAGAGGAAAATAACTAATTCATTTACTGAAATTACAATTACAAAATTACCTGTATATTTACATGTAACTCAAACATAAACACAGTCGACCTTAGCCAACTCCTTAACCTTAGCAGGCTCCTGTGCCTTTCGCTTCTGCTGCCATTCCTTATACATTTTCATCAGCTTCTTACCATGCTGTCAGTTTTCATTGTTGCCATTGACTCTGACACTAACTCGGCATTCCCTGGACCTCAGTTCCTTATCTCTAAATGCTGAAAGTGGACTAAATGGTCTCTGAAAGCCCTTCTGGTTTGAATATCAATGCACATATGCCTCTGTGATACACCTGTTGACTTAGTTTGTGTCTCCCCTGCAGCAAACTCTGAGAGAAGAATTTGAATGCAAGTATTTTATTTGGGAGGTGATCGGGAAGTACCCATAGAGGAGTGAGGAGGCGAAACAGGAATGGGAAGGAAGATAATACAGAATTAATTATCAAGCAAGCTGCTACTGTAGGCAACTGGAGCTTAGAATAGCGTGGGGAAAGGAGGGAGCAGGAGTCAGAAAAGAAACACAGACTGTCTCTTAAATCTGGGTGGTACTTGCTAGTTTAAAAATGTTGGTCAGGGACCAGTGCTCCTGTGGAAGCCCAATAGGTTCTTCTTGCCCACTGCCCAGATAGAGCTTATTTATGAAGACAGGGGAATTGCAGTCGTCCAGCTGGGGGATTCTGGGAGACAGTGTAGACACACCACAGAGTTATTTCTATCAAGGGGTGAGGAAGTTGGGGTATTTTTCCCCTGGCCCCCCCATCTGTCCCTGGCTGGAGGGCACTTCTGGGGCATTCCCTTCGGGTGTTTCTGATGTTCACTGGGGAGATGAGCAGGCTCCTAGGGTCAGGGAAAAATCTCAAGCAGAGAGCCATAAGTGTTTGTCATTTTTGATGTATAGACAAAGTGTGGTAGGCCGGGTCTCACTAACGCAGGCCTCCATTACAGCTGTCCCAGCACTGACTCAGTAGCTCCGTTAAACATGAAAAGCTGATCGAGCCAGTGCCCTTATACAAAGGCTGGAATGTCACAAAAGCCCACCAAGAGTTTGCCTAGGCCTTTCCTGGACCTTGAAGCATGACAAGATAATGAAGGAATTCTTAACAGGACCCGTTTAGGATTAAACAAGTTTTACTGGGGGGGTCTGAAGAAACTCCCCAGGCCTCCACAAACAAGTTTATTGGCGTCCAAAGGAACTCCCCAAACCTTTATGATTTAGCAGGAGACAAGATAAGGGTAATCACCCCAGCACCTGGACCCATTTAGATTAAATAAACTTACTGAGGCTCCAGGAGAAGGTCTTCAGGACTCAGACCTTAGTTACAGATGAAAAGAAGTTAATCATTTACGTCTTTAGATGAGTGCACACTGACACGTAGACATATAGCTTAGAGGGTATATAAGCTCTGGAAAACTTTGTAATTTTGAGTTGGTCTGGCGGATATTTTCCAGGCCTTCTCCCTGTAACCGGTTACAGAAATAAAAAACTCTCTTCCTCTCCAGTTCATCTGCATCTTGTTATTGGGCCATGAGAAATGGTAGCCTGACTCTCAGTTTGGTCTGGGAACAAAAGTGTCTGCAGTGTTTGTACAAGTGTTTGCAGTGTGTGGTGTATAGAGGTTAAGTGGCCGATGAGCAGGGTATTGACAGTGCCTGCTACGCTTTTTTTCCCCTTTTGAATTATTGCTTGTCTATGGATCTTTGGTTTTGAAAAAGTAGACCTATCTTTTTTTGCCATTAACACAGTCTAGTCCTGTTTAACTTGGCATATATCTCTACACCTTGTAGGAAGGAAAGATTTAGATTTCTTAAAGCGTTGCATTTTAACAGAGAAGCCATAGCTTATGGGATCACCCTAAAAACTATACATCCTGAGATAAGCAGAGGTATTTACATTTTATCAAAAGGATCTGAGCATTATAGAATCAAAATTGTTGACTGCTGTGTAATAATTTGAGCTACGGGCCAGGCGTGGTGGCTCACGCCTGTAATCCCAGCACTTTGGGAGGCTGAGGTGGGTGCATCACGTGAGGTCAGGAGTTTGAGACCAGCCTGGCCAACGTGGCAAAACCCCATCTCCACTAAAAATACAAAAAAAATCAGCTGGACTTGGTGGCAGGTGCCTGTAATCCCAGCTACTCAGGAGGCTGAGGCAGAGAGAATTGCTTGAACCCGGGAGGCAGAGGATGCAGTGAGCTGAGACTCCATTTCAATAATAATAATAATAATTAATAATAATACATTTGAGCTACGAATAGAATACAGCGTTCTCTCTTTGCCCTGGAATCACAGGCATTCTTGAAAGCCCCACTTCCTCGCCTGATGCCCGATTGCAAATAAAGTATCTTTCACTCAGCATTCAGTAATTGTCTCTGCATTGTTCTTTGAGAGGATGGAGCTGACATTTTCTCCTGTAGGAAATTCCTGGAGCCTGGATGAATGTGTTAAAAGGGCAGAATGTGAACAAGAGCAGCTTCTCCTCAGGCTCTATTCTCACAGGGTGGTGTTTGTTTACTTTGGAGAAGAAGCAGGTCATGTCTTCTATGACGGGAACTGAGATTTGTAGGTGGTAAAAGAGCCATGCTGAATACAGGACTAGTTATGCCTCACTACTGAGGCAAGGTTCTCCTGAGTACTCTGCCTAAAGCCTGTGAATTATGAGGTTTTCTGGAGGGAACGGGCACTGGGAATCAGGCCGGAGGGAACAGGCACTATTCCCAGCCCTATGTGAGTTCTGGGTACTGTTCCTTCTAATCCTTCTAGGTGATTCCCTCCCCAGCCTTGGGTGGTTTCCTCCCTGCATGCACTGGTCAGTTCTCTGCTGAGTACTCAAGGGGGATACCCTTGAAGGTCTCCCACAGTTTTATCTCCACACAGCTCTCTCTTCTCCAGTAGTTTGTCTTGTAAACACTGGCTGCATTGTTCTCCCCAAATTCTCTGAGTCTTGTCTCCTCAACTCAAGGGATCCTCTGTGCACTGCCTGGATGCCCTCTTTTCGGTTTCTGCCTGGACATTCTCCCAAGGCAGTAAGCTGGGGCAATCATAGGTCTCATCTCAGGGGTCAATCACTGGCCTTTATTTTCTGATGTCCACTATCATGACATAATTATTTTCATTTGTTCCATCTGGATTTTCGTTGTTTCAGGTGGGAGGATAAACCCAGCCTATATTACATCCTATTTTCTAGAAATGGAAGTCTCTGTTCTTAAACAAAGGCTTATTTAGTAATATGTTATTTCAATTTCCTTTCATTACTTTTTGTTCTCTACCCAACCTCAGCTACTCACTCTATGGCCATGCTGCAAATCTTCCTTCATTTCAGTTTCCAGGCATTCTACTCTTTGGCCACCACACCCTAACTCGCCAGCAGGTCTCCTGCAATCCCCAACTTCAGACAACCCTTCAATCCCCCAGTAACCCCAAGTGCACAGATCCTGCCTCTCCCATCCCTCCCGTCATTCTCCCGTTTCATGCTTCTCATAGTCCTCACTCTCTTGCATACACTCAGATATTTTGCTCTTCTTTTGCTTTGTAGAATTCTCAGGGCAAAGCTTGAGCCTTGGTGAAATATACTCCTCTGTCTCTTGTGCCTATATTCACATAGCCAAAGGTGGCAGGAAAAATACACAAAACCATGCTGGTTGGTCTCACTGTAAATTCATTGCTACAAACTTCAGTGGAACAGTTACTCCTGCTCAGTAATCCCATCCTGTTTCCATAATCCATTCATTCTCACTTTTGTAGGTGATATTTTACAAATGTTTTCTATATTTTTTAAGCTCCCTCATCTAACCTGCAATACTACCTCCTCCATTCATACACTGAAAGACCTTGCTTTCTATTTCTATGAGACAATGAAAGTGACTAGCAGAGAACTTCCACAGCACCCACCGCCACGTCTACCCTCCTGTACCTGCACGCTCATGCTCGGTCATCCTTCCTGCTTCTGCAATTTACGTTTCAGCCTCCTAAATTTGGCCATCTCTGGCATGCTACCCTACCTCCTTGCCTTCACTCCAGGCATTGCTTCTGCAATTCTCCATTTCCTGAACACTTCTTACGTCTTCATTATGCCTGTAATCCTAGCACTTTGGGAGGCCGAAGTGGGTGGATTGCTTGAGCCCAGGAGTTTCAGGCCAGCCTGGGTAATATAGTGAGACCCTGTCTCTACAAAAATAAAAAAAAAAGCCAGGACTGGGCACAGTGGCTCATGCCTGTAATCCCAGCACTTTGGGAGGCCGAAGCAGGCAGATCACTTGACGTCAGGAGTTCAAGACCAGCCTGGCCAACATGGTGAAACCCCGTCTCTCAAAAATTAGCTGAGCATGGTAGCACATGCCTGTAATCCCAGCAACTCAGGAGGCTGAGGCAGGAGAATCACTTAAACCCTGGAGGCGGAGGTTGCAGTGAGCCGATATCACACCACTGCACTCCAGCCTGGGTGACAGAGCAAGACTGTCTCAAAAAAAAAAAAAAAAAAAATTAGCCTGGTGTGACTAATGCCTGTAGCACATGCCTGTAGTTCCAGCTACTTGGGAGGCTGAGGTGGGAGGATCGCTTGAGCCCAGGAGTTCAAGGCTGCGGTGAGCTATGATCACGCCACTGCACTCCAGCCTAGGGGAAAAGAAACCCCACACAACTTCTATCTTTATTTTTGTCTGCTTTTATCTCGATCTACTTTTTAAATTCGCTGGTTCGTTTTTCAGCTCAATCTATTCTTCTATTTCACCCATCTATTTTAATTTTTATTTCAACTGTTGTGATAATCAAATCTAATACTTCTACAGTGTTCCTTCTTATTTCCAATTACTGTTTTGCATTACTAACATCCTTACATGTCTTATTACTTTTATGCTTAGTTTTTAAAAAAACCCTTAGCTCGTGTGTTCCAACATTTGTGTTTCAGATGAGTATATATTTCTTCAGTTTGTTGACTTTCTTTTGAGATACTTGTAACTCTCACTTGTCTGGTTATTTTTGCCTCTGAGCTCATGCTCCATTGGAGATATTAGATACTTTGGTAATGTACATTTTAAAGTGTTTTTTATTTGCATTTTGAGCTTTGAATTAATTGCCTTGTAATCAGAAAATGTGAACTATTTTATAGATATTCTTTGAAATTTATAGAGACTGGCTTTATGGCCTCCATAATATGTGGTCAATTTTTGTAATAGTTCCACATGAGATTGAAAAGAATGTCTATTTTCTAATTGTTGGGGAAAGCATTTTTATAAATGTCCATTCAATTAAGCTTATTAATGTATTGTTCACATTTTCTATAACTTTACTTATATTTGGCTGTTCCATCTTTTTCAGTAACTGAGAAACATGCGTTGAAAGATCTCACTATGATGCAGAGTTTATTAATTCAGTCAATTTTTGTTTGATAGATTTTAAAGAAAGGTTATTAGTTACATACAAATGCAGAATTGTTCTATTTTTCTGATAATTGGAAATTTTATTACTGGATAAGTTACCTTTTAAAAAATCTCTGATAATGCTTTTTATCTGTTAGATTGTATTTTCACTGATGTTAACCTAGAGCTACGTATCAGTTCTATCATTAATATATGCATAGCTTATCTGTTCCCAATCTTTTAGTTTCAAATTGTCTATGTTCTTATATTTTAGGTGTGTCTTAAAAATAGCATACAGGGGTGGGTGCAGTGGCTCACACCTGTAAACCCAGCACTTGGGAGGCTGAGATGGGAGGATCGCTTGAAGCCAGGAGTTTGAGACCAGCTTGGTCAACGTAGTAAGACCCCATCTCTCAACAAACAAACAAACAAACAAACAAACAAACAAAAGCATACTGTTGGATTTTGTCATCCAAAATGACAATCTCCTTCTTTTAACTCCTGAGTGGAATCAATTTTTCTTCTTTATGACACTATGATATATATTATATTCATGTATCATTTTGGGCTTTTTACTTGCCCATATTTTCAATGCTATCTCCTCTCCTTTTTTTTTTTTTTGAGATGGAGTCTCTTGCTCAGGCTGGAGTGCAGTGGTGCAATCTTGGCTCACTGCAACCTCTGCCTCCTGGGTTCACGCCATTCTCCTGCCTCAGCCTCCCAAGTAGCTGGGACTACAGTCGCCCACCACCATGCCTGACTAGTTTTTTTTGTATTTTTAGTACAGACAAAGTTTCACCGTGTTAGCCAGGATGGTCTTGATCTCCTGACCTTGTGATCCGCCCCCCTTGGCCTCCCAAAGTGCTGGGATTACAGACGTGAGCCACCACGCCTGGCCTCTCCTCTCCTTTTTTTTAACCTATTTTAGGATTAGTTTACTTTTTGTTTAGTTCTATTTCTCTATACTGTTTTATAAATTGTACATTTTGTTTTTTATTTTTAGTTGTTTAATTTTTAACAGTTGCTCTTTATATTTTAATATACATATATAACTTATAATTTAAAATTATTAAACATTTTTATCATTCTTCTGAAAAATACAAAGATATTTGTCCTTAATTCCAACTGCCTGTTCCCATGATAGATGTTTTATGTAGTATTTTTTATCATTTTAAACCCTGCAAATTAGATATTTTTACTATTGCTTTACACAAATAATTTGTGAAGATTTACCCACATTTGTCAGCTTCTTTTCTCACTTTTTCTTTTGGTAACACAGACAGTTTCTTCTTCTGGAGTATCTTTAGCAGTTTCTTTAGTGAAGATAGTTGATGATAAGCACTCTTAGTATTTATTTATTTGAAAATGTAGATCGTGTTAGACATGGGTCAAATTTTTTCTGTTTTTGTACATGGAGGTCCAGTTGCTCCAGCACCATTTGTTGAAATGGCTACCTTTTCCCTATTGGATTGCCTTGACATCTTTGTTGGAAATCATTCCATCATATACAGGAGAGTCTATTGTGTCTCCCTATTCTGTTTCACTGATCTATGTCTATCTTTTCACTAATACCCCACTGTCTTGATTACTATAGCTTTATATTAAGCTTTGAGATCAGGTAGTGTTCCTAAGTTGTTTTGGCTAATTTGATTCTCTTGCCTTTCTGTATAAGTGTTAGAATAAGCCTATTGATTTCTATTTTTAAAAGCCTATGAAGAGTTTCATTTTGTTTTTGCTTTTGTTTTTGAGACAGGGTCTTGCTCTGTCAGCCAGGCTGGAGTGCAGTGGTGTGATCACAGCTCACTGCAGCCTTGACCTCCTGGGCTCACGTGGTCCTCCCACCTCAGCCTCCTGAGTAACTGGGGACTACAGGTGCACACCACCATGCCTGGCTAATTTTTGTATTTTTGTTAATAATAGAGACGGGATTTTACCATGTTTCTCAGGCTGGTCTCGAACTCCTGAGCACCAGAGATCTGCCTGCCTCGGCCTCCCAACGTGCTGGGATTACAGGCGTGATCCATCACCATGGCTGGCTGAAGAGTTTGATTTTCATTGTATTGAATTAATGGATCGATTTGGGGAGGATTGACATATTAGCAATTATGAGTCCTCCAATTCTTTAACTCATTTTTGAAGTATCATTTAAAATAGCACCAATACATGAAATAATTCAATTTAAATCTATCAAAATATGTGCAAGAGTTGTATGCTGTACTCTAGCAGTCCCCAACCTTTTGAGCACCAGGGACCGGTTTTGTGGAAGACAATTTTTCCATGGACTGGGGCATGGGATTGGGGGCGGGGGTTGGTTTTTTGGGATGAAACTGTTTCACCTCAGATCGTTAGGTATTAGATTCTCATAAGGAGCACACAACCTAGATCCCTTGCATGCACAGTTTCCAACAGGGTTCTCGCTTCTGTGAGAATCTAATGCTGCCATTGATCTGACAGGAGGCAGAGCTCAGGCAGTAATGCTTGCTCGTCTTCTGCTGTGCAGCTTGGTTCCTAGCAGGCCATGGACCAGTACTGGTCTTTAGGGGTTTGGGGACCACTACTGTAGGCTACAAAACTGTGGCAACTTCAAAGAAGATCTAATTGGCTGGAGAGGTATGCCAGTTATTTATTTATTTATTTATTTATTTATTTGTTTATTATACTTTAAGTTCTAGGGTACATGTGCACAACGTGGAGGTTTGTTACATATGTATACATGTGCCATGTTGGTGTGCTGCACCCGTTAACTGGTCATTTACATTAGGTGTATCTCCTAATGCTATCCCTCCCCTCTCCCCACCCCACGACAGGCCCTGGTGTGTGATGTTCCCCACCCTGTGTCCAAGTGTTCTCATTGTTCAATTCCCACCTATGAGTGAGAACATGCGGTGTTTAGTTTTCTGTCGTTGCAATAGTTTGCTCAGAATGATGGTTTCCAGCTTCATCCATGTCCCTACAAAGGACATGAACTCATCCTTTTTTAATGGCTGCAGAGATATGCCAGTTATTTTAATGGAGATAATTTAATATGAAGAATTGTTAATGAGGCATAAATTGGTTAACTAGGTTTCAGAAAACAACAAACAAACAAACAAACAAAATCCTAAGTGTTAGAAAGGTAGCAAGTGTTAGAAAGGTAGCAAAGGCAGCAAGTGCTCTCCCTAAAGCTGGGAGAGCAAAAGGAAGAGATTGGAATTACTAAAACTTTGCAAGCTTGGAGGAGGGGACGCATGAAGCTGAAATTTAGATTTTGGGGAAGGGGTTACCTCCCATTTGGTGGTGATATCTCTGAGCTCAGAGGTAGGGCCTTTTGGATTTGGAATCCAGACCTCTGAGGAGAGGCTCAGCTGGTGGGTGCTGGTCTCTCTGAGGGTATGCAATGAAGGATTGTTCTGCTAGTGCTGAAAAACTACACACTGAAGGCCGGGCACGGTGGCTCCTCCTTGTAATCCCAGCACTTTGGGAGGCCGAGGCAGGCAGATCACAAGGTCGAGAGTTCAAGACCAGCCTGGTCAATATGGTAAGACCCTGTCTCTACTAAAAATACAAAAATTGGCCAGGTGTGGTGGCATGCGCCTGTAGTCCCAGCTACTCGGGAGGCTGAGGCAGGAGAATTGCTTGAACCTGGGAGGCAGATGTTGCAGTGAGCCGAGATTGCGCCACTGCACTCCAGCCTGGGTAACAGAACGGGACTCCGTCTCAAAAAAAAAAAAAAAAAGTAAAACTACGCACTGAATTCAGCTGATGCTATGGGAAAGAACTTCTGCCAAGGAGAAGCATTGCTGAGGTGATGCTCACAGGAACAGGAAGCAGACAGGAAGCTAACAGGAGAAAATCTCTCCATCCTTGCATTCTGCCTTTAGTGCGTCCTATTGGCAGAGCCTAACAAGAAGCCAGCTGCTAGGTCAGAAGTGTGATGTACAGTCTCAGCCACAGCATCTCAAAACACAGAAGACTTAGCCTAACAACTGGAATAATCAGAGAGCAAAGGAAACCAAGTAGTAGGGTATTTATAGTATTAAAATACATGGCTTTACAGCAGTTGAAATGCTGACAATAATATTAAATAAAAACAAGTTTTACATAACAACCCAAATTAGAAATGAGTCAAGGAAGAAGCTATGCATGAGAAAATGAAGGGGGCAATTCAGCAAATTTAGAACTGTGTACACATCACAAAAATGAAGGCATGGCATGAATGCAAGCCTTCCACTGGGTTAATAGCATTTGTAGACAGTAAAATGAGACATTGCAGACGTTTTCTGGGCAAGCTCTTACCCAAAGTATCAATTCCTTTTTAAGATGTCATTGATCCGCATGTAGAAGGGATCAAAATTCTTGGCTAGTACTCAAAATTTTTTTTCGTACTCTGTTTTGGCAATAGTTTCCCAAACCTTCTACACAATTTGATTTTATATATTTGGTTCATTTAGGAATTTCTGTATTCCTAATAAGATTTCTTTAGTTGTGATTGCTGGAATCCAATCCTTATCTTCTTCCAAGATGGGCAGACACAATGCGTCTAAAGGATAGCCATTGAGTGAAATAATGGTAGTTAAATTTACATTATTGCGTTGAGAATGGAAAATCATCCCTGGGAAACAATCATGGTTTTTTAAGCAGGTCTCTTTCCGTTTACTTTAAAAAATATTCCTTTTTTATTTTTAATTGATAATAATTGTATACATTTATGGGGTGCAATGTGATGTTTTGATGAATCTGGAGAACATTAGCCTAGGTGAAGTAAGCCAGGCACAGAAAGACCAATATACCACAGAATTTTACTTATATGTGCAATCTGAAAAAGTTGCAGTCATAGAAGTAGAGGGTAGAATGGTGGTTACTAGGGGCTGACGGAAGGGGATGGATCGGAATGGGGAGATGTTGATTACAGGGTACAAAGTGTCAGACAGGAGTAATAAGCTCTAGTGATCTATTGCACAGAATGGTGACTATAATAAATAACTGCATTGCGTATTTCAAAGTTGCTAAAAGAGTAAATTTTAAATATTTTCACCATTAAAAAAGCCTTTCTTTTGTTTTGTTTTTTTGGAGAGAGTCTTGCTCTGTCGCCCAGGCTGGAGTGCAATGGCGCGATCTCGGCTCACTGCAACCTCCACCTCCCGGGTTCAAGTGATTCTCCTACCTCAGCCTCCCAAGTAGCTGGGTCGCACCCACCGCCACGCCTGGCTAATTTTTGTATTTTTAGTAGAGACAGGTTTCACTGTGTTGGCCAGGCTGGTCTTGAACTCTTGACCTCAGGTGATCCACCCGTCCTGGCCTCCCAAAGTGCTGGGATTACAGGCACGATGCCACTGCACCCAGCCCCAAAAGTCTCTTTTTAATGGATTTCTTTTCTCTCCTGGAGTGTCACTCTCTCAGTCCAGGAGGCTGATCCTGACATCTGGATTTTATGTAGATATTGTCACAAAACTAAATGAGGGGTCTTTTGCCACATTTTTCTCTTCTTGGATCTGCATGTAGGAGGGATGCCTGATATCCTTCATGTCCCCTTTTCCACGTTTAAATTGTAAGTTTCCCTTTATGTGTCCATTTATGATAGAGTCCCTTGCAGGCAGTTGGAACCCTCTTGGCATGGGTGGTGCTGGGAGAGCCAGGGTAGGCATTGGTGTGGGGAAAACTGTGCTTCTCTTTGCCTTGGGTGTCTTCTGGAGCCCTTGCCTGGTTTTTGATTCAGCGAGAGACATTGTGCTTGAAGAACTGGAAAGATAATTTGGGGCACTGGATGATACCTTTCTCCAAACACCATCCACTTTTGCCTCAGCCACTTGGCTGTGCTAGCAAAGATTTAATCCATTTTGAGATGCAGTTGGTTTGACACTGGTTTTGATCTCTCTCTGTAAGGGCTGTCCCTGTCACTCCCTGCTAGGCTCCTACTGGAAGACCTGGGGATACCTAACAGGGTCCTGTGCTCCAGTTTGTCTCTCTCTAGCCCTTAATACTACCCAAAGCTTTCTTAGCCTCTCAGCATCTTTGTTGCCATTTTCTTCCGAACTTCCCATATTCTCAGCTGGCCGCTTTTAGCAACACCTTGGGAGAAAAAGCATTTCTGAGTTTCACTCACATCTCTATACTTCCCTTCTCTTTGAGGTCCAGGTTCAATGTTGCACAGTTTTGGTAGCTTTCTGATGTTCGAAAACATCTTTTAAAACAAGAAATATCTTCTCCTTTTTTTAAAAAAAGATGTTCTTAATAGAAACTTGGTCTTGTGCAGGCCGTAGTTTGAAGCAGAACCTATGCAGCTTTTGAAAACAATGATTATGTTTTTATTTCTAGAATTTCTTTTCAGATCATTTCAAAATATTCTTAATCCCTTTTTATAGGTTGGAACATAATTTCCATTTCCTATTTCATTAAATGTGTGCACATAGTTTATCAATATAAAATTATTATACCCTAAAATGCACAAATCTTAATGGTACAGTGTGATGAATTTTGACAATCATATACACCTATGAAACCAATGTATAGAATAGTGCTGTAATCCCAACAACTTCCCCATATATCTTTTCAATTAATTTTCCTCATCTCCCTTAAATGTTCTGATTTTTGTTACCCATAGATTAATTTTGTCAGTTTTTGTTTGTTTGTTTGTTTTGAGATGGAGTCTCATTTTGTTGCCCAGGCTGGAGTGCGGTGGCGCGATCTCGGCTCACTACAACCTCCACCTCCCGGGTTCAAGTGATTCTCCTGCCTCAGCCTCCTGCATAGCTGGGATTACAGGAGCACGCCACCACACCTGGCTAATTTTTGTATTTTTAGTAGAGATGGGGTTTCTCCATGTTGTCCAGGCTGGTCTTGAACTCCTGACGTCAAGTAATCCCCCGCCTCAGCCTCCCAAAGTGCTGGGATTACAGGCATGAGCCACCGTGCCTGGCCTGTTTTGTTTGCTTTTGAACTTTATATAAATAGAATCATATGGTATGTGTGTGGCTTTCGTATCTACCGTCTTTTGCTCAACATAGCGTTTTTGAGATCCGTCCACATTGTAGTTATTCCTATAATTTATTTTCTTTCTATCACTGAGTAGTATTTCACTGAACGAGTATGCCACACTTTGTTTATCCATTCTCCTATGGATGAACATTTGGGCTATTTCCAGGTTTTCGCCATTATAAATAAAGTTGCTATAGACATTATTGGTCAGGTCTTTTTGTGGACATATGGCCTCTTCTATTTTTACTTAGTTATCTTCTGTATCTGATCATTTTAATACCTGAGTCATTTGGGATGTTACTCTTTGCTTTCTTGTTCATCTTTTCGTGGTGTTTGTTTCCTCGTGGTTTTGGCAGTTTTTGATTTGATGATATTTTGCTGACTGGGAATCCTGAGAATTCACAGCAATTTCACATTTGCATCTTCCAGGTACCCAGGGTGATTCTGAGTGAGAAGCACTTGAGATTAATTTTTCTTTGGGGTTCCTTATGTAGAAGCAGTATATTTTCAAACCCCTTCTATGGGAAGGAAGGCTTGTGCTTATAAATTTCCAGGAAGCTTTTTTTTTTTTTTTTTTTTTTTTTTGAGAGAGGGTCTCACTCTGATGCCCAGGCTGGAGTGCAGTGGTGCAAACACAGCTTACTGCAGCTTTATCCTCCTGGGCTCAAGCATTCCTCCCATTTTTGTAGAGATGGGTGTCTCACCATGTTGCCCAGGCTGGCCTCGAACTCCTGGGCTCGAGCAATCTGCCCTCCTCTGCCTCCCAAACTACTGGGATTACAGGTGTGAGCACCACGCCTGGCCTTATTTATTTATTAATTTTTTTTAACCACAACCTGTAGCCTGAGACAGACAAGTTTCCCAGTCAGCCTCTACACTGACACTTCCTCACAGTCACCACTCTTCAGGGCGTAGCTCCTCAGAGATCATGGATTCAGGTAGAGGTCTCACGTCCCATCCTCCACCTTGGGTCTCTCAGTGCCTTGGATCTTTCATGAGACTGTTAAAGTCGGGCTTCCAGGCTCTGGGCAGAAGACCCTAGATGTTAAAATAGGGTAACCTGAGGTTTTCTCATTGGTCTCCTTTTAGGTCCTTCTTCATTTTCATGTCACCAGATTATCCCCTCCCTCTGAACCGAGGTGCCTGTGTTTTAGAAATGCCAGGGAAATGCTTACTGGGGCTGGCAAACAGGAGCATTTGTGGGCTCTGGAGCACCCAGTGCTGGCTGCCTGGCACTGCCAGTCCACTAAGCGGCCTTGAGCAAGTGGCCTGGCCTCCAGGAGCCCCAATTTCCTCACCTGTAAAGTGCAGATAATCCTTCCCCACTCCCCGTGGGATTGTGATGAGCACCAAATATGTCTGTGCATGGAGCTTAGCACACGGTAGGCACACATCCGAGGGCTAGTATGAGCTATCAGCCCTCCTCTGCAGCTTGTGGTCAGGTCTGACAAGCTGTTGATCTTAGCATATGTTAGCAAACTGGTGCCAACAAACATTTTATGCAATGTAGTTTAAAAGAAAACTTGTAATGACTACCAGAAGAAAATGTAAGTCAACAGGACAAGTCAGTCCAAGACTGAGACACCCGCAGGGAGGGCTGTCTGTCTCTCGGTTTCCCTCTTCACTTTCAGACCTTGTGGATTTCTCTTACTTTCTTCTGAGCCAAGCTATGCATTAAAAAAAAAAAGTTTGTCTATCTTGTACTTTTAGATATTTATAGCACAAGTTCCTCTCCCTCACCACCCACCCTGGCAATATCTGGCCGCCTTTTTGCCAGAAGTACAGTCCTCAAAATACTTTTCCCAAAGCTCTGCTCTGTCTTCTGCAGAGGGTATATCTCTGCTTCAGGCTTTCCACTTTCCGCATTCCTATTTTTGGAGTGAGCAGCAAGTCTGCTTATTCAGCATAAAATCCTGTATCGTCACAGGTTTTTTGGATAGTGTTTTAGCATTTACTTCTTTCCCCCTGTCTTTGATCAGAAGTGGCAGAGCTCTTTGCTGGTTTGCTACCTGGTGTCACCAACATCTAGTTTTTTGTAAAGTTTTCTCCTTCGGCCTACTTCCCACCTCCCCTGCCTCAGTGGGCGTGAGTGAGTTCTGAGATGCTTCTCCTTCACTGCCAAGCTCACGGTTGCCGGTTGGCCTGTGTGCTGACTTCTGCAGAAATATGCACCACCCAAGGGCTGGAGAGGGACTTGGCTAATCCCTGCCTGCTCTGTCGACTTGGCCCAAATGGCAGTTACTCCCCATCAACTGGGCTTTAGGGTTTTGGTTGTTTCGTAGTTTCCCTGAAGGTGGATTTTCTTCTCTGTTTTCCATTATTTTTGGAAAGGAGATTTGTGTAGAAAGGCTTTTGCACTGCCATCTTAGCAGAGGTGGTCTGTTCCAGGTGTGAGTACTCCCTGAGCTGCCGTGGCCGGCCTGGAGGCTGGGTCTTATTTTATATTTGGGGCTCCCGATCTGGGACTCTAGACACCCACCCCCATATCTAAGACATCCTGAGACCTGGATTTGTTAATAAATACCTTAAGGCCAGGTGCAGTCGTGCCTATAATCCCAGCACTTTGGGAGGCCAAGACAGGAGGATCCCTTGAGTCCAGGGCTTCAAGACCAGCCTGGGCCCATCTCTACAAAAAGACTAAAATAATTAGTTGGGCATGGTGGCATACGCTTGTAGTCCCAGCTACTTGGGAGGCTGAGGCGGGAGGATTGATTGAACCCAGGAGACGGCAGCTGCAGTGGACTGTGATTGCACCACTGCACTCTAGCCTGGGCAACAACAGAGTGAGACCCTGTCTCAAAAATAAAATAATGAAAAAGAGAAATACGTTAACCTCTCTGTATCTTAGTCTTCTTTTCATAAAATGGGACTTTGAGGACTTGTGCTACTGGCCATATGAGGTTGTCTTGAGCATCAACTGAGGTAATAAATATGAAAGTACTTTAGAGACAGTCAACCTCTCTCTTTTTTCAGGTCTCATCATGGGAAGAGCGAGCCAGTTCTGTTTCACAGGGTTTGGCTATTTCTCCCATGGTCACCTTACTCAACTTTGCAGCCTAGCTTGCCCTCCTGACCTGGGAAGCCCAAACGCTGTCCTGGCTGTGTGATGCCAAGGAGTCCATCCCTCTTCTGTGCCCTGAATACAAAAGGGTTGTGGAGAGCCTGGAGTGATCTCAATCACCACTGGGTGTCGCTCTTGGACTCAAAATTGTGTAGTGCCTCCAGCTCTGTAGATTTCCTTTCCTCAGCCTTGCTTCTTGGCAGTGAGCATGGACAGTCTCAATTTCCAGTATGTGTCCCCTGCCTTCTTTTTTTGTTTTTGTTTTTTCGAGACAGAGTCTCGCGGTGTCACCCAGGTTGAAGTGCAGTGGTGCGATCTTGGCTCACTGCAACCTCCACCTCGCGGGTTCAAGTGATTCTCCTACCTCAGCCTCCCTAGTAGCTGGGATTACAGGCGCCTGCCGCCATGCCCGGCTAATTTTTGTATTTTTAGTACAGATGGGGTTTTACCATGTTAGCCAGCTGGTCTCGAACTCTGACCTCAGGTGATCCGCCCGGCTCAGCCTCCCAAAGTGCTGGGATTACAGGCATGAGCCACCGCACCTGGCCTCCCTACATTCTTAAAATTCTTGGCAGCAACACTTGGAGTCATCAGACAGCATTCATTCAGGCCTTTGCTTTCAGGTGGAAGGTGCTTGTGCCATCCTAATTTATTTTAATTTTTGCCTAACCAACTATGACCAGAAAGGGCCAAAATGTTCATAAGATGAATTTCAGGACTAAAAGTCAGCAAATTTTTAGAATCAGCACATTTGGGACTGGTTATGTCAAGTCCCCTTCCACCACTCTCCCCAAGATTTCGCTGCTAAAAAAATGTTTTAAAAGTGTTGCCTCGGGGTGACCTAGTTATTCTAGCAGCAGCACGAGGAAGAGGGAAATTTCTGACTTTACTCCACCAAAGTCCTCCAACTCCACAAAGCCAATGGCTGCTGCAGTTTAGCTTTTATCTTTCTGGAGCTCTCTAGGGGCATCAACTGTTGATTACTCTCCTGTTTTAAAAATTCTCCCTGAACTTTTGTTCACTATTTTCTCCTGATTTATTTGCTAGTTCCCTGGTTCCCCCATGTTCTTTCCCCTTAAATGTCATCATTTCCTATGCTGCTGTCCTTGGTCTCTGTTCTTCAACTCTGCACAATCTACTCACCCATTGGTTCCAAATCCACATCTTATATTCAGGCCTTTGTGCATTGCCATCTCTACTTGGGTGTCCTGAAGGACATTGTTTTAGAAAACAGCTTTATTGAGGTATTTATATACAATAAAATTCATTCATTTTAGGTGTATAGTTTCACAAATTTTGGTGACTGTATAATATATAGTCACGTAACTGCCACCTCAATCAAGATATTGGTCTCAGAAAAATGCACTGTCTCTCACTCTGTAAAATTTCTTTTTCACGTCTTGGCCTTGGCTTTCAGTGTTCTCGCACCTCAAAAAGCTTCCTCCTACTCCTTTGCAGTTGGTCCCCTCCCCCACCCCTAACCTAGTCCCTGACATGCACTGATGTCTGCTTTCTGTCGCTATGATGTTTTGCCTTTTCTAGAACTTTAGAAAAATGGAATCCCGTGGTGTATGGTCTTTGTGTTTGACTGCTTTCACTTGACCTAATCCCCATTACCAATGTGTGCAAAAACAATCTCATTTTTCATGCCAGGCTCTGCATGTGATGGCCCCTCCATTCACCCCAACATCAAAGCCAGAAAGCTAAGGTTCACCCTCCCAAGGCCCCTTCCTCTCACTGCCCCCCTCCAATTACACCCCATGCCATGAGTAATTAGTCAGGAAGTCCTAGCACGTCTCTCTGTTCTGTATTTTTTTTTATTTTTTTGAGACGGAGTCTTGCTCTGTACCCAGGTTGGAGAAGAAGTGGTGTGATCTCGGGTCACTGCCACCTCTGCCTCCCAGGTTCAAGAGATTGTCTTGTCTCAGCCCCCTGAGTAGCTGGGATTACAGGCATGCACCACCACATCCGGCTAATTTTTGTATTTTTAGTAGAGGTGGGGTTTCGCCATGTTGGCCAGGCTGATCTCAAACTCCTGGCCTCAAGTGATTCACCCGCCTTGGCCTCCCAAAGCGCTGGGATTACAGGCATGAGCCACTACGCCCTGCCTATTCTGTATTTTTCAGTCCACCTTTCTCTTTATTCTCAAGGTTACTGACTTAAGTGAGATTCTCTTCATTTCTTGCCTCTCCTAACTGGTCTTCATGCCTCTAGTCAGGACTTTTTCAATCTGCCCTTCTGAAAACTGCCATTGTGACCTTCTAAAACACAAATCTGCCTGTAATCCCAGTCCTTTTGGAGGCCAAGGCAGGAAGGATGGCTTGAGGCTAGGAGTTTGAGGCCAGCCTGGGCAACAAAGCAAGACCATGTCTCTACAAAACATTTTAAAAATTAGCCAGGTATAGTGGCTCACAAACTGTAGTCACAGCTACTTGGGAGGCAGAATCAGGAGGATCGTTTGAGCCCAGGACTTTGAGGCTGCAGTGAGCTATGATTGTGCCACTGCGCTCCAGCCTGGGCAACAGAGAATGACCCTGTCTCTAAAAACAAAGCTAATATCAAACAAACAAAACCCACAAATCTGCTCTTTACCACTCCCCTACTTCAGTGGTTCCCCATGGCTTCTCTGCTTAGCAAATGACACCCTCCATAATTTGATTTATTTCTGCCTAAATCTCTATATCTTATTTTCCAGAACTCTCTCAAATGCAGCCTATACTCGGCCATTACTTGTGCGTCTTTTTCCAAGGGCCATGCTCACTCATGCTTCTGTGTGCATGCTGTTCCCTCAGCCTGGGAAACCCCTTTCCTCCTCCTCCCTCTAGCCAACTCCTACCTACTCCTTAAGAGCCAACCCACCTGACTCCTCCTGTGCAATACCTTCCCTCGCCAGTGCCCCAGACTGGGTTAGGTGCTCCTCCAAGGTGTTCCCTCCGTCATAGCGTTGATCATCAGTCATTATCAATCTACTTACTTGTCGAGTTAGTCATCTGTCCCTCCCACTAGACTGTAAGTTCTTTGAGGAGTTTGTGTCTTGCTCAACTTTGTTTCCTTGTTCCTAGCACAGGGTCAGGCACATTGGAGGCATCCAATGAATGCCCTCGGAATGACTGAGGGAGGATGGAGGGAGAGATCTGAAGCTTCTTGAGGAGGCAGGGGCGGGAGTCAGGAAGACCTGGTATGGAAAATAAATGCCCCATTCTATGGCCTCAATCATAGATACATCTACTGTGAAAGAGGAGAAGAGTTAGGTGGGAGTCCTGGCAGAGAATCCATGAAGGAGAATGAAGTGTGGGAAGGCAAGTTCAAATGCCTGGTGCCCTGGCTTTGGCAGTGAAAGTGTCTGATGAGGGAAGGAGGAGAGTGTGAGAGAAAACCAAGAGGGAATGAGATCTTAAATGATGCCACACAACAAGATGAGAGAAGCACATGTTCTTAGATTTTTTTTTTTTGAGACAGGGTCTTGCTCTGTCATCTAGGCTTGAGCGCAGTGGCACGATCACAGCTCACTGCAGCCTCTACCTTTCAGGCTTAAGCAACCCTCCTACCTCAGTCCTTCTGGTAGCTGGGCGTATAGGCGTATGCCACCATGTCCAGCTAATTTTTAAATTTTTTGTAGAGACAGGGTCTCAATTTGTTGCCTGGGTTGGTCTTGAACTCCTGGGCTCAAGGAATCCTCCTACCTTGTCCTCCCAAAGTGCTAACATTACAGGTGTGAGCCACTGTACCTGGCCTCATTCCTAGATTTTTGCGTGAAAGAGACAAAGACTCCTGAGTCCCAGACAGTGATGTTTTCACATCACACACTAGATAGGTCCCAATTGTTGTTTCTTACCATGAACAGGGTCCTGTAGTTCTCACAGCACTTTCCCAAGCACTGTCTTATGGTTTCTGCACATCAACCCAGGAAAGCAGACAAAGATGAGATGATGAATCCTGCCTAACCAATGAAGAATCAGAGGCTTAGAGATTCTAGCGCCTTACTCATGCCACAGGGCTGGACCTCTTCCTATGACAGCTTCTGTCTCTAAGGTGAGACCTTGGGCTGAGTTGCCAACGTCAGTTGTGTTTAAAAATGACATACCTGAGAAGGCTGTTGACTATTTGCTGACTCTACAATGAGACAATAGAGACCTGACAAAGGATGTCCAGAGGTGGAAAAAGCTACTGTAGGTTGGAGAGCAATCTCTGAGTGAATGAAATGTTGGAACCATTTAATGTTAGGTGAACAGGAGAACTGTGAATTCCCTAAAGTCTAATGTCTTCCAATTGCACAGCTGGGGCAGCTGTCCAAGGAGACTTTGGACTAGCTGGAGCTTTATGGGATGAAACATTTCCTGTGGTGGTACCTTTTCCTTTTTTTAATGAAACAGAAAAGAAATGATTCTCAGAGGAGAAAAGAGATTGTCATAAAAGGAGACATTTTTCTTTTCACTCTTTAGTAGATGTTGTTGTGTTAAATGCTGTTGAATCTTAATACCATACTATCAATCTTACCACAATATAAAATATGGAAATTTTTGTTTTGAATGGAAGATCAGCATTTTTCTTAGTCTATATAATCTAGAGGTTAAGAACACAGGTTAGTAAATCCTGGCTGCACCACTTACTAGCTGTAGGACCTTTTTTTTATTTTATAGAATTGCTTATGCATTCTATACCTTAGGTCTGCTCCTACCACATAGGCTTATTTAAGTATTAACTAATATAATCAACAGAAAGAATTTAACATATTGTTGATAATATTATAATAATGTAGTTTATGTTTGCATGTAGCTTGTTTTAACTTTTTTTTTTTTTTTTTTTTTTTGAGACAGAATCTCACTCTACTGCCCAGCCTGGAGTGCGGTGGTATGATCTTGGCTCACTGTAGCCTTCACTTCCTGGGCTCAAGTAATCCTTCTGCCTCAGCTTCCCAAGTAGCTGGGACTATAGGTATGCACCACCACACCTGGCTAATTTTTTATTTTTTATTTTTGTAGAGATGAGGTCTTTTTTACTATGTTGCCCAGGCTGGTCTCGAACTCCCAGCCTCAAGGGATCTTTCTGCCTTGGCCTCCCAAAGTGCTGGGATTATGGGCATGAGCCACCATGCCTGGACCCATTTCATTCTTATAATAACCATATGAAATAGGCAGGGCAGGTATTATTATTGCATTTCAAAATTTTTTTAATTTTTATTTTTTGTGGGTACATGGTAGGTGTATATATTTATGTGGTACATGAGATATTTTGATACAGGCATGCAATGCATAATAATCACATCAGGGTAAATAGGGCATCCATCAAGTCAAGTATTTATCCTTTGTGTTAAAAACAATTCATTTATACTCTTAGTTATTTTGAAATGTATAATTAAATTATTATTGACTATAGTCACCCTGGTTGTGCTATCAAATCGTAGTTCTTATTCATTCTTTCTATGTTTTTTTGTACCCATTAACCATCCCACTTCCCCCCCTAACCCTCAGTACGCTCAGCCTCTGATAACCATCCTTTTACTCCCTATCTCCATGAGTTCAGTTGTCTTAATTCCTTTTTCAAAGAATAGGATCTCGCTATGTTGCCCAGGCAGCTCTCAAACTCCTGAGCTCAAGCTGTCCTCCTGCCTCTGCCTCCCTAAGTGCTGAGATTATAGGCATGAGCCACTGTGCCTGGCAGAACTCCTTTTATATTCTGATTCTTAATCCTTGTCAAATGGGTAGTTTGCCAATATTTTCTCTTATTCTTTAGGTTGTCTCTTTACTTTGTTCTTTCCTTTGGAGTGCAGAAGCTTTTTAACTTGATGTGATCCCATTTGTCCATTTCTGCTTTGGTTGCCTATGCTTATGGGGTATTACTCAAGAAATCTTGGCCCACTCCAATGTCCTGGAGCATCTCCTCAATGTTGTCTTTCAGTAGTCTCATAGTTTGAGGTCTTAGATTTAAGTATTTAATCTATTTTGATTTGGATTTTGTATATGGCAAGAGATAGAGGTCTGGTTTCCTTCTGCTGCTATGGATATCTAGTTTTCCCAGCACCATTTATTGAAGAGACTGTCTTTTTCTCAATATACGTTCTTGGCACCTTTTTTGAAAATGAGTTCACCGTAGATGCATGGATTTGTTTCTGGGTTCTCTATTCTGTTCCATTGGTCTATGTGTCTGCTTTTATGCCAGTACCATGCTGTTTTGATTACTATAGCTCTGTAGTATAATTTGAAGTCAGATAATGTGATTTCTTGAGTAATACCCCATGAGCAGTTTTGTTCCAGTTTTGTTCTTTTCGTTCAGAATAATTTTGGCTATTCTGGGTGTTTTGTGGTTCAATATAAATTTTAGAAGTGTTTTTTCTATTTCTGTGAAGAATGTAATTGGTATTAGAATGGTGCAAAAGTAATTGCAGTTTTTGTCTTTGAAAGTAATGGCAAAAACCACAATTACTTTTGTACCAAACTTAATATTTTGACAGGGGTTGTATTGAATCTGTAGATTGCTTTGGGCAGTATGGACATTTTAACTATATTTATTCTTCCAGTCCATGAACATGGAATATCTTTCCATTCTTCTGTGTCTTCTTCAAGTTTTTCCATCGGTGTTTCATAGTGTTCACAGTAGAGATTTTTCACTTGTTTGGTTAAGTTAATTCCTAGATCTTTTATTTTATTTGCAGTTGTTGTAAATGGGGTTACTTTCTTGATTTCTTTTTCAGATTGTTCACTGTTGGCATATAGAAATGCTGCTGATATTTGTATGTTGATTTTGTATCCTGGAACTTTACTGAATTTGTTAATCAGTTCAATAATATTTTTGGTGGAGTCTTTAGGTTTTTTCAAATATACGCTCATACCATCTGCAAACAAACTTAAGTTGACTTCTTGCTTTCCAAGTTGGATGCTCTTTATTTCTTTCTTTTGTGTGACTGCTCTAGCTAGGACTTCTAGTACTATGTTGAATAACAGTGGTAAAAGTGGGCATCCTTGTCATGTTCCAGATCTTAGAGGAAAGGCTTTCAGTTTTTCCCCATTCAGGATAATACTTGGCGTGGGTCTATCATATATGAATTTTATTATGTTGAGGCATGTTTATCATGAAGGTATCTTGAATTTTATCAAATGCTTTTCAGCATCAATTGAAATGATCATATGGTTTTTGTCCTTTCTGTTGACATAATATTGATTGATTTTTGTATATTGAACCATCCTTGCATCCCTGGGATGAATCCCACTTGGTCATAATGAATAATCTTTTTAATGTGTTGTTGAATTTCGTTTGCTACTATTTTTTTGATGAATTTTGCATCAATATTATTCAGGGATATTGGCCTATAGTTCCCTTTTTTGATGTATCTTTGTTTGGTTTTGGTATAAGGGTAATACTGGCCTTGTAGAATGAGTTTGGAAGTATTCCCTCCTCCTCTATTATTTGGAACAGTTTGAGTAGGACTGGTATCAGTTCTTCTTTAAATGTTTGGTAGAATTCAGCAGTGAGGCTATCCAGTCTCTGGCTTTTCTTTGCTGGGAGACTTTTTATTGCCTTCAATCTCATTACTTGTTATTGGTCTGTTCAGGTTTTGGATTTCTTTATGGCTAAATCTTTGTAGGTTGTATGTATCTAGAAAATTATCCATTTCTTCTAGATTTGCCAAGTTACTAGCATATGGTTGCTCCTAGTAGCTACTAAAGATCCTTGGAATTTTTGTGGCATTGGTCTTAATGCCTTTTTCATCTCTAATTTTATTATTTGGGTCTTCTTTATTTTTTTCTTAGTGTGGCTAAAGGGTTATCAATTTTGTTTATCTTTTCAAAAACCCAACTTTTAGTTTTACTGATCTTTTGTATTGTTTTCTTCATTTCCATTTTGTTTATTTCTGCTCTGATCTTTATTGTATCTTTTCTTCTACTAATTTTGCGTGTGATTTACTCTTGCTTTTCGAGTTCTTTAAGATGCATCATTAGGTATTTATTTGAAGTTTTTCTTTTTTTGTTGTTGTAGATACTTTTAGTTATAAAATTCCCCCTTATTATTGATTTTGCTATATCCTATAGGTTTTGGTATGTCATATTTCCATTATCATTTGTTTCAAGAAAATTTTCAGTTTCCTTCTTAATTTCTTCATTGATTTGCTGGTCATTCAAGAGCATATTGTTTAATTTCCATGCGTTTATATAGTTCCCAAAGTTACTCTTGTTATTTATTTCTAGTTTTATTCCATGTGGTCAAAGAATATCCTTGATATTATTTCATTTTTTTTTGAATTTTTTAAGACTTGCTTTGTGACATAACATATGGTTTATCCTCAAGAATGATCTTTGTGCTGAGGAGAAGAATGTGTATTCTGCACCCATTGGGTGAAATGTTCTGTACATATCTATTAGGTCCAACTTATCTATAGTGCAGATTAAGTCCAATGTTACTTTCTTGATTTTCTGTTTGGAAGATCTGTCCAATGTTGAAAATGGGTTGTTGAAGTCCCCAGCTGTTACTGTATTGGAGTCTATCTCTCTCTTTAGCTCTAGTAATATTTGCTTTAGATATGTGGGTGCTCCAGTATTGGGCATTTATATATTTACAATTATTATATCCTCTTGCTAAATTGACCCCATTATCATCATATAATGACCTTCTTTGTCTCTTAACTATAGTTTTTGTCTTGAAATCTATTTTGTCTTATGTAAGAATAGCTACTCCTGCTCTGTTTTGGTTTCCATTGGCTTGGAATATCTTTTTTCCATCCCTTTATTTTCAAGCTGTGTTTGTCTTCATAGGCAAAATATGTTTCTTGTAGACAACAGATCATTGAGTCTTATTTTTTTAAAAAATCTATTCAGCCACTCTATGTCTTTTGATTGGAGAGTTTAGTCCATTACATTCAATGTTGTTACTGGTAAGTAAGGACTTACTCCTGCCATTTTGTTATTTGTTTTCTGGCTGTTTTGTGGTCTTCTCTTCCTTCTTTCCCTCCTTCCTGTCTTCCTTCTAGTGAAGGTTATTTTCTCTGGTGGTATGATTTAATTTCTTGCTTTTCATTTTTTGTGTATCTGTTGTATGTTTTTTGATTTGACGTTACCACATGGCTTGCAAATACTATCTTATAACCCACTATTTTAAACTGATGACAGATTAACACCGAATGCATAAATAAATAAACAAGCAAAAAAGAAAACTAATGAAAACTTTACACTTTAACTTCATCCCCTGCTTTTTTAACTTTTTGTTGTTTCTGTTTATATCTTATAGTACTGTCTATGTCTTGAAAAGTTGTTGTAGTTTTTTTTTTGATTGGTTCATCTTTTAGTCTTCTTAGATAAAAGTAGTTTATATACCACAATTACAGTGTTATAATATTGTGTTTTTTTTCTGTGTACTTACTATTACCAGTGAGTTTTGTACCTTCAGATGCTTTCTTATTGCTCATGAATGAACTTTTTCAGATTGAAGAACACCTTTTAGCATATTTTGTAGGACAGGTCTGATTTTGATGAAATCCTTCAGCTTTTGTTTGTCTTGGAAAGTCATTATTTGTCCTTCATGTGTGAAGGATATTTTTTGCCAGATATACTATTTTAGGGTAAAAGTTGTTTTCCTTCAGCATTTTAAATATGTCATGTCATTCTCTCCTGGATTGTAAGGTTTCCACTGAAAAGTCTGCTGCCAGACATACTGTATGTTATTTGTTTCTTTTCTCTTGCTGCTTTTAGGATTCTTTATTTATCCTTGACCTTTGAGAGTTTGACTATTAAATGCCTTGAGGTGGTCTTCTTTGGGTTAAATCTGCTTGGTGTTCTATAACCTTCTGGGACTTGAATATTGATATATTTCTCTAGGTTTGGGAAGTTCTCTGTTATTATCCCTTGGAATAAACTTCTACCCCATCTATTTCTCTACCTACACTTTAAGGCCAATAACTCTTAGATTTGCTTTTTTGTAGCTATTTTCTAGATCTCATAGGTGTGCTTCATTCTTTTTTATTTTTTCCTTTTGTTTCCTCCTACTGTGTATTTTCAAATAGTCTGTCTTCAAGCTCACTAATTCTTTCCTCTGCTTGATCAATTCTGCTGTTAAGAGACTCTGATGCATTCTTTAGTATGCCAATTACATTTTTCAACTCCAAAATTTCTGCTTGGTTCTTTGTAATTATTTCAATCTCTTTTTAAAATTTATCTGATAAAATTCTGAATACCTTCTTTGTGTTGTCTTGAATGTCTTTGAGTTTCCTCAAAACAACACTTTTGAATTCTCTGTTAGAAAGGTCATCTCTGTTTCTCCAGGATTGGTCCCTGGTGCCTTATTTAGTTTATTTGGTGAGGTTATGTTTTCCTGGATGGTCTTGATGCTTGTGGATGTTTGTCAGTGTCTGGGCATTGAAGAGTTAGGTATTTATTGTAGTCTTTGGAGTCTGGACTTGTTTGTACCTGTCATTCTTGGAAAGGGTTTCCAGGTATTCAAAAGGACTTGGATGTTGTGTTCTAAGCTGTATTTGCATGAGGGGCCTCCTAAGCCCAGCAATGCTGTAGCTCTTGCAGACTCATAGAGGTACTGCCTTGGTGGTCTTAGATAATATCTGGAAGAATTATCTGGATTACCAGGCAGACACTCTTGTTCTTTTCCTTTACTTTCTCCCAAACAAATAGAGCCCCTCTCTCTCTGTACTGAGCTTCCTGGAGCTGGGGGTTGGGGGACACAAGCACTGTGGCCACCACCACCACTGTGATTGTGCTGGGTCGGACTTAAAGCCAGCACAATACTGGGTCTCACGCAGGGACTGCTGTAACAGCACCTGGCTACCACCTATGTTTACTCAAGGCCCTAGAGCTCTACCATCAGCAGGTGGCAAAGCCAGCCAGGCTCGCCTCCTTCCCTTCAAGGCAGTGATTTCCCCAGGGCCCAGGTGGGTCCAGAGATGCCATTCAGGAGCCAAGAACTGGAGTCAAAAACCTTGGAAATCGACCTGGTGCTCTATTCTGTTGCAGCCAAGCTGGTGCTCAAACCATGAGACAAAGTCCTTCCCACTCTTCCTTCCCCTTTCCACAGGCAGAGGAGCCTCTCCTCATGGCCTCCCCCACCACAGACCCATGGACTAGGGTGATGGGTCTACCCTAGTACTAGAACTAGGCTACCGCTGATGTTCAACTAAGGCCCAAGAATGCTTCAGTCAGCTTGTGGTGTATGCTTTGAGGCCTGAAGCTCATTGTTCAAGGCAGTGGGCTCCCCTTTGGCCCAGGGCAGGTCCAGAAATGCTGTCCAAGAGCCAAGACCTGAAACTGGGGACACTAAGGGCCTGCTTTGTGCTCTATACATCTCAGAGTCTCACCTAAGGCTACCTAGGTATTACTCCTGGTTCTTTAGTTAGCAGGTGATAAATCCTGCAAGGGCTGGGTCCTTCCCTTCAAGGCAGTGGATTCCCTTCTGTCCCAGGATGAGTCTAGATATGTCATCTGGGAGCTAGGGCCTAGAATGGGGGCCTCACAACCCTTGCTGATGTTGTATCCTACTGTGGCTGAGCTGGTATCCAAGAAGTAAGACAAAGTTCTCTTTACTCTTCCCTCTCCTCTCCTGAAGCAGAAGGAAGTAGTAATTTTTTTTTTTTCTGGGAGGTACACTGCCTGGGGTTGAGGGGGGAGTGGTGCAAGCACTCCCTTAGCCACCCTGGATGGTGTGTTAGTAGGTTTTGTGCCCACCATGTCCACTGGCTCTGAGCCCAGCAGAGCATGAGGACTTGCCTAGGAATAGCAGTCCTGTGACACAGACTGCCTTTCAAGTTTATTTAGGACCTCAGAGCACTTCAGCCTGTGGTGATGAGGCTTGCTGAAACTCAAGTTCTGATGGCTGGGATGGGCAATTCCCCCCTGGCTAAGGCTGGTCTAAATACTCCCTCTGTGAGCAGGCACCTGCTAAGTTTAGCTCGGATTTGCTTTCTGCCGTGGCAGGGCAGCACTGAGTTCAATGCAGGATCGCGGAATCACTGTGTTTTCCCTACCCCAAGCATACAGATTCTCCATGCCATGCTGCAGGGGAATAGGGGAGAGGTGGCATTGGAATTCAAGAATGCTTTTCTACTCTTGTCATGCTTCTTTCAGCGATGTAAAGTTAAAATCAGGTACTGTGATTGCTTACCTGATTTTTGGTTCTTATGAGCATGCTTTCTCGATGTGTAGATAGTTGTTAAATTTGGTGTTCCAGTAGCGGGGGATGGATGATTGGTGATGGCTTCTATTTGGCTGTCCTGCTCCACACCCTATTATTGCTTTTTAGACAGATGAGAAAACTGCAGCCCAGAAAGCTTAGGTGATTTATGCAAGGTCACAGAACTAATAAAGGACAGTCTCTTGGTTGCCAATTCAGGCTGCTTTTTACCAGTTCACCTTTACAGAGATGGTGGAACTAGAAATTATCACTGGAGAGTGAAATAGCTGGTATTGTGGAGGTCTTGGCCTCTTTTTCCTAACCTTTCTGATCTGGGGTTTGCCCTCACTGGGCTCTGGATTGTAAGTTCTGAACGTAAGTTGGGGCTCTATGAATTAGATTGTTGTGTGTCAAATCCTACTTACTGGTTTTAGAAGTGAAGCCTTTGTTACTTTCATTAACTTATTCTTTGGATTGTTTTATATACACATTTTATTCTTAAGTTTTACCTGATTAGAGATGCAGTCCATTCTAATCTTTCAATATATATTTGTCAAGTACCTACTTTGTGCCAGGAAATGTGCCAAGTCATTTCACACGTATTTTCTAACTTAATCTTGTAACAACCCTGTAAATTCTGGTAAATTGTCTTAATTTTATCAAAAAGGAAACAGAGGCTCAGAGATGTTGTTATGCATCCAAATGTATTAAAAACCACTACAAGAAAGGAATATTCCAGATAAATCTCTTACTTGAATGATGATACAGAATCCCAAGAACATATTAACAGCCTGATCCAGCAATATGTAGAAAAGATAATGTATCATGACCAAGTTGGATTTATATAGGAAATCAAGGGGTATGTTTAACATTAAAAAATTGGCCAATGCAATTTACCAAATTAACACAATAATGGAGAAAAATCACATGATAAGTTTGATAGATGAAGCAAAACATATGATTTTTTAAAAAACCTTCTTAGCTAACTAAGAATAAAAGGAAATTTTTTTATTCAGATAATGGAAATTTGTAAAAAACAGTAATAAAAATCTACTTGAAAATTAATTTATAAATTAATAAAAAACATAATTAATGGTAAAATTTTGGAAGGTTTCCCAATAAGATTAGGAAAGAGACAATGATACCCTCTAGCACCAATTCTCTTCAACATTGTACTGAATGTTCTAGCCAGGGAAATAAGTCAAGAAGAAAAAAGGCAAAATGAATGGAAAGGAAGAAATAAAACTCTCGTTATTTGTAGATGATGTGATTGTGTATACAGAAAGCTCAAAAGATTTCACAAAAGTAGGATTCAAATTGTTAGGTTGGCTCACGCCTGTAATCCCAACACTTTGGGAGGCTGAGGAGGGCAGATCACTTGAGGTTGGGAGTTTGAGACCAGCCTGGCCAACATGGTGAAACCCCGTCTCTACTAAAAATACAAAAATTAGCTGGGCATGGTGGTGCGTGCCTGTAGTCCCAACTACTCGGGAAGCTGAGGCAGGAGAATCGCTTGGACCCAGGAACTGGAGGTTGCAGTGAGCTGAGACTGCACCATTGCACTCTGGCTGGGATGACAGAGTGAGACTATGTGTCAAAATACAAAACAAAATGAAACAAAACAAAAAACAAACAAACAAAATATCAAATTGTTAGGTAAGTTTAAGGCCCCTAGATATAAGGCCCCTAGATATTGACAATGGTCAATAAACAATTAGAAAATAAAATTTTAAAAACATACCACTTATGGCTGGGTGTGGTGGCACATGCCTGTAATCCAAGCACTTTGGGAGGCTGAGGCGGGCAGATCACCTGAGGTCAGGAGTTCGAGACCAGCCTGGCCAACATGGTGAAACCTGTCTCTACTAAAAATACAAAAATTAGTCAGCATGGTGGTGTGTGCCAGTAACCCCAGCTACTCGAGAAGCTGAGGCAGGAGAATTGCTTGGACCCGGGAATCAGACGTTGCAGTGAGCTAAGATTGCAACATTGCACTCCAGCCTGGGCGACAGTGAGACTCTGTCTCAAAATACAAAACAAAACAAAACAAAAACAAACAAACAAAAACAAGTTGTTAGGTAAATTTAAGGCCCCTAGATACAAGGTTAATGGTCAATAAACAATTAGAAAATAAAATTTTTAAAACATACCATTTATGGCTGGGTGTGGTGGTGCACGCCTGTAATCCTAGCACTTTGGGAGGCCGAGGCAGGCGGATCACCTGAGATCAGGAGTTCAAGACCAGCCTGGCCAACATGGTGAAACCTCCGTCTCTACTAAAAATACAAAAATTAGTCAGCGTGGTGGCATGTGCCTGTAACCTCAGCTACTTGGGAAGCTGAGGCAAGAGAATCACTGGAACCCAGGAGGCAGAGGCTGCAGTGAGCCTAGACCATGCCACTGCACATCAACCTGGTGACAGAGCGAGACTCTGTCTCAAAACAAAACAAAACAAAAATAAATAATAAAATAAAAAATAAAAAAAATACCATTTATAATAATATCAAAACATCAAATATTAGGAATAAGCTTAAAGAAAGACATGCAAAACCCTCTACATACTGTCTCCTTCTTAATATGTCCAATTTCACTTAGTATGGTATGGTTCTTCATGGAGGCACCCCACCCTTGTTTTCTGAGAAGCCTGGTGTCCTCAAGAGAGATCATTTTTGGTTCTGTTACACCAACGGGAAACCTCTAGCTTTCTTCCAAAGTGGGGAGGCATAGTTACTTAGTAACTTGAGGATGGGGTTCTTAACTGCTTTTAGTCCTTGCATTTTCAGCCCCATCTCTTCCCCCAGACATTGAGGATACCTGATTCCTTCAAGCTCAGAGCTTTTCTGTGCTTCTGAGGTACAAACTGATTTGTATCTTGTTGACTCACCTTTTTTCATGCCTAGTTTTCAGCCTTCTCCATACTAAGTCATCTATCACTTCCCTCTTCCAAAGTCTTGTTGCCATCCTGTGTCTGCTGCCATCCTGTGTCTGCCGCCATGTTCTTTCTCCTTTTTGTCCTATGGATTCACACTTAAAAAAACTCTTTTACTGTCATTTTAGTAGGATTGGAGGAGGAAGTAGATATAAATGCATGGGTTTAATCTGCCATGCTTAACCAGAAGTTCCACACAAAATTATCAAAAGCAAGGTGATAGGCAGTGATTGTTACGCTTGAGTCCTGTACAAGCTGCTTAACACCTCCCTGCTGCCTGCTTCACCTGGTTCTGTTAAGTGCTCTTCCTCACAGGCATTTGAGTTCCCTGCTGCTGGACCAGGGGATCTCTGGGGCTCAATCTGGCCTTGAAAACCTGTCTTCACATTTGCTTCCCAGAAGGATCCAAGTTGACTGACAGGAAGGAGACTGGAATCCCCCAGTCCCCCGCTTCATTTATGCAGTTGTCTTTTGGGGCTTGAATGAACACAGACCAGCCTGAACAATGCCATTAATTAAAGTGTGTTCTAATTGATTGGATAATCCCTAGATAGCTTAAGTTTAGAGAGGGGAGAAATAAAGGAAATGGGAATGGATGCAGGAATCTAAATAGAACACTCTTTTTTCTTCTTTCAGGCTCATCCCAACTCTAAGGCACCTAATAAAAAAGATCTCCTTGTCATGTTATTTGCCAAGCAAATGGCCATCCTCCCTACTAGTTCTTTGCCTTTCTTCCGCTCCCAAACACCTCTAGTGTCTCCTAACTGTGAGGACGTATGGTGCAGTGACCAAGAGTGGGATGTCTTCATTCACACTGGGCTCCGCTTCTTACCAGCTCTGTGATCCTGTGCAAGTTAGTGTACTTCCTTGTGCTTGAATTCTTATCTTCAAACTGGGTCAACAGTAATGGCCACCTTGCTGGTTTTTGTGAGAATTAAATGTGATAATACATAAAAGTGCTTAGAACTGTGCCAGCTACATATTAAGCACTCAGTGCTTGTTAGCCATTAGCTATTATAATTGCTCTGTGTGCTTCTCCGCAAATGAAGGTGAAAGAAGTAATCATGACACCGAAGAGCCCACCACCTGCATGAATGATCACCATAGAGTCATATGAGTGTACAGGACACTCTGAGGACAAAAAGAGATATTCACTAGCTCAGTGGGGATTGGTGGTGGGTGGTTGTGGGAAGGGAGTAGGGAGGAGACATTTTGGAAATTATCCTAGAGCAAGTGGTGTTTTTGAATTGAGCCATCACCAGAATGTAAGCACCATGAGGTCAGGAACTTATCCCTAGGGCCTAGAACAGTGCTTGGCACATAACAGATGCTTAGTAAATATTTGTTGCATTAATGAATGCGTTATAAGCTGGATGGTGGGTCAGGTGAGTAAAAACAGAAGAAACAGTGTATGGGAAGTCACCCAGAGAGTGTGTGACACAATGGGAGAAGCGCAAGGGCACAGCATGGCAGGAGCCTGGGCTCTGTGTTGGAGAGTGGAGGCAGGAGAGGAGGCAGGCCTGGGTCCAGAGAGAATGTGGAAGATGTGCTTTGCAAGACACAGAACCGATGAACTGATATCAGTGGAACCTGGGACCTAGGGCCCGCATTTTCTTAGACATAGTGTCTCAGCTGCAATAATAATTCCAAATAAAATTAATCACGTTTATGTTTTTAGAATGCCTTCCACTCTACAAAACAATGAAGCCCTTTCACATGTATTATCTCATTTCAGAATCACAATACGTTGTGAAGTTGGTGACTTATATATCCCCATTTTACAGATAGGAAAACTGAGGCTCAGAGAGGTTATGTGATTTACCATGGTTACTCAGCTAATTAGTTACAAACCTGGGATTCAGATTAGGAATTTGGACTCAGACCAGTACTCTTTCTCTTATATAACAGTGGTCACATTGGTTTGCATTTCTTTGGAGAGCACAGTGCTTCACTGATTTTTGTTACTGTTGTTCCTGAAATAAATGCATAGGGGACCTACAAGTTTGAAAATAAATGCTCATGTAAGTGTCACCCACGTTAAGCAATGGAAAGATTGCCATTGATCGCAGAATGTCTCCCTTTCCTTGGTCTTGTCCCCTTTCTCTCCTCCAGAGGGGATCATTCTCCTGACTTTTATGGTAATCAAATCCTTTCTTTTCCTTCTAGTTGTAGCACCTGTGAATGCACAGACTTGTTTTGTGATAAATCAAATGGTCACTATAATCTGGGCGGTTTTCTGTTAGTCTATAAACTCCTTGAGGGGCCTTCTCTGTGGCTTAATGCATATTCACTTGTCAGATGTTTAGTGAATACCTCCCAAGAAAGAGCCCAGCAACTAAGTTCTGTAGAGCCAGAGATTAAAAAAAATAGGCACCATCTTTAAGCTGGAACAATATCATGGGCACTGCTTTAATAATTTATATGATTTTTAATTAATTAATTAATTTATTTATTGAGATGGAGTCTTGCTCTGTCGCCCAGGCTGGAGTGCAGTGGTGTGATCTCGGCTCACTGCAGGCTCTACCTCCCGGGTTCAAGCGATTCTGGTGCCTCAGCCTCCTGAGTAGCTGGGATTACAGGTGTGCGCCCCCACACCGGGTTAACTTTTATATTTTTAGTAGAGACAGGGTTTCTCCATGTTGGCCATGATGGTCTTGAACTCATGACCTCAGGGTGATCCGCCCTCCTCGGCCTCCCAAAGTGCTGAGATTACAGGCATGAGCCACCGCACCCAGCCAAACTCAGAGTAGTCCCACTGAGCCAGCCAGGAGTCAAGCCTGGAACCTTCTGATTCTTAGTCAGACGCATTATCCATTGAGCCACTGGCCCTGAGCCTGATTTTTAATTAAAAATAAATGGTAATGGCAATATGATAACCCATACCAACCCTGGGATGGGAATACTTGATATTATGTGACTTTTCAAGAAGGGGACTTCATCCGTCCTGCTCAGGTGTCCTTCTCTGTTCTGCAGTGGCAGCTGAGCAACCAGAATGCCAGCTCCTCACTTTGTCAGTGATCAATACCTACAAATTCTAGTTGCAAAATGATGGCCACTTGCCATCATTTTGATTGATGTGTAATCAATAGCAAGTGGCCATTATTTTGCAACTAGAATTTTTAGGCATTGATCACATTCAGAAATGAAGCAATCATTCACATTTTGAAATTCATGGACTCACGAGAATATGCCTACAAATGTCCAGCTTGAGAGATTCTTCCTTAAAAGTTTGCACTTGTAGTTCTGGATAATCACCTTAGTGTCAATAAGGTCAACACCCAATTATAACACCAACATCGAAATCTCATGGCAAGGTTTAGTTATCAGTGGCCATCTATGAGAAATAGAATTCACTTAGATTAATTTTTTAAAGGTTAACATAAAAATTTAAAATAGAAAAACAATCCTTATAGAGAACTTCAAATTCTTGAGGATATTTCTGCAGACCTGTGTGAAAAACAGTGATGTACTTACCTTTGTCAAAGAAAAGGCGTAAACTCCCATGTTGACTGGAATTATAGATAACCCAAGACCAATCTGGTTTTGAATACATCTTGATGTCTCTGATCTGAAGTAGGTTTACCTTCAAGTTATGTTTAAGTCACATTCTGCAACACTTGTTGACTCCAGGAAGAACCCTTGGGGGCAAAGCGTGGATGGCTTAGATTATCCTTGGACAATCTACGTGTAATCAATAGCATACTAAGTCAAGGGACCTGTCTTTGGATCCCCAGTGGAATTTTACGTTTCAACGAAGAACTGGGAGATGATCTGTTTTTACAATCTGGTTCCCGGTAAATCAAATGCTTCCATTTTTTCTCTGTTTGTTATTTCTCTGACCACCAGTCTCAGTGGAGCAGACAACTCACTGTGCCAGTTTGACCTATGTTCTTTCTAACATATGGAAGAGAGTTAATGAGCTTTTTGTGACTACTAGCAGCATTCTGTTCAGAGAACCATAGAATTTCAGAGTAGAACAGATAAAAAACAACATTTCTTAGCTGGATTGTGGCAGCGGGCTCCTAACTTGTTTCCCTGCCTTACTCTTTATCTGATCCAATTCATGTTCCACACAAAATCCTAGTTTCCTTGTGTTGAGTTTCTTAGAAGCAGAGCCTGAGCCAGGGTTTGGGGATGTTTATGCAAGCAAGTTATTGAGAGAGTGCTCTCCTGAGAAAGAAAATGAGGAAAGCGGGACATGGCAGAGGAAAGAATGCAAGGGCATGGTCTCAGCTAAACCCAACTTCAGCTTGATCTCGTGGGATGCTCTGGAGTAGACATGGCGCCACACAGGTGGCCGACTTTGAAACAAGGGAGTCAACCCTTTGTACTCCATGTCAACCAGTCATTAGCTGTGGGCTGCCCAGGCTAATGGAGGGTGGACTGAGGGCAATTCACTTCTTAAAAGAAGGCGGCAACTCTGAATATTAGCAGCTAACACTCAGAACACTGGGGAGGGTGCCCACCCTAGAAATGAAGATATGGACTGGGCACCAGCTGTGTACATTACACTAGGTAAACTTGAAAGGTCAATTTGATGCTGAGAGCTGGTAAATTGACTTGCCCAGGAGCACATAGCTATTGTTGTAGTATTTGGTGACTTGCCCCATGCCATGTAGCCTATAGTTCAAATGCTTAATCTGAGATTAAGGGGTTGAAGCAAAAACAAAAAACAAAACGCAAATATTTCTCATAATTCAGGCAGGCTTGGTGGTGACAGTGGCAAGTGTGGAAGGGAAGAAGCCAGGACTGGCCCAAACAGAACTGACTAGTTAGATCACAGACTTTAGAGGAGGGTAGCCTTTTTTTTTTTCGAGATGGAGTCTTGCTCTGTCACCCAGGCTGGAGTGCAGTGGCATGATCTCCGCTCACTGCAACCTCCGCCTCCCGGGTTCAAGCGATTCTCCTGCCTCAGCCTCTCAAGTAGCTGGGATTACAGGCACCCGCTACCATGCCTGGCTAATTTTTTGTATTTTTAGAAGAGACAGGGTTTCACCATGTTAGCCAGGATGGTCTCGATCTCCTGACCTCATGATCCACCCGCCTCGGCCTCCCAAAGTGCTGGGATTACAGGCATGAGCCACCGTGCCCCGCCTGAAGGTAGCATTTTAAAAGACAATTCTGTGAGTTGGACCCAACAGTGGGATATCTAGAAATGGCATTCTTAAAAGTCAGACGGGTAACAGAGTAATTCTGGAGTAGGACACAAAGGGCCCAGGTATCACCCCAAACTCTAGACCTGTGATAACACAACTGATCTGGACCCTGTCCACTGAAAACAATGGGACTTCTGATATGCTCTGTGTTGATGCGGGTTGGCGTGGGGACTGTGTGGGACTGGACCTCAAAGACTTAGTTGAACAGGAACAGGTAAGGCAGGGGTTAGTAGGACCTAAACTTTGATTCAAATCTTTAGTAAAAGATAGTATTTCCAATTTGAGAAGCTCGAATAAAGAGTTGGGTCTCAAGAGTAACTGTATTATTTTAGTGTTACAAACTAGTCGTTGCTTCATTTTGGTGAGAATTATGCTTTTCCCTAAAGTCCCTGGATGGTTTGATGATCTTGATAGCAATTATAAATGTGGTCTGAAAACGGGTGGCAGATGAAAGGCACTGTCCCTGCGGTATATATCCCTGTGTGCTCTATTGACTGGCAAATATGGCGCAGAGAATTTCAAGCATAATGATTGTTCAGCCAACTAGATCCAATCTTATTTTTAAAAGCTGTTTTCTCTCAGAGCTAATGTGTTTGTTCCTGACTCATTCTGATCAGTGGGGCATCGAGTTTAAGGAGCAGATTGGAAATTGTTTTATTGATTTTTTTCTCTTTTTATTTACCAAAGATGAGAGAGAATTTCTCTTCCCTGAGTGTTGTTCAGCTACGAGTCCAGTTAAGGACATTAGGTGGTTTGGGTAGAGTCATTTTGGAAACATGGCATCCTGACTTCGCTGCCCTGGTGGAGCAGTAGAATGACTTCAGTCTGCTGACTAATGGGCAAAGGCAACTTTTCTTTATGGTCTTGGCTTCAGTGGTCATTGGAGGTTAGCGACTGCAATGCTGAAGCTCTCAACAGCCTCTGGAATGGCATCAGAGGTCCCAGAGTCTCACCAGCCCCTTGGAGATCATGCTGTGGGACTGAAAAGGTTGTGCTTTTGGCTCAGATCCAATTATCTGATTCAGAATCTTCCTTTCCTCCCTGGTCCCCATTCTTTCATCAGGAGGAAGCATGAGAAGGAGTTGATTTCTGCTGAATCCAGGAGAAAGAGCTTTCCTCACTACTAACAAGACGGAGTTGTTGAACGAGAAATGGAAAATCACTTCCCCCCTCAGTTTTTTTCTTTCTTGCGTACTTTTCCAATGCCACTTCCAAATTCATAGTGAATAGCATGATTAGGAGGTTTTCACATGGCCCTCTCTGTTTTTTATTCCTCTAAATGATTTTTAAAGTTGTCCAAGGTGAAAACTTTTGTGTGCTTTATTAGAAAACATTAATTACTTACCAAGACACTGTGCTAAGTAGCTTTCCACACATGACCTCATTTAATCCTCAAAAGAACTCTGTGAATTAGGTTATCATGACTACCTCCAATTTACACAGCCCGGAAGTGTGGGAGCTGGAATTAAAACAGAGGCATATCACCTAGGACTTCAGGGCCCATGCTCTCTACCACCTTCCAGTTCATTGAGAGTGAGGATAAACCTAACTGATGAGCCTGCTGTGGGGGTCTGGATTCATGGTATAGTGCCTCCCCCACCCCCGATCCCCCACCTAGCCAAGGTTTTATTGTGGAAACCAAGGTGAACAGAAAAGGCTGATCAGAATGGTCAGAGCCAGACAACCCCACAGAAGTGCAGCATGTTGATTTCTGACTATTTATACAACCCCATAGGACACTGCCCATTCACTGAGCCTGGCTGGTGGGAGACAACTCTTAAGTGTAAGAGAAAGATGCACGTTGGCTAGCAAGGAGCACTTCATCATCATGATGGAAGGAAGACCACTCATTAATTGTTGGACTTGTGGACCACTTCTTGCCTCATGTTGACCAAAACCATGTGAATAGGTTTTTAGCTGTAGCTGCTGCTTAGCCCTCAGAGTTCTGGGAATAGTAGAGATCCTGGAACTAGTGTTGAAGGAAGTGCCCTGCTTTCCATCCCCTTTGCACTCAGACCATGAGAGCATCTCTTCCATGATATAAAAATGTGAAGATGTTACATATGTACTCCATTAAGTTGAATCAGTGTCCTCTTAACTTACGTGTGTTTGATGTGGCCTTTTCAGTTCGTAAGCACCACCCATGGTTTGCATATATGTAGGGACATAAAGGCAATTAAATTGTAGTTCTCAACCTGGTGCACATTAGAATCACCTGTAAAGTATGGAAATGCCCAGGTCCTACCCCAGACCAATTAAATCAGTGTCTCTGGGCATGGGGTCCAAACATCAGGATGTGCTTGAAGCTTTCCAGGTGATTCTAATGTGATGCTTTCCAGGTGATTCTCAGCTGGTTCTAAGAATTGCTGGATGAAAGCTAAGTCAACTGTGAAAATGTGCTAACAAACCGTGTCTCAGGTAAACTATTGTTAAAAGGAAAAAGCTTAGACAAGTTAAATTTAACAGCTTAGTTGAGCAAGGAACAATTTGCAAATCTGGCAGCCCTCAGAACCAGGCAGGTTCTAAGAACTCAGGTCAGGCAGCATTTATGAACAGAACACGGAAGTGAGGTACGAAGTTGGCTTAATTGGTTACAGCTTGATGTCTTGCCTTATTTTAATCAGTTAGCGACCTGCGATTACTGAAGATCCCTTGCTGTGATTGGCTGAGACTCAGCTATTTGTTACAAGAGTATGCTCCTACTTAGGCTTTCGGTTAGTTTACACACTAAGTTAGGTTGCAGTTCTTTATGTAAGGATTCAGATTTGGAGGCATCCTCAGGCCATGTAGTATAACACTATGATATATGTGGAAGCTTGATCCTTAGTGTGTAGTTCTGTTGATCAGCCAGGGAGTTTATCTTGGTGGTGGCAGTGGAGTTGCCCAAAATGATAGCTTTGTGGAAGCAAGGTAAGGGCATTGGTGGTGGTATTGTTTGAAGGTTTGGGGTTATAGGGGTGCAGGCACATAAGGGTGTGGTGGCTGCTGGAATTATGGCAGCTCGTTGGGCAAGATTGTGGCTTTGGAGACATACAGGGCAGTGGTAGCAGCCCCAGGCCAAGGGAGTACACACAAAGGAAGGAGCAGGAGAACAGGCCTCGCAGGGCTTCAGACAGAGATTTATGTCCTACTGGAATCCCTATTAGATGTCACCTTTTGATATTTTCAACATGAACTACTTTAGAAAAATATCCCTCAGGAACATTTAAAAGGGTGTGTGTGCAACTTTATACAGATGATAACAAAGTGAGGGCCTTGTAGAGGGTGTGGCATCCAAAATGTCTACATGTTCTTCATTATTTATTTGCAACCCCTGTCCTGCCCTCTCATCCCCCAACAGGAATAACAGAGCATTGTAATTCGTCCAGAATTTAAGCCTAGGAGGAGGCAGAATTTTGAACGTTCCTCAAGGGAAAACAAAAGAAAAACAAAACCCTTCATTCCTGAACCTAGACCTTGTGTCTTGCAGAATCCTGGCTTGCTCATGTGGTCACAAAGGAGCTGGAATGGAATGCAGGGACGTGGCTGGGCCCTGTTCTGTGTATGAATGGAGACTGGCCATTCAAGCATTTCAAGCATTTGCTGTGCTTGGGAACTACCAGGTCTGAGAGGCCCAGAGAGGGTAAGGCAGGCCCCATTGACATTTCATGACATGATCTTGTCTTCCGTCACTAGAGATCAATGGCTGTCCCTTAACAACCCCCGTCTCTCCCCTCAAGGAGCCATAATCAAGTGAAGAGGATAGAGAACACGCACAGCCATCTGTAGGGCAATGCTGTTTACATAGTGAGGCAATTGCCCCTGCATCCTCACAGTGTTGTTATGACAATCAGTTAGCTAACATAAATATTATGTACAATAACAGTTAAGGTGTTAGCATTATCTAAATTCTGGATATTAAGCTATATTTCAGCTGTGTTCTCATATTTTTCATGTCAGAACCTGATGTTTAGTGCAAAATCACCTACACTTTAGAAGTGAGGTGAAGCCTGCAGGAACGGAAAGCTCTTGAACACCATGCCAAGAGCGTGCTGTTACAATATTTATACATGCTCTGGTTTGAACTGGCTTCTTAACTATAGTCTTCTTCCCTACCTCCCTCCTTCAAGCAAAATGATGAGACCAACTTTGACATATGGAAGAATTTCTTCAGTGCAAATTATTCCAGAGGAGAAAAACAAAACATGATTTGCAAATGCTGTCAAGGAAATGTTTCTTTCAAAAGGCTACGAGCAGGATATATTGGTGTGTGAGGATTGTCTTAAAGGTATGTGTGCTGTGAATGAGAGGACCATGATAATGAGTGCCAGGTACATTACCCGTGGTCTCCACCCAGATGGTTTGCTGTGATGCTCTCATGATGTTAGAATTGTCACCTCCAAATCCTCAAGAAATCAAATATTCCAGGGAACAAAAAATTCCTACACCCCTGTCTCCCATCATCTGTAGACAAGATGTCACCTGGATATCACTAGATACCTTGGCCAGGCTCTCCCAAGAGCTGCCTACTCTTGGATGTACTACTTAATAACCTTAAAAGCATTCTTAGAAGGAATTTTCAAATTATGAAGTCCCTCTTATTTTCCCAGAAGACTCTTTTTGAGTGAATCTCTTCTCAATCTTACTTAGTGGGAAATAAGATTGGGGCAAAGGAAAAACAGCCATGCTCTTATCTCATGGCACTTTCAGGTGGGCAGGACAACGTGTAGGGAAAGGCATCATTGCTTTGGTGACACCTAAACTGGTTGTTCAGCAGTGCTGATCCAGGAACCAGATACACTATGGAGCAATTTTGCCGTGAAATGCATGAAAAGCAGAATAATGCTGTGGATTACAGCATAGATTTTGAAGTCTGACAAAATTGGCTCTGTCATTTACTTGTCAGATGATTTGGGGTGAGGTACTTAACCTCTCCAAGCCTGAATTTGCTTGGCTGTAAAATGCAGGATAATAATAGCATCTTTTTCATAGGGTTATTATAAGGCAAGGGCAATAACACAAGCTGGGGGCTTTGCACAGGCCATGGTGCTCTATAAGCACCTGGCACATGTGAATCGGGCTCTACTGAGAGAGGTGAAGCTGAAGCATTTGCTTTGCCAGCTGACAAAATAAGTCTTATCATGTCTGTAGCCAGATGGGGGTTACAATAGATAAATAGTCATGTATGAGTGCAACAGGGTATGACCTCCTGGTTTAAATGTGCTTTTTTATGACATCATGAAGTTGGGAACTGTCCAGATGATATGTAGATGAACAGAGACTGTTACAAACATGTAAAACTACCAGTCAACCTCTTGAAGATGTCTTCCCAAAGTACCAGGAAAAACATTGTCTAAGGTGAAATAGAAAGAAAAACTGTTAAAGAATCAAACAAAAATTCTTAAAAATTCATTTTAATTTTTGTCAACTTTATACAAATATCTAGTTTTAAAAATCAACAAGTAGTACAAAGTTTCTATTGAAAAACTATAGGTCCCTGTTCACCCCATTCACCTTAGAGTTCCACCCACCATGGGCAAAGTCTTTTGACTCTATAAATTTTTAAAAATTTATCTTCTATTTCTAATAACATACAATATACTGCTCGTCAGTGAGTTTTCAGTTTTCTATATCCATTGACCTCCATTTCCTCAAATGTCTGGTGATTCTTGGCTGATCATTGGTATTATATTGAGCAAGGCATTGGAAGGCTGTTGGAAGCACAGCAGGTGGGAGAGGACCTTGTCAACTGGGCAGGCTCACTGCACAGGAATGAGGATGGGTCTCAGCCCCCTTGACAGGAGCTCTCAGATATCAGGCTTCTAATTTCCTCCATTCTGGGAAAGTGACCAGGCCAGTGGTGAGGTGTTATAAACCTGAAAGTTTGTCTTCCAGAAGCCCAAAGGAGAAGGAAAAAGGGGACTTCACCCTTCCCTGTCCCAAGTTTCTCTTACTTCCTCTGCTTCCCTTGTGCACTACCTACTGCCTTAGTTGTATCTAGTGCCCCCAGTTCATAGCCACTCAATAGCTTTTCCAGATAGCAAACCTCCAGGCTTCTCTGTGGTGGGAACAGGGGAATCACTGAAGGCTGGAAATGGGGAAAGGGGTCTGAGGGCCTGAGCACTCCGTATGCAGGCTTTCACCCTCTCATCCTGGCTTCAACCCCACTCTGCAGGCCACTTGCAAGAGATATTAAACCTTCATTTCCTGAGCTTTTGCATTGTGAATTTGCTTGCTTCTTGCTGGTTCCCTCCTTCCACCCACGCAGGTAAACTAGACAAATCTGAACTCAGGTCAGGATGGAAGGGCAGTTGCTGACTTGCTTTCCATCTTTAGAAAATTTTGTTGATCCTGTCCCCTTTGTCTCTGTGGGCCTATGTCCTTTTTATTCCATTGCTGTAATTTTAGTGAGGTTTGAGATGGAATCAGACATAAATGCCAGGATTCAATCTACCTGGAAAACCCCTCCATAACTTGTCAATGATCTTTTTTTTTCTTGTCAATAGCCTTTGAGAGGCTACTAACAATGTAAAAAATAACCCATAGCAATCAAACATTAATCAGAGGTTTCCTATATGGGAAATTGGAATTCAGGTAGAGTGAGAGGAGGGAATTTTATTTTTTCTGCTACACACTTTTACATATAATTATATATATACACACATATATTTAAATCAAACCACTCATGATAAAAGCAAGATGACTTCAAGCAGCTTAGTCATCTGTGGTAGTTGTTGCCCAAAAATCACACTTGGGCTGGGAGTGGTGGCTCACACCTGTAATCCCAGCACTTTGGGAGGCTGAGGTGGGAGGATCACTTGAGTTCAGGAGTTCAAGACCAGCCTGGGCAATGTAGTGAGACCCTGTTTCTTAAAAAAAAAAAATCACACTCGCACACTTGTACCACAGCATAATACTGTGGTTAGGACTGAAATTTCCATTATTTTATTCTCATTTTGAATTCTTTAAAGTTCTGAGGAAGAATTTTTTTATGTTATTTTATGCCACTTTAAAATGGCTTTCTGGCAGCAGAACCAATTTTTACTTAATCTGAACAAAAATTACAAAGTTGACCGGGTCTCTGAAATAAGAATGTTTTGTATGATGATGTCATCTGGACTCTAACTACATTCTACTTCAGGGTAACTGACTGGATATTACAGAAGATCCGACAAAAGTAAAGCTAAAGTTGTCAGTAAGGCATGAGGAACACTTTGCCTTTATCTGCTGCAAATATCTTGGGTCCGAGAGTAAAAGGCATAAAGTCAGTACTTTAGTGGCAGTAACTCACTAAAAACTGAGAGCAGGTGAGTGTAAAGCCATGATTTGAACCCCTGTGGGTCCATGTTGGTCTTAGCCACCACACCAGACATAGGAACCAACTGCCTCAGGACAAAGCCAGGAGATGAGAATGGGTAATTCAGCCTAGGGTGTTTGGGGAAAACTTTATCAAAAATGTGACACCTAGGCATAGTCACTGCTTAACAGGGGCAGGGTCTACTTAAGGCTATTCACTGGCCTCTGTGAGTTCTAGAAGAAATGTGGGTTTGTAGGCGGTAAAGGATTTGCTATCAGTCTTCCTTTTCCTCGCTGTAGATAATAAAATTTGATTTCCAGCAAGGAATGACACTCTGCTTGCAAGCTTAAAATCGCTGGACTGCAAAGTTACAGTGATCAAGTCAGTACAGTATTAGCACATGGATAGACTCACAGATCTTTGGCACAGACCTGAGAATCCTGAAAAGCTCATCTTTATGTGGCTAATTGATTTTCAATAAAGGTGTCAAAGTAATTCAATGGTCGAAGAATTGTCTTTTCAATATATGGTGCTGGAACAACTGATTATTTTTGCTATCATATCTCCTTTTCCTCATTGTATATAATGAAGCTACTTTATTATATACAATAAAGTACTTTTGTATATATAGTAAAAAGTTTACATGTTTGTTTATTTGCATTTGTATAGACTTCATAGTATACATGTGAACATGCACACACACACACCTACCCATCTACCACCCACACACACATACAAAATGCTCTTGTTTAATGTATTGGTGAAGAGAATGGTTCCTGTTTCTACGAATGGCCATATTTAAACTTCTGGAGAATTAATCGTGAGAATCTGAATGTTCTTTATTTAATGCCAATATTTTGGTTATTCTATGGTTGATAATTATTTTTAGAAAGTTTCGTGAGGTCCAGAGCTCAACAACAGGAAGAAACAGAAAACTTTTTGTGTCCTGGGCAACAATGAGCTGGAATAAACATCAATGCTTTTGAGAAATAATACCTTGTTGTCTTGGTTTCTTTTAATCTTTCCTTTTTTCTTCCTCTCACTTTCTATTTCACTCCCTGTCTTTTACACACATACATACACCTTCATAGTAATTGTGACATTCAGAGCTGGAAATGAAGAGAGCAAGATAAAAGTCAAAGCAATCAAGGGCAAAATTTTAAATGAAGTATTTTCACTTCTAGGATTTTATTCTAAGGAAAAATTAACTACGTAAAGTTTAAGCTATAAGGTTCTCATCTCACTTTTGCATGTAATAGTTAAAAGCTATAAACAACCTATGTGTTACATAAGGATTTTATTAAACTACTGTAAATTTTATACAGTGGAATAGCATGCAGCCATGAAAAACCGTGTTGTAGAAAAACATTTAATAGAAATATAGTTATAATCTAAAAAGTAAAAAGTGTAGCTTTCACAATTGTATAATCTATTTTATAGTATATATTATTTTATATGTCAATATATTTTAATATGTAAACATAATTTTTAAGCATATGCATTATGTACTTTATGTTATATACATAAATTGTATAATTTATATTACGCCAATCATATTTTTCTATGCCTATATTGACATATAGAGCAAAAATAAAAGAATATGGAAGATGTTAAAATGGTTGAGTGGTAGAAAATGGAAATTAAAAAATTTTTTATTTGCTTTATTTTCTAAATTTTCTTCAATGAATATTTATATTTCTGATAATTGTCAACAAAGACAATGTCATAAAAAGGACGTAAAAGAAAGCCAACTGTATTCATGTCCTCTGGCTTCCTTAACAAATTACGACAAACCGGGTGGCCTAATATAAGAGAAATTCATTCTCTCTCAGTGTTGGACCCCAAACATCTGAAATCAAGGTGTGAGCTGTGCCCCGCTGTCTCTAAAGGCTCTGGGGAGTAATCCTTGCCCCTCCCAGCTTCTGCTGGCTCTAGGTATTCCTTGGACTGTGGCTGCTTTGACTTCAGTCTCTGCCTCCATCTTTACAGGACTTTTCCTCTTCTCCCCTTCTCCCGTGTTTCTCCCTCTGGACTTAGGTTCAACCCAGATAATCCGAGATGATCTCGTTTAGCAATCCTTAACTAAATTACATCTGCAAATACCCTTTTTCAAAATAAGATCACATTCACAGCTTCTAGAGGTTAGAATGTAGGCACATTTTTGGGTGGGGGGGCCACCACTCAATCACTACACAAACCAATCTTTAGTTTTTTGGGTTTTTTTTTTTTCTTTTCTTTGAGACAGAGTCTCACTCTGTCATCCAGGCTGGAGTGCATTGGCGCGATCTCTGCTCACTACAACCTTAGCCTCCAGGTTTCAAGTGATTCTTCTGCCTCAGCCTCCCCAGTAGCTGGGACTACAGACGTGTGCCACCATGCCGACTAATTTTTGTATTTTTAGTAGAGATAGGGTTTCACCATGTTGATCAGGCTGGTCTTGAACTCTTGGCCTCAAGTGATTCACCCACCTCAGCCTCCCAAAGTGCTTGGATTATAGACATGAGCCACTGCATTCAGCCTCTAGTTTTTAAAATTAAGAAATAGTGATTTAAAAAGTTCATTGCCTATGTGATGAATTTAGCAGTCTGTTTACTTTTGACATCATTTGAAAGCTAGAAAACAATCCATGAGGGAAAGCAGGCACACAGACAAGATAGAAGAGCAGTGCTGTTATGGCACTGACCCCCTCTGATTCATATTTTTTTAAAGATCCAGTTTTATTGTCAAAACTCATAATAAATCTTATCCACCAAAACTGTTCTGATGACCCGAAAATTTTTTGATGAAATATAAGAGACAGGAAAAGTAAATTGGTTTATTTTTAAATTGTCAAACCATCATAAAATCAATAAAAAATGAAAACATGGATATATTATTGTTTTGGTATCACTATCCCAAGCTCAATATCAAAGTAAATTTAGACTAAAACCCTTCACTTTTTATGATTCTGGAAATTATTATGTGAGGAAAGGGGCAGTATATAATTTGAAGTTGCTTAATAAATTTGTATTGGGCAAGTACAAAGCACTGATGCTTGGGCCCAGGTTGAGGGGCCTTGGTAGGCACTTAAATTGGACTCAGAAAGTGTTCTTGGTCACTCTTGAGTGGAAGGGGGTTTGGCCGAGATGAAGTCTGACTGCAGAGTCTTTCCTGAGAGGGCTGGTAAAATAATTCCCGGGTGCTACTCTAGACTTGCTGAATCTCTGGGATATGGCTTGCTTTCTTATCAAGCTTCAGGTTGTGTTTAGGAACCCTGTAGTTTGCAAACCACTGTTCTTCAGGACCACTACTGCCTGTTATCCTCTTAATTCATCGAAGTCTCAGAAGAGAAATGTTTTAAAAATCCCACGATTGAGTTAACTGATAGCAGCTTAATATATTGTTTCTAAAGTGTTTGCATTTTAAAAGTCTTGATTACAGAGATCCATTTCTTCACCCAAAGGAATAAGCCTTAAGTGCTGTTCTTTTAGGAACCCTGGTTGGCAAGTGTGGATAAGTAGGTGTTTACAGCCTGTGGGTAAATGTGATTTCCCTAAACACAGGGGTTGAGTTTGCCTCCATGACTGTGGGGAAACCTGGCCAGGCCCAATGTGGGACCCCTGAACTTTGGGAGCTGCACTAACTCACTTATGCTCTTGGTTATGTGAGTCATTCTACACTTTTCGATTTACTAGTTTGGAAGTCAGTCTCAGTGGAGAAAAACATCAATGATGTTCAAGCCACTATTCACTCCCACCTTTGAATCATAACAGCCTTTGTGGTCTGGACTAGCTCATCTGTGTGATTCTAGACCAGCAGTTCCTAAGGTGCATTTGCTAAAACACTGGTCCATTTGTTTTCCAATAGCCATTTATTGAACTGCTGCTATGTACCCAGCTCTATTTTAGGCATTGGGGTTATAGCAGGGAATCAAAGAAGATATATGCTTTCATGGGGCTAATGATCTAGTTGTGAAAGGTATAAGCAGATTAAAAAATAAATAAAAGGGTAAGAGGGATTTGTGGCCAAATATCTTTGTTAACGGCAGAGTTTCTCATGTGCTTTAATATATTATTGTGCTTTATAAATGGGATAGTGGGGGCAGGGTTGAAGATATGCGATGTAGCATTTAAAAAATAGATTTGACTATGGGGCCTCTTTACTAAGGGAGTCCTAGAAAAATACTTTGACAAATAGATTCTAAAATCTTTAGAGTAAGAGTGTTTCTCATTGTTGTCATTGTTGTTCCTGGATTCAGTCGGGGTAGGAGCCTGTTTTTCATAAAATTCAGAGATATCATTTCTTCTCTCCTTGACTTTCTAGTACTGTTGTGTATTTATTAACAAATCACTTCACCAATGCTTAAAACATGCTAACGTTACTCCATAATGCTGTTAAGGCCAAATGAAGTAAGGGAGGCTGGTGTCCTCACCCTCATGTAATAAAAATGGAGAAAGAGGAAGAAAAAAATCTTGAAATAATGATAACCATAATAGAGAGTGTGAACCGGAATTCTATGATAGCCTTCATGACCTTCACCCCCGGCATTACTCCTGTAGATCATGTTATCTTACTTGGCAAAAAGGATTTTGCAGACGTATTTAACATTACTAATCAGTTCACCTTAAGACAGGGAGATTATCTGGTGGGCCTAACCTAATCACACAAACCCTTTTAAAAGCTAAGAGTTTTCTCTGGGTGATACCTGGATTTCAGCCTTGTGATATCCTGGGCAGAGAACTCAGCCATACCAGCCGGGACTTTTGACCTTTAGAACTGTAAATCTTGTGTTAAGCTGCTAAGTTACTGGCAATTTGTTACATAGCAATAGAAAACTAAAACACAAAGCTAAAACACAACCATGCCTTTCATTTTTTTTTTTTTTTTTTTTTTTTTGAGACAGTCTTGCTCTGTCACCCAGGCTGGAGTGTGGTGGCACGATCTCTGCTCACTGCACCTCCGCCTCCTGGGTTCAAGCAATTCTCCCACCTCAGCCTTCTGAGTAGCTAGGATTACAGGTGCCTGCCACCACGCCCAGCTAATTTTCGTATTTTTAGTAGAGACGGGGTTTCACCATGTTGGCCAGGCTGGTCTCGAACTCCTGACCTCAAGTGATCCACCCACCTCGGCCTCCCAAAATGCTGGGATTACAGGCATGAGCCACCACACCGGCCTAACAACCTGCCTTTCATTTGACAAATGAAGGAAGGAAAGTCTATGGAAATGAACAAATACCACCAGTATATTTGTTCACTGAATATGAGTGTCTTAGATCCTTAAGGCCACTTCCTGAGGTTACTTCCAACTGTGAGATGCAATACTTTTAACAGCTACCTCTCTGTCTCCTGGAGAATTATCTAGCAGAGCATTTTAATTACTCATATGGTGTGCATTTGATTCAGCCCTTCCCTTCAAACAGCTCACACAGTCTGATGAGGGCAGCAGCCGAGTGAACAGAGCCGGTGTGTGTGCGAAAGCTGTGCAGAGCTGTGTGCAGGAGGGACAAACTAGCCTGTGCATGCTTTGGGTGGAAAAATGCAGACTTTCTATGAGGAGTTTGGTGATATGTGATATTATTAAACCCTATTATTACCTGCAGGCTCAAGGATGAGTTCATGAACTTCAGGCTGGTGACCACTGATCCTTTTATTGATAAGGAAACAGAGGTCAGAGAGAGCAGCTATAACTTGCCCAAGATCGTACTGAGAATTATTCAGAACCTGATGATGAACTCAGATCCACCCACCCCGACAGCAGTTCCGCTGCTGCTGCGTGTCTTTTTTTTTTTTTCCTAAAAAGAAGCCAATCTTTTCCCCTCACCTGTAAAACTTTACAAAGGACAGCAGAGAACAAAAACCTTTCGTCCAGAACAGTTCAGTTTCAAGGAAGAGAAACTCACTGGAACAAGCAGGCGTCCTCGGGGAGCTTCTGATGGCTCGGGGAACCTAATGCTACCAGCCTACTCCTTCCCACCCCCTGGGCTACGCTGGCCATTTTCTCTGCTCTTCTGCACATCCATCCCTACATTTATTCCCCCACAGCCCTGAGGCCTCCACAGGGTGTAGCCTCTGAATCTAAAATCCCCAGTGTGGCTCCTCCTGGCTAACTTGGTCTCTCATTGTCATTTCATGTTGCTGTCCAGCAGGGAAGAAATTGAGGCACCTGGGGTCAGTCATCCACCTTGGCCTGGGGGTGGGGAAGTCTTTATGAAGGTGGGATAGCATCTTTAAGAAGTATATTAGGAAGATCACCATTACAAGTGCCAAGTGAGGGTGGCTGCTATCTGGATGGATGCAGCTCATTTAAGAAACTACCTTTTCCCTGGCAAGATAAGCCATATTCCAAAAATCTCATTCTCTTCCCTCCCATTCTCTATGAACCCAATTACCCAAAGACTATTTATGCTGCTTCCTTTGCTGCTTAATCTCTAATTCAGGTCTTTCATCATTCAGCTTTCTCATTTATGTTTTTGTGTCTCCTCCTTGGATTGGAATACCCATGGAGGGCCTGCAGGGGCATACATTTCATGGTGACGTATGGTCCCTGGCATCTTCTTTTTCTTCATTTGCCCAAAGAGCAGCCCCAGTGTTGATGTGTCCTGGCTTTGAGGGCAAGGACCAAACAGCCATGGCTGGAATGATGGTGGCCAGATGGCATGGTGCTGGTGGTATTTGCTCCAAGGGCCCGGCTGCTTGGCCAGTGTGAATGCCAGGTGATATCCATGAACAAGACTGCCTGGGCTCCAGGGCCACATTCAGCTCTCCAGCTCTTCCTGTGATTCACCCTCACTGGGGGCTGTTGAATCACTATAACCAGCAAAAGCCACTAATACTTGGCACTGAAATTTAATAGCTCCTCTAGCCTAGGGACTTCATTAACTGGAGGAAGAATCAATGACAGGCTCTTTATGACCCTGGGCTTCCTACTTAGAGCTCCCTAGACCACATTGTCTGAGAGCAGGAGCTGCTGCCATCTTGGGAGGGACATTTGAGAGATAAAAAATTTATTTTGTTGTAATACATCCCTGGATATTCATTCCTCTTCTCCACAACCCAAACCAACATCCGTGTAGCAAGATGATTGTAATCTGTCTTTTGGAAGATAGGAGAACAACTGATTACAGATATTTGGGAAAGTCTGACCTGGGCAAGCTAACAGCCATGATGTTGTTAGCATCCTCACTCTGTCTTTGGGGAAGTATGTGTTTAGTAGCATTGCCAGTCTATGTTTGCTTGTTAATTGCATCCCTAAGCAAACCAATTTAAAGTGTAGGAAGTGCTCCTTTGTTTTCTATGAGTCTGTTTCACATTTGGCTTAACCCTTCTCAATTCCAATCAACCCTTCAAAACATTTCCTGCTAAAAAGTTGGTCTGATGACTGTGGATTAAATGTGTGGGTTTGGCTTCAGAAGGTCTGGGTTCTAAGCCTTGCTTGGCTCGTAACTCACAGTGTAAGGTTGTGCAGGTCACCCTTAGGAGGATGAAGATAACTAACCCTGATTATCATCAAAAGATAAAACTTATCGGAAGTCGCTTTACTTTTCTGAGCCCGTATCGTCATTTTCAGAAGGTGGCACAAACAAGGGTTTTGGAGCAGACAGATATGGGTTCCAATCCCAGCAAAATCATTGATTTTGGTCTTGAGCCAGTTTGTGAGTCTCATTTTCCTTTTCATGAAGAAGTAGGGAGGGTATTACCTCATTGCATTACATTAGGGTTCAGTGAGAAGATTAAGGTAAAGCCCCCCCCACTCCGTGGCATATCCTGTCCCCTTATTCACCTCTATTTTCTTCAAAGCATTCATCAATTTTTAGATTCTATAGAATTTTCTTATTTATTTGTTTATCTATCTCTCCCACAAGCTCCAAAAGGGCAGGGATTTTTGTTCATTTTGATCACTGCTATATCCCCAGTTTCTGAAATAGTATCTGGCATATAATAAGCATTTCACAAATACTGGTAAGATGGAATGTTAAATGAATATGATTCTTGTCACTAAGAAGGGTCAGCTAGTAAATATTTTAGGCTCTAAATATTTAGGCAGGCCATAGAGTCTCTGTCACAACCACTCAACTTGGATGTTGCGGTATGCGTGACAGCTGCCTCATAGATAGTACATACACAAATGGGTGTGGCCGTGTTCCTATAAAACTTTATAACAACAGGCCTTGAGTGGGATTTGGCCTGCAGGCTTCACGAGGTTGCCCATCCCAGGTGTAGACCCAGTTAGTGCTTCTGAATTCTGTTGTGTCATTCTAATTCAGGAACAGCCCCTGTTTGGCTCCCTCTATGAGGAAGAAATAGGAAAACTCACCCTGGGTCTCCTCTCTTGGCCCCTCTTGCCCTGTTCTAGGGGGCTGACCCCAGGGCTTTATCCAGTTCCTTTGCTCTCTGGCTTCTGGTTGACTTCAGTCCTTGAGAGATTATGGCAGGTTCAGAACCTGGAGTAGAGAAAAGTTGGGGAGCGTATTTCTAACTCCTTCCTTCATGGCAATGGTTTGGGGAGACTGAGCTCTTCTCCCATGGCCCTAGCATTGTGCAGGTTCCAGTACCACTGCTTTTAGACTCAGGATGCTTTATCATTTTTTGGTGAGTTTTCTTAGCTCTTTTCACACGTTTGTAAACAGTCCCTTCATTAAACTTGCTTTTCCTACCTACTTTAGAAGGGACCATCTGTTTTCTGGCAGGCCCCTGACTAATACACTGTTCAAAGCCAGAGTAAAGAGTGGGCAGCCCACGGTGACGCCCCTCAGCCCCCATTCACAGCTGCCCTTGATCCCAGCTACCCAGTGGCAGCTTTCATGGCTCTTTTCTGGTTGAGAATTCGTGTTTTCTCTTCCTTTTCTGCCAGGAAAGGCAGATAAAAAAGGAAATGACTTTTTTATTTATGGGAGGATGACAAAGAAGTGAGATCTTACTTGTTTCTCAAATTCATCCAAAGGGAGAATAGAGTGCCAGAATGTTTTTATTCTAGACTGGCTTCCTCATTCAGCAGTCCTGTGTTTTTGGATAAGTTATTTAACTTCTTTGAGCCTCAAATTACTTATCTTTAAAATGGATATAGTAAACCCGGCTATGTATATTTATATATTTATATGATATATATGATATATATGTATATTTATATGATTTTGAGCTAGATTTGTTGTTTTTTCCTCTTTACTAATATGATTAGTAAACTAATATGATTACTAATATGATTAGTAAAGAGGAAAAACAACAAATCTAATCATATTAATAAAGAGGAAAGAAAACAACAAACCTAGCCCATAGAATATGAAATACTATTAAAAATGTTAAGTATGATATTTGTAGGTACTTTCTTCCCTTCATTTTCTAAATTTTATGATAAGCATTTATTACTTCTTATGAGAGAAGAGGAAAAACATAGCCTTTGCCAACTCTACGAGGTGACTCAGGAAATAAAACAAAAGGTTATATTGGGATGCACTTTGAGAATGGCAAAGTGCCATGAGGATGGGCATGACTCTTACTAACTTATCTTGTGTGGTTAAGTGGGCCTCCGCTTGCTTGTCCGGAGGTGACTCCTTTTGCTAGGCCCTGAGCTCTTGGGTCCCCAAAGCTCAAGAGGACATTACAGGAGGTTGGCAGCAACCCTGATGCCCCACTTCACCTCGGTGGTGCCACCACCCCTAAGGCTGACCCTCCTTCTTGGGCTGTCTTGATTTCAGCCCCAATCACTCCACTAATGTCTGGAGGATTTCTAGAAGCACCTGCCACAGGTCCAGGTCTGAAGGTCTCTTTGTCTGCTGCATGAGCTCAGACCCTGCTGGACAAGAGTAGCAGGCACTACTGGTTTCTCCTCCCTACCACATTCCCTTGCTGGAGCCAGAGAAGGAGCACCATGGACATCATGGACACTTTTTGCTTACTCTTTTCTTGTGTGTTTTTGAATGAAACCTTTCTTTTGTGGCCATATTGATGATATAGTGCTTGCCTTCATTATCCCTCCCAAAGAAATGACTTTGATATAGGTGGCCCTTGGTTCAGGCTTTTTCACCTCTCTCTCTCAGACACACACACACACACACACACACACACAGTCACACACACACACTGTCACACACACAGATAAAGTTGAAGTCCCATTTTCCTTCCTTCTCAGTGTTAGCTGCTATCATGAAATGAATTTGGGTTTATCTTTTATAGTAATGTTGTCTGGTTTAGAAGTGATCGGTTGTATTTTCTTAATTGATGTTCTCTTAAATATTACCATTAACATTTAAAAATAAATATTTTTATCAAAGTGTAGCATGCATACAGAAATTGTACAACTCTTAGGTGTATAGTTTGACAAGTAGTAGTGAGGGGTGAAGGAAGCAGTAGTCCATCCCAGCTTCAGGCAATAAGGGGGTTCATTGTCTGTAGAGAATAAAAACAGGAAAAAAGCAGCTTTTATTACCATCATGCATTGGATATTCTAATCAACGTCAGTGATAAGATACTCATCCTTGCTGGAGTAGACCACTCTGGTGGCCTCTCTACCTTTGTATACCACTTCACCTTGATAAATATCACACAGTGAACAAATCCAGGTAATGACTACTCATATCTATACATAGAATAGGGCTGGCCAGGCACGGTGGCTCACACCTGTAATCCCAGCACTTCGGGAGGCCAAGGCGGGCAGATCACCTGAGGTCAGGAGTTCGAGACCAGCCTGACCAACATGGAGAAACCCCGTCTCTACTAAAAATACAAAGTTAGCTGGGCGTGGTGGCACATGCCTGTAATCCCAGCTACTAGGGAGGTTGAGGCAGGAGAATCGCTTGAACCTGGGAGGTGGAGGTTGCAGTGAGCCGAGATCACACCATTGCACTCCAGCCTGGACAACAAGAGTGAAACTCCGTCTCAAAAAAAAAAAAAAAAAAGAAGAGGGCCAGCACCCTGGAAAACTCACTTGTAATACCACAGATTCATTTTGCCTATATTTTAATCTTATATGAATGGAATCATATACTATGGGTTCTTTTAAGCCTGGGCTTCTTTTATTCAGCTTCATGTTTGTAAGATTCGTCCATACCATTATGTGTAGCAGTTTATTCATTTCTGCTGTGTAATATTTCATTGTGCATATACAAAACATATTTATCCATTCTCTGGTTGATTAACATTTGGGTTGATTTCGTTTTGGGGCTATCATGAACAGTGCTGCTATGAACATTCTTGTATGTGTTTCTTGGTGCACATATGTAGGCATTTCTATTGGGCAGATTGGGCATTCCTATTGGGCAGCAGAATTGCTGGTTCAGACTGTGTGTACCCTCAACTTCAGTAGATTCTGTCTGAGGAGTTTTTTCAGCCATGTGGAACTGTTAGTCCATTAAACCTCTTTCATTTATAAATTACCTAGTCTTGGGTAGTATCTTTATAGCAGTGTGAGAATGGACTAATACACTGCCACTTTCTTAAAATGGTTATACTGAGTGACAACCTTACCAGCAATCAAGAGAGGTTCAGGTGACCCGCATTCTCACCAACACTTTGTATAGTCAGCTCCTAAAATTGTAATCATTCTGGGAGAAGTATAGTGGCATCGTATTGTAGTTTTATGTAATAGGCATTTCCTTGATCTCTAATGAGTTTAAGCAACTTTTATATGTTTATTGGCCATTTGAATATCTCCTTTCTAAAATGCCTATTCAAGTCTTTTGCTGCATTTTAAAATTGAGTTGTCTGCTTAATTGATTTGCAAAAGTTATTTATATAGTCTGGATAGGCTCATTTTTCTCGGTTACATATAACGTCTTTTTTTCTACCAATGGTGTGCTTTGAAACACAGCAGTTTCTAATTTTAATGTAGATCAATTTATCATTTTTTTCTTTATGGCTAGTGCTATTTGTATTCTGTTTAAGAAATCTTTGCCTACCACTATGATTAATTCTTCTGTTATTGTTTAGAAGCTTTATCATTTTGTTTTTCATATTTAGATTTAATCTACCTGGAATTGGTTTTTGTGTATGGTGTGAGATAGGGGTCATTTTTTTTTCCATGTGGTGATCCAATTTACCCAGTAATTGGAAAGTAAGGGTAATGATCATTCTGATTTTGCTTCTAACCTCAGAGGAAAATCTTTCAACAATTTACCATTAAATGTAATGTTTGCTGTAGGAGTTTTGGTAGCCATCCTTCATGGAATGAAGAAAGTTTCCTTCTATTACTTGTTGGCTAAAAAGTTATTTTTTTCCTTTTAAATCATGAATTGGTGTTAAATATCATCAGATGATTTTTCCTCATTTATTACACTGATTATATTCATTTAAATATTTTTCTTTTAAGTTAACATTAACATTGACATATTTTCAAAATGTTGAAATAGCCTTCCTTTTGGGAATAAACCTAACTTGGTCTTGATGTCTTCTATTCTTTTTCTATACTATATTTTATTTGTTTCATGCTTGTGAGTCTTGCTCTTATCTCCTTGGTGACAGGGGTTTGCCTCACATGGATTTGATACCTCTCCTCCCATAGTGCTGGGCTCTTAGGAGATGCCCAATGCCTGGAGTCATTAATCCAAGCAGCGTTGTTTTTCCTTCCTGTAGTTGGGTGCATTTGACAGCTTGGATGGTGTGATTCTCCCAGTGGCTAATGAGCAGCTCAGGAATGCTAATGAAGGACTTCCTTTGGTTGTCTCTTGTGAGTCAGCAAATGAGCTCTGTAACTTGAAGAGCCAGAAGTTAATTAGTGCCCTGGTATAGACAGACCCTGATGGAAATAAGGGAATTTGGGTCTGTCAGAGAAGAGTGCTAGGAAGCTTTGAAGGTGAGGCCTGGATTAGGGACGTGAGGTGAAAACTAAAGGGAAGCCAAGGCTACGGTTTATAAATAAATGCCAGTGTTGGAGCTCTGTAAAGAAAACCAGGAAAGCCCAGAACATGTGGCCTAGACAGAAAGAAGAAGAGCAGGCCCAACATCTGGGTGTCGCTGACATCAGAGGTGCTGTTGATTCACATCTCTCCCTTGTAGCAGAATACAGAGAGAAGTGCAGGAGATGTGTACAGCATGGATAGTGGAAGCAGATCACCTGGCAGGAGGCGGTGATGGATGAGGGATTTTAGGTGTCTTGCACTCCTTGTTCATTTTTCTTTGAGGCAGGATGGAAAGTCTAAAACTCCATCTGCTTACAAGTTTACTACAATAACCCAATGAATAAATAATTTTCAAGGCAATACCATGGATGATGAGCTCCAAATGAAATCGAATAGACTATAGACATGAGGCAAAGATGAAAGCTCAGTACCTTCCTGGCAGAGCTACATAAGTGATGTCCACTGTGAGCACTGGACTCGGATGTGTTGGGCATGCTCATGATCTTGGGACGGTTACTTTGGCCAGAAAAATGTGTCACTCCCCTGGCTTAGGCAGATACCTAATTAGGTTAGGAGAACTGCCAAAAAGCACCCTATTGAAAGTTAAACTACTTCAAGGCACTGTGGGTAAAATATGCAAAATGTCACTGAGGCAGAAGTGAGCAAACCAGTAGAACAGGTGCAGCATGAAACTAACCTGCCAGGGACATTGTTAGTTCTGTTTCCTCTTGAAATCTCTTTTTTTGTTCCCCCTGACTGTGTGGAAGCCCTGTCCTCTTTACTGCTGGAGACCCAGAAACAGATGCTCCCACCATCTCCTCACCTGAATTGTACTAGACTGAAAATGAAAATGAGGCTCCCAATTCTACCATGTCCATGTCCCAGCCATGCTGTGTTCACCAGGGAATGGCCCAGGATGGAACAAAGATAGATCAAGATTCTAAGTGTAAGCCCGTTCTTTGGAAGTGTAACCATTTGAATGAAACGTTCCTAATGTGTTGTTCTTGTTATTGTAGCAATGGTAACACCACACAGATGTCACCAGGAGTCTCCACAGCCTGGGAGAGAGCTAAGCCTGTCCTCATGGTTTCTGCAAATTCTCACAGACTTATGGTTCTAAGCTGCATTGGATTGCTGGATGCAAAGAGCAGCCTCATCACACACCCGCACTCTCCACTTTAAACATGTGACATGTTTTATTAGTTTAGCAATTTGCTGTAGATAAGAGGCATAGTGCTGTCAGATGGGGTGGGCTGGGGAATGAGGAGGCTGCATCCTGCCCATCACAGCCTCTGGCTCTCCCCTCTCCTCTGTGCCTCTTGCTTTTCACTGCCTTTTCTGTTAGAATTCCTTCCTTCCTTCCTTCCTTCCTTCCTTCCTTCCTTCCTTCCCTCCCTCCCTCCCTTCCTTTCTTCCTTCTTGCTTTCTTGCTTTCTTCTTTTTATGGAATTTCACTCTTGTTGCCCAGGGTGGAATGCAATGGCGCGATCTTGGCTCACTGCAACCTCTGCCTCCTGGGTTCAAGTGATTCTCCTGCCTCAGCTTCCCAAGTAGCTGGAATTACAGGGGCCTGCCACCATGCCTGGCTAATTTTTTGTATTTTTAGTAGAGATAGGGTTTCACCATGTTTGGCAGGCTGGTCTCGAACTCCTGACCTCAGGTGATCCGCCCGCCTCGGCCTCCCAAAGTGCTGGGATTACAGGCGTGAGCCACCGCACCCGGCCAGAAATTCTTTATTTCTAACCCAGAGATGTCACTCCCTTTCCTGAGCCCTTGGTTCCAGCCATATCCATGCCCTACAAGACGTACATAGCTCAGGGGAGCTTCTGGGGTTGGGGGGTCCTATCAAGGAGTCTCTCTCTAAGAGAGGATGTGGTACCCGCTCGTTTTAAACATTTTGAAGTGGACATCATTATTCCTGCTTCACACTTGAGGAGACTGAGGCCTGGCCTCAGTTTGGAGATGGAAGGGACTTGGTTAAAGTCCCACCTCCAGTAAAGAGTAGATCTGGGTCCCAAACCCAGGCCTTCTGACTCCATGTCCATCGCTCTTTGTACCATCAAAGGGCAGAAACTCAAAGTGAACATCTGGGGGTTTGTAGAATCCTGGTGATTTCCACTTGGTTTCTTAAGACAATGCCTAGCCCAGGCTGAAAAGCATAATTAGCTCAGCCATAGATTCAGGCTCACGCCATGCCAACCCATGGCATCCAGCTCAGGTCTGAGGCTGATTTGTACCCCAGAGTGGTCGGTGGGTATTAAACCTCTCTTGGAAGGCCAGGAGAGGACTTAAATGGCTGGGCCTTCACATTTATTTTCCTCTCTTCCCTTGGCTTTTTGTGGGGCTGAGCCTATCATTAATCAGGCTGTGAAGCAAAGGAAATAAAACACTGCCTTGGAAAGAGCTCTTATTTGTTTAAAATTGAAAAAAAAATAACAACCCAGAAAAGACTGAAACATGTTTCCAACATATTGAATTTGATTATCTGTCTGTGCACAAAGGGACCCAGTCATTTGAAATTAAAGTTTAGAGAGTTGGCAAGTTTGTTTGATGAATCGATTGTGATGGGAGGAGCCCCCACCAACTGCAATGCTGAACTTCCTTCATCTCCTTTCTGTACATTCTGAGCATTTTGTTAATTGCTCTGATTGTTCAGTGCCACTGTGTTACAAGTTCTGGGGAGGGACAGAACTGGAGAAGTCCAATGTGTCTTCATTGTAGGGGCTTGAACAAGGGAGTCCCCGGTCTCTCTCCAAGGTAGTGATCATTGGACCCACCAGCAGCTCCAGCACAATTGCTTTTGACTTTATTGTGAATTTGAATCAGAAATACAAGCCTTATCCATCGAGGAGCAAAGACACGTGCATTGTTCAGACAGCAGAACAGAATGCAGGCCAGTGGGAAGCAGAGGATGTTATTATTGTTCTCTAGAGCAGCTCAGAGAGGAGAAAGCCTGGCAGTGAGTGCACAGGAAGCAGAAACTGGCAGATATAATCCAGCAATATGAACACTGGGATATGCTGTTCAGCACTTTGAGTTGCAAAATAAAATCCCGGTGGACGGGGCACCCCTCTTCCCCCTAACTCAAGCTCCCCTGTTCCTCACGCTGCAGAGTTCATACTGAGTGCTCTTTTGCCCTGCAGCATCCGGAACAGTTGATTATGCCCCTGTCTTGTTTTGGAGCCTGCAGGACTCCCTGATGCCGAGAGAACAGTTAACTTGGCATTCAAGTTCACTTTACCACCTGCTCCTCGACTTGGCCCCACCTGCCTTTTCCACCTATTGCCTGTGTGTCCCTTCTTGCACCTGCATTTTAGCCAGATGCAACTGCTGTCTTCTCCATAACCACTTTTCCTCCGTGTTCAGTTCATGCCTTTTCTTTGTTTTATGCTTGAAATGCCCTACCTTTCATCTTTGCATGCCCCCATTCTTCTCATGATTTTGGAGCCTTGATGAAATGACACCACCTTCTTCGATTTCTCCCCTCTTTGCTCCTCCTCTGGATTTGCATAGTCACGAGTCTTCCCTCTCACAACATCCATCACCTTCTACTTCATATCACACTGGCTTGGAAAGATTTCTTTTCCACATGCTTTATCTGATACATTCTTTGAAAGCAGGGGTAAGAGATTACTTGTCGTGTCCACTCTGGGTACAGGCAGGATGCCTTGGGCAGAGTAGGCATCCAAAAATGTTTGATGAATGAGAGACTTATTGAAGCAAGGGTTAGCAGTCTTTGGCTCAGGTTGGTACTCAGTGCATTCATCTGTCCATCGTTTCCTTCCTTCTCTCTATTCCCTCTTTTGCTTTTTCCTCTTCTCTCTTTACCTTCTCCTTTTCCTCTTTTAATTTCATTTACCCCCAAGCCTTGACATTCTACACAGCTCTGCTGGGCATACCCCATCTCTGCAGGTTGCTGGTTTCTGCTACAGGGGTGTTTGCTATGGTCCTAGACAACTTTTCAAGAACAACAGCAACAAAGAACCTGCACACTCAAGGTGGTTTTGTTTCAAGGAAGTGGGGTCTCTTTTCCATGTGATGCTTGTCTGCTATGGAGACTACTATTTGAAGTGATGCATTCGTGGAGCATTTCTTTCTCTCTGAGAAGTGGCAAGTGTTCTTCCCTGACCAGGGTCTCTGTTCATCTCCAAAGGTGGGTCTCGGTTCATCTTCAAAGGTTAGGCATGGAGGAGGCAAGCTGGCACAGGACCGAGTAGCAGCCAAGCCTCTCTCCTTGCTCAGATCTCACCACAAACCCCAGCTCCCGCTCTGGCCAGGATTACTGGGTCATAGCTGTTTGGCTTAAAGCAGCAGGAGATCAGTGAGGCACTAGGAAAAGAGCACCAGGTGGGCTTGCCTCTGGCTCTGCCACACAGTCGGACGTGGGGGAAAACTGCCAACATCGAGGGAGCTCAGTTTCCTCTTCTGCACATGGGGTGGGAAGAGTTAGATGGTCTCTGGGGTGTTTTCGAGGCCAAATCTCCAGAATTCCCAATTTGAGATTCCAAATGCATCTGGAGACTGCGGTGGCTCAGCCTGAGTGGGGCCAGGAGGTGGCAGCACCTGCTCTGTTTCCAGCCTGATGCAGCCGCAGGGGCTGGGCTGTCACTTCTGTAGGGCTGGGGTGTACATCATGCTCCACTCCCTCTGGACTCTTTTATTACATTTCACTGCAAGTTGTTTGTAGTCTGCTGGGTCATGAGACGGTCGCAGCGAGATTGCCAAGCCCTGGGTACAGGGGACACTTACTGTCCCCTCTCTGACTTCACCTGGCATGACACACGCAGGCCAGGGCACAGTCATCCGCAACAAGGCCCCAGTGACAGGCTCATATCCGGGCAGCTTGCTGGAGCTCCTTGACGCAGGCTTGGGTCTCCCCGAGGGCAAATGAGAGCTGCATCCATGAGTAAGCGCATGTGTTCGCCCACTCTGAATGAGCACGCCTGTCTCCCAGGGCCCGTGCGCTTCCTCCAACAGCTGCATCTGCTCAGGGCAAAAATGGAAATGCCTAATGCCAGGCATGACTGATCCTAGCCAGAGAAAATGATTGAGGGTTGTTCATCAAACTTTTGGGGAGCTTTTACTAAATGGACATGGACACAGACACTTAAATGTAATAGAATGTCTGAATTGCGTGGAACCGTACACATGATCTAGTTTAGTGGTTCTCAATCCCACTGGGCATCACCACTGAAGCTTGTTAGAAATGTAGATTCCTAGACTCAGCTCTAGCCCCATCGAGTAAGAATGTCTAGTGCTGGAGGGCAGGCGTGGTGGCTCACGCCTGTTATCGCAGAACTTCGGGAGGCCGAGATGGGCGGATCACGAGGTCAGGAAATCAAGACCATCCTTGCTAACACGGTGAAACCCCCGTCTCTACTAAAAATACAAAAAAATTAGCCGGGCGTGGTGGCAGGCGCCTGTAGTCCCAGCTACTCGGGAGGCTGAGGCAGGAGAATGGCGTGAACCCGGGAGGCGGAGCTTGCAGTGAGCCGAGATGGCGCCACTGCACTCCAGCCTGGGCAACAGAGCGAGACTCCGTCTCAAAAAAGAGAGAGAAAAAAAAAATGTCTGGTGCTGGAACCTAGGAACCGGTATTTTTAACAAACTCTTCAGGTATGTCTAATGTAGCTTGTCTGCAGAAAGGCATTTAGGAACCACCATCTAGTCTATCCCTGGCATTCAGGGAGCTTGTTAGCAAACTCTTGCTCCCCTTTGCTTCCTCCTCTCCCTCATAGAATCAGAATCCCTGGTGAGGGGATAGCACTCTGATTCAACAAGCCCTCCAGGAGTAGGGTGACTAACTAGGCTCGGTTTGCCTGGCACTGTCATGGTTTTACCACTGAAACGCCAATATCACAGGACTTCCCTCAGTCCTGGGAGTACTGGAATGGCTGGCTACCTCTTGAGGTGATTTTTATGCACTCTAAAGTTTGAGAAGCACTGGAAACAATTTATTTCACAGTTGAGGAAACTGGAGCCAGGACAAGAAGCAGTTTGCCCATGGACAAGCAGTGAATTAGCAGTACAGACAGGGCAAGGCTTCCAGCCCAGCATCCTTGCTACTCCTGGAAATATTTTGCTCTAAGTAGCTGCCTCACTCTTTCCTACTCTCCACTAGGAGCTAACCCTGGAGGAGCTCATTATGGAGTGACCATATTCTAGGTGAATAATCTGTATTCTATGGCCTTATTTGAGTGAGGCGTGCGTAATGACGGGTGCAGGTACCATTACACTTTAATGAATTCTTCTGGGGCTTCTCTTGGCCCACGTGGGGAAGGTGATTTACAATTTAATGTATTTCCATTTGGCCATAATCCCCAGGATAACAGCATTACTGAAATGGAAAATCTTTGACAAGGGATTACAACCCAGAGGCTGTGGTACAACCAAGTCAGGGTCCCTAGCTGCTACGCTGCCTCCAGGGGCTTCCCAGGGGCCCTGGGATAATCCCTAGCATGTCTCCCTTTGTCCTGTCACCAATGGCCACCAAGACTTGCCAAGCTATATTGATTGTCAGCTCCAGGTTTGACTTATTTATTCCGTGGTGCTTACTGCATTACCAGTTAGCTATGAATGGGGTAACAGGCCAGGGGCTCTTGTAATACAGGGGTTCCCAAACTGGAGCATGCATCGGAATTACCTGGAGGGATGTTAAAGCACAAGTGCTGGCCCCCTCCCCCAGAGCAACCGTAGAGTAGCCCATTATGAGCACTTGAGTGATTTTGTCAGGTGCTGCTCATTATTGATGCCACAAGGCTGGCCTTATTGTCTAAGTCAGGGTACTAGGTGGTTTCTAAAGACTCTCCTAGCAACAAAACTTTTACTTATAAATAAGGTAGGTCTAGCTTTACATGGGATATAATTTCATCATTACTCTTCTCCCTTCTCCTAAATGTTCCTCTGTGTAGGCTAACACCTAAAATCTCACAAATAGAGAACAGTTTTTTTGATGTAAATGTTTACCTTCATCAACACGTAAATATCTAAGGGTAGAGGCAGAAAGAACACTAACATTTATTCAGAATCTTTTTTGATCCATTTATCTCAAGGCAGAAATATTAATGCTTTTCAGTCATTTGTACTTAAAGCCTCTTGATCTTGAGATCTGTGGTTCCAGGGTCTCCTGGTTTTCCTCTCACCTCTCTGGCCATCCTTCCTAACCCCCTTCCGTAGCTCCTCCTCTTCCTACTTTTTTTTTTTTTTTTTTTTTTGAGACGGAGTCTCGCTCTGTCGCCCAGGCTGGAGTGCAGTGGCCTGATCTCAGCTCACTGCAAGCTCTGCCTCCCAAGTAGCTGGGACTACAGGCACCCGTCACCATGCCTGGCTAATTTTTTTGTATTTTTAGTAAAGGCAGGGTTTCACCGTGTTAGCCAGGATGGTCTTGATCTCCTGACCTTGTGATCCACTGCCTCAGTCTCCCTGAGTTCTCAATATTGGTATGCCCAGGTCTCAGTCCTGGGTTCACTTCTTTTCTCTATCCCCTTAGCTTAAAACCCCATCAGTGTTATGATGGCTCTCAAATTAGACCTCCGGCCTGGACCTCTCCTCTAAGCTCCATCTGCCTGACAGCTTCACGTGGATGTCTGCAGACTCCTTAAATGACGCATGCCTAAAGCCACATCACATGATGTATAAAATCTAACTGCTTATCCATCTCCACTAGTTTCCATCTCCTTAACCTAGGCCACCATCATCATCTATCTTCTGGACAATACAATGGTGTCCTACTACTTTATTCCACACAGTGGCCAGAAAGATGTTCTTAAAATGAAAAGCAGATGGTCTCTCCCCTCCTGAGAACCTTCCAGAGGTTCACATCTAAACTCCTTGCCATGGCCAACATGCCTGGTGAGATCTATTTCTAATCTATCCCTCCAGCATTATTAAGCCATGTCCCCAACAGCTCATACACTCCAGCCATGTGCTTTCTTTTGATTTCTGGAACACAAGCTTTATGCCACCTCTGTATGTGTTGTTCCCTCTGCTTGGAAGGTGTGCTGTTTTGCTGTCGTGCCATGGCTGGCTCCTTCTCATCATTCAGTTTCAGCCTAAACATCACTGTCTCAAAACATACTTTTCTGACCAGCCTATGGTAAGTAGATATCCCATGCCTTATCACTCTTTTCTATTTATATTTGTCTGTGCAATCTGGAATTATTTTATGCTTCCAGTCTGATTCCTTGTCTCTCATCCTGCTCCTCCATTGGGCTGTGGGCTCTGCAAGACAGGATGTTGGTGGTGAAGGAGCTGACTGCATTGCCTGGTGCGCACAGCAGGCCTTAGAGAATGAGTGAGTGGGTCTGATCCCATCTGGAAGACATAATAACCCTGCTCAGGGGGACCAACCAGGGCTAGGAGGGAGAGGAGCAGAGGAAGAGAAAGAAGGGTTCAGACGTGAGAAGCCATGAGCGAGCTCTCAAGTCACAAAGATCATTATGGTTTGTTATAATAAGTACAAGAATAGCTCTATGCACAATTTCCCATAGACGCACAGAAGAGGCATCCTAACCCAGCCTGTGTGGTCAGAGGAAGTTTCTGGAAGGAAGTGACACCCAAACAGAAACGGACACTTTGAATGCAAATTAGCTAACTGAAAAATAGGAGATGGGGTGCAGTAGCTTATTTGTTTGCTCTACAAACACTGACTGCGATCTGGGCACCATGCTGGTCACATGTCTCCTTCTTTCAAAGCTACCCTGGAAATTGCCAATTGGTGGTAAAGACTAAGCTTGGGAGTGAGCCACAGAAGCAGCATGGTATAATGATGTAAAGCATGAATTCTGAGCAGACAGAATTGAAATTAGTTTTAAATCCACCCTTTTACCACTCATTATGTGACCATGAGTTGCTCCATCTCCCTTCCCCTCCATTTTCTCATCTGCGGGGAGCAATAGTGCTTAGCAGTCTTGTGAGGATACAAGGAAAAATTTTATTAATGCATTTAGCATGAAGCCTGGCAGACAGCAAACACTCAGTAAATAACGTTGTCACTATCATCATCATGGTAGTAGATTATATGATTAGCCTCAACTATTGTCTTCTTCCTTCTGAGTTAAAGGATTATACCTCCTCTCCCATTGCTGTGTGACTCACGGCATCTCTCTGTTGAAGGAGGATACATTCCCAGTCCCAAGATAATATCCTTGGTTGTGTATGACATGTGTTGGTCAATAGAATGTGAGAGGGTGGAATGTGTACCGTGTCTGAGTAGAAGTTTTAAGAGGCATCCCGTGTTTCCACTGTGAGAATGTCATGCCATAGATTGGGACTGTGCCCTCAGCCTGGGTCCTAAAATGAGAAGGCACAGGGAGCAGGGCTGACCTGTAGCCACTGACATGTGAAATGAGAAGAAAATTAAGTATTGGTTGTTGTAAGCCACTGAGACTTTGCAGTTGTTACTGCAGCAATATGTAAGCCACTGAGACTTTGCAGTTGTTTGTTATTGCAGCAATAATATTATCATCTTCTTGTAGGAGAGTGAGGAAAGACTCTTTGGAGAACAGGATCCTTAAGTTGAGCAGTGAAGATGATAGAAATTCTATTTAGACACAGTGGATGTAGATGGGGAATATTCCAGGTGGAGGAAAAAGACCTGCAAAAGTTCTTGGATTCAGGAGATAGTGTTGGTTACTAGAGGAATGGAAAAGAAGTTCAGAATAGCCGAAGAATGTGAAAGGAAGAGTGGTGACAAGTACAGCCGGAGAGATAGCTAAGGGCTAGGTCATGAAGGGCCTTAGAAGCCACGATAAGAAATTTACGTTTTATCCTAAAAACAAATTGAGACCATTTCACGATCTGTTTTTGCCTTTAGAAAGATGAGTCTGGCTGGCCGGGCGCGGTGGCTCACGCCTGTAATCCCAGCACTTTGGGAGGCCGAGGTGGGTGGATCACAAGGTTGAGAGATCGAGACCACCCTGGCCAACATGGTGAAACCCCGTCTCTACTAAAAATACAAAAAAGCTGGGCATGGTGGCAGGCGCCTGTAATCCCAGCTACTTGGGAGGCTGAGGCAGGAGAATCACTTGAACCCGGGAGGCGGAGGTTGCAGTGAGCCGAGATCGTGCCGTTGCACTCCAGCCTGGGCAAAAAGAGTGAAACTCTGTCTCAAAAAAAAAAAAAAAAAAAAGAAAGATGAGTCTGGCTGACTGCAAAGATTGAGTGAGAGGGGAAGAAGATCATGGAGAAGGCTGACAGGAGTCCAGGGAAAGGATAGGATGTGAGAGTTCCAAGTCTTTGGAAAGACTTGGAGCCTCCTATGTGAGATTTGAGGGGAGGGAGTCAATGACAGATCTGTCTTGGGAGCTGTGGTGGCCTTGATGGAGGGCACAGCAGAGGAGTAGTCGAAGGGAGGCAAGTGAAAACGATGGCTTGGCCATTTGGAGTTGCAGGTGCTTGAGGAATGCTGTGACATTCTAACAACAGCAATGTGCCCAGCTATAAACTACTTTGTCCAACTTCCTTTGCAGTGAAGGGCAGCCATTTCACACTCTTTTGAGCAAGGAGAAACAAGTTGAAGTCTGCTGGGGACTTCAGGAAAAGTTTTGTTTTTATATTACAGGGTGAGTATCCCTTATCCTGAAATGCTTGGTACCAGAAGTGTTTGGATTTTGGAATATTTGCATATATGTAATATATCCCACATCTTGGGGATGGGACCCAAGCCTAAGCCTGAAATTCATTGATGTTTCATATACATCTTCTACACATAGCCCAAAGGTAATTTTGTACAATATCTTAAATTATTTGTGCCTGAAACAAAGTTTGTGTACATGGAACCATCAGAAAGCAGAGGTGTCACTCTCTCAGCCAATCATGGGGATAATCTATGGTTGTTTGGCCTCACCATCATTCCTGACTCTGAATTTACGTGCTATTGATTAGCAATCACTTTCTTATATTTATTCACACATAAGTACTTAACAGTAAGAAATGTGACATACCATTAATACAGTGAAAAAATAACGTGTCAGGGTAACTAAGCAGCACAGTAGCATCACCAGGATACCTGCGTCATGTTACACAACAGCAACCACAAACAATGGCAGGCTTTCAGTCTCCACCTACAATGTTGTGTTTGGATTAAAAGGTGACCCCGCAATCTATTTTATGTCTTTAGGTGGGAAGAAACTGTATATGGTGGTTATTCCAACACCATACTCTGCTGTAAGACATTTCACACTGACATTGCTGTCCAGTTTCTCCTATAGCTTGACTTTCTATGCTATAGATAATCATAAATGCTTCCTCTTTTTCTTATTATTTCTTTTTCTTATATTGTTATCCATAGGAGCATCTGCAGGCCTTAATGACATCTTCAACAACACCTTTACACCACAGGGTAGAGAATAGACAAACAACCACAGCAAGTAATGCATGTAGGTCTTGGCCCCACGTGGCGCATTGTGGAGAATCCGCCGTTGGTGAACCCAGCCTGCATTTTGTTACCCTTTGTGGGCATACTTGCTGGGAGGGAGTCTGGGCATGTGCAGGAAGGATGTATATAGCACCTGAAAGGGTTGGGACAGTCTTTTTTCCCTTGGGAACACTGGACAAACTATGTGTTGTTCGCTTGGGTTTCGACTGCGACCTGTCGCATGAGGTCAAGTGTGGAATTTTCCATTTGTGGTATCATGTTGGTGCTCAAAAATGTTCGGGTTTTGGAGCATTTTGGACTTCAGATTTTCTGATTAGGGATGCTTAACCTGTGTAGGCACCATCATTTCCTCTGGACTCTTCCCCTATCTGTTTCCTGGAATGAGGATTGTTGGACTAACACAACCTTATCAGAACCATGGGGGAAAAGCCAAGGGAATTTCAGAGACCTTGGCCCCAACATCTTTGAGTTACTCGAACACCTGTTGAGCTGAAAATACAGATTTGGGAGACATCAGCATGTGGGTGGCCAATAATTCTGTAGGAGTGGATGACATATTTTTGGGGAGAGTATGGAGTGAAATGGTCAAAGGGCCAAGGACAGAATCATGAGGAAATATCATCGCTGCGTGATGCAAATAACACAGTAACATACTTTAATCTTGTATTTTCTAAAAATAGTGAACATGGTACAGATAGCGCCTAAGGTCCCCCAACCAACATCACCAATGCTAATCCTCTAACTTGATCCCCAGAAATAACCACTTTTTAAATGTTTGGTTTGTATTCTAAATAAACACTTCCACTTTTACTCCCGCAAATAGTGCAAAAGAGTACTTGTTTCCCCATGTTCTGTCATCATGTGATGTTATAAGACTTAATATTTGGATCATCTGATAAGTGAAAAATAGCATCATTTAATATTTTCCTACCTTTTAGTGAGACTGAACATTTTCTATTTATTTATTCCTCATTTGTAAACCTTCCAAGAACTGTTTTTTCGTATCTGCAGACTATTTTCTATTGGATAGTTTGTCCTTTTCTTATAGATTTCTAGGAGTTGTTTGCATATTCTGAGTACAAGTTCTTTGACAGTATTTGCAAATATTTTCTCTCAGTTTCTTGAAATTATTTGATGCTATATTTTAGTACATAGCACTTGAAAAAGTCAGATTTATCTATCTTTATGATTTTTGATTTTAACATCCTTACCGCAAGGATATAAAAATATTATATTTTCTTTCACTTTTTAAAATAGCTTGGTTTTACATTTAGGTATTTTTTCCGTCTAGAAATTTTCTTTATTCATATGAGACAGGTATCTATTTTCCTTCCCCAAATAGAGAGCCTATCTGCTCTAATACCATCTTTTGAGTAATCCATCTTTCCTCTTCTTATTTGAAATGCCACCTCTATCATTTATCAAATTCCCTATACATCAAGGTCTGTTTCTGACTCTGTGCGTTCTATTGGCCTATCTTTTATAACATCAGATAGGTTCGATTTACTTCTCTGGATCCATTCTCTACATTTCACCCTGCCCACTGCCCTGGGAAGCACTATGGAATATACAGACAATTCTCCAGCACCCGGCTGAGCCAATGGAGGATCTCCAATAGAAGATGAGGGAGTGAAGAGGATGAGAGCGGGATATTTATTCTCCTGGCTCTCTGCCTGCAGGGCTGCTTGGGGTTGGCTGTGTTCCTCTATTGAAGATCACATGTCTTCTCAAGGTGGCCCTCTTTTCCCAGCTCCTTCCATCTGGATTCTGGTAACTGCTCTCCCTCTGCCCCTGTATGCCTTGGGGTGATAATATCCCCAGTGACGCTTGCTCTGGGATACGGCACTTTTCCTTGTGATTTCCTAGACCCTGTCTATTTCATGTGTAGATAGTCTCTGTATCAAAACCTCCTTGATTCCTCCTAATTGGAATATGCTGTTGGTTTCCAGCTGGGATCCTGATTGATACGGTCACATTGAGATTTTGATTGAGATTGCATTGAATATATAGATTGTTTTGGAGAGAAATTAAGTACAGTATAGAATCTCTCCATCCAAGAACATGATCAATCTTCCTTTATTAACATCTTTTAAAAAATGTCTTTCTATAAAATGGTGTGCTTTTTCTCAAAAAAAGGTTTTGCATATTTATGATAGACTTACTTGTAGGTAGCTTGTAGCTTTTGTTTCTATAATGAATAAGATTTTTTTTCTAAAATATATTTAGTTGGTAAATGCTAGTTTATAGAAAAGTTGTTGATTTTTGTGTAGTGATTTTGCATCTGGATACTTTGCTGAACTCTCAAATAAGTTTCAATAGTTTTCAGTTGTTTTTTCTTCAGTTTTCTAGGCAGATAATCTCATCTGTAAGTAATGACAATTTTATTTCCTTTTCAATTTTTAAATAACTTTTATTTCTTTCTCTTATATTGTTTCTTGTTTTGGAAACTGGCTAGACCTCTAATACAATGTTGAATAATATTAACGGCAGTAAACATTTTTGTCTTGCATGATATTAATAGGTCATTGCATGAAATTAAAGACTTTAGTTCTGACTTATTTGCTAAAAGTTTTAAGAGTAATAAATAGCTGTTGAATTGTATCAAAGACCTTTTCAGCAGTTGGGAGATAATATTTTAAAAATTGATCTATAACAGTTATGCATATAATAATTATATTTTTATTTTATTTTTTATTAAAGTTATACATGTTCATTTGTTAAAAATAAGACTTCTAATAAAAATAGCTTTCTTTAGCCATTATTTCTCGCACTTCTCACTTCCCTGAGACAGTCATTTCCAGTTCTTCTGGCTGTTTCTTCTGGGTATTTGCCTCCATAGTTTTTAATTACATGTACATACTGCCATTTAAAAAAATTTGTTTGAACATTTTCCTCTACGGATTAGAAAGTTACAAAGTTTATCTTGATTTTTTCAGGTCTTTCTTCCATTTTGACATAATACGTAACTGAATATTTTTCTCATGAAGTCTAGAGTTAATTAGTATTTATATTCTTCCTCTGCATATAACAAAAATGCATGCCTTTATTTGTCTTTCCATTATCCAAACCCCATGTTACTATTGATTCAAATTTTGAATTCAGATTTTTATAAAAAACCTTTTTTTGTTACAATCAATACTTATTTAGATTTAACAACATATTTTTCTGATTCCTTTCCTTAATATTTCTTCTTTATAAACAGTATATAAAAATGTTTTATTAAATATTGAGTATATACAAAATAATATGCATGAAATATGTATAAGATACAAAATAAAAATACAATGAGCACATGAGCACCCAAAATCCTGTGTAAGGAAAGAACATTATGTTATCTTTGAAGTCTTCTCTGTGAATCTCCTTGCTGTTTTTTTTTTTTGTTTTTTTTTTTTGAGATGGAGTCTTGCTCTGTCGCCCAGGCTGGAGTGCAGTGGCGCGATCTCGGCTCACTGCAATCTCCGCCTCCCGGGTTCACGCCATTCTCCTGCCTCAGCCTCCCGAGTAGCTGGGACTACAGACTCCCGCCACCACGCCCGGCTAGTTTTTTTGTGTTTTTAGTAGAGACTGGATTTCACCATGTTAGCCAGGATGGTCTCGATCTCATGACCTTGTGATCCACCCGCCTCGGCCTCCCAAAGTGTTGGGATTACAGGCATCAGCCACTGTGCCCGACCGAGTCTCCTTGCTTTTTCCTTCTTCACCCACCCAAGCATTCCCCACAAATTTGTGTTTGTCACTCCCTTCCTTTCCTGTATAATTTTGCCCCTTACGCCTTTTTTTTTTTTTTTTTTTTTTTTGAGATAGAGTCTTGCTCTGTCACCCAGGCTGGAGTGCAGTAATGCAGTCTCACCTCACTGCAACCTCTGCCTCCCGGGTTCAAGCGATCCTTCTGTCTCAGCCTCCTGAGTAACTGGGATTTCAAGTGCTTGCCACCATGCCTGGCTAGTTATTGTATTTTTAGTAAAGACGGGTTTTTGCCATGTTGGCCTGGCTGGTCTGGAACTCCCGACCTCAAGGGATCCACCCGCCTCAGCCTCCCAAAATGCTGGGATTACAGGCGTGAGCCACCGCGCCTGGCCCCCTTACACTATAAATTGTGATTTTATCTGCAAGTGATATAAAAGTATCTATGGTTTCTTTTCTAATATCTGAATAAATGGAATCATTCTTTATCATGTTTATGTCCTTAACTTTATTTAGTCTTACAAGTTTTTTAACTTTATGTAAATAAATAACACAGTATACATTCTTCTACAAAAAATTTCTCCCCTCCCCCATTCAACATTATGTTTCAGAGATTGTCTGCATTTTTGTATGTAGCCTTACTGCTGTATTGTATACCATGATTAATTATCTTGTGAGATGGGATAGATGAGTGGCTAAGAACACAGCCCTTAGACTTATAATATCCCTGTTCAAATTCTTGGGTCCACCATTTATTAACTGTGTGACAGTAGACAAATTTTTTAACCCATTTATGACTCACTTTCCTTCTCTGTAACATGAGCATAATAATACCTACCTCACAAGAGTGTGGTGAATGAGTTAAAAATGTATTAGTATTGGCTGAGTGCAGTGGCTCACGTCTGTAATCCCAGAACTTTGGGAGGCAGAGGCAGGTAGATCACGACGAGGTCAGGAGTTCAAGACCAGCATGGCCAAAATGGTGAAACCCCGTCTCTACTAAAACTGTAAAAATTAGCCGGGCGTGGTGGCGGGCACCTGTAATCCCAGCTACTCGGGGGACTGAGGCAGAGAATTGCTTGAACCCGGGAGGCAGAGGTTGCAGTGAGCCGAGATTATGCCACCGCACTCCAGCCTGGGCGACTGAGCGAGACTCCATCTCAAAAAAAAAAAAAAAAAAAAAAAAGGTAGTAGTAGTATTTAGAACACTTTCTGGCATGTTATAAGCACTATATAAATATTAGCTATTATTGTTGTGTGGATGTAACATAACTTATTTATCTGTTTAATGGCTGATGGGCATTTTTTACCATCTCAAATGGTGCTTCTGTGAACATCCCTGCACATGCTCCATGGTCCACATGCATGTACTCACAGTGCATGAGCATCTTCAACTGTAGAATCCCAAGTTGTCTTCTAGGGTGATTGTAATAGTTGACCCCTCTACTAGCACCGTGTAAGTGTTTTGTTTGCTGCACTTCTTCATTGCACTTGGAATAAAGAGATTTTACAATGTTTGCCAACATGGTGATTATAAAATAGTATCTTGTTATGGTTTATTTTTCATTTCCCTGATTACTAGTGTAGTAGACCATATTTTTATTTGTTTATTGGCTGTTGCAATCTGGTTCCTTCTGTGTGGTTGTCTATTCAATAATTTTCTCTTTTTTGCCTAGTTCTTTTGTCTTATTGCTGCTTAGAAGTTTAAAAATGTATGTTTGGCATCTTAATCTCTCACCAGTTATGTGGCATCTTAATCTCTCACCAGTTATGTGTTATAAATTTGAGGCTTGTATTTTTACTTCCTTTATAGTGTGTTTTGATGATCAAAAGTTACTCAATTTTATGTAGTTGATTTATAAATTTTATCTTTTATTATTTTGCTTATTGTATCATTTTAAAGAATCCTTTACTCACCCTGAGAACATACAAATATACTCTTGTCTTTTCTTTGGAAAGTTTGCCTTTCACTATTATATCTTTAGTCCAGCTAGAATTGAATCTTATGTGTGGTAGGAGGTTTGGGGTTCAATTTCATTTTTTCTCCATATAGATAGTAAAGTATCTCAGCAATATTTATTGAAAAGTTCAACTTTTTCCTACTGATGTGCAGTGTTCTAAAACAGTTCTTTATCTCATTGTTTGACATCTTTGTGTTTTGCTATAATATTTTAGTCCATTTGCATCTGTTGTAAGCACCAATTTATTTGGATGCATTTTATCTTCTTTATTGCTACCATTTTATTTGTCTTGCCTTTGCTGTGTTTTTTTCTTCTCCTTTCTTGCATTGTTTTGGTTAAATGCAATTTTTAATTTCACTTTTCCTTTCTAATTTTAGTAATTTTCCTAGAAATGCTCACATGCATATCTAACTTATCAAATCTGAAGACTGTTAATTTTTTTAACTTCATTTAGAACAATAAAAGGACCTTAAAACAGGTTAACTGTGCTCACTTCTTCCCTGCATTATTTGTTTTTGCTGTGAATTTTAGTTTCTTTGGTTTATTTTAAACCCCACAAGATGATATGCATGTAGATCGTTTTTTTTTAGGTTTACCTACAAATTCACCATATCTGTGCTCTTTGTTTCTTCTTATATCTCAGGTCACTTTCCTTCATCTGAAGTATATCCATTTGAATTCCACTTAGTGATGGTCTATTGTGTAAAATTCTCATCTTTTGTTTGCCTGAAAATGTCTATTTTTCCCCTGCTTTTGAAAGATGTTTACAAAGTTATTTTCTAAGTTAACAGATATGTTCTCTCAGCCTAATGAAGATATTATTCCACTGTCTTCAGGATTAGATCACTGCTATTTGGAAATCAGCTGTCAGACTGATTGTCATCCCTTTCGTGTCATCCCTGCTTGTCTCTATGGCAGGCTTTAAGATCTCTTTATCTTTGGTAGTTTCCATTTCATTGCGATATATTTGTTGGTCAAAGCAAGTAACAGGGCCAGCCCAGATTCAAAAGGTGTGGAAAAATACTCTACCTCTTGATGAGAGAAGTACAAAATAGTATGGCAATATTTTTGAGTGTGCATTTTATTAGTCAACAAATGCACTTTATATTCTTTTGACAAATATTAGTAGATAAATGTAAAAGACATATTCTATTTAAAGACAATATTTGGTATCCAGGTAGATTTTTCAGAAAATCAGCCCACAGGTTAGGAACCATGAATGTAGAAAATGCTTCTCAGATGTTACTTTCAATAATCATAACAGCAATTACAATATATTGAATGCCTATTCTGTATTAGGCACTGTTCTAAGTGACTTTTTAAAGATAATTTTATTTTGATATAATTTTAGATATACGAAAAAGTTGCAAAAGGAGTACATAGACTTTTAATACATGCTTTATCACATTGTCCCTAAATGTTAACCTCTTACATCACCATAGTATAATTATCAAAACCAGGAAATTACTAGTGATACAATACTATTAACTAATCTACCTTATTTTAATTTCATAAGTTTTCCCACTAATATCCTTTCTTCGGTTCATAGTCTAGTCCAGGATTCCACATGGAACTGGCATGTCTCCCTGACTCCTTCAATCTGATGGTTCCTTGGACTATTTTTTTTTTTGCGTTTCATGACCTTGATACTTTAAAGAAACTAATGTCAATTTTTTTTTGTAGAGTATCTCTTAATTTAGATTTGTCTGATGATTTTTATCCAACAGATTAAGTTTAAGCATTTTTGGGAATAACACAGAGGGGATGTTGTGCCTAGTACAGCATATCTGGGGAGACATGGTGTTGATTTGTCTTAGTATTGGTAATGCTAACTTTGATCACATGATTAGGATGGTATCGGTCTTGGTCCATTTAGTGTTGCTATAAAGGAATACTGGAGGCTTGGTAATTTATGAGGAAAAAAGATTTATTTGGCTCATGAGTCTGAGAGCTGGAAAGGCAAGATTGGGCATCGAGTGAAGGCCTCAGGCTGCTTCCAATCATGGCAGAAGGTGAAGGGGAGCCTGTGTGTGCAGAGGTCTCATGGTGAGATAGGAAGAAAGAGAGAGACCTGGGAGGTGCCAAGTCCTTTTTAACAACCAGCTCTCTTGGGAGCTAATAGAGTGAAAACTCACTCACCTCTGCAGAAGGGCATTAATCTATTCATGAGGGATCTGCCCCCATGACACAAACACCTTCCACTAGGCCCTACCTCCCAACACTGCCACACTAGGGATTAAATTTCAACATGAATTTGATGGAGACAAAAAAATCATATCCAAACCACAGCAATGTCTCTCAGGTTTACCTTATTATTTTTCCCCTTGTAATTAATAAGAATTAATGTATTGATTTATAATTCATAGGAACCTTGTACAATAAGTATCAAGATACTCTTCTGTTTCTTATCATAGTTAATCTATCATACTTTTATTTTACATTTTCTGCTCTTTATCTCTCTTGGCTGAATTCTGGATAATTTTTATAGTTTTATCTTCCAGTTCTCTAATTTTCTCTTTAGCCATGCCTACCCTGCTAGCAAACACATCAATTGTCTTTTTAATTTCAAAATCTCTAATCAATTCTTTTAAGGAACTACCTATTTAAAAATCTTACTTTATTGATAAAATTTTATGTTCATTTTTAAGAGGATTATAACTTTAATTTTTAAAAGCCCTTTAAATTTTTTATTAATATTTTTCCCACATGAAAGTTCTTTCTTCTGTTGGAGAGTTATCAGTTATGTTCACCTCACCCAACGTTTAGTAATTCTTGGCTCTGCATTCATTTTCTGTGACAAGATTCTTCCTTGTGATCCTGGAGCCTGCTGACTTTTTCCCATATGGTTTGATAGCTTCTTAGCTGGTGGCATCAGTTGTTTCTTGGCATGGCAGGTAGGACAGCCTCTTGAGGCAATGCCCGGCATAACTGTCCCACTGGCTTCCTGGAATGGTGGCCCACCAGCTTCCCATGTAGGTCTTGCTTGTTTTCCCAGAAGATGTTAGGATATCCTGTGGAATCTTAGCTTATTATGAGCCTTTTAATCTACTTTCCCCCTCCTTATATGCTTCACAGCCTCAGATCCACCAAAATTCTTCTATTTATGTGTAGTGCTTAAAATAAAATCTTAGGGATTTGTGGTGGTAGGATGGGAACGTTAACACTTACATACCACTTACCAAATGTCATGTCCTGTTCTAAGTGCTTAACATATGAAGGCTTATTTATTTCTTGCAACATTCCTATTAGGTAGGTATTATTCTTTCTTTATTTTTATTATATCTATCTATCTATCTATCTATATATATATATATATATATTTTTTTTTTTTTTTAAGAAATAGAGACAGGGTCTCGCTATGTTGCCTAGGCTGGTCATGAACTCCTGGACTCAAGAGATCCTCCTGCCTCGGACTTCCAAAGTGCTAGGATTCTAGGATTACAGATGTAAGCCACTGCATGCAGCCTGAGGCAGGTATTATTCTTTTTTTTTTCTTTTCTTTCTTTCTCTCTCTTTTTTTTTTAATGCTCTGTCACCCAGGCTGGAGTTCAATGGCATGATCTTGGCTCACTGCAACCTCCGCCTCCCGGGTTCAAGAGATTCTCCTGCCTCAGCCTCCTGAGTAGCTGGGATTACAGGCACGTGCCATCATGACTGGTTAATTTTTGTATTTTTAGTAGAGATGGGGTTTCACCATGTTAGTCAGGCTGGTCTTGAACTCCTAGCCTTGTGATCTGCCCGCCTCGGCCTCCCAAAGTGCTGGAATTACAGGCGTGAGCCACCACACCTGGGCTATGTATTCTTCTTTATTCCTATTTTATAGATCAGGAGAATGAGGCCCAGATGTATTAAGTGGCTTCCCCAAGATCACAGAACCAGAGTACTGCTGAACCATGGGCTTTGAAATCCAGATACAAAGCTTCCCTTTGCACTCCTCTCCTTATCAGTCAATGAGCCCAGCTTCTACAGCGCTGACACCCCAGAGCAACATCCCACCCCTCACCTTACAGCCTGCAACTACAGAGACTGTCATTACAAGAGTGGCAATTAGTTCTGCTACTATGACCCATGTGACCTTCAAGGCACAGAAAGAGGAGGATTTTGGCCCTTGCTCTTCCCTGCTCTACCCCCTGACTTCAACCACTGCTGCAGGACCATGTTGTTGAAATAAGATTATTATAAGAAACAATCCCCTGGGAGACCTTGGACATGTAATGTCTCTTCTTCTGAGCCTGCTTTTCCCATATGTAAATAAGTACTGGAAGTCGAACTGGAAAAGAGTTTCTTTAGATTTTTTTCAGCTCTATCGATTCTCTGAATCTACAATTCACACGATTATATTTTCATTATTTTGTTTTATTGTATTTTGACTTATTTGCATTTCCTTTATTTACCTTTCTTCTTGTTTAAATTGGCCTAAAAAATGAAATTAGTACACATGGTTAAAAACTGGCATGATACACAAGTGCTGAAAATGAAAAACAGTGCCCTGCTATTCACCTCTTCTTCTAAGTATTACTCTTTGAAGACGACCACTCATGGCTGTCTCTGGTTTTAGTTCTGCTGGAGTTTATTTATTTCCATACTAAATAATGTGAGCACAGCCATTTCTTGACTTAGGAACTTCAGACATCATCTGTTGACTCCCTGTGAAAGATGATGATGTGGGTCACCTACTACAGTACAAGGGTGGGAGCCCTCCTTGCCCCAGCACCATGACCTCAGCTAAATCCCATGGTGCCTCTGGAAGAGGGGACATTGACCCAGGATGGCTTCTTGGCATGGTAGTGGCCTTATTTATGTCTGCCAAGCTGAAGATGGGAGCACAGAGAAGGGCTAGAGAGGCTCATGCTTGCAGTCTGAGGGGAGGCTTTCTACTCTGGGGAATAGAGGCTTGGGTTTTGAAGAGGTTAATCAACAGGGAGTACGTGATTGTCTCAGATGAGCACATGGTTTATTGCTCCCAAGTGGGCCTGGTGGCACTGGGGAGCCCAGGAATAGGAGCTATTTTATTATAATTGATGTGTGCTGTTGTTCCAGGCAGTGGGAAACTGCAAGGTCACCTGAGATAAGAAGAGCAGAGTGCCAGGAAGTCCTCTGGCCATGTCCAGTAACTGGAAGGGGAAAATGTGGGATGTAATCTGTGTGGTCACATCAGGCCAAGTTTCTTCCATCTTGCTGGGGACCAGGAGAGCATCTTTGGGAACAACTGGGAGCAGTGCCTGTGGCTGGGGCCTGGGAGCAGGTGGCTGCTCCCTGATAATTAGAATGCACCACAGGAGACCTGGGGGGAGTGGGAGCCACAGAAGGGAAAGCTCTGCAACTCTGATCATCTTTCTTACCTACCCTGGGCTTAGTAGCTCACAGAGAACACTGTCACATACCTGTCACGTGTGTCAGCTTCTACCCTTTCAAGGGTCACCTTCCTAGTGTCTTTGGAGAAAAAGGGGGTTTGACTAATATCCACTGAACTGCCCATAGACATTGACTTCCTTGTGGTGGGAGTGTCCTCTCCATCCCAGCTCCACTATAGGTCCACCTCACTTTCCTGCTGTCACCACCTGGAGCTTGAGGGCTGCCATCCCACATGGAGTAAGGACGTGACAGCCTGGTCAGCTCCAGTACAGGAGTGGCTTGGGGAAGGCCACACTTGCCTACATTGCCCTGTACCTCTTCTCCCCAACACACTTCCATACAGGGCTGAATGACTCAGAGCCACAGCTGAAGGTAATTACAGAGTTGGAGGAAAAAGGGTGAACCAGTGCATGCTTTGGCTGTTTCCATAGTCCAAGGAAAAAATCAGCCAAATAATGAAACTCCTCTCACAGCGCCCTCTCAGGTCCACCCTGTTACCTAGCCTCACTTCCTGTGCTTGAGTTGTCTTCTTCATTCCCTTTCTGAGAAACTTCTTCAGTTGTCCAACACACAAAACCTCTGCCTTTTTAAAAATTAAAACTCATACCCTATATCACAGGGGTTGCTCTTAGCCCAGAATCCACTCTTTTTATTATGCCTCATACCCAGGACTTCATCCCTAACGGCATCAAGGGAGGGAGAGGAGGAATTTGAGGGATAGTCCAGGGTGGGCGTGTGTACTGTAAGGTCTTATTGTCCCTTGGGATCCCTCTGTCTGTGTGAAAGTAGAACTCTTCCTCATTCCTGGTCTTCTGGCCTGCACACACACACACACACACACACACACACACACACACTCACACTCCACAAATACATACAGAAGTGGAAGTGGAGACAGCACAGACCCAGCTGCTCTTTATTCATCTTCCACTATGTCCCAAGTCAATTGCTCTAAAGAGAAAGATGATCAAAGACCCTGGACTTTAAAAAAATCACTTTTCTTTACCTTTGGAACAAACACATTCTCAGGCACAGTGCCTTCCTCCCCAGCCTACAGCAATCCTCCAGAAGTGGTGTTGGTGGTGATGGAGTCTTCCACCTGCACGCACGAGCTCATCTGATATCACAACAATTCCGTGAAGCTTGGAAGTGGAGGCTGATACAGGCTTTCTGGCTTCCACAAGGTCAGGTGTGGCTGAGCCAGGACTAGAACCCAGGTCTCATGAGTCCAGGCCTAGAGCTTTCTACCACATTGAAACGATAGAGAACATCACTAAAACACGTTGTGGAACTAGTAAAGTAGCGTGAGCATGTGTGAGACAGGGAACCCACAGCACAAAGTAGATAAAGATGTTCCAAAATATTATTTTCCAAGAGAATTTAAGACAGAAGAAACCTGTCTATAATCTTGGAGGTTGTGTTTTTACCCTTCAGCCAAATTTTTCATCACATACTTTAAGAGGAGTTTGTTTCTTCATCTAAAGGTGGGAGATGTTGGATTATGATTGGGCCTTTTCAACCCTAGCATTCTGTGATATAAAAGCTAATGTGACAAGTGATATGAAGTAAGGAGAATGACCTCCTTTCCTATATGTTGACTCAGGAATGGTCTTGGCAGAGTCTGCAGCAAGACAGCTGATCTTCCCATCCAAACACATCCAAGGTCAGCCAGTTTGCCTGGTCCTACAGCTATAGTAAAGAGACATGCTTGATCTTATGATGGTGAGAAATGATTGGCCATTATCAAGAGCAAGGAACTCATGTCAAATTCTTGGTCAGGTTAAACAGATCTTCAAATGAGACACTTGACATGTAAAAGGAACTTAAGTGGTTAGAGAAAAAGCACTGTCAGCTCACACTGATGAGCTCATGAAGGTCAGACGCCCCGTGAAGTGGGGGCCCCTCTTCTGCAAGACTGATGAAAATTGAAAACAATCAGAAATTTGGCTTGCACAAATAGACAATTATCTGTGAGAATGATGGCTGAAGACTTAATCTGAGATGAAAGGACAGACTCATTTGAGAGGGTGCTTGAGGAGAAAAGTTTCTGTGACAACCATGCTGTGCATTTGAATAATAATCAGAAACAACCAGGGCTTGGCAGTTGTCTGGATCTCTCAAGGGAAGCTGGACAGAGTAAAATATTTTTGAGGCAATGCCTTCTACCTTTGACTCCCCTCTCCAGGCAACTCACAGGGACATTCTTGATCTGGAAGCACTTGTCAAAAAAAAAAAAAAAAATAGGGGTAATATCTATCTCATAGGTGGTCTTCAAAATAAAATAAGATTATGTTCATGAAATGGCATGCTAACTTGAAAAGACCTCAACTAAGTTGACACTGAAGAGTTCACGAAGGTCAGACATACATGTGAAGTGCATGAAGTATTTCTGTGATTTAGGTGTGCTGTAAGGAAAGGGAGTGAGTGATATCTTGGCAACAGTCATGCCTTGGATATCAGCAATGTGGGTTCTAGCCCTGCTTTGCCACTTGTAGAGAAACCACTTGACACCTGGAGTCTCGTATTTCTCATCTGTAAAATGGGAATTACAAATCTCACCTTGCACAGGTGTGTGATTTAAAGCCAAAACGAATAACATAGGGAAAATGTTGTAAATGCTAATGCACTATGTAAGTGTCAGGACATATTAACATGATTATTCTTGCTTGGGTTCCCAGTTCATGGGATTGAAATTCAGCTGTTCCAATGACAGATGAGCTGGACTACATTAATAATTACCCCCAAAGTATACTGTTTTCCTTGCCACCTATCAACAATAAATATTTGATTTAAATTTGAAATCTGGCAACGCTGAGAGTCATCAATCCAAATAAATACTCAGCTCTCTGCAAAACAACATTTCCCAGCCAGAGCCTACACCTGCTCGGTGATGCTTGCCTTGCACATGGGCTGAGAGACCTGGCCAGGTGCTGCTGGGGCTGTCAATGATGACTTGCCCATCAGCTACTCAACTACGTGCAGTGGGTGGCCACCGTGCTTAGAACAGCTTGCAGGAATCTGTAGGTAACTACAAAGAAAGAGCAAGCGTTGTCCTAAAATGCTGATAAGCTGATCGAGAGAACAAGAGGAGCACAAATACAATATAGAAAACCTAAGAGATTCTATGGTAGACAACTATTGTTGCTGCCTGTCTAGCCTTCATCTACCCTCTTCTGGTAAGAAAATCTCTATTTTCCCTCTGTTAACCACCCTTCCGCTATTCTTGCCTATGTGATATTTGAGTGAGACTGACCTTAGCCCTTAGCTTCAGAAGTGGGCACGCAACCCAGGCCTTTTAACCAGAGCTTTGGTGATCGGTTCTGGGAAGGGCAAGTCACTTTGGCCCAGGTTTAGAGTGCTTGCTCAAATACTAAGAAAAAAATATTCTTCTGAGCCTCAAAATAACTATAAAATGCTTCCTGGTGGTATTTTTAAGCACCTGGACCTAGCTGGGCCTGAGGCTTATTTGGACTTGCCCATTGCCTTAACCAATGAATTCTTGTTTCTTTGTTTAGTCAATTTGAGGATACCTATAGCCACATAAGTGTTATGGTTTATTCCTTCAGTCTGCATGACACTTATTGGGTGCCTTATGTCGGGCCCTGCGCAGGAAGTTTTGATGAATGACATGAGTTCTTCCCTTACAGAACTTTCAAACTAGCAGATGAGACACAGAGTATTAAAATACAATATAGTAAGCGTGATGATGAATGATATATGTATGAGCTATTAAAAAACATAAAGTGGAAACCCTTAATTCACCTGTGAGTGGTTCATTTGTAGAGGACCTGGGAAGGCCTTCCACCTCGAGGTGGTAAACCTTGAGAGGCTGCTTAAGGGCTGAGTAGGAATGATCCAGGAAATTATGGAGAGGGAAGGAGATGGATGCTTGTTTTCACCTCTGTGACATAGAGAACTGTGTGTGTGTGTGTGTGTGTGTGTGTGAGAGAGAGAGAGAGAGAGAGAGAGAGAGAGACAGAGTGAGTGAGTGATCAGCGGTTGACAACGGAGGGGAACTACAAGCAGATCCAAGTTTCTCAAATGAAAATGCAAAATCTCATTGACAGAAGAGCGAGCACGAAGGAAGAGTCAGGATGATGGGAGAAGTCCTCTTCGCCACGGAGGGCCTTGGGACTTCTGTTGGATCTTGATTTCATCCTATAGGTCATGGGGAGCCTGGAAACGTGTAGAGTAGGAGAATGTTTTGAAAGGTCATGGCAGCAGCTATCTGGAGAATGGATTTGAGAAAGACACCCTTGGAGGGAAGGAGACCAGTTAAGAGGTTCTTACTCTAATCCTGATGAGAGGTCTAATTCAGTTTGGAGAGTCAAATGCAGATTAAAGAAATATTTTGCAGGTAAAATTTGTAATATTGGTGCCTGGATGTGGGGGTGAGGAGGAAAAAAGGGTTAAGTTTGTACCATTTAATTTTCCTACTAGCAGTATAGAGTTCCAATTTCTCTGTATCTTCACCACCGTTTGTTATTAATTTTTATTATAACCATCTTACTAAGTATGAAGTGGTATTCCATTGTGCTTTTTATTTACATTTTCCTGATGGCTAATGATGTTGAGCATCTTTTCATGTGCTTATTGGCATTTGTCTATTTTTCTGGTGGAAATGTATGTACACATTCTTTGCTGATTTTAAAATTAGATTTTTTTTTTATGTTGTTGTGAGAATTCTTCATATATTCTGGATACTAGACCCATTGTCCTTTCACTTTCTTGTTAGTGTTCTTAGAAACACAAAAGTTCGTAATTTTGATGTAGTCCAGTTTTCTTTTTTCCTTTGGTTGCATTTACTTTTGGTGTCATATGGAAAAAACTATTGTCTAATCTAAGGTCATAAAGATTTACACCTGCGTTTTCTTCTAGAGTTATATAGTTTTGCTTCTTACATTTAGGTTTTTTATTTATTTTAATTATTACGTATGATGTGAAGTAGTGGTTCAACTTCATTATTTTGCATGTGGATGCCCAACTGCCCCAACGCCATTTGTTGAAAAGACTGTTCTTTCCTCATTGAATTGTCTTGGCCCCTTTGTCAAAAATTGGTTGACCATAAATGTAAGGGTTTATTTCTAGATTCTTAATTGTATTCCAGTGATGTACATGTCTGTTTTTATGACAGTACTACAGTACCTTGGTTACTGTCACTTTGTACTAAGTTTTAAAATTGGTAGGTTCTCTAGCTTTGTTCTTTATGAAGATTGATTTTAGCTATTTTGAATTCCCTAGATACTCATATAAATTTTAACATCAGCTTGTCAATTTCTCCAGAAAAGCCAGCTGGGATTTTGACATGGATTATGTTAAGTCTGTAGATCAATTTGGAAAGTATTAACCTCTTAATAACAATAAAAGTAAGTCTTCCAGTGCATGAACACGGAATATCCTTCCACTTATTTAGGTTTTTTAAAATGTCTTTCAACAATGCTTTATGTTTTTATTGTATAAGTCTTACACTTCTTTTGTTAAAATGTTTTTGTAAGTTTTTTTTTTTTGCTGACATTGTAAATCAAATTGTTTTTTAAATGTATTTTTAGGTTGTGTGTGCATTTCTAGTGTATAGAAATACAACTGGGTTTTATATATTTTTTATCCTGCAAGCTTGCTGAACCCTCTTTATTAGTACTAGTATTATGTGTGCGTGTATTTCTTCAGATTTTTAAAATATGTGTGATTATATTATCTGTGAAGAGTTTTTCTTTTTTCTTTGCAGTCTGGATGCCTTTATTATTATTGCTAATTGCTGTGGCTAGAACATTTACTACAATGTTGAATACAGGTGGCAAGTGTGAGAATTTTTTCCAGTGTTCCTGATGTTAGGGGTAAGATCTTCAGTCTTTCACCATTAAGTTTGATGTTAGCTGTGGCTTTTTCATAGGTGCCCTTTGTCAAGCTGAAGAAGTCTCCTTCCATTCCTAGGAGGAAATAGTGCTGTTGAGAGATTTTACCATGAGAAGTGTTGGATTTTGTCAAGTGCTTTTTCTGCATCTTTCGAGATAATCACGTGCTTGTCTTCTATTATATTAATATAGATTATTACATTGATTGAGTTACATGTGTTGACTCAACCTAACATCCTGGGATAAATTCTACTTGTTCATGGTATATAATCCTTTTTTTAAAAAAATATGTTGTTAGCTTTGGCTTTTTAGTATTTTGTTGAGGATTTTGACATCTATATAAGAGAGATTGTTTTCTAGTTTTCTTGTGATTTCTTTGTTTAGCTTTGGTATCAGGGTAAATCAGGGTAACACTGGCTTTATAGAATAAGTTGAGGAGTATTTCATTTTATTCTACTTTTTGGAAAAGTTTGTGAAGAATTACTTTAATTTATGTATACATGATTTTTATTTTTTATTTTTTATTATACTTTAAGTTTTAGGGTACATGTGCACAACGTGCAGGTTTGTTACATATGTATACATGTGCCATGTTGGTGTGCTGCACCCATTAACTCATCGTTTACATTAGGTATATCTCCTAATGCTATCCCTCCCCCCTCCGCCCATCCCACAACAGGCCCCGGTGTGTGATGTTTTCCTTCCTGTGTCCATGTGTTCTCATTGTTCAATTCCCACCTATGAGTGAGAACATGTGGTGTTTGGTTTTTTGTCCTTGTGACAGTTTTCTGAGAATGATGGTTTCCAGCTTCATCCATGCCCCTACAAAGGACATGAACTCATCATTTTTTATGGCTGCATAGTTTTCCATGGTGTATATGTGCCACATTTTCTTAATCCAGTCTATCATTGTTGGACATTTGGGTTGGTTCCAAGTCTTTGCTATTGTGAATAGTGCCATAATAAACACATGTGTGCATGTGTCTTTATAGCATCATGATTTATAATCCTTTGGGTATATACCCGTAATGGGATGGCTGGGTCAAATGGTATTTCTAGTTCTAGATCCCTGAGGATCCGCCACACTGACTTCCACAATGGTTGAACTAGCTTACAGTCCCACCAACAGTGTAAAAGTGTTCCTATTTCTCCACATTCTCTCCAGCACCTGTTGTTTCCTGACTTTTTAATGATCGCCATTCTAACAGGTGTGAGATGGTATCTCATTGTGGTTTTGATTTGCATTTCTTTGATGGCCAGTGATGATGAGCATTTTTTCATGTGTCTTTGGGCTGCATAAATGTCTTCTTTTGAGAAGTGTCTGTTCATATCCTTTGCCCACTTGTTGATGGGGTTGTTTTTTTCTTGTAAATTTGTTTGAGTTCTTTGTAGAGTCTGGATATTAGCCCTTAGATGAGTAGATTGCAAAAATTTTCTCCCATTCTGTAGGTTGCCTGTTCACTCTGATGGTAGTTTCTTTTGCTGTACAGAAGCTCTTTGGTTTAATTAGATCCCATTTGTCAATTTTGGCTTTTGTTGCCATTGCTTTTGGTGTTTTGGACATGAAGTCCTTGCCCATGCCTATGACCTGAATGATATTGCCTAGGTTTTCTTCTAGGGTTTTTATGGTTTTAGGTCTAACATTTAAGTCTTTAATCCATCTTGAATTAATTTTTGTATAAGGTGTAAGGAAGGGATCCAGTTTCAGCTTTCTACACATGGCTAGCCAGTTTTCCCAGCACCATTTATTAAATAGGGAATCCTTTCCCCATTGCTTGTTTTTCTCAGGTTTGTCAAAGATCAGATAGTTGTAGATATGCGGCATTATTTCTGAGGACTCTGTTCTGTTCCATTGGTCTATATCTCTGTTTTGGTACCAGTACCATGCTGTTTTGGTTACTGTAGCCTTGTAGTATGGTTTGAAGTCAGGTAGCATGATGCCTCCAGCTTTGTTCTTTTGGCTTAGGATTGACTTAGCAATGTGGGCTCTTTTTTGGTTCCCTATGAACTTTAAAGTAGTTTTTTCCAGTTGTGTGAAGAAAGTCATTGGTAGCTTGATGGGGATGGCATTGAATCTATAAATTACCTTGGGCAGTATGGCCATTTTCATGATATTGATTCTACCTACCCACGAGCATGGAATGTTCTTCCATTTGTTTGTATCCTCTTTTATTTTGTTGAGCAGTGGTTTGTAGTTCTCCTTGAAGAGGTCCTTCACATCCCTTGTAAGTTGGATTCCTAGGTATTTTATTCTTTTTGAAGCAATTCTGAATGGGAGTTCACTCATGATTTGGCTCTCTGTCTGTTATTGGTGTATAAGAATGCTTGTGATTTTCGCACATTGATTTTGTATCCTGAGACTTTGCTGAAGTTGCTTATCAGCTTAAGGAGATTTTGGGTATGTATACATGATTGACAGAATTCACCAGTGGAATCATCTGCTCCTAACCTTTCTTTCTTTCCTTTTTTTTTTTTTTTTGAGACTGAGTCTTGCTCTGTCACCCAGGCTGGAGTACAGTGGCACAATCTTGGCTCACTGCAACCTCTGTTTTCTGGGTTCAAGCGATTCTCCTGTCTCAGCCTCCTGAGTAGCTGGGATTACAGGTGCACACCACCATGCCTGGCTAATTTTTGTATTTTTAGAAGAGATGGGGTTTTGCCATGTTAGCCAGGCTGGGCTCGAACTCCCGACCTCAGGTGATCCACCCACCTTGGCCTCCCAAAATGCTGGGATTACAGGCCTGAGCCACTGTGCCTGGCCATGGGAAGATTTTTTTATTACTAAATTCAGTTTATTTACTTGTTATAGGTCTATTCAGATTTTGTTTCCTTTTAAGTCAGTAGGTTATGTGTTTCTAGGAATTTGTCCATTTCGTCTAGGTAATCTAATTTGTGGACATACTTTTTTCATAGTATTATAATTTTTTTCCATTTATGTATGGTTGGTAGTAATGTCCCATCTTTCTTTCTTTCTTTTAGTAATTTTAATCTTCTTTTTTTTTCTGGTCATTCAGGCTAAAAGTTTGTCAATTTTATTGATCTTTTCAAAGGACCAATGTTTAAAATTTCTGTTGTTTTTCTATTTTCTATTTCATTTATTTCTGCTCTAATTCCATTATTTTCTTCCTTCTTTTTGCTTTGGGTTTTTACTCATCTTTTTTCAGTTTCTTGAGGTAGAAGATTACTGACTTGAGAGCTTTCTCCTTTATTTTAATGTAGATAATTCAAAGCTGTAAAGTTCCTTCTAAGCACTGCTTTAGCTGCACCTCATATGTTTTGGTATGTTGTGTTTTTGTTTTCATCTATCTCAAAGTATTTTCCTGCTTTTCTTGTAATTTCTTCTTTGACTCATTGGTCACTTCGAAGTATGTTTTAAAAATTTCCACATAATTATAAATTCCCCAAATTGACTTCTTTAATTATTTTCTAATTTCATTCCATGTCGTCAGAGAACACACTGTGTGATTTTAATCACTTGAATTCATTTAGGACTGTTTTATGGCCTAACATATCATCCATACTAGAGAATGTTCCATGCACATTTGGGAAAAATATAAATTCTGCTGTTGTTGGGTACTGTTCTTTAGATGTCTTCTTTGTTGAATTGGTTTGAAGTGTTATTCAATCTTTTATTTCCTTATTGACCTTCTGTGTAGTTGTTCTGTTCATAATTGAAAGTGGGATATTGAAGGCTCCAAATATTATTTTTGTATTAATGATTTTACTCTTCAATTCTGTCAGCTTTTGCTTCATGTATTTTGAGGCTCTGTTGTTAGGTGCATATATGTTTGTAATTATTATATCATCATAATGGGTTTGTCATTTTATCATTGTGAAATGTCATTCTTTAAAAATGTTTTTAATTTTAATTTTTTTTTTTTTTTTTTTAGAAATAGGGTCTGCTTTTTTGCCTGTGCTGGAGTGCGGTGGCACGATCATGGCTCACTGCAGCCTTGAATTCCTGGGTTCAAGCTATTCTCCTGTCTCAGCCTTTTGAGTAGCTAGGACTACAGATGTGTGGCACCCTATGCCTGTGTTGGGATCACAGGTGTGAGCCACCATGCTGAATGCCCAAATGTCATTCTTTGTCTCTAGTAACAGTTTTTGTCTTAAAATCTATTTGTCTAATATTAGTATAGCCCTTAAGTTCTCTTCTGGCTACTGTTTTCATGGTGTATATTTTTTCATCCTTTTTCTTTCAACCTATTTGTGTCTTTGAACTTAAAGTATGTCACCTAAAGAAAGTATATAATTGGGTTATCTTATTGTATCCATTCTGCCCAAATATCCCTTTAATAATTGAGATGTTTATTCCATTTATAATTTAACATAATTACTGGTAAGGTAGGATTTATACCTGTCATTTTGCTTTGTGTTTTCTTATATGTCCTATGTCATTTTTAGACCTGTATTTCTCCATTACTACCTTCTTTGTTAAATAGATATTGTCTAATGCACTATTTTAATTTGTCATTTTTATTACAATATTTTTTGAGTTATTTTCTAAATGATCACCCTGGAGATTCTAATTAACATCTTAATTTACAACAGTTTAGTTCAGATTAATGCCAATTTTCTTTTTTCTTTTTTTTTTTATTTTGAGACAGAGTTTCACTCTTGTCACTCAGGATGGAGTGCAATGGCACAGTCTCAGCTCAATGCAACCTCAGCCTCCCAGGTTCAAACAATTCTCTTGCCTCAGCCTCCCGAGTAGCTGGGATTACAGGTGCCCACCACCATGTCCAGCTAATTTTTGTATTTTTAGTAGAGATGGGGTTTTGCTACATTGGCCAGGCTGGTCTCAAAATTCCTGACTTCAGGTGATCCAACTGCCTTGGCCTCCCAAACTGCTGGAATTATAGATGTGAGCCACCACACCCGGCCCCAGTTTTCTTTCAATAGATAAAACTTCGCTCTTGTATAGCTCCATTTCCTCCTCCTTTGTAATGTTTTTGTAATACAAATTATATTTTTATATATTGTATGCCCATTGACACAGACATGTAATTACTCTTTTATGCAATTGTCTCTTAAACAAGTTACAAATCAAACTCATTTATGTTTTCTTTTATATTTACCTATGTAGTATCCTTTAATACTCTTTGCATCTTCATGTGTATTTGAGTTCTGCTCTAGTGTCTTTTCATCCTGAAGGACTCACTTTAGCATTTCAGGCAGGTCGGCTAGCAATAAGTTCTCTCAGTTTTGTTCACTGACAGTTCGGTGAACAATTTTCAAGTTCACTGATTCTTTCTTTTGTCTACTCAGATTTGTAGCTGGGCCCTTCTAGAGAATATTTTCATTTCAAGTATTATACTTTTCAGCTCCCAGAAATCCTATCTAGTCCTTTTAACAGTTTTTCTATTATATTTGGTATGATATCATTCTCATACTTTCCTTAAGTTCTTTAAATATGCTTTCTTTTAGTTTTTTGAACATATTTAAAATAGTATCTTAAAGCTTTTGTTTAATAAGTGCAATGTTTAGACTTCCTCAGGGACAGTTTCTACTGACTGAGTTTTTATTACTGTATGTTTGCCATGCTTTCTTGTTTCTTTGCATGTCTCATAATTTTTATTGGCAACTGGGCATTTTAAGTAATATAATGTGGCAACTCTAGAAATCATATTTTCCCTTCTCCCCAGAGTTTATTTTTGCTGTTTGTTGTTATTAGGTTCATGACTTTCTGAACTCTCTCAAGGCCATATTCTTTGTCATGCATAATCATTGAAGTTTCTGCTCAGTTAGGTTATTGCTTACTAATGATTGGCAGAGATATCCTTAAATGCCTGGAAAGTCTCCCAGTCATTGCTGAGGGGCTCTGTGTGTTTTGGGGTATTCCTTCAACCCTCAACCAGGCTATTGATAATTCTGCCTAAGCCTTTGCTTCCTCTTTGCCCAGAACTTCAATGTCAGCCAACAGTGAGATCTTCGGTTCTTCTCAGGTCTTTCCTGGGTGTGTGTCCCCCATATTCATGCAACTGGCAATCTAGATTCTCAAGAATATGTCTGAGGTTTTTGAAGCTGCCTGTGGACATCTCTCATTCTCCAGTTTTTCTTTTTAAGCTTTTTAATAAGTCTTTTGTTTGCCTCAACTTTTGCCCACCTCCTCAAGCACTGTGATGTTTAACACTGTGATGTTTAACAATTGCTAGGCTGTTCCCACTGGGCAAGTTCCCAGTTACGTCAAATAAACACAACCCTGTAAGCGAGATCTTCTAGGGACCACCAGAGAGGCCAGTTAGTGGGAATTCTGTGGGAATGAGACTTTGAAGGTGCTCTAGCCCTGTTCCGTCCCTGCCAGTGGGGCAGCCAGGATGCTGCTTTTCACGTTGATTGTAACCTGTTGATTTTCAAGGCTACTTTGGAGCTGGGGGTAGGGATGGGGATTAGGACAAGTTAAATGCCACAGTGCTCACTGTTTGTCTGGTTTTTTTTTTTTTTAACTGAGATTCAGCTTTTTGCCTTGAATAAATGTTCCCTGGTTTGTATCGAGTCTTTGCTTAAATCCCAGAGTTCTGGAAAAGTTGACTCTGATCATTTTTGCTGGTGTTTTAGTTGATTTTATGGAGGAGAGGAGTTTTAGACGTCTTTCCTCTACCATGTTCACTGAGGTTACCAGAAGTTTTTTCCATGATGTAGAAGTAAACACAGGGATGATGAGCTCCAAAGACTATACCACAGAGCAAAAGTGGTTGTGGCTAAGGAGGGGGCTAGTGAGTGGGATGCCTCAGGCAAATTTTAAAAGAGGGAAGGCTTATACTTAGAAAAAGACAGAAAATTCTGTTTTTATGTGATTTGAGAGGCAGTCTGGCTCCAAGGTCTCTAAATGAGGATTGCCGTATGCAGATGATGGCTAAACGTGTCATCTGGAAATATATCCCCATTCTTAAGAGACAACCTTCTGTGATGCTATCCATCTTCCCAGGTGCTATTCCATCTTCCTCTTCCTTTCTCATGTATAGCTCTCAAAAGAGTGATGGACAGTTTTTCACACTACAGTGTCATCTTCATCTCATTCCTTTGGCTTTCCCGTCTGTCCAGAGGGACCAGAGGAAGACAGCTTCATAAAGAGAGGCATCCCAGCCTAGTTGCTTCCAGTTTAGAGTATGGATCTGGGCTCTTAACGTGGAGAGAAAAGAGTGGCACTGAGAAGGATCCTCAGAGGACAGGTTGGCATATTTCAGAGATAAACCATCTGAAGAAACCAAAGAGCCTGGCTCTTTATTAGTCTTGCAAGGGGAGCATGCAGGACAACAGCAGCATGAGATGCTGAGTGGTAGGAAGCACCAAAGAATTTGACTGGGAGGACAGTCATGGTTCCGTTACAGGTAAATATGTATGTTAGGAAAGTCCCTGGTAGTCAGTAACAGAAACTCCTTTGAAAAAGTTGAACAAAAGGGGAAATGACTGGAAGGACACAGGGGCATGCTTGTTTGGTGGTCCCCAAGGACAGGGAAGCAGCTCCCTCACTAAGTGCAGGCAGTGGGATGAGGAAGCTGGCTGAGCTCTGTCTCCTGCCCCCATCTCTTCTCCTTTGCATGTCTCTGTTCTTCTATTTCTCTGCTTATCTGCTCTCTCTCTCTCTCTGGTCCCTGTGGTAGAATATGGCCACCTCACAGCTCATGCATGTATGTAGTATGAGTCCTGCTACACACAGAAATTGACTGGCATCTCTCAGAGTGTAAGCCTTGGAGCAGAAGGTCTGAGTGCCTCAATCTAATTCAGGTGTCCTCTTCTGGTCAGATCAGCTATGGCTAAGGGCTGGATTTGCTCAACCAATATAACTGAGGATCCATTTTTGGGCTCACATGAGAAGGGACAGTTCCCAGGGAAAGGGGGAAAGTGATGGTTCATAGGCTATTCAGACATTCCAACTTTCTCTTCTGTAAAATGGGGATAATAATAGTATCTATTTCATTTTTGTTGGGTTGTTTTCTAGTTCACAGGAGAAATATATGCTTTGAAAAGTGGCATGTAGTAAGTGCTGTACAAATGTTTGCTATTATTTTTCTAATCACTATTATTGAGATACTGATATGCTGAAAATAAAAACCAAGGGAAATATATTGAAAAATAACTTGATGGGATTTTCTTTAGCAGGGTCTTTTTTTTCAAATGGGAGAGAAATATAAAGCATTCCATTTTTAAAATTTATCATAAGAACTACACAAAACAATTTTAAAGTATACATTCATTTACATATAATGCCCAAATAAGAAAAAGAAAACATGGGCTAGAGAGAGAAAAACAGTAAAGAAAAACACAGAAAAAAGAGGCTTTTTGACAGGGAGAGATAGAAAGACAGAAAATCACATAAAGATAGACACCTGGGGAGTATGAGAGACCTACATATCTAGAGATAAGACACACAGAGTGAAATGGAGCAAGAGAGACAGGCCAATTAACATGCATCGAGAAATGAAATCAAGAAAACAATATAGCCAGCCAGTGCAAGGAAGTAATACTCTCATCTGATACCCTTTGAATACATTGCCATTTATTTCACAAACTGTGAGGTGCTTTCTAAATCAAGGCACAGACTGGGAGGACGTCTCTTGCTACTTGCCCCTTTGGCTAGGATAACGTTAGACTAAGGATCAGAACAGCCTTGATGTAAGGGACTGAAAAGACTTGTACTCTTTTTGTTTTTTGAGACAGGGTCTTGCTGTGTCACCCAGAGACTGGAGTACAGTGGCAGCTCATGGCAGCCTCCACTTCCTGGGCTCAAGGAATCCTCCCACCTCAGCCTCCCAAGTACCTGGGACTACAGGCATGTGCCACCATGTCTGGCTAATTTTGTTTATTTTTTGTAAGGGCAAGGTCTCACTGTATTATTCAGGCTGGTTTCAAACTCCTGGGCTCAAGCAATCCTCCCACCTCCGTCTCCCAAAGTGCTGGAATTACGGACATGAGCCACTGCATTTGGCCAAGACTTGTACTCTTGCTGACAGCCTGTACATAGCCAGATGAAGGCTGATGTTTGACTCAGCCCAGTTCCTATCACCTCTTGTTTTTCTCTATCTGCTCCAGCTCGAGCGAAAGGTGAACCTGTGGCAGGCCAGGTTTCACTAACAGCTGAACAGGCAGGCCTCCGTAACAACTGTTTCAGCACTGACCGAGTGGTTAAGTTAAATATTAAAGGCTGAGGCCGGGCACGGTGGCTCACACCTGTAATCCCAACACTTTGGGAGGCCGAGGCAGGCGGATCACGAGGTCAGGAGATCGAGAGCATCCTGGCTAACACGGTGAAACCCTGTCTCTACTAAAAATACAAAAAATTAGCCGGGCTTGGGGGCGGGCACCTGTAGTCCCAGCTACTCGGGAGGCTGAGGCAGGAGAATGGTGTGAACCTGGGAGGCGGAGTTTTCAGTGAGCCGAGATCACACCACTGCACTCCAGCCTGGGTGACAGAGTGAGACTCTGTCTCAAAAAAAAAAAAAAAAAAAAAAAAGGGCTGAAAGGGCCAGTGCCCTTTTACAAAGGCTGGAATGTAGCAAAAGCCCACCAAGAGCCTAGGCCTTTCCTGGGACTTGAAGCATGACAAGATAATGAAGGAAATCTTAACACAACCCATTTAGGATAAAGCAAGTTTTACTAGGGGTCTAAAGGAACTCCCCAAACTTCCATGATTTAGCAAGAGACAAGATAAGGGTAATCATTCCCGGCACCTGGACCCATTTAGGTTAAGTAAATTTACTGAGGCTCCAGAGGAAGGTCTTCAAAACTCAGACCTTAGTTACGGATTAGAAGTTAATCAGTTATGTCTTTAGAGGAATGCACGCTTGCACATAGACACATAGCTTAGAAAGTATGCAAGCTCTGGAAAACTTTGTAAGTTTGAGGTGGTCTGGCAATGTTTTCCAGGCCTTCTCCCTGTACCAGGTTACAGAAATTAACTCTTCTTTCCCAGTTCATTTGCATCTTGTTATTGGGCCACGAGAATAAGCAGCCTGACCCTCAGTTTGGTCCAGGAACAAACCCACTTTTCCTGGATCCCCACCGTATGTTGTGAGTTGAGTTAAAGTGCTCTAAGTGTGTTCCACACCAAATCTTCACATTAACCCTAAGAGATAGGAATCATTGTTTTCATTTTATGGATGAGGAAATTGAGGCATAGAAAGGTCCCCACAACTCCCCAAGATTATGCGCTATTCAAAATACAGCAAATTTGTAATTCTAGGGCTGGCCAACTCAGAGTTTGTGTTTGTTCTCTATCACCTGTTTTTCCTATCTTCAAAGCTAGTCTGCGTCAGGTGCCAGGGATGCAGAAATAAATAAGCCCTGAACCCTACTCTCGAGGAGCTAACACTTTAGTAGAGGGAAAGATATATGTTAATACATGAGATTAAGTAATGCAGGTGCAGTCCTAGGTGTCTGTACTGGGACAGCTGGGTGCAGAGGTGGGGTTGATGAGGATGCAGAGTATGGCCTATAAAGGGGGAAAGTCACTCTCCTCTCCAGTGGTGTCAATGGAATCTGAGTTTTGCCAGGTAAGCAGGATGCTGGAAGGGCCAGATATTATGGTGGCCATGTGTTTTTTATCTATGTACTGCCTTCTCTGATCTGTGAGGGCTATAGACTCTTCCTTCTTTTTGGTCTGGATAAGGGAAAAAAGAAGTGCAATTTGGGCTCAACTTCCTGTTTTTCTCTTTTCTGGGGGCACTGCAGAGATTGAGACATGGTTTCATTACAGGAAGGAAAGGCTGGTGCATTTAGACAGGAGAGCTCCTGATGGAGCATATGAGCTTCTGTGCTGAATTGGAAGTATTCCCTTATCTGGGGTCAGACTGACATGTCCTTGCTTGCTGCTCCTGGCTCCTTGGCCTACATGCTTTGTTTCTGATGATCTCAGAGCCCCTTTGTCCTTACTGGTTCATGTAACTGAGGCAGGCATCTCTAGAATGACTGGGGAGAGTGTGGCCTTCTGGGAATCCTACCAGAACTAGGCAACCTCATATAGAAGCCACTGGGCACATCTGACTTTTTTTTTTTTTTTTTTTTAATACGGAGTCTTGCTCTGTAGCCAGGCTGGAGTGCAGTGGCGTGATCTCGGCTCACTTCAACCTCTGCCTCCCAGGTTCAAGCGATTCTCCTGCCTCAGCCTCCTGAGTAGCTGGGACTACAGGGGCGTGCCACCACGCCTGGCTAATTTTTGTATTTTTAGTAGAGATGGGGGTTTCTCCATGTTGGCCAGGATGGTCTCGATCTCTTGACTTTGTGTTCCACCCACCTTGGCCTCCCAAAGTGCTGGGGTTACAGGCGTGAGTCACTGTGCCTGGCCACATGTGACTTCTGAGCAATTGAAATATGGCTATTCTGATTGCCATGTGCTATGAATATTAACTATACACAGGGTTCCAAAGCTCTTGCTATGGAAAAAAGAATGTAAAATATTATAATAATTGTTTACATTGCTTACATGAAATCATGATATTTTGAACATATTGGGTTTAATATTAAAATTAATTTTATCTGTTTGTTTTTACATTTTTTAACATAGATGCTAGAAAACTTAAAGTTACATATGTGGCTCACATTGTATTTCTGTTAGGCAGCACTGCACTGGGCCCCTCCTATTCCTGGGGTAAGGTGGATAAAAGCTACTGCTCATTCTACTGCCACCATTGTGGGAACAACCACATGAAGCCCTTGCGAGGTGGTGGGGCTGTTGGGAGTGGAATAACCAGGCCTGGGGATGTTGGTCATCACTCAGACAGCTATGCCTTTAAGACAGGTGCATACATGCCCGCAGAGCAGTCATGCAACCCTTAGAGGAAACAGCAGTCCAGGGAGGCGAAGCCAGGCTGATTGCATCTCCACAGGTCTGCTACTTGTCATTTCCTTTTATGTTGACCTCTGACTCTGGATTCTAGCTCTCACCATTTCTCTCAGTATCTAGCATTAGTCGTGGCCCTACATGATGGAACAGGGCCCTTGAGTGCTTCAGTTCTGCAGTTAGTATAGAACTGAACCAAAGACTGTTTGCATTGGAGTGAGCAGGTTCAGGGATGAGAAAGTCCTTCTGTCACCCATCGGCCAGAGCAGTAGCACCGGAGTCCCCTTTCCTGGCTGCTGTTGGAGGCTGGATATGCCCTCCCCCATCATCCACTCTGCCTCTAGGCCTGAAATTGACATTCCTTTAGGACCCCAACAGAGTTAGGAGTCTGTGCAGTAGAGACCTCACCCCATGGGCCGAGGTGCATTTGGAGGGTATGATAGAGGCAAGGACAACCTAGAGCCAAGTTGTGTTCTGTCAACTGAGGAGTGCTTGCTGAATGTGAGTACTGAATCCTGGGTGTGCCAGCAAGGATTTAGCCAGCAGAGAAATCAAGGAAGTCGGGATGAGGATGCAAGTGTTTGATGAAGGCATTAGAAATCACTTCAAAAACATTGTGCTGCGTGCTACCGCTAGCATTACCATAGAATGCTCCCGTCTTCCTTCCTCCCTCTCATCTCCCTCCTTCCTTCTCATCTCCCCCCTTCCTTCCTCTGCCTCCCTGCCTCCCTTCCTCCCATTCTGCTTTCTTCTTTCTCTGTGCTTGGGCGTGAACCTGCCAATGTGTCTTTGCAATCAGAGCTCTGATTTACATCACTCAGAGGTTTTGCATGGCTGTCACCTCATTAAGGTATTTATGTCCTGGCAGTGCCTGAACTTGAATGTACCTTGAAGGTGTAATTGTGTGTTGCTAATATAATGGCTGGAGTTGCCCATGCAGAGAGTAACATGAGAAAGGTCACTGGGAAGAATGCAAGGTCACAGAGCCACCTGAAGCGTGCTCAGGGTTGAGTTGCTCTTCTCCTCCAATCCCAGGGTAGGGAAATGTCGTGATGGCAGGTAGGGCTTGTAGAGGGGAATAACTACAGCATGGGCTTGTGCAGATGGAAATGGAGAGGAGTTTATTGTGCTTTCCAAATGGCTAAAAGCCTCACTGAGAATCTGAGAACAGACACAGCAATAGCCCCAAACCAGATGCCTATAAATATGAATGAACCAATGGGAGAAATGGTCATCTCTCCCTGAAAGATGGCTTACTGTTTCCCTAACACTGGCAAATTAATCTGAAAAACAATATAGGAAGATATTTTCCCCTTCAGAAACAGGTTCAAAATCCAGGCCTTGCTTGGGATCTACTTTCCAGATTCCTTGGGGTACGTGGTGTGAGAGTCGTGGCTAGATCGGCCACTGTGATGCTTTTCTTTTCCCACTGCACAGGGAAAGGGTGGCTAACTGTGCCTCAGGGGCCTCTGGCCCCTGAATTGTATCACAATTGTGAATTCAGCCAATTAAGCACCTGCTATGAGATGTACCAGGTGCCGGGAATACAGCAGGGAATCAAACAGTCATGGTCCCACTCCCATGTTGCCAACTGACTGGCTGAGGATTCAGACAATATGAACAGTGTGGCAAGTGCTGTCAGGGAGGACAGAGCAGGCTTCCAGTTGCGCAAAGAAGAGGCATCTGGCCCAGACCAGGTGAGCTAGGGGGTGCTCCCCAGAGGCAGATGCCCCTGCAAATCTCAGATGCTCAGAATCATGGAAGGGATCTTGGAAGTCATCTAGATCAATGCTTTCAACAGTGAACATACCGAGTCTCAGAGAAGTGAAGTAAAACCCTCAATTTGCATAGCTGGTAAGTGGAAGACCATTCAGGACTCAGGCCTCTTTACTTCAGTCTATTCTGTTCCGCTAAAATTATGAAAATCTTCTTCCATAATATTGGAGGTTGGACCAATTGAATTTTAAGATATAAAAGAATTGATGGGAACCAAAATATTGCTGTTATTAATGCTATAACTGATATAGGAGAATATAGCTATGGTCTTAGGGAAAGGCTGAACTTCACATCTGTTCCTCCTGTCCCACAGGTGCTGGCACCAAGAAAATGCATACACCCTGTGGGCAGCTCACTTTGAAGAGAGAGAGAAGAAAGGGCTGGGCTGCCCCTATTCAAGCTCTTCTTCCAAAAGCAGTACTCAGATGGGTCACTCCGTAATTCCCAGGGTCCAGTCAGGGAGCGGTGGGGAGAGGCTGGAGTGGCCTACTAAGGGAGAGCCCTGTTAACAGAGCCTCCTACACAAGGAAGAATCACTAGGAGAGGGGAAGGAACGTGCGAGGCCCCTGCCAACTCCTCTTCCATACTCGTTCGTTTGCGCATTCAACACACTTTTGAGCACCTTCTTTTCCTCTGTGCTCAGTGAGAGGAATTCAAACATGAAACTAGATGTGGCCTTGGCTTTCAGAGAAGTCCTTCCCTTAGTAGTGAATACTAGTTCCCTGAAGTTTAACATTGGAGGAGAAGGAGTTATTAAACACCCATTCTAAGCAAGAACATCAGTAGCCTACAAAGGGCCTTTTTTCACACTTTCAGTCTGTTGAAGAAAACTCACAGTTGGTATCACTTGCTTTAAAAGTGCCCCCCCCTCTGCCTTGTACGGTCCAGATTGCTGTGAGGCCATGACAAGGAACCAAGTTCTGTTTTTCTGTGAAGAGAATGGAATAATCATTTACCTCTTTCCTGTGGCTGCCAGCTGGTCTCTTCACTCAGTCACTCCCTGTTTCTCCTTCCTCCCTTTCCTCTCCCCTTCCAGTACACAGAATCCCTTCTCCATATCCCCCCATGATGAAGGACCACCAGTCATTGGCTCACCTCTCTTCCAAAATTCCAATGACTAGAGTCTTTCTCAGAGTATGTATGACTGATGTTACAGACCCCTAAGTCTGGAAGAGTCTAAGTAACAGTGGGTGTTGACCTGAATGTAAGTTAGTTTTCTATTGTCGTAGTTTTTGCTCCCCCCAAAAGAAACCCTGAGATGATACGGATGAGATGATATGGATGCAATTAATTTTGTATGTGTGTGTCGGGGGGCAATTCCAGGAAGCAGCAGTAGGGGAGTGAGGGAGGGATCCAGGGAAGGAAACAAGGCCAGCCATGTGTGAGGTTAAAGAGCAGGTAACCGCTCTGGGCACTTGGGGCTGTCTTCTTCTGCAGCCCTCTGAGAGAGCTTTTATGCAACATGTCTCAAAATTGTCCTTTAAAGGGTGAGGAAGCCAGGGTAATGATCCACTGACTCCCATCCTTCATTGGGTGAAGGGCGTTCCTGGGGCTCCAACTGCCTAAAACTTCTAGCCTCCCCTCCACCCCAGAGAACCCCAAAGCAGAGAACCCCAAAGCAGAGATGCAAACAGAAAGTCATTACGTGGACGGCAGCTATCAACAGTGACCTCCAGGGCAAGCTGGGGTGTAGGCAGGACACTGACCACCTTGGCCATGTCTTAGCTAGTCTTTTATTTCACACTTAAAAAAATTGCTGCACTTATCATACTTTTCAATTTTACATTAATTTGTATATTTATATGTCCCTTAAAGGGTGAGGAAGTCAGGATAATGATCTACTGTAAACCCAATACCTACCTAAGTGCCTGGAATGCAGGAGAGCCTCAATAATTATTTGTTAAGTGAATGAATACATAACTGAATGAATAGAAGCATGAATGAATAGAATCTGTGCTTCTGCAACAGCTTTCTGTTCTCAGAGCGTGACTGGGAGTGCCTCTGGGGCTTTAGTTGCTGGGGAGAGGAGAGGAGGAAGGTGGGAAGCTATGCTTGATTCTAAGTAATTCTTCCCCTGAAAAGTCTCTATAGTAACATGGTATGGCTGTCATTCAAAACATGCCCCCTCCCACCCCTGGAGCTCAAATCTTCCTGGACACTCAAAGATCCCTTTGATGACTCACTCATTTGACAACTGTAAAGTGCTTACTTTGGACAACCATTATGTTTAGAGCTGTTATACATATGAGAAAGATATAAGACACAAATCTTGCCTTTACAGAATTTATATATAGTCCAGTTCAAGGAACACAATAACCCATGTGAATTGCAAAACAGCTTATGATCAAGCAATGGCTTGTGTATCTCAGATTAAGTACTTGTAGGGTTCAGAATCACCCAGGGGATTCAGTACAGCAAAGGAAGGTGGAATAAGCTGGCAACTTGGAGTGAAACTACTGGGGCTAGGCTCCCTTCTCTATCCCTAGACTGTAAGACTAAAGAGGGCACACACTAGAGTTGATCCAAAGGTAGTGAAGAACTACTCATTATTTAGATCCCACAAAGGCCACGTTGTTCTCTGCCCCAAAGATGATCAGAGGATTACATCGACAGCGCCCACGCCCTCTGGTTTCTGGTTGGCTTTAGCCAATGGAGAGTCCAGTTGGAGGAGACTGAGGCCAGGAAATTGGCATTCCATAGCACCTTCCCTGTGTTCATCTTGGCATGGTATTGACTCTACCCCACTCTTCTTTTTCCCAGGATTCATTAACTTTACCTTCTCTCATCTCTTTGGATCTTTGCTAGCTCTGGATTCCCTCGTGATCCCTTGAAGTTCCCTACATCTTTCCCATGCCTTTGTAATAAGTCTCTTTGTAAATCAAACCTCTTTGTATTGTCCAGTTTCCATGTGCCATGTTTCCTCTTGGAACCTGACTGATACAGAAAAACCCAGTCCCTGCCCTTAAGAAATTCATGGTCTGGGAGAGAGAGTTCCAGACAAAATTACTCCCAACCAGAAGCAGATGAAGGCAGCATGCTGGTAGGCAGAGAGGAAGATGTGATGATTTAGGTTACAGGTGGCCGGAGGGCCTTTCCAAATGTGCTTTGGGAGTTACAGGTGATGAGATCTCTTAGAGGAGCTGTTCTATCCTATAATTTTACTAATTTAATTGTGGCAGTATAATAAACTGAAATTGCAATTGAGGTTTTTTTTTTTTTAATTGGTGCTATACAGTCAGCATTTTCGTACCCCATTTTCATCTCTGGTCTCTGCCCAGGAGCAGCAGCAGGAAGCAGCAGCCCCTCGGAAGACAGTGGTTCTCCTGGCTTTTGTTTTGTCAAAGTCTGTGCTCCAGAGGGGAATGTGCTGAGCTGCAAGGGAAGAGATGGAGGTAGAGGAAAGTGTTCGGTATCCAAGAGGCTCTAGCTGTTGAAGCTGCCACAAGGGGAAGAGGTTTTTAGACCATCCCCTAAGACCAGAAGGGAGAGAAAATTTTTAGGTTTATTGGGTGGTAGGCACCAGTGCCTTTCCCCTAATGGTAGGAAAATATAGGAGGATGGCAGGATCTCAGCAGAGAATACTACGTGGGGCACCGAGGAGGCTGGACCTGGGGCTCTGGCCACTTAGCCTTAGCCATGAGCCCAGGACAGAGTTGATGCTCACCTTTGTGGGATTTCATGGGCTTGGACAATGACCATATTAGTGATGAACCATGGACCAGAGAGCCATTCCTGAATCACATACTATGGAAGATCCCTGGGAACTTTGCCAATCTTGAGTGAGGAAAGGACGCAAGGTAGTGACCAGAATTAAATTTGCTACTAACCCAGTGGGATAAGACCTCAGAAAAGATTAAATTTTATTTTAGGAGATAAAAGTAATATGAACTTTCTTATGTTCCATGTTGTGGAATAAAATTCATACCTGCTACACATGGAGGCATCATCTAGGACTGCTAAGGCTCCCAGTGCAGAACATATCTACCACAGACTGATGATTGCCCTAGCTGTGAGACCAATTGGTTTTGAGGCAATAGCTGTTTCCCTATTGGAACACTGGTGGGCAGAGATGAGCGTGAACCCTCAGAGGTCACACCTGATTTGGAGAACAACACGTACCAGTGATGAAACTGGGTTTGAAAGAGTGCTATAGAAAGCTTTAAGCCTCTGAGTTGTTGCAGGGTGGATTAACAAATGTTGGGAAGGAAGAGAACACAAATGTAGCCTTGTTAGATTACCCTGACAACAGTCATTTCTTTGAAATTCCCAAGGAATACAAAGAAAGACTAGACTCACAGAAGAACATCAAGGCCCTGTCTGTGATTTTATTTCTAAAAGCAAACAGATGAATAAATAAACAAACAAAATGGAACCTTTTTGGGCTGGGCGCGGTGGCTCTTGCCTGTAATCCCAGCACTTTGGGAGGCCAAGGTGGGTGGAACACAAAGTCAAGAGATCGAGACCATCTGGCCAACATGGTGAAATCCCGTCTCTACTAAAAATACAAAAAGTAGCTGGACGTGGTGGCATGCACCTGTTGTCCCAGCTACTCGGAGGCTGAGGCAGGAGAATCGCTTGAACCCGGGAAGCGGAGGTTGCAGTGAGCCAAGATCACGCCATTGCACTCCAGCCTGGCAACAGAGCGAGACTCTGTCTCAAAAAAAAAAAAAAAAGGGGGTCGAGGGGCAAAAGATCTAAACAGATACCTCACTAAAAAAGATATAAAAATAGCAAACAAGCATATGAAAAGATGTTCAACATCATTTTATTAGGGATTGCAAATTTAAATAGTACAATGAGATACCACTATATACCTATTACTAACCCAGTGGGATAGGACTAAAATCCAAAAAAAAAGAAAAAAAAAAAGAAAACAAAAAAGCTAACCCTGAAAACATCAAATACTGGCAAGGATGTCAAGCACCAAGAAATCTTCATTCATTGCTAATGGGAATCAAAATGGTACAGCCACTTTGGAAGACAGTTTGGTGGTTTCTCACAAGGCTAAGCATAGTCTTGTCACATGATTTGACCATCGTGCTCCTAGGTATTTACTCAAACTTGAAGCAACCAGGATGTCTTTTGAAAGGTGAATGGATAGTCAAAAGACACATGTATGTGCATGTTTGTTGCAGCACTATTCACAATAGCAAGGGCATGGAATCAATCCAAATGCCCGTTGATGATAAACTGGATAAAGAAAATGTGGTACATATATACCATGGAATGCTATGCAGACATAAAAAGGAACAAGATTCTATCCTTTGCAGGAACATGGATGGAGCAGGGGGCCATTATCCTTAGCAAACTAATGCAGGAACAGAAAACCAAATACCACATGTTCTCACTTATAAGTGGGAGCTAAATGATGAGAACACATGGACACATAGTGGGGAACAACACACACTGAGGCCTGGTGTGGTGGGTGGGGGGAGGGAGAGAATCAGGAAGAATAGCTAGTGGATGCTGGGATTAATACCTGGGTGACGGGATGATCTGTGCAGCAAACCACCATGGCACATGTTTACCTATGTAACAAACCTGCACATCTTGTACATACATCCCTGAACTTAAAAGGTTGGAAATAAAGCAAAAAAAAAAAAAAAAAACCGAAAAATATAAAAAAAGGTGGATAATCAAATTGTGGTACATCCATACAATGGAATATTCAGTGATAAGAAATGAACTATCAAGCCATGAAAAGACATAGAGGAAACTTAAATGCATATTATTTAATGAAAAGCCAGTCTGAAAAAGCTACATACTATATGAGTCCAACTATATGACATTCTAGAAAAGTCACCATGTTGTAAGGAAGTCCCAGCTACACAGGGAGGTCATGCAGTGGTGTTCCAGCCTATGGTAGCAGCTAATGCCCCAGACTACAGACAGCATTGACTAATAGATATGTAAGTGTATGAGCCATCAGGTAATTCTAGCCCCCAGCTGTCAAGATACTCCCAGCCTTCTAGCCTACCGAGGACTCAGTTATCTCAAGCAGAAGCTAACAACCCCCACTGTGCCCTGTCTGAATGCCTAATGCATAGAATTCATGAGCATAATAAATGCTTGTTTTGTAACAGTAAATGGTAGGATAACTTGCAGTAAATGACTAGACTGTATATCTTTATAGCAATACTTACCTGGAATATATATCTCATATTCTGTTTACTAATTAACTGGTAGGGAATTCTTTGTGACGTCTGTCCTGGAAGACTCAGAGACAAAAACATTTAGAAAAGAAAGGAGGTTTATTTGCAAAGAAGTACAAGATAGAGGACTGGCTTTCCAAATAAAAAGACAAAACAAAACTGAATTCTTATGTTAGTTTCCTATGGCCTCTGTAACAAATTATCCAGAATGTAGTGGCTTGAAACACCACCAATTTATTATCTTAAATTCTGTAGATCAGACATCCAAAATGGGTTTCACGGGGCTAAAATCAAGGTGTCAGCAAAGCTCCATCCCTCCTGGAGGCTCTGGAGGGAATTCATTGTCTTGCCTTTTTCTAGCTTCTCAAGGCTGCCCAGTTCCCTAGCTCCATTCTTCCACCTCCAAAGCCAGCAGAATTGGGCTCTTTCTTATGCTGCCATCTCCTTGGATCTCCCTCTTCTCCTTCTCTCTTCCACTTACAAGGACCCTTCTGATTACACTGGGCCCGCTCACATACTCCAGGATAATCTCCCCATCTCAATGTCAGCTGGTTAGTAACCTTAATTCCATCTGCAACCTTAATTCTCCTTTTCCATATCGCCTTACGTATTCACAGGTTCTGGGGATTAGGGCATGGATATCCTTGGGGGCCATCATTCTGCCTACAAAAGTTCCAAACTAGCTTTCATATCAATTATAGGATGACAGTGGAGGTAGTTATTTGCATTCGTTAAGTGGTTGAGAGTACGTTTTATACGCTTTCTCATGCCTCTACGAACTTTACATGTATTAGAGTCTCAATAAATGTTTGTTAACGGTTCCTCTCCCCAACACGTGTAAGTAGTGAAAGTAATCCTATTCATTTACCAATCACATTGTTCCAAATGGAGAGAAGGAAAAATTAAAATGACAGGCAAAGCCATCTGAAACCTACCTGTGATATAATAACTTGCCCTTCTTGTTCCGATTTATCTCATTGAATTATTAGAGGAATGTTATGAAATAAGGGGATGGGGCTTTATCTGCATTTTATGCATGTAAGGAGGATGAATGAGCTCTCTAAAGTCACCTGGGATCTCTATACAGCCAGCGTTGAGCTCTACCTCCTGTTTCCAAACCCAGTGCCTTTCTCTTACACACTTGATTTCTGAGCTTCCCTTGGCCTCTTCTTGGGCAGGTGAATTTTCTGTATGTGTCAAAATCTAATGTTTGCCTTTTTCTTCTTCTCTTCCTTATTCCCTTTGCTGGACTATGGGGTTTTTATCATATCCACTCTGTCCTGTGATTTTATTTCCAGCCTATTCTTTGAATGTAGCTTGATATTTTAGGGCAGGGGTGTCCAGTCTTTTGGCTTCCCTGGGCCACACTGGAAGAAGAATTGTCTTGGGCCAGACATAAAATACACTAAACGCTAACGACAGCTGATGAGCTAAAAAAAATGCCAAAAAAAACATCATTTTTTAAGAAAGTCTATTAATTTGTGTTGGGCTGCATTCAAAGCTGTCCTGGGCCACATGCATCCTGTGGGCCGCAGGTTGGACAAGCTTGTTTTAGGGCATCCTCAGGCACCAGCCAAAGAAAGCCAGGACAGGGCAGTTGTGTGAGCCTTGATTTCACTCTCCTTTCCTGCATGCAGATGCCCTACATTTTGTGCTATCATATCAGCACATTTGGGCTGCAACAGCTGATAAAGTCCAAATTCACTCTAAAGGTCATTATCAAACTCCCGTGTCTTTTAGGGTTATCAGGAGCAGAGAGAGCCAGTGTCATCAGCAGTGCTCTCAACTGGGCACTCAATAACTTAACTTTATACTTAAAAATATTTATGGATATATTTGAAAAAGTGGAATTGTTCACGGTTACTCAGCCAGTTAGTAGCAGACATAGGACTAGAATACAATCTACTTCCCCGGCTACGCTGATCATCATCAGTTTATTACAGAGAGCATCAGGGCAAGATGGTGTGGTCAGGGGTGAGGGCTGCTCATCTCCATCTGTCCTCAGATGTCATTTTCTGAGCGTTTTCAAATTCAGAAATCTGCTGACACTGGAAGATCTCAGGTACAAAGAATAGGGCAGAGCTTGGAGTGAGATTGGGGTTTGAATCCCAGCTTTACTAGTCATTAGTTCTGGGAAAGTTTGTTAAATAATTCTGACCCTTATATTCTTCTGTTTTCCTTCCTTACATTTTTATGTAATGAGAATAATTATGCCTATCTTTCAAAGACCATTGAGAGAAATATATGGTTCACATGAAAACATGTGACAAAGTATGTAACATAGCAAGTGTCCAGTAAACACCTTTCTTTTCCCTTCCTGCCTGCGATGCATTCAGCCACTCCTCGACTCTGTTCCTGGGAAGACACTGAGTGTAGCTAAGGCATATCTGGTAACTGAAATTGTAGGCTTGGTTTTGCTATGGGTACCCTAGGTATGATGCATCCTATTTCTGTACACGGGTTTTGTTCCATGCATCAAAATGTGGGTAGTCAAGCCTTACCCTCTCCAAACCTCATGAGGTTTGGTGACTAAGCTTTTAGGACTGAAAAACCTATAGGACAACAGAGAAAGAGAAAAGGTCCAGCCTCTAATCTCACTGTACCAGTGAGTAGAAAATAAACAACTAGAACTATTTGCCAGCAATCAAGAACTATAAATATATCAGGATGAAATGAATTTAGAATTGGTAAAAAGCACTTGATTAATAGCTCCAGAGATTGAAATCCTTTATCAATGTAGTTACTATTGTTAATAGACTCATATTGAACAGCCACTGTGCTCTAGGTAGACTTCAAATAAGAGTATTTAAACACAGCCCCTCCCCAGTGTCTACAATGAAAGGAAATAGCAAATAAGCCAAGCATGAATAAATAAGAGATGTACTAAAGGGAGCAGGGGGTGGGATTAGACTCAGCATGGATCAGGAGACCCTCAGAGCACTGGAACGTGTCTTGGGGCTCCAAGAGAAGGGCTGGGGAACTAGGCACTTGTTCAAAGGAAGGCAGTGGGAATGATAAAATAAGCTCTGAAGGAAGGTTAGATGCTTCAGGCTGATTGCCCTGCAGAAGAAAGGGTTGAGAGGTCTGCCTTACTCAGGTGATCACACCCCAACTGCCCATTGCATGCACATCCATCCTCCTCTCAGCTATCTCCTCTCCTGCCCCTTATTCTCTTTGTGGTCAGTTTCCAGTTTTACCAGACTACAAGTCCTCTGAAGACAAGATCATATCTTATTTTTGAATGTCAGACCACGGATGACCACTGGTGCTTGTACAGACTAAAGTGCTTCTTTCATGTTTGTTGGACTATTGAGTGATTGGAAGGGAGCATGGATGCCAGCTAGTGGGGCCACAGCTGGTTCATAGTACTGAGAAAATACAGGTTCTTTGTCACTACTTAAGAAAGTGTCCTCACACATTGTTGGTGAGGGAAAGGGGGACTAGTCATTTGACTGTCACAATGTACATCTACTGGTTGCTCACCTAGCATCCTATCCTGCTTTCCCCTCTTTCTAACAGCAACCAGAATTTCTTCTTGTGATATAGCTGAGGTGGGGGTTACCTCATCCTGGGCCTATTACCGTAAGCTCATTTTCCTTGCCTGGGCATTGGTCTAGGACTGGAGGATGACCCAGGCTTAAGCTAATCAGTGCATGGCCATTCCTTGCCCACTTTGATTCTTTCAAGTTGGTCCAAATCAGAGTGAGGTTTATCTGTCTGTTTCAAGTTCTGGAGAAGAAAAGGGTCACTTCTCTTTTCCCTCTGGATGATGTAGGGCATGAATATTATGTTGAAATCACTGTAACCACTTTGCTTCTATGAGGGAAACCGGATGAAGCCTCACATGGATAAGGGCAGAACCAGAGAAACAGAACAGGAGCATGGATCAAGCTGCACCAAAGACCCTTCTCCCTTGTGCTTTTCTGTTATGAATCAATACATTCTCTTTATGTTTAAGTCCATTTGATTTGGATTTGATTAGTACATCTAACAATGCATGCTGAGTGATGCAACCGTAATTCTGCCATTAAACTTGCAAACTGTGAGACAGTGGCACAGTGGTTGGGAATCTAGTTTGGCTCCACCATTCCATCACCAGCTGTGGTACTGGGAGAGTTATTTGAACTTTCTGAGACTCAGCATTTCTCATAAGAGAGTAGAGTGAGGATAATAATAGGCTTGTGAGGGTTAAATGAGATGCTGCATGTCACTGCTAAGTATAGAATGAGAGCTCAAAAGAGAGTAGCACAACAGTGCTTACATAAACCACACAGCCTTGAAGCATCCTGCCTGGGATTTCAAGTGTAAAATGATACCTCTGGAGTTACGAGTGAATTTTCTTATCCTATTTCTCTTAGTCTCAACTTTAAGTTCATTGTGTCTACTTCTTAGAAGGTCAAGGCAACTCAAATGGCTTATCATTAATAACACCTTCCATTTTATTGTGTTGTACTCATTGTACTGGTCATGGTTCTCCAGAGAAACAGAACCAATAGGATGAATGGAGATCAACCAATCAACCAACCATCTGTCTGTCAAAATAAACTTATTATAAGACATTGACTCACAGAATTATGGAGGCTGAGAAGTCCCAAGATCTGCAGTTGGCAAGTTGGAAACCCAGGAAAGCTTGCAGTGTAAGTTCCATTCCAAGTCTGAAGGCTGGTGAACCAGGAGAGCTGATGTCGTGAGTTCCAGTCTGAGGGCAGGAGACGACCCATGTCCCAGCTCAAGCAGTCAGGAAGGCGAAACTTCCTCTTGCTCAGCTTTTTTGTTCTATTTAGGTTTTCAACTGATTGGATGGAGTCCACTCATGCTAGGAAGGGCAATTTGCTTTACTCAGTCTACTGATTCAAATGTTAATTTTATCCAGAAACACTTTCACAGACACACCCAAAATAGTGTTTGACCAAATATCTGAGCACCCCGTGACCTATTTAAGCTGACATATAAAATAACCGTCACACTCATAAATCCGAAGATGTCTGTTGAATACCTCCTGTGTGCCAGGTATTGTTCTAGGCACTGGAGATATGGGAGTGGGAAAAAGGAAAGAAAAAAAGTCCCTATTCTCCTGCAGGTGTTTTTTTTTTTTTTAATGAAAGTTTCTTAATAGTTTAGAAATGGTTTTCTCTTTATTATCTTATTTAATCCTCAGTATTCCTATGGGGTTGTTTGACAAGAATTATATCTTTGCCATACAAAGGAGGAGATGGAGACACAGAGATTAAGTCACTGACTTGGCCAAGGCTGCAGTGCTCGAAGCAGTAGAAACAAGACTAGAAATGAAATCCCCTGAATCCAGTACAATGTTCTTTTCACTTTAGTAGATTTTTTTCGTATCTGTTTACCTGCAGAGAGCTGCAAAATGGAGACGAGTCTATTTACAGAATTACCCATCTCCACTCTGCAATGTGTTTAGGGATGGACAGTGCAATATGAATTGTCAAATCATTCATAAATAATAGTGTGATTACTACTAGTACTCATTCAGCAGAACACAGTCTAACAGACTTTCACGGCTTTGTCCAATGAGAAACTGCATTTGAGTAACACACTTGGGTTGGCATCAGATGACCACTAAATTCTCAACCTAAGACGAGCTCTCGCTTTGTTTAATGGCTCTCAAAATGTTCATGTGCCAGAGAGCACAAAACAGCACTCTTTCTTGTTTTTCCATCCTTCTAAAACCATGAGAAATTATTTAAGGAAGTTTTAATGAAATGCATCTGTCACTTATTAAGATGGATGGCTGGAGTGCAGCTTTCCATTACTGGAAATGGCAGAATCAAATTAGGAAATAACAGTCCTCAGCATCTTCTCCAACTGGCTTTTGCATAATGTGTTGGGAAAAATGCCACCTCGGCAGAAAACTGCTGTTTTGAGGGCCAATGTTATTTCCCCAAAGGGGTTGTGTTTACCAATAAGGTTCCTCTTCCTTTTGAGCAGGTGAAATGGCTGCCCTTGGAAGTGACGCTCCCTCGCCTGGGACGTTTTTTGGTGTTTGGAGGTTGGAGACTCTGTTTCATAGTCCAGGAGGCTTGGATAAGTTCTTCTGAGCTGTGTGTATGTATGTGTGTGTGTGTGTGTGTGTGTGTATGTGTGTGTGTGTGTGTGCATATATATATATATATATATATATTTTTTTTTTTTTTTTTAAGACAGAGTCTTGCTCTGTCGCCTAGGCTGGAGTGCAGTGGCAGGATCTCGGCTCACTGCAACTTCCACCTCCTGGGTTCAAGCGATTCTCCCACCTCAGCCTCCTACGTAGCTGGGATTACAGGCACCCACCACCATACCCAGCTAATTTTTGTATTTTTAGTAGAAACTGGGTTTCACCATGTTGGCCAGGCTGGTCTCGAACTCCTGACCTCAAGTGATCCTCCTGCCTCGGCCTCCCAAAGTGCTGAGATTACACGCATGAGCCATCATGCCTGGCCTGCTGTATACTTCTCTAAGTCAGAAGTCTTGGCTTCTGATTTGGCTTTTAAGCTTTTAATTTCTCCTTTCTTATTGTTCCAAGCAGCACTCATTCAACAAATACTGGACATCTACTACGTGGCCAGCACTCTGTTGACACTGGGGTTACCAGCAAGAGCAAAACGATGTCCCTGCTTCATCTTGCTACTGTGCTAGATGGGGATACAATAGATAAAGTTCAGAGAGTGTTGCATGCTCTCAAGGTAATAAAAGCAACAAAGTAGAGTGGGGTCGGGAGGGGTTTATTAGAAAGAATAAAAACTCTTTCACAAGCCATGAAACCCAAGCCCTTATTTTAGGATAATCATTGTATTTTTATGTTTCCACGGAAAAAAATGTGCAGTTTGCATTTTTGTCATTGTTAAAAAGGGCTTTGTGATCACGTAATTTATTTTCCATCTAAACAGAGGCATCTGTTTTTCAACATACTGATAGATGATGATTGGCTAGCCACCTTCGCCTAAGTACATCCAAAGTCAAATTCCCCCAGTGAGAAATCAGATCAACTCAGAATGCTTGTTAATCATATAGTCTTTCGGCAAACATTCATTGAGCTTCTACTATGTCCCAGGCAGGGTGCTAGGTACTAAGGGGAGCACAATAAACAGGATGCACTGAGCATCACCAGCATCCTTTCATTTCCATAGCACTTTATTGTTTATGAAGAAGTTCCATGTGCATGATTTTATCCTTTCAGTCACCCTGCAAAGTAGGTAGGACAGATATGATGGAGAGATTGAAGTTTATGATTGTCATTAATGCTGTTCTCCAGATACTCCTGGTGTTCGGCTTTCTGAGCATAACTCTTTTAAGTAGTTGTGTAGTTGTGCTGTGTGATGTACTGTCGCCAATGAAATAGGAAAGGATCACGTCACTTGGGAATGGTCTCGAAGAGGGCCTTTCCCTTCCCACTTTTGTGGGCAATCGTGGATGCTCACATGTACGTCACCAGCTTGCTGAGTGACACCACAGTGAGCAAAGACCCCTGCTGCTCCACATGGATGTGTAGTATGAGTGAGGAATTAAACTTTTGCCATATTAAGCTATGGAATTTTTGCAATCTTGTGACTGACCCATAACCTGGCCAAGGAATATAAGGTTCCATTTGATCGCCTTTCTTCACTGGGATCTTACCATCTTGTGGGGAAACATTGGCATCTCAGAGGGAGTCCGTTTCATTGTTAGAAAGTTCTGGCCGGGAGCGGTGGCTCACGCCAGTAATCCCAGCACTCGGGGAGGCCGAGGCGGGTGGATCATGAGGTCAGGAGATCGAGAACATCCTGGCTAACACAGTGAAACCCCATCTCTACTAAAAAATACAAAAAATTAGCCGGGCGTGGTGGCAGGCGCCTGTAGTCCCAGCTACCCAGGAGGCTGAGGCAGGAGAATAGCGTGAACCTAGGAGGCGGAGCTTGCAGTGAGCCAAGATCACGCCACTGCACTCCAGCCTGGGCAACAGAGCGAGACTCCGTCTCAAAAAAAAAAAAAAAAAAAAGCAAAACCAAAACCAAAAAACCAAAAAAAAAAAAAAGTTCTAATAGTTGGGAAGTTCTCCTGTCAAAATTGAAATACAATCTGCTTTCCCATCATCCTCCTGCCTCTGGAGTACCAAGGGAGAAGGGAGTTCCCTATGTGGTGGCTCTCCACATGATGTGGCAGCTGTCATGCCTCCCTTCAGAGCTCTCTTCTCCAGGAGAAACGTGGCTGACGTGGTTCTCTGATGCCTTGTGATTCTTGTTCCCAGTCTCTAGATAAAAGGACTCACCAGTGCTGCTTTTAAATGGGGACAAAATTGTCTTCAGGTGTTTTCTGACCACATCTATTGCAATGAAATCTTTATATATACTTACGCTCAGGCAACAAAATAAATGAGTCATGGCAGGCAAAGGCTGTGTTAGCCACATTCATTATTGTATTCCCAGAACCTAACCCAGTACCTGGATCATAGAAGGTACTCAGTGGATCCCTGAAGAATAAATAAATTCATAGCATATGGAAAGCAAGGTTATGACCCAGCATTCTGAGTTTTGAGAGTGAAATGAGTGCTTTGGTAACTATCAATAACGTCTGCAACTCTGAAGGTGATGAGTGTTGGGTGAGGCCCTGTAACATGACTTTAATATGAACAGAAACATGTGTGACCTTGACTTATATTTTGGATATCTATGACACAAGAAATTTCCTGAGCGTTTTACCCAAAAGGGTAAAAACCTTAAATAAGGAATTGTTGCCACTCATTGTACCATACAAGGATCCCATCAGCAGTGGCTTAATATTCTGTAGAAAATGTGGATAGGACTGGTTGTTGGCCAGGGTATCCTCTAGTGCTAAGATGACTACTTGAGGTTTATCCAGCTTTGTGGACCTTGGGTCCTGGATATTAGAGATGTCTCCATTAGGAAATGGAAAACAGCAGCTCTCCATTGGGTTTTATCACATGTGATGGTGGCACTACCAACCCTTAAGTATAGACTCTCTTTTCTGGTCACTCAGTTGATACCAAGGGGCACCCTAGTGGCCAGTGGGTCTGGGAGAGGGGTGACCTCCTCTGGCACCACTGCATTTGGCAAGGGATTGAGGACCAGGGAAGCCATTTTCTTCTGTAGTCAGGATATGCCAGAGGGTGCAGGTTTGGCTCTATCTTGTAGGTACCGTTTCCATGTTCAATAGAGAGGCTTCTGTAGCCATGCTGATTCTGTGCTCCTGCCTCCCTGACCCAAGGCACAGAGGCAGCTGAGTAAAGACCAGTCTGGTAGAGCTAGGTGAACGCTGGGCTCAGGACCTGTGAAAGCTTCCATTAATCTCCAGAGGACTCCAGTATATAGCCAGAGGTTGCTGCTCTAGAGAGCCAAAGAATTTCATGTACTGAAGCCCATGAGCAATTTATGGCCATCACACGTAGTCCAGAGACTTCAGGAGGCACAAGAGGAGGTTGTCAATGCTTCTATATAGAGGGAGTCTTAAGGAGGCATTAATGGGATTGCCTGTTGCATTTGAACAGATTTTAGAGCCTTCTGTTGTAGGGGGCCCCATTCAAAGTAGGCTGATTTGTGAGTAACAGCATAAATGGGCTGAAGTCAAATTTGCAAGTGAGAAATACGTTGCCTCCAAAATCCAAATAGAACCAGTAAGTGTGGAGCCTGCTTTAAAATAGTCGCTGCCAATGAGGTGAAGATTTGATTCTTTCCTGTATTGGGTATGGATTATCCCTCACCTGACCAAATAGCACCCAGCAATTTTACTGAAGTGGTATAGTCTTGAATCTTACAGGGCACAATGGCTCAGCCCCAGTTGGAAAAGTTCTGTGACAAATGTTTGTGTTTTCTATGTGAGTATATCCTTTAAATACCTTCAGAGAAGGATGCCATCAGTGCAATGTCATACTTGTGTTCCTAGAGAAAATTGGATGTTGTTAAGATCTTGCCTGCAAAGACTGAGTGAGATGGCAGAGTTGTTGAAATACTCCATGGTGGAGGAAAATGAAGGTTTATTGTGTTTCTTCAAAGGCAAGGGCAAATCTCAGCTGAGAGGCTGTCAAAATAGGCACAGAAGAGGACACCTTAGCCAAGTCTATTACAACAAAATACCTTTCAGTTGCTAAAGAATGGTCAGTAATGTCAATGATATTAGATATGGGGACCTTATTGAGGGTACCATGGCATTAAGGCTGTGCTAAACCACTCTCAGGCATCATCTGTTTCCATCAGGGGTGAGCACTGGCCAAATTGGGTTATTAAAGTGGGAGACAGCAGGAACAATGACCCTTTCTTTCAGTAAGTCTTATATAATGGGTCAATTCCTGTAGCCCTTGTTTCAACGTATATGCAGCTATACTATTTTAACTGGTGGAAAGGGGGTGTGGAAATGGGACTCCATTTTGCAAAACCAACTGTAAGTACTAATTGCTTAATTTTATTCCAATTTATTGCTCATTGGGTTTGGGCATCCATGCCAACTATAAGGTATTTTAGGGTAGTGAGTGCTATCTATGACCATGGGGAATTTAGGTAAGGTAATGGTTCTGACAGTTAAGGTGAGGGATAGGTGTCTGTCCTACATTTTATGTCTTATACTTTCCCTAAGAGTATAAGGGTATCTACTTTAAGTTTCATGGGATCCAAGGCATAGCTATAACTTGAGCCTAGTATTGATTAAGGCAGTGAAGATTTGCTAAATGTGAGGAGACCAATGAACTACCAGAGAGGTATAGGGACAATTGTCCTAGTGGGTGGCTGGTGTCCTGGGGAGAAGCTGAGTCCCTAGCTGGCTTGTGGCAGTTGCCGTTACCTAAAAACCAGATATTGGACAATGAGCCCTTGGGGTGTCAGGGATATGGGAGTCATGGAAGCCTGGAGCCACCTTGCTGTATATCTGATGCTGCCTGGCACTGGGAGCCATAACTTCCCCACAGTCTGTTATAATCAATCTTGTAATTCTTCAAGGGTTGTGCCCAAGAGAAAATGATTTGAGAAACCTAGATTGTGGAGTCTCCAATATCAGGCCTTTGGATTGGGATCTTGGTTTTGGGGAAGCTGATTGCCTGGAGGTCCCTCATGAGGACACTGCCTCCTTTATGACTCCTACTCCTTTGATTATTTCATTGATAGGAAACATTTATTGGGTTTCATCTTATTTATTTATTTATTTTTATGTTTTTGAGATGGAGTCTCACTCTGTCACCCAGAGAGTAGCGCCATCTCGGCTCACTGCAACCTCCACCTCCCGGGTTCAAGCAATTCTCCTGCCTCAGCCTCCCTAGTAGCTGGGATTACAGGCATCCGCCACCATGCCTGGCTAATTTTTGTATTTTTCAGTAGAGGCGAGGTTTCACCATGTTGGCCAGGCTGGTCTCAAACTCCTAACCTCAAGTGATCCACCTGCCTCAGCCTCCCAAAGTGCTGGGATTACAGGCATGAGCCACTGCGCCCAGCCTCATCTTATTCTTTATGGGCAACTGATAGCTCTAGGCCATCCAGTGCTTCCCTAATGGTCACAAGGTGGCTAATAAGGAGGAGTAAGACTGCCTGAGAATTTGAGAATGCCCTTCTTAAAAATAATTGCCTTGTATCAGCATCAGAAGGTCCTGCTCGGGGCTAGTAAGAGCCTCTGGTACATCAGAATATTCAGCAAAACAATAATAAACCCATTGCACCATACCAATTTTTCTCAGTAGCTGTTGTCCTTCCTCCCAGGGTTTCCAACTAGTGAAGGCATGAGCATTTGCAGTGGTGGTCATGGGCTGGGCTATTTTCCCTGTCAGCAACACCCAGTAGATGAGAGGACAGACTGGGAGAGGAGCTCTAGAACACTGCAGAGGGCATGGATTATGTGCTCATTTCAATAGATTAAATGGATTTCTTAAAAAAGTATTAATTTGGGGATCACAAAAAAATGTCCTGACAATCAGCTCATCTCTACAGATGCTACAGTAAATTCTGAATGAGTGTTATAGAGGTGCCAAAGTCAGTTGGCTCCCTGTTCATCTTCCTGTTGAATAAATTCTTATAGTAAATTTTCAGTCAGTTCAACTGACAGACTGTTTCCTTTTCTGCTTCTTCTACCTGAATACAATTTTTTGAGTAGTTATAAGAAACACTTCAGGGAAAGTCTTCCCCTGTCCCATTTTTGAGTTTTTCCGTTAAGAGAATTCCAGTCAATGGCACTAGGATCAGGAGCTTGACCCTCCATGTATCCCCACTCCTCAATATTACCTGTTTTGAAGGCTTAGGGGCCTCTGCTCCTAGTGGAGTTGCAACAGCCCCTTCATATACTGATGCTTGGTGGCACCCGCAGTGTTTGGTGATCACTTTTTCAATTTTCCAATACATGTATAGTTTGATCTGGCCCCTTTGGAAGAACTAGGGTGAGATATTCTGGTCCACTGTTCATTAGGCTCTGTGCCACAGGGCATCTGAGATCTCCAACTCTCGAATACTGAAGATCAGGCTCTTTACTTGTGACAGAAGCAAAGCAGCAACAACAGCAGAGACACTTTGAGCCTCACAGAGTCCAGGTGAGCCAGTGCCCTTGGGCTGTCCCTCGGTGCACCCCATGTAGTTGCTCTTCCTCACCTGAATGACTACCTGATGGACCCATACATTGTACAGGACACCAGCTTTTCCCTAGTGCCCTGTAGAACAGGGGTCAGTACCTGGTTGGTGCACGCAAACAACAGTCAGAGGGCAAGAGTTGTTCCCTGAGCCGAGAGTCAGTCAGTCTCAGCTTATGCTGGAATCAAGATAGATGATTCAGTCTGAGGCACGTGGCTCCATCTGGGCCATGACACACTCCCCAGAGCAACTCTAGGGAGGGCACCAATCCTATTTAGGGACCCCAGTCCCTAAATGCCAATTATTGAAACTTCTCATTTAAGGCCGTTAAATCTATAGCAGAGTCTCAGCAGGACTTGGCAAATGCAGCACAAACTAGCACAGCTCAAAGTGTAGGCTCGCCAGCAAGCAGCAGCACCACTCAAAGAGCACACTGGCCAGCAGGCAGCAGCCCTAGGTGCACGTATGCCAATAGGCAGCAGAGCTAGTTAGCAAGCCAAAAAACGAGAGCAGAAAGGCCCCCAGGTAGTGGTGGTCGTTGCGCAGAGCATCCTGCTCACACCACTTATTGTCTTGTGGTAGCTCACGGAGGGCAGGATCAATCCCTCAAAATTGGCATGGATGTCAATGCTGAGGATGCTACACATGTCCAGAAAGGGCACAAAAACATTCATTTCTCATAGATTGAGGCTTTCTGGAGAGAGCAGTGCAGGCCCCCAAGGTGGTCTGAAATGACTTTAAATCCAGGGGCCAGTGGCTTTGGTTTTTACTGTGGTTAGGGGGCAGAAGCAGAGTGAGTTCTGTGCACAGCCAGGGTTTGTGTGGTTTGAACTTCTCTGCAGGCACCCAAGGAGAGAACACCTGGGCTTTCTCATCAGCTGCTCAGTGTGGGGCAAAGGAAGACAGGTGGGGCCTGTCACACTCTTGAGGACACCGATACAACATGCTGTACAAAATCCTCATTTTGGTTTGGAAGCTCAAATTGTATCCTTAGCTACAGGTATTGTCAGGTGTTTTCCTAGAAGTGACAGTCTCTGTTTCTGACCAAGTGTCTGCCAAGCTACCATCATTTGCTAGTCATCCTTTCCAGTGAAAATGGTGTTCCATGGACAAAGCAGCTGGGACCACTTGCACCTCCATCACACAAATGCTTCTCCTTGTGACCACTATAGTACTTGGGTGTGCAACACAAGTGCTTTATGCTTACTTACCATTTCCTTTCACACACTAGTAAAACGTTTACTCATGCATCAAGATTTAATAAAATGCATCTTGTTTACTGCTTCATCAGGGAAATTTGTAGACAAACTGGCACTTTCCCTTACTGAGAGTGAATGGCAGTGAGGTATATACAATGACTATTGATTTAGCTTGGTGGCACAGCCTGGATACCTGCTGAGGTGCCAGCACTTTCACCCAAAGCTGCTTCTGCACCGTCAGTGGAAATGTCAACTCAGTGAAAAGAACAAACAATGTCTTAGTATTATTATAAAAGTAGTTTAGAACACGCAGCCTTTCTAAAAGTATTTCAGGGACCACCCCCTTCCAGATGTTTGCATTCCGCACTTTGAAGCCAGCTGGATAAGATCAGAATCAGTGTCAGGAAAGCCCACTTGCCCTTTCCTGAGGCCACAGTGCAAGGGTTCTACTATGGTGAGAGGGGGTGAAAAATTAGGACCAATAATTTAGTCTCCTATGATGGGTGTTTTACCAATCTCAGCTTCTCTCTAGCCAAACTCACTCAATTTCCATTCCAGGCACTGTTTTGGGAAATTAATAATAAGCAACAAGTAGCTCCTAATGTGATTCCAGACCAGTAGAGGCTGAACATACGCTGATAAATGACCATAAAGCTTTGTTAATAGGTTCTATAATAGAAACATATACTATGGGAACACAGTAACTAAGTCTGCACTGTGGGTTCAGAAAAGGCTCACCTAAGGATGTAATGTTTAGGTTTGGTCTTGAAAGACGAGTAGTTCATGTGGAAAAAGAGGATAGGAATTTTATGCTAGGGAAACAACAGGAGCCGTGACATGAACACCACAAAGAATGAGGCCTGCCGACATTTCTTCAAAACCAGCTGCAACTCTGGGCTTCTATGATTATCTCTGAGGCTCCTTTAATCACCCCAGATCCCAACATGAGGCTGATTCTCATCCCCACCTTCTCTTTGGCCAGCCATTCACTCAGTCATCAAAATTGTATCAAGCACCTACTAGACATTTTTACTGAGTCACATCTTATCTTAGTCTGAAGTGGGGAAGGCGAAAATTACAGCTTGAAAATTCCTTAGGTCACCTATAACATACAATACCTGTGAAGACACAAAGACTTCTTAGATTTCTTTGTGTCTTCACAAAGCCATACACATTGCATGTTATAGGTGATCTAAGGAATTTTGTGATCCACACTGCATGTAACAAAGGACTTGGACACATTAGACGTTTCCAGTCCTGCCATGAGGCGCTCACACTGTGAGAGGCATGTGGGAGCTGAGACCAAGTGAAGGACTTGCAGCTTCATAGCTTCTGGTTCATGGAGGAGCACATGAGCCTGGAAATTTTACATTGTTTTTTTTTCCTCTCTCTCCCATGGTCAAATCTGTAGATTAAAGCATGTATGATGAGACTCCCTTCTATTTTATCGCTGGTCAACTGGAATTCATCATTTCCTTTCTGCCCCCTCTGTCACCACCCCGCTGGACTCCTGGATTGCTGTTAGGGTCCAGGATAGCTGGCCTCTTACTCTGGTCTCTGCATGCTCCCATCCATTCTTGGCACTAGAGTCAGATGAAGCTCCTAAGACTCCTGGATTGAAGGCCTTCCGCATGATACCCCATAGCCAATTGTACACTCAGCATAGGCAACTTTGTGCCATATGACTTTTATCTCTCTGACTTCTTTCTCCAACCAGAATGGGAGGTCACTGGGAGTAAAAAATCACCTTTTCTCCCCTTGATACCCTCAGACTGTCCCCAAGATAGTACCTTCATGAAGTCTGTTTGCTTTTTTTTTTAAATAATGGTGAAAAAGACATTGAGGTACATTTTGTCCCTTGCATGCAACTTGATGTTCACTTGTTTTTTCCCTCTTGTGTCCATGAGGCTCTTCCTTCCCCTGCCTTGAGCTAATCATCTGACAATGATTACTTGCTTTGTGAGCTCTGCACCTAAGAAACGTAAAGCTGTCAATCATATTATCTTTCGCAGATCTCTTTTAAAACCTGATTCTCTTAAAGTCCTAAAGCAAATACAACCCGTTTGTAAGCACTTCCAAGGTTGTTCTTCCTCATGGGTACAATCACTTCCTGCTGAGCGAAGTTCTTCTCTTCTGGAGATCCAGTCTCCCACACAGCCACCGTGTGTGGGAGACAGCACCACAGCTATTAGGGGAGCTTTCTTTCATCCCAGTCCAGATGTGTGAAAAAGTAGGGGCCCCCTATCCTTACACCACCACCAAAACTGTGAGTTTAATAAATATTCCTCATTACTTGTGTCCAGCTTCCTTCAAAGAAGAATTCAGGCCAGTTTACAAAGAAAAATACATTAACCATGAAACAAAAAAATAAAAAAAAAAGGAAGCAGAGAGCAAAACCTTCATTCTTGTAAGATGGAAAAAGTTAGTGCAAAAATATACACCTTGAAACTTTTGTACTTACAAAGACGGGTCATTTATTTGGCCCCTGGCTTTCTTTTGAGGCTCTGCAGTAAGAACTATCATTATTAAGTCATAATGCCCTGAGGTAAAAACAATCCAATTGATTGAAAGAAGCAGAATTCCTATTATTGAGTTCAGCTAGAAACTTCTCCCAAGGATTTCCATAAAGAAAACCCATAAAGTAACGATGTCTTCAACAATGTTCTTAAATAGATGTAGTTGGGGGTGTCGTAGAGCTGTTTCTTATCATGTCCCCAGATATAGCCTTAGAGAATGACTAGGGTGTCTTACAGAAAGGAGGCTTCCTTTAAGTCCTGAATCAGACCAAGGCAGGGCAGGGCTGGGCAGAAAACTGGACTGGACAGGGCTGGCAGGGCAGGGCAGGGCCAGGTTAGAGTGGACAGGAAGGGCTGACTGGGCAGGAATGAACGGGCTGGGCAGGATGGAGCAGAATGTGAACTGGGCTGAGCAGGGCTTGGCTGGGCAAAGCAGAGTTGGGCAGGACAGGACAGCACCGGCCAGAACAAGGCATAACTGGGCAAGGCTCAGCAGGACTGGGCAGGCCAGGGCAGAACTGGGCAGGGCTGCTACTGCTGTGTAGGCGAGGACTGGGCAGGACTGGACAAGGCTGGGCAGGTCTGGGCAGAAAACAAGGCATAGCAGGATAGGGTCTTATACTCTGGAAGGAGTTGCTGAAGGAAGGAGAATGTCCTTTGCTCCCAGCAACCCCAGAACTCTTCCTCCCTGAGCATCGGAAGCCTGCTTGACCTGTTTCACTCTGGACTTTGAACCCTGCCAAGGGTAGCAGAGACTAAGAAGCCTCCCCTGAGGATGTTGTAGGAGTGACTCAAGCATCTTGGTCTGGGCCCAGTAGTATCTTCACAGTTGGTGAAGACCGTCTGGATCTAATGTGTCCTCTGCCTCGAAGGTCCTTCTTCTCTGGAAAACTCCTTGTCCTTACAGACCCAATACAAATAGCACTTCCTCTGTGCCACCTTCCTGATGTTTCAGCTCTGCAATTCTCAGATCCTTCACTACATTTACTATGGGTCACTAATAATGGGTGCTTGTGCCATTCCTAGTGCTGGTTATCATTCCCCTCCTTCTACCCTGCTCACTGATCATGAGTGAGCGTGATGGTACTTGAATGGTCTCTACTTTGACACATCCAACATTAATAACAAATTATTTGCAATATGCTTCACAATTAATGTGTCAAGACACCTCCACTGGGAGTCACTCCTAGGCTGAGATAGATCCAACTGCAGGATCAGAGAATAGAGGTAGAAGGGGCTTTAAGAAGTCTTATCAGGAAACTGAGGCCCTGAGATGATAATTGACTTACCTGAAGTCACTCAGAGAATGAGAAGGAGAATCTGAGCAAATTTCATCTGCCTCTTGGTCTGGTATTGTCACCTGGAAGCCTTTTTTAAAAACACGAGATTTAATATCTCAGGCACTCTGAGTTAATGGCTCTGAAAGCAACATTTTTCAAAAGGTGGGTCAGTAACTCCCAGGATTTGGGGACTTCTAGAAATTCTCTGAAATGTCACTTCCCTGCCTGAACTCATGGTTCCTTTACCCCTTGATTCTGTGGCACCCCCAGGGGCTTCCTCCCCTTTTAATGGTTTTGTTGGGGAACTATAGGAACCCCCAAAGTGGAGTGAGAATCACAAACACACTCAGATCAGCCTGGTGGGAAGGCGATGGGCACTGGAGTCAGACGGACCTGGGTTTGGAGCCCAGTTTGATAGCTTGAGTGAGTCATTGACTATCCCCAAGTTCAGTTTTCTAATCTGTAAACCGGAGATGAGAGTATTCACCACACAGGAGTGTTATGAAGATGACAAGACGTGAGTAAAGAATTCCAGCTCAGAGTAGGTGCTCAGTAGACACATTTGTTGCCTTTCTTCTTGAAAGAGCCCCCAGATGTCATCTGTAAAGCCTGTTCATGCCTGGAAGGCAGTTCAGAACAGCACGCTGGTTAGGAACTCAGGCCCTCAAGTCAGACCTCAGCCCTAGTTCAGCTTTGCTGCCTCTTACAGGCTGTGCTGACTTGCATGGGTGAACCTCAGTTTCCTCATTGTTCCTACATTGCACAACCATTGTGAAAATTAAACAAAATACTGCATGTAAATGGTCTGAAAGCTCAATGCCTAGTATCACTCAATGCCAGCTCTTACTGGCAGTATTGTTACTCCGCCAGAACACTTTAGATGATGACAAGGAGAATCTTCCAGAAGCTGCGGCTCCCTGCAGCTGACCAGCAGCTCTGCGTTGGGCTCAGCTCTCTGGCCAGATGTAGATGCAGGTGCCTCCCGTAATTCTGGACTTGTTCCCTGAGACCTGTTAGGAAAACGAAGGGGCCCTCACAGTAGCTGCGTCTCCTATTCGGGATGTCCAGTGGACTTAAAGTGCTCAAAGTCATGTCTAAAAACTGTGTGTGTAACACATGGTTAAACCAGGCACAGGGTTCCTCTGTCCCCCAACCCCTTAACTCAGGGCCCCCCACCCCCATAAAGGGGCTGCTGCTGGGGCTCAGGATCCCAGATCACCCCCTCTGGCCCGTCCCTGATTAGCATTGCAGATTTCTCAAGCCAGAACCTGCCTAATCCTAGCTTGAAGCTTTAACCAGGTAAACTTTTAATGAGCCCTGGAGCATAGTGGGCTCAGTCCTGGGGGTGTCAGGAGGGAGGGGAGCAGCCGCGTGACAGGAGGCTGGAGAAGCAGTTGCTGCTTGGAGCTGCCATCTCTGCACTCACCTTCCCACACCCCACTCCCTGCTTGACTCACTTCCAAGCCTTGACTGTCCCAGCAGGCTCTACAGGGGTGAGCACAGGGGGCTGACTCCTGCGTCTCAGAGCTGTGGCTTTAACTTTCATCAAGTCATTGATGGCCCCTGGCTGAGGCAGGGCGGGAGTGGGAACCTGGCCTTTGATATAATTGGGGAGCTACTAGGAGGGCTGGACTGATGGGCAGGAAGGGCCCCTCCGGAGCAGCCTCCTTGGCTGTTCGCAAGGGGAAGGTCAGAGCACCAATGAATGCTGCTCTTTCTTTCCCCAAGGTCCTGTGCCTGGCAGGCTTCAGGAGTCTGGGGGGACTCTGAAGGATCACGATCCCCCAGGACATAGGCCCCAAGAGGACATCTCCAGTGGCTTATGGGACACAATGAAATAAGACCATTTCCATCTATGTTATGTACTATATTGAGTTTCCTAGTATGCCGATGAGGTGGGCGAGCCACATTCACAACCCCAGTTTATGGATGGGGTGTGACTGAGGCCTAGACAGAATAAATGAAGTGTCTGATGCTGCTGAGTCAGGCAGGGCCAAGACTAGAATCAGAACTCAGGTCTTAGGGCTGCAGTCAGTGCTCTTCCTGAGGGAGCACCTGCCCTGAACTCACAGGTCTCCTCTGTTCCTGGGAAGGTTTGTGGAGAGGTCCTAAAAGGCAAACGGGGCCCCAAAAGTGGGCACCTGTGACATCAGTGCTAGGCAGACTGGACAGAGGAGCAGGAAGAGGTCTGGAGCCCCACTCGGCCAGGCAGCCGGGGTGGTCAGATCCTCTCCAGAGCCTGCTTGCCTCCTCTGGAGAACTGGTAGAAAGAGGGCTGCTCACCATGTGTTTTGAGATTGTTGTAAGAATGAAATGATAGGAGATGGGCATGAAGGTGTCTTGTACATTGTAAACAGACATAAAACGAACAGTGTAACTAACATAGAGTCAAGCCGAAAGGAACCAGGTTGGGGACACTTACAGCAGAAAACAAAAAGGTAAGAAGGAAGGAGAGCTTTAAGATGGGGTTGGCTTTCTTTCCTTATTCCTCTCCATCTACTGCCTATGGGCTGTCTTTGCTTTCTGTGTGAAATGTGCTGACTTTTTTTTTTTTTTTTTTTTTTGATCCAGAAGCTTCAAGACCAACTTTAAGATGAAAATGATTTTATGAGGCAGAATCTCAGTGTAAATTCCAAATTTTTCCTGAATTTCTGATTTTAAGCACGTTATTATATTGATATTTTTTAATACCACTCTCTCAATTCCCAAGAATACAAATTAGGTATTTATCTGTTTGACATTATACATTAAAGTAAAAACAATTTAATTTGGATTTGCTACTGTAATTTGCACACAGATACCACTTAAAAATCATGTCCTAAAAATGTCAGACTTAGCTTGAACAAGTTTTAGTGGGAATATATTGCAAAGAAAGGGGAATAAATGCATCATATAGAATGTTATAAAATATAGATGCCTTAATCAATTTTAAGCACAGGTTTAGACTTCAGTAAAGGAAAATGATCATGTGTGAGTGAATAATTATTTCAAATATAGTTATAATTGGGATTACATTTTGGCTCACATGAAATTTTGTAAAACATGAGTTTTATGCAGCAAAGATGTTTTGTCATCAGTCCCCATTGTTTCTTTTAAAATATTATTGGAGGAAGGAAGACCTTTGCCAATGACTGCTTGGAAAGACCTAAGGGAATGGGTCAATATCATTAACGCTTAACTGAAGAAGAAACTGAAGCCCAGAGAACTTAAGTAACTCTCCTGAGGTTGCACTGGGAATCAAGGCCAGAGGATGCTGTTCCCTAAGTGTCCTGACTTCTGAGCTTGTGCATTGGTCTCTAAAGTTTAACTGCTGCTCTTCACCATTACTTTTTGTTAGGAATGTCATCTGGTGCTACAATCTCATTTTTTACTCCCTTTTATAACCTCATTTACAGAGCTAAATATGTTCTTTTTTCCTCCCATTAGTTTCAGATCATGTTGGAAGGAGACCCAGGGTTCTGGGAGTGTGACTTGGTCCTAGCATATGAGTATGAAGTGGTAGAGGGGTCAGAGGGTGATGCAGCAGCGAGGTCCTGCAGCCCCTTACCCCAAACCCTGTGTCTAAAACTGCTTTACTGTGATTTGTCATATAGTCCGAGATCAGAAGAAAATTGAATTTGAAAAGAGGATTTTACTGCCCCACAGAGAGTATGAAGAGCACTACTGAGAGCAAACCATCCTCCTTGGATTGACAGATCTAAGGTTGGGTGGGTCAAAGGTGGGAAAGGCAGGGCGGGGGCAGCTATTATATCCAGTAGAGAGTGGGGAGGAGGAGGCCAGCAAAGAATGGGAACCTGAATGTTCTCACTCCAGGTGTGAATCTGGAGGATCCCGGAGCACCTGCATCTCCCAGCTGCTTTGGGAGGTTTTTCTTATTTCAGGGAATCTGGAGCAGCAGCCAAAGGCTGCCTCAGAAACAAACAGGCTGTTTTCTGAAAATAGGACATTTGGTGTCCTTAAAGGCAATATACCGTCAGCTCCCCACTTGGTACATTTACTTTAAAGGGAACAGAATTACAGAACTGTTCAGCACTGAATGAAAGGTTTAGAGACATATACCATGAAGCAGTTCCAAACTCCATGTTGATGGGCTCAAATCCTTTCATCTTAGGATCTCAAAATACCTTACCTGGCATTAAGGGTGATTGCTTCAGCTTTACAGAGAGAAAATAGAGACAAAGAGAACAAAGCCTGCTGGATGAGATAGTGAGTGGACAGTGAGTTGTGAATAAATCCTGGGACTGAAGGAGACCTTGAAATGCTGTTGGAAATTTGATGGAATTCTTTCCTCTCTCTCTGTTATGGAGCTTGAAAAGAGAGGGGAGATTGCTTGCCTTAGAATCTGAATTTCATTGCCAGTGAAATAATCCTAAAGTGGGGATTAGATGACAACTAAGAAACCCAAAATGAAAGCACATTCCACCCTTTGCATAGTTCCTAATAAAAATGAATAAAACATATGCTATACTTCATTGTTTACCCACGAATTCTCCTCCCACCAATTTATTGACAAGGCTTCAGCAAGAGATCCAGCACAGATAGCTGTGAGGATAAGTGATGGACTCTGTGCTTTTACTTTTATCTATTTCAGAGTCTAAGAATCAGCAATTAGATCATGAAAAGGGGGTGGTGGTGACTACTTATCCATGTCTTTGCTATGATGAATAGCACTGCATTGAAGATAGGAGTGTGTGTATCTTTTTGATAGAATGAATTATTTTCCTTTGTGTATATACCCAGTAGTGGGATTTCTGAGTCGAATGGTAGTTCTGTTTTAAGTTCTTTGAGAAATCTCCAAGCTGCTTTCCACAGTGGACCTAGTTTGCATTCCCACCAACAGTATATAAGTGAACCCTTTTTGCCACAGTCTCTCCAGCATCTGTTATTTTTTGACTTTTTAATACTCATCATTCTGATTGGTGTAAGATAGTATCTCATTGTGGTTTTAATTTGCATTTCTCTGATGAATAGTGATGTTGAGCATCTTGTCATATGTTGGCCATTTGTATGTCTTCTTTTGAGAGGTGTCTGTTCGTATCCTTTGCCTATGTTTTAATTGTGTTATTTGTTTTTTGCTTATTGACATGTTTAAGTTCCTTGCAGATTCTGGATATTAGACCTTTGTCAGATGCAAATATTTTCTCCCATTCTGTAGGCTCTCTGTTTTCTGTTGGCAATTTCTTTTGCTACGCAGATTTTAGTTTAATTAGGTTCCATTTGTCAATTTTTGTTTTAGTTGCAGTTGCTTCTGGAGACTTAGCCATAAATTCTTTGCCCAAGCTGATGTCAAGAAGAGTATTTCGTAGGTTTTATTCTAGGATTTTATAGTTTTAGGTCTTACATTTAAATCTTTAATCCATCTTGAGTTAATTTTTATATATAGTGAGAGGTAGGGGTCCAGTTTCATTCTTCAGCATATGGCTAGCCAGTTATCCCAGCGCCATTTATTAAATACTTTACCTACTGCTTATTTTTATTGATTTCATTGAAGATCAGATGGTCATAGGTGTGCAGGTTTATGTGTAGGTTCTGTATTCTGTTCCATTGGGCTATGTGTCTGTTTTTGTACTAGCACCCTGCTGTTTTGGTTATTGTAGTCTTTTTTTTTTTTTGAAATGGAGTCTTACTTTGTCTCCCCAGCTGGAGTGCAGTGGTGCCATCTCTGCTCACTGCAACTTCCGCCTCCCAGGTTCAAGCAATTCCCCTGCCTCAGCCTCCTGAGTAGTTGGGACTACAGGCGTGTGCCACCACACCTGGCTAATTTTTGTATTTTTTTGTAGAGTCGGGGTTTCAACATATTAGCCAGGCTGGTCTTGAACTCCTTACCTCAGGCAATCCACTTGCCTCGGGCTCCCAAAGTACTGGGATTACAGGCGTGAGCTACCACCTGGCCAGGTTATTGTATTCTTAAAGTATAATTTGAAGTCAAGTAATGTGATGCCTCCAACTTTCTTTTTTTGCTTAGGATTTCTTTGGCTATTTTGGGTGTTCTTTGGTTCTATATGAATTTTAGAATATATTTTTCTAATTTTGTGAGAGATGATGTTTGTGTTTTGATAGGAATAGCATTGCATCTATAAATTGCTTTGAGCAGTATGGCTATTTTATTAATAACAGTATTGATTCTTCTAATCCATGAACATAGAATATTTTTTCCATTTATTTGTGTTATCTCTGATTTCTTTCAGCAGTGTTTTATAGCTCTCCTTATAGAGAACTTTCACCAGTTCGGTTAGCTAAGTTCCTAAATATTTCATTCTTTGGCTATTGTAAATCTTTGTCTACTTTTAAATGAGATTATTTGTTTTTTCTTGTTTAGTTCATTGTAGATTCTGGATATTAGTCCTTTGTCTGACACATAGTTTACAAATATTTTCTCCCATTCTTTAGATCATCTGTTTACTCTATTGATTATTTCTTTTGCTATACAGAATCTTTTTAGTTTAAGTTGCATTTGTCTATTTTTGGTTTTGTTGCATTTGCTTTTGAGGTCTTAGTCATAAATTATTTGCTGAGGCCAATGTCCAGAAGAGTTTTTCCTAGATTTTCTTCTAAGATTTTTATTTTGGGGGTGTAATGATATGGCTTGGCTGTGTCCCCACCCAGATCTCATCTTGAATTCCCACGTGTTGTGGGAGGGACCCGGTGGGAGGTAATTGAATCGTGGGGGCAGGTCTTTCCTGTGCTGTTCTCATGGTAGTAAGTAGACTCATGAGATCTGATGTTTATTAAAAGGGGAACTTTCCCCGCACAAGCTTTCTCTTTGCCTGTTGCCATTCGTGTAAGACGTGACCTGCTGCTCCCTGCCTTCTGCCATGGTTGTGAAGCTTCCCCAGCCATGTGGAACTGTAAGTCCAATAAACCGCTTTCTTTTGTAAATTGCCTAGTCTTGAATATGTCTTTATCAGCAGCATGAAAATGGACTAATTCATAATCCTTTGTCAGATACATGGTTTACAAATATATTCTCCCATTCTGTAGATTGTCTATCTACTCTATTGATTATTTCTTTTGCTATACAGAATCTTTTTAGTTTAGCTAAGTCCCATTTGTCTATTTTTGGTTTTGTTGCATTTGCTTTTGGGGTCTTATTCATAAATTCTTTGCCGAGCCCAATGTCCAGAAGAGTTTTTCCTAGATTTTCTTCTAAGATTTTTACAGTTTCAGGTCTTACATTTAAGTCTTCAATCCATCTTGGATTAATTTTTGTATATGGTGAAAGATAAAGGTCCAGTTTCATTCTTCTGCACATGTCTAGCCAGTTATCCCAGCACCATTTATTGAATACAGTGTCCTTTCCCCAGTGTATATTTTCATTGACTTTGTCAAAGATCAGTTGATTGTAGGTATGTAGCTTTATTTCTGGGTTCTCTATTCTGTTCAATTGACCTATATGTCTATTTTTATACCAGTACCATGATGTTTTAGTTACTACAGCCTTGTGGTATAATTTGAAATCAGGTAATGTGATGTCTCCAGCTTTGTTCTTTTTGCTTAGGATTGCTTTGGTTATTTGGGCTCTCTTTTTGATTCCATATGAATTTTGTGATTATTTTCTCTAATTTTATGAAAAATGATGTTGTTGATTTGATAGGAATTGTGTTGAATCTCTCACTATGCCTGAGTTCTTATTTGAGACTGAAGGCCAATGCTGTTAGAATTTTAAATGTGGTTAAGACAACAACAAAAAGATGAAATATTTTGGAATAAACTTAATAAGAAGTGTGTAAATCTTATATGAAGAAAACCAGAAAACACTTGTGAGCGACACAGAATTGAGTAAGTGGAAGCACATCCCTGTTCTTTGATAAATATTTCAATATCATCAGTATGCTGGGGAAGTTAATTTATAAATTTAATATATCCCCCCAAAACTGATAAGATACTTTTTTGCCATAGCTTTACGGATGATACTGAAAGTCCACATGGAAAAATAAACATGCAAGTATAGCCATGAAACAGTGAAAAGAAATAGCTATGTTTGTGTGTCTGGGGAAGGGGAGAAGTGGGGGAAGGAAGCAATAAGTCCAAGGAGACAAAATATACTGCAAAGGTCCCTATCATTTAAAAATGCAGTTCGGACAAACAGACAAACTAATGGAATAGAAAATTTAGGAATCCACCAAATACATGTAGCAATTTAGTATATGATAAAGGTGGCATCTCAAGTCACTGGGGAAAAGATAGCTATTTTAATAAAAAATATGAGGCAACTAGAAATCCATATAGTAAATAATAAAATTAGATGTATACAATATGCAGCAGTAAACTCTGGATGTATCAGAGGGAGAGTAGAATACTGGCCATGGTGGCATCAAGAAGTTGGCATATTCTCTGTCCCCAAAATACATATCAAACTGGACAAAAATCCTTTCAGGGATCTGGAAATCAACCAAAGGCTGACAAAACATTGAGAAGCATTTATGGATGAAAAACTACCAGAGCAGTGGGTGAGAACATCGCAGCCTGCAAACTACTTGCTGGGGCCATTGTCAAATTCTCCCCTGACCCTCCTACAAATCCTGTCCACTCTCCACATACAAATCTGTTGGCAAAAATTATAATTTCACCATTGCAGAATTGACCAGGAAAAACAGTAGCTTTGCTGCCCAGGGGAGTGGACTTGATATGGGGAAGAGGGAGACAACTCAGGGTGTTGTCAGTAAAAATAGCAAACTCAGTAGAAAATGAGCAGGAAATACTATCACTCTGTTAATTTGCCTTGAGGTCCCAGGGCAAATCGGGGTATGAAGTGGGTCAGTGAGATACTTAACAGGAATATCCTAGATATTAGAGTCGCAGAGGGGCTCTCCACCCTTCTCTGACTGACCACAAAACCATGAGCTTGCTCAGGGACCCAAGAGAGCTCAGGGCAAAGTGAAAGTCAAGGCTGACTTGAGAACTAGCTGACCTTTGAAGCCTTCCCAACCTATACATAGATAAACCAGCAGAGTGAAAGCTTTAAGAGACCAAGGCATTTGAGAACAGCCTGTACCCAAGTGTTGGTTATCTATGAACTACATAATCCTAGAAAGCCAGTGAAAAAAGTGAAGTTAGGAATGAAACAACTGCACAGAGACATTCGTGGCTATTCACCATGGGAGAGAGAGATTCTGTAGCTTAAGTTCAGGCAAGCTACCTCACTTTCCCTACCAAGAAAACCCTCAGGAAAAAAAAAAAGAGAATCTAGAGTTGTCATAATATATTACCTAAAATGTCAAATTTCAAACAAAAATGTTGAGCATGCAAGGAAACAAGGTGTGACTCATACTCAAGAAAAAAAAATAAGTCAATAGAAAACGGATTCTGCGTGAGCCCAGAATGATAAATTTGGCAAAGACGTCAAAGATCTATTATATATATATTCAAAGAATTAAATAAATATATGGTGGCAATAACTCAACAAACAGTAAATCTCAATAGAGAAAAAGAAACTATAAAAAATGGAATTTCCAGGATTGAAAAATACAGTAACTTTTAAAAAAATTACTAGATTTGTTCAATAGCAGATTTAAGATAGCAGAATCAATGAAATCAAAGATAGTTCAGTAACCATTTAACATTCTAGCCAAAAATGCATAACACAAATCTAATGAGGAAATATCAAGCAAACCCAAACTGAGAAGCATTCTATAAAATAACTATATTCAAATAAAATTCTATAAGGTAACTGACCTATAATTTTCAAATTATCGATGTCATGAATATCAAAGAAAGGACAAGGAACTGTTTCAAAGAAAACTAAAGAAACAAGACAAACTAAATGTAATACTTGATAACTGCACTGGATTCTTTTCTGGGAATAAAATTACAGTAAAGGACATTACTGGGAAAATTGATGAAGTTGACAAATAACCTCTAGTTAGATAAAACTATGTCAATGTTAAAGTTATTGAATTTAATTCAACCATGGTTGTATAAGAGGGTATCCTGTTCTTAGGAAAGATACACTGGTGTGTTAAAGGTAAAGGGACATGACGTATATATATTGCATAAAACATGCTTTCAAATGGCTTGAGAAAAATTATTTCAGAGAGAGAGAACAAATATGGCAAAATGTTACAACTAATGTGCCTAAGAATAATATCCAATTCTCTGTTAAGACCTGCAGTGTATTTTATGTGAATTAGATGGCTCTTTAGTCAAAAATCAGGGCTACACCACACTTTTTGTGGACTCTGGATTTTAAGGGTTTTAATAGCCCTTTTTGGAAATAATATTTTTTTCTTTTAAAATAAAAAATAAAACGAATATATACACAGTTTATAATGAGACTCTCTCTCACCCCCAGGTCCTGCTCCCTGCCTGCCCATCTTCGACCTCAGCCCTCCTCCTCCTAAGCAGTCCCGCAGAACCCCTCCTGGTTTCAGTCTGGCTCCCACCACGTGTTAAATGGCACCCTCTCAATCTGGGACAGCGTCAGTTGATTTTCTCCTGTGATAAATGAGGTTTTGGCTTATTTACATTCTCATCTTCCTTTTACTTTCTTCTAAAGAATCAACTCACTACGTTCAGTTCCTTTAGCTTTGAAATTTTAAATATTATATTTAAGCCTCTGTATCTTGTGATAGCAATAAAGACCATACCTCTTGAGTCTTACTCTGCAAAATGAGGAAATGAAGATCCTGTATCTCCCTTTAAGTCATCTTCCTTCACCTCTCAGTTTCTGTGACTTGAACTTTTATATGGCTGAAGTTGAGAGTATGTACGTTATATTTTGGGATTATAATTAAGTTTTCTTGTTTCTTTCTTTTTTTGCTTTGACTCTAACTTGATTCCAAAAGTGGAAACCAACGCAGAGATTTTACGTTATTATGAGGAGGTGCTGACTATTTACTGCAAAGCCAAAGGCAATTAATTACTGTGCTCTGATTACATTTCTTTCTCTACAGTTGCCATTTCATTATTCCTGTATCACATAAAGAAAAATCTTCAAATAGATTATTTTTTCTTGCATTTTACCAATTGCTCAAAATTATGTCATATTTTTTCAGATTTCACCTTTGGACTTTGCCTTTCTTGGACTTGCCCTTCCTCAAAATTACAGATTGCTTTACATTTTTCTTGTTAAGGGAAGGAACATAGGCCTTTTTGCCTTCCTCTTTTTACCACTCAATCTCTGTATTGTTCAGAATCCATTTTGTGTTTTCTTATGGACAATGATCTCTTGTTCTATGTTGAACCAGCTGCTTCATATTTGGACAAGTTTCTTGAGAGCTTTTTGGTTTCCTTGGAGAATCTAAGTGCACCTTCCTTTATTTATCCCCATGCTTTTTGTTTTCTCATTCCCAATGTGTTTTTAGATTCTGTTCTATTGAGTCCCTTCCCCAGCTTTTCCTCCCACTTCTGTTTTTTTTGTTTTTTTTTTTTTTTTCTTAGAACCTTCTTTCTTGAAGGTCTCAGTTTCCCTGGTCCATTCTTCGCTGGTTGGTAGGCCTATTTCACAGCTATCATTCTAGAACTTTTGTATTTAGTTTCCTGGGTTGCATCTGTTGTTTCCTGGATCCAATGTTTTCCTCTTTCTTTATTTCCAACCCTATTTTGTTGACAAACATCCTGAAATAACTTTAAAAGACGGTACATAGAATATAAACTTTCTGAGATTTTTTTTGGTATCAAAAGACTTTTATTCTTTTACACTTGTTTAGTAAATTACCTGATTATAAATTCTAGCTTAAAATTTTATGTTCCTCAGCCTTTGCAATATTATTCCATTATATTTTAGCATCCACTGTGGAGGCTAAGAAACATGGTGTCAATCTGAATCTTTTTTTTATTTTTGTTGGTAGCCATTTTCCCCCATCTGGGTAGTTTTACTAGTTTCTATTTAGGCCTGGTGGTCATGAGTCTAGACATGGGTCAGTTCTTTCATCTTGTTTGACTCTATGTTTTCCCTTTTAGCAACCCTCTCAACTGAAGTAGACTTTCTGAATTGAACACCATGTCTCTTTTCTCTCATATGTTGCATCTCTTTGTCTTTTTGTTCAACATTCTGAAAGTGGTTTTTGGTTTTGTATTTTAAGGATCCAATTTATTAATTTTTATGTTGGGGAAATTATATTTTTGATTTCCAAGAGATCTTTAATGTCTTCGGATATTTTTTAAAAATGGCACTCTGATCAGGATTTTCTTGAATTCCACTGGGATTTTCACTTAATCTTAATGTTTCTCATGATGCTGCAGGTTTTGCTTGTGTATCATGAGATTTTTAATTGAGGCTGGGGAGAGGCTGATTGGGAACTCTCTGTACTTGGTGAGGCCTCTTGATTGACAGCTCTCCTTAGGGTGGGAAGACTGAGAGCCTTTGTCCTGGGGGCACCCCAAATGTCCACATGGGTAGGGTTTTGCTTGCAGACACAAATCCTCACAATAAAGGCTCATGTCCTCTCCAGATAGTTTGTTTTAATTCATTAGAGACTTTAGTTTTTCTTTCTTTGCACAGGGCAAATGGCTAGCACCCAGTATTCTGCATGAGAGTAGAAGTAAATTGTTCCATTAACATACCTGTATTCTGTGTTCCATTCTGACCCTAGCTTCCATTGTATTTACTCTCTCTGGAGGTCTGCCTGGAAATTTGATTTCCTCTCTGTAGGCAACTCTACCTGTATTCTAGGCTGCAGTTGTATCTGTTGTCAGACAATACAAACAATTTCCTTCTCCCTTTGTTGAACTTTCTGGTCTGTGAATGGGCCCCTCCAGTTCTGTTTGATGTTTAATGAGGTCTTGCAAGGTATAAGACGTGTCTGTCTACTATCTTTGGGAATAAGTTTTAATCACCAACAGTTTTGTTAGCAGGAGTCTTTGGTCAAGCTCTCTGCTTCCAGGAGGTGCTGCCCTGTTCTGTCTCAGGCAGGTTGCACTAATCCTTATTTTAAATTTAGAGATAGCATTTCCACAAACACTTTTCAACACACTGGTAATGCATTCAGTTTTATAACTTTCGGAGACATAAACCTACTCATTCCTGAATTAGTGATTCTCCTTTCACCAAAGGTCAGTATTTATTGCTTGGTAAGGAATCTTGGTTTTCTGGAACCTCCCCAAATCCCTGGCTTTCATGAGTCCAAGCCAAGATCACATAATCTACAGGGGTAGTGTTATCCTGAGCTTTGCTCCCTCCAAGCCTTTGCCCATCTTCTTCTTTCCGCTGGAGTGTTTGCTCCTTTCTCCTGCACCTTACTTGTTGTCACTTCCAATAAAAATCACACCTGAGATTCCAGGCAAGACCGGGCAGGCCATTCAAAGTGCGCTTCCTGTCAACATCCACGTTCTAATGGAGTTGCTGCCCTAAGCCCTGTGGAAGGAAGTGTGGTCATCAGCAGCTCCTTAATGTGTACCATATTGTCCCATGTGATTCCATTGCCCTCTCCTGTCACAGAGGGTTGTATGAAGCTTGGCCATGATCCAAGGAAAACCAACCTATAGATGTGACAGCAGCCTATGAGGGGCCCTGGGCTTATTTCACCTAATCAGACTGATGGTGACTACATTGGATCCATTACTCTCCATTGGGCAGTTAGCTGACAGCTGAGATGATGAACAGAGTCAGATATACACAGAGAGAAGCCGAGTCACATTCACAGTGGGGCATTAATGAGTAACAAAACAAAACTATTGCTGGCAGTGTCTTGGACCCCAAGTGACTTCTGTCTAACTCTAGACTCTGTGAGGCTTGGTGTGTCATGGGCTTGTTCTCCCCATTAGAACAGGTTGAAAAGTTTTTCTTGGTTACAGCAAGTCCTGGCTGATGGCTAGGAATCTTTTTCTTATTGCTGTCTGCATTCTAATCATTAGCCTCCCATTGTTTGGGAGTAATATGGGTAAATTTCAGAGCTCAGGCTAGAGTGAGATAAATCCAAAGGCTTCGTTCAAAGACAAAGTGTTCTATGAAGCTGCCTCTGCAACCCCAGGGATTGCTCCTCCCTCTAAACTCACAGTTATAAATACTACTGATAAGACATAGCCCATACTGCCCCGTGGTTTGACTTTCAAACCTGTGCTATTACAGGATTGGAAGAGTATGAGGACCATGGCTTATTCTTATTCACCATTATGTCCTTACAGTGCCTGGAGTAGGGATGGCACAGAAGAACTATTCAGCACATGAAGCAGTGAATGAAAAGACAAAAGGGCAAGAAAAGGAGAGAACAGTGGAGAAAAAAGATTTTAATTAAATACATGTGGGAATTTATCTCTGGCTATTATTTATTCCACCAAGTACACGGATGTATGAATTCATTTAGCAAACCTTTCTTTTTTTGCACATTTGCTATGTATTAAGTGTTAGATATACAAAGAAAGATAAGAAAGACACAATCTTTTTTCTTAAGGGGTTCTAAATCAAATAGAAAATTTAGAGTTGTAAAATAATATTTATAATACAATAAATGTTGTGTCCTCGTAGTTCTCTGAAAGCAAAACAGTAGCCGAAATATAAACGATGATGTCTTCATGGAAGAGGAGGAAGAATGAGGCTCCTACTATGTGTGACCTGGTGCATACATTATCTCAGTTGATTCTCAGAGCAAGCTTTTCATGGTCTGTGTGGTCCGTCCTTTGTTTATTCTACAGCTGAGGGATCAGGCTCAGGGAGACTTGAGTTTTGCCCCAGATCACACAGCCAGCAAGTGACAGAGACATGATTCCATCCAAATCTTCTGACTTTCAACCCTCCTGCTCTGTGAATGTTGAGTACCTGACCCAGGTGACTTTTCTGGAGCTTAACCTTGCTCTGACATAAGATCAGAGGGAAGAAAACACACTGTTTGGTTTAAGAAGATTGTCCTGACTCTAACACCCTTGGGGCCTTTAGGGGGAAAACAAACTCCCTGCTTTTTGGCCTCATGACATTTAGCCTCAGCAGCTGGCTTCTGTTCTAAGGAGGCCTGGTTTTCTCATCTCACACCTGGCCTCAGACTGACTCTGCTGGCCCCCAGCTGCTGGGCCCAACGGGAGGTGCAGACACAGGCTCTAACCTGCAGCTCGCCCTGCCTTGCTTTCAACCTGGGCTTTGCATCAGCTCTGCCTTCAGGGCTTTGTTTAATTATTGCAAACCTGCTGACTCTGGTTTTTTTGTCTTTTTGTTTTTAAAATCCTGGACACAGATTCCGCAAGGAGCCTGATATAAGTAAAACATTTACCCACCACTGGTGATGTCATTACCAAAAGTGGTTGGCAACTTTCAGGCCAAATTCATGCTAGAGTTAATCTGGAGCTCAGCCTGGCTCTAGATGAAGACAGATGTAGGAGGAGGCAGGGTGCTTGGAGCTCTGAGTGACTGCAGAGCCACTTGTCACTACCAGTCAGCAAGCATCCCAACACGAGCTGGCCCTCCAGGGCATAAGTTAAAACAGGAAAAGGCCTAGAAAAAGTAGGGAGAGAGAGACACAGATCCCACATGGCAGTCTAAGGGGCCCTGTGAAGATGCCAACCTCTGCAAAGTGTAACAAAAAAAGGCAGAGAGACAGCATACACACACCACATTGCCTTACACACCACATGCGTGTATTGCAGTGCCACCAAGCAGAGCACCTTTTGGGGAAGGATGCTTCTGGGAGGGCACAGCTGCCCATATTCATTCTGATAATTACCCTCAGCGTCTTTGAGACCCTCTTGAGGACATCACATTTGACGCCCAACAACATCTCTTATGAACACTCTGAGCAAATGGCAGGTGATTATGTTCCAGATTGGAAGAGAAAAGCTCACAATACTGTTCCAGGGAGGGCAGAAATACATGTTCCAGGGACGGCAGAAATACATGTATGGGTCCTTAGCACTGGGGACAAGGGATGCAAATCAGAACAAGCACTTTTCTCTTTATCCCCTCCTGTCTGCACAAAATTGGGCAAGGAATTCAACTTCTCTAAGCCTGGATAATCTATTTAATGGAGCTAGTGTTACCTACCCAGTAGTTTGTTCTGAAGATTAAATGACAGAACGCATTTAAAGAGCACAAGATACAGTTGGAGTCAGAGCTCACCAGATGAGTAAAGAACCCTTTGTTTCACCCCATGAAAAGCTTCAAGAGATTCTTTGATCCTCATTGGGCCCTATACTAAGTGTCCATACCCATTAGACTCTCTCCGTGAACCTGCACCCTTTTTCCTCTTCCTGGGTTTTGATGGGTCTTACTGGTCCTAAATTATTTAGCTCAAACATTTCTCTCTCTGGAACTTTCCCTGACATCACTAGGCTGAGCCAAATGCCCCTCCCCTGGGCTTCATAGTTTGCTTGATATATCACATTGTCTTGAAATTATCTGTTCAAGCACATATCTGTTATCAGTTTTTCTCTCCCACTAGTGGTAAACTTCATGAGGGCAGGGCCTATATTATTCCACTTTGTATTCCAGCATCATTCATAGTGAGCTGCATATAAAGTCCAACATAAGGAGGACCGAATTCAAGGTCCACGTTTGCCCCTTTCTATGGGTCGGGGCCAGATGGCTGCTGAAGGAGGCAGGGACAGTAGTATCAACTGCACCTTGAATAGAACAGGAATCCAAAGGGGAACAAACTCTATTTCTGCATGCCCCTGTCTGAGCTGCCAGTACCTGTGGGGGCTTTTGGCATATCTAAGCCATTAAGGGGAAGAGAAAAAAATGGGAGAAGAGAAAAAAAGGGAGAAACAATAAGAGGAAAAGTAGAATTGTAGTGGATCCATTATAGACCTTTGCTGATTGAGAAAAAAAAATCATTGCCCAATTGAGAGTGAAAGTGGGAGAAGAATATTAGAGAGAGGACAGCCAAGTAATATTTTATAGACTCTCACCCACCTCTGTGGGAGACTTGACTCCATGCAATGCAGTAGAAAATTCCCATGACGTTTCAGTTAGTGGGAGGCTGGAGAGCCGGATTTTTGCTCCAATCAGTGGGAGGCAAATAATTCCAGCTCTGGAGTCAGATTGTCTGGTTTGGGTTTCACCAAAAGACCACTCAGGTAGCTCTTTAAAACCCTATTTTGTGATTCATACAATGTGAATAATAATGATCTCTTTTTATTGTAAGGATTAAATGAGATGATCAGTGTAGATGTAGTTGTCAGAGTGCTTGGTACATAGCAAGTACTTAATAAATTATATCAATTATATGTGCTGATATTTTTTTCTGAATATCCCGGGCCTGACTTTGGAGTATTAGAGAGTCGAGTGGGAAGGTTGTAGGAAGGGGAACCACTGGATAAAGAATCATATGGCCTAGAGAGGAGGAGCTATTCTCCTCCCAGTTTATGTTAAGATGCTCAAAACATTTTTACTGTGGATCTAAGGGAATTAGCCATATGGAGAGACAACTACAACAGTGGAAAGAGTGATCCTGAAGTGAAAACTACTGTATTCTGGTCTAAATCCCAGTACTGCTCAGTTTTGACACATTGGACAAATTATACAAGCACTCTGGGTCTCTGCTCTTTCATCTGTCAAATAAAGGAATTGGACTGTAAGCTCCTTTTTGGCTACAATCCTCAATTCTAATGTCTAGCCAAACCAAGTTGAAACTTTTCCCCTTTGTCTATATTTACTTGCTACCCCACCCAGTTGGCTGGGGGCTATAAATTAAATAATAGGCAAAGCAAAGGTCACCAGACAGGCTCTTTATAAAGAGAACTGATGGTTGAATAAATACAAGCTATATCTAGCACTCTCTGTTTAAGTATTTAAGAACCCAAAGATTTCTGGGGTAGAGGTAGGAGAGGGAGTGGGGTTGGGTGTGAGACATACATGGCTTCCTCAGAAGGCAGAGCCAAGCATGTGTGGACAAGGGTCCCTTTCTAAACTGCAAGTGGAGACTGCACAAGGAAGGGGTTTCCATCTTGGGGAAGAGAGAAAAAAGAACAAACCACAATGACTGATTACACATAACCAAAGGGTTGTCTGATGGAGGAAGGTGGGGAACAGTTTGATGGAGGAGGATGTAGCCTCCCATGGCACTCCAGGGGGAGGACTGTGACCACCAGGGCAGATTTCAGATTTCAGTGCAGTAAGAAAACCCATCTTTTCCATTAAAGCAGGGGCTGGGAAACTTTTTTGTGTAGGGACAGGCAGTAGACATTCTAGGCTTTGTGGACCATACAGTACCTGTCACATCACTCAACTCTGCCATTGTAGTATGAACACAGCCACAGGCGATACATAATAAGTGTGGCCATGTACAAATAATGCATTATTTGCAAAAGCAAGCAGTAGGTCATATTTGGCCCACGGGGCTCTGTTTGCAGACCCCTGCATTGGAGGATCACGTGTAGGATAGGTGACCATCGGAAGTAAGTGGTAAGTATCCCCTCCCATCATCACCATCACAATAAAGACAGGGTGCAATTAGAGGTTGAAAGACCCTCCCTTAATAGTGTCAAGGTGTGTATACCAGCCCGGGTTGGGTGGGGGTTACAATTAGCTGGCTTATGGTGTCTCTTTTAACACTAAGTCCTACAATACTATTAGATGGTAGGCATAGGGAGCTAGTATGGGGTCCCTAAGTATCCAAGAGAGGGCAGGAGACCTTGGAAGAAGAAGCTGAGGCCCATAAGGCAAACTTCACAATTAGCCTGGGGCTGCTGCAGTCTCATTTGACACTTTTCCGCTTTGATCTCTTTCTTTGGAGAAACATTGCCTGGTAAGGATTTTCTGTTCTTACAATTTTAGCAGATTTGAAGGGGATATCATGGAGATGCTCAATTATCATCATATTAGATAAAAAAAAATCGCTTTCTTCTCTCTTTTGCTGTTCTGGTTGCTCCCTCAACACACACACACACACACGCCACTCACTCATTTTGTATACATTTTCAGTTGACCAGCTGCATACGAAGCAGGCGTCCAATTATCCAAAAGGAGCACTGTCTAAATAGAAAGCTGTAGCTCTCTCTTGCCCCCAAGGGCCTCCCCTTCAAGGTTTAGTTCCTGCAAACACTGTGTCTTTTTTGGGCTTCCTTCGTAATCTGTTTAGCTTTCATCAAAAATATAGCAGGACTTGGAAGCAGGAGGAGGGATATGGGGCTGCTGGAGGGAATATTAAGTGTGCACACACCCAGGCTGCCGTTATCTGACTCTAGGCTGCCAGGCACGGCTGCATCTGGAATATTAAGATGCCGGGCTTCTCCTGGGGCTGCCAACATCTCAATATGGAAGCTGTACCAGGCCACTGATAAATCGAGTCCTCATAAAACCCAGCTCAAACCCAAGTGGAGCCAGGCAGGATTCTAGGTCTTTACCTGGCCATTACCTCCAGTAAAGAGCCAGCTAAGGCATCCTAGAAGACCTTCACTGAATTACCTTTCAGTCTTATGGCATGGCTGACTATAGATTTCTAAGACCTGGCCTGAGGGACACTGGTATTTCTGCTATTTTAGCATCTGCTGCATTTCAGAGTAGAAATATGATGGGAGTGGGAATCAGACCATTTGTGTTCAAGTCCTGGCTCTGATACTTAGTAGTTACGGAGCCTTGGGCAAGTCTCAGCCTTGTGAGACTTAGGGTCCCAATTTGTGAAATGGAGATTTAAAAGTCAAATAAAATGAAGACATTCCAAGTGCAGTTGATTCTTATTATTCATGGTAGTTACATTCTATACAGTTGCTGCAAACACTGAATGAAATACTAAACCATTGCTCCTAGGGGAAATATGGAGTTAGGTTCCTGCAAGCTTTTGGTCATAATAGTTTAATCATTTATCAACACATTGTTAAAACCTTGTTTTATGTGTGTTTCTGTTTAGACATCTTATTTAATACAAATTGTTGATTAGTTAACATTGAACTCATAGCCAACAGAACTACAACTCATGACTGAATAAAGCTTATCTAACACATGCATTTTCTTTGTAAGTCATGTCACATCCTTCTGGCCCTGCAGCACTTCAGCACCATACATGGGAGCTATTTTAAACAGTGGAATTGAAGCAGGTGGACAGGCAAGCCCCAGAATTGGGGTTTAGCCAGGGAAGGTTTGATATGCTTTTGCTGTGTCCCCACCCAAATCTCATCTTGAATTGTAGCTCCCATAATTCCCACGTGTCGTAGGAGGGACCCAGTAGGAGGTAATTGAATCATGGGGGGTGGGTCTTTCCCATGCTATTCTCATCATAGTGGATAAGTCTCACAAGATCTGATGGTTTTATAAAAGGGGGATTCCCCTGCACATGCTCTCTTGCCTGCCACCATGTAAGATGTGACTTTGCTCCTCATTCACCTTCTGCCATGATTGTGAGGCCTCCCCAGCCATGTGGAACTGTGAGTCAATTAAACCTCTTTCCTTTATAAATTACCCAGTCTTAGGTATGTCTTTATTAGCAGTATGAGAACAGACTAATACAAGGTTCTTGGCTTCACCCAGGAAAGAATTCAAGAGTAAGCCAGTGGTGTTAAATAGCAGTCTTTTATTGAACTGGAACTGCTTCTGGTGGAGCAGGGCTAATTCATAGGCAGTGTGCCCAGAGTCACACTTGTGGGCTGTTGGTGGCCATATTTATATCCAATTACTTGTAATACTTGCAGTTACAATACTTGCAAATTAAGGGACATGTTAATGCAAATTAAGGGGCAGTTTATTCAACAACATTCTAGAAAGGGGTGGTAACTTCCAGGTCATTGCCATGGAATTTGTAAACTGTCATGCCACTGGTGGGAGTGTGTTATGCTAATGAGCAATGAGGGCATCTAGGGATCACTTTTGTTACCATCTGCTGGTTTCTGCCAGTTTCTTTCTTTTTTTTTTTTTTGAGACAGAGTCTCTGTCGCCCAGGTTGGAGTGTAGTGGTGCAGTCTCAGCCCACTGCAAACTTTGCCTCCTGGGTTCAAGCAATTCTTCTGCCTTAGCCTCTGGAGTAGTTGGGACTAATGGCCTGCACCATGCACCAATTTGCCTAGCTAATTTTTGTAGTTTTAGTAGAGACGGGGTTTCACCATGTTGGCCAGGCTGGTTTCGAACTCCTGACCTCAATGATCTGCCCCCCCTTGGCCTCCCACAGTGCTGGGATTACAGGTGTGAGCCACTGTGCCCAGCTGGTTTCTGCCAGTTTCTTTACTTCATTCCATCTGGATCAGATTCTGTTTTGTGTCAGCAGGGTTGTGACCAGAAAACAAGTCCTGCTGGTCTCCTACTTCAGAATCACCAACAAAAAGCGCAAAAATGTGCCACTCAATAGACTGCAAAAGGGTGCTGGTTTACAGTCTGAGAGCCAAAACAAAAAGGCAGAGCTTCACCCGGTCCCACCTCAGCTGGGAGCGTGCACATTTTCCCTCATCTGCATATGTCTATGAATGACTGCAAATGCATCTCAAGACTTGATTTGGGAGTTACACAGAAAGAAATTTTAGTAGGAGAATTTGCAAATACTGAAATGTGAATAATGAGGAAAAACTGTGCTTCAGGGTGGTCATGGTGAGGATCTATCAGAAAGTCCAAACTACCCCATCCCATGTGCTGAGTCCTTTGAAATCTACTTCCTGCCTGCTTCTTCCACACTTTCTGCCGCTGCTCCTAACACATACCCCATTGTCCAGCCACTCCTCTTACTCTCTGGTCAGGGAATGCTGCTTCTTACTTCTGTACCACTGCACATACTGTTTTCTGCCTAAGGTGCCCTCTTTATCCTCACAAAACTAAGCTATTATTCTTCTCAGAAGAGGCCAATAGGTAGGCATCTTCATCCATGTGGGCTGCTATAATAGAATACCATAGACTGGGTGGCTTATCAACAACAGAAATTTATTTTTCGTGGCTGTAAATGCTGGGAAGTCCAAGATCAATTTGCTGTTAGATTTGGTGCATGGAGAGGGCCTGCTTCCTGGTACTTAAATAGCCATCTTTTCACTGTAACCTTACCTGGCAGAAGGGGCAAACAAGCTCTCTGGTGTCTCTCTCTCTTTCTTTTTTTGCTTGGTCACCCAGGCTGGAGTACAGTGGCACCATCTTGGCTCACTGCAACCTCTGCCTCCCAGTTTCAAGTGATTCTCCTGCCTCAGCCTCCCGAGTAGCTGGGATTACAGGCATGCACCACCATGCCCAGGTAATTTTTTTGTATTTCTAGTAGAGATAGGTTTTCACCATGTTGGCCAGGCTTGTCTCAAACTCCTGACCTCAAGTGATCCACCCACCTCGGCCTCCCAAAGTTCTGGGATTACAGGCGTGAGCCGCGAGCTGCCACACCTGGCCTCTGGTGTCTCTTTTATCAGGGTACTAATCTGTTCATGGAGGCCCCACCCTCATGATCTAACCACCTTCCAAAGGCCCCATTTCCTGGTATCATTACCTTGGGAGGTAGGATTTCAATATATGAATTTTACAGGACACCAACATTAGACCATAGCAGTAGGAAACCTAGTCGTCCACACAATTTGTATATTTGGCTCAGAAGCAAAGAGTTTGATTTTTATGATTTGTTTTTTAAAGCATGCATAAGTTATGGGACAAACAAATGAAAATGACTTTTCATTAAGGATCTGTTTCTTTTGTTTCCCCTAATCATTAACTCTTGAGGAAATTCAGTCCTTTGTGAATGTTCTCACTGTTAGGTCTTGGGGGGGAAATTCCTGCTCTATTTTTCCTGGCTTTTATACTCAAGACTTTGAGAATTCTCACTCCCAGCTTGTGGTTTCCACTCTTGCCCTACGCTTTCATCAGATGAGACCCTTTAGAATGGTGAGATAGGAAAAACCAGCACCATAATAACATCAGAAATCAAAGCCAGCCCTTTATGTCTCCGAATGATAGATCCAGTCCTTAGCCCTGGTCACTCCAGGTCAGGGCTGGACTCCTGGAGAAGGAGGAGCCAGTAATGTCATGAGTCCTGTGAGTCTGGCTCCCAGACAGTTGCCACTAGGCAGCTTGGCTAGGTGTCACTGCTGGCTGGTTTGGGCTCCCATCCATTTTTGCCTGCTTCTTGGATATGTTTGCTCCATTCTTGCCTTGTTTCCTGCCTACCTCTATCTAGTTCGGGGGCTTGTTTCCAAGTTTGTTTCATCTTCACTCCAGCCAGCTAATTTCCAGCTGCTCCTGGCTTCTCTCACCTGCATGAACTGCCTTTCCCCTATTCCCTGCCGAGGCTCTGATGGTGTCATCTGACTTCAAGAAGAGGTGGCACTGGGTAGCGGAAAGAATACTGGGATGAAAATTAAGCAGCCATGGGTTCTGGTCCTGTTCCCACCTCTCATTATCTGTATGTTTTTATACATGTCCTTTATTTTTCTGTGTCCCATTTTTCCTATGTGAGAAATGAAAGGTTGACTAGATTGCTAAGAGCTTTTCCAGCATTCACATCCTGTGGTGCTATGAGTCTTTGGAAGAGAGATGGGTGGGATGCACCTGATTTGTCATTCACAAGTGGTAAACTACCTTTGAATGTCCCCAAGGCTAATGGAAAATCTGCTTCGTGACTGTTTGGTTGAAAATGTTCAGGAGCTGTATTTCCCCGGGCTTGTTGGTGACAACACTCGGGTGAGTGCTGACTGTCAACACAAATGAAAATTAAGCAAAAGCAATAACAATAGGCAGAGAACATTATTTGGCTTTCAAAGTAATCTCAAATTCATTCATTACTCATCTTTTGGAGAAGAAAAGCCTCCTAGGGTATCAGAGAAAGTCTTACTACTCAATTTTCTAATGCTGCTTGGTGACTTAGAGATTGGCTTAAAAAGGAAACACAAGTAGCCAAACGCCCGTGAATCAAAAGAGAATATTCATTGATTTGGGGACCTTTATAATATAAAGTGAACCACACAGGATGACAATGACAATAGTTGTGATGACAGTGATAGTGGTGATAGTGATTGTGATGGTGATGATGATGATGATGATGGCGATAGTGGTGATAGTGATTGTGATGATGGTGATGATGATGATAGTGATGATAGTGATGATGGTGGTAGTGGTGATAGTGGTTGTGATAGCGATGATGATGGTGATGATGATGATGGCGATGATGGTGATGATGGTCATAGTGGTGATAGTGATTGTGATGGTGATGATGGTGATGGTGATGGTGATAGTGGTGATAGTGATTGTGATGATGATGGTGATGATGGTGATGATGGTGAGGACAATGGTGATGATGGTGATGATGATGGTGATGATGATGGTGATGATGTTGGTGATGATAATAACAATAGTCAGAACATAATTATGTGCTAGGTCCTATGCTAAGTCTCCATGCATACTACCTCACAATCTTCAGAATCACATTGTATTATTCAAGGTCAAACAAATGCATAAACAATAATATTTTATAAACAACGAACCCAGACATGTTAAGGGGTCAATGGTAATGTTAGTAATCATAATGTTTTACATTTATTTCTAGTTTATAAGCCGTTGCTCATCTATGATACCCTTTCTGCTTTGACATTAGCAACAACCTAAGTTGTAGAAAGGGTGGGTATATCTCATGTTACAGAGAAAGAAATTGAAACTCATAAAGGCAACAGGCCTACAAGCACCTAAAAAAGAACTGAAGATTACTTCAGGGCAATTGCATCAGAAATTTGAGAAGGACAATCCCATCATTGGAATTTGTACCCACCCTCCCACCCCCACAACCCCTCAACCCCCCACCACCCCTCCCCCTGCCACCACACACACACAGACACACACAAACACACACAAACATTTACTCTTATGTAGCAAAAGCATTTGCTTAATTGCATGCCCTTTGGCCATATTGAAACCTGATTTGGAAATATTTAAGACTGCAAAAAGTTCCCAAAAATTTTCAGAAAGAAAGCTGCTTACCTTTCCCTCCATGTTGCTGGGCTTATTGTTTTATTTGTTTTGTCTGGGTGGTTCTCTGGCCCTGCCTCCCTGAAGCTCATTCTGTGGGTCAGATGAGAGGAGTTTGCTATTCTCTGCCCCTCAGTGACAGCTGTTTTTTTTTTTGTTTTGTTTTGTTTTTTGCTGCGTTTTTGTTTGAAATCGCTGACTTTGGAAACTTTAGGCCTGCTTAATCTCCAGTCTGTGTTCCCTTGGCTGCAGCCAGCCCTGAATCCAGGCTCTGTGCGGAGCAGAGGGAGTCTCTGGCTCCTTCCTTCTCTACACTGCTTCCGTTCCCCTCAAGGTCAGCCAAAGGGCTCAGACAAGAAGAAAAGATGATGTCAGTGTTCTCTCTTCCAGTTTCCACATTCAAGAACTTTATGAAACTCATTCTTTTAATCTTTATTCACATTCCACCTTGCCTCAGCTTGGTACCATGTGGCCTTGTGAGTAACTTTCTTCTTCTTTCATCTTCTAGGTCATTCATAAGGATGTTAATCATTTAGAAGGATGGGAGTTTTCCCTACCTAGAGAATGCTTTTTCCTGAACTCATTGAAAGTCTCTTTGATTTGCCGAAGAACTAAGAAAATAAGTAACATATTTATAAGCTCTGGGTGTTATATCAAAATCCCCACATTGTAGAGAGGTCTGCTGGCTGCTCCCATTGGCAGAGTAGGTGGTTGCTTATACAGTGTCTTTTAAAAGTTTGCTAGAAAAGCCTTCCTAAATCTAAAGATATTGCCTTGGATTCTGCATTACAGATATACAGCTTAGTGTTAAGCATTGGCCTTTTAGTGCAATATGGGTGAGAATATCTTTTAAAATAATACTCCTGGAGTGGCTATCAGCTAGAATTGTGTCTGACTAGAATAACAGAGGCTAGATTGAATTTTCTCAGGTATAGCAGATGCTGTTAGTATCCCACCCATACCTGTCAATAAGGTTCTTATTGCTACTGCAAATACCCCCAATCACAGTCATAGGGCTGTTTTGGGGTAGGGGAGCATGCTTGGGCTGTGTGCTGAGCAAGCCAGAGTACTGAAGAATTAAAGCCCTACAGAAGCAGCCCTCTTCCAAGGACAGGTGGGATTGAGTGGATACATACCCCAGCCTCTTCTCCCCTTGGTTAGATAATCCTGGCATTGTTCTACACTGTCTCCCAGACTTCCCCAGGGATTAAGCTCCAGGTTCCCACTGTGCCATTGGCTTGGCAACACACTGCTACTGGCTCCCTTTGCTTCCCTGTGTCACTTCCCATCCCTCCACCGGTGTTTCCTGAAATCACTCCCAAATAAACTACTTGCAGCTGAATTCTCTTCTCAGGGCTGCTTTTGAGAAACCCAAACTGGGGGTGCAGGTAAGGACAATCCATGAGACTTGAAGGACCCAGGGTGTTGCTTCCAGCGCCCTGAGTCAAGTTTTCAGTGTTATGGCCAGAGAGCTGCTGCCGCCCCTCCAGGAATTAGTCAGTATTTGAGGCAGGAAAAAGGGGAGAAAACACCAAAAGCCAAGACAAAAGCCAAAACCTCTGCCAAAGATTTTGCCCTTTAAACAGGAAGGGATACTGTATTATTCAGGGTTCTTTTAGAGGAACAGAATTAATAGGATATGTATGTATAACAAATACATATATGTATTCATATACATACATGTGTATATATGTACATATACATATATGTATGTACATATATGTATATGTCCTTATACAAAGCAAATTAGTACAGGTATATAGGTGATAAATATTAAACTTTAATTATTGGAAAATTATAGGCCCAAACTACTTTTGATGCAACTATTGATCACTGCATATCATAGGGTTAACCAAATAACTGATAATACTCTAAATTGATAATAAGAAAGCTAGATGAACAGTGATTATATTTTACAAAAAGCAAAAATAGCAGCTCTTGAAAACCTCACCAGTTAACAATAATTGTGGTAAACTTGTTCTAGTAAGAAATCGCATGAAGTATTATTTGCATTGTGAATGCAACTCATGATAGCACTGCAGACCCAGTGATGGAGGAAACTGACTTCCTCAAAGTGTTGGAGTCCACCTACCTAGCAGAATATATGTACATATATACACATATACGTATATGAGTATATGTATATATGTACATATGTATATGTTTATATGTACGTGTGTGTATATATATATATATATAGAGAGAGAGAGAGGAGTTTGTTAAGTATTAATGTACACAATCACAAGGTCCAAAAATAGGCTATCTGAAAGCTGAGGAGTGAGGAGAGCCAGTCTGAGTCCCAAAACTGAAGAACTTGGAGTCTGATGTTCGAGGGCAGAAGCATCCAGGATGGGAGAAAGATCTAGGCTGGGAGCCTAGGCCCATCTCTCCTTTCCACGTTTTTCTGCCTGCTTTATATTTGCTGGCAGCTGATTAGATTGTGCCCACCAGATTAAGGGTGGATCTGCCTTCCCCAGCCCACTGACTCAAATGTTAAATCTCTTTTGGCAACACCCTCATAGACACACCCAGAATTCATACTTTGAATCTTTCAATCCAGTCAAGTTGACACTCAGTACCAACCATCACAGATGCCTTCTCCAAGAAGTTCTGCCTATACTTCTTTTGCCAGAATTATTTCACAATACTCCCCCACCCCAACTACAGTTGATACTATATTGAAAAATTGAATGGTTCTAGCTGAGCATATTGCCCTGCCAAACAAAACTGGGATTCTCATTGTGAAATAAGAGAATGGATATTGGGTAGGCAAGTAGCAGTATTTGTCACCGTAGTTACTGCCTTATGATGTGTCTCTAACACTTGAGTGAGGCATGAGTTCATTAGATCCATACTGCTCAAAGTGTCTGACCAGCAGTACTGGCATCACCTGAAAGCTGATTAGAAATGCAGAATTTCAGGCTAGCCCCAGACCTTCTGAATAGGAATCTTTTTCTAACAGGACCCTCCCCCTTCCCCCTGCCCTCCCTTCTCAGGTGAATTGTATGCACATTCAAGTTTGAAAAACATTGTCTTAGATTACTTTCCTTAATGTCAAAGAAACAAGGGAATCCCTGGTTCTTGGAATCTTTTCCTTGGCTTTGCCCAGTGCCTTCTCAGTGGCAAATTTCTGCTAAATAAATTCACAACTGAATAAATTATGTCAACCCAGTGTTCAGGGAGAAGTATCCTTCCTAAGCAGCTCATAATCAAAGTGATCCCTTCTCCTTGGGACAATTCACCCCCTTGGCAATGCTATTTGCATTTCTTTTTTTTTTTTTTTCCCCTGTATCATAGTCAGTTTTGAACATCTGTCTTTGTTTTCCTGAACCAAAAGGTCCAGGATCTTCTCTCATTCATCCCCTGTCATCTCCCATCATCCCCATCCCACCCCTCCTGGTATCCACCCAGCTGGGTGCTTTGCTAGGGTGAATTGAGATGATTAAATCTTATCTTTCTGTGCCTAGTTCCACGTTTTCTTTTTCCTTTTCTTTTCAACCTTTTCTCCTCAACTAACGGGGCCATCTTTCTGGATTTTTCTAGCATTGTTTTAGAAGGTTATAGTATTTTGAATAAATAGAAAAGTGTAGTGCTGAGATTTCAAACACTTTTTGGCAGTAGGATTCTTTCTACAAACATAGAAACTCAGTGTGTACCCAGATTACAGGCGAGCTGCCTTGCTTCAATGAAGTGGTTGGGGGACTTGGATCCCTTACCAATGGCCTCTCCATCATTGCCCCCTCAACCCCTATAATTTCTTAAATTTTTTTTTTTTTTTTATCATAGTCTACTTGAGTGAAACAGAAACCTCCCTGACCCATCAATTCCCTCTGTCAGTGACTGATGGGAGTTGGGGGGAGACAAAATATAATTGAAGGACAAAATCAATTATGTTCAATTTGTTGCTATAAAGAAATACATATTGCACATTATTTGTATTGTAAAAAAAAGAAAATGAACACATACAAGAGTCTATATATGCTAAAACAATGCCTTGTGATTTTAAGATAACTCTGATTTTTATTATACTTTCTTTATTAGAAGGCTCAAGTGATTCAAATGGCACAAATTCACAGGCAGCACATAAGTGTGTCATTTAAGTGTCTGTATACAAAGCAAATTAGCACACGGATATAGATGATAAATATTAAACTTTAATTATTGGAAAATTATAGGCCCGAACTACTTTTGATGCAACTATAGATCACTGTACATCATAGAGTTAAGCAAATAAGTGATAATACTCTAAATTGATTATAATAAAGCTAGATGAACAGTGATTTATATTTTACAAAAAGCAAAAATAGTCGCTCTTGAAAACCTCACCAGTTAACAATAATCGTGGTAAACTTGATCTAGTAAGAAATCGCATGAAGTATTATTTGCATTGTGAGTGCTACTCATGATAGCACCACAGACCCAGTGATGGAGGAAACTGACTTCCTCAAAGTGTTGGAGTACACCTACCTGTAAAGCATTGCACACACAGTAGGAGCTGGGAAACACAGCCAGGCTCGAAAGATATCCCCACTTTTGAGTGAATACCGAGTTAGACTCTTCCACAAACTCTAATAATGAGCAATTTTTAGTTTATGAGTGACAAAATTTAAGAACCCGGATTGCTGAGTTTAAGTTGTGACTGTGTAGCCTGTGGTCCTGAGTCAAGATGAAAGTCTACTGTCTTCCCTGAAAGAAAGGGAGACCTCTTGCCTTCACCAGGCTTTGAAAATCTATAAAGAAGGCAGAGTCAGACTGGAAAAATGCTTCGCTTCCCTCAAAGGAGACTCGTTCATTATGTGGTGCTGCTGGAGACAGAAGCTAAACTCGCCAGATGGGCTCCCTCGATGGGCCAGGAGTGCCTCCGTTTCTCGGCAAACTCACCTTGATGTGGTGTGACTTTCAGGGAAGTAACTAGCGGCGGTGCTGGTGGTTCATTAGCCGAGTCCCCAAACACCCCGGGAGGCATGGCAGTGGGACAGCTTCTGAGTGAGGGTTTCTTAATGGGCTGAGCTGCTTTTCTCGTTTGCTTAAAGACCAATTTAAAAGCAGTTCGGCAGTTCTGCCACTTCACACCACCCTTGACTCCAACCACGGGGGGCTGCCGGTGGATCTCCTCAGCATTCTAAGGCCACCATTCAAAGTGGTCCTGACTGTGCGTGTGAGCAGTAGACAGTTTGTAAATATGATTGTTCATCGCCAGGGATGCTTGTTCTTACCAGTGGCCGTAACTCGGGCTTGCAGGTGAGACCTGCTCAACATCATCAGGCTATGGAGAAAAGGAAGAAGTAGAAAGAGGGCAGAGATGGGTACAAGGCAACCAAACCATCTCCCACGAAAATGCCAGCTAGCAAGCCAGTGGCTAGTGTAACCAGGGGTGTGGCAGATGCCATCACGGCTCCTAATAGCCCTAATACCTGAGGCAGTTTAGGAGCAAGTGCAGACATCTGAGACACTGTGGAATCAGAGGCAGGGCTACTCCATGGATAGGGATGTACAGAACCAGCCTTGGGCACATGTTGTCTATGGCTGGAAAGATCTTGCTGTCATAGGTTCCCATGGCCCATTCCAGTAAAGGATGATTTCTCTAACAAAGCCTCCTAGTTCTAGGTTTTTCTGGGTTTGACAGACATGTCTGATCCACTTTGTTCAGAGTATCCACTGGAATCTACCCACGGATGGTTTGGGTGTGTCTCCACTTTCCCAGAAATGCGTGTGCATCCTTGGAGATTCTAAGCCAAGTAGTTTAGAAATAGCATTTGTCCTGTCTGGGTGGGGGTCATAGCATACCTAATAGTTCTAGGAAGAGCCTGATAATTTGACTTCTCGTCAGAAGAGTTGAGGATGAAGAGTTGGACCTTGTAGGGCCTTTAGCACTTCCTGCAGCACTGATGAAACTGTAAGGCTGTGCTTCTCAAATCATGGTATACATAAGCTTCACCAGGTCTTGGGGAGCCTGGGATTCTAAAGTTTTAGTAAGCATTCCTGGCTATTCTGTATGTTGGGAAACTGTGACATGTGGTTTCACAGTCTTCACAAGGTCAGCATTAGCAGGTGTGGGTGAGGATAGAGAGTGTGTCTGAAATGATTTTGAGACCGGGGCTCAGCATGCTTTGTGAGTTAGAGACAGGCAAAGACTATGGGGGCTTAGGAAAGAAAGACAGCTCAGATAGAGCAATAGTATATGAATAGATTTGGGTTGAAAGATTTTTCAGGCACTGTCTTCTTTCTTGAATGTTCCCTGAAAATTAGGCACCAGTAGTAAACTTTTACTCAGCAGCCCTAAGCTGAAATGCATGTGGTGCCTACCTTTTGGTAATCCCTTTTAGAGGAAGATGTTTAAAAATACCTTATTTTGGTCCCCAGGAGAGTTTACCATCTAATTCTAGACGACAAATTCATTCCTCCAGTTTGAGATATGTGCACATATCACATGTCAACCGATAGGTGCAAGATGGGGGCCACAATGATTGATTGGGGAATCTGAATTTTTGATGGGAGCATGGAGTTTAGAAAAGTAAGGGTCATAATTCAATAAAAAGATATCTTTTTCAAGGCAATTCTAGCATTAGGCATACTGGTGAGATATTAGAACCATTCCCATAGAGTCAGGAACAACACAAGATTCTACACATCCTTACTGTGATTTGGCTTTATTTTGGAGGAGCTAGCCAATGAAATTTGATGAGAAGTGTAGCCAAATGCCAAGGGTTTGGTGAAGGTCAGTTGCTCACTGCACAGAAAGCCAGTCACTGAGACAGTGGGTATTGTCAGAAAAGAAGAGCTTTCTTGTGGGTGAAGTCTGCAGAGAGATGGGAGACAAGGCTCAAATTAGTTTTTTCCATGGCTACAGTTAGGGGTTTATACAGTAGGGAAGGAAAAGAAGATGTTCTACAGTGAGCAGGTGGTCAGACAAGGGGTCTGGAAAGTTTCCACTCCTTGATACTATCTGGGAGCCCTGACGATTGGTTTTCTGAGAAAGAAACTCAGATAAGACAAGTATAAGTTTCTCAAGCTTCAAGAACAGGAAAGTCAATATCTATGTTTACTCAAAAAAAGCTATAAACATCAGTTCTATGGGAAAACTGAGCTGGTTTCAGAAAGAAAGGAGGTATAAAACTCAGAAAGAAATCAGCACAATTTTCATTGTTTTCAGATGATATATACTTGAAAAATCCAAGAAGAACAACTGAAAAACTGTTATAAGCAAGTGTATCCAGTAAGAAGGCCAGATATAAAATGAATACAGGAAAATCAATAGCATTACAATATTATATAATATATAACTCCAATATTATATAATTCCAGTATTATATAATATGTAGCCAATTCAATAGCATTATATAACCAAAATTATATATTATATAACCAATTCAATATCATTATATAACCAAAATCAATAGCATCCCAGTATTATATAATATATAATTCTAATATTATATAATATATAACCAGTTAGAAAATATATTTGAAAGGAAAAAAATTCCATTTATAATAGCAAAAGAAACAATAGGAGTAAACTTTACAAGAAATATGCAAGATCTATGTGAAGAAATTATTAAATGCTACTTAAGAACACGGTAAAAATACTTCCTGTGTTCTTGGACAGAAAGACTCAACATTGTAAAGATGGCAGATTGTCCTATGTTAATTTGTAAATTTCAAGTAATCTCAAAGCAACAGGATTTTTTAAACTAATTGAGTCAGTTCTAAAATTTATATGGCAAAATAAAGGAGCAAGAATATTTAACTAAATGCTGAAAAGAACGGATAATAGGAAGGAAGGAACAACTTTCTACCTATTACAAAGCTATAATATTGTAAATGGTGTGTAGCTAGGGAGGGACACACAGACCGATCCATGCAACAAAATGGGGGAATCAGAAAAAGACCCAAATAGAGGCAAAAATAATTTTATAATAAAGGTAGAATTTCTTATCAGTAGGGAAAAAATACTTCTTACGAAATAAATAGTGTTGGGACAATCAGTCCCATGTAGAAAGAAAATTTAAAAAGTAAACTTGGATTCTTGTCTAAATCTGTATGAAAACAATTTAAATGGACTAAAAAGTTTAATATCCCATAAAATCACTAGAGGAAAATATAGAATAAATTTAAAACGAGAGAGAGAGAGTGTGTGTGTCTGCGCATGTAACTTACATATAACCCAGATGCCATAACAGAAATTATTAATTTGATAGTTGCAAAATTTATTTTGCCCGGTAAGATAAACCAATTAAAAGGCAAAAGACAGAAATGTGCTAATTTTCTTATATGTAAAGAAATTCTAGTAATCGATAAGAAAAAAACAACAAATCAAAAGACAAATGGCAAAGTACATAAGCAGACACTTTCCAGAGAATAAGATACAAGTGACTTTTTAAAATAGGAAAATATACTTGATCTACTCATAATGGAATAAATGGAGCTCAAAGTACAATGGGATACCATATTTTTAACTATCAGATTTTAATGATCAAAAAACTGATATACTGTGATGGTGAAGATGTGAGAAAATAATTGCTCTCAACTGTTGTGGGTATAAAAATGGATATATTCTCTATGGAAAGCAATTTGACAGTACCAATTTCAAATGTGCATACCCCTTGGGCCGGCAATTCCACTACTAAGAATTTACTATAGAAATATTCTTGCATTTTTACAAAATGAAGTGCACATAAGGTTATTCTGTGCAACATATATTGTTATGTAATAGTAATAATGCAGCGAAGATATATTTTAAAACATTAAATTCTATTAATAGAAGCTGGTTAAATACATGTGGAACAACCATAACATAGAAGAAAATAGTCAATTAAAAACATGAAGACTGTTTTATAGCTGTTGAGATGAAGTAATCTCAAAGATTTATTGCCATATATTTTTAAAAAGCCACAGAATACATATAGCACACAACCATTTTCATGTACATGTATGTGTGTTTTAAAATCTATACCAACAGATCTTAAACATTTTGGTGTCAGGAAGCCTTTATACTCTTAAAAATTATCAAGAACTCTAAAGAGATTATCTTAGAAAATTCTAGAAAACCTAAGAATACACAAGCACACATTCCATTAGCTGTCAACATGATGATGTCATCACATATCATACAGCCTTTGGAAAACTCCACTGTATACCTCTGTTAGGATAAAAGTGAAGCAGGTGAATAATGCTTTGGTATTATAATAAAAGTAGCTTTGATCTTATAGACTCCCTCAAAGGGTCCTGAGGACCCCAGGGGTCCATGGAACACACTTTGAGAACATCTGACCTTTACATCTATAATTATATATGCATAGAAGGGTTCTGCAAGAATACCCCAGAATGGGTAACCATTATTGCCTCTGAAGAAATTGACTTGGAGGACCAGGGACCCTGGAGGGAGAAGGATGTGCTTTTTACTGCCTAATCTTTTGTAGCTTTTCAGTTCTATGCATGTCTTAGTGATTACATTTTTAAAAAAGAAACTTAGGGATTTAGAGAAATGAATTGAAATGCAAACAGAAATTTATGAGCTGTAGAATTAATCAGAGTCATGGACAAAGATTAATGTACATGAATATTTGTTGCAGCATTATTTGTAACAGCAAAGACTTGGAAACAACCTACATGTCCAAAAATAGAGATTGGTTAAACAAATTATGGTATATCTATACATTGTAATTCTATGCAGTCATTAAAAACCATAAATCCCTAGAATGTTCTGTGATATGGGAAAGTGCTTATAATATAATGTTAAGTTAAAAAATAGCACAGGATATGACTTTGCATCAACCAAATGATTCTGGTTTAAAACAATACCAGAAGGAACTATAACAAAATTTTGAGTCATTCCTTTTAGGTGGTAAGAATGTGAGTTATTGAAACTTTCTTTTAAACACAGTTCTGAATTTTCCAAATTTCCCACAATTAATATGTATCACTTTTATAATCAGAAAGAAAATTCTATAAAAGAAAAAAAATTAAAGGATTCCTTCCCAGGAATATGAAGGGCTGTGTAGCTTCAGCTGTAGGTGTTAAGGGAACACTGAAGTATTTTTGAGGGGGTTTCCTGCCTCTGGCTATAGCCTGTGGTGATGAGTCCTGTCTTGGTGGACATTTGGGTATATATGGCACCAGCTGTGGCAGATTGACCTGCAATGGCACAGCCTGGCTGGGGACACAGGTGGAAAGACAGAGGTACCTGGTGAACAGGAAGAAGTGGTATGTCTGTTATCTATTACTGCAAAACAAATTAATCCAGAACTTAGCCACCAAAAATACAATAAATATTTATTATCTCACAGGTTATGTGAGTCAAAAACCTGACCTAAGCAGGTGATTCTGGTTCAGGGTCTCTTACAAGGTTATAGTCAGGGTATTGGCTGAGGCTCCAGGCATCTGAAGGCTTGCCTGGGGCTGGAGCATCTACTTCCAAGATGGCTTATTCACATGTCTGGCAAGTTACAGCTGACTCTTGGCAGGAGTCCTTTGTTCCTTGCCACATGGACATCTCCACAGGGCTTCTTAAATATCCTTACAACATGGCAACTGGCTTCCCTCAGAGCAAGTGATCCAAGAGAGCCAAAGTGTCTTTTGTGACCAAACTCAGAAATCATACTCTCATTTCTGCATATCCTATTGGTGACACTGGTTAGCCCTAGTCACTGTGGGAAGGCAATGGACAAGTGTGCAAATATGAGAAGATGGGACTGTTTTCGAGGCTGGTTAACATCAGTGGACATATGCTTCTCAAAGTAACGAGCAAGACTCCAGAGCTCGACTATTACCACAGGGCCAGACATCTTGGACTGGTGGGAGAGTTGAGGGTCTGTTTTACAGGATGAGGACTGGCTATATGGGCCATACTGGCTGCTAAGCCATCAGGAGCCATGAGACAGGGTTTGGGACTTGGAAAGGGGAAGTAGACACAGAGGAGGCTTTTCCCTTCTGACACTGATATCACTACCTGTTTACAGGACTATTGTCCCACCGGCTAGGGGTGCAGATATTGGCTGGTGGTGTTACAACCTTGTATCCTGGATGCGTTGGATCAGCCTTGATGTAACTTTATTTTCCAAAAAGCTTCAAAATATCTGCAAAATATTGACACCGTAGCATCCAAGCTACTTCTCCCAAATTGCCTCATATGTGGAAATATGCTGTATACAGAAGTCCCATCTGACTGCATATCCAGATTGGTGGCTCTGAAAATATGGTCATGATGGACCTATGTTTTCCTAGTGCTGGTTAAATCCAACTTGGGTACTCAGTTCACAATCAGCAAGGGGTGACAGCAGAGGACTCTGGGGTTCTGTCACAATGGGATGAACAAGGCCAGTCCTGGATACCAGGGTAGACAGGTGCTGGGGGTCAGATACCCATGAGACTTTGAGAAAAGTGTTTAGGTGGAGCCTATGCAGGGAGTCAGTGCCAACAGGGACCAGTGAAGAGGGAAAGGGCAAGTCCCAGCTTGTCTTAGTTTTATTTGCCAGGAGCAAAGTCCATCCCAAATTTTCTCAAGGTGAGGTGTTCATTATAAGATCACAGATCTGATGGAAACCACCAGTCCTCAGGCATTTAGGTGCTTCACTATTAACATGACTCAAATGTCAGCTCCACACAGTCTGGGCTTCCTAGTTCGAATTTTGGAGAGAAAAGCTGATTGGCTCAACCTGGCCTGGGGCTTAGCTTCCCTGGAGTCAGGTGTTCACCTCTGATCTAATCAGCTATGGCTATGACTGAGGTCCCATGGTAATTAATAATGCCCCCCTTGGCCGTAGGCTTAATCACAAGAAAGGGAAAATGGATGTGAGAGAGGTAACTCTAGTTTATTTCCCAAAGAGAGGCCTAGGACCTGGTGTGCACACAGCTGGGCCAGCAAGGTACTGGCATCATGGAAGCCAGTTAGTGGGTAGCAGACCTCAGAGGAAGGGCAGTGCCTGGGGGAGGGTCCTATAAGAACAAGGTTAAGAAACAGTCTTTTCAGAAATTAGGGACAGGGTGTGGCTTGGTCATAGAGGCAAGGCAAAATACGATTCACTCAATTTATTAGAAATGGGATTCGAAGTGAGAGGGGAATTAATATGAGAGGGAGTTGATGTTGAGCTGCGTGGTCTTAATTCCTCCTAGATAGAACCAAGATTGATCTCTGAATGGGGATGGGGCTCAGTCAAAGGCATTCTGCCATCCTAGGGTCTGGATAAGAAAGGAAGGCAAGGACGGAGGCCCAGGCAGGACAATGCACATGAGAGCTGATAGATCAGATTAGACTGGCCAGTGGGAGCTGTCTTTTATTTGATCATTATTTGTCCAATTGACAACTGCAGCAGGTCAATTGGATGTAATCTATAGCTCAGAGATTGACTTGCCTACAGTTGATCTGATCCACCTCACAGACATGTCTAAGCTCTAAGACACCAAAGGCTTCTCTGTGATGCCACTAAAAGTCACAGACCACAGTTCTGACTGCAAGGCAGAGAGAACTACATGGAAAGGACACTGCACGTGGGTTTGGAGCCCTTTAAAAGGCTTTTCAAGAAGGCTGTGTCGATAACCAAATTACCCAAAAAGGGTTTCTTTGTCTTCCTCAGCTCAAAAGGATATTTAAAAAGGCAAGAGCGTATTAGAATAGCAGCAGGTGATAAGACCAACACTTGTTCATTACAGTAATAGCTCCCACCCCTCTTCCCTGATGTACTGTGCTTTGGCAAGAACAGGGATTGCTGTGAAATGTTCAGTGTTGGACACAATGTGCTTCTATCTCTCTTGCTGTTTCTCCCCTCTTCTGTAGATGTGAGGTTGTTTCTAGTTTTTAGGAGAGAGCTGTCACTCTTTGGGAAAGGCTTTTCTTGTGTCTATGCCACCTCTTATCAAGCTGCCAGATAACTCTCATTGTTTCCACGATGATATATTCACAGACTGAAGCATATCGAGGAGAGATTGTGCTCTCTGATGGCGGTTGGACTCCCCAGCTGGACTGTGGATCCCTGGGGAGTTGAGGTCATTTTTTCTCCGGGTAACTCTAGTCTTGTGGACCCTTCCTAGTCTAAGTCATCTAATGCAATGCTTGCAGGTCTCCCCCTTCTTTGGGAGTTGGTAAGCCCATTTGCTAGATATTTATGACTCTCCACCTTGCAGGCCCTCTCATGGTAGGGTGGGACGATGTAAATCTTCCCAGCCAGAGTTGTGAATGGAAGCGACATGTGCCATTTCCAGGCTGGAGGATTTACTTGTGGGTGCAAGACCCTCCAAGTTTACAAGAGTGGGTGCTCCCTCAGCCTGGATCTGTAAGTGACTATGATGATCAGAGCCCTCTGCTCACCTGAAATGGACATGGATTATGAGAAGAATATATTTCAATATATTGTTTTTAATTTACTTAGATTTGGAGGGGCAGGGGTTGGTTGTTGTTATTACGTCATAACCTAGCTACCCTAATACGCTTTCTTTATGGGGAGCAAATTCTATTACTATGTTATCTACAAAACTATTAAAAGTCATTTGTTAGAAAAAAAGGAGAAGGAAAAAAGTCACTCATAATTCTGCCATCCAAATAAATCTATTTTTCAATGATTTCCTCCAGTTTTTGTTTTTTCTGTGTTTTTAATTTTTGCTGAGTTGTAGCATAGGTGTGGATTCTATTTCACACTCTGGGTATTTTTCATTTAATTTTATCAATGCCCTATGATAGTAGGAACCTAGATTGTTTTTTTTAATATATATTTTTAAATTATAAGTTTAAGTTATAAATTTAAGTTCTCTGGTACATGTGCACAACGTGCAGGTTTGTTACATGGGTATACATGTGCCATGTTGGTGTGCTGCACCCGTTAACTCGTCATTTACTTTAGGTATTTCTCCTAATGCTATCCCTCCCCCATCCCCCATCCCCCAACAGACCCCTGTATGTGATGTTCCCTGCCCTGTTCCAAGTGTTCTCATTGTTCAATTCCCACCTGTGAGTGAGAACACACAGCATTTGGTTTTCTGTCCTTGTGATAGTTTGCTGAGAATGATGGTTTCCAGCTTCATCCATGTCCCTGCAAAGGACATGAACTCATCATTGTTTATGGCTGCATAGTATTCCATGGTGTATATGTGCCACATTGTCTTAATGCAGTCTGTCATTGATGGACATTTGAGTTGGTTCCAAGTCTTTGCTGTTGTGAATAGTGCTGCAAGAAACATACGTGTGCATATGTCTTTATAGCAGCATGATTTATAATCCTTTGGGTATATACCCAGTAATGGAATGGCTGGGTGAAATGGTATTTCTAGTTCTAGATCCTTGAGGAATCGCCACACTGTCTTCCACAATGGTTGAGCTAATTTACACTCCCACCAACAGTGTAAAAGTGGAACTTATAGACTGTTTTATTCACCACGGTCTCTCTCCATGGCACATCACATACAGCAAAGCATACGGTAGGTGCTTAAATTAATATTTAATGACTTTAACTACCCTCCTCTTAGCACACCGATCCTTACAAGATACCTTGTATGTGACTGGTCAGCAGTGTCAGGCTACAGATTCAGAGCTCAGGCTTGCCATGTGGCAGAGCATATTTTAAAAGAAATCCTGGTTTTGTTTTTCCTCTGTGCAGCATTGGGGCCCAGCTCTCTTCCTGGTTGTGCTGGCAACTCACAGTCTTCTTCTAGTACCTGTCAACTCTGGTCCCCAGTCTTGAATGAGGCCTTTTGGCCACTTGAAGAATTTCACAGAGGATTTCAGACTTGTATCTTAAAGACTATACTTGGTCCTTTCTTCTAATTTGAAACAGGAGTCTGGATAAGCCAAAGGTTTTCCCAAAGTCACAGAGCCTCTGAGAAGAAAGGCTGGGATGAAAATCTACTTTCCTGAACACAAGTCTTGGTTCATTTGAATGTTTCTTCTGGGTGCCAATTCTTGCTCTTGGCCCAGGGTAAGTTCCTTTGGTCATGGGTTTCCAAATGCCTTAGCAATAAGTATACTCTGATGTCTAGTTTCAGGTCTACTTATTGATTTGTCTCTTGCCTTTTTATCGCCCTTCTCCTCCTCACCTCCCTCTTGCTTGCTGCTGCTGCTCCTGCTCCTGCTGCTGCTGCTCCTCCTCCTCCTCCTCGTTCTTCTTCCTCTTCCTCTTCTTCTTCTTCCTCTTCTTCCTCTTCTCTCTCTCAATCTCTGTCTCTCTCATATAACACGTGGTTTCCCCCAGCCAGAATACAACTGTATCCTGTCTTTATTTTTGACATTTGACCATGATTATTGACTTGCTTTAGCTTAGCGAAGGTAAGGGTACCTATCATGCCCTTAGGAATTTTCACATTTGCTATATTTGTCACAACAACTTTGTCAGAAATAGATTATAATCCACTTTTAAACAGGAGAGAGAAGGCCAAGAGGTTAAAACTCTTGACCAAGCCCAGAATACTAGCTACATTAAATAAAGTAAAATTAATTTAATAAAGTAAAATTAACTTGAATAATATATTTTATGTAACCTGATATACCCAAAATATTATCATTTAAACATATATTCAACATGAAAAATACTAAGGAGGGATTTTATATATTTTTTTCATAATAAACATTAGAAATGTGGTGTGTACTTTACACTTACAGCCCATTTGAGTTTGGATTAGGCATATTTCATGTGTTCAATTGCAACATATGACTAATGGCTACCATATTGAACAGTGCAAGTCTACAGCATAAATCAGAGTATGAGACTTTCCGCTAAAGTAGTGTCTTCCCATTGCAATCAAAATGCAAACTTGTTACCATGGCCTATCCAACTGTAGAAGACCTAGACCTTGGCTGCCCCTCCACCTTTCTGTCTTCTGTTCACTATGTTCCAGCCAGATTGATTTCTTACTGTCTACTGGACATGCAAAGCTATTCTCATCTCAGGACCATAGCCTGTGATATTCCTTTGCTTAGAACGTTCTTTCTCAAAAGCTTTTCATGACTGCCTCTTTCCCACCAATCAGGACTTAACTCTAACCTCCTTAAAGAGGACTTCTTCAAGTATGAAGGTAGAGCTAGGGCAGCACCCGCACCTGCTGTCCCAAGTCATCTACCGCATGGCCCTATTTTGTTTTTTATAGCAACTATTATTATCTTAAATTACTTTATGTGCTTGCACATTTATTATCTGTCTCTCATCATTAGAGTGTAAGCTTCTTAAGGTGAAGGACCTTTTATTTTGTCCAGAGCAAAAAATTCCTGGAACATAGAACAACATCCTGTATACATTAGGTACACGAGGAGTATCTGTTGACCAACAAAATGCCTAACTTGATCCTATATGTCCCAATCAGATTTTGCAGTTGTGAGATGTGTTTTACCTTAAGTCACATTGCTGAATTTCTCATGTCATTTTTATTATTACTTCTCTTATAGAGAATTTATGTACCTGCTTGACTGAGTTGTTCACTTTTGCCTTTCCGGAAATTGGGAATTTCCTGAGGAGGGTGTTGGTGGTCTCAGTGTCCGCTTTGGCCACTTCCTCTCTTGGTACATGGTCAACTCACATTCCTCCTCCCCCAGCCCAATGGCCCAAGTCATCTGCAAGGTGACTCAGAGCAGCCCACCTAATTGTCTCCTTGGGGATTCCAGTATCTATGTCAGAATCTATGTCTGCCACTTCCACTCCCCATCTCTCTGATTTGGCCTTTCAGCTTCTTCCTCTGTTGATCTTGGCTCGTCTCAATCCATTTTACCTCATCCCATTTTCTCTATTGGGAGATCACCCAGAAATTTTATTTTATTTTATTTTATTATTATACTTTAAGTTTTAGGGTACATGTGCACAATGTGCAGGTTTGTTACATGTGTATACATGTGCCATGTTGGTGTGCTGCACCCATTAACTCATCATTTACATTAGGTATATCTCCTAATGCTATCCCTCCCCCCTCCCCCCACCCCACAACAGTCCCCGGAGTGTGATGTTCCCCTTCCTGTGTCCATGTGTTCTCATTGTTCAGTTCCCACCTATGAGTGAGAATATGCGGGAGATCACCCAGAATTTAAGAGCATGAACTTCTTAGTCAGGTATCCAGGTTCAGCTCTAGTTACCTGTGTAGCTTTGTCGGGGAGTTAACCTCCCTGAGCTTCTATTTGTGATCTGTAGAAAAGAGATACTACTACTTTTCCTCAGAGTGTTACTGGGAATATGAAATGAGATAGTGAATGAAAGTCTTTTTGAAATAGATCATAATAAGTGCACAAGATGTGTTAGCAATCATTCTCACACTTTTCATCTTTCTGTCTCTATTTCCCCTATGTGCTCTTAAATTCATTTTCCCGTCTCCCGTCCTTTTGATGGAAATTATATAGGATAGGGGTGTTAAAATTATAAATTTGGGCATGAGTTAAGGTCCTAACTTTTCTCAGTGGGTTGTGTAAATGTTGGAGGAAAAGAGTCAGAGGTTTGAATTCCAACTCTGTTATTTGCTTGCTGTTTTACCTTGGGCAAATTATTTTGCCTTTCTGAGCCTTAGCTGTTTTATCTCTGTAATAGAAATAATAACATATACCCTTTCCCAAAAAAACTGTGTGATGTGTTAGACACCCACATGTCTACAGATGCATACATTCGTGCCTGGTAGACTATCAGTATTAATTCCTGCCTCCTTTAAAAAAAATTATCTAAAAAAGAAGAAATTTTTTGAGATTTAGTGTGATTTAATCTACAGGGAAAGGCACTTATTTTTCCTTGGGAAAAGTTTGAGACAATGTATAAATCATGAGAATTAATTGAGACTTGTGTCTATGAGGTGCAAAAGCAATGGACAGGGGGCATTATTAGAGAACGTTAAACCCTGGCAGCTCATTTAGTTTCAAGTCTCTGCAGCCCCCTAGTGGCCATTGGGTGCAGCAGACGATTCACAGTTAACTGACAAATTAACTGGAGTCAGTAATGCCTTTGGTCAAGAATTGTATAGAGAAATAGGGAAAGGCTGGAGTTTTAGTCTTTTTTCATACTTCAAATAAAAATTCCTCTTTCAGTAGGTATGTCAGAAAAATCTGATGAAAATCAAACATATATTGTACTAGGAAAGTATTAACTACCATAGCATTTTCCTCCCTCTTTTCTTTCTTTTCCTCCCTTCCTCCACCAAGATAGGAACATATTTTCTTCTCGGGTGAGATAATTCTTTGCCCTAAAACTTGTAAAGTCAGTGTATCTAGTGTTACTTCCAGAGAGAGGGCAGATGCCTGTCAAATTAAGTGAGTTGCCAAACATAGAGCAGGAAGAAAGCCATTCCGAGAATCAATATTCCTTTGTTACTGGGTCTTCCACTTGCCAAGGCATTGCCACAAAGCTGGAAAGAGCCCAGCTCCTAGGAGAACAGAGGTTCCACTTGGCCACTATCTCCTGTGGGGTGGTAGGCAAGTTACTGCGGCCCCCAGGAGCTCAGTGAGGGAGGTTCAATGTGACACTGTGCTCTGATCCTGTGAGAAGACTCCTGTGCTACCCGACAGGCCGTGAGCTCCAGAGAGGATCTTGCCTTATTCTTAGCTTCAACAGTCAGCCCAAGGCCTGACAACCAGCCTTTAAGAAGGAATCAAGGGGATTTGTGTGACCCAGAGATGGTAGTTTTGTCTGAGGATCTAGTGAACCACTTGTTATGAAAACAGCTATTATGAGTTCTGTGTTGGCAGCTCAGGAGAGACGAAAGGAAAGGGAGAGGAGAGGTACAGCCATTACAGGTGAGTAAAAAAAGCCTAAGGTTCTGAACCCTCATTCCCAAGATTGTGGGCAAGCAATTAAATGCTCTGCAACTCAGTTTCTGCATCTGTAAATCTGGAATTAAAATGTTTGCCTTGCAGAGACTAGGGGAGGTTACACATGTTCAGACACCATTCTGAGAAAACAGAGCGACTGACAGGGGTCTGAAATGTATTTGTTGTAGCTGCAGAACAACTCTGCCAGACCAAGACCATCCATCCCTCTCTGCCCCCCATTCCCAAATTCTCCTGTGTGGACGGCAGGTCTCCTAAGCTCCCAGGAATGCATTCAAATAATAGATGGGTCAGAAAATATTCTGTCTCAGGGCCTTAATACAAGCTGTTCTCAGATTTGCCAGTGTCGCGCTGCCACCCTCTCCCCACTTCCTCCTCCCTTCCCACTCCCTCCTCCCTTCCCCTCTCCTCCAGTTTTATTCTGGAACCTGTTTTTCCGAAGTCGGACCCGTTTAATCTCTTAAATGTATAATTAGGGAGAGTGCTTGATTGCAAAGGCCTCTTCCAGTTCTCACATTTGCTCCCTTTCACACTGCAGAGAAATAGGGCAGGGAATCTGGAGGAGGGGAAGGAACAAGAGACTGGAGAGGGAACAGAGGGAGGGTGGGGCGGGCTCACTGCTTTTCTCAATGAATGCCGAGGCCTCTGCAGATTTGCATAGGAGCCGACCGAGCCACGCCATTGGTTGGAGGGTGCGGGTGGGGCGGGGCGAGGCCGGACTGCGTGGGTCCGGCAGCGGCGCGGAGTTGGCTTGTGAGCCCCGCCCCCTCCGGGCCCCGCCCCCTTCCTGCGCGCGCTCGCGCGGCTCCGCCAGCTGCAAGTGGCGGGCGCCCAGGCAGATGCGATCCAGCGGCTCTGGGAGCGGCAGCGGCGGTAGCAGCTGGTACCTCCCGCCGCCTCTGTTCGGAGGGTCGTGGGGCACCGAGGTGCTTTCCGGCCAACCTCTGGCCAGCCACCCAAAGCCGCGGGAGCTGATGATGGGTGAGGAGGGGGCGGCAAGATTTCGGGCGCCCCTGCCCTGAACGCCCTCAGCTGCTGCCGCCGGGGCCGCTCCAGTGCCTACGAACTCTGAGGAGCCGAGGCGCGGGTGAGAGCAAGGACGCTGCAAACTTGTGCAGCGCGGGGGCTGGGATTCACGCCCAGAAGTTCAGCAGGCAGACAGTCCGAAGCCTTCGCGCAGCGGAGAGATAGCTTGAGGGTGCGCAAGACGGCAGCCTCCGCCCTCGGTTCCCGCCCAGACCGGGCAGAGGAGCTTGGAGGAGCCAAAAGGAACGCAGGAGGCGGCCAGGACAGCGTGCAGCAGCTGGGAGCCGCCGTTCTCAGCCTTAAAAGTTGCGGAGATTGGAGGCTGCCCCGAGAGGGGACAGACCCCAGCTCCGACTGCGGGGGGCAGGAGAGGACGGTACCCAACTGTCACCTCCCTTCAACCATAGTAGTTCCTCTGTACCGAGCGCAGCGAGCTACAGACGGGAGCGCAGCACTCGGCGCGGAGAGCGGGAGGCTCAAGGTCCCAGCCAGTGAGCCCAGTGTGCTTGAGTGTCTCTGGACTCGCCCCTGAGCTTCCAGGTCTGTTTCATTTAGACTCCTGCTCGCCTCCGTGCAGTTGGGGGAAAGCAAGAGACTTGCGCGCACGCACAGTCCTCTGGAGATCAGGTGGAAGGAGCCGTTGGGTACCAAGGACTGTTCAGAGCCTCTTCCCATCTGGGGGAGAGCGAAGGGTGAGGCTGGGCCCGGAGAGCAGTGTAAACGGCCTCCTCCGGCGGGATGGGAGCCATCGGGCTCCTGTGGCTGCTGCCGCTGCTGCTTTCCACGGCAGCTGTGGGCTCCGGGATGGGGACCGGCCAGCGCGCGGGCTCCCCAGCTGCGGGGCCGGCGCTGCAGCCCCGGGAGCCACTCAGCTATTCGCGCCTGCAGAGGAAGAGTCTGGCAGTTGACTTCGTGGTGCCCTCGCTCTTCCGTGTCTACGCCCGGGACCTACTGCTGCCACCATCCTCCTCGGAGCTGAAGGCTGGCAGGCCCGAGGCGCGCGGCTCGCTCGCTCTGGACTGCGCCCCGCTGATCAGGTTGCTGGGGCCGGCGCCGGGGGTCTCCTGGACCGCCGGTTCACCAGCCCCGGCAGAGGCCCGGACGCTGTCCAGGGTGCTGAAGGGCGGCTCCGTGCGCAAGCTCCGGCGTGCCAAGCAGTTGGTGCTGGAGCTGGGCGAGGAGGCGATCTTGGAGGGTTGCGTCGGGCCCCCCGGGGAGGCGGCTGTGGGGCTGCTCCAGTTCAATCTCAGCGAGCTGTTCAGTTGGTGGATTCGCCAAGGCGAAGGGCGACTGAGGATCCGCCTGATGCCCGAGAAGAAGGCGTCGGAAGTGGGCAGAGAGGGAAGGCTGTCCGCGGCAATTCGCGCCTCCCAGCCCCGCCTTCTCTTCCAGATCTTCGGGACTGGTGAGCAGCTCCCGCCTGAGTGTGCCGGGATTTAGTGTTTTTAGTCACATTGATATGCAACCATTAAATAATCTTCACTTCCACCCCACTTTCTAAAACCTCAGCTCTGCTTCATCGCCCTCCTTCCTCCCGCAAACCTCCTTCCCGAATCAGACCGTAGTTTCTTGTTTTCTCCCTGAACGCAGTTCAGGGGTCTTCCTTCCTCTTTAGCAACCAAGTTGGGAGAAAAGTTTCATACTCTTGGCAGAGCGCCTTCTTCTCTGGACTTACACGCTGTCCGAGACAAAATTGGGCGCCCCTCTTCCTGGGCCCCGGGACAGTTGAAATGCCCCGATTACTTCCAGGTTCCAAGCTTAGTAGTAGATGTCAAAACTATTGCCCTTCTCTCCCTCTTGTTCCTGGCCAGCACAGATTTGGGAAATATGGTACCTTCTCAGGGAATATAGAATTTCTCTTCATATTATTGAATCTCACCCAACTGTCCCCATTCCAAACGTTGACTTGGGCAGGTATTGCCAGGGATTGTCTCTTCCTTATTTATTTATTCTCCCCCTCCCACCCCCACCCAGTCTGCTATGCACTCTCGACTCATCCTTTCTCTTACATGTTGTTGGGAGAGCCCCAGAGAAACTAAGGAACAGAGGACAGGAGGGAGGTGTGGAGGAAGGAAGGAAAGTTGTCAAGATTGTCTTCCTTTGGGGAGTCACTATGAAGCCAGGGAGAAACCATCGTTGGTTTTCCTGCTTTTCTTACCTTTCCCCACTCCTCCTTTCCCCTCTGATTCTTAGCTTGAACGTCTGCAGCAGCAGCTCTTGATGATAGTCTCTGGCAGGCTTGTTTCACTGCAGATCTCCCTGCTAGAGACTCCTAAAATGAGATTTTTCTGTTTCATTTACTCCCTCATTTCTTCCCATATTCACTGAGTTGGGGGTGTGTGTGTGCAGGCACTTACTTCTAACTCTTTCCAGAGTGTCCTTTGACTGGAAAACCAGGTGGTTTTGAATTGATGTTCTTCTTGTAAGACAACTGGGGAAGACTTGTGAATAAAATATACAATGTAAATGAATAAGAAAGGCACAGAAAAGGAATCAGGCTTTTAAAGAGCCTACACAAATTCCATCAAGCAAACCCAGATTCTTTTCTATCATTCTCATCATCAGAAATAAATGAAGTTCTTATGCTCCACTGGCTACTAATGTCTAATATTAATTGGATGGAAACCATTGAAAAGGGCCCATTGTAGAGCTACAAGTATCTTGCATGCTTGTCCACACACATACACACACACACGAGTACTCTCATGCAGGAGGGATATTCAGAAGCTGAGGTTCCCTAGTCATTGCACAGAAAACATACTAGTATGTGACCCCCAAGAAAAACAGAGTGCGGATGCACATTTCAACATTAGTGTTAGTGACACTGGCACCTAAAGTGAGCCCTTTTCATTTAGTGCTGGAATTTATATAGACCATCCTAAGAGGCATTGATGAGTTTGATAGTGCCTTCAGTAAACTGAGATGGAAGACTGACACTGTTGTTCCACCCAAGACGTTTTTGTAAAGAACAGCTGGGCTTTAATGTCATTGTGGTTTGTGTGGTTTATACATGCAACATTCTGTTTTAGTGCCCAGTGTTTTAGTAATGGATATAAAAATGACTTCTCTGGAAATGCAGATTATCTTCTAGTTTCATGCCTCTGAGCATCTGTGGAGCTTCCCCATCACCTTTTATCAAATGACCATAGAATCCAGCAGTCTGTATCAGCTGTTGTCAGATGTTGGTGACAGGCAAAAGGGCTCATTTCTACAGCCCCAGACCTGCCAACTGTAAACAGGTAGGTTGCATGAAGCTATCAGTGGATGTCTCTGAAGAGTCACATGCTTAATTCATTTAAAGAATATACTCCACTCAAGTCTTAAATAAGGTGTTGGAGCTGCTGAGTGGGGAGGTTTATGTAGAAAGGCTGTGCTCCAAGGGCTTCTCTGCTATTGGCTGTAGGGAAGCATTGTGGGCATCCCAAGTCCTTCCTCAGTGGCCCAGTACATTTGGCAGCTGGACCAAGCCCTTATGCATCATTTGACACATCTAGCAATGCTGATTTCAGCAGGAGCCAGGATTCTGCCATTAAAAGGCAAGAAAATTTGGCCAAGCATTTTTCAGCAGGATTGGAATCAAATGATTATTGATAGGATCAAATAAGACACTAAGTGTAACTGGATGAGCTCCCCATGACCTCTAGAGAGACAGCCAGCCTATTGAAAAGCACTTCAGGCCTTGTGGTGATCATACTTGGAACAGCCTGGTCTCTCCTGTCTCTGAGGACATATGCTGTCTGCAGTTAGGCAGCTGGCCATGCAGGACTAGCCTCTCACATTATCATTGCCTCCCCAGCCTCATTCAGATACAGTCTCCATTGCAGACATCCCCATGGAGTAGATACACCTTGCTATACCATGTTCTGTGTTTCAGACAACATGTATCATTATGGTTCCATTCATTTTCCCTATGAAAATTCAAGGTTAGGTTCTGACACTGGGATTGATTTTGCTATTTATCATGTTTGGAGAAATGGGTTTATTATTTTTATATAGGCTCTGATTTATAGAAAAGGCATTTAACTCTTCTATGATGTGGGCTCTTCAATTATACAGAGGGAAAGTAGGCACAGCTCAGCTTATTTTCTTCCTGTGTCTGCCCAAGTGTCTTGTCTGGAGGTACACAATGATGCTGATGGGGCTATTTGTGGGGGAGGGAAGAGCTGATTGTTCTTCCATGTTTTGTGGTGAGGGGCCTGGAGCAGCCCATTTGGCTCAGACCAAAGATAGCTTCCTAAACCTGAGCAGGACCATGACTAAAATAGTAAAAATGAAAAAGCACCAGTTAGGAGAAAGCAAAACCATTGCATTGCTTGTGATTTGGGCTGTCTGAGAGGACAGAAAGATGTCTGAGAGGCCTTATAATGCATGAAATGCTAATGGTTTTTCTTTGTGGGTTGCTGTGAATTCGTAAATAGGATCAGCATTTCAAGTCTGAGGCAGATCCCAAATTCACCCATTCATGGAGAAGAGGTGAAGAGGCAGTTTCTGGGACTGTACTAATGGTTCTGGCCTCTCCCAGGACAGCCCAAATCATAGAAAAGGTGTCTGTCTGCAAGGCTGGCATGTTGCCCACAGCTCCAGTTTGTATCCTGGCTTACAGGTGTTTTGAGATCTGTTTCTGCCGTCACCCAGGCAGAGGGCTAGGGTATGATGACTCATGGGATAGGAGGCCTATTTCCCTGTAAGCACTCCCTCCCCACCCAGGAAAGTGGATACATGACTTTGGATTTTACATGTACTACGGAGAGGCCTGAGCAATTTAGAGATGTATGCAATGCAATATATCTGACCTTTGAACTCCCATATCTGTCAGTCCCTTCCCATTTCATTTCTGGGGTGGGCAGAGAGAGCAAAGGAGGATGGAGAGGAAATTGGAGCTCCCAGAAGGGATATCAGTTATTGGAGGTGAATTGGGAGAATTGGAACTAGTCCAGAGAAGAGCAGAGAGCTGATTTAACAGTTGAAGGGACTGATTTACGATGAAAGATGAAAAGAATTAAATATACATGGCTGGGCTAAATGGCGATGAAGGGAAGGCCATGGTAACAATCTACAAATCTCTGAAGAGAGAGAGTGGCAGTGAAGGAGAGGAGTTATTTAGCGTGGCCCGTGGAAGTAATTGGATCCTACTTGTAGAAGCAAACTTCGGGTTGGATATCAGGGAAACCTTGTTTTCTGACATTGATATTCCTCTGACTATGGAATGGAATTCCAATGGAGTGGGGAGTCAGGTGAGATGTGGGTCAGACAAGTCCCAGCATTCCTAATTAATCAGTTCTATATTTTCGCATATTGAGAAGCTACAACAGGACAGAGAGCTGGGATGCAGAATGGCAGAAGGAATCAGAACCTTTTTATGATCCAAACCCTGGAGCCTTTGGGCATTGGTGTTTTTAGAGGAAAAGAAAAGAATTGCATATACATCTTTGAAGTTGGTGAGAGGCACTTAAAAAATTGTTAATGACAAATATTTTGAAATTACTGAATTTATTCTTCCCTGCCCTTCAATTAAACATAGATTATTTCTCTGGGGTGCGATCTGTATATCCAGGGGTTTGGGAGGCACACTCACCAGAGAATTGTGTATCTAAGATACATCTATGGGTGAGCGTATATGACAAAGCATCACTGAGCAGGGCAAAAGGTGACCTGTGTCTTGAGAAGATGCATCAGTTCTAGATTTGGTGGACTCCTACTGGCTACTTAAAAATCCCTTTAAATGTTGAGAATCTATATTGCCATTTGAAAGATGAAGTTCATCCACATCCAATTTAACATTTCAAAAATTTTTAAAAGAGAAAGAAGGTCCATGAGGGGTTTTTGTGTAAGGCATGGGAGGAGAGTGTGATTATTAATAAAAATGGGTATCTAGGCTGGCCGCAGTGGCTCATGCCTGTAATCCCAGCATTTTGGGAGGCCGAGGAGGAGGAGGGCAGATCACTTGAGGTCAGGAGTTCGAGATCAGCCTGGCCAACATGGTGAAACCCTGTCTCTACTAAAAATAAAAAAATTAGCCAGGCATTGTGGCATGCGCCTTAGTTCCAGCTACTCAGGAGAGTTACTTGAACCTGGGAGTTGGAGGTTTCAGTGAGCCGAGATTGTGCCACCTCACTTCAGCCTGGGCAACAGAGTGAGAAAGGAATATCTATAAGGAAGTTGGTCTGCTGAAAGTCAGGAGGAACTGGCCTGAAGGTGGGAGAAGAGAAGAATGAGAGTTGCTCAGCAGAAGTCTCAGTGCCCTGCCACTCAGGATCACTGCCTTGGCAACCTCACAACATGGAAATTTTTCCAGTCTGACCTGTAAAGGAAATTTTGCCTTTCTTTATAATCATTATTAGTGTCCTGTTATGGTTATTTGGAACTTTACAATTTATAAAGCATGTTCACATTTATTATTACTTATTAATCCTATGGTAGGCAGGACAAATGTTTGCTTTATTTTGTAAATGAAGTAACTGGAATCCAGACTGTATTTTTCCAGGTCATATAGCACAAAATGGTATACACCTGGAAACTTTCATACTGACTAGAACCACATTTCCCCTTTCCTTCAAATCAGAGTTCTTTCCACTAAGGGAATCATCTCCAAGTGCAGATTACAAAGAGCAAGACATGTCAATAGGTGAAAAAATTTCCAGTATCCTTGCTAGAAGACCATGCAACAAATATTTGGTGGGCAATAGCCAGGGCTTGGAAAAATTCCTCGAAATCATTGAGGCCCAGCTTTATCATTAGAAAAATAGGGATATAATAGTTCTTAAATGTTCCTAAATGGGGATAGTAATAGTTCAAGGTGTTGTAGTGGGGATTAAATTAGATGATGTGTGCAAATCCTTAACCCAATGCCTGATGCAAAATAAAGTGCTTCATCAATATGAACCACTATGGTTTTTTTACATAATAGCAACAGCAGCACTCCAGCATCTGGTCATGTAGGCTGTGAACTCTACAACTCTAGGGGTTCCATATACATTTTAGTCTGTCTGAATGGTGCCATCTGGAGTTGTAATCTCTATGTGTGGCCATGTGTGGCAATACTTGGCAGCAGCAGTTGTGATGCTGTGGTTCTCCATTCAGCTAGCTTCTTACTCCTAAGAGATGAAAGGTGGGATGTATGGGAAATGAAGAGAGTTATAAGTGTAGTAGTTTCTACCATTTCACCATGGAAGGCGACTTTCTCAGAAATATGCATGGAAAGGAGGATTGAAGTGTGGTATTTACTTCCTCCTCATGAATTAATGTCGTCTCGTAAGTCTTTTGACTTTGGATTCAGTTCAAAGAGTCCACCAGCATATTCGCAATCCAGTTCTTTTTTTCTACAGAAAGAAACCAAGGCTTAACTTTATGAAAATATGAAAGTTAAGATGGAGGAAGAACAAGATAGAGATGTTACAGCGGAATCATTTTCAGATGGCAGACGTTTCTTAACTGAGAGTGCTCTGTCCAGGTCTAGAGGCACTGGACTACTGGCCTCTGGTAACTCCTTTATTTTAATTAGCTGAAGATGTATTCTTTCTGTATTTTCAGCGTCACCATTCATTGCCAAGTGGAGAGTATGGAGAGAAATGTAAATTACCAACTGGTTAATGGACCTGAGCACATTAAGAGCAGCTAAACTTTGAGACTCCCTGGAGATGTATAACCCAGGGACTTGAGTGGGAGGCCGCCTCGGGAAGATCCCTCAATCTAAAAAAAGAGGCTAAGAACCACAGAGCATTTTGTACATGGTGGTTTTTATGAGCCATAGCTGAGCCATTGCCTCCGAAAGATGCACATGAACATCATCTCTACTTGGGAGTAGATAAAAAATAGGGCGTGTGGGTGAGGATGGTTGTAGGTCTAGGATCATGTGGAGAGAGCTGAGAATAAAGCTATCAAGGAGTCCTTCTTCTTTACAGCCATTGTGTTGCTCTGTGGTCTAGGGTGTGGCCAATGTTTCTTAACCTTGTGATGACCAGGGCTCTTTCACACAGGTCAAGATGTAAGCAGGGAGTGTTGGCCTGGTGGTGAGGTAGTGGGGGAGGTTGGAGGCGTTCTTCAGTACGCTTTTTGATTAATTGTATTTTTCAGAATAGCTTATTTTTCTTCAGTAAATTTTGTGGTGAATTTTTCAGCTGGCTGTTCTGAGCTTGGGTCCTTTCCCAGGGAAATTCTATCAGATTCGCTTTGTGTTGTGGTGTACATATTCCAGAAAGTGGGCAGAGAAGATCTCCCTTGGGGAAGATACACCCAATCCCTTGGTTATTTAAGAGTCTTTTTTTTTCTTGCACCTAACCTTTCTGACTAAGTAACAAGAGGTGCATGCAGTGGTAGGCAGTCAGAAATCCTCAGAGTAAGAATAAAGCTAAAGGAAGTTATGAAAAAGGTATGAGGTTAGAGGACAAGGGAAATCTAGGCAGGCTTAAAGAAATCAGGAAACGAGCCAAAGGAAATGAGGATAGATTGAACCATTGGTTATATTTTTCTTTGACCCCTACTTATCTTTTATTTAGTTTTCACTGGAATGTGAGTTCATGAGGGTGAGCATGGAAAGGACTCTTTTAAGCCCAGATAATTAAAGTAAGTGTTCTGTAGTGAGGAGAACACTAGGTTAGGAGCTCAAAGACATGAATTCTATGATGTTCTTTATCTTTTGTTAGCTTTGCAATCTTCTACAACTCTCTTAAACTTGCTAAGCCTGTATATTTATATATTTATTATAAACAAAAAATATATATATATGCCAGTCATGCATGTTTTAAATAACTTTTAAAAAGAAAAATAGTCCTTTATAGCTATCCAGATATATACCATTTCTTTTGCTCTTCCCTTTTCCTCAAGTTTCAATATTTTCTATTTTATCATTTCCCTTCAGCCTAAAGAGGTCTTTTTTTGCATTTCCATTAGAACAAGACTATTGACAATAAATTCTCTTAGTTCCTGAAGGATATTTTTACTAGGTTCAGAATTATGCATTGACAGTTCCTTTCTTTCCACACTTTAACTATTTTGTTCCTGTGTCCTTCATAGTTTGTGATGAGCAATCTGCCATTAAATTGTTGTTCCTTTTTGTAATTGCTTTCAATATTTTTTTCTTGGCTTTTGGTTTTCAGAATTTGATTATGATGTATCTCTGCATGGTTTTATTTGACTTTATCCTGTTTGTAGTTTTTTGAGACTCTTGAGTCTATAAGTTTATGTCTTTCATCAAATGGGATTTTTCAATTATTACTTTCTCCTTTTTTTCCTGCACCAATATATTCCTCTCCTCTTTTGAGACTCTGATTACACACCTGTTAGATCTCCCATGCTCTTGAGACTCTGCTAATTTCTTTTTTTGAAATTTTTCTCTTTGTTCTGTAGATTGAACAATTTCTATTGACCTATCCTCAAGTTGATTGACTCTTTCCTCTGTTATCTCCATTCTGATATAATTATTTACTTTAGATATTGTAGTTTCCAGTTTAAATGTTTCATGTTTGACAATGACTTCTATTTCTTGATGAGAACTACCTTTCCATTCATTTTCCAGAGTGTTTACTTTCCCCTTCTGGGACATGGTCATAACAGCTTCTTTCACGTCTTTGATAATTCCAGCATCTGGATGATCTTATTATTGGCATATGATATCTTTCCTCTTAATAATTAGTCATTTTTTTTCTTTTATGTTGAGTAATTTGAGATTGTATCCTGCAAATTTTGTACATTACATTGTTTGGTCTGAGTTGGGTGTGGTTTGAACCTTTGCTTTGTTCTCAAAGCCTTTGTTATTCTGCTTTGAGTCTGTCCACACCTCTGCCACTCAGGTGAGCTGAGACCCTTGGCCAGTTCCTTCAGCGAATTAGCATATTTCCTTCTCCAGCTCTCTTTAGGATTCTCCTTAAACTTAGAGTTTTACCTACCTGTATTATTGCTGCACAGATCCTGCGTTTAGGGTTGCCCTTGAGAGATGACAGCAGAGAGATGATAAAGCAGATGAAAGCAGAGAGATGATAAAGAGAAACAAAATGGGGATTCCCTCCATACTCTTTGGACTGAAGGGGCCTCTTTCCCAGTCCTTTATCCTGAAAGTTGTGGTTTCTACCAGGGTTTCTATTTGAGAGTTTCTATCAGCAGCTATGCTGGCTCTACTGAAGGGTCACCATCATGAGATAAGAAGGAAAAAACAAGTAAATGTAGATTTTCCTCTGCACTCACTGAATCATAAAGCTCCTTTCCCTGTCCTTTGGGTGAGAAAGAAACGATTGCTTTGGGCCCCTTAGCTGTCCATAGTGCCACCACTACAGATTTTCTGGGTGCCTGCATTCGGTTCACAGACAAAAGAGGTAAAAACAGAAGACTTGCCTTCATATGAATTGCTTTTTTCAGGTTTTGACTCTCTTCCTCAATGTTCCTGATTTTACTTTTCAGGGTCCCCAGTAGTCATTTTTTGTTTTTCTTGTTGTTGTTGTTGTTGTTGTTGTTTTGTCCAGAGTATTTCGGTTGTAAAGAACAGGATGAACAGGACTTTGTGGGCTTATTTCATCTTGGCTGCACTTGGAGTTTCTCATTTCTATGTTGAATCAGAGTTTCTGTCTATAATTTTTTCCTTTAGCCTTTAATATTTAATGTTGTGCTATTCTGTATTTAAATTATCTCAGCTTTTGTTTGCTGAAAGTGACTTTATTTTGCTTTCATTTCAGAAAAAGATTTTCACTGGGTATACTTTCAGGTGGATAGCACTTTAATGCTGTTGCTCCATTGTTACATGGTTTGCATTATTTCCAGTGAGTCAGAGAATTTCCTGAGTCAGAGATGCTCTTTACCTGTTTCCTGTTATGTCTTTCCCACCTTCTGCCTTCCTTAGGATTTTCTTTTTATCATAGGATTTTAGAAATTTGATTAATGATGTGCCCTTATGTAATTTGCTTTGTGTTTTTCCTCCTAGCAATTTGTTGATAGACTCTTGGTTCTCTTTATATTTTTCATCACATTTGGAAATTTTTACAAAAATTGTTTTCTGCTCCTCCTTTCTAGGAATTCAATTACAATTGTGCTATACTTTTATGGTTCCCATACTTTATTAAGGGTCTGTTCATTTTTTTTCTCAGCCCCTTTTCTGTCTGTATTTCAGTCTGCATAGTTTTTATTGCATATTTTGAAGTTCACCGTCTTTTCTTCTATAGTGTCTAATGTGCTAATAAACCAGTCCATGTAATAAGTTTTCACTTTAGATACTGTATTGATTTTCAGCTCTAGAATTTCTGCTTCCATTTTTATTTCTATCTTCATTATGTTTATGTCTTTCTCTAAGTCCTTGAACACATATAACAGCTATTTTAAAGTTCCTTTCCACTAATTATAGTATTTCCATCATTTCTATGTCTACTTATATGGATCAGTTTTTCTCTTGGAAATAGGTCACATTTTCCTGCTTCTTTGCATACCTTGCAGTTTTTTTTTTTTTTGGTGTTGTGCATTATGAATATTCCATTGCTGAATGTGTGGACATTTTTGTCTTCATTGAAAGACTTTTGAATTTTCTTTGACCATTAATTGACTTGTCCATCAATTTTATACTTTCAAGGATTATTGTCAAGCTTTGTTTGAGGGAGTTTAGAGAAGTCTTTATTCTATGGTTAGTTTAAGCCTCCTCTTAAGGTTTGGCCTTTCTGGAGTCTCCATCACATGCCTCGGGTATTCAAAGGTATTCAATGCGGTCTCTCCTCTCTGGTTCTTACACACTTAAAAAACATTTCCCAATTCCATGTATGAGCTGTAGAAATTGTTTGGCTTACAGTTCCCTGATAGCTATTCTTTACTTGGTAGCTGTTCTTTGCTTAGTCTTGTGGAATCTCACTGTATGAATGCACAACTTAATATTTAGCCAAAGACTCAAGGGGACTTCTAGGCAGTTTTGTGGAGCATTCTGTCTCTCTCTCTCTCTCTCTCTGTCTCTGTCTGTCTCTCTCTCTCTCTATCTGTGTGTGTGTGTGTCTAGTTGTGCATTCTCTGGTTTGCTCCCTGGAAATTTGAGCTGCTTCAGCCTTCCTAGACACCAATCTCTATGACCTCAAGTCAGTGAGGCCACTATGCTCTTTTTGGCCTTCTCTTTCCTGTGTCAGAGTCTGGTAAATGCCTCTAGGCAAAAAATCAGGACAGTGCTAGGGCCCACCACATACATTCTCACTCTTTCAAGGATTATAGTCCTGTGTTGCTGAGTATTCCACAGTTTCTTTCAAATATTTTGTCAGTTTTACAGTTATTTATGGTAGGAAGGATCGTGCAGTGCTAGTTCTTGCATCATGGCCAGGAGCCTATATGATAAGCTTTGGGATCTAGGTCATACTAGCTTGTCTCCTGAGATACCATATAGATCTCCATGGGAGGTGCGCACCAAAGAGAAATTAGACAAGGGAATCCTTTTAATGGAGATCTATAAGTTTGAATTTTTGCCTGAGGAAATGCTTATTTATTGGTTTAGTTTTTTTTTCTTTTAAGTTGAGCACTTGCCAAGTTGAATGAAGTACAGTCTCTTCCTCCCAGGAGTTCACAAACTAGTTGGAGGAGAAAAGGCAGACAAACTATGCTAATAAATAACTCCAATAAAAGGCAGCACTTGAATGCTAAACAAATGGTGCAGCTGGTTATAGTGGTTGGATAGAGGGTTGGAGAGGTCAATTCCTGCTGGGGTGATTAAGGAGAGTTTCATGCTGTACCTCCAAATCCCAAAAGCATTCCCTTAAAGGCAGATGAGCAATACTTTTCAGTGCATTATGGGAGAGGTAAAGTTTCTCTGAGACAGGAAACTATAGCTCTGGAATTTTAGGAACAATAAGCTTATTGCCTTTTGGCAGGGAGTCAGGTCAAAGGATATCTGCTGAGAATGATGGTTTCCTTTTGAGATTGAGATAGAAGTGAGTAAAAAATAAAAACACTTCCAGAAGGAGGTAATTTGAGAATAGGGTCTTGGAGAGAGTGCAGCTTTTTACTTCAAAAGAGAAGGGCAAAGGATCTTCTGAGTTGGGGCAAGAGCCAAAATAATGCCCAGATGAAGAACAATTGGCTAGAGAAAGGGAGAGAGGAAAGAGAAGAGAAGAGAAAGGAGAGACAGAGAGACAGAAAGGCAGACAGACAATGTGTGTGTGTGTGTGTGCTCTGGAGAGCAGAACCAGCCAGAGCAGAGAGCTCTAAGGTGCTAGGTCAGATATTCTGAACTAGAGGTTAGCCTGGCTTTTTGTGTCTGGAATTTTGATTTGATGCTAGAGAAATCTGAACCTATTTAGGTCTTGAGTAGGGGAGATGCATTTTGACTGCGTGTTGACTGCAGATTATTCAGGAAATGTATTTTAGTGTGGGTCTCAGGCCTGGATGTAGAGAGGGCTAGTGTTGGAGCCCCGTGAAGCTATTACACCAAATAAGCAATGAAAGAGTCAGAGCTGGGCCAATAGATGCCCAGATATAAGAGGAACAAATGAGAAGGAGTCAAAAGTCTAAAGTTTTGGAACCTTGAAGACTTACGGTTTACTGATAAAGAAGACAGTTGGGAACAGGATCTGGTTTGAGGGGCGAGTGGTTGGCATGACAATAATTCTAGTGTGGCATCCATCCAAAGATGAGGGTATCTGGGATGCACATGAAAACATGGGCCTGAAGCAGGAATGGGGAAGAGGTCAAGGCTGAAGATATCGATGTGGGAGCTATTTACACGCACGTGGTAATTTAATCCTTGAAAAAAAGAGATAAGTTTTCCAGAGGATGTAGAGAGAGGAAAGAAGGAAGGTCACAGCTTAGATTTAGGAAAGTTCATAATTAGACAGTAGAATGGAGTCAATGACATCACCAGAAAGAATTTTCTTACAAGAAGGAACAGAGGCCTCTGTGGATCATGTGGTGTTATAGAAGCTCAGCAAGGCAGATGGAGTGGAAAGACCATTGTGTTGGACCAAGAGCAATTCACAGAGTGTCTTGTACAGAGCAGGAACAGGCAGAAGGAAGTTTAGAGAGAGTGCTGAAGAAATAGAAGCAAAATGTGTTTAAGTAGTCATTTAAGAAGTCTTTGAAAGAAAGAAGAGAAAGAGAATGAAATATCAGTGATGTCAGAGGGTTCAGCAGCATGGAGGAAACATGTTTTATGATAGAAAACCTCTTAATGTTGAAAATCAGGAGGGAAAAAGCTAAAGAGAAAAGATTTCAGGTATCTGAAAGAGAGAGGATAATTGTATAGCAAAACCATTCAGTCTAGGTGCAGACTCTTATACGGGACTTAGATGCTGTTATATCTAGGGCCCTGTCTGCTTCTGGAGTTTCCTCTTAAAATAGAGTTCATTCAATCTTATTTAAAAAAATATTTCTGCTACTTGGGAGGCTGAGGCAGGAGAATGGCGTGAACCTGGGAGGCGGAGCTTGCAGTGAGCTGAGATTGCGCCACTGCACTCCAGCAAGGGCGACAGAGCAAGATTCTGTCTCAAAAACAAACAAAAAAAAAACAAAAAAACCCTTAAATGTATATGTATATTTCTGGGGATGTGGGGATCACTATTTTCCAAGGCTGCCCTGTTACCTGTTGGACAAGTCTGTTGGGAAAATATTTAATAGTGGTCAAATTCTATTCCTCTGTAATTTAATGATAACAGCTACCATTGAACAGTTTGACATAGACTGCTTTATTTAATCCTCACTATAATGTGGTAGTTTTATGATTTTAGTATTCTTTTCATTTTTGCAAATAAAGAAACTGATGCTTAGAGAGGTCAGATAACATCATCCAGGTTGCACAGCCAGTAAGTGAAGGATCTGGTATTTGAATTTCAGCCTGTTTAACTCCACATCTATGATCTCTCTGTCTTTTTTTTTTTTATTATTATACTTTAAGTTTTAAGGTACATGTGCACATTGTGCAGGTTAGTTACATATGTATACATGTGCCATTCTGGTGCGCTGCACCCACTATCTCGTCATCTAGCATTAGGTATCTCTCCCAATGCTATCCCTCCCCCCTCCCCCCACCCCACAACAGTCCCCAGAGTGTGATATTCCCCTTACTGTGTCCATGTGATCTCATTGTTCAATTCCCACCTATGAGTGAGAATATGCGGTGTTTGGTTTTTTGTTCTTGCGATAGTTTACTGAGAATGATGGTTTCCAATTTCATCCATGTCCCTACAAAGGACATGAACTCATCATTTATTATGGCTGCATAGTATTCCATGGTGTATATGTGCCACATTTTCTTAATCCAGTCTATCATTGTTGGACATTTGGGTTGGTTCCAAGTCTTTGCTATTGTGAATAATGCCACAATAAACATACGTGTGCATGTGTCTTTATAGCAGCATGATTTATAGTCCTTTGGGTATATACCCAGTAATGGGATGGCTGTGTCAAATGGTATTTCTAGTTCTAGATCCCTGAGGAATCGCCACACTGACTTCCACAATGGTTGAACTAGTTTACAGTCCCACCAACAGTGTAAAAGTGTTCCTATTTCTCCACATCCTCTCCAGCACCTGTTGTTTCCTGACTTTTTAATGATTGCCATTCTAACTGGTGTGAGATGATATCTCATTGTGGTTTTGATTTGCATTTCTCTGATGGCCAGTGATGATGAGCATTTTTTCATGTGTTTTTTGGCTGCATAAATGTCTTCTTTTGAGAAGTGTCTGTTCATGTCCTTCGCCCACTTTTTGATGGGGTTGTTTGTTTTTTTGTAAATTTGTTTGAGTTCATTGTAGATTCTGGATATTAGCCGTTTGTCAGATGAGTAGGTTGTGAAAATTTTCTCCCATGTTGTAGGTTGCCTGTTCACTCTGATGGTAGTTTCTTTTGCTGTGCAGAAGCTCTTTAGTTTAATTAGATCTCACTTTTCAATTTTGGCTTTTGTTGCCATTGCTTTTGGTGTTTTGGACATGAAGTCCTTGCCCATGCCTATGTCCTGAATGGTGATGCCTAGGTTTTCTTCTAGGGTTTTTATGGTTTTAGGTCTAACGTTTAAATCTTTAATCCATCTTGAATTGATTTTTGTATAAGGTGTAAGGAAGGGATCCAGTTTCAGCTTTCTACATATGGCTAGCCAGTTTTCCCAGCACCATTTATTAAATAGGGAATCCTTTCCCCATTGCTTGTTTTTCTCAGGTTTGTCAAAGATCAGATAGTTGTAGGTATGCGGCATTATTTCTGAGGGCTCTGTTCTGTTCCATTGATCTATATCTCTGTTTTGGTACCAGTACCATGCTGTTTTGGTTACTGTAGCCTTGTAGTATAGTTTGAAGTCAGGTAGTGTGATGCCTCCAGCTTTGTTCTTTTGGCTTAGGATTGACTTGGCGATGCGGGCTCTTTTTTGGTTCCATATGGACTTTAAAGTAGTTTTTTCCAATTCTGTGAAGAAAGTCATTGGTAGCTTGATGGGGATGGCATTGAATCTGTAAATGACCTTGGGCAGTATGGCCATTTTCACGATATTGATTCTTCCTACCCATGAGCATGGAATGTTCTTCCATTTGTTTGTATCCTCTTTTATTTCCTTGAGCAGTGGTTTGTAGTTCTCCTTGAAGAGGTCCTTCACATCCCTTGTAAGGTGGATTCCTAGGTATTTTATTCTCTTTGAAGCAATTGTGAATGGGAGTTCCCTCATGATTTGGCTCTCTGTTTGTCTGTTGTTGGTGTATAAGAATGCTTGTGATTTTTGTACATTGATTTTGTATCCTGAGACTTTGCTGAAGTTGCTCATCAGCTTAAGGAGATTTTGGGCTGAGACAATGGGGTTTTCTAGATAAACAATCATGTCGTCTGCAAACAGGGACAATTTGACTTCCTCTTTTCCTAATTGAATACCCTTTATTTCCTTCTCCTGCCTGATTGCCCTGGCCAGAACTTCCAACACTATGTTGAATAGGAGCGGTGAGAGAGGGCATCCCTGTCTTGTGCCAGTTTTCAAAGGGAATGCTTCCAGTTTTTGCCCATTCAGTATGATATTGGCTGTGGGTTTGTCATAGATAGCTCTTATTATTTTGAAATACGTCCCATCAATACCTAATTTATTGAGAGTTTTTAGCATGAAGGGTTGTTGAATTTTGTCAAAGGCTTTTTCTGCATCTATTGAGATAATCATGTGGTTTTTGTCTTTGGCTCTGTTTATATGCTGGATTACATTTATTGATTTGCGTATATTGAACCAGCCTTGCATCCCAGGGATGAAGCCCACTTGATCATGGTGGATAAGCTTTTTGATGTGCTGCTGGATTCGGTTTGCCAGTATTTTATTGAGGATTTTTGCATCAATGTTCATCAAGGATATTGGTCTAAAATTCTCTTTTTTGGTTGTGTCTCTGCCCTGCTTTGGTATCAGAATGATGCTGGCCTCATAAAATGAGTTAGGGAGGATTCCCTCTTTTTCTATTGATTGGAATAGTTTCAGAAGGAATGGTACCAGTTCCTCCTTGTACCTCTGGTAGAATTCGGCTGTGAATCCATCTGGTCCTGGACTCTTTTTGGTTGGTAAACTATTGATTATTGCCACAATTTCAGCTCCTGTTATTGGTCTATTCAGAGATTCAACTTCTTCCTGGTTTAGTCTTGGGAGAGTGTATGTGTCGAGGAATGTATCCATTTCTTCTAGATTTTCTAGTTTATTTGCGTAGAGGTGTTTGTAGTATATTCTCTGATGGTAGTTTGTATTTCTGTGGGATCAGTGGTGATATCCCCTTTATCATTTTTTATTGTGTCTATTTGATTCTGCTCTCTTTTTTTCTTTATTAGTCTTGCTAGCGGTCTATCAATTTTGTTGATCCTTTCAAAAAACCAGCTCCTGGATTCATTGATTTTTTGAAGGGTTTTTTGTGTCTCTATTTCCTTCAGTTCTGCTCTGATTTTAGTTATTTCTTGCCTTCTGCTAGCTTTTGAATGTGTTTGCTCTTGCTTTTCTAGTTCTTTTAATTGTGATGTTAGGGTGTCAGTTTTGGATCTTTTCTGCTTTCTCTTGTGGGCATTTAGTGCTATAAATTTCCCTCTACACACTGCTTTGAATGCATCCCAGAGATTCTGGTATGTGTGTCTTTGTTCTCGTTGGTTTCAAAGAACATCTTTATTTCTGCCTTCATTTCGTTATGTACCCAGTAGTCATTCAGGAGCAGGTTGTTCAGTTTCCATGTAGTTGAGCGGCTTTGAGTGAGATTTTTAATCCTGAGTTCTAGTTTGATTGCACTGTGGTCTGAGAGATAGTTTGTTATAATTTCTGTTCTTTTACATTTGCTGAGGAGAGCTTTACTTCCAACTATGTGGTCAGTTTTGGAATAGGTGTGGTGTGGTGCTGAAAAAAATGTATATTCTGTTGATTTGGGGTGGAGAGTTCTGTAGATGTCTATTAGGTCCGCTTGGTGCAGAGCTGAGTTCAATTCCTGGGTATCCTTGTTGACTTTCTGTCTCGTTGATCTGTCTAATGTTGACAGTGGGGTGTTAAAGTCTCCCATTATTAATGTGTGGGAGTCTAAGTCTCTTTGTAGGTCACTCAGGACTTGCTTTATGAATCTGGGTGCTCCTGTATTGGGTGCATATATATTTAGGATAGTTAGCTCCTCTTGTTGAATTGATCCCTTTACCATTATGTAATGGCCTTCTTTGTCTCTTTTGATCTTTGTTGGTTTAAAGTCTGTTTTATCAGAGACTAGGATTGCAACCCCTGCCTTTTTTTGTTTTCCATTTGCTTGGTAGATCTTCCTCCATCCTTTTATTTTGAGCCTATGTGTGTCTCTGCACGTGAGATGGGTTTCCTGAATACAGCACACTGATGGGTCTTGACTCTTTATCCAACTTGCCAGTCTGTGTCTTTTAATTGGAGAATTTAATCCATTTACATTTAAAGTTAATATTGTTATGTGTGAATTTGATCCTGTCATTATGATGTTAGCTGGTGATTTTGCTCATTAGTTGATGCAGTTTCTTCCTAGTCTCGATGGTCTTTACATTTTGGCATGATTTTGCAGCGGCTGGTACCGGTTGTTCCTTTCCATGTTTAGCGCTTCCTTCAGGAGCTCTTTTAGGGCAGGCCTGGTGGTGACAAAATCTCTCAGCATTTGCTTGTCTGGAAAGTATTTTATTCCTCCTTCACTTATGAAGCTTAGTTTGGCTGGATATGAAATTCTGGGTTGAAAATTCTTTTCTTTAAGAATGTTGAATATTGGCCCCCACTCTCTTCTGGCTTGTAGGGTTTCTGCCGAGAAATCCGCTGTTAGTCTGATGGGCTTCCCTTTGAGGGTAACCCGACCTTTCTCTCTGGCTGCCCTTAACATTTTTTCCTTCATTTCAACTTTGGTGAATCTGACAATTATGTGTCTTGGAGTTGCTCTTCTTGAGGAGTATCTTTGTGGCATTCTCTGTATTTCCTGAATCTGAATGTTGGCCTGCCTTGCTAGATTGGGGAAGTTCTCCTGGATAATATCCTGCAGAGTGTTTTCCAACTTGGTTCCATTCTCCGCATCACTTTCAGGTACACCAATCAGATGTAGATTTGGTCTTTTCACATAGTCCCATATTTCTTGGAGGCTTTGCTCATTTCTTTTTATTCTTTTTTCTCTAGACTTCCCTTCTCACTTCATTTCATTCATTTCATCTTCCATTGCTGATACCCTTTCTTCCAGTTGATCGCATCGGCTCCTGAGGCTTCTGCATTCTTCACGTAGTTCTCGAGCCTTGGTTTTCAGCTCCATCAGCTCCTTTAAGCACTTCTCTGTATTGGTTATTCTAGTTATACATTCTTCTAAATTTTTTTCAAAGTTTTCAACTTCTTTGCCTTTGGTTTGAATGTCCTCCCGTAGCTCAGAGTAATTTGATCGTCTGAAGTCTTCTTCTCTCAGCTCGTCAAAATCATTCTCCATCCAGCTTTGTTCCGTTGCTGGTGAGGAACTGCATTCCTTTGGAGGAGGAGAGGTGCTCTGCGTTTTAGAGTTTCCAGTTTTTCTGTTCTGTTTTTTCCCCATCTTTGTGGTTTTATCTACTTTTGGTCTTTGATGATGGTGATGTACAGATGGGTTTTCGGTGTGGATGTCCTTTCTGTTTGTTAGTTTTCCTTCTAACAGACAGGACCCTCAGCTGCAGGGCTGTTGGAATACCCTGCCGTGTGAGGTGTCAGTGTGCCCCTGCTGGGAGGTGCCTCCCAGTTAGGCTGCTCGGGGGTCAGGGGTCAGGGACCCACTTGAGGAGGCAGTCTGCCCGTTCTCAGATCTCCAGCTGCGTGCTGGGAGAACCACTGCTCTCTTCAAAGCTGTCAGACAGGGACATTTAAGTCTGCAGAGGTTACTGCTGTCTTTTTGTTTGTCTGTGCCCTGCCCCCAGAGGTGGAGCCTACAGAGGCAGGCAAGCCTCCTTGAGCTGTGGTGGGCTCCACCCACTTCGAGCTTCCCGGCTGCTTTGTTTACCTAAGCAAGCCTGGGCAATGGCGGGCCCCCCTCCCCCAGCCTCGCTGCCGCCTTGCAGTTTGATCTCAGACTGCTGTGCTAGCAATCAGCGAGATTCCGTGGGCGTAGGACCCTCCGAGCCAGGTGTGGGATATAGTCTCGTGGTGCGCCGTTTTTTAAGCCGGTCTGAAAAGCGCAATATTCGGGTGGGAGTGACCCGATTTTCCAGGTGCGTCCGTCACCCCTTTCTTTGACTCGGAAAGGGAACTCCCTGACCCCTTGCGCTTCCCAGGTGAGGCAATGCCTCGCCCTGCTTCGGCTCGCGCACGGTGCGCGCACGCACTGTCCTGCGCCCACTGTCTGGCACTCCCTAGTGAGATGAACCCGGTACCTCAGATGGAAATGCAGAAATCACCCGTCTTCTGCGTCGCTCACGCTGGGAGCTGTAGACCGGAGCTGTTCCTATTCGGCCATCTTGATCTCTCTGTCTTATGTCTTTTACTTGTGACTGTAGTTTGGCTGACAAGTATTAACGTCTCCCCAACATGAGGGGCCTTCAAACATTTGAAGTCAGTTATCCCACATATCCTATATATTTTTCTTTGTCTCCTCCTTCTTTTCATTCTCCTCCTCTTTCTCTCCTATCCCTTTTCTTTAAAAAATCATTAATTCAACAAATAATTATTGGGCAGCTTCAGTATGTTAGACACTGTACTAGATGCTGCACAGACAGCAATGAACAAAACAGACATGGGCTTTGCCTGCATGGGATTTATAGAATGGTGAGGGAAGAATATTAAATGTGCAAATGAACAAATAAATATATAATGAGAAATGATGATACATGCTGGGAAGGAAGCAAACGTCTCTAGCCCCCTTGTCACTTTTCCCCATTCACCACAGGTTTCACAGTGCTCACTGAGCCTGCTTCTTCCCCCCCGCCCCACACGCCCTCTTCTCTTAAAGCATGGCCCCAGATGAGGACAACATTCTGCTCCTGTGATCTGACCCTCTATAGCGAGGCCCTTGAACTGGGAAACCTGTGTTGTTGCAGTTTAGCGGTAGTCATGGGCAGAACTGCAGGCAGGGGTACAATAGAGAAGGAAAACAACCTCCTTCTCTGAGACGAGAAGACAAATGTATCCAAGGCCATGCAGAGATGAAAGGCAGAGAGCCCAGGAGTGGGGCCAGACAGCGGTCTCAATCTGTTCTGTGAAGTATGAGCAAAGGTTGTGCTAAACAGATCACAAAGCCATGCATCCCCTTCCATTCCTCGCATCCTGCCTTTCCTTTCATGCTCCAGCCCCCTTGGACCCACACATCTGCTTGACAAATGCAGCCAAGGGGGAAAGCACAAAATTTACTAAATAGAATGCTTCACTGTGGCTGGCTAAGGTAGGAAAAGGGATTCCTTCTCTGTCTCCCTCCTTCCCTCCCTCTCTCCCTCCCTTCCTTCCTTCCTCCCTTCCTTCTTTCCTTCCTTCTTTCCTTGCCCCTTCCCTTCCCTTTCCCTTTCCTTTTCCCTTTCCCTCCTTCTCTTCCTTCCCTCTTACCTTCTTTCTTTCATAGTATTAATCTTGACACCATAATTTGGAAGAATCTGATTGGAGAAAAATGTCATGAAGCAGAAATGCAGATTTGATATATCTGACCTTTCTTCTCTTCAGAACAATAAATGTCAAATAGCTTAAAATGACAGCCTGGATAACCAGAGATTATTTATGTGCTTAAATATTTAGGCAAGAAACATAGTTTAGACTTAAGTCTAATTTACATGGACATGCTGACCTATGTGAATCAGAAGCACTTTAAGGGATCCATCACAAGCAGTGGTGTTTGCATTTCAGAAAACAGAAAATGTGAAAAATCAGAATAGAGTAGAAGTGGTAAATGACCCTTGATAAGTAATGAGAATGTTTGATAACATCAAGAAATTACTTTGCAGCACGAAATTGTGTTTGCATTTTTCATATCTGAGTGGTGTGGTGGCATCTGGAGAAGGACCCACAACCCACATGTCCTCTCCTTTATCAGATGCAAAGTATTTTATATGTGCATGTGTATGTGTATCATTTATTCCCATTTTACTGAAGACATTTACTGTTAAAACAGAAGGAGGGAGAATTATCTTGCTTCAGCTCTGTAAATCCTGATAGAAGTGTAATCCCCCAGACAGAGTGTAATTCTCTACTCAACCTCACACTCAATTATCATCAGGAACAGGCTCAGAAAGGTGGGTTTCTTGTTTTGTTTTGTTTAAAGAACTCTGAACATTCGTTAATCCCTGTACTTCTGAAAGGAGAGGATATTACATTGTGTTAAGGAAGCAGAATCTGGAATTAGTTCTAGGTTTGACACCCAGCTCCAGACATTCTTAAGCTAATATGAAAATAGTTTTTCTGGTCTTAGCATCCTTATCTGTAAAATTATAGTACTTGCTTTATAGGGTTCTTTTGAGGAGTAAATGAGGTAAATTTTAAGAAGAGTTTAGAGTAGCATCTGTGACATGGTTAGAGCACTGAAGATATTATCCATTATCTTCTGTTTTATTATTATTGATGTTGTTATTAATAAAGGGGTTTCCCCTCATTATTTTTTGTGGCTTCCTTTCTATCTCATTTTTGCTGAGATCTAACTATTCTCACAGTTAGAGTTTATCTTGTGGAAAATATAACTAAATAAATGAGGGTCACAATATAATTCTTTAGATATTGAGCACTGGAGCAGCTGTTTTGCTCTAAGAGTGAAAGTTACCAGAAAACCAATCCTGTCCCATTATGCATTGCCTAAGGATTCCATATTGAACCAGCGAATCTTTTATTTATTTATTCATGTTGAAGGATTTTAATTAAATCATAAATAATATTTCCAAAATCAAGATATTCATTGTAAGATCTTTTAATTTCACAGCAGAAAAAAACCCTATTTCAATAACTAGGAAAATTTAAAAACTGTAATGTGAGTTGAAGCAGTGGAAGGAGGGAAGAGAGTTCTCGACCAGGAGTTGTGAGATTAGGTTTTCATTTTAGAATATACCAAGTTATTCCTTTTTAATCTGGGCAAATCACCTAAACTTCCTGAGTCTTTGTTTCTGTAATATCAAATAAGTGAGTTCTAATCTCTGTCCTTTTCATATTAAAATCCTATGATTCTAACCTATTTCCTGGGCTGATGCTGAAGCATGACTGGGAAGGTGTTATTTCTATAAACAGTTGCAGGGTCCGTTAGAATTTCATAAAGCAGTAATAAGAAATCATCACCTTCTCTGATTCTTATGTAATTGGTAAATTATGATAAGAGCTGCTTACCTCTAATATGCTTTAAAGACCGTGACTAAATTAAGAACATTTATTTTTCTTTCTACCCCAAAGGAAAACCCAAATTATTTTGATGCTTTTCTGGATATATAGTAAACTCACCAGAGCTGCTTTGTTATGGTTTTCTGTTCTAATCATTATAGCCAATTGTGTGAACAGAGGCAATCAATCAATTGATTGATAGACCAACTGATAAATAAATATCTACCTACTTACATACATACATAAAAACTATTTTCTCTTCCTTATTTGGGTAGGGTTTATGTTAGGGTTGGGACTGAGGGACAAGGGAGTGTTTGACTCATCTGTCTCAGATGAGGGACATAGTAGGCGCTCAGTAAATATTTGCTGAATCAGTGAAGGAAGAAAAAAGGAATGAATGAGCGATATAAATGTGGTATATTGAAAGGACTATCTGAGCAAGTTCTTTCTATCTTTCATAGCCCATGTCCCAGTGAATACAGTCTGTGTTTATACATTCACTTGCCCAATTCTTAATGGTTCACTGACTTTTTCCTTAATTCCAATTCTTCATTCTACAAATAGTCATTGAGACTTTCCATGCGTTCAGGACTTTGTACGGTTCTATAGGGTAACAGGCAATAATTACAAGATGTAGTCCCTGACTTTAAAGACTTAAAGTCTAATGAGGTAAACAAAAAATATAGGATTTTGAGTCAGAATTTGGGGATTCAAGACTTGACACCATCATCAGTTAGTTTCATGATCTTCATTTAAACTCTCTGGGTCCTAGTTAAGTGCAGGGATGATACCAACCCCGCCAGGTTGAGGGGATCAGATAAGATTATATGCATAGGTTAGTGCACTGTAAAATCAAAAGCACTGTGAGCATTATACTACATACTTTAAAATAATACTAGATGGTGTGAGCTTAAGAGCTAAATGTCTTCGGGCAAAGAACAGTGAGTAGGAGTGGTGAGTACAGGCTTCCTGATGGAGCTGAAGCTTGATGGGTTTTGGAGGAGTAGGGTTTGGAATAGTCAGGATGAAAGAGGAATAGCATTCCAGGTGGGGATCACAGAGTATGGAGCACAAGGTCAGTCCAGTTTGTCTTCCTGTAGGGCCTAAAATGAGCCTCATGCTCTACTGGGCCCTCTCAGTTTGGAGAAGAGATTTTATGTCGGTAAGTACAGTTGGATGGGCAGGATGGGGCCAGGACCTTGGAGAGCAAGCAGAGGGTGTTTGACTTTCTTGCAGCCGGAAACAGGCAGCCATCAAAGGCCTGATGTAAATAGCATTTTAGGAAGATGAAACTGGTAATGGTGTGTGGTCCGGATTAGCATGTAGGGACTGGGGTCAGGAATCTGGGGTGGAGGAGAGGGAAGATTTGGAAAGATGCAGATTCAGCAGGATGATGGAGAAGAGGATGGCTTCAGAAAAACTTCACAGGCCTTGGCACAAGGGGCCGAAAAAGAGAAATTCAAGTTTTCTAGCACTTTTTGCCAGCAAGATTAGAATAATAATGGGTCATTTGATAGAAAAGAATTTGGGAAGAAAAAACATTGGGGAGGAAGAGTTGAGTTCAATTTGCACCTGGGGAGCTGAGATGATAGCCCAACTCCAAGCAGCTGTGTCCTGCTAGCTGGAAACATGGCACTGGAACTCATATAAGAAGTCAGGGCTGGGCATGGGGATTTGGGAGTCATCAGCACAGAGACTTCTCATAAATTATGCGCTTTGCTTAGAACTTAATTTCATGTCTTTTTGGAAGATAAGAGAAATGAAAAGCTTGCTGAATTATGGATTATGCAACTGTATTCAAAGTAATTCTCTCTTTCCCCCTCCCCTCTGCTTCCCTGATGAATTTTGTGTTCTGTTCTTGCTGTTGATCCACACCCCCTACCCCTAATTCTTTGTAAACTGAGGAACACAATAAACTATTTCTTTCAGATCAGAAGACTGTCAGTGAAGGGATTAAGGTGATCGAGAATGTTCACCAGAAGATACGGCGATCTTCCTGACCCCCTCTCCAATCCTTCATAGATCACAGGGAGAGAGGCTTTCTTTAGAGGAAAGCAACAATTTATATTTATAGGAGGAAATGTTTAAGGTGCTAAATTCTCAGTTCCCTGGACAGCCCTGTTGTTTGATTTGCAGCTTTTCTTAAGTAAAGCACTGATTCTCAATGAGAGATGAGCGGCTTGGCCAATAATGCAATCAGATAAAGTAGGGTTTTCAGACCTGGTGGGTGGGCTTGAAGCTGGGACTCCTTCCCTGGCACCAAGCTTGCCTTTGTAGTTTGAACTGAGTTAGCATAAACAGCGGGTGCAACACTCAGAAGCTGAATTTTCTTTAGTTTAATCCTCTTTGTCCTCCTCTTCAAAGGGAAAAATTTGCAAGCAATTTGCTGAGACATGCTCAAGAATTACCTGCCAGAGAGAATATCAGACATGACCTCAGATAAGGCAATGATGAGAAGGGGGGTTGGAGAGAAGAGAAATGTGGCACTGAAGTTTATTGAACATCTATTACATGCCAGGCACTTTACAGACATTCTCATCTAATCTTCACAGCTGCAAGAGACAGATAGTTTTATCTCTGTTTCACAAATGAGGCTCTGTGGGGTTAAGTGACTTGCCTAGGTCAAATGACTCATAAGTGGCTGAATTGGGATTTGATCTTAGGTTTCTAAGCCTGAGGATCCCCTCCTCGTTCCAAATCTGTGCTTTCTTCTCACCCCTGCTATGAGGAAAAGCTTGCTTGCTTGCTTGCTCTCTCTCTCTCTCTCTTTCTTTCTTTCTTAAGACATTCAGCTGTGATTTTCCGGAAGCCTGTGGAGTAGGATGAAAATCGAGTGGCTCTCATATCTATCTACTCCTCGTCTGTCACTCACTTCCCTTGTCCCTCACTCCTTGATTTCTTTTCTCTTGTTCTCTACCTCTCATAGTGGGATGTGCTCCTTTCTTCTTACGTGTCTCTCTCTTGAGGTGGAGGGGTTAAAGGATGAGGAGAGTGATGAAGCAGCAGAGCGTCAAGTCCTTCATCTCTCACAGTGTCCTGTGCATGTTTCATTGCCTTTCTGTGAAGCCCAGTCAAGGGCGTATAGATGGCCCATGTTTGCTGGTTACTGCTTCTGACTGTCATTTTGACTGCGGATAGACATTGAGTGAAGTACCCACTCTGTGCAAGGCACCACAGTGGATGCCAGAAAAAATTATTTTCAAGTGGCTAAATTGAAATTTCCTTAAAATAAAAATGAGTGTGCTTACGTTTTGCCTATTTAGGAAATAGGGGCTAAGGAGAAAGGAGTGAGGAAGCCAGAAGAGGAGGCAGCGACCCTGCTTAAGAAGCCAAGGAGTTCCCTGGTATACAAAGTGACAGCTTGATATGCAGCCTTGGCAACCTGCCCTGGTCCACTATATGGTCACTGCCTGGTCTAAAACCCTTGAGTGTCCAGGGCTCCCTGTTAGGTGGCCCATCTCCATTGACACTGCTCAGGTGGTACCCCATGCAGATTCTCTACTCTCTTTTCTCTTCCTCTGAGATCTATTTAATGATAAATGAAAGAATGCATGAACTGGCCTACTCTCAGGATAGATCTGTGTGTGCTTTCCAAAGCCCATTCATCTGGGCAAGACAGGGAAATTAGAGTGGGCCAGAGCCCATTAAAATGCTCTCAGGTCAGGTCAGCCTTTCAGAGAAGAGTGGCTAATAGTGAGGATTTTAGGTCAATGAAGAGGCGAGACCAGCTGTGATGCCCATGATGATGAAGCCCACGAAGCAGCCACTGCAGTGCTTGGCCCATGGTAAGTGCATCCTGAACCTTTTAGTTAGAATACATTTGGCTGCAAGTAACAGAGACCCCGCTCAGAGTAGCTCAACAATCAAGGGTGTGGTATTTCTTTTTTTCTCTTTCTTTTTTTTCTTTTTTTTTTGAGATGGGGTCTCACTCTGTTGCCCAGGCTGGAGTGCAGTGGTGTGATCTCAGCTCACTGCAACCTTCGCCTCCCGGGTTCAAGCAATTCTCCTGCCTCAGCCTCCTCAGTAGCTGGGACTACAGGTGCAGGCCACCATACCCAGCTAATTTTTTTGTATTTTTAGTAGAGACGGGGTTTCACCGTGTTAGCCAGGATGGTTTTGATCTCCTGACCTTGTGATCCGCCTGTCTCAGCCTCCCAAAGTGCTGGGATTACAGGCATGATCCACTGTGCCCGGCCCTAGGGGTGTGGTATTTCACGTGAGAGCTTGAGAGCACATGTGACTCCAGGGTAGGTTAATTCAGCTGCAACATTACAAGCTCAAGAGCCCAGGCTCTCTGTCTTTCTACTCTGCCCTCCTCAGGGTGAGTAGCCGCCCCCAGGGTGATGGGTGGCTGCAGAAGCCCTTGGCACCTTCACACACAGCTGCTTGCAGGGGGCAAAAAAGGGGCAAGGGTCTTTGGAGAACAAAAATGTTTCCCGAAGGCCCTCACTGGATTTCCTTCTTTGTCCCATTTGCTGGGACTGCCTCACACGATGCCAAAGTCAATCACTAGAGAAAAGAACACAATTCATAGTCTCAAGCTCGAGTGCACATCAGAGTCACTGGAGGGTTTGTTAACACAGGCATTGCTGGGCCCCATCCCCAGAGTTTCCCATTCAGTAGGTCGGGGGTAGGGCCTGAGAATTTGCAGTTCTAACAAAACCTGCCAGTCCTGGGGCCACACATTGAAATGCATTGATTTGAACTATTCAGCAATCATCTCCCAGGCCCAGGGCAGTGCCCCTGAAGTACCTAGAAGCCCCAAATCTGAAAAAAAAGCAGAGGCTCTGTGAGCAAGAAGGAAGGAGGAAGTGCCTGCCAGGTAGTCACATCATCTTTAATTTTTGGAGTTACAGATGGATATCAAACACTGAGATTAGTAGACCACCAGAGGTGGTGGTGGTGGCTTCTCCCCTCCCCACCCTTTTCTTCTGTTCCTCCTCTTCTTCCTCACTGTAAACTTCGGTGCCATCTGAAGCTTCTCTCTTTCTGAACATCAAATTCTTCCTTGTTTTGTAATGGGTACACCCAAAGCTTACCATGTTGGGGACATTCAGTCCTGTGGCAAGGGCTGATGGTCTTTCAGTGGAAGCTGAGCTGCCCGAGCTCAGCCATCAGGGAGCTTGATGTGGCGGTTACTTCTAAATGAGCACTCATTATTGATGTTAATTGAACTTGAAGTTAATGAAAAAGGATTATTTTACAGGGCTTAAGTTGAGGCCAAAATTGTTATTACAGGTTAATTATTCTCCTTAAAAGGCACCATTACAGCCATGATTGTTTTTTATCAGCTTTTTCTCTGGTGCTGAGATTTCTTCGAAGGCAGATTCCTGATATAATTAGTCACCTCATCTAATTCTTAATCACCAATCACTTCTCTCCAGATAAAGGTTAATCAAAGGGATGTGAGTTGGGTACTCTCCCTTAATCGCATTTGATCAGTTTCAAACAAACCCTTTCTTCTATTTTTGGTTAGGAATGTGGCCTTTCCCTGTATTTTCAAACCTAAAACTTGGAAGAAGAATTCAGAATGGGTTCACTGAAAAAATCAGACAGGCCTGCTATGGACAGCTCTAGGCTGCCTGGGGCTGGGGAAGGTGGCAGGAAAGAGAGGCCCTGAGGCCATGGAACTGTGTCACCTGCTGTCCTTTCTCTTCACCCTCCCTCTTTCTTTTATTCTTCCCTTTCCCTTTTCTCTTCTTCTAGTCTTGCCTTTACTCCTTCCATCCTCCAACCTCATTTTCACTTCTGTCTGACTTCAAGCTCATAATTTTGCCTTTGGATATGACTGCTTTTCTTTCATCTTCTCTTTCCCCTTTCCACCTCTCTCTATAGCACAAGCCTGCACACTGGGCTAGAACTAGGGGGAGGCTGTTTGGCTGCTGCTACTGAGGAAAGATAACATGGGCCACAAGAAGGACTCTCACCGTACCCAGGGAGAAGGGCAGGGTACAGGAGGGGCATGGACATTTGAGGAAAGCCTGAGAAGGGTAAGGGCTCTTCCTTGAGAGAAAGGGAAGGCTGAAGGGAATAGGATTGAGCTACACAATTATAGAAAGTCCTAGGTAGGAGGAGGAGAGATTTAATCACCAAATCCCAGGGTAACTGAATGAGAGAGGAGGTCTTGAGGCTTTAGCACCCTGTCTCACAGTGCCACACTGCTGACTGGTGGAGGGAGGAGCCATCAGGGAAATCTTGCTGAAAAGCCTCCCAAGAGAATCCTCCCTGGGGCCCCCACCCCACCGCCTCCCACTCTGATGTCCCTGGTAACAGAACAAATGCAACCTTCCCTTCCTCTTTACAATTATTTTTAAACTGAAGTATTATTTATGAAAGTGACATGTGAATGTACTCTCCTTTTTCTTTACTTTTTTGTTCTTTTTATTGTTATTTATTTATTAATTTATTTATTTTTTTTTGAGATGGAGTCTCACTCTGTCCAGGCTGGAGTACAGTGGTGCGATTTCAGCTCACTGCAACCTCTGCCTCCCCAGTTCAAGTGGTTCTCCTGCCTCAGCCTTCCGAGTAGCTGGGATTACAGGCACCTATCAACATGCCCAGCTAATTTTTGTATTTTTAGTAGAGACAGGGTTTCACCATGTTGGCCAGGCTGGTCTTAAACTCTTGACCTCAAGTGTTCCACCCACCTCAGCCTCCCAAAGTGTTGGGATTACAGGCATGAGCCACCGCGCCTGGCCTCTGCTAACTTTTTAAAGGTGGATTGTAGATCTCTATTTACATCTATGTCTATCTATATCTAAGCTCCGCTTTGCTCAAAACATCAACCTAGGCTCTTTCTCCTTCACTAGAGGTAACCTGTGTTAATAGTTTGGTGTGTATTCTTCCCAATATTTCCATGTATTTACACAATACAGAAACCTGCCTGTGTGAGGTAATGAAAAACCCAAGCTGAGCATCTTCTTACAATGAAATTTTACTGTCCAACGGGATCATGTGGAGGTGCGTGATGGAGATTTTATTCTTCTTACAATGAACTTTTATTGTCCAATGGGATCATGTGGAGGTGCTCCACACTTGTCTTAGCTTGCTAGAGCTGCCATCAGAAAATCCTACAGAATGGGAAGCTTAAGCAGCAGAAATTTATTTTCTCACAGTTCTTGAGGCTAGAAGTCCAAGGTCAAGGTGCCACAGGGTGGGTTTCTCCTTAGACCTCTCTCCTTGATTTGCAGGTGGCTGTCTTCTCTCCTTGTCCTTGCAGAGCCTTTTCTCTTTGTCTCTTCCTCTTATAAGGATGTGAATCCTGTTAGATTAGAGCCCCACCCTTATTGACCTCATTTAACCTTAATTACCTATTTAAAGGCTGGATCTCCAAATGCAGTCACATTGGGGATTAGGGCTTCAACAGATGAATGAACGCGACTCAGCCCGTAACAGCACAAAATCTGCCCTCCCAGCTCTGTGCTTTTGTCAAGACATTCCCTCTTGGGGGTCGGGGGTACCCTTTGTATTCTTCTTCATCCTGGCAAATGTTCTTCGTACCTTAAGTCTCCACTCAAATGTCAACTCCTCTAAGACGCATTTCCTCTGCAGCCCGGCTCCCTGCTTCCACACAAGGGCTTTGTGCTCCCCAAGAGCTTGTGACCCCTGCCTTGTAGGAGCTCTTTTTGTCCTGCAGCTTCTGTGGCAGTTTGTCTCCCTGCACCCACACTACCATACCTACTCTCCCATTGCAGGAAACAGTTCATGGATCCTAGGGACACATTCAGTAAGTTTCCCTTACTTCAGGATGGAGAGAGCTGTGTCAGAATGTTCTGGCATCAAACACAGGTTGTGGGGAATGTAGGGAAGACCAGGGAAAAACACAGACCCATAACCTGTAGCCTACCCTCTTTCTTCACCCCAAGCCACTGAGAATACTGGACAGCCAGTATCTCACTCCTGTGGTCCTCCTTTCAAAAACACATTGGCCAAAAGAAATGACCTAGGAGAGCAGATAAACTGACCAATAAGATGGTAATTAAGCAGATGGAGGCTCACAATGAACTGTTGAATTGAGATGGTTAGGGATCTCCTGAATTAAGCCACTGGAAGGACTACTAAAAGGCACATATCAGCTAGAAGGAATAAAATAATAAACTATGGCCAATCATGCAACACTCATTTAAAAGACCATGAATTCCTTTCTGCATTGTTTCCTTTCTGTGGTTTTCTGAAGGCATTGGTGTTGTTAAGGCATTCTGGTGCTGGACCATGGTATAGCCAGGCTCACAGCCACAGACCAGGTATCCCTGGAGCTGCAGCTTCCTGCTTCCAGCCTCAATTCTTGTCTCTCTGCCAAGGCTTTCAGTCTTAAACTTTCAGCTCATTGCCCATTCTCCTTTAAAGAAAAGCTCTGTGTTTTAACCTTTGTTCACTCTCAGTGTCTTTCGGATTGAAAAAAGACTTTCTAATGGAATCCCAGTGCACTGCAGTGTGGTCTGCCTTCCCAAGTTGTCACCCCTCCACGGTGCAGAGTGCTGGGGAGGAGGTCATCCCAAGTAACAACTTTCAGAGCTAATTAAGGTTTTACATCATTCTAGAGAATTAGGATCAACCAGCGGCCCTTGTGTGTAACTTGCCAAATCCAAATCCTGCCTTATCTCCAGGCATAAAAGCTACATTAAGTTTTAAGACCTGATTCAAAAACACATTGTGGATAATGATGACACCTTGATATTAAGTCTTCAGAAAGGAAGCACATGACTTGACATATGGAGCACATGACTTGACATATGGAGGTTTTACCACTGATGGAAACATGGGGCTTTTTATGGTTCCCACTGATTGTTAAACAAATGCTACATCTCTCTATAGGAGATATTGACCACCAAGTGCATTTAAGAGGAGTATGTCGGGGTGTGTGTGTGTGTGTGTGTGTGTGTGTGTGTGTGTGTGTTTGAAGCATCACATTCTCACAGATACTAGTATGTTCCCCTCATCCTCCTAGAAAAGCAAAATAGTTGAGAATTGAAAGGGAGTCCAGAATCACAGAATACTGCATTCAAAAAGGTGCTTTAGAAGTAAGAATGAAACATTAATAGAATGATATCACCCTGATTTTTAAAATTTAATTTTTCTGTACTAGAAGAAATTATCCTGGACTTGAAGTCATTCTGCTTGGGGTTTTGCTGGTCCCCACTAATTAACTAAGTTATCTTAGATAAGTTATTGATAGTTTTTTTCCCTGCTCCCCCTCCCCAGGTTATTGGTAGTTGTGAGAGCTAACACTTTGTTGAATGTTTTCTCCCCTGCAAAAGTCAGGCTTAACCTCCATTTCTCATGTAGCCCTCCCAGCAACGCCACGTGGGGGATAGTATTGCTTTTCCCATTTCACAGAGGCTTAGAGAGGTTGTCCCTTGCCCAAGTATCTCACTGTTCAGTTGTGGAGCAGGAGCTCAGGACTCCTGGATCCCCAAACACCTGCCCTTAGCCCCCATGCTATGCTGCCTCCCCTGGGTTTAACACCACCATCACAACAGCAACAAATATTCACTGGGGGCTACCATGAGCCAGGCACTGTGAAGGAAACAGACATGGCCCCTGCCCTCAGAGTTTGCAGATGAGGACAGCCAAGTTCTCTCTGGGTTTCTTGATCATTTTCTATTATAAGAAAAGGGTTTGGGTCCTTGACACCCCTTTCAACTTGAAAGTTTATGAGCACTTAAATTATTTGCAGGGACTTCTAGTTTTCCATTTCTTCATTCGTATCACCAGTTACATGCTTATATTGGGTGACTGTCATGTGCCAAGCACTCTGCTAAGGGTTTTTGTAGAACTACTGAATTTTGTCCTCATATCAGTCCATAAGAGACTTTAAATGAGGAAATGGAGGTTCAGAGTTTACCTTGCTCAAGGTCATTCTGCTTGTAAATGTCAGAACTGGGATTTGAACCCAGCTCTGTCAGCTCCATGCTTTTCCCCATAGAAGCAACTTCTTGAGCCACTGTTCTTGAAATTCAGTAAGTTCCATTCATTTAAACAAGCTAATTTCTATTATTACAGATATTATGGAAACAGTAATCTATGTAACTGAGTCATCTGGAAGCCTGTGCTGCAGTCTGCTTATTAGAGGCAGGATTGTATACCAGGGAATTCAGACCTGAACAGGACCTAAACCTTGGTGTTTGGTTGCCAAGCTGAGAAAGAATCCTGGAACATTCCCCACAGTGAAAGTTAACATTTTGCCACTTAGAATCAAATTCGGGAGGTTCTTAGTTATAACAACAATAACAATAACACAAAGAACTAATATTTATACACCTCTTTATAGTTTCCCTGGCCCTTCCACATCCATTATCTTATTTGATAAGAAGAAAAGAATAATGGAATGAATTGGGAGCTGGTGAACATATAAAATGATATTGAGTCTGCACGGCAGAAAGTCAGAGCAATGAGAAAAAGGAGCAGGGTCACTCATCAGAAGCAGATGGGCTTATCTTTAAATACCTGATCAGGAAGGCAGCTGAGCAGTAGATAAATGTAAAAAGGACCTTGAAGCTGAGAATAAATGGAGCAATCTTTTTCTGAATGGAAAGCGGCTGAAATCCCAGGGCCAGGGAAGGGGAGGGGTGGAAATATTCAAGAATTATGGCCTGAGAAGAATCCCTAAAGCTGTCAGGCAGCAGGGGCGACAACAGCACATCAGGAGTGGCCCAGAATAGATGGCCCCATAAATCAAGGAGGGAAACATTATGGCCAGTGCAAGGCAGCACTGTGCCCTAATGGGGAATGGGCTGGAGGACTTTATAAAGCTGGGTTGGCCAGGCTCTGGGCACAATGGAATTGACCAAGTCAACCTTGGAAAGGCTCAAAATTCAGCACGTTTAAAAAAAATGGACTAGTGGGTGCTTAGATCATTCTGAGGATCCACAAGTCATTCTCCTCCCTCTACCACAAGCTTACTTAAAAGGAAGAAATATTATACACAGTTGGGAAGTATGTGTGTGGGAGCAGGGAAGAAGATGCATTCTCGTTGCATTAATGTGCGTAGAGTCAGTCTGGAGTGTGGGGACAGTCTGGGCTCTAGCGTGGGTGGTCGTGGTGTCAAGTCTTAGGTCTGCCACTTACCAATCATGTGACCAATCCCTTCAGCTCTCAGCCTTCAGATTTTCTCTACAGAACAGGGACAGTAATACCTTAATAATTGCTCATTGTGAGGGTCCAATGGGCTGATTGATTGTAAAGTGCTTAGCACAGGGTTTAGTGCAGATAAGTGATTAGAAGCAATTATTAGAGGCTACAGTGGAACTACCCTTCATTCAGAAATCACAGTCCAACAGATGAAGAGTATAGTGGACAGTTTTCACTTGGTTATGCTACGTGAATAACCTCAAATTCTTGATAGTTTCCAACAACTTTATTATTGATGTTGCTTGTTGGTGCAATGGGATGGCTGCTGCTCTTCTTCAGGCTGTCAATAGATTCAGATCTGCTCCATGCATCTTCCCATCCTGTGATTCAAGATGACAGGGCATCTCTTATGTGAGCTGAATATTCTCAGATTGGAGGAAACTAGTGCAAGAGAGCTCTGAGAGCCTCTTGAAACTCCCACATTGCCCCTTCTGCACACATTCCAATCAGCAAAGGAAATCTTGAAGCCAAGGCCAACATCAGTGGACAGGAAAGCACATCCTTCCATGGTGAGGGTGCAGCTAGTAGGTAAGACTGAATATTTGCAAGAGAGTAATAGGGTGTGCCTCAAAGGGCATGGTTAGGACCATGGTTGTACATAGAAAGCCAGTTGACTGGATTAGGGAGAGATTGGTTGAACTCAGTCAAGCCACCATTTACTAAAGCAATAGACATGTGGTCAGAGAATGAGCTTTTGCTGAATCTTTCTCTTGATGCTAGCATTGTATAGAGAGAAGCTGGATGTCAGGAAGACTGTGCCCTTCCTTGCAGTCCTGTTGCATCTAAGCTTCCACCTGTGACATGGCACTGACCTTCCTTATCAGCCCCTTCAGCTCCTAGGCTTGGGTAGCATGTGGTCCCAGGGAAGTGTGAACTGATGGTGAGTCATTCTCTCTCTAAGCAGTTCGATGTGAATGTTAACACTTGTTTCCCAGGCAGCATCAGAATTCAGCATTTTCTTATAGTTCTTATGGTTCTCCCCAGAACTATAAAATGTTCTCCTTTATGGGCCTCAGATTTGTCATTTTTAAATGAGATGGGATAGAGTGATCTCTAAGGCCATTTGCAGTTCCTATGGTCTATGACCATGATGATTTTACAAGTGTAGAGAAGGCATGTGAAGTGCTTGATCTGAAACATGCTAATGCAGATAAGTGTTATGTCAACATTGTGCTTATTTAAGATGCATAGTGTTACCCACATTACTGTAAGTAGAGATTGTCACCCAGCATCCTCTCTAGGTCTCCTGTACCCTGGAGTTTCTCCTACTCTCACCTCTTTTAAAAAATCTGCTGCAAGACATCCTTAAAGTGTGCATGCCTAATCATTGTTAACACTCTTGAAGAAGATGAGCCTTTACCCCCAAAGGAAGGCCTTTCTAATACTGTGATGTTACAGGTGTATGGAGGAAGACATTTTAGGGCAGGAAGGCCCCTCTTTTTCCTCTATTCCAATTTGATAAATACTTATAAAGCATCCATTAGGTTTCCCCCCAAGCTATATGCTTTCATTTATGTTGTCTCTTTTAATCCTCACAAAACCCCCTTAAAGAAAATATTACTATCCCCATTTTTAAAGATAGAGAACACCAAGTTCCAGAGAAATTAACTTACCCAGTCATACAGCCAGGAACAGCAGGTGTGAGATTCAAACTTAGGTCTTCTTCACTGAAATTTCCATTCTATTCAGTTCCTCTTTTATTATGTTTTGAGAAGATGTGTGCTGAGCTATGAGTTGGGGGCTTCCTTCCAAGACTTGAGAGGTCTTCTGGCCTGTGTGGCCTGAGGCAAGTCTCCAATAACACAGAATCGAGGCAAGGGAAGAGTTAGCTACCAGGAGACCTTGGTTCTTAGATGGGGGGACACAGCTGATTAAGTCACTGGCTTAAGATGAGTCATATATGTGAAGCAGGACTGATGGCAGCTACCCTGCCACCTGCTCAGAGATTCAGAGGGGCCCTGGAGAGAGAATATACGTAAAAATTCTTTGTAAACTGTTTAATATCATTCAAATAGATGACAATGTTGTTGGTTCTCTTTAGAAGGAAATAGGAACAAACCTAACTGCCATTTTCCCTCAACAGAGGTTCTGCCTGAAAAGGCAATCCTGTCCCCTGAAATGTTTGTTTTGAGGGTTCTAGGACACGGCAAAGAATATCACGCCTATAACCTTTTTGTAGTAGAGAGTACAACAGAGAATTTCAGACTCACTTTTAGAAAACTCAGGGCATAGAAATCCAGATTTCTACCAAAGGCATTGGTGGATTCAGGCCCAGGCTTGTTTGACTCTGGAAACTTCCACTGTTTCATTCTGAAACAGTACTAATACTTAGGTTAGGTATGGTACTAAAAGGGGTTACCAAATATAAGACATAGCCCCCTTCATTCTAGTGGCACATGGTCTGCTTGAGGTGGGAAAAGGCACACTGACATAAAACAGCAAAACCAAAGTGCTAAGGGGCAGAGGGCATGGAGTTGATTGTCAAGATAAATGCCTGGTTAAAGACCCAGCAGAGCTTGTCTCTCTCCTACTTGTAGATGCTCTACGTTCAGCTGAGAGTGCAAATGGCCTGGAAATCCTTGCTTAGGGGACTGGAAACCTCTGGATGTCCACGTTTTGAAGCATTTCTCTATAATGTCTTTGTAAAGCATCTTGCTGTCTTGGTTTTTCAGCTTGCTTTCACAAGAGGGTCCAGCGACAGCTGGTGGTGGTTCTTATCCTTCAATAACCTGGGTCATAAAGAGATGAAATGACTACACAGTCATCCAGGACTAGCAGTACTGGAGTCTGTGTCCATCACAGGGCCTTTATGCACCTCACCTGCCTGCCCTCCTGGTTTCTCTCTCTCTCTCTCTCTCTCTGTGTCTATCTATCTATATAGATACAGATAGATAGATATTCCACAACAGTACTGGGGGTCTGTGCATGGCCAGACCCAGGAAGTGGGTGTTTTCCCCTGCTGTCTCTCTGCTGTCACTTTCTCTCGGCTGTCACTTTCTCTCCACAGCCTCCCCACTACTATCTATCTATCTATCTATCTATCTATCTATCCATCCATCCATCTATTATTTAAAGGAAAAAGTCATTTTAAAGAAAATAGATCCTGTGGGAATGATAATTTATAACACCTGATAATCTAGACATTGCCATATTTTATCAAGAGGTTTACATTTCCTGTAATCCTGCTTTGAATGGTATCATTCCTTAAATAAGCAAGTAAACATTAGTAAATAAAATTGTGTTAACATTGCTCATTAGCTTATAAGTGATATATATATATAGAGAGAGAGTATATGATATATATGTGTATATATATATGTGTATATATATTTTTCCTTTCTTTCCACTGCAGAGAAACCATTGTATATCCCTGGAAACATTTATTTCTATTTAAATGTGCTTTAAAATGCAACTAAGTGAAAAGACAGAACTTTTTGGTTCAAATTAACTTCTACTCAGTGGTTTTCAAACTATGTTTGGAGACAGAGATGCTCCCACAGTTGATTCAGTCACAGCTACTCACTCTTGTTGGTTTTATACATTGGGATTCCCCTTAGGACTTCACTTAACAAAATGTTCTATTTCAAATAAACAGCTTGAAAATTCCACTTTTACACCAACAGCGAGTTCCCCAGGAGTCAGAAGGAAATGGTGTATTGGATGTTACAGTAACAACATTTTTCTGATTGTGAGGAAACATCTTAGAAATTGGCATGTAACTTTTTTTTAAAGTGGTTTTTCAATGAAAATGTAAAAGATGCAAAAATTTTGGATACAGTAAGAGGGACTCCTTTTTGGGAAATTAATAGGAATTCATGTACATATATCAAATTTTACTTCTGTGAAATTTCAGTACTCCAGAGCTAATTAGGTATACTGAACAGAAATATTAACAATTCCTTTCAGGTAAGCTGGAGCGTGCATTTCAATGCCACTGGTGCCATGTGCCTCTGAGTTCGGAAGCTGGTTCGGTAGCTGGAACAGCCCACCCCAGTGGAAATTCTACACAGGGCAAAATCTGCACTTGTTTTGATGGGAAAAAGGGAAAAGTCCCTTTAAAGAAAATCGGTCCTATGGGAATGATAATTTATAACAGCTGATAATTAATCTAGACATCACCATATTTTATCTTGATGTTTATATTTCTTCTAATCCTGCTTTGAATTGTATCATTCCTTAAGTAAGCAAGTAAATGTTAGTAAATAAAATTGTGATCATTGATCATTAGCTTAATACATAGGTTCCCTTTTTTTTAAAAAAAATAACAATTTATTGGACCATGTGCTCAATGTCTACAGGCCCAATCCTCCACAGCTAGGAACAGCCATGGTAATTGGATAATTGACTTATATTGCCAGAAACCAAGACATCAATATTTACCAGTTAGCAACTGGCTGAGTCACAGCTATCCCACGAGCCTCTAAGAGGTGATAAACCACCAGTGAGTCCTCCTCTCACAATTAGCTTTTTGGACTTACTATCTCCTCAAAGTGGATGGTAGAGAAAAGGTACCCAGAAGGCTTTATGATTACCTGACCTGACATTCTTATTTGCCAAAGGTTTTCCTGGTAGCCCTTTTAGGTTCTCTTGTGAAATGTAAACACAGGGATGTTTCTTTCTTTTGAAGTAAAGGTCTTTTAATATAGCAGTCCTTCCAGTAAGCACAAGAAAAGATTGGCTGTCTGAGTTTTAAATTAAATGAAGCTACCCAGGAATGAGACAAGAGGAACATTAACAGGATTTTGGTGCAATGGAAGATACAACATAATGGGCTTGTCAAGCCTTTCCTACCCACAGTGTGACTTTTAAAATGTCCATATTGGCATCACTTGGGAATCTGTTAAAAATGTAGAATCCAAGGTCCAACCCTAAGGCCTACCCAACCAGAATCTGCACTTTGACAAGATTCCCAGGATGGCAGTTTAAAAATATAGGCCCAAAGTCCTTGATCCTCTCTCATAGAGAGGTGATGGGCTCTATGTCCCTCCCTTTAATCTAGGCAGGCTTGTGACTGTTGGACAAATAGTGTGTGGCAGAAATGACCCAGGATGACTTCTGAGCATAGGACAGAAAAGGTCGTGCAGCTTTCTCCTGATTCTCTTGAGATGCTAACTTTGGGAGAAGCCAGCCGCCATTTAAGACTTCCAAGTGCTCTGAGATACCCATGAAGACACTGTGGCCAACAGCCCCAGCTAAGCCCAGACTTCCTGCTATTCTTGCTAGATTGTCAGGCATATGAATGAAGCCACCCTGTGCCCTCAAGACCAGCTATCTGCCAGCTGAATACCAACAAGTGACTCCAGCTCATGCCACATGGAACAGAAGAATCACCTAGTTAAAACCATGCCTGAATTTTGTAACTATGGCATTTATGAGATATAATACAATGGTTGTTGCTTTAAACCACTAAATTTTGGGGGTAGTTTGTTAGGCAGCAAGCTAACTGTAGGCCTAGTAAAATGTGAAAGCACTGGACAAAACAGCAATAATCAATCATTCAGGGAGGCATTGAGAAAAGTCCACAGAGTAGTCAAAATGCTTGGGTGGGTTAAAATATTCCTGATTTCAAGTGAGAATGTTCTTCATTCAGTCTTTCTCTTCCCTTCTTTACTGTGTAAACCATGGGAAACCTTCTGATAAGAATTTGAAAATTGGCATTTAATAAATATCCAATTTGCCAGGTGTTGAGCTGAGTGCTGTACTGTGTTATATCAGCGAATCTTCATAAAAACCTTTTGAGCTAGGTATAATGATTCCCATGTTGTAAATGATGGAACTGAGGCCAAAAGGGGTGATATAACTTGTGCAAAGTGAACTTCTGGAAGTTAAATATAGGTCTATCTTACTTGAGTGTCTCTTTCACCCGGGTTTTGATGGCATGAGACTGAGATGCACTTGACCACAGTCCTGACAAGGTAGTGTTAGCTAAGGGCAATCTTCCTTCTTTCTCTTCCCTTGTGGGAGGAAGTGGACATGGCTGGGGCCATAGGCCTGAGTTTTGAGTTACATCTCTTTTTCTGTTTAGTCTCTTATAAAAGGGCTAACAAAGATGAAGGTACAGGCAAATAGACAGGTATAGGGCCAGGGTACTACACATGCATGATGGATTATTCTTAGTTAACTGGCTGAAATGTACACTTGACTTTTGAACAACCCCTGCACAGTTGACCCTTTACACAGTCAAAAATCCAAGTAGAACATTGGACTTCCCAAAAACATAACTACTATTATGATTAACCACTAATAGCATACTGTTGACTGAAAGTCTTACTGATAACATAAACAGTCAGTTAACACATACTTTGCATATTATGTGTATTTTATACTGTGTTCTTACAATAAAATAAGCCAGAGGAAAGGAAATGTTATTAACACAATTATAAAAAAGAGAAAATACGTTTACTATTTATTAAGTGGAAGTGGATCATTACAAAGGTCTTCATTATCTTCAAGTTGAGTAGGCTGAGGAGGAGGAGGAAAAGGGTGGATTGGTCTTGCTATCTCAGAGGTGGCAGGAGCAGAAGAGGTGGAGGAGGTGGAAGAGAAGGCAGGAGAGGCAGGCATATATGGTGTAACTTTATGGAAATACCTAGTAATTTCTGTCTGACTTTTTTGCTTTCTCATTTCTCTAAAAATGTTTCTATACAATATCAATTCTTCTTCCACCATGTGCTTTAGTTTCAGCACCCTCATAGAAGGATACATGTTGCAAAAGAAGTAAAAAGTAGTTTTGAGTAATTAGAACCCTTTTTCTGGATTGTCTACTGTCAATTTGTTTTCTGGAACTGCTTCTTCTGTGTCTTCCTCCTCATCATCTGGCACTGGTTCGGAGGCACTCATCTCCATCAAGTCATTTTCTGTTAATTCCTTTGGTGTGGTTTCTATTAGCTCTTGAACTTCTCCAAGACCCATACCTTGAAAGCATTCATTCTCCACCCTTTTTTTTTTTGCCATATCCATAATCTCCTTCATCATTTCCTTGATTGTCATAAATCCTGCAAAGTCATATACAAAACCTGGGCATGGTTTTCTCAAGCAGGAATTGATTGTTTTGGGCTTGATGACTTTCACAACTTTTTCTATAACAACAGTGGCATGTTCAATGGTGTAATCCTTTCAGACTTTCGTGATGTTCTGTTTGTTGGGGTTCTCTTCCACAGCATTGACAATCCTTTCCATAGAGTATCATGTGTAATGAGCCTTAAAGGTCCTTGTGACCCCCTGATCTACAGGCTGAACTACAGACATTGTGTTTGGAGGCAAGTAGAATACTTCAGTGCCTTCATTGTTGAACTTACAGGTTTCTGGGCAACAAGGGGCATTATCCAATATCAAAAGAACTTTAAAGGGCAGTCCCTTACTAGCAAGGTAATTCCTGATTTCAGAGACAAAGCATTAAGGGCACCAATCCAGAAAAAGGGTCTCAGCATCCAGGCCTTCTTGTATAACTCCAAACCTGTCTCTTTTCTCTTCAAGGTTTAGGGGTTAGCAGCTGTATTGATAAGTCCTGATCATAAACCCATCTGCATTTGCACAAAATGGTAGAGTTAGCCTATCCCTTCCTCCCTTGAATCATGGTGCTCACTTCTGTTCCTTACTCATAAATGTCCTTTGTGGCCATTTCTTTTCTGAGTAGGGTACTTTAATCTGCATTAAAAATCTATTCAGGCAGATATCCTTTCTCCTAGATAATTTTCTTCATGGCATCTAAAACTCTTCTGTTGTCTCTTGGTCAGCAAAAGCTGCTTCCCTGTTATCTTGACATTTTTATAACCCAAACTTTTTCTTAAAATTATCAAACCATCCTTTGCTGACATTACCTTCTCCAGTTTTAGATCCTTCACCTTCCTTTTGCTCTAAGTTATTATGTAATGACTTGGCTTTTTCTCAAATCACATTAGAGTCTATAGGTATGGCTTTCTTATAACAATCCTGCATTCATATAAAAGCTTTATTTTCAATCTGACATAAAAAGGCATTTACCCCGAAGTGCAAGGTTTTTATGCCTGCAGGTGTAGCCACAGCAATGGCTTCACATTTTTTTTTTTTACAATGGTCTTTATGCTGGATTCATTTATCTTGAAATGGCTGGCAGCTGCAGACCTCAATCTATGGCACATATCAAGCAATTCATCTTTTTCTTATAATGTCATGACTTTTCTCTGCTTCTTGGGAGCAGTTCCAGCATCACTACTGTCACTTTGTATGGGTCCCATGGTGTTATTAAAGGTTTACAGTATTGCACTAAACATGATGAATAATATGTGAGAACTATGAGAGATCACATTTTACTATGATATGAAATTTACTGGAGAGAAAACTACTCATATAGAGAAGATTTTAAACAGATACAACACTTGACCTCTTGCAATAGTAACAGGTGGTTATGAAACTATTACAGTAGTACAGTATTAACTAAAATTAATTTCATAGTTATGATTTAATGCTGCATCTTTACATTTGTTCACATTTCTCTCAATTATGAACAATGCCATGTACAGTCTGTGTTTGTGTGCACAATAAGTTTTAATACATTTTAACTTATAGATTTGTGTATGTTTTATGGTAGTAAATGATAAAATAGACTAGTATCTACATATATTTTATGATTCATAACATATATAACTTTTGCTTATTTTTTGATATTTCCAGGCTATGTACTATATCTGTGAGTTTTCTCAAACTGTCACAAATCTCCAAAAAATTTTCCAATATATTTATTGAAAAAAATTCACATATAAGTAGACCCATGCGGTCCAAACTCATGTTGTTCAAAGGTTATCCATATTTAATTGGCATACGAGAAAATTCCATCTTACTCTTCAAGGAGTGAGTAGGTCTGAGCCTAGTTTTTATCCCATTGAATCTGAGTTAGTTGGCTTCTCCGTATTCATCTGTTGGGAAAAGAACATGTTTCAATTCAGCATTCTTTACTGAGGGCCCCTGTGAGCCTGGTGTGATGCTAGACACAGCTGGGGAGATACAGTGGTAGACAAGTCACAGCACCCATCCTCAGAAATTCATCATCATGTACCAAGGAATATCACAGGGCAGAGGCCAGAGGATGGAGAGTCTGGGAAGGTTTTCTGGTGAAGATGGCCTAAACCTGGGCCTTGAAGGAATTCACTGAAAGTAAATGAGCTTAACAGCATTAAGGCAGTAGGATACTTAAAGGAAAGACCTAGAATAAGGAAAAGACAAGGTTGGGGAATGGCTGGCAGACCTCAGTAGCTGGAGTTAGCACAGGCTTGGTTGCTGGATAACCATTGTTTTGACCTGCCTAACAGGGAAGTAAGGGATTCTTTAATGCTGTACTTCTTTTCTTTTCTTTTCTTTTCTTTTCTTTTCTTTTCTTTTCTTTTCCTTTCCTTTCCTTTCCTCTTTTCTTTTTCTTTTTCTTTTTTTCCCTTCCCTTCCCTTCCCTTCCCTTCCTTTCTTCTTTCCTCCTTCCTCTCTCCCTTCCTCTCTCTGTCATCTCTCTCTCTCACCCTCTGCTCCCTTCCTTCCTTCCTTCATGAAAAAATTCTCTATCAATATAAACATTAAGCTTACTTGTGCTTCCGTTTATGACCAAGGAAAAACATTAGAGTAATAGGTAGAGTGACCAGCTTTAGCAAATAAAATACATGATGATCAGTTAAGTTTGAACTTCAGATAATCACATCTGATGTTTACAATATTTGGGATACACATCACTAAAAGTTGTATTTGTTGTTTATCTGAAAGTCAAAATTTAACTGGGTATCCTGGATTTTATCTGGCAACTTTAGCATTAGGTAAACATAAACAGCCCTTTTGACTTCTCAAGCCAGGTGAAGTGATGCCTCCTTGGTATTATCTAGTTCATTGTTGTTGTTGTTTCCTGTCTGTCGCCAGGCTGGAGTGCAGTGGTGCAATCTTGGCTCACTGCAACCTCCGCCTCCCAGGTTCAAGTGATTCTCCTGCCTCAGCCTCCTGAGTAACTGGGACTACAGGTGCGCGCAACCACACCCAGCTAATTTTTGTATTTTTATTAGAGATGGGGTTTCACCATGTTGGCCAGGCTTGTCTTGATCTCTTGACCTTGTGATGCACCTGCCTCAGCCTCCCAAAGTGCTGGGATTACAGGCATGAGCCACTGCGCCCAGCCTGGTATTATCTAGTTTTTATAAACAAATTAAGTTTCGATTTAACCCACTGTAATAGTTTATGTTGAGACATTATGTTTTGCTTCATACTTTTTATTATTTCCATTTTTTAGAAAAATGACCTGTTTGCAATTTGTGGCTTGGTTTCTTCTTGTCTGGCTTTATTCTCTTGATTTTAAACTTTCCGGTCTGACAGTCAAGTTCTAGAAGTTGTTCTGCTTCAAATCCCTCGAGGTTTGTTTTGAGGGGACGTCGATGCTCTCACACCTACAGTCCTTCACAGCCTTTTCAGGGCCAGCTTAGAAATGATTAAGTTTATTGAGGCAACCTCAAACGGAGTCCCTGTTTGCAGATGGAGGAATTGGGTGGGGGGACTGTGATGTTTGTGTGTGGGTCTTCACTGAGCTGCTGAAGGGCTGAGGGTCAGATCAGAAGGGCAGAGCCAAAAAAGTCACACCCCATTCTGCAGTCTCCTTTGGCCTTCTGAACTGAGGAAGCTCTAGTTGTTTCTCCCTCCAATCTGCTGGGAGTAGAAACTACAGAAAATTTGAGGTTTAAAATGAGGGAAAGTGGGGGAGTACAGGCAATAAAAGTAATAATGAGAAAATAATTCATTTTGACTTGGAAAAAGTGAAGAGGATCATTTTGACTTGGAAAAGATGAAGAGGGTGGGGGATTGGGAAAAGTTTCATGGAGGAAGTGGCATTTCAGCTGAGCCTTAAAACAGTTGGGTAGAACTTTTGCCTCATTCTTGCCTGTGAAATTTCCTTTCCTCTCCCAGTTCTACCTCATTACTTTGTAAAGAGTTTAACAGCCCACGCAGGAGGCGGGGAGACAGCCAGCAGCCTGTTGTGTCTGGACAAGCTGGCAGGAGGGCCCGCCCCACAAGTACAAAAGTTTGCCATGCCTGACAATGCCACCATGCCCTTTGCTCCAAAGTCAGAACAATTAAGCCCCATCTATCTTTCTTGCATCCTGGAAGACACAGAAATGCTCCTCTCTGAAATTTGATAAAAGCACCAATCTGCCAATCAGAAGAGGGAAGATCATAATTAATGATAATAGCCTGGTTTTAATTATAGCTATTTAGCAAGTTAGCAGAACAATACCAGTAAAACAGCTCTACACTGAGTGGGTCGGGAGCAGCCTGCTGCTTCCTTCGGCGTTCACATAGTGGCCCTGGAACTTTGCAAGGCTCAGCTCTTTGGAAATGGAGGGATTGGAAATGAGGGCAAAGCAGCCTGCATTCCTCCTTCTCCAGTAAGAGATTTCTACCTTTCTCTGTTCCATACAATTTGCAGGTGCATCTAGCATGAGCTCGTTGTCCGTGAGACTACAGAGTTGAAGACGGACCTACGTTCTGTTGGAGTAGAGGCAAGAGTTCAGAAATGCATATTACAGTGAGGCCCCTTAGTTGAACTGTCCACCCTTGGCTCCTTTCTCTGTCCGGGGCCAGATCTAGACTACTAAAAAGTTAACTCTGGAAGGAAATTTAGAGATCCTTTAATCCAGAGAGCTTCAAAATTTTTAAGGCCAGAAAAGCTGCTCTAACTGAAGAGGAAGAATGAGAAAGTGGCCACAAAACCTTGCTTCCAGCCTCCATCTTGCCAATGGCTATAGGCCCATGGTTGCTCCGTGAAACACTTAGGATTCCTTAAAGAAGCAATTTTTCAGGCTCATTTTTATGGCATGGGTACTAGAAGAAATGTGGCTTTCCCATAACCAAGCAAATAGATATTGTGAGAATTAAAACCCAGATCTCCCCTTTCCTCCGAGGCATGTGTGTTTATGATATCCCACTTGGGCTATTCTTTCAGCACTGAAAATCCAAATATACCTAGCCATAGATCCCTGGGGACTTGTAAAGTAGGAGCTTAAGTGGGGGTGGGTGACAGCCACTAAGTCAGTGGCTTTTAATTTGGTCCAAAGTGGGGAGTCCATAGCTTTCATCAGCTTTTCAGCAGGATCTGTGACCCCCCAACATTTAAAGCCACTGCCCTGAGGTTACTCAGCAACTCAGCCAAGGGCTCTGATACACCCCGACTTCCTGCTTCCTTCTGAGGTCACACCCCCTTCCTGCCCTGGGGCACATCTGCCTGGCCGGCTGGTTTTTCCTACTTCACAGCTAATTCTGAAATGACCAGGACCCAATAAAGATAGAAGCTGATAGGCAACAAAGGTATGGAGCAGGATGGAGAGGAGGCTGCCTCCCAAGGCAGCCAGGGGAAGATTTTCTCTGAGAGATGATAAAGTGGCCTTGTCATTAATGAGGCAGACATCTCTCCAAGGATGGGTCTGCAGAAAAGATGGCATTTCCCCAATCCCCTTTCTGACAAGACAGCAGCCTCTAACAGATGAAGAGGAAATCTGTAGTATGGAGCTTCTTGGATCTGCTTTAAATCTGCCATGGGACATTGGCAGTTGGAGAAAATCATCTCAGGTGATAAAGAGTTGGATTAGCATCAGATGACTGTGAAGTAATAATTTGTCCCTTTGAAATAATTCAGGCGGCCTTTCTTCTCTTTGACAGATTCAGGTCCATGAAGTTTCGGCCTTGTTAGTTATCAGATTTACAGGAAACCTACTGACTGCTTCTTACCAAAGGGAAGAGAAGTTTTTCCCTAAAAGAAAAGCATTCTTTTGGGATGAATGACCTAGCATTCATCCTTTCTCTTCCCTTTCATAAGTGGGCACGTCCTCTTTGTTTCTTAGGAACAATCACTCTGTCACTTTGGGGAGAAAAGGATAGAATAAGTACCCCATTGTTTGAGTCAAGCTGAATGAACCATTATCTTAAACGTGAGTCCTTCAGACCCTACTTTCCCATGCTGTCAGTCTCCTAGGACATGAGTGGACAGTAGGATTTGTTTGGGAGGCGTCTGATGCCTAAAGAGCTGCAGCAGAATAGTTTAAAACAGGTTGCCATAGATAGTCATTGATGAGATAAGGAGCTTGCACAAGGATGTAAATCACCTTCATCACTAAGTTTACAAGTTAGTTCAGTTGACACTTTTTTTCCTTGCAAGACCTTTTTGATGGAGGAAGCAGTGTGTTGCTGCATGCATAGTTACACACTGCTTACCTGATCAACCACAAGCACTTTGGTTTAAAATAAGAGTATTTCCTTGTAAGCTGTTTTGTCTAAAGTTTGGAAGTTTTCCAAGCCAAATTCTTTTAGAATCCAAGAAAACTGCTTGGGGGAGGGATTCTCATTCTCTGGGTCAGGATTGTGTGTCCTGGGCTGCCATGCAGGCATAGGCTATGTGTGGGCAGTAGCCCTTTAGTACCACGCAGGGGTGGGTCGTATATCCTGGTTCACTGAGTTCAAAGGATCTTGTGTCTTTGGAGTCAAAGAATGCTGGGTAGAATTGACTTCTCCTGACTGACACTCCCTGGCATCAGTCCTGTTTCTTGCCTGCATACTGCGTGGGTTCTCTGCTTCGACTTTAGCCAACTAGACTACTATGTTTCTCTGCAGCATTTTGCCCTGGATTCTCTCCCTGCTCCATCTACCAGCCTCACCTTCTCAACTCTGGATTCCTGGCCAGCACTGTCCCCTGATTTTACTTTCCTCTTAGACCTAGTAACCCTGTATCCCACATACCTGTCAACTACAATGCTTTCCAGCTCCCCACCCAGCTCTCTGCTGTGTCTACTGTCACTGCACTGGCTGAACCTCCATACCTTAGAGTCCTCCTTGCTCCATAATCTCATGAGATGACAGTTCCTTTATCATAGTGATTGGCAACTTGTTTATCCTCCAAGAAAGACTGGAAATTTCTAAGCCCCAGTAGTGACCTCGACCTACTAGTAACATCCAGGTCTGAGCTAGGGGAAGTTGTTTTAAAATGCCTCAACAGGACCTTTCAGCATATTTGCCTAGGAATGATGGCTAAAAGAACAAAACTTAGGCTTGGGATTAAATATGGACCTTACAATTTACCAGTTGTTAGATCTCAGGCAAGTCATGTGAGCCTCAGTTTCTCAATCTATAAAATACAAATGACTGCAGGAATGTTGTGAGAGTAATAGAGGCAGTGAACAGTGTACTTAACACAGGCTTGGCTTATAATAGTTTTCATTATTTTCAATCAACCTCCTAGAGACCTAATTTCCCAAAGGCTCATAACTTTTTCTCTCGATTTCTGTGCCTCTTGCCCTTCCTCGGTGGGTATAATACTGCAGCTCCACACTAATATTTCTTGGAGGCTATCAAATCCCTTTACAAATGGTAAACAGGTGGCTTCTTGCTAAACAAAAAGCTGTGTACTTGATTGATCCTGCAATCCAGCAAAATGAAGGAGGTAGCTTTTTATCTTGTACAATGGATGAAAAGCCATTCTTATCAAACAATGTTCTACTCAGCTTTTCTCCCAAGTTGGGGTGGATGGGATAATGCCTTCTACAGATTATGGTAAACAGGTGGGCCCACTACCCTATAATCTGGTAGTCATGTCTCTCTTCTGGGTCTGGGAAGGAAGCCAGAATCCTAGGGTTGGGCAGAGGGAATAGGAGGTTTCCTGCCTTTGCTTTACTGGGAACCATATGGCAGCCAGTCATTCCATGGGGAAAAGCAGCCTCCTGGATTCTCCCCTAGGAGCCAGGAGGCAACCACAAGGAGCAGTGCTTTTGCCTTGAAGACCTGACTCCGAAAGTACAGATAGGCAGAGCAGAGCCAGCGTGTGGGAGGGGTGTGGGAGTGGGGTCGTCACCCATGATATGCTGCTACGTCTGTGAAATTCTGAGCCAATGAGATAGTTGGTGGACTGAGGCCTCATGAATTCATTCAATTAAACAATGAACTGACTTACCCACTGAATGAATGAATGAATGAATGATTACTTAATACCTACTATGTGATAGGCATTGTCTAGGCACTAGGGATACAGCAGTGAACCAAACAGAAAAAAGTTTCTGCTTCATGGTGTTTATATTCCAGAGGAGAGAACAGACAATAAGCCAAAAAATACATGCTGGTAAGGGTCAGGGAGAAAATGAAGCCTGGGAAGGGACAGACAGTGATAGGACAGTGGTGCTCATTTACATAGGATGGACAGGGAAGGCCTCTATGACAAGCTGGTGTTAGACCAAGAATGGGAATGGCATGAGAGACAGAGCCATGAGGATATCTGGAGGAAGAGCGCTTAAGGCAGAGGAAACAGCAAGTACAAAAAGTCTGAGGTGGGAGTGTATTTTGGCTCATATCAGCCTCCAACTTAACTTATAAACAGGCAAAAAGAAGTTATATATTTATGTTTATTTTTGATATGCAAATGTGATACCACAAGAGTCAAAGGAGACACTGATCCTTAAGAAAATTACTTCGTTGAACCTCTGATAATGTAAATATGTTGGATTGGATTAGCTCTAAGCTCTCTTCCAGTTTGGAGGGTCTGATTTTTACTATGAGTCCTGGGAGGTTAGATATTTCAGGGAGAAGTCAGGACCAAGGAAGCTAAGAAAGATGGAAGGATGGACAAGAAAAAACTGGTGGGACAGGGCCTGAGAGCTGGTTCAAGGCAAAGTTGGGATCTACAAACACAGAGCATTCTAAAGGGAGAAAGGATCATTACTGTCATCTTCACCTTCATTATCATCCCCAACACCACCATCATCATTATCACCACCATCATCACCATCATCATCACCATCACCATCATCATCACCATCACCACCATCACCATCACTACCATCACCATATCACCATATCACCATCGTTACCATCATCACCACCATTGCCATCACCATCATCACCACCACCATCGCCATCACCATCATCACCATCACCGCCATCACCATCATCAGCATTATTGCCATCACCATTACCATTACCACCATCACCACCACCATCACCATCATCATTACCATCACCACCATTACCACTACCATCACCATCACCATCATCATTACCATTACCACCATTACCACTACCATCACCATCAATACCATCATCACCACAATTGCCATCACCATCATCCTCACCACTACCATCACCATCACCACACCACATCACCATCACCACCATCATCACCATCATCCTTATCACTATCACCACCATCACCGCCATTACCACTACCATCACCATCACCGCAACCACCACCACCACCATCACCATCACCACCACTGTCATCACCATCATTATCATCACAACTGTCATCATTACCGTCACTGCTAACATTTAATGAGTTTATCATGTGCCAGACATTGGACTAAGCATCTTTTGTATTATCTCCTTTAATCCTGACAACAATAGTATGCAGTTGAGAGTATTATCCCCATTTTATGTATGAGAAAACTGAGAATCAGAAACATAAAGTAAGCTGCCCATGGCCATAGAACCGGCAAAGGCAGGGTAGATAACAGAATATAATCTCAACACACACACATATTTCTAGGCAGTGCCCGTAGTCCAGAGTGAGGATGAAGCAGAGAAAAACAGACAAGGGTGGGGAGGGCCAGGGAAACCAGAAATACCATTTGACTCAGCAATCCCATTACTGGTAGATACCCAAAGGATTATAAATCATTCTACTCTAAAGGCACATGCACATGTATGTTTCTTGCAGCACTATTTACAATAGCAAAGACTTGGAACCAATAAAAATGCCCATCAATGATAGACTGGATAAAGAAAATGTGGCACATACACACCATGGAATACTATGCAGCCATAAAAAAATGAGTTCATGTCTTTTGCAGGGACATGGATAAAGCTGGAAACCATCATTCTCAGCAAGCTAACACAGCAACAGAAAACCAAACACCACATGTTCTCACTCAGAAGTGGGAATTGAACAATGAGAACACATGGACACAGTGGGAGGAACATCACACGCTGGGGCCTGTTGGGGGGTAGGGGACAAGGAGAGGGAGAGCATTAGGAGAAATACCTAATGCATGCAGGGCTTAAAACCTAGATGATGGGTTGATAGGTGCAGCAAACCACTGTGGCACATGTATACCTATATAACAAACCTGCACGTTCAGCACATGTATCCCAGAACTTAAAGTAAAATTTAAAAAAATAGTAATGGTAAAAAAAGAAATATTTTATTGTGGTAAGTGTACAATTGAGTGACATTAAGTCCATTTACAATGTTGTGCCACCCTCACCATTATCCATTTCTAGAACTTGTTCATCATCTTAAATAGAAACTCTGTACTCATTAAACAATGACTCCCCATTCCCCCACCCTAGTAACCTCTAGTCTACTTTCTGCCTCTATTTATTTGCATGTATCAGAATTTCATTCTTTTCTGAGGCTTGAATGATATTCCATTGTATGAATATACCACATTTTGTTTGTTCTTTCATCTATTGATGGTCATTTGGGTTATTTCTACCTTTTGGCTATTGTGAATAATTCTATGAACATTGGTTTATAGGTATCTGAGCCTTTGCTTCCAATTCTTTTGAGTGTGTACCTAGGAGTGGAATTGCTGGATCACATGCTAATTCTATATTTAACTTCCTGAGGGCCTGCCAAATACAGGAATGTTTTCTAAAGCTCTTTAGGTGATTCTAATGTGCAGTCAGGCCAGAAGAGCTGAGTACAGGTAGGGACTGATAAGGAAGTTCACTTGATGAGCAGGGGGAAGGTGGGCACTAGGAATAAAGACGTATCTTGGTGTGAAGTCCAAGGTGTTTGTATCTGTGCCTCCAATGTCATTTACAAAGGCCCCTCTGATATGGGAATTACTACCCTTTGAATCAAGAATCCACTCTTGTCTCCCCTGTTGCTTTCTTGTGGGATTTTCTGAAAATGATTTTCCCATGTATATTTCTATGCAAACTTGTCTCATGCTTGCTTCCCTTCTCTCTTCCTGGCATGTTGAGAAATGACATTGGTAATTTGGAGACAAAATCCCCAAAGAGCTTGAACAACAATAGTATTTCCTCTAGGTGCATGTGGGCCAGGAGGTCCTGTCCAAGGCATAGTAACTGCTTTAGGTAAGGGTTCCAGCACTAGCCCTGACTTAAACTGTCCAAATTTTCATGTTGTCTGAGTTCTTCTCAAGAGAGAGGAAAACATCTGATCTGACTTATCTGATATTTCACTGAGTGCCTTTGGGTTTAGCTTGTCATTGCCAAGGTTTATTTCAACTATGTCAGCCTTTGTCACACGAACACAGCACTTTTCGTACTGGGCTTGAGTTGACGGTCATCAAACATTGCTTGGTCCTGGGTGGCGGGGGTGAGGTGGGGACCAGAGAAGAAAGCCATAGAGAAGGGAATAATCTCACCATTTTTTGAAGTCACAAAAACAGTCATACCAACAAGTGCTTCTGTATGCATAAATCCTTGAGCAATGGTACAAGAGAATTTGTCCATGCATTCCAGTGCATTGCTATATTTGGTCAGTAGTTAATGGGTGCTTTGATGGTGGAGTAATTCCTACTTAGGGTTGGGGAGGTCATTGTAAGGAGAATCCTTTATGGAACCGGTATTTCTTCCACTGCTAAATTTGGGTTCTGCTGAAAGAAAGTGCTTCCAGTACAAACCAGGTTCCCATGGAATCTGCTTTATTGTCCAGAGGCTGCTGCTTTGCTGGGGACATTAAAAGGGATTTTGGTGCCCAGAGTGGAGGTGATTATCAGGTGGTTATTGCTACCCAGTCATTATCACTGCTATCCTGGGTAATGATGTTCTGCTTGTCTTGGTGGCATTTTCATATCACAGGAACTCAGGAAGGGTGAGTCCATCTCCATGGGCCCCTGCTTTGCCCAGGAAGAGGCCACGATGAGGCATCTGCTTCTTCCTGTCTGGCTTCGTTTAAGACTGACTTTGACTCCAGATGCTCAATTCTCTTCCTAGAATTTGGCTTTAGGCACCTTCTGGATTCTGTCTCTGGGCATATTTCTAGCATCTTGGTTTGCTCCACTGATTTTAGTTGTCCCTTATACTTCCCATCTCTGACTTGGAACAAACCCTTGAGCACAGTCCTCATCACTGTCCCCCATCACCATTCCAGGTTTCCCATTCTCAGTGCCTGCACCTGACAAATGCCAGGACTCTGGTTCTGCCCCAGCTTCTGTTGCTCCAGTGGCATGTGCTGACCTGTCTTCAGAAGCTCTCTGGGTCCCAGCACACATCTTTTCTGCAGCCGCTTCCTCCACCCCCTACAAATGTCATTCTGGCTCTGGATATGGTATTTGGGAGTATTGAGGAGAAGAGGCATCTGAAATCAAGCCACCAAATTCTAGACTTTTTATCATTAATCATGAGAAATGACACTTGGATCTCTTGCCTGTTTGAGATGGGAGCCCATAGCACTGAGCTGTCACTTTGATAAAACATCGGTCAGTGGTTGGAGCCACAGCCCAGGGTGGATACCACCAGTGCCCCTGACTCCTGGAGGGAGTGTGGCTGGAGATACAGTCAGCTGAGGAGCTCACACTGTCTAAGACACTTTCAAAAAAGCCTTTGGGAATTCCCTGGAACTCTTCCAAGGAGAGATGTCGTGTGTCTCTTAAACCACTTGCTTTTTGACTTGCAAATGTTGCAGTCCAACAAGTTCTTCTGAATGCACACATCTTTGGGCAGTGGGACAGAGGATTTGTCTGTACATTCCTTTGCCCAACTTAAAAGTGAAGAGAGGTACTTTTGGGCAGATCTATGGCAGAGATTAGAAAATTGAAATTTAAAGAAACATAGTTATAAGAGACCTTAGTGATTATAGAGGGTCACTGACTTACAGTAGGTTGACATGATTTTTCAACTTTATAATAATGCAAAAGTGATACGTAGTCAGTAGAAACTGTACTTCAAAATTTGAATTTTGAAATTTTCCTGGGCCAGTGATATGCAGTATGATACCCTTTTGCAATGCTGGGCAGCAGCAGTGAACAAAGGCTTCCACTCAGCCACACAACCATGAGGATAAACAACAGTCTATGGTATACTGTGCTGCCAGGTGATTTTCCCCAACTGTGGGCTAATGTAAGTGTTCTGAGCACATTTAAGGTAGCCTAGGCTAACCTATGATGTTGTATTAAATGCATTTTTGACTTACAATATTTTCAATTACTCTAGGTTTATCAGGACATAACCCCACTGTAAGCTGAGGAACGTCTGTATCTAGTTTAACTACCTGTTTTGTCTGCTCACCAGATGAGGAAATTGAGGCTTGGAAGGATTTCAGGATGTCCTTAATATCATGCTCTCTGCAGTTCAGCTGCATCCCCTCCCCTGCTCTGTACTTAAATTCCTTGACTTCCAACACCTTCAATTCTTCTGAATTAAGAATGTTTCAGATACCAGTTCAGTCAACTCCCTGTCATTGTTCAAATATTCTGGGGTCTCCTCTCTGAAAGCCTCTGAGCTTAATCAAAAGGAGAAGCAAGTGGAGAGTGTGAGGTTTCCTGAAGCTTGGATCTGTGGGTCAGTGTGTCCAGCATGCCATGAGATCTATGTCAACCACGTACTTACTGATATCCAGTCTAGGGCTTGGAGGGCAATGGGCTGCCTGGTTTCTTTGGCCAGGAAGGCATGTTAGAAGACCCACACCTCTATCAGATATGAGTGGTGTCTCTCTAACCTGATTGGGCAGGTAATATAATTGCCCTCAATTTGTGATTGCTTCTTCAAAGCTAATGCCAGGCTTTTATCAGAATTGGTCTAGGATATGCTGTGAACCATCTGTGTGACCTTGGATGAGTCACTTTCTCTCTCTGGACTTCAGTTTTTCTCCTATGTAAAATAAATAGAGCTGCTGATGTCTAATTTACTTTTGTGGGGGAGGGGACTCATGTGATGTTAGTAGCAACCACTGTAGAGTGTCCAAAGCTCTTTTTAAGCACATATGTAGTCAAGGCAGGTTTCTTATGGTCAGCAGTAGAATTAGAGCCATTGGTTGAGAGTGGATTCTAGAATCAGAGGTTCTGTTGCTCTTAGATGTTGGGCATGCTCTGATTTGATTTTTCCTTTTCCATGCTGCTTGTGCCTAATGGCCCTAAGCTCCCCACTGCTAAGTGAAGGACCAGCCTTGGACTCCCATCTATGAATGTTGAGTGGGCAATAGTGGGAAGAACTCTACGGGGAGTGTAGTTGTCAATCCAATGAAGCCTTTCCAGGACATTCCATCCGGTAGGATTCAAGGGGTCAGTGCAGGATGATTGCATGGCTCTATTATGGCCTAGATAATAGTTGCCCTTGGAGATAACCCAGGAGAGCCTGGATTAGTTTAGACACAAACTTCCTCTAGGTGAAAGGATGCCTTCACTGGTGGTTGGCTGTAGGCTTAATGTCACCAGGGATCTCTCCTCTGCAGTCAGGCATCCTAACCCTTAAAGCTTGGCATCTGTCAACTTTCCTAAAGCCAATGGGTTTTATACCAAGGTTCATGCGTGTTGACCAGCCAGACATTTCTGTCCCCACAAGGGATTGAAAAAGGAACATAAAACACACTCATGCACAAACTGAGGGCTGATGCGTAAAACAGTCCTGGATTCCTCACTTTCCTCCAAAAGAGGTTAGCTAAGCTGCCCTGTGATCCTGCATGACCTTGTGGTTCCTGTGGGCAATGCTCTTTATCAAAGACCTAAAACACTTAATTGTTCCTACTGGAAAACTGAGATCCAAATCTTCATCAGTTTTGCCCTGATTTCTTTTTCTTATTGCCTAAAAAAATGACCAAAACAAAAATGTATGAAGTAGATAAGAAAATTCACAGGTAATCCCTAAGATAACCAACACCATTAGTTTAAGGTACATCTTCTTAGACTTTTTTATTTGTAGAAGCAGATGTATTTTTGCATATTTTTATTTATTCAAAATTGTATTACATGTTCCACATCATTAAAAAGTCTTTGTAAGCATGATTTTAATAAATAATATTTTCTAAAATAGATGAATCATAATTTGCTTAACTATTTCTTTAATGGTGGTTGATATGGTTTGGCTCTGTGTCCCCACCCCAATCTCACACTGAATTGCAATCCTATATGTTGGAGGAGGGGCCTAGTGGGAGGTGATTGGATCATGGAGCTGACTTCCCCCTTGCTGTTCTCATGATAGTGTGTGAGTTCTCATGAGATCTGGTTTTTTAAAAGTATGTAACACTCTCCCATTCACACTCTGTCTCCTGCCAGCCGTGTGAATTTTTGCCTGCTTCCACTTCACTTTCTGCCACTATTGTAAGTTTCCTGAGGCCTCCTCAGAAGCATAAGCCTGTACAGCCTGCAAAACTATGAGCTTATTAAACCTCTTTTCTTTATAAATTACCCAGTCTCAGGTATGTCTTTATAGCAGTGTGAGAACAGAATTATACGGGGATAATTTACCCTAAATTGTTTCAAGTATTTTTCTTTTGTTTTATTCATTATGACGTGTGTTGTCAAATTAACTCACCAACTTTTAAAAAAATGTATACTTCTACCAGCAATGTATGAGACTATTCAGCTTACAATACACCATTATTATCATTTTGCTATCATAGATGAAGATCATTATTACCTCATTATTATTTTAATTTGAAATTCTTGATAACCATCAGGTTGGATATTTACCATTTGTATTTTCTCATTTAGAATTGTTCTGTTTGTGTCATTTGCACATTAATCAATTAGGATCTTAATGTTTTTGTTTTGCATATTTGTTTTTGGTATTCTTTGCTTATAATCTTTGTGGCAGATATAATTTTTAGTTTATTTTCTTTTAATATTGCGTATAATTTTTTGGCATGCAATTCAATCCATTAATATTTTCCTTTGTAATTCCTTTGCTTTTATATTTGGAAAGCCTTTCCCTGCAAGAAGTAAAATATGCCTTTATCCATACTTTCTTCTTCTTCATTATTTGATTTTTTAATATAAAGTTTTTTGATTTATAGCAAGTAGATTTAAGTGTAGGATCTAAATTGATTTTCTTCCATATAGTTAACCAATTGTTCCAGTGTTGATTTTAAAATAATTCTTTCCTTCCTTACTGATTTGTGATGCTTCCTTTAACTTCTATTAAGGTTTGCTTCTGGGCTATTTATTCTTTTCTGCTGATCTCTGTTAGGGGTAATATTGAGACAATTAGCTAGTTATTAGGTCAAGGGATATAAAAACACATTGATCTTACCTTAGCCTAACTATCTCCTTTCCTCACAAGATGCCCAAGGAAGGTATATATTCAAGGGACATGCAAATCAAGGTAAATTTTATTATTTAGTTAAGGTAGAGCTCTATATTTTATGTGGCTGTTCCAGTTATCTCTTGTTATATGGTTGCATAGCAAACCACTTGAACTTAGAGGTATAAATCAGCCATTTTATTATGCCCATGGATTATATGGGTCTGGAATTTGAAAACGGTACAGTGAAAATGTCTTGTTTCTGTTCCACAGAGTCTGAGGAAGACTCAATAGCTGGGGGTGACTTAATGGCTGGGGGATGGGTGAAAGACTGTTCAAACTCTGTCTCCTGGTCAGCAGTAGCTATCAGCTGGGACCTCAGCTGGGGCTGTCAGCCAGAATACCTGTATGAGGTCTCTGCATGTGGCTGCTTGGGCTTCATCACAACATGGTGGCAGGATTCCAAGAGTAAGGTTGCCAGGAGAACCAGGTAGAAGGTTTACTACCCTTTATATGTTACCCTCAGTAGCTATGTAGAATAACTCTGCCACGGTCACAAGTCTGTCCAGATTTAAGATAAGGGAACATCAACCCCACCTCCTGATGGAAGGAATGTCAAAGTCCCATTACAAGGAAAACGTGTGGGATGGGAGACATTTTTGTAGCCATCTTTGGAGGAAGGTATGATTTGTTAGAGTGAGGAAATTTGGCAAGCTGGATTAGAGCATAAGGCTTAGACTATTTGTCCTGCTTGATGTTCTCTTCCCCTCCCCTAGATATCCATATGGCTCACTGCCTCACTAACCACCTTCTCAGTGACGTCTCTCCTGACCGACCACTCTATTTAAATTTGACCTTACACACACTCTGAAACTCTTTATTGCTCTTCCTTGCTTTGTTTTTTCTTCAATTACACTTATCATCTCACATGCAATATAGTTGTCCAGTTTATTATGATGTTATTTACTGCCTGTCTTTCCCCTGTAGAATATTATCTTCACAAGTGCAGAATCTTTGTTCTGTTCATGGATGTCTCCCAAGTGCCTACAACGTGACTAATACATAGTAGGTGCTCAAAATAATTGAACAAATAAATGACTGAATGAAGGGCAGGAGCCCCTTATTCCACTCCTTCTCTTGGCCACCTCCCATCTTGAGGTGCCTTTGGAAGGCCAGAAAGAAAACCAGACCATCTTCTCTCCTTCCTTTTCCTTTTCCTACCTCCTTGCCTTCCAGCTCCAACTCTACAGCCTTTCTGCTCATCACTACCTCTTTTGTGGCCAGCCTTTGCTCTGCTCTAGCCAAAGTAGGGCATGATCTCAAGGCTTTGAGCTTCCCAGATTACACACACCTGTTCCTGCCACCTTGCTCTCCACCCGATTATGCAGGGTCCATGTCTTCTGTATGTAACCTTCCAATGGAAATGAGGTCACTGCTGTCTGAGCAGCTGCCCACTCCTCCCATCCCCAACTGTGTCTGTAGTCATCTTGCTGCAGCACACTCCTCACTCAAGCAAAGCAAGGAGACTTGATCCTCAGAACAACCCTGAGAAGCATGAAGGTCAGATATAGGGGATCCCATTTGCAGATGAGGAAACTGAAGAACCGCATAGTCAGCTTGCTGAGGTCATAAAGAATGGCTGCTGGAACAAGGGTGCTCAAGCTTGGAATCCATGAATCTCCATTGAAATGTCACAGTCCCCTTCTGAAAGTGGTGGCTGCATTACCTTGTGGCTCTGGGCCCCTTCTCAGTGTCTTTGGGCTTCCATTTCCTCATAAAGGAATTTAAAACACATCCCAAGTTATGAGGCAATTGTAAGATCTTAAATTGTCAGAGACAAAACAGTCTTGTTGCAACTCACGAATCTGTTGAATACCATGAACACAGCAACAAAATGGCTGAATATCCTTTTGGGACAAGTCAGCCTTGTCGTTTGATCAAATTGCCTCCCAGAAATACCATTTTGACTATTTTTAATACAGAAGCAACATACTGAGCAAATGACTATTTTGGTTATGGTTCTTCTACTCTTGCTACCTTTGCCCTGGAGAACATTTAGACAATCTCTTAATGTTTTTTGTTTTTTGTTTTTGTAAGGACTAAACTTCCTTAAAGGGACATGAGGAGACAAAAATAACTTTATTTTGCCATCTTTGAGCTCACTTGAGCTCTGGGCCTTGATAAAATGGGGACTATTTTCTAGAGGGTTTCTTTTAAATCTAACATTCTACTGTTGTGCCGTGGAGTGTCTTGCAGAATCTGGAGGGGCTGGAGGCTTTCTTTATGTAAATATATTAATCCTTCCACCCACCCCAGAAGCTGGCATCCAGGGCCAGCTAGATAATAAATTATGCCCTTCAATTATTGAAGTAGTGTATGTATTTCAGCCAAAAGGTTAAAACTGGCTTGTCTGTAAGTGGCGAAAAGGACCAGCCATAATACACAGTTCTGATTCTGGTGCACACCACTGTCTGTGAACCACAGATTATAGGGAGGGAACCGAGAGGCCCAGGAGCCTTGCCTACAAGGCTGATGCAGAATTGTGGAGTTTCCAACAGGTGACTTGTACTCCATGTGGCTCATTTTCAATAGGCCTTTAAGAATTTTCTTTCAGACTCTTCTCTGTTTCAGTATCTCTCAACCCCTTTAATTATGAAGTTCTTTTCATCTTTAACTTTAATTCTTCCTTATGTATGTTCTCATCAGTCCCTGCCAGTCTCTGGTAAATCTGCATATCACAGAGATCAGCCTGGGGCTGATATAGCTCCTAAGTATAGCCTGTAAATGGAACTGGAGTTTAGGCTCCTTATTACCATAGAAATTAAAAAACTCTTCCATTCACGTGTAGTTTGGGTTCTTAGACAGGGTCCGCTAAACCCGCCAGCTCTTAGTGGGCTGTAGAGGCTTTCTGCTTGCCCCATGCTGAGCTGGAACCATGCTCTGAAGGGCATCAGATGCTACCAGCTCCCTCTTCTCTGAGCATTGTGTGTCGAGTTGCACCATGCTGCTGTGCAAACATGGATGGGCTGACTGCCCTTCCTTTCAATTCAGTTAATAAATTCAGTGGGAGTGAGTTCAGTTCCTGAGATGTGCTAGAGATGAGAAAGGATGTGGCAGAAGAAGTACCTATCTCTTGAGGGATGAAGTGGCCTCATTTCACCTACTGAGAGTCAGGAAGTGCCCCATCTGCAGCCTCTGGGCTGGTTGGGGTCAGTCTGCAGATTTTCCTTGCTTTCTCCCATGCCCTTGTCTTTCTCTCCCCTGTAGAGAAAGACACTGATGCTGCTGTTGTTCTAGGAACAGTGGAGACAACTGTTAGGTTAGTTAAAAACAAAAACAAAAAACACTGAAGAATCAACTCCCTTCAAGCATGGGCTAGATGCTGAAGATAACATACTGCCCCTATCCCCAGAGACCCTTGCTCCCAGCGACCCTTGGTGTCTGGAAGAGAGACCTTGGGCATCTGGAGACATGGTTTCAAGTCCTGACTCCTGTCTTACTGGCAATATGATTTTGGACAATAAAAACCATATCAATAACAATAATAAGTACTTCTGTTTTGGAGTGCTAACTATGTGTCAGGCAGAATGTTAGGTGACTTCCCACATTACCTATTTGAGTAAATTTATCTGTTCAACTTTCAGTTTCCTTGTGCTAAACAGACTTTGTCAGCCTAGCTCTTCCTCCAACACAATCCCCAACCCCATACCCCTGTGGACATGGTCCACTGATCTAAGAATGGATTTCTGAGCAAAGATGGACCAATAGTTCTTCACCCTAGACTTTGGGGGCAGGACTGAGTTGTGTTGGGAGAGAGAGAAGGAGAATGTGTATCCGTGAGTGTCTGGATGTGCAGATTGTTACATATAAAACTCAGGAGCAGCTGAAAGGCAAAAGAAGCCAATCCACATAGGAGAAACAAATAAAGCTGACTGGCAGAATGGTGAAGACAAGGGCTCAGGGTCCTGAGGGCTCCTCAGGCTCAGGCTTCAGTGTGCTCTGGGGACCCAGCTCCTTGCCTGTTCTTGGGCTCTGTGGGACAGCCTATGTCCTAGCAAAATCTTTCCTCCTTAGCTGGAGCTAGTAGGAATTAGGTTTCTCGTCACTGTGATAAAAATCCTAAACACATTTCTTTTGTGAAAAGTGGGGAAGTTGCACAATAGCAGTCCCATGGAGGACACATGCCCAGAGCAGGTCACCTGACGTGGCAAGAAGATCATGGCAATGTTGGGAAGACTTTGTTGAACCAGAACACCCCAACCATAAGCTCTGCTAATTTAACTGTTGGCAGCAGAGTTCTGCTTCAGGCTGATAGGAGCAAAAGCCCATTGAACTCAGTAGCATCAGGCCAGAAAGTGGCTGAGAGGTCTTGGCTGACATCTCTGACACCTTTGATGGATATCAGCCCTGCTTGATCTCTAGTGCCCTTCAGGGGAGAGGAGGGGAGGTGTTTGTCATCTCGATGTGACTTGCATGTCTAACCGCTAGTTCTATACATGTCTGGTCTAGGAAAAACACTTCCAGTTCTCCAAACATGGGATGTGTCTTTGCAGACTGCAGACTCTCCCATCATTAGAGGCACCCTGGGACTGGAGGTTCTTTTGGGCATGTGTGGAGTGATCTTTTTCTCCCATTCAATAGATTTAACTCTTCTCTTTTCTTTCCTTTGTCTTCTCTTTCCCCATGATTAAATGAGACAATATGTATGAAGAAATACTATGCAAATACATTAACTTACCCATCATTTGTTTATTTGACAAATGTTTGTTGACTGTGTGCCAGACACTGTATTAGGATTTATCAACACAGTTGTAAAAGAGAAAGATGTGATTCTTGGTATCATGGGACATGCATTCAAAGGGTAGAAGGAGACAAAAACACTAAGTAGAAAAGTAAAAGCAAAAATTATATGTTGTGGTGAGTGCTGTAAAGGAAATAAGCAAGTGACAGAAAGAGAAAGGGCCTACTTAGGAAGGCCAGGAGTACTGCTCTGCCAAGACTCAAGAGAGGAAGAAGCTGACCCTTCAAAAGAAGAGTATTTCAGACATGAGAAGTGGTTTGGGCAAAGACCCGAGGCAGGATAAACTGGCTGTGTTCAAGACAGGGAATAGACTGCTGTGAGTGCCCTGTGGCAAGTAAAGGGAGGGTATGTATAGGTAGCCAGGGACAAGAGCACAGACCCTGGAGTCAGACAGTTCTGGATTGAATCCTAGCTCTGCCCAGGTACTAGCCGGATGATCTCAGAGAAGCAGGTAACCACTCTGTGCCTCAGTTTTCTAGTCTGAAAAATGGGGACAATAGTACTTATATTCTGGGTTATCATAATTATGAAATAAGATAAAGCATTATGTTAGTCCAAATCTTCTGAGAAGCAGGTGTCAAGATAGGATTAGATGCACGACAGGCTGTTGGGAGAAATGTCTTGAGGGATAAAAGAGGAGAAGCCAGAAAATGTGGGAAAGCCTTCAGACCTCAATGCAGGTCTGACTTATGAAAGAGTAGGGGAAGGTTAATAATACTGCAATCAACATGGGAGTGCAGATATCTCTTTGACATACTGATTTCATTTCCCTTGAGTAAATGCCCAGTAGTAGGATTGCTGGATCATATGGTAGATCTATTTTTATATTTTTGAGGAACCTCCATACTAATTTCCATAATGGCTGTACTAATCTATATTCTTACCAACAGTGTAAGGGTTTCCTTTCCTTCATATCCTCAGCAACACTTGTTATCTTTTTTTTTTTTTTTTTTTTTTGATAATAGCCATTCAAACAGGCATGGGGTGATATCTCATTGTGGTTTTAGTTTGCGTTTCCCTGACGGTTAGTGGATGTGAGCATTTTTTAAAAAATATTCTTATTGGCCATTTGTATGTCTTCTTTTGAGAAATACCTTTTCAGGTCATTTGCTCATTTTTAAATTGGGTCATTTTCTTGCTATTAAGTTGTTTGAGTACTTTATATGTTTTGGATATTAACCACTTTATACATGTATGGTTTGCAAGTATTTTCTCTCAATCCACAGGCTGTCTCTTCACTGTGTTGATTGTTTCTTTCACTGTGCAGAAGCAGCTTAACTTTTTATTTGATGCCATCTCTTTTGTCTGTTTTTGCTTTTGTTGCCCATACTTTGGAAGTTATATCCAAGAAAACATTGCCCAAATGAATGTCAAAAAGCTTTTCCTCTATGTTTTCTTCTTGTGGTTTTACAGTTTCAGGTCTTACATTTAAGTCATTAATCCATTTCAAGTTGATTTTTGTATATGGGGTGAGATAAAGATCCAATTTATTCTTCTGCGTATGGATACCCAGTTTTCCCAATGCTCTTTCTTAGACAGACTATCCTTTTCCTCATTGTATGTTCTTGGTACCTTTGTCAAAGATCAATTAACTGGAAATGTGTGGATTTATTTCTGGGCTCTCTTGCTGTTCCATTGCTCTATACATCTGTTTTTGTGCCAGTATGATGTTTTGATTACTAAAGCTTAGTAGTGCATTTTAAAATCAGATAGTGTGATGCCCCCAGTTTTTTTTTTCTCAAGATTGCTTTGGCTATTCTGGGTCTTTTCTGGTTCTATATGAATTTTAGGATTGCTTTCTCTATGTCTGTGAAAAAATGTCATTGGAATTTTGATAGGGGTTGCATTGAATCTGTAGATCACTTTGGGTAGTACAGACATTTTAAGAAGACATTCTTCTAATCCATGAATACAGGATATTTTAAAATTTATTTGTGTTTTATTTAATTTGTTTCATCAATGTTTTATAATTTTCAGTGTTCAGATCTTTCACATTTTTGGTTAAATTTATTTGTAGGTTTTTTAATGCTATCATAATACGGACTTTTTCAGATAGTTCATTATTAGTATATAGAAATGCTCCTGAATTTTGTATGATGATTTCATATGATGAAACTTTATTGAATTTGTTTATTATTTCTAAGAGTTCATTGGTGGAATCTTTAGGGTTTTCATATGTCAGATGATGTCATCTGCAACAGTGTCAATTTAACTTCTTTTTTTCCTGTTCAGACCCTTTCCCTTCCCTTTCTTTCACTTCCCTTGCCTTTCTGTTTTTGCCTAAATGCTCTGGCTAGGACTTCCAGTACTACATTGAATAGAAACGGTCAGAGTAGGCATCTTGTCTTGTTCCTGATCTTAAAGGAAAAACGTTCAACTTTTCACCATTGAGTATGATATTGGCTATGGGCTTGTTATAAATAGCTTTTATTGTGTTGACGTACATTCCTTCTATAACTAATTTGCTGAGGATTTTTATCATTAAAGGATGTTGAATTTTGTCAATTGTGGATTTTGCATTTATTGATATAATCATATGATTTTTGTCCTTTATTCTTTTAATGTGGTGTATCATATTGATTGATTTGTGTATTTTGAGCCATCCTTGCATCCAAGGAATTAATCCCACTTGATCGTGGTGAATGATCTTTTAATATGCCATTGAATTCATTTTGCTAGTATTTTGTTGAGGATTTTTGCATCCGTGTTCAAGGATATTGGCTTGCAATTTTCTTTTCTTGTAGTATCCTTGTCTGGCTTCAGTATCAGGGTAATTTTGCCCCATAAAGTGAGTTTGGAAGTATTCCTTCCTCTTCAATTTATTTGGAAGAGTTTGAAAAGGATTAGTATAAGCTCTTCTTTAAATGCTTGGTAGAATTCAACCATGAAACCCTCAACTCCTGGGCTTTTCTTTGATGGGAGATTTTTGATTACTGATTCAATCTTTTTACTCATTATTAGTCTGTTAAGATTTTCAATTTCTTTATCATTCAGTCTTGGTATGTTTTATATTTCTAGGAATTTATCCATTTTTCCTAGGTTATTCAATTTGTTGCTGTATGTTTGTTGATAGTAATCTGCTATGATCCTTTGTATTTCTGTGGTATTAATTGTAATTCTCCTCTTTCATTTTTTATTTTATTTGAGTTTTCTCTTTTTTCATAGTAAAGATCTGTTGATTTTGTTTACCTTTTTAAAATACCAACTCTTAGTTTCATTGATCTTTTCTATTGTTTTTCAAGTATCTGTTTCATTTATTTCTGTTCTGATATTTGTTATTTTCTTCCTTCTGCTAACTTTGGGCTTAGTTTGTTCTTCTATTTTTAGTTCCTTGAGGTCTGATGTTAGTTTATTTGAGCGCTTCCTCCTTCTCCTTACCCTCCTCCTTCTTTTTGAGGCAAGGTCTTGTGCTGTCACTCAGGCTGGAGTGCAATGGTACAATTACAACTCACTGCAGCCTTGACCTCATGGGCTCAAGTGATCATCCCACCGCAGCCCCCTGAGTAGCTGGGACTACAGGCACGTGCCACCATACCCAACCACTTTTTTTATTTTTTGTAGAGATAGGGTCTTACTATGTTGCCCAGGTTGGTCTTGAACTCCTGGGCTCAAGCAATCCACCTGCCTTGGCCTCCCAAATTACTTTCTTCTTTTTTAATGTAGATATTTATTGCTATAAACTTACCTTTTATAATCGCCTTTGCTGCATCTCATAAGTTTTGGTATGTTGTGTTTTAAATTTTGTCTCAAGATATTTTTAAATTTCCCTTTTGATTTCTCTTTGACTCATTGGTTGTTCAGGAGCATGTTGTGCATATTTATGAGTTTTCTGAAATCTCTCCTATTATTGATCTCTAGTTTCATACCATTGTGGTCAAAAAAGATACTTGATGTGATTTCAGTCTTCTTAAGTTTGTTAAGACTTGTTTTGTGGCATAGCATATGATCTATCCTGGAGAATGTTTTGTGTGCACTTGAGAAGAATGTGTATTCTGCTGCTGTTGGGTGGAATATTCTGTGTATGTCTGTTAGATCCATTTGGTCTAAAGTCTTAGTTTGTGTCCAGTGTTTTCTTATTGATTTTCTGCCTGTGTAATCCAAGAAATCTTGATAATTGCTATTGGTATCTTGTTTTTGTTTTCCTAATTTCTTTTCTGTTTTTTTTTTTTTTTCTCCCTTGCCTTAACTAATCCTTAGTTAGCTATAGGACCTCAGGACATTACCCATCCTCATAGTTGAGCAAGAGACTTCCTAACAAGAGCTAACGTAGACAGTTGCCATATGGTAGGATTTGAGAGGTACCACAAAAATTGCCCTTTCTTAAACAAACAAACCAATAATCCCATACCTGTGATACTACCAGAAGTTCCATCGTTAAGAATTTCTTCCCCTGGGATAAGCCTCAGACCACAGCTTCCAAGGGGAACATTTTAAGGCCCTAGCCATGTAGGTCTTTGTGTGTCTTATTTGGAAGCACTCAATGTTGCTTAACCCTAACCTCTTGAAATTCTCCCCTTCCCTCTCATGTGCCACTGCTGTTCTGATTCTTGTTTCAACCTTCCTCCCTTTCCTTTTGTCCATATCTGTATTCTTTGCTGACTCCTTTCTCCCATCCTTTGGGAACCCCAAGGCTCTACTAACACCCTTTCCCTTATAAATCTACTATGACTTCAACCGGGAACATGATTGTCAATCAATATGTCAAATTTTCACATCTTCCGAGCCTCATAGCACATCTCTCAACTTTGCTTTGGTCATTTCCTCCTAGAAGAAGTCTTTCCAGTAACTCAGTCCCTATGTGACCAAACCGTCTTCTCCTCCCCTGACATCCTTCCTCTGGGTTTCCTGTTCACGCAGGCCGGAAATCTGTGATACATGTGTGATGTTTTCCCTCTTTCCCCTCCAATTCCAATCACTCCTGATTTTTTCTATTTATTTTATTTCACAAGCGACCCCCTTTCTCTGCCATTACCTTCACTCAGGTTTTCTTCTTCCACCTGCGGTTTTGCCGTGGCCCACTCACTATACTTCTCATTGCCTCCCCTGATCCCTCCATTTTTTGGAACTGTCTGTTGAATATTTAATACATATGGGTGAAGTCAAAGTAGTTTTGAAAGTTCTTGAGCATGGTTTGTTCTCAGCAGTTGGCATCCCATAGTTTTCTTTACACGTGCCACTTGTGCCTGAGTCTGGCTTCAAGGGAGAGCGGAGGACAGCTTCAGCTGTAAGCCTCTCTTTCAGGCCTGGCCTGACTCCCATCCCAGACCTGACCTCCTGCTGAACAACTGCTGCCTGAGCCTTACCTTGCAGACACAGCAACTTCTTGCCACTACTGTCACCTAGAAAGGGTTCCTATCCCCAGTACATAACCCTTCCAGTGGGACAAATCCAATTCCTAGCCCCAGCCCCTCCTATTTTAGCCTGCCCCACCCACTCAAGTTGTTAAATCAAAGTGGCCGTTTCCTGAGAATGTCTGGAAGACCAACTGGGTCAGAACTTTTGTTTGTTTGTTTGTTTGTTTGTTTGTTTGTTTTTTGAGACAGAGTCTTGCTCTGTTGCCCAGGCTGGAGTGCAGTGATGTAATCCTGGCTCACTGCAACCTCCACCTCCTCGGTTCAAGCAATTCTCCTGCCTCAGCCTCCTGAGTAGCTGGGACTACAGGCACGTGTGCCTGGCTAATTTTTGTATTTTTAGTAGAGACCAGGTTTCACCATGTTGGCCAGGCTGGTCTCGAATTCCTGACCTCAGGTGATCTGCCCACCTCAGCCTCCCAAAGTGCTGGGATTACAGGCATGAACCACAGCACCCGGCCTTGTTTTTGTTTTTGAGATGGAGTCTTGCTCTGTCGCCCAGGCTGGAGTGCAGTGGTGCAATGTTGGCTCACTGCATCCTCCACCTTCCGGGTTCAAGCAAGTCTCTTGCCTCAGCCTCTGGCATAGCTGGCACTACAGGTGTGCACCACCATGACCGGCTAATTTTTTTTTTTTTTGTATTTTTAGTAGAGATGGAGTTTCGCCACGTTGGTCAGTCTGGTCTTGAACTCCTGACCTCAGATGATCCTCTTGATTTGACCTCCCAAAGTGCTGGGATTACAGACATGAGCCACCGCACCCGGCCTCAGACCTTTTGTCCATGTAACCTCCTGTCAGAGCATAGGAGATGCTGTGCGAGAGTGGGGTGGTTCCACTTTTGTGTCTCAGTTATCACCCTAAGGGATGTTCCTCATGCTTAATTATGTGCTATTATTCATATAATGTTAGAGTGCCTACGGTTCCATTTATGTAACATTATTAAAATGACAAGATTATAGAAGTGGAGATTAGTGGTTACTGGGTGTTAGGGATTAAGGCAGGAAGAAGGTAGGTGTGGTTATACAGGGGCAACAGGAGGGATTCTTGTGGTGATGGAACTGTTCTGAATCCTGACTGCAGTGATGGATACAGAAACTAATGTGTGTGATAAAATTGCATAGAACTAAGCATACCACATGCATACACACATACACATGCACACACACATACACACCAATGCAAGTAAAACTAGGGGAATCTGAATAAGGTTGTTGGATTGTATCAATGTCAGTATCCTGGTTATGCTATTGCACTAAAGTTACGGAGATGTTACCATTGGCGGAAACTGAGTAAAAGGGACACCACAGGATCACTCTGCTATTTCTCACAACTGCATGTGAGTCTACACTTGCCTCAAGATAAAAAGTTTAACAAAAGAACTAGCACTTCTAGCTCTAACACTTGCTTCGTGGTATTTGTTGAACTGAACTGTTCATTCTTTCAGCCAGTTCTGTCTCTTGGGAATAATAGATTTCATGGGACTTTTGTTCATTTAACGAGAGTATGTTTCTACTCACTCTCCAGAATGTACTGCTAGCTTCAGCTTCTCCAGCTTCCTCTTTATTCTTACATGCATGATTTTGTTGACATCAGTCATACCACCCTTGGTGCTCTTGCCTATGGACTAGAGAATCCCACTAACTTTAGTCCAGCCTCAATGCTCCTTTGATTGTTTAAACTGCTCTTCTCCCGCCCGCCACCTGTGCCCATGGGATCAGAGCCACATTCAGCCTTAGCCGAGGGTGACTGCACTATTATATGCCACAGTCAAAATTGGATCATCTCATTGGTTTGTACTTTCCCTTTTTTTTCTTTCCAACATTTTTGGCCACTGAAACATATTAACTGGAATCCCCTGGGGTCCAGTCTGGGAAAGACTCCCAGATGAATTCCCTGAGTTTTAATTGAGAACTCAGCTCTCTGAATCTTTTAAGTTGCAGAACTATCCTCTACTTTTCTACCTTTCTCTGCCCATTCACATAGTCTTGTAGGATCTTAAGATTCCTTCCCATCAACCTCCCAATTTTATACTAAAAAAACTTAGTGTCACCTGCCAAATCTGAAAGTGTACTGCACATTTCATGATCTAGGTTATTTATAAACAAGGTGCATAAATTCGAGCCCAGTTCTAACTCCACAGACATGCACATTCGCCTCCTCCGGATGTTTCCTGCCTTTAGGCCAGAGTCCTATATTTGCTAAATCCCACCCCCATGGTCCTGTACCCGACACACACACTTACACACAGACAACTAAGGACACTTGGCTAAAAGGTACAACTGAGAACGGTACCTATTACAGAATCCTATTACAGAATCCTAGAGACGGGAGAAACTGCGAGGTCATCCAATTCAGTGCCCTATCTAACTCAGGAACTTCATTTGTTAGGGATTCTTTCTTAGCATGAGTCCACAGTTGTTTGTCCTCTGGAGGGACACAGGATCCGTTTCTTTTCTCCTTCACCCGTGATGCTTCTCCACTAATTGAAACTCTGTTTCCTGGGTGGTGCACCCACTCATCCCTTCAGTCATTTTGTGCACATCGTAGGCAGACAGAGGATGGCACCACTTGACCCACTTCTGGCCTAAGAGGAGGGTAGGATTTGGTGAAAGCAGCCTGTTGGTGGAGTTACATAGACCTGGGTTCCAATATCTATTCCTGCACCTCCTAACTGCACAACCTCGAGCAAATTACTAACTCAGCCTCAGACTTATTTTCCTCATATGTAAAACTTTCTCAAAGGTTGAAGTGAGAAATGACTGAGGTCGTGTTTGTAAAATACCTGGTACACACTAGCTGCTTTCACTATGATAGCTGATATTACAGGTAGTAGTTCGGGTAATTTTACTGAACACTTACTTTGTGCTGATACTACATCGGGCACTTCCCATGCAATAATCATATTTATTCTTCACAGTGACTCTAAAATAAAGATGCTGTTATTATTTCTCACTTTACAGATGAGAGAGCTAGGGCCTGGTTAACTCATTTGTCCAAGGCCACAAAACTGTAAAGCAAGAGAGCTAAAATTCAACCCTAAGTTTTTTCTGAAACTTAGAGTTATGAGTCGTCTGACAACTCTGTGTCATTTTTTTTACTTCCTCCCTCAGAGAACCTCAATACATTAATCAGGCAGTCACCTCACATCTTCCTTAAGAAGAGACAACGTATCAGTACAGAGAATATGCATATTTCATCTGCAAGGCATCATAGTACTGCTCGCTCTATGTTTATGTAATTATCATGAATTTTAAATTAATGTCATCTGAATTAATGAGGTCACACATTAAAGAAACGAAACATGATCTTTAGGATACTTCTGGCTTTAAAATTTGATGATTCTATAGACATAGCAAATTATAGGGAAATAAACAACTAAATAATTGAAGAAATGGGAAGACTACACAGTGGCTGGTTTTGACCAAGATTTTCAGGATTTTCAGAACCTGAAAGCCATGGGCTTATGGAGACAAAATGGGCAAGGTCTCCGTCTGTCCAACCTTCTCTGACCTTGTGGCTCTAACACAAGAACCGGGACGTATAAATTCCTGTGTTCACTTCTTTGAGGGAGGCACAGAGACTTTTGTCAGTGTGTTGATTCCTATTAATTAATTTTTAGGAACTCTTCTGTTAATTTTTCCCAAAGTTCAAGGGTATAATCCTTGAATGTTGACCAATTAATTAAAGGTTATGTATAGGCCTACTAATCAAGGTTCTCATCTTTACATTTTCATATCCCCAGGGGTGTGAGGTAGTGATCTCTTGGTAGAAGGAAGAAGGGGCTAACTGTTCCTGTGTCACTCCCAAGAAATGAGCATGGCACTGCATAAAGGGATGAGTTACTTGTGCATCAGGGTGGCAGCCCTGTACAGTGGGAATAGAATGGGCCCAAGATTCATTCTGACTCAGATGTGAGTCTCTTAACCTAAGAGCCTTGGTGTATCCAACTATAGAAAGGAAATAACAATAATATTGCCATAGGGAGGCTGTGAAGATTAAATGAGATAATGTATGTGAAATGCCAAGATGCTAGCTTGTTCCTTTATGGCTTCATTCAATAAATATTGATTGAGTCCCTCTGTATGCCAGGTCCATGCCATGCACCAGAATTACAATTGGTGACACTGTAAGACAGACATCGTCCCTGCCCTCATGTAGCACACAGTCTAATGGAAAAGGCAGACCAGAAAAAAGTCACAGATACAATTCTGTATTGTGCACTTAAAATTTGTCAAGAGGGTAAATTTCAAGAAAAAGAAAGAGAGGGTAGATCTCATGTTAAGTGCTCTTACCGCAATAAAATAAAGACATAAAGAAATAAGCTAGTATATTTAACTACAAAAGAAAGTATGCACGCACATCAGTGAATTTATGTTGGTAAAGTATTTAGAACATTGCTGGTTACAGAGGAAGTGCTATGGAAGTATACGTTTAATAAAAAATATATTCAAATATTAGGGCTTTATTATAAGGCCATAATTATGGGATGTGGAAAGATTTAATTGCAAAGATGCTTCACTCCAGGATGGTTAATAGAAAGTTGGAAACAACCTTAAAGTCCAACAGTGGATGATGAACTAACTACATTAGTGCATTTTATGTTGCTGCAAAGAAAGACCCAAGGCTGGGTAACTGGTAAATAAAAGTTTATTTTGGCTTATAGTTTTGCAGACTGTACAGGAAGCAGGGTGCCAGCATCTGCTTCTGGTGAGGCCTCAGGAAGCCTCAGCCTACAATCATGGTAGAAGGCAAAGGGGGAGCCAGCATATCATGTGGTAAAAGAGGGAGCTCTTAAGAGAGAGAGAGGGGGAGGTGCCAGGCTCCTTTAAACAACCAACTCTTGTGTGAACTAACAGTGAGACACGAGTGATTCACCTTCATAATCAAAACACTTCCCAGCAGGCCCCATCTCCAGCATTGGGGATCACATTTCAACATGAGATTTGGAGGGGACAAACATCCAAACGATATCATTGCCTAAGTAAATTATATTAATCCATGTACAAATAAAAGAGAATACAGGGAACGTTAACGTAGCTAGTGTGATAGCGAAGGCCTCCTTGAGGAGGTGACAACATGATCAATGACGTGCGAGAAAGACCCATCCTGTGCAGGGTGGAGGAGGGCAGGATAAGAAAGAACATTCCGGCCGGGCGTGGTGGCTCACACCCATAATCCCAGCTACTTGGGAGGCTGAGGCAGGAGAATCACTTGAATCCAGGAGGTGAAGGTTGTAGCAAGCCCAGATCGTGCCACTGCACTCCAGCCTGGGTGACAGAGTGAGACTCTGTCTCAGAAAAAAAAAACAAAAGAAAGAAAGTAAAGAAAGAAAACTTTCTTGTCAGAGGGAACAGTAAACCCCAAAGCCAGGAGGTGGGGAGGGGCATGGCAAATCTGAAAGAAGGATGAACCCCCAAGTGAAGAGAGAAGAGGAGGGAGGGAGAGGAGAGGAGGGAGAGATATGGGAGGCTGGGGAGCCCAGCAAGGGCTGACCCCGCAAAGTCTCCTAGGCCATCTGAGTGACGTTAGATTTTATTGCAAGTGCAACAGAAAGTCTTTGATGAGGTTTGAGTTGGCAGATGGCATGATCTGAATTAAGTGTTAAGAAGACTGCATGGGGAGTGGTAGGTAGAGAGAGCAGAGGTGGGAGGCAGGAAGGAAGCTTGTTGAGAGGCTGCCATAGAAGACCAGATGAGCAATGAAGGTGGCGAAACTGGGTGGTAGAAGTGGGGAGAGCAAGGTGTGGGGGGCCTGGGATTTTGTCTGGAGGTGGTATAAACAGACTTGCTGAGAGATTGGATATCCAGTCTGTCCAGGTGAGAGAAGGTGAAGAACTAAGGATGCAAAGCCTGGATTTTTGTTGAGTAACTGGAAAAATCAAGGTGTCATTTACTAAGATGGGGAAGACTGGTGTGTGGAGAGAAACACAGGGTTAGGCTTTGGGCATGTTGCATTTGAGATGTCTGTGAAACATCCAAATGGCAAGATCAAACAGGCTGTGCAGAAGTTGGGGAGTAGAGAGATAAAAATAAAAGTTGTCAACCATATTGATGATGTTTAAAGCCTAAATCAATAAGGCTGCTTTCTATTCCCATATATTAATAATAACAGCAACTGCTAGTTTATGAGTTTTCTCTGTCTTATTCTTTGGTTATAGCTGTTATCTTAGTCAGTTTGGGTTGCTATAACAAAATACCATAGACTATGTACCCTAAACAATCACATCTATTTCTCACAGTCCTGGATACTGAGAAGTCCAAAACCAAGGTGTTGACTGATAGTGTCCACCGGTGATGGCTGCTTCCTACTTAGCAGATGGCTGTCTTCTGGTTGTATCTTCACATGGTAGAGAGCAGAGAGAGAGAGAGCAAGCTCTGGTCTCTTCATCCCTTTCTAAGGGCACTAATCCCATTCATGAGGGCTCCACCCTGATGACCTAATCACCTCCCAAAGGTCTCACTTCCAAATACCATCACACTGGGGATTTAGGCTTCAGCATATAAATTTTGGGGGGACACAAACATTCGGTCCATAGGATTTGTCAGGCATACCCATTAGATTGTGTACCATCAGGATTAGTTGTAACTAAGTGACCTAGGAGAGGGGGAATAGGTGTGGAGGAAGGTTCCAGAACTTTTGGGATCCTCTGCTGGGCAGGCTGCTCATCCAATTCCAACCGCTACAGCTGGGGTTGAGAGATCTGTCTCATGGCATGGAGGGGCCCTTCCCCACACCTTTGAAAGTATCGTCAGCAACTGTCATACTTGTAGGTCTGGCTGGTGTGGTCCATCTTGGTAGGTAATGGTGAGTGGGGCTGCTAGTCTGGTTTTTTGAGTCTGAAGGGGTTAAGGAGGGCCACACAGATTTCATTGCAGAACAGATGGCTCACAGCCTCTGCACTTATACCTCCCATTGTCTGCTGTCTGATTGTCACCTGGGGGAAGGCTGCCATGCCATGAAAATGTAAGAAGTTGCAAGCTTTATTAGTCCATCACCACCTTACCTACCTTAGCATAGCCTTTTCCAAGGAAACAAACTCTGTGCCACAGGTCATTGGATAAATGCTACATAGGGGCTTCGTTTCTTATTCCTGTGCTGGCATCTAAGGGAACGGAAGAGAAAAATCGATGAGTTTTTGTTCCGTTCTCTATCTTCCCCTGCAGGCAGATATGGGCAGAACAGAGTAATAATATGAAGAAACTTCTCTTTGGCTGCACATAAGAAAATACAGGTTCTACCTCTCATTCTACTACTTACTGCTGCTGACCTTTTTTTGGCCAGTCCCTTGGACATTCTGCATCTTGGCTGGTCCATCTGTAAAGAAGGAGCAGTCTATGCCTGCTCTGCCCTCTCCCAGAGCTGTTTTAAGCAGCAAAAGAGACCACAGGTGTGAAGGTGCTTTGGTAACTACAGAGTCATAGAAATGGGGATTTGTTTGCATGTATTCTGCCAGGCCCTGTTCTCATGGAAGTGTGTCTGGTGAGGAAGATGAATAAGGCGAGCTGCTTGGTCTAGACAGTGGTCCTTAAAGTGTGGTTCCCAGACCAGCAGCAGCAATACTTGGGAGCTGGACAGGAACACAGACTTCCAGGCCCCACCCTAGACTTACTGAGCCCAGAAGCCCTCCAGGAGTGCCTGATTCCCACCTAAGCTTGAGAACAACTGGTCTAGGCATTCAGGAAAGCACTTCCTGAGAAAATGACTTTAATAAAATCTGAGAAATAATCAGCACTTAGACAGACCAAGAGGAAGGGAATGTGAGATTCAGAACACCATCCCAGAGGAAGGTCTTGGCGCAAGAGACAGCTTCATCTTTTTGAGAAATTGAAATGAGTCCAGTGTGGTAGGAGCCAAGGAAGAGCAAGTGTAGAAGGCAATGAAAGGAAGCAGCCAGCTGTGAGGGGCCTTGTAAACCCGGGAAAAGATTTTGCAGTTTATGCTCTGGTCAATTGAAAGCCATTAAGGGGTTTGGAGCAGAGAAGGGCCTTTTCTGTCAATAACATGCTATTGTAATTTTAAAACATTTGCTTACAATCCAATAAGGGCAGTTAATTGTCTTAATTAGAGCTTACACTCTAATTCGGGAGAAGGCACAAAGCAACTATTGGGGCAGTCTTTGAATATATATATTAAACACAAATTAAGTGTTTGGCACTGTGCTAGGCACTATGAAGGAGGCAGAAAGTTACGCAGCTCCTTTCAGGGGATTGAGAAGTTGGGTGAGAGGACAAGACAAAGGCACACACACCAGCACCGGTGAAGGGTGCCGGGCATCTCCACGTTAAGTCCCCCGGGGGCAGGGCTGGTTGTGGCAGTGGCTCAGAGGATGGGTAGCTAAAGAAGTGTTGGGGCAGCCAGATCAGGCTTCCCGGACGAGGAAAGGGCTTGGGAGAAAGCACAGGGGCAGAGATGAGCAAGGGATTTCTCTGTATTCCCGGGGAACAGTTCCCTTGGGAAGTTCTACAAAATACGCTGGCAGGCACAGCTGAGACCAGATGGTACAACCAAGTCTAGGGAGAGGAAACACGCCCCAGCCTGGCTGCATAGACCCCAGACTATCTTGACCCCAAATGAAGCTATCCTTGAGGTTGTGGCCAAGGTCCCTTCTGGGAGGCCTCATGCAAGGGATTGAGGCCTTTTTCTGCAGTTGCCAATGAGAATTCCCTGTTCAGTCTCTTTCTCAGGCTCTGGGGCATCCCTGAGAGTTGCTAGCTTTGCCCTTGTTTTTAAACCTTTTTATAGAAGTATAACAATCATACAAAAAATTACATAAACCTTAAGTGCATAGCACAAAGAATTTTTTTCAAATGAACACACCTATGTTCCCCTGCCTCCCCATATCATGATCAAGAAACAGGACATTCCCAGCACCCGGAAGTGCCCCCGCCTCTGCCATTCCTCATCTGGCGCTGCCCTCCCTGCAGGGAACCAGTCCCGACTTCTAATTTGCTGCTTTTTGTCTTTTATGGGCTCCTTGGTTTCTAGCTTCCCAGCGTGATGTTTGTGAGCTATGTCCGTAGTGTTGCCTGTAGTTGTAGATTGATTCATCCTCATTGCTGTGTGATATTCCATCGGGTGACGTGTATGCACTGCCATTGATTTGTCTTGTTCTACTGTCAATGGGCATTTTAGTAGTTTGCAGTTTGGGGCTATCATTTTGTTGCATTTTAAACTTTGACCTGGGTCTTCCTTTTCAGTTTGCTCAGATTCCCCTTATTGTCACTAATTTCCTCTCCTCTAAAAACTGTTCTACTCTGTTGTATGTGTGTTTGGCAATGGAAACAAATAAAAAAAGAATACTAAATGAAAAATTGGCACCACGAGATTGGAGGGATGAGGGGGGAGGGCACTACCAGAGAGCCACCTCTCTCCTCCCTCCTCCCCTCTCCTCTCCCCTACTTCCCCTGCTTCCTCCCCACTCCTCTTCTTCCTCAGAGGGCCTAAGCTAAGGGACACCACTGCAACCAGGTGCTGACAGCCAGGTACCAGCAAAACTGGCCAAGGTAGATTGCCCTCCAGAGCCTGTGAAGGGCAGGAAATGTATCTTGTTCATTTTTATAGATGGCTTGGTGTGGACACTTGGTAAATGTTTCTTGAATGAATGAGTTTCTGATATAATAAAGTGTCTGTGTTTCCTGTTAATCTATGAGGTGCCACGTAGGCCCTGAGAATACAGTGGGGTGTGACATCCTCCCCTTGAGGATCTTCTGAAACACATTTGGCCAAGCACTTAGGCCAACATCAGGCACCATCTCAGTACATTCTGCCTCCTGCCTCCTGTGATTCTGCCACAGCTCTGTGGGTAGTCCATCTTCTTACCGCATTCACAGGTGGGGAAGTTGAGGCACAGCTGCCTGAGTGGTGTCCCAGGTTTATACAGTTAGGGGACATTCAAAGCCAGGGGTGGGCTTGAATTTGTGCTCTAACTGCCACTGTGACACTTGAATACTGCCAAGTGAGCATAGCTAAACGGAAGGAACAGCAGACAGTGAGCAGTCCCCAGAGCAGCTGGTGGGGAAGCCCAGCTTTTCTGAGGAGGAGGGGCCCGAGTAGGGCCCTCAGGAAGGTGATGCTTAGAGAGGTGGGAAGAGCAGGCGGGTCCTGTGAGATGGGGGGCAGCTCGAGGACGCTCCTGGTGTGCATGGAGATGTGTAAGTCAGAAGGTCAGGGACACTGCCAAGGGCAGGTGAGACTATGGGGAGGGGAGAGGTGTCTCCGGGCTGTCCTGGGAACACAAACCCTAGGAGTACACTGTGGCCAATCAGTCCACCTAGAGCTGCCTGAATCAATATTTCGCACTCTAGAATCTGCAGCTTTGCTGCTGTTGGGGTCTCTGGTGGCCGCATCTCTGCAGTCCTGACTTGTGCATTTTATGTGAGCTCAACTTTCCTCCCCAGCCAGTCTCCTAAGTCAGCTTCTGCCAACAGCCGGCAGGATATGCGCTCAAGACCTTCACCTAGCCTTCAGAGCGACATAGCCCCCACCTCGCCCTCCTGGCACCCATTCCAGAATTTAGCCACAGGAAGCTCAGAGCTGTGACCTGCTGGAAGCCTCTCCCTTTCCACAAACCAGAGAGCCTACCCCTCACTTTCCATCCTGGGTAACCCTCAACAATACACAAATCCATTAACATTTATTAAGGTTTTACAGGCTAGGTATTAAAACACTATGCGAAAAGCCCTGCAGGCTAGCAGAAACACTTTAGAATTCTCTACTCATCCAGCAGTTTGGTAATTACCTTGAAGGTGGTATGGTTAGAAAGCACATATCTGCATACCCATGTTCATTTCCTTCCTTCCTTTAAGTCTATCTCGGTGGTTCTCAAACTTGCTAGTTTAAAAAAAAAAAAAAAGCCTTCCTGAACAAGGTGGTCAGCATGAAACATGCAGGCTGCATGTTCTGGGGAATTTAAGGGATTTTCAAGGATAGTTTTGAATCTATGCAATTCAAAATATCAATTTTTGCCTTTTTCACTGACATCAGAATTGAAATCCCACTGTACTGCTTAGGTGGTTGGGAAGAAAAGCCTCCCCACTTCCTCCTCCCAGAGGCACTAAGGCCTATTCACACCCGCTGCCCCTGATCCCCCAGGGACCCTGGCAGCTGCGTACCGAGCCTCACCAGCAGCCAAGAGAGCACTTTTTGGAGACTTGGAAATCCCTGCCACTTATGGGGGGATTTAAGTCCAGTTGGCTCCCGAGCTGGGCCTATTTTTTGGAGCCAGAAGTTTGTCTCGCCACTAGACAATGAGCGTATCAAAGCTGAGACTCTTTCCCATCTCTGCTTCTCCTTACACCTCCCCCACCCTCATTCTCCTCTCCTTCCTCCTTTGCTTCATCTTCCCTCTCCTTCTTGTCCTCTTCCTACGCTCTCCCATTTGTCTTCTCCTTTCTCTCTTTTTCTACCCCTTCCCATGCCAATGTTTTCATCATTGAGCACAGTGCCTGTCATGGAACACCATTCTATAAAGTTTATAAACGAATGAATGAATGCCATTCTTTGGCTTCAGAGGAAAATCCACCTATTTTCCCGTTCTGTTTTCAATCTAGGGCTCTTGGAACTAGATTGTCATGATCACCTTTCTGTCTTTTTCATTATTCCCTGAAAGCACAAACTCAATTTAGGCTTTAGTGAAAAATGAAGAGCATTAGACCAACCTTTTAAAATTGCTTGGTCAGTACTTCCTGCTCGCCTGTACTTCACAACGCTGTCATCACTGGGTAATTATAACATTAAGTATGTACCTGATCAGCAAGTTGCTTTTATTAAAATCCCCTGTTGGTTTCTAGGCATCTCATAGCTCCTGGGGCATTTGTTCAACTCCTTGGGCCTCAGGCGGTTTCATCTCCAGTGCGGATAGGAGCCCAGGTCCAGAGGTCCTGGGTCAACACGTCCCTACCACCACCCTATTCCCCGACTTTCCTGATAGTACTTTTGCCAACAGTGTGGTGAGCAGCTCATTATGGTCACCTCTAGAAGAAGGGGCTGCCTATTCATAAATGAGAATACCGAGGTGTCGGGGAGGGAAGGGAGGAGCCCCTGGGAACACGGCTTCTCTTGGCAATCCCTAAACCACATCCAACCCACAGTGAGATTCCTCTCTGTGTTTTTGCTGGTGGAGACCACCTGGACCTCCTTTCACGTTTCCCTGCAGGGGTGATGGCAACTGTGGCAGGGCCGTTTTTTACTTTACAAGCTCCTTTTTACGTGTGTTTACAAATTCTACAGCTCAGCAAGATTCTAGTTCTGGAGTCAGACAGATCTGCTTGTAGGTGCCGGGCCAAATAACCTGACTGTTCTGAGCTGTGTTTTCTCTGCTGTAAAATGGGAATTATAATAGAACCTATCTCATAGAATCTTTGTGAGCATCAAAAGATATATGTAAAAGGCTTCACATAGATCCTGGCACATGGTAAACACTCAACAAGTGTGGCTAATATGATAATAGTAGTGCTACTTAGCAGTTGTCCAGTAAGGAAGTTGCCAGGCTTTTGACAGTCTCTGGAGGAGGATGGTATTGCTTTCTTGCAGTGTCAAAAATCTTTCAATGCCCGGGGGAGGAGGTGGACTTTGGTACAGCACTGACCAGAGTCTCTACCACCAAGTAGACTCCTCTGCTTTATAAAAGTTATAAGCAAGAACTCATAGAGAGCATTCATTCACTCAAGAAATGTTTACATGCCTGCTGCGTGCCAGGCTCTAGACAAGGATCATCCTAGACAAGGTCTTGTTCTCATGGAGCTAAAGTTCTTGAAAGGAAGACAGACAATAAGTGTGTAAATAAATGGACAAGGCAATTCTATGTAGTGATGAGTATTGTGAAGAAAATAAAACGGGGTTCTAGGACAGTAGGAAATTTGGGGAGGGGTGCTGTTGAGTTCCAGTGGTTAATAAAGGAGCCAGTCAGCGTGAACTGGCTATGTGGTCGGGTAGGGGGGCAAGTGCCAAGGGCCAGATCCTAGAACCAGATCCTAGAACCAGCGTGGTGTGTTCAAGAAACAGACAGGAGTTCAGGGTAACTGGCCTAGGAGAAGCCAATTCCAGGTGAGATCAGAGAGATTGGCAGGGCCAGATTATGAGAGCCTGCTGATCACAGAACATCACATTCCCAAGCCCAAAACCAGATTTCTTTTTTATAACCATGGGCCAGATGTATGGGCCACACTATAGCACTATATGATATAGGCCAGACCACTGGAGAAGGCTTCCTTCATGAGGCAGGATTTAGTATGAACCTTGGATGGGAAATAAAGTTGTGCATTGTGCTACAGAGAACCCTGGCATGAACTGGAGCACAGACACTTTTTAAGAGTGCTGTGGAGAGTCACAGTTCCCAGAATCTGTCTTGGAGCACCAAAACCAAGAGGTGCTCCTCAACCAAAGGTTTCTGGGAGTCTTCCAAAAGTTTGGGGAAATGGTAAACTAGATTTTATTCTCCAAGGTTAAAAAATGTGTCCGGGCACAGTGGCTCACGCCTGTCATCCTAGTACTTTTGGAGGCTGAGGCAGGTGGATCACCTGAGGTCAGGAGTTTGAAACCAGCCTGGCCAACATGGTGAAATCCTGTCTCTACTAAAAATACAAAATTGGCCGGTCATGATGGCACATGCCCGTACTCCCAGCTATTTGGGAGGCTGAGGCAGGAGAATCGCTTGAACCTGGGGGGTGGAGGTTGCAGTGAGCTGAGATAGTGCCATTGCACTCCAGCATGGGTGACATGAGCAAAACTCTGTCTCAAAAAAAAAAAAAAATGTTGTTAGAGGTTGAGGAAGCCTTGCAGCAAAGACACCTGTCTCACCTTTTGTAATCCAACATGTCCCAAGCTTACTTAACCGTGAAACCTTATTTATTTACAGAGTTCCTATTAACATCCCCCAGAATTAAAGTGCCGGGGAACACCCTTTGGGAATCACTGTTGAAGAAGAAGCCAGGGTTTGTGTGAGCCTGAGGGATCAGTAGCGTCTGTGATTCAGCACTTGTGCCCGTGACCATTCATGCTGATGATCCCCTCCAGTGACTCAAATCATTGAGTGTCACCTGTGCCTATGTTAGCCCTGATCCACTTGCTTTATTTTCATTTTGCTAGCAGGACAAGGGAGTGCCTGGAGACAGGAAGTGAGTAAACTCACATCCATAATCCCCCGGGACTGGGCTGAGACTGGGTTGGTTATGAAAATGCTCTTGGGCCTTAGACGACAGCCCCGGAACCCCCAGTGATGAGCTTCTCAAAGAGTTGAGGTCCACAGCCTGTGAGGAGCCTTTCTGTAGGATGAGCAGTGTGTGTACTGTGTGTGTGTGCCTCTGTGTGTGTGTGTGTGCAGGGGGGTTATCAGGGTGAAGGTGATTGCATTCTCAGCTCATCTCTGCTGCTAGCAACATCAAACACATACTTTTAAACTTTTGGCTCTAATTTCCCTGCTGATGACAGTAAACCTTAGTTTGTCAGTCACGTGGATGGATCTGGGTTGGTTTTCGGCTCATGAATCTTAGAAATGGAAGTGACTGTAGTAAGAAATCATCCAGTCTCCAGTCTCCTCCCCTCAGAACCAGGACAATGGTTCTAACCTTCAGAAGATTGTGAACTCCTTTGGGAATCTAATAACAGCTATGGACCTAACTCCAGAGAAAAAGCACAAATGGAGATTCAAGTAATATTTCACCTACTATATCAGAGGTTTGCAGGCCTTTTTATGTCCTTGGTACCCCTTATGTGTGATATGGTTAATAACTGTTCCTTGAATACCTATTTAAATCCTGTTGTTCATTGTCTCACCTTGCTCTTAGGATAAGGTAGAATATTCCCTAAAATGGCACACGAGGTACATGATCTGCACCTGCTCCCCACTGGCCCTGGGGGGCACTGCTCAGTCTCTCTGCCCCCATCTGCTGCTGGTCTAGCCACGCTACAGCACCTCTGAGAGTTCTTGCTCTTACCCACCCCTGCTTTCCACAAGGCATATGCATGCTTTGTTTTCTTTCCCTAAAATGTCTTTTTTCCTTTGTTGCCCAGACAACTCCTTCTTATCCTTCAGATAGCAGTTCAGGGGTGACTTCCTCAAGGAAATTTCCTTCACCTCCTTTTCCAGATCTTATACAACAGATCATCCATCCTATGCCCTTTACCAAGTCCTATATGTCAGATTATCCATCCTGTATTCTCATAGCACTGTAGATGTTTCTTTCAAAAGCATATGTCACAGTTGAAATTTACCTCTATTTTTGAGATTAATTAATTAAGGCCTGGCTTCCCCCACTAGACAGCAAGTTTCATGAGGGCAGGTGCTGGATCTTTGGTGCCTAATAATGTGCTCAGCACACAGTAGGTGCTCAGTAGTAACTTCGTGTAGGGTGAGAGGATGATCATTGATTATGAATGCTCCCTATATATCAAAGCAACCCATTCCATGGTCCCAGAGATTTTGTTCTGTTAACTTCTGGTTTTGAAAAGTGACAATTTTTTGCTTGCATCCATTTTACTGACAAATTATGAGAGGTTTTGTCCTTTAAGTAAATCAATGACCACTTTGGTCTTTGCAAAGCTGTTGGCCAGGGCTCTACAATAGAAATCCCCTTCAATGAATTCATTGTCAGGCAGAACTTGGACATCACTCTGCCCACCCTCAGGCTGCAGGAGTATATGATAACCATATCCATCAGCAGCCATCCATATGATCACATTTACATTTCTGTCCTTTCGTAATTCCTGCCATCATTCCTGCCTCCCTTTCTTCCTTCTTTTCTTCCTCCTTCCCTCTTTTCTTCCAGCAGTTGCACAGGTACCCTCGCAACCTAAGTAGAGAATGTGACACACACGCACACCATACACACACACCACACACACAACTCTTGGAGGAAATTTTATGTGTGTATGTGTGCCCGGTATGTGGGAGTAGGTGTAAAGTAGGGCAAAATTTCACTACCAATAATTCTGATTCATAGTTGAAATTGACTCTGCATGGTGGTGGGGCACTGAGACCCCTTCTAGCTGGTGGGTCTTTTCCCCTCATCCCCATTGATATTCCCCTCCTCTCCATGAACACAACCTAATATTGGTATTATTCAAGTCTCAAGCCGCAATATTTTTCTTACCCAATTACCCTTACCTGCTCACTCTGCCCCTGCCATTTGGTCCAGCTGCGTTCTGGGGACTTCATACAGTGGGGAGAACCTCACCTCACAAGGATGAGAAGCTGTGGGCATTCCCTGTTCTCATTTCCTCTGTCCTTTATGCTAGAGCATTTGCTCCAACCTCCACTTCCTCTCAGTATCCTGCCACAGAAACATCCGAGGAAGATGGGAAGCCTATACTTTCCCACCTGCAACTCATTTCCCCACCTGCAAGAGAGGAATGTTGGTGGAACCAGGTGCTGGAAGGGATGTTTGCACAGCCCCAGGAACTCAGCACACACCACTGTTGTTAGGTCTACACAGTCCAATGCAGGCACATGACAAAGCTGCTCTGATAGAAATGAGCCCTGCCTACTCAGTCCTTTCTTACTATCCTCCATCTCCACGTGGTCCAGTCCCAGCCTGTGGTCCATGCTGTGGGTCCTGGAGGTAATCAGCTGTCACTAAATTGAGAACTGTCCAGAGTCTTCACTGCCCCTTAACCACAACTAACCTGGGAACTTGAGTGTTTATCCTTGGAGAGTGAAGTGGTAACTGTGTGGGGTAGTTGGTGAGAAAGTTCATTGTCAAGTGGGAAGAAGAACAGACGTGGGATATAGCTATGTGCCCTGGTAAAGCCTGAGAATGATGGTCAGTACAGCCCAAGAACACCCCCAGATTCAGATTCTTCGTCCAGTTCTTGTTTTTTCTGAAGTGTGACGGTGGGGTTTTTCTTGTATTCCTTCCAATAAATCCCTTGTTACTTGAAGTCACTCAAACAAATATCTGTTCTTTGCAACCATGAGAATCTAGCTAGAACCTCTCCTAGGGTCTTTCATAGATATATATTTTTTCTTTTTTAGGATGGTCATAGATGTAACTGCCATATTTAACCTATCAATCACACTACAGACTTCTTAAGGCAGGCTCTCCTTCAAAGTCAACTTTCTAGCTTCTGATGAAAATTGGTTTGAAAAAAGAGAAGGAGGGAAGGAAGGAGGGGGGAGGATGGAGAAAAAGAGGGAGGGAGAGAAGGAAGGAGAGGAAGAAGGTAGAAAAGAGGAGTGAAGAGGAGGATGGAGGAAGGAAAGGAGAAGGGAACGTTAGTTTTCAGGAGGGACCTGCATAGCCTATACGTCATTACACTGTGTACCATGGCTGGGGTAAGAGTGGGGGATGAGGTAGGTCAAAGGCATAAGGGTCAAGGAACAGTTATTGGCTAAGTTTTCCATGAAGAAGGGTCAGATAAGGCCTTGATTCAGAACAGAGAGTTTTGTTTTTGGATAAACTAGTTTCGATGGGTATTTTTGGAAGATGAAGAAATGGAAGTTTATTTCATTGTCAATTCTGCCCGTTTCAATTTGGCAAACAGATTTCTTCACTCCCCTTTGTGTTTCAGACAGCACTAAGGCCCTTGTTCATTGTAACTCCCCAGGACTCACGGAGCACAGCCCCCAGCAGAGGCTGCCTGCTATTACCCAGAAGGCCAATAGAGGGCTCCCAAGAACACTGAGCAAAATTTGGTGGAAGACATCAAGATGTTCAACTGTAATGGCAGTAGTGGTTATTATCCTTCTCTAACATACAAACTGATAAGACTGTATTCATATGATAAAGGTGCAAATGGAAGAGCACCTGCCATGAATGCAATAGAAGCAGTTGCTGCATTAAGGAAGCTTGGATTAGATTAGCTTTAAATTTCTTTCTGAACACAAGCCAGTGTCTTGACCGGAAGTATCTCTTCTGGAATTAGCTGATGATAGAGCTTTATAAAACATTTGCATGTTGGATATGTTCAAGCCTTGATTCTGTTCACTATGTTATCTTGGAAAAAATTGCTTAATATCTCTAGGCATTATTTTGTCTATTTTTTTTAAATGATGGGGGTAATGTTAGGGTAGTGGGAGTTTGTCTTTTTAAGATCTTTTAAGGTAAAATCTTCTGTTACTACAACTGATAGAAACCACATTCAGAAAAATCTGGCCGAACATGACTTATTCAAAGGGAGAAGAGTTAATCCTATCCCCTAACACAAGGCTAACAAAATGATTCTTAGAGTAATACTTGGAGTAATACTTGGAGCGGTGACTGCAGTGTTTGATGGCCATTGAGTTAAGATAGTATAGTGAGGGTGAAAAGATAACAGTAACCGTATCTAAAAGACTTAGATTGAAATCTTGGCTTTATTTAATAGCAAATCACTTCACCAAGTCTCAGTTTTCTTAAATCTGTAAAATTGGGATAATCCAAATTGCCTTGTCTACTCCAAAGTGTGAAGGTCAGATAAGATAATGCAATAGAAGTATTTTGCATACTACAATGTGCCATGTAAATGTTCAGTTATTAATAGATGCAATAACTTAATGTTTCAAATTTTAGTGACACATTATGTGTGAAAGTCTTAAATTCTTTCTTTCCTGAATTTAAGATCTCATATAGCCATACTGCAGCCATAGTTTTTCTTTGTAATCTTTCAACAGAAAACACATTTGAAAAGAGATATAGAAAGATTTCTGAGATGCAAAGGGAAAGGAATTAGATTCATAGATTTTAGAACAGAAAGGAATTCAAGAGACTAAGCAAAACCAGGTGATTTATAGACAATATTGAGAATATGTTTGAATTACTAACTATGACTAGACTGAAGTGGGAACTAAGCTTTGTCTTTACCCATTTATTCTTTCATTTCAGTTGCTTGAAGTTCTAGGAATCCACATTTTGGAACTGTGGAAAGAACTAGAGTCTTGCAGTGGGGTTGTCTATCTCTTTATCTCTCCAAGCATTTGTAGGATATGTACCTATTTGCCAGATACCACGTTAAATGCAGGAGGCAATACAAAGATGTACAAGATATTGCCCCTTCCCTCAAGGCACACTGAATACTCTGCCTGTCACATAGTAAGTGACTTAAAAGAAAGAGATAGATTTCTGGGTTTGTCTTTGTTTGTTTTAGGATATATGAGACATATATGTCAAGGAGGCGGTATAACGTAGCAGTTAAGAATAAAAGCTATAGATTTAGACAGCTTTGCACTGTAATCTCAGATTTGCTAAGTAGACTAGCTTTGTCTTGAGCAAATAATTTGGCTTCTCTAAACCTGAGTTTCCTGCCCTATGAATTGTGTTAATGCTGCCTATCTTGGAGCATGACTGTAAGGATTAAATGAGCTGATGTGTGTAAAGTGCTCAGCACTATGAGTAGTGTGTAGTAAATTCACAATTATTATTATATCATTATCATTATTACAGAGCGACACAACACCAAGTCATAATATATCTCACAGAAGAGACACCAAGAGCCACAGAAATCCAGAGAAGGGAGCACTCAGCAAAGGCTTTGTGGGGAATGACCCTGGACCATTTAAGGATAAGAGAATTTTCTATTGGCAGAGATAAAGAAAAGGTCATTCCAGAGAACGCAGAAGAAGGGACACAAACAAAGGAGGGAAGCAAGAGAGAATGTGCCAAGGGCTGGGAATGGCGAGACAACCATTTTGTCATGAACAAAAAGCTTGTGTTGTGATCTACTTAATGTATTCATCCTGACTCTGAAATTTCCATAAAGATACCTTGCCATGTCTCCCTGTGTAGAAAATTGCCGCAATTATCCTAATGCTTTGCTGGTCTGAATTGGAAGGCAGTTATGTGAAATCTTGAAGATGATGAGATTTGTTTCCTGGAATTCTCAGCCACTCATTCTTCTACCAGTTTTCTCTCTCACTGGGTCCTCCCCTCTGCCAGTCATCCGGCATCTCTAGGTACTTAAAAAACTTATTCATCTTTCTTATTATATAAATAATATTTGTTTATTGAAGGGAGATTAGAACACGCAAGAAAATCTATCTCCTGTGACCCCCATGGAATTTGACCCAGCCATCTCCTCAAAAACACATTCTTAGAAAAGAAACAGATAAACTAATTTGCACTAAGGTGGAAATGGTTTTCAATGGGACCAATTTAAGAGCCCTTTGCAGACTACCAGGCCTAGAACTTCAGAATATATAAATAATTATCAGTGTAACTTTAGGCATCAGAAAGCATATAGGGAAGTCATTTTGGGTGGTAAAAGTGATGCCAGTATCTACTTAAAACATTAAAGTATATTATACATAAGCTGTTGGGTTGTGCCTTTTAAATAACTTTTAAACATTTTTATTCAAAAATAATTTAAATAATTTATATACCATGAAAAACACTTATCTTTTGTATCCAGTAGGATGAGTTTTGACAACTGCATGCACCTGCATAACCCTCTTCCCTATTGAGATATATAATATTTCTATCATCACAGAAAGATTCCTCATGCCCCTTCCCAGTAATCTCCTCTACAGAGGCAAACACTGTTATTCATTTTTCACCCACAGGTTCCTTTTGTCTGTTCTAGAACTTCATATATGTGAAATGGCACAGATGTACTTTTGCATGTCTGGCTTCTTTCACTTATCATAATATCTGAAAGATTCATACACATTGTTGACTCGATCAGTGGTTTGTTCCTTTTTATTTATAGTATTCTATTGTATGGTTATTCCATTAGTTTGTGCATTCTCCTGTTGATGGACATCTGGATTATTTCCAGTTTGTAGCTATTATGAATAGAGTTGCTATAAACATTTTTATACAAATCTTTTATCTTTCTATCATTAGTTTTTAACAATTTGATTATGATGTGCCCTGGTAGAGCCATCATTGTATTTATCATGAATGGGTTTCATTGAGCTTCTTAGATCTGTAGATTTGTATTTTTCATCAAATTTGGGGAAAATAATCAACACTATTTTCAAAAATAATTTTTCTGACCCAACTTTTTGTCTCACTTTTATTTAGGCCAATTACATGTATGCTACACTGCTTAATATTTTTCCATAGATCACTGTGGCTCTGCTCCTTTTTTTCCTTTTTAACATTTTTCTGCTCTTTAGTTTTGATAGTTCCTATGACTGCTCTTCAAGTTCACTAATCTTTTCTTCTGCAGTGTCCTCTGTTGTTAAGCCCATCCAGTGAACTTTTCATTTTAGATACTGTATTTCTCTGTTCTAGAATTGCAGATGGATTCTTTTTAAAATTTTTTTGCTTACCATTTCTCCATTGTAATTGTTTCTTTGTTTCTTTATTAAATTCATATTTTCCCTTAAATATATGAACACTTACAATACCTATTTTAAAGTCATTTAAATGAATGCTAATCAATTCTTCTCATTTCTGATTTGTTTCTATTGACTGGCTTTTCTTCTGGAAATGAGTCACATTTTCTTTCTTCTTTGCCTATCTGGTAATTTTTGATTGTATGCTAGACATTATTGGTGTTACATTATTGACTGCCTTGGTTGTATTGTCTTCCTTAATAAATAGTTGAATTTTGTTCTGGCAGGCAATTTACTTGTGAATCAGTTTAGTCCTTTTGAAGCTTGATTTTAAGCTTTTAAAGAGATGATCTAAAGTAGTCTTTAACCTAGGGCTAGTTTAGGTCTACTCCTCAGCATGGACTTTCTGGGGCTTCTATGAATTTATCGAGGATTCTCCACAGTCTTGTGCCATCTCCAGTAGATTGGGGTACAATATCTTGCAGTTATGGGAGCAATTATCTTTGGTAATTTTTCTTTCTCTAGTAGATATTTTCCTGGCTCTGTGAAGTCTTATACTGCACATGTGCAGCACAGTGTTCAGCCAAAGACTCAAGGGAATACCTATGCACATTTGTAGATCTCGTTGTTTGCACTGCTCCCTTCCTTCTGGCACCATATCCTACAAATTCCAGGCACCTCAGTAGCTCCAAATCCCAATATCTCTCCCCTGGCCTCAGCGAGACCATGTTTTGGCCTTCTTTTGTGATGTCACTCTCCAACAAGTGCCTCCAGATAGAAAATGAGGTCAATTCCATGCCTTACCTTATCTGTTTCCCTACAGAAAATTATCTGTATAATTCCGGATAGGCTAAGTTATACTGTGAAACATACAACTCTCAAAATATCAGTGGTTTAAAACAACAGAGGACAACTTCTAGTTCATAATACCTCTCTATCAAAAGTTGAGGGGGGATGTCTGTGTTCACAGTGGGATCAGGGATTACATTCCTTTACTGCCTGCTGTCCAGTGTTTGAAAACAGTTATTTAATATGAATATTTTTTAGTTTCCAAAATGTTTGCACTAGGACACGTAGCTCTGTACCAGTTATTTTATCTTGACCGAAGTGAAAGAACACATAAAGTAATGCTGTCAGTTCATTTTGCATATGGAGGAACTGTAGCATTGACCATGGATTACCTAAGAGCTCCATATTAAGCTGGAATAACAGTGACATTTTTCAGCTCCTGGTTTCTCCAACCAACCATGTAATCTCTAGTAGAAAGTAAATGGATTTTGGAGCTAAATTGATATTCATGAAAACCAAAGCATGTTTCACAAGGAGGTAACAGATGAGGGGTCTAAGCTCTGATTTGCTGCAGTAGCCATTAGTGAAGTTCTTCCTTATTCTGGCTTAAGGTGATATTAACACTTACTTATACTTAGCAGGGCAAACTCTCTTCTAGTTGGATGGGGCCACAAAATTAGCTCTGGCTAGGGAGTTGTGAGCAGAAGTGGTATATGTCAATTCTGAGTGAACACTTATTGCTGACACGAGCATTCCAGTCTCTATTTTTTTCATGGTGACTAGCAATGTTCAAAATGGTGACTTGGTCAGCCTGGGTCTCTGAGTGACTAATGTTAGGAGACAGCCCCTCTCTACTTTCATTGGCCGGGTAGTATGAGCAAGAGGTAGTTCTCTGTTATGTCCAACCACTGCAATTTTTGAGGTTTGTATATTTTCATAATGTAATTTAGCCTAACCTGAGTGATACAGATAACTTTGATAAAATTTGCTATTTTGATTGTCTAGGTTGGTTCCCCAGAAGCAGACCCTGAAATGAGAATTAGTATACAAGGGACTTATTAAAAGAAGTGCTCCCTGGGAACATTGCTAAGGAAGTGCAGGAAGCAGGATGGGGAAGGGAAGAAGCTAAGTTATGGAATGATCTCAGGCAAAACCCCCTCATTTGTCATGCTGCAGCATGATCTACAGGGGAGCTATGGAATGGAAGTTGTGCCTCGGTGATGTCTCAACTCAAGGCAAGTGAGTTGGACTATATTAGTCCATTTTCACACTGCCGATAAAGACATACCCAAGACTGGGTAATTTGTAAAGAAAAAGAGGTTTAATGGACTCACAGTTCCACATGGCTGGGGAGGCCTCACAATCATAGCGGAAGGTGAGGCTGTCTTACATGGAGGCAGACAAGAAAAAATGAGAGCCAGGCAAAGGGGGTTTCCCCCTATAAAACCATCAGATCTTGTGAGACTTATTGACTACCATGAGAACAATATGTGGGATACCGCCCACGTGATTCAATTATGTCCCATCAGATCCCTCCCATAACTCATGGGAATTATGCGAGCTACCATTCAAGATGAGATTTGAGTGGGGACACAGGCAAACCATATCATGGACTTTCTTATATCCACATACAGTCTGGGTTGGGGAGGGGAGAGTGGTGCATGGGGAATCTGTAGAAGGAGATACACGAACATCTAGATGAAGCACCAGCATGGTATACTACTGTGATCCCAGGGGAGAAAGAAAACACTCCATACCTTCATTTTCAGTTCTGTACAATGGGAAGACACATCGTTTCTTGTCTCTTGTAAGAATGGCATGGAAGAAATGCACGGCAATGTTATTCGAGGGTAGAAATGCTGGTGGTTTCAGTACTCTCAGATGGAAATACCTTTCCCCCCTTATGTCATTAGGTCTTAATTGTCAATATATCTCTGTAATATGGCCACTGAATTTTACCCCAAAACGTTTACATTCTCTGCTACTTTGTCAGTCTCTAAATCAGCTTAGAACGAAAAAAAGAGCATCAAAATTTGCCTTCAACTCTTGCTACTTATTATTTGCTGGCTGCTAGCAGGATACTCGGCCTCTTGCTGCACAAAAAGACATGGGTCAAAATTGCTTGTTTCTTTGTCACCACTTGATTTACCCACTCACCAGCCCAGCCTGAATGACTGCTGCCTTTTTATTTGGCTTAGATTGCAAGGCTCTGCGAGCTTGTCTAATGGGGCAGTTTTCTTTACCATGAGCTCTGAATGAGTTACACTGCCTTTGTGCTCTTTTGAAAGGTAAAGCAAATGGAATTTTGCCTGCCATGATTTGAAGTGAAGGTGTGTGATTCTTTTGCTGCAATTGATGGTACCATTAGTGCTGAAGGCAGATCAGGAAACTCTGGTCTTTCTGTGTTTTGGTGTGACTAATGTGGAAAGACTTCTCAGGTCACCACAGTAAAGTGGTTTGGGACCAACTGCCAATTAGGGGAGTACAGAATCATACCCCTCATTTTCTTTTCCTCCTATTTTTGTGATCTCCCCTCTCTATACTCACACCCTTTTTGCTTGTTGCCATTTCTAGACAAAGTATTTCCTGTTGCAATCTCAGTTTTTCATCTTGATTTTTAAGCTGATAAAATGTCTATTATATTGGCATTATAGCTGATGTCTAAGCAAACTTCACTAAGAACTTTGAAAAATCTTTACTGCTCACTCCCACCCTATTTACTTTCCACATACTGACATTGTCCTAATTGTTTAGAGTTGATACTTCCCCTAGAATTTTCTGCCTCCAGCTCTGTCAACTCATATACCAAAATAACGTGTCAAATCAGTTGAGAAAATTGATGAGACTGGTTACTGCTACTTGGCATTGTGTCAAGCCCACAAAACCTGGCAAAATCAGCTGAATTTTTCACTTTTTTTATAATTGGGCGAGTACCATGTAGACAATAAACATGCTGTGTGATTAGAGCTCTCAGGCAGAAAGAAGCAGTCTCATATTTTCCCCAAACATCATTGGCTGAGAAGTTAGTGGTTTTGACCTTACCAGATGTGTGGCCTTGCTGGTCATATTAATTTAACTAACATTTTAGAGTCCCATACTGCTGACTTATGTCTTAGGATGAGTTTAATAATATTTTATATACCTTTGCAGTTTACAAAGTGCTTTCGTATACCCCATTTTTTCTGCCCAACCATGTGTCCTATTGATTTTGCAGGATTAAACTGTGCTCCCTGGCTTGAGATAATGAGGGCTGGGTTGGGCTGAGGAGTGCAGTTGATATTGGTAATGTCAAAGTCTATAAGAGATCTCGAGTAATCATGTAATTAAGCTTCCAAGGACAATGGCATCAAAACTGTCTAGAGCTGGATGTGGTGAGATATGTTTGTAATTTTTCAAGAAAGGAGATGCTGCATGCTTGAGATGCTTTCAAGGAGATACAGGGTAGACCTGGGCTCCAATCCTGAATCTACCACCTATGAATGGTGTCACCTTGAGTAAATTCTACATCTCTGAGCCTCAGTTTCCTCATTTGTAAAATGGGAGCTAAAATGCCTGGAACATGCAATATAGTCAAGATGAAATGAAACAATGCCTGTGAAGCATGTGCCCAGTGCCTGGCACCTGGTAAGTGCTCCATAAAAGGCAGTGATTATTCTGGGCACTGAAGGATTCTTGCTATTGGATTTCTTCCTAATGTTTGCTTCCATCTTTTTTAGAAAGCTCAGGATATGGAAAATAAACGAATGCTTCAACCCAACTAGTGAAAATTCACACTGTAGAACATGAGAGATGATCGTGTCCAAAGATGGACCTGAAAACAGGCAGATTTCTTATTTTGTTCAGTGTCTTACAGGTTCAGGGCCAAGCCCAGAGGCTGCTGCCCGGAGGCTGCTGCATTATTGATGTGGACTTGCTCCTTGCACAGGTGCCTTGAGGGGTGGTGGAGGAAAATAGAGACACAGGGATGCAGAGCAGGGATGCCTTTTCATCATTCTTTCAGTCTGATACCTGGAGAGATTCCAACAGAGGAGAGGAGAAGAAGGGCCTGATGTTCACTTTCCTTCCAGGCATGAGGGCTCTATGTGGCCGGAGTCCGGAGGTCTTGTCCCCTGACAGCCCTCTCTGTATTCTGTAGTGTGACTCCACTTCCCTACTTCAAGTGCTCTCTGGGCTGTGCACCCACCCACACTGAGCTCTCTTTCTTCCCATGCCCCTGCCTCTGTTGAAAGCCCTCTCCCTACTTCTCTTTGCCCTGTCAATCCCTACACATACTTTAGAGCCCAGCTCAACTGCCGCCTTCTCAGGAAGCAAGCTTCTCCTGATTTCCCAACTACCTCCAGTTTCTTTACATGCTCTCATGGTGAAGTGAAAATTGATCATTTATTTCTATTCTTACTTGATTCATGCCCACTAGACTTTGAGACCCATGAAGATGGGCAGTGCCTCACTCAGAGCCTGGCACATGGTAGGTGTTCCCTAAGTATTTGTAGGCTGGATGGATAAATGGGTGGATGGATGAGTATTCAGAAGCAGGTACAATGGTCTGTGGTTTGCCCAATGTGCTGAAGAAGCAAGGGCTTTAGCTTCACTATTGCCTCGAAGTAGCTATGTTCAGAAGCTTTAGATCTCTGGGCGAAATACCCACATACATAGTGAGAAGAGGCATGACAGAAATGTAGGGCATTTGTGTAGCCCTAGTGTGCACATGCACTCACTCTCATATGCACCCTACATATCCCTCTTCCCCCAAAGATAACAAATTTTGGGCTTCTTGGTTGTTGTGCATTGGTTTGCCCCTTTGAAAGATCTACCCCTTCCTCTTCACTTCACCTCAGTTCCCTAGTTCTGACACATCAGGCTCTGCCTCTGCTTCTCTGCTCATGAGACCTCCTGCCGGCGACCTATGTGATGGGACCCCACACCCAGCTTTTGGAAACTGCCACCTGCTTGCTCCATATATCTGCTTTCTGGGTTCTCCACCCTCTGCTTTTCTTCTCATTAGTCCAAAGTCATGTGGAATTGGTGTCTGGACATCCTGAATTTCAACCCAGTTTCTCCATGATGTTGAGATGCCCTTTATTACTGTTTCTTGTTTGTCCATTTCCACGAGATGACAATGCATATAGGGAACCTCATCTCCCAGTGTCATGGTGAAGACTCACCCTTACTCAAGATTCCTTTCCTGTTGCTAGAGGTTCTTCATAAATCGTATTCAGTATACTGAGATCTTTGAATGATAAGACCATACCCAGTTGGAGAACATTGTGAAATCCCTACTTTTCTAACATTTTCAGAATTAAGTATGCAGTGAAAATGGTTCGCCTATTCAGGAGATATTGGCCATTAACCCAGACAGATGCTCACAAATAATGTCTTGCACTCACTGTATAATAATGAGTGCTATTAAATATGAATGACCTCATTTGTCCTCCTGGCATGTGTGTCCCATAGAGAGTGACACATATGTATATCGTCATTTAGCATCTGGAGAAACTATAGCCTAGACAGGTTAAGTGATTTCTATCAACTCCCAAGGCTAACTATTAGGTGTTGAACCTTAAGAAGGCATTGCACTGGCCAGACTTGAGTTGTAAAAGTTGTAAATTATAGTGATGATAGAATAAGAAGCCAAAATATATACACTGATGTGGATCAACAGAGTTGGAGCTAGGTCAGGAGGGGACAGAGCATACACAGTAAAAACAGGAGAGGAGCTGATCAGGAACTAAGAATTTAGCGTATAGAGGAGTCATTGTGCCTCAGGGCATAAAGAGAGAAGCTCTAAAGCATGCTTCTCAAAGTGTAATATATATCCAGAACTCCTAGGAATCTAATGAAAACCCAGATTCTGATTTGGGAGGTCAGAGATAAGTCCTGGAACTCTACATTTCTTCTTCTTCTTCTTTTTTATTTCTTTAGAGTTAGGGTCTCACTCTGTTGCCCAGGCTAGTGTGCAGTGGCACAATCATGGCTCACTGCAGCCTTGTACTCCTGGGCTCAAGTGATCCTCCCACCTCAGCCTCCCAAGTAGCTGGGACTATAGGCACATGCCACCATGCTTGGCTAAGTTTTTTTTTGTTTTTATTTTTGTTTTTTTTAAACTTTTTTAGAGACAGGGTCTTGCTGTGTTTTCCAGGCTGGTCTTCAACTCCTGACCTTAAGCAATCCTCCTCCCTCAGTCTCCTGAGTCACTGGGATTACAGGTACGAGCTACCATACCCAATGTATTCTGCATTTCTAACAAGTTTCCATGTGATGCCGGTGCTATTGGCACTGGATCACTGTGAATAGCAAGGGTCTTAGCCCTGGATGGGATTAAAGAAGACCTTGCGTCAATAGGGCTCCTCTTACCTGAAGTCTCTTTTGAAAGCTCCATATCTACTTTCTCAGTAGGGTCTTCCTACATTCTAGGGCTGGAAAGGTGATGGTGGTCAGTGGGGAGTACTAGGCTATGCCCAGGTCCTGGAAATTGACCAGTGATTTTTCTCCTAGATTACGTTAGCAACAACCCTACTTTTTGAAGATTGGGAATAATTTTTCCCCTGCAATGATTAATTCAATTGGAAGGGAAAAGAACTCTTTGCCATTGGTCTCTTTGTGAAGGACAAAACATGTATTTGTTCACAGAGTTGAAATAAATAATAGAAAACAAGTTTTCCTGAAAGTATTTACAGCCAAGAGCCTCACTAAAACATCCACTACACAAACACTCTGTCTTCAGCAAGCCAGAGCCAAGTCAACGTTAAACTTCTCGGCAGCCAGTGGCTCCATGCCACTTCAGTTTGCCAAGGGAGTGATGAAGGATGCCCAGATTGGAGAGCAAAACCTTGCAGAGAGACAGCAAATTATGGCATCAACTTAATGGAAATCTCAAATGTTCACCCAGAGGCTGACAGCTTCTGTGCTCCCATCAGCCCATAGGGTTTGCTGTGTAGCTACTAAAAAGAGAAATCAAAGTCCAGTAGGGAGAGAGCTTCACAAGTTAGGGCCATGCAGGCTGAGAAATAGATACATACATCCATAGCTTGGGGCACTGTGCTTCAGAGAATCAGAGACAGTCTTGCCCTGGTGACCTTGGATTTTTCTAACAGCAGAACTCAATAGTATTAGGATAGGTTCACTGTTCACCAAGAATTAATCTGATGAATAATTTACCCCCCTTAGGTGAAAATGTTCTTAGTAGTGGACCCACCTCATTCATACAAATGCAGACCTATAGTCTGATTCTAAATAATTGGTCCCCTGAACATAGCCTGTGATAAGCCTAAAGTATACACAAACTTGCTTGGTAATAGTCTTGGGCACCATGCAGTAGGACTGAGAGTAAGGGAAGTCTCATTCTTTGCTCTTACAAACAACCACCTTGAGACTGCATCTCATCCAACTCCCCAGCCTTGAAAGAGACACTGCAATCTACAAACTCAGGCCTAGAAGGCACAAAGAATATGGTTAAACTGCATCAGTTTAACCATCTTCTTCTTTCTTTCTTTTTTTTTTTTTTATTATACTTTAAGTTTTAGGGTACATGAGCACAACGTGCAGGTTAGTTACATATGTATACATGTGCCATGTTGGTGTGCTGCACCCATTAACTCGTCATTTAACATTAGGTATATCTCCTAATGCTATCCCTCCCCCCTCCCCCCGCCCCTCAATAGGCCCCGGTGTGTGATGTTCCCCTTCCTGTGTCCATGTGTTCTTATTGTTCAATTCCCACCTATGAGTGAGAACATGCGGTGTTTGGTTTTCTGTCCTTGCGATAGTTTGCTGAGAATGATGGTTTCCAGCTTCATCCATGCCCCTACAAAGGACATGAACTCATCATTTTTTATGGCTGCATAGTATTCCATGGTGTATATGTGCCACATTTTTTAATCCAGTCTATCATTGTTGGACATTTGGCTTGGTTCCAAGTCTTTGCTATTGTGAATAGTGCCACAATAAACATACGTGTGCATGTGTCTTTATAGCAGCATGATTTATAATCCCTTGGGTATATACCCAGTAATGGGATGGCTGGGTCAAATGGTATTTCTAGTTCTAGATCCCTGAGGAATTGCCACACTGTCTTCCACAATGGTTGAACTAGTTTACAGTCCCACCAACAGTGTAAAAGTGTTCCTATTTCTCCACATCCTCTCCAGCACCTGTTGTTTCCTGACACTTTTTAATGATCGCCATTCTAACAGGTGTGAGATGGTATCTCATTGTGGTTTTGATTTGCATTTCTTTGATGGTCAGTGATGATGAGCATTTTTTCATGTGTCTTTTGGCTGCATAAATGTCTTCTTTTGAGAAGTGTCTGTTCATATCCTTCACCCACTTTTTGATGGGGTTGTTTTCTTGTAAATTTGTTTGAGTTCATTGTAGATTCTGGATATTAGCCCTCTGTCAGATGAGTAGATGCAAAAATACTCTCCCATTCTGTAGGTTGCCTGTTCACTCTGATGGTAGTTTCTTTTGCTGTGCAGAAGCTCTTTAGTTTAGTTAGATCCCATTTGTCAATTTTGGCTTTTGTTGCCATTGCTTTTGGTGTTTTAGACATGAAGTCCTTGCCCATGCCTATGTCCTGAATGGTATTGCCTAGGTTTTCTTCTAGGGTTTTTATGGATTTAGGTCTAACATTTAAGTCTTTAATCCATCTTGAATTAATTTTTGTATAAGGTGTAAGGAAGGGATCCAGTTTCAGCTTTCTACATATGGCTAGCCAGTTTTCCCAGCACTATTTATTAAACAGGGAATCATTTCCCCATTTCTTGTTTTTGTCAGGTTTGTCAAAGATCAGATACTTGTAGATGCGTGGTATTATTTCTGAGGGCTCTGTTCTGTTCCATTGATCTGTATCTCTGTTTTGGTACCAGTACCATGCTGTTTTGGTTACTGTAGCTTTGTAGTATAGTTTGAAGTCAGGTAGCGTGATGCCTCCAGCTTTCTTCTTTTGGCTTAGGATTGACTTGGCAATGCGGGCTCTTTTTTGGTTCCATATGAACTTTAAAGTAGTTTTTTCCAATTCTGTGAAGAAAGTCATTGGTAGCTTGATGGGGATGGCATTGAATCTATAAATTACCTTGGGCAGTATGGCCATTTTCACGATATTGATTCTTCCTACCCATAAGCGTGGAATGTTCCATCTTCATCTTTCATTCGAAGTCTCCTTGCAAAGCCAGTAGTAGTCTTGGGCTGTGGAATCAGTTTCTTAGTAGGAGTAGCAAATCACCTCACATAGGGTTTGAGCCTACCGATTAATACCCTGACACTGCCTTTGCCAACAAAGCTAACTAAACAGATTGAACTAAGTAGGATAAATACTAATCAGAAAACAGCATCTCTAATATGTAAAATCTGCAAAGAGTTCATCATTTGGTAGAAGCTCAAGCAGAGAAGACCTGTGGATTTAGAGGACATCACATCATGACAGTGAGCCACAGGAAGCAAGTGTTGTTGGAAATGTCTGACCTCTTTGAAGGTCAACTGGGTTTTGCATTAGACAGTGGGCCACAAATTAGGGATCTTGAGCAAATTCCTTAGTCTCTCTGGACCTTGATTTCTCATCTATAAAATAATCTTAAAGGCCTTCACTTCCAGCTCTGATATTCTAATTTTTCTGGGCTTGGAAAGCCATGCTCCCAGAGCTGCCTCTGATCTGCGTGCTGTTCTGAGACCATTGCTTGATGTCTTTAAGCTCTCTTTTCCCTCTAGCAATAGTTACCCATCAAATGTCTTATGATCATTGGTTGAAAGCTACCGGATTGAGACCGATTTCTCCGTTAGTCTCTAACACTTGGATTTGGGTTCATATATGTGGAAATCAATCTCCTGTAAGGGTACAGCAGCTGAAGGCAAACCTTTCTGAAATGCTGCACTATTAACATGCCCCTTTAATGGGTTTAAAGTTTGACATCTGACTAATACCGACATGGCATATGCCTGGAGAATTACAGCCATGAGCTTGGGTAAAAACATTTTGAGTGCCCCTCCAATTTTTGTTCCTTATGGCAAATAAACCACATGATGCTCTCTTTTTAGTACTCAGTCAATGCCTGGGGGCCCCAAGGAGGGGTGGAAGATAGCTGAGGAAAGGGAGATCTGATTTATTGCTCTGATTAATCATGGAGGGCAGGCAGGCATTGCTCTGATGTTGGACTTTCTCCTGGGAAGTGTAAGAACATTATTCTCCTCATTCCTTGCACACCAAAAACATTTGCTGGTGCTTCAAGCACAGAAAGTGTTGCATAAACATTTTAATATTGCATGAGGCTTGTATAAGACTGACTGAGTATGTGAATGCTAAACCCTGACACATAAAGAGACAGAGAGAGAGAGACTGGTAAAGACCTAAGATTGTCTTTTTTTTTTTTTTTTTTTTAATCAACTGGTGATGCTGTCTGTAGTAACTCAGAATATTTTGATGATTCTCATTGGAGAATTTTGTCATTGTGATATATCAAAGCCCATGATAGATCAAGCCCAAACACCACAAACTGCAGACATATTTCCTATTTTTGCTTGATTTTTCACACACAAAAAAGTCATAAAATCACAGGCGCGCTCTGTCTTTCTTTTTCTGTAATAGTTTGGGTTTTGCTGTTGGATTTCTACTACCCCATATGGAGAGGCTGGCTTTAAGGAGATTTCAGAACTCAGGTCTATGTGTCCTTCCTACAGAATAGCAGGCCATGGCAGAGATGCTAGGGGGTGGGGAGGGGCACTGCAGGGAAGGACAGTTGCAGGTGGGCACCTGTCACCTGAAAGAGCCCCAGGAGAGCAGTTGTGTAGGGAAAACTTAACTTGTTTGGTTTAGCATTCAGAGAGTCACAAGACCATGTCATGGGTTACCAGGCACTGTCAGTCATGCTACCAGAGCCTCTAGAACATCTTTCCATAGTCACTCTGTTCTAACCCTTCCCACCTAAACATCCAATTGCCCTTTTTGTTGTTTTGATTCTAACTTCTCAGTATTTCTCAGATGCTTCATCTGATGCTTTCTTCATCTCAATCCCAGTCCAAGTTCAGACTATCTCTGCCTGGACCACTGCACTGGCCTCTTTGTTTCTTTTACCTTCATCTGTCCAATCTTTGGTACACAACGATTTAAAAAAAAAAACACAAAATGATCTTTTCAAGACAAAAACTTAATTCTATCACAGTCATGCATAAAATCACTCAATGATTTTCTCTAGGATTCCTTTAGAAGTCATCATCCTTAATCTGGGGTATGAAGCCCTCCAGATCTGCCTCCAACCTACTCTCCAGCTTCACCTGCCAGTATTCCCTGCCTTGCATGCTATGGCCTAACCCTGTTGTCTTTCTTTCTGTTCCTTGAACATACCAAGGTCTCTCATTCCTCTGGCTCTTTACATACACTGTGATATATATTTACTGCTCGGCCTCTCCTCCTTGATTGTAAATTGATTAGGACATGGACCAAACCATACTCATCTTGCTTGTTGTTATGGCCCAGGACCTAACAGGGAATCTGACCACATAATAGGCACTTAATACATATATGATGAATTAATGGATGGACAGATGAAGAGATAAAGCAGATGTATTAAGATGTATTAGTCTATTTTCATGCTGTTGATAAAGACATACCTGAGACTAGGCAATTTACAAAACAAAGAAGTTTAATGGACGTAAAGTTCCACATGGCTGGGGAGACCTCACAATCATGGTGGAAGGCAAGAAGGAGAAAGTCACTTCTTACATGGATGGCAGCAGGCAAAGAAAGAGAACTTGTGCGGGGGAACTCCTCTTTATAAAACCATCAGATCTCATGAGGCTTACTCACTATCATGAGAACAGCACAGGAAAGACTTGCTCCCATGATTCAGTTACCTCCCACCAGGTCCTTCCCACAACACGTGGAAATTCAAAATGACATTTGGTGGGAACATAGCCAAACCATATAATTCCACCTCTGGCCCCTCCCAAATCTCATGTTCTCACATTTCAAAACAGTCATGCATTCCCAACCATCCCCCAAAATCTTAATCCATTTCAGCATTAACTCAAAAGTCCACAGTTCAACATCTCATCTGAGACAAGGCAAGTCCCTTCTGCCTACGAGCCTGTAAAATCAAAAGCAAGTTAGTTACTTCCTAGATACAATGGGGGTACAAGCATTGGGTAAATACAGCCATTCCAAATGGAAGAAATTGACCAAAACAAAGGGGCTACAGGCCCCGTGCAAGTTTGAAATCCAGCCAGGCAATCAAATCTTAAATCTCCAAAATGATCTCCCTTGACTCCATGTCTCACATCCAGGTCACACCTGCAAGAGGTGGGCTCCCACAGCCTTGGACAGCTCTGCTTCAGTGGCTTTGCAGGGTACAGGCCCCCTCCCAGCTGCCTTCACTAGCTGGCATTGAGTGTCTGTGGCTTTTCCAGGCACATGGTGCAAGCTGTCAGTGGATTTACCATTCTGGGGCCTGGAGGACAGTGGCCATCTTCTCACAGCTCCACTAGGTGGTGCCCCAGTAGGGATTCTGTGTGGGGGCTCCAACCCCACATTTCTCTTCTGCTCTGCCCTAGCAGAGGTTCTCCATGAGGCACCTTCCCCTGCAGCAAACTTCTGCCTGGACATCCAGGCATTTCCATGCATCTTCTGAAATCTAGGCAGAGGTTCCCAAACTTCAATTCTTGACTTCTGTGTACCTGCAGGCTCAACACTACATGGAAGCTGCTAAGGTTTGGGGCTTCCACCCTCTGAAGTCATGGCCCGAGCTGTACCTTGGCTCCTGTTAGTCATGACTGGAGTGGCTGAGATGCAGGGCACCAAGTCCCTAGACTGCACACAGCATGGGACCCTGGGCCCAGCCCCCCAAACCGTGTTTTCCTCCTAGGCCTCTGGGCCTGTGATGGGGGGAGGAGGGGCTGCTGTGAAGACCTCTGACATGCCCTGGAGACATTTTCCCCATTGTCTTGGGGATTAATATGCAACTCCTTGTTACTTATGCAAATTTCTACAGCTGGCTTGAATTTCCCCTCAGAAAATGGGATTTTCTTTTCTATCACATTGTCAGGCTGCAAATTTTCTGAACTTTTATGCTCTGCTTCCTTATGAAACTGAATGGTTTTTAACAGCATGAGAGTCACCTTTTGAATGCTCTGCTGCTTAGAAATTTCATCCACCAGATACCCTAAATCATGTCTCTCAAGGTCAAAGTTCCACAAATCTCTGGACCAGGGGCAAAATGCCACCAATCTCTTTGCTAAAACATAACAAGAGTCACCTTTGCTGCAGTTCCCAACAAGTTCCTCATCTCCATCTGAGACTCCCCTCAGCTGGATTTCATTGTCCATATCATTATCAGCATTTTGGTCAAAGCCATTCAACAAGTCTTTAGGGAGTTCCAAACTTTCCCACATTTTACTGTCTTATTCTGAGCCCCCCAAACTGTTCCAGCCTCTGCCTGTTACCCAGTTCCAAAGTCGCTTCCACATTTTTGTGTATCTTTTCAGCAGCACCCCACTCTACTGGTACCAATTTACTTTATTAGCCCATTTTCATGCTGCTGATAATGATATATCTGAGACTGGGCAATACACAAAATAAAGAAATTTGATGGACTTACAGTTCCACGTGGCTGGGGAGGCCTCACAATCATGGCAGAAGGCAAGCAGGAGCAAATCATGTCTTACATGGGTGGCAGCAGGCAAAAAAAGAGAATTTGTGCAAGGGAACTCATCTTTATAAAACTATCAGATCTCATGAGACTTATTCACTATCAGGAGAATAGCATGGGAAAGACTTGCCCCCATGATTCAGTTACCTCCCATGGGGTCCCTCCCATAACACGTGGAAATTCAAGATGAGGTTTGGGTGGGGACACAGTCAAACCATATCAGCAGAGAAGGGAGTCAATGTCTGGAACAGTATCTTTCTATTATATCTCCCTCCATGTAGAATCATTGAATTCGGAAATAAAAGCCAGAACTGAGAGAGTCCTTAGGGAGAATATAACCAACAGCCTCACTTGATAGGTGAGGAAACCAAGGCTGTGAGAAGTCCAGTGATTCGTTGCACATTACACAGTCAGCTAATGGGCAAGGACTATAATCCAGCTCTCCTAATGCCTATTGCAGTAACTCTTCTGGTTCCCTTGCTGCATCCCCAAGGAGTTCATATTTGTGACTTGTAGACCCTCAGGAGATGGAAGGAACCTTTTTGTCCATTTATAAGTGAGGAACCTCACTGAGGCTCAGAGAGGCCAAGGGCCTTGCTCCAGGTCAATTTTTACACACCACTCAAGTCCTAGAGAGCAGGGATGGGCATTAGCCACTGATCATAGCCACTGCTGGCTGAAATGAGGCAGCCCAGGAGCCAAAAACCATGTGACTTTGACTATACATGGAGCTACAGTGATGCTCCCTAAGTAAATGGGCAGAATTCAGACTTGGCCACATGAATTTCCCATTTCCTCTGTCCTCCTCCCACCTGAAAACTGGTTCTGCCTTTGTCTCCCCTCTGCCTAAGTACCCTGGGACTTTAGTTCTCTAGGCTGGTCCTGTAAACGGCCAGCAGGTGCTAGGTAGTGGTCTAAGACCAACCAGGTTGGGAGCCAAGGCCTTTCAATTTCAGATCTCCTCGTTAGGTAGGGGGCAGGGATGAGGCCTTGGATTATTCACCATTCAGTCCTTTGACTTCTCCCTCTGCTGAATCAGGTGGCATTGGGACTTGGGAGCTGATTTTACTGGATTATTGGAGAAATGTGCATAAAATCCTTTGGACTCTTTAGGGAAAAGGACAATAGAAGTTCCAGACATCTGTATTATCTCATTCTGCAGAAGAAGGCCTGATTTCAGGTTTAGAAGCTAAGCATACAGGGCCTGAGAGAGCTTCCTGAGGTCCCTTTCCTTTCTAATAGGTAGGAAGGAATGTCCAGACAATGTGTGCAATAGCCACCTCAGAGTGGCCCTTCAACCCCTGAATCCCCAGTCTGTGCTTATCTTCAGAAAGGCTACAGTGGGAAGGGCAGTTCAGACAAGATTGATTTTCCACTTAATCCTGGCTGGCAGGCAGGAGATTGAGTTTCCCTTATCTTCCCCCAGGCCTGAGGAATGGGAACAGCTGAGGGAGGCCAGGACAATTCAATTTGTGAACTGCGTTCCAGAGGTCTTCCTCTTAATGCCAGGAGGATGTCAGGAGCAGAGTGATCTGGAGCAATCGAGTGCCCCAGAACCCCTACAGATGCCCTTCATCAGGAGTAGGTGGCCAGGGCTGGGGATGGCACCAGCTTCCTTTTCACTCTCATTTGGGGGGATTGGTCTTGGACCTTTCAGGGCAGCAGGACTGAATTTCAGGGATTGTACCTTCTCACCAGAATATGAGAGCCTCTTGGCCCTCAAATTCAGGTGCTCTTCACTTCGATCTATGCAAGAGAAATTTATCAAAATTGGTGCTTGTCCCCTTCCCCGAGAAAGTCTTCCCAAGTGGTAGATCCTTGAGGGGAGGGGAGATGAGTGTGGGTTCAGAGAGGGCAGAGGAGAGTAAAACCAAGCTAGAGCCTGAGAGAGAAGCAGTCTCCCCCTAGTGACTCAGAGGGCCACCTCCCTAGAAACTGTAACACCAAGGGTAGGAGAAGATGGGTGGTTGGTGGGGAGAGCACCTGCCATTATTCTCATAACCTTCCTCTTCTTCTTCTGGCAACAGTGGGTGGGAAAACAGAAGGTGGGTTCCATGTGATGCCACCTTCCCCTAGTGCCACTGTGACACTTGATTTGGCAGTAGTCTCGATCCCCTCCTGTAGTGGAGGCTTCAGCCAGACACCCGCCCTCACTTGGGCAAGCTCCAGGTAGAATAAGCATGCTATCCACTAGCTCCTTCTTCTCCACACAGCATCACTCTGCTCTACCCCCAACCCCTGAGAACAACATGTATCCCCAAAACAAGTGTGCTGAGGTCAAAGGCTGCAGGCCTCTGAGAGTCAGGAACAGAAGGAGAAGGGGAAAGAGAATACTGTAGGAGCAGTGGCTCCAGCTCTCTGAGTCCCATTTGGCAAGTGCTGGGTTAGTTCTCCAACATCACATCACTTTTGTTCTTCTAAGAGGAAGATTAGTTAAGGGACTCAGGTCACAAAACCAGTCAGTGGCAAAGCCAGGGTCAGACCCAGCACTTCCAGGCTCCAAAGTCTATGTCTTGTAAGTGTACTAAGAAGACAAGAATCTCATGAATCTTCATCTTCTCTCATGGCATGGGACGTGCTTCTTTTTCAGCTGGATCCCTATCCTCTTTCAGTTTTGTACATTGCTCAGGCTTTCAGAAAACATCTATTTGATGTTTTCAAGACCAATATATTGGTTATCTACTGCAGCATAACAAATTCCCCCAAAACTTAGTGGCTTAAAAATACAGCAACATCTGTGACATTATAGTTTGGGTAGGTTAGGCATCTAGGAACACCCTAGCTAGATGGTTCTGGCTCAGGGTCTTTTCTGAGGTTGCAGTCAAGCTGTTGGTCAAGGCTGCAGTCATCTGAGGGCTTCAATGGAGCTGGAGAATCTGCTTCCATAATGGCTCATTGGCATGTCCTCACTTCCTCGCTGTGTGGACTTCTCCATAAGGCTGCTTAACTGAGCTCATGGCGTGGCAGCTGGTTTCTCCCTGAGCAAGTGGTCCAAGAGAGGGCAAGGAGGAAGCTGCAATGCCTTCTGTAACCTAATCCTGTAAGTCACATACTATCACTGACACCATATTCTATTCATTAGAAGATAGTCGCTAAGGCTGGCTCGCTTTCACAGAGGAAGGAATTATGCTCCATCTCTTGAAGAGAGGAATACCAAAGAATCTGTGGATGTATTTAAAAACCATCACGCTCTGTTACCCAAGGCACCCCAGTCTTAGGGGCAGATGTTTTGTTTTCGTCTCTTGTGCCAAATGAATATGGGAATTGCCTGTTCCTCACCTGCATTGGGGCCCAAACCCAAGAAAGACACATTTCATTCTGTTGTATCCCTGTAGGATCATGGATTGGGGAACGTGGATGGTGGAAGGCAAGCAGTCACTTCCAGTAACACCTTTTAGTGACCTGCTGACCATGGGGAGTCTAGCACAGGAGCTGAAACATTCAGAACAAAGTCCTTTTAGCAAATAAGAACAAAGACAAACAAAAAAACAAATGCAACAGCTCTGAGTTTACTTGTTTTAACCATTTCCTAATGCTCCAACATAAATTTATTTTCATTCAGTTGGTAAGATCAATTTGCTAAGAAACTTTTTATGGCAATGAATTTTACTCTACACCATGGGAGAATGCACTCAGCGGTGAAAACACCTGGGTGAGCAGGAGTCCAGGGCATCGCCCAGTCATCCCTCTCATGGTAATAATAACACTCAGAGAGCACGCACAAGCCAGCACTGTTTCAAGCAGTATTAGCTAATCTGCTTCACACAAGAATCCTGTGAAGTAAGTGCTATAACTCATCCTACAGATGAGGAGACTGAGATATGAAGAAGCTGTGTAACGTATCCCATGTGAATTGAGCAGCAGAGCAAACCTAGGCAGTAGTGACAGCAGAATCTGGGCTCTTAGGCATTCTTAGTGCTTTACACATAGCCCTGGATGAAAAAAACAGGAATAAAACAGTGTTTCTCAGTTTGTAATGTGAACATGAATCTCCCGGAGTCTGGGGGATCCTGTTAAAAATGCAAATTTGGATTCAATAGGTTCTGGTTGGAGGCTGAGATTCTTTATTTATAACAGGCTCCCTGATGATCCTGATTGGAGGGACGGGAGAGGCAGGAACTACACTTTCAGCAATAAGATGTCTCCTCCCTTCCCCCATATTTCTTTTCCTGGGGGCAATATTTCTCCACTCTGGCTGGACTTAGGATCACAGGTATGGTGGTAAAGTGGAGGATGTGGATATTAAAGAAAAAGCAAACCTTCTGCCTATGTTCCACCCTTAGAAGTTCTGATTCACTTGGTCTGGGGTGCCTTCCAAAGGAAGTAGGTTTTAAAAGCATCCCAGGTGATTCTCACATGCAGCTAGAGTGTAGAACCAAGACCCTAGGCGTCAATCTGCATATTACTAAGAATATCTATGCAGCCCCACCCAATCCAGAACCTGACCAGTCTCATTTCCCTTTGCAGAAACTGTGGCCAGGGCCGCCTCACGCTGTGCCAGCCACAATCAAACCCTATATCTGCTACTGAGCTGCTGGAGGCACGGGGGACAGAAAAGTTTGATGCTATATTTCTTATGCAACGGAATATTCTTGGAGCACTAACGGGCTGCCTTGCTTTGGGTGCGAACAGCAGGCGCTGCAGATTGAGACTCCAGAGCTGGGCCAGCGTGGAAAACCTGCGCGCTGATCCCAGCCAGCGTGTTGGGTATGCAAGGCACGCGCCGGGCTGGGCTTCCTCTAACGTCTCATTTTGCATAACACTTTTTGTTTTCATTATGCCTAAATTTGGCCTGCCCAGAGAGCGTGATTAAAATGAAAACCTTATTCTAATAGAGCTCGGGAAATGAAAGAAGAAATCTAAAAATAGGCCAGGGAAAAGGGAAAAACTCAAATGGTATAATGACCAAATTGCTTCAAACACACACACTTGCAGTCATTTCTCTTCGAGAGAGAGAAAACAGCAGCGACATCCATGCAGGTGTTTGTATAATCCAGGTCACATCAAAACTCCTGTCAGTTTTATGAATTCACAACCCTGGGAAAAATGGAAGCAAAGAGTAATAGGAGATAATAAGAGGAATAATAAGTCTGACTCCCTGCCTCTCGCACAGTGGAGTTTGGCGAGCCAAGAGGGTATCTATAATGCACTTTGTTCTCTGTGGAGAAACACTGGATGGCGAGAGGAAATACAGCGTTAGTATTCTAGCACAGGCCTGATGAGGACTGGCCATAAGCGCTTGGTTTTTGGCTTCATTTCTTGCTTTCTCTAAAATTAGATAATCCAGTCTTAAGAGCTCAGCTTAAACAATTTCTATAGAAGGCATCCTCTAGTTCCCTGGCCCAAGTTAAGGCCTCCAGCTCTAAGTTCCGAGAATTCCTTCCATTTCCCCATCAGGGGACTCTTTTCTCTTCATTACTTTTGTTTAATCTGTGTGTGTTTAGCTCTGCCCTACATCTATATGGACTTGGACAAAACATAATGGTATGTATAAAGGGAGGAAGAGAGGAATGGAGGAAGGGAGGGATGGAGGGCGGGTCCTTGGGCAAACCATTTAAATTCCCTGAGCTTCTGTTTCCAAGTCAGTATAATGGTAGTGGAGAAGAATTTGGGCAGATGATCCCTAAGCACTCTTTCTGTTTTGACTCTCCATTGTGAAACTTTCAGTTTTTCCAACCTGCGGGTCCCCTCCACTGGGACAGAGTGGTTGGCTGGACAGACAAGTGGCAGAAGACATGGCCCAGCCATGTTGCTCACAGGCACAGATAAGGCCAATAGAAAAGATACCATCTTGCAGTCACGTTGTTTATTCACCTCTCATCTTGTCCCCCACTCCAAGCATGCAGTGTGATTTATAATTTGTCCTAGTTAAAACTGAGATCCATGAAAGCTGAGCTATCCAGTTGTCACAGAGAAATCAAAGAAAGGACTAGGACTAAGATCAGAATTCAGGTCACCACCCACCCACCCCCCACACCCCACCCCTTAGTGTGACACACCCACCTCCTCTTGTATGTAAACCTTGAACTCCCACCTGGTTGGTCTCAGGCTGGAGCAATAAGTGGCAGTGTTGAAGCTGTGTGACCTTGGGCAGGTTACTACTTAAGCTCCCCATGCTTCCATCGTGTCCTCTGTAAAAGAGGAATGGACAGTTTTCTACCTCCTAGGGTTGTTGTGAGGATGTAATGAGTTCATACGCACAAAGCACTTAAAACAGGACCCAAAGTTAGGCACTCAATAAATGTCAGCTCTTTTTATTGTTCCCTCTCTCTTGCATATTCCTGTCTCAGCCTCTGTGCCTTTATTCATGAGCTCCCACTCCTCTATTGAAATCTGATTCAGCTTTCAAGGCCTAGCCCCTCATAGACCATACATCACATCCTGTCAAGCTGGGAGGAGCTGTGCAGATAATTAAATCCAACCCCCTAATTTTACAGATGAGAAGTCAGAGGCACAGAGAGGCACAGCCAATTGCTCAAGGTCGCAGAGCCAGGTGGTGTGGAGCTGGCTAGAAACCAAGGGGGACCGACCTTGTGGCCCAGCCTTTCCTTCCAACACTGGGCAGCCTCCCTCTTTGGAACTCAGAGCTGTTATTGTCGGCATCTTTCCTCTGGTGCTTGCTCTCTTGGGAAGGCTTTTTTATTAGCGTATAATTAGTAAACACTTTTAGAATTGCCTTTCTTGATGAATCCTTTATCCCCTGCCTGCTGGGCATGTTGCTTTGTACAAAGTAGGCATTCACTGATAATAATAATAATAATAAGGTCTATTGGATTAGAAGGCCACTGTTTACAAAGCACTTTCATATATGTATGTAAGTATCTCATCGATGCAACAACCCGTGAGGCAGAGATTATTTTTATCTCCTCTAGAGAGAAGGAAACAGGTTTAGAGAAAGGAAGAGCTTGCTCAGAACCACCCAGCCCTCACCCAGGTGAACCTCTGTCTGCAAATGTCCCTGTTATTCCTGCTTGCCTGAATGAATGAATCTATTACTTAATGTTTCATGTGGATTTGTTTTGTTTCGTTAACTAGAAAGCTTGAGCTGTGTGTTAAAAATACTTTATCTTCTCGAATAGTCTACAGTAATCACAGCAGATTCATAATGTGTACTTGTGGAAGAAATTAGTCAGTTTTCTGCCAGCGCCTCCAACCCCAAGGAGACAGGGTCTGTCCAGACACACAAATGCCATTGGCCATGTGGCCCTAATTCACTTGCTTCCCGGTCTTGTGTTTCTCATTCTTCCCTGTAAAATGTGATTAAAGCTATTTGCCTCCTTTCAAATTCTTTGAGAACAGGCTGGTAACTAAACATTCATGGACTCCTTACACAAAGGGACTGTAAACACAAAGCCAGGAGAAAGAGTGTATATGGAATTTCCAGGGCCTCAGTTTTGGGTCAGTGTCTCAGGGGCGCATCAGGTAGCAGAAGTTGGAGGACAGTGGACAGGAGGTAGGAGGAGGCATCTGACCAACCCATTCCTGGTCCTTGTTTCCTTGATCTTTCATTACATTCTTACTTCATTAATTAATAATGTCACTACTACCTTAATATTATTCATTAAAACTGTTGATTCCAGGCAACCCTGCATGGCCTCTTCTGTGAATCCCACACGAGAGACCTTTCTACAGCCCAATAGCAGGAGAGTTCCAAACAAGAACTTCTCCTTCCTCAGAGAGGGACTGGTGGAAGAAGGGGCCCGGCGCAGAGTCCCAGTGCCTCCCTCACCTTCTTTGCAACAACCAGATTTTAAACAGAACTCTTTATATTAAACATATGGTAGGCCAGAAATAGCGGGGTCACTCAGAGACTTTAATGAATAGCTCCTGCTACCCCTTCCCCTTTATTTTTAAGTAAATTAAGAAGGTTAGTAGTGACTGTATAAAATCTTTCCAGGTACTGTGCTAAATCTTTTCCAAACTTCGACTGCTGTCCTCACAACTTGCAAGTTACTGTTATCCTATTTGACAGACAAGAAGACAAAGCCTAAGAAAGCCTAAGAACTTATCCAATGTTGCACCATTATTAAGTGATAGAAGTGGGATTTAAACTCAATTTAGACAGTTTCACCAGGAATATCTGAGGTTCCAGACATACCTTGCAAAACACTCTAGATTTCTATGATTTTCCACTAATGGCCCACACCATACTAGATGCTAGATGTTACACTGAGGCCGAGTCCGTCCACTCATTCATTCATTCATTCATTTCAGATTAAACTAGAGGGTTTGTAAAACCTGGCATTCTGTGATTCTAAATCACAACCACCACGACTACTGCCACTAACATTCCCTGCACTGACAGTTTACTAGTTGCTAGGCACTGTAAGTACATTTAAATTGCATGTATTTCTCATACCAATCCTGTGAATAGGGATTAGTCCCATTTCACATAGGAGGAAACTGAAGCTCAGATAAGTTAAATAACATGGTCAAATTCATGCAACTAATAAAGCAGACCCAAGATTCAGGCTTAGGCATGCCTGACTCTTTTTTAGAGAGTCTTTTTTTTTCTTTTTTGGAGAGGGAGTCTTGGTGTGTCGCCCAGGCTGGAGTGCGGTGGTGTGATCTTGGCTCACTGCAAGCTCTGCCTCCCGGGTTCACGACATTCTCCTGTCTCAGCCTCCTAAGTAGCTGGGACTACAGGTGCCTGCCACCTCGCCCAGCTAATTTTTTGTATTTTTAGTAGAGACAGGGTTTCACTGTGTTAGCCAGGATGGTCTCAATCTCCTGACCTCGTGATCCGCCCGCCTCAGCCTCCCAAAGTGCTGGGATTACAGGTGTGAGCCACCGTGCCCGGCCTTGGGCATGCCTGACTCTTAACTCCCAAGCAGAGATAAGGTGCTTGACTGGAGAAAGGACATATATACCACCATGAAGGGAACTGGGAGGATCACCACTGGGCTGTCTGGGTTAAACTCACAGCTCCACCACTTACAGTGCAGCATAACACGGACAAGTCAGTTAGCCGCTGGGCCTCAGTGCCTCTTCTATGAAACAGAATAGTATGCCTGCCTCCTAGGGTTGCTGTTAACATTTGCAGAGTGCTCAAAGTGTTAGCTATTTTTGTTATTTTCTTCTTCCAGGGACCTGAGTCTGGGCTGTTGCACCCCAGGGGAGGTCAGCCCCAAGTTTCTTTATTCCTTGTACCACTGTGGGAGAAATCAGGCCCCAGACTTTGGAAGAGAGGTTTAAAGAGATAGCCTCTCGGATGTTACTGAAACATGAACTTATCCTTTCTTTCTCTCCTTAAGTTTCTTCCAGACATGACAGCCATGGACTTAATAGAATTCAATTCACTAAAATTCTATTCGTTCTGGATATGAATGATAGAAGGATCTTTCCCAGGAAGCTGCTTATGGGACTGATGATATAGATGCTATTTGCCACACAATTGTGAGTTACGGGGTTCCACAAGGAGAACAGACTGAGTTTAGATGAGACACTTGGAGTCGGCAGATGTGGATGCTGTAGAGTTCAGCATCGGGTCCAGGTTACAAGCTGATATTACTACAGTGGGCCATTATTTGTGCAAGGGCAGGGCCTCTCATTTTATAAAGAAACAGACACCCATATCCCTGTAAGTTCTAGGAAATTTATTTTTATGCCTCTTGTTTTTTAATATAAGTAATGAATTTAGCAGGCTGTCTTGGGGGAGACAGTGACTCCTTGCTTCTGGTGTAACAAGAATATGCAACCTTGAGCCCTCAACACAGTTATTTCCTTAGCCTGCTTTCCCTCCTCCTCCTCCTCCATCCACTCCCTAATTCCCCTCAAACCCCCATTCTTAGTGCTAAGAGATTCTAGCTTGTGACATCTCTGCTGCATCTTTCTTGGGAACTTACTGCCCAGACTGAAATGGATGTTTGGCCTTTACCTAAATATGAGGTGAGGACACCTGGAAAAGACATTTTTGAATCTTCTTTGGTGCCTGGCACAGTGCGGAACCTCTAGTAGATGTGCTCAGGAGATACTGGCTGGAGAAAGGCATGAATGTGCTGTACTCTGTCGGAGTCAGCTGTATTTACTGGGATGTTCTTCAACCTCCTCCATGAAGCTTTTCTTGATGGTGTCTTCATCTAGAAATAATGTCTTCCAGTCTGAAATCCCATGAAGTTTATCTCTTAATGGAGCATCATGCTTCACAATGTGTCATACCCAGGTCCTGGTTTCCTGGAAGGACTGTACACATCTTCAGATCAGGACCAAGTTGGCACCATCTTTATTCCCTATATAGCCCCTAGCATGGAGTCCATTAGGGAGATGTGTATGTGTGTGTGAACTTGAACAGCACATTCTAGATTGTGTGTGTGTTGGAGGGATGTACAGCCCCAGTGTCCAGCTCAGTCCTAACACATGATAAGTGATCCATGAGCATGACTACGTGAAGCCCAGGTGGGAAATGTTGTAGAGGAAATGCAGCCCTGGATGGTGGGTCCTCAGAAGTGGAGGTCTCCAGACAGGTGGCCTTCTCCCCTCTATATGGCACCATCAGCCAGATCAGGGGTTCTTATGTCTCACTGGAGCCAGGCACCACTTTGGTTATACCAGTACACTCATATGTGCTTGGTAAAAGGCAAATGGAGTTTAATCTGAAACCCCATCATTTAAAAACAGGAAGGGAATTTTTTATATGTATGAAATAATAATGTAAATTCTTAGGGTGAGTGGTGCATAGAAGACACTCAGCAGTTGTTAGTAGCCTTATTTCTCTCCTCTCAGGGGTGTGTTGCAGTCAGCTCACCCCGTGCCCCGAGACCTAATTGTACACAACTCTTTCTGACTCCATGGAGTGAGTTTTTGTTGGTAGCTAGAAATTGATGATGGCGGGGGTATTTATGCTATAGAAACCAGCAAATACTACAGAGCAGAGCTTACCTCCTCTCTTACCCTCTTACCCAAAGCTGGTTGTTAAACATTTACCATTGGCTGCTCCCATCCCCCACCCCGGCAGGCTTAGATGCTGTGTGCTTGGCTTTGTTGTGTGTAGCTGTGATTGGGCACAACACCTGAGATCTGTGAAGGAGATATGGGTGAGTATGGACCAGGATGTAGAACTGTGTGCCTTTTGTGTCTCATACTTGTCCTTCCTTCAGGAACCTCCTCCCTAGGTAACACTTGATAGGCACAAGGAGGCATGAAGAACCTGAATTACTGCCTTTTTAAAACAGGGATTTACCTTGTCATCTTTGCTATGTGTGTTTTACTCCTTCAGTTTTCCTGCCCCTTGCACCCTCTATGCCACCTTTTCCAAGGCTTTACTCTAATTGTGCCATAGCTTTGCTACCTTAGCATTATAGAGCCTGGGGGGACATTTGAACTGGAAGGGGCGTAGACAGATACCAATGCATTACTCTGGACATCATTTATGCAATGAGATACAAAGTATCAAGAGAAGAGAAAGGCATCACCAGTAACATGAACTTGAAATCCAGATCAGAGCCAGGAATGGAGGAACAGAAAGATTACAGATCCTACAGTGCAATCTGCCATCCTCTGTTTGGCCAGGTTAGCTACATGCCTTATTGTGTTTGTGCTTTAGACTCATGTCCTTGGCATGAAATCAGTTTGTGTTAGGAGCACGGGAATATTTCCTGTGTGAAGCAATGAGTTAGTTCCATCTCACACCTGTCAGTGAGTCACAAACCTGAATACATGAAAGCTCCATCCATGCAGAGCTTTTAGAATCAGGGAACATCCATTTTTTAAGGACTATTACATTTAATCTAATCCTCTTCTCTTGAGACATGGAGATAAGCTTGACATTACGATGACCCAATGTAAATACTGTTTGTAAATATCTCACAGGCTGGTTATCTCTGCTTCTTTTGTAAGTATTCACGGGAGAGACCCTGGCTTTCCATCCTACCAAACTTCTTTCTGTTGTGCTACCTCCTCAAGCTACTTCATGTCTCATTTCTTGTGCTCTTCAGTTTCAAAGGGGGAGTCAGAATGTGCCTTCTCTCCCCCTTCACCTCCCCTGCTCCCCTCCAGCCTGGCCTTCGACCTCAGCACTGTGTGAAAGCTCCTTATCTGTGTGACACTTGACACCTTTTTTCTTACCTCATCTCTTTGGACTCTGCAGTAGTCTGCTTGGGTTGCCATAACAACATGCCATGGACTGGATGACTTAACCAAAATTTATGATTTCACAGTTCTAGAAACTAGAAGTCCAAGATCAAGGTGCTGTCAGAGTTGGCTTCTGGTGAGGTCTCTCCTCCTGGCTTGCAGACAGCAGCCTTCTCACTGTGTCCTAACATGGCTTTTCTTCTGAGAGTGTGCAGAGAGAAAGCTCCCTGGTGTCCCTGGTAGAGCCCTATCTTTATAACTTCATTTAACCTTAAATACCCTCCTAAAGACTCTATCTTTAAATACAGTTGCATTGGGAATTAGGGCTTCAAGCTATAAATTTGGAGGGTACACAGTTCAATCCATAATGTATATATTCTTAATATAAGGCCTAAGAGACAGCCAGAAAAGGCCCTGTGATTGCCACTTTATCAGCACAGGAAAGCATAGCTCAGAAAGTTCAAGTGACTTGCACAAGGTTGTCAGGCCAGTCAACGTTGAAACTGGGAGGAGAATCTGCATTTTCTGACTCTGCCCCTGATCTCTTCACATTGTTCTCCCAGGCCCTCCAATACAAGTCATGCAAGTCATACCCAACTAAAAATGCAATAGTCTTTTCTCAGCCATTATCTCATTGATAACATTTGATAGTATGACTATCCCTTTTTTTTTTTTTTTTTTGAGATGGAGTTTTGCTCTTGTCACCCAGGCTAGAGTGAAATGGTGCAGTCTCTGCTCACTGCAGTATCTGCCTCCCGGGTTCAAGCGATTCTCCTGCCTCAGCCTCCAGAGTAGCTGGAATTACAGGCATCCACCACCACACCCGGCTAATTTTTGTATTTTTAGTAGAGATGGCATATCACCATGTTGGCCAGGCTGGTCTTGAGCTCCTAACCTCAGGTGATTCACCCACCTTGGCCTCCCAAAGTGCTGGGATTACAGACATGAGCCACCATGTCCGGCTGACTCTCTGTCCGTTTTTAGAAATTATGGTATCTCAATTAAATTAAGTTGTGAAGGAGAAAATTTTACCCAAAACACCACCATCTTGACACCATCACTATTCTTTGTCTGTGTTACCTTTTTAACCCATATATAGTCATTAGACTCAGTTGTCAATGGGAAGTTGGAATGAGAAATCCATGGACTTGTCAAACTCTTCAAGTCTGACTTGGGAAGATTCTAAAGCTAGGCAAATACAGACCACAAAGTACAAACTGGTTACAGATAGACAAGTCCTTTCTCAGTGAAGCTGGACCATCAAGCAGCCACTTCCCTGTGCTCTTCACAAACCTGCTGGACAATACTAGTTGCTCTTTGGGATTCCCTGGCCTTGTATATGTCTCTGGAAGGTAATAATTTGAATTCAGGACAGAGCAGCAGAAGACACATCAAGATCCCACCAAACCTATGCTGTGACTGCATCTGAAGATGGGAAGTAGGGATCATGGGGATCTCACACACTCTTCCTAATGTCCTGCACCCCCAAACTAGGATAAAGGGCTGTAAGGAAGCAAGGTGCCAGGTAGCCCCCCTCCTATCCTTAAACCAAACTCCCTCATGGAGATGAAAGTAGTAAGGTCCAGTAGAACGAATATGAATGGAGTCAGACCAGCTGTAGTTCACATCCAACTCTGCCATGTAGTCATTTATTTTTTCACATCCTCCTTTGTTCCAGTAAAATTTTTAAATGGCTTTCTGCCTTATTACTTGCTACTAGGATGACATTCAGAAAGCCATCTTGATTTCAAACTCTCAGTATGATGGAGATACTAACAGCTACCTTGCAAGGAAGGCTGTTTTGAGGATTAAATGAAACAATGTATGGAAGGTCCAAGTACAACATGTGGCACGTAGTAGGTGCCCAACACATAATATTCATTATTTTAAAATGGAAATGTACTTGTGTGGTAAGCTTGTGTTTCCAGAACCTTGCTTAAGTAAATGCTCTTCATCCATATTCTTCTGTAAAACTCACATGCTCTCCGATGTAGTTTAGCTTCTGCATAAAGTTTACACTGACCTGGTGTCATCAATAAGGGACTCATTATTCCACTGGTTTGGTGAAGCAATCCCTGGAAAGACATTAGGATTTGGGAATGGCAGGTGAGTATGGATGGGGCTAAATTATTTACTTCATCAAAGTGTCTCTGGGCTTTATCATGCAGGCCTGTCATAGGAAGCTGTACATAAAGATGAATAATGGTCCCTTTAACTCAGGGATCTGAAAGGTCACTGGGGCCGTGGCAGACATATAAAGTTGTGTTTGCCGCATCCATCAAGATGCAATTGTGTATGGATGTGATGCATGGCAGGCAGTGGAGGATGGACTTTTGCTTTCCACTTTGTATGCTGGTCATGCTGGGCTGCCATGTGGAAAGGCAGTGATCAGCCACCAGGAGGCCCAAAACCCTGTGCTGACACCACCCTTCATAGCCACTGCCTCCTATGGGGGAGCATTCAGAGCAGCAGGGGTTTGGAGCACGGGCCAGTGAGAAGAGGGTAATGGCTTGTCTGTTTTTCCATCTGATAGGTATCCTGGGTCTCAGCTCACTCTATCTCCCAGGGATCTAGCAAATTGATGGAAGAAAAATGAGGCAAAGTGACTAATTCTGTCACTACCATGTGATGCACCTCAGGGTTGGGGATCAGTTGGCTCTGGGTTTCAGGTTTCTTGGCCTGAAAAGGAGGGACTGAGACTCTTGGGATCCAGAGCTTCAGAGAAGTCACGTGGCTTCTCTGAGTGCCAGATGCTTTTCAGACGAGGCTGCCTTTCATCTTCTCTCCACCTTCATAGGAGACACCAGACAAATGTGACACTATGGGCAAGTCATTTCCTGCACTGGGACCAACATCCTTGTTCTCCAAACTCTGGTCACATTTGTGCCACCTCCATTATCCATGTCCTCTTTGTGTAACTTGTACTTAGTATCTTTTCCCATAGACTGTTTTTAATTTCAATGCATTTATTTTTAAGGAAGAAATCTTATATGGTTTAGTAATTGCATATATAAAATACATAAAAAAAGAGATAAAATGAAAACCAAACAATGAGATTAGATCCTTGATAGATGCTTTAGCCAAATCAAAGTCTCTAAGCCTGAAGCTTCCTCTCTCTTTGTTAAAAAAAGGAGCTTGGCAAGTGTCAGAGAAGCAGCACTTAATTGAAACTCTCTCTCTTTGAGATACTCAGAAGGGTTAAAAGAGAATTAAAAACAGACATCACCTTCTCACAATGTGATTTAATGTTATTTAATAATCCATGCCTGTGTTATGGAAAGCATTTCCGGAACCGTCTACAGTGAGATGCCATAACAACAATAGTATGGATTCTATACTGTGGGGAAAATTCTACAAGGAAACTTTAATTCCCTTTTAACTCCACATTTTTATTACTTCATCTATTATCCATAATGATCACCTTATTAACCATTTATATTTCCATTTTCACTTGTACTACTTGCTTACTGGCTTGTATGAAGCTGGCATTTATTTGAACTCCCACCTAACACTTGTACCTTCAAAAAACTTCCAGGTGCTAAAACCATTGTCGCTTTCACTCAGCAAATCATCAGAGCCTGGAGGCAGGCCAAGGAACAAGCCCTGAGACTTCCTCTGCCCAAAGCTCCTGGCATGTGTTGGGCCCCTGAGCACAGAGCCCTCCCTGGCAGAAGGACACCTCCTCAACCCTCTTCCTGAGGGCTGCCACCATTCCAATGAGTAATGTTTTCAGACAGATGCAAAATCAATAGCACAAGACTCACACCGCTCTGGTTATCTTCTATTCTTTTTCATTCACCCTCCCTTGGCTTCCTTAGATGAGAGTCTGGGGAGAGATTCGTCTCCTCCCTTGTTTCTTATTATGTCACTGTTGTAACCTCAGGGGCGAGAATAACAGATATTTCTAGGTTGTCAGGGAGAGATAGGAAAGGCGAGCTCTTTGTAGCACCTGACAACTTGCCATAAAGACTCAAGGCACTATTTGTGGGCTTTAAGAAAATTATAAAGTTTTAATTGTCATCTTCAATCTGCACAGATTGTAATCCTTGCTAAGGATTGCTCCCAAGTGAAATTTGAAAGTACTTTAGGTGGTCGGGTTGTCTAAGATCTCTTTAATTATGGTGTGTGTGTATGTGCATGCGTGTGCACATGTGCGCACACATCTATGTTTTTCCTTACAATTGTCTAACACAGACCTGTGGTCTTTTCCTCCAAGAACCCTGTTTGTTCCTCTTACCACCATCTAACCTAAGACCGTCTTCTGCAACTCATTTGTTTTGCTTCTTGTGTCTTTGCCACCCAGAAATGGCCCCCATGCGTGCCTGTACGTACCCTATGCAGTGGGGAGAGTTGTGATGAATCAGCCATTTCCCCATCTGACTTCTTCATGGTGTCATCAACTCCTCTACCTTCCCCCGGAAGGCTTTAAGTCCTCACCAATCTTTTTTGACAAACCCCAGCATTCCGGACAACATCTGCAAATATTGACATTGCTCAGGTAGAAAATCCTGCCAGGTGAGGACATGGGCAGGTAGTCTCAACTGGACTTCAGCACAGCTCAAAGTTTTCAGCCACTGTGCAATTTTAGTTGCCTTTGTGTTTGCCCACATCAGCTGGCGGCTCCTTCTCTCCCAACTTTAATTGTTTAACGGTAGCTTCTAAGCTATCTTTCATTTTGGGGGGTGTTCCTAGATTTCGATCTCATTTTCTGTTTTCTAAATGATTTCTTTCCTCTGCTGTTATCACATGGAACCCTTTTCTTCTGATTTAAAACACTGTTAGTCTTTCTCCCACGCTATTAAGAAGCTTCACCATCCCACACCTCTCCCCGCTGACAACAATTACAGACCCAATGCACACACGCACACCGTGTGATTTAGGCTTTGCATTCAACTCTCTCTGACCTCTTACCTTAGTCTTAAGACCATTCTAAGGGATTCAGGCCTTTCCATATGGTATCACAGTTAGAAGACTATGAAAAAAAAGATAACAATGCATTGATTTTTATTTAAACATCTGGATATTTGAAGGCTTCTGGAAATTACTTACCTACTGAAGCCTGGGGATGTATAGACACACACAGACACCCCTCCATTTCACCTCCTCACTCACATGTACATGGCTTGTCAAATGTGCTGAGTTCCTTATGGTTTGAGTTCTGTAATCCTCAGCTGGTATCTCTGCTACCTAGCCCAGCAATATGAAGATAGTGCTCAGATACAGGAGTGAAATAGAGATGAAGAGTCAGGGATGGAGAGGTGGGAGAAGCCAGCAGCCTGAACACATAAACAGAGATGATTAAAAAGTGCTCCCCATTATTCACAATAGCCAAGACATGGAATCAACCTAAATGCCCATCAACGATAGACTGGATGAAGAAAATGTGGCACATATACACCATGGAATACTATGCAGCCATAAAAAAGAACAAGATCATGTCCTTTGCAGGGACATGGATGGAACTGGAAGCCATTATCCTCAGCAAAGTAACACAGGAACAGGAAACCAAATACCACATGCTCTCACCTATAAGTGGAAGCTGAATAATGAGAATACATAGACACGGGGAGGGGAACCACACACACTGGGGCCTGTCTGGGAGCAGGAGGAAGGAGAGCATCAGCATAAATAGCTAATGCATGTGGGGCTTAATACCTAGGTGATGGGTTGATACATGCAGCAAACTACCATGGCACACATTTATGTATGCCATGTAACAAATCTGCATGTCCTGCACATGTCCACACTATGTAACAAATCTGCATGTCCTGCACATGTATCCAAGAACTTTAAATTAAATTAATATTTTTTAAAATAGTGCTCCCAGGAGCTCGAGCCTATTTGTATAGTGCTTCTATCCTGTAGCCCTCAATGTGTAAGGACTGCTTGTCTGTTATGTTAGCTGCCCTCACAGTCATTCTGTGAGGTTGGCAAGGTGGGCACTATGACTGTTCTCATTTCATTTAATAGGTGATGAGTTGTTTCACAGTGGGCAGGTCTGTGCAAACTTAGCCCCCAAAGTTCAAGGAAGCTGAGAGGCTGAAAAAGAGGCTGACAGATCCAGTTTCTCAGAAACATTTAATAGAGGCTTCCAAACAGAAACCAGACAAGATAGTAGATCTCTGCACCATTACTCCCCAGGCCCGGGAAAGGGGGATATGTAATTCAGAAGTGATGTGTGGGACAACCAACGCACCATAACATCAAGGTTGTTTTGACATCTAGGGGCAGGATTTATAGTAAATACAGTGCTGTTATGCAGGAACAATAGATAAACTGGAAATCTTACAGGCCTTCCGAGAACTAGGGTTACTCAAAAGTCAACATGGCAGATTAGCATCCAAGATGGAGTTGCTTTAGCCCCCAACATGAGTCTAAGAAACAGAGAGGGTGGGCATACTTTCCAACATGGAAAAAGTCAGAATTAGGACTAATGGGCTGCGACGCCAGCCCTGGTAGCACCTTAAACCCAACGCTGGTATTCCTTCAGACAATGGAAGGCAATGGAGGTAGAGTGGGAGTCACAGGCCTCCACGGCTGCCAGGTAAGTGAGCTATGATGGCTCGATAACCTCTCTGAACCTGTGTTGCCATATCTGCTGAAGGCACACAGTCTTCCTGGCCTGCCTTACTTTTAAATGGTTACAGTCTTAAGCTGCATATGAGGTGAGGGTTTGAAAGTCCATTGTGACCCAAACAATGCTGGGCATTAGTCCGTGTTAGGCTTCAGGGACGAATCCATACCTTGTATCCAGGCCCATTCTAGATATTGAAAGTCTCATTAGTTGGGAGTGGAATGAGATGGCATCAAGGGAGACAGAGCATGGGCTGCCCCGCCTTGTACCTCACCTGTCTGTGGGGCCAGTGGCAACAGGCAGCCACTTTTAACTTTAACTTGGAAATATATCTTTACATTCAGTAGCTAGTTCTTAGAAGATGAGATTACTGTTCTGAAAATGTTCTGACTGCGGGCTTCACAGATAGGCAGGCTTTTATGTTTTGCAATGCTGTAATGAGAAAAAAGAAAAAGAGATTTAGTTTTCCTGGTCTGCCCCTGAGTATTGCCTAATTGTCTTGAAAAACAATTGACTTGGTCTTTCTCATTCAGCTTCTAATACTAAACATACGTATATTATGTCTCCCAGGTTACTTATCTATTTACCACTGTTGCTTGGGGGAGGTTAATTTCTTCTCAGCCTAAGTTGTTTGTTCCCTAAAAATGCCTCCTGTAAGGGACATTGAGGCAGAGCCCATATACACATGTAAGGAAATGGAGAACAGCGTCTTTTATGAGGCATGACGCACCAAAGGGTTTGGGCTTCCTTCCCCCACCTCCAGCCTCTAAGCTTGGCATCCCATTATTTATCTGCATTACTTCTTAAATCTACATTTCACTATGTAGACAAGCCGAGACAATGTTTATTCTACATGAATGATTCAACCCTGGTGCAGTCAATTTCTTTCTCCTTAGTAGGATAAAAAGACAATTGCCATGTGATGGATTGGATGAAACATACAGCAATCGGAAATAATGGTGAAGAAGGTAAAGACCAGCACCCTGACAGCCCAATGTTATTTTTCTCTCTAAACAGAGGCGGATATGGCTAAACCCCTCTATTCAGTTTCCACACCTTGACTGTGAAGAATACCCCAAGCGTGACAGTGGACTTGTATAAACAACCAATTATTGTTTTACAGAGTTAATCACCAGTTGCTGGCCTTTTAGTTATTATTAAGGAATCAGTGGAATTCAAGCAAATAAGAGTCTGACTCTATTCAGCTTTACAATAATACTTTGTGGGAGCTTCATCTCCTCTGGCCCATTCTCTGCCCACATCTGCTGCCTAATGGGCTAAGTTGTTCAGAAGCTCATGTTGATGGAGTTGCAGCAATGACAGATTTCTTTGGTCTGAATTACGTGGACTATTGCCCAAATTGCCACTTTTTGTTTTGCTGGCATAGACACAGCTCATTGAGAATGAGTAACTCCCTGAGGTTGCTTTAAAAAAAGATTTGGCATTTAATAAAAGCAATTCCTTACTTGCATAACAGTTCAAGCCATTTTAGATAATTAAGAAAGAATTCCTTTGAATACATTGTAACTACTTTTTAAAAGTTCTGTTATATTTTTAAAATCCCATTTAGGTTATTTGCATTTTTCCAAGAAACAGAGAACTGTACCTAAGCCAAAATGCATGGTTCGGGGGTCAGTGTTGAGGGGATGGCTGTCACTGTCTAAAATATGTCTTGGGCCTTCTGTTTGGTTTTTCAACCCTTTCCTCCTTCTCCTCATTATTATAAACCACAACTGATAACCAAAAAAGGAAAAAAAAAAAAGAGTTCCAGTCTTTCATTTCTTTTCCCCTTTCCAGTGTAGGTACAAGGATATAGAACAGTGATCTAAAAATCATATTGGCAGAAGGAGATGGGTAGAGAAAAAATCCTGAATAATCTACCAACTTGATAATCATACCCTGAATATAGATTTGGGATTTGGCTCTGGAGGGTTTTCTCCCCTCCCCTCCTCTCCCTTCGTCTCCCCTCTCTTCCCCTCCTCTCCTCTCCTCTCCCCTCTTTTCCCCTCCCCTCCTCTCCCCTCTCTTCCCCTCCCCTCCTCTCCCTTCGTCTCCCCTCCCCTCCCCTCCTCTCCCCTCCCCTCCCCTCCTCTCCCCTCCCCTCCTCCCCCCTCTCCTCCTCCCCTCCCCTGCCCTCCCCTCCCCTCCCCTGCCCTCCCCTCCTCTCCCCTCCTCTCCCCTCCTCTCCCCTCCTCTCCCCTCCCGTCCCCTTCCCTCCCCTTCTCTTCTCTGCTCTACTCTCCTCTTTCTCTTGATAAGCAAGACCATGGAAGTTGCCCAGTGCAATCAACCTCTAAGCTTTCTTCTTTTCTCATTCCGTCTCCATACTTCACTGAGCTTAAGTAGGTAACTATTTTGGGAGACATGCATGGATTTCTTATGTGACTGAGCCAAATATATTTAATCTTGATTAGTTTTGGGAGATTTTGTTTTGACATTTAAACCAAGTCAACATTTAAACAGAATTATTTTCTTTGATTGTACAGTTTTCCTTACAGAACAAGAGGTAGATTTTGATTTGGAGTTTATCATTATTATCATCATTATTATTTATGTCCCCCAGACCTAGGGGTTAAGAAGTTGTTTACTCTATCATTTCCCAAACTGATTTGCCCTGCAGTGGTACTGCAGCTCTGTAGTAGAAAGAATACTGACATAAGAGTCAAGTGACCTTCAGGATCCTAAAGCTGATTCTTAATAAATAACTGTGGTTTTAGGCTGTGATTTCTCAGCCTCCATTTCCTCAATATTGAAATGATGTGTTACTGGATAATTTCTAGGATCCCTTTTAACTTTTATGGTTTGCACTAGCAAATGGAGAGCTGTATTTCTGTCCTCCTGGAAAAAGAAAGAAGTCAGGCAGGGAGGCAGGAAGGAAAACAGAAAATGAAAAAAAGTTAAGTGAAAAACAGAAGGCAAAACCAAGGAATAGAGGCCAATTTCTACTAAAGTGGTTGTGTGGTATCCCTGATCCTTGAAGGCTGAAAGTCGTGTAGCAATAGCATACAGAATGCAAGATGCAGGCAAAACCTATATGTCTAGGAGCCGAACTTAGAATCGTTAAAAGCAAATGAGAAAACTGAAGTGTTGCTCAGTATAGGTAGGAGCTAGAATACTCATCTGTTTTTTTTTGTTGTTGTTGTTTGTTTTTTTAATAAAACTGTCTCTGGGACTGAGTGATAGATGACTAGTCATTGAGCTTAAAAATTCTATGTGTTTTTCAAATTAGGTGCAATGAAGAGGAACTGGAAATTGGGAAAGCAAATGGGTTATTGTTTTCCATGTTTCTTGTTTTCTTCGCCTACTCTTGGTGGAAGACATTTCTCACAGTATCTGCTAGTTATTATGCATAGCTTTTCTTTTTCCTCCATCAGCTAGGTAGGGGAGCATATTCCTGGGCCTCATGGTCTTCCATAGGTTGAAGGTTGTGTCTCTCTTGCCATCTATAGGTTCTTGGGAGGTTGGGGGAGCTGCTTCAGGACCTGTTCCTCCCTGAGGTTGCTCTGCCCTTCACAGTGAGTAGGACCCCCCCAACCTGATTTGGGTGAGAGAGGGGAGGCCAGTGCCCATGGGAGCCCACAGGAGGGAGAGAGGAGCATGGGCACGCTTAGCGGCGCGGCTCTGATCTGTCACCACACATCACAGATGACAAATGACTATACTGTAAATTACTCAGCTCCCCAAATTGCCTTATTTAGGACTCAGAAGCCCCATGCGTTGGGAATATTGTGGTTCTTCCTCTCTGCCTGTTTTACCTTGGTGGTTGGATGGGTGTGGGGTAGATTTGAGCCCAGAGGGCTCTCCTTGCATCTCAAAGAGAAGAGCTTGTTGTTAAGTCTGAGGTGTAGGAAACCTGAGTGCCTCCAGGGCTCTGGTCCTTCTCAGCAACCTCCCTGTTGCCACACTTCAGTGGAAATTCCTGGGTACCCTAATCCTAAAGATTTTAGGGCTGGGGTTGGTAGCTGCAGGGGGTTGTAAGGAGTTCTCTGTCCCTGTTGACCAGTCACTTCTACCAAGATTCCTGGTCCATAAGGAATTATCCTCTGCATAGTCCCAACACCTTCTTCCAACTCAGTTTTATGTGATCGTCTTAGATTGCCTGTGAATGCAATAAAACCAAGTAATGGTTCACATTCCTTGCCTGAGCTTCAGGAAACGGCTGGGAATGATGAAGAAACATGCAAGGATTTGTTTCTGTGCTCAGATGCTAAGGACTAAGTCTTGTTCCTTGCCTTTGCCCAGCATGCTGGTGGCTGGACTTTCCTGAAGTCCTCTGAGAAGTTAATCCTGCTGTCTCTCAGCCATGAGGGCTGTGCCCCACCTGTCACTCTTCAGCCTCCTCTCAGGCATTGCCTCCTCTGAGGGGTCCTCCCTGGCTTTCACATTCCTCTCCACCCCTCACTTTCATCTCCAATGAGTGTCCTCATTCCGGACTGTCATCATTCTTAGAGCACAGCACGCACCACACTGAATTATGGTTGTTACTTTGCATGTTCACCTCCCCTACTTGGAGTCAGGAGCTTTGTCCTATTCTGCACCCTAATGCGGCACAGTGCCAGGTACAGAGAAAGTTCTGAACACAGGTGTGCTGAATGAATAGATGAATGCAAGGATGCTGGCTCGGCCACAGTTGTTGTCATTGTACTTTTTGGTCTAGTTTTGCATTTCTTGGTCAGCCAAATGTGGTTTATTGATGACAATACAATATTATAGTATGCCTTTTTCTCATTTTGAGGTCTTTATGATGATTTTTAATGTATTTTTCTATTATTTTTGTTGGTCAACTCTTCTCTCTCTTAAAATATTGTTTTACATTTTTATTTATTTTACTTTATTTCTGAGTCAGGGCTTGCTCTGTGACCCAGGATGGAGTGCAGTGGTGCAATCATAGCTCACTGAGCCTTGAACTCCTGGCTCAAGTGATCCTTTCACTTCAGTCTCTTGAGTAGCTAGGACTATAGGTGTGTGCCACTGTGCCTGTTTTTTGTTTGTTTGTTTGTTTATTTGTTTTGTTTTGAGACAGGATCCCACTATGTTTCCCAGGCTGGTCTCAAACTCCGGGCCTCAAGCTATTCTCCTGCCTTGGCCTCCTAAAGCACTGAGATTATAGGTGTGAGCCACTGCACCCAGCTGCTATTAATTTATTAGTGTTTTTAAAGTGATACATGGTCATTCTTTCCAACCCAACTCTTCTGTGACCCCATTCTGAACCATTTCAGCATCCAAGTTGGTGCCCTTGCTGGATCTCAATGGCTAATTCAGAGTTTAGAAGTTTCTGAAAATGTTTCTTTTTCAACACTCAAAAGAGAATTGGAAACAAATGATAGAGAAGCAACTATGGAAAGTTTGTTGGTTTTTATAGTAACCTGGCTGGTGAAAAAGCCCATATGAACAATATCTAGCTGGTGCAGCTGTGGCTTCCAATTTCAGACAATTTCAAATCCCCTCATCTCATTGATTCCTCACAATAGCTGTGTGAGGTAGGTGGAGCAAATTTTCTAAAATTTCTGTTTTATAGACGAGAGAATGGAAACTCAGAAAAGCTCAATGGCATATCCAAGTTCTCACTGGTGGTAAGCACAGGAGGAATAGAGCCAAGGCCCCTGACTAAATGCAGTGTCCTCGCCATCACACCGATGACCTCTCCATTCTTTCCCTCTTTCTCCCTCTCTTTTTTTTCCCCAGGAATATTCTCCAGAAAGGTCAGAGTCCTTCTCTCTAGGATTGAGGTTTCTGGGTATTATTCTCCCTGGGGTGGGGATAAAGCCGTCCTTACCTAAGTGCGGCTTAAAGGAAGAAAAAAGTTCTTTGGGTTATTATCATCCTACCTTTGGATGTCCATGGAAGCATAGAGGGTTCTAGATATGGTGGCAAATATAGAATGTGGCCAAAGACTGTCATACCTCTCGAGAGCTTCACCATTCTTTAACTGCCTTGGAAGGTACATTTGCTGAAAAGACCTGGATGCGAGGAGCGGGGGTTTTTGTACTTTGTGATGAAAAGACCAAATTCTACATATTTTCTGTCCAGCACAAAATCTCTTCAAATCATGTATGGTTTCTAAATTTTAAACAACAACTCACATTCCAGCAATATTTGAAATCACGTTTCCAAATGCAATAGAATTCTAATTCCTTAGATTTCCCTTTGATGGGATTTCTGTGGTTAATTTTGTCCCTGTGAGTGAACCTAGGGCTGAGCGTACTTGGCTTTCCCAAAATGGAAAGGAGCTGGTGATGATACCAATTTAATAATAAAGCATCCAAAAGACTCCCTCTCTCACACACACAAAGAGAGGCTTTGGCCACATAAGTCCCAACATGGTGATCATTATTTCCTTTTGGATTTAGCCTTCTGTGCTTGTTTCTTTATTAGCTGATGTAATGAAGGACACTGGCAGGTGTGAGGAATCTGGCTGCTAGGCTTTGCCCTCTGGGATCAGTAGTTGATGGCAACACCAAATAGTGCTCACCCTTAAGATACCTGATCACAAGCCTGCAGGCAGCTTCAAGACTTGCTTACTGACCAGGAAGATCTGGAGCTTACCACCCCGTGGCCTTCTGCAGGTGGCTCTACTTACTCCTTTTTGTCTTTTCTGGTACCCTTTGGATGGCCACAGCTAAAGCTTTCTTGACCCAAATTCTTGGGTCAATGAGTACATGAATAAACAGGTATAGTGCTTTGGTGAAAGTGAAAAAAAAATCCTATTTATCTGCTTTTTGAAAAAAAAATCAACAAATATTTATTTAGCACCTACTTTGTGCATGGATATGGAGATGAGTAGGAAAGAGTCCCTGATTTAAGGAGATTTAAAAATCTAACACTACTCCAGTAACTAGTCAGAATATCAGTTCCTTCAATCAGCAAACATTTAGTGAGTCCTTCTACACTAAGCAATGTCCCTGGCACTTGGGCTATACTGGTGAATGAGACAGACATGGTCCCTGCCTTCAGGGATCCTAGAGTTCCAAAAGGGAGAGAGACACATGAACAAGCAATGATAGTGGCGATATTACTCCTTGCTGTCCTTCGATGGGAGAAGGAGAGTGTCTGATAAACTGGATCTTAAGAGAGATTCACAGGCAAGAAATCAAATATAACTGGGGTGCAGGGGCAAAGATTAGAGGATGCTTCAAGGAGAAGCATTTGAAAAAAAATCTTTGAAAGACTTATGAATAGGAGCAGGAGGTGAGCATTTTTGGTGGAGGAAATAGCATGAGCAAATGGCAAGGAAGTGGGAGAGCAGAGTGAGCTCAAGAAACAGAGTTATCTGGACTGGTTAGAATATACAGGATGGGACAGTTAAAGGAAGTTATGAGCAGAGAGCTGCTAAACTTCATTTGTTTTTAATTTTTTTAAAATGATTGCAATCTAAAGAAAGGTTGCTAGGATAGTATTGTTAATTTCCATACATCTTTCTGTTAGATTTTATAATCTAATTATTTACATTTTGCCATATTGTTTCTCCATATATATATGTGTGTGTATGTGTGTGTGGGTGTGCACGCACATATGTGTATGTATGTATGTATATATGTATGTAATTTTTGTTATTGTTGTCATTGAGCCATTTGATAGTAAGTTGTGAACATCATGACCTTGTGTTTCCTAAAATTACACTAATAGAATTTTAGTTGTGCTTATTCTTCTACATTTAAAAAAACTCATGAAAGGTAGCTCACCTCCTCTTCCCATTGTCATACCCGGTGCCCCACCCCACACCGGAGCTTCTTTTAAGGTAGTTGCAGCTCCACTTGCATCTTTCTGAGCTTTGAAATGAACAGCTGCTGAATAGCTAGATTGCTTAGAGAAAAGAAACGAGTTTAAACAACTCCAAAGTTATTCGTAGTCTCTGCTGGGTTGAAGCAGACGGGGCCATCTGTGCTTTCTGTTCATATCTCAGGACCTGAAAGAAAATATTCTATGAGGCTTAGCAGAAAATGACATAAAATGAATCCATTCTGCTGTCAGCGATCATAATGAAACTAGAGAACAGGTACAAAATCAATTCATTCTTATTACAATTTTCAGATTGCCATCTTCCCGTTTGTTCAGATGCAGGTCTGATGGCTCAAATTGGTCTTCGTAATATTTAAGGAGCTTTTTTGGTCTTTTAATATTGGCTTATCAGTTCCAGTAATTTTACCTCCCAGAGTGAAATTGGCTGCTAACGTTTGGAGGAAATCCGTGCTGTATTTTTCGTAAGTTTTGCTGATCGTCACTCACCAGGCTACAGTAAAGGTGCTTCTGGCTTATTAAGAAGACAGCCACAGAGACTGGATGCTTTATTACAGATCTACCGATGGTTCCAGGAGCTCTTCCCTAGCAGAGAGACCCTTTGTGAAGTATTTATCTATTTATCTATTTTTCTGCCATAATACCTAGATCTTCTGTTTAGAAGTCTTCTCATTTGACCATAAGGATAAAAGAGAAAACTCAGGCCTACAAATGATTCTTTTATTTCTCCTTCAAGGCTGTGTGTGTGGACCTCATAGAGAGAGATTAGGAAGGAAAGGAAGGGCAGAAGGAAAAGCAGTTCGAAGGCAGTTGTCAACCTCATCCTATCTTTCTCCTGTTGCAAAGTAATAATTGGAATATGCAGTTATGTCCTTTTTATAAAAATATGTCATGCTAATTATAAAAATAATGCATAGTAATTATTTTTCAAATAATTGAAAAAGAAGAAATTAATTGTTCATAATACTACCCACCAAAGATAACTACTGTTAACAATATTTTTTGAATCAGTCTTTGTGAGTTTAAAGACTAGAGTTGATTCATATAAAATTTTGAAGATGATATTTTCATTTAATATTACATAAAGTCTTAGTCATCTTTGTTGGAAGTTACATAATAACTTATCTTTTGGACATGCCATATTTACTTTATCACTTTTTATTTCAAGTAGCTACTTTGCTTCCTAGTTTTGTTCTGTTTTGTTTATCCTATAAAGATTGCAGCAGTGAATATTCTTATGCAAAAAAGCTTTTATGTGTATAACAGGTAATTTTCTTGGGATGGATTTCGATGAGTTAAATTACTGGGTCAAAAAATAGGCATATTGTAAAGGCGATCTATATTTGCCTTTAGAGAGTTTTTTAAAATGCTCTTCCAGAACAATTTATACTCCCACTAGAAGTGTATAAGAATGCTTATCTCACACAACACTTGCCAGAACTGCATATTATTTAAAAATATTTTTTAATTAGATGGGCAAAGAAAAACTGCCACCTTAAATTACAATTCTTTGCTTACCAGCGAGACTGAACAACTTTTCATATTTGTTAGCTCTTTGTGTGTGTGTGTGTGTGTGTGTGTGTGTGTATGTGTGTGTCTGAATTTTCTGTTGATGTTCATAGCCTTTTCACCTACCTGTCTTAGTGTTTTTCTAAATTATTTGGATGATATCAGGACTAACCCTCCATCTACTGCATTTGTTGTAAATTTTTCCCAATTTGAAAGTCTTTTGCAATATTTGTATGCAGTTGTAACACAGACATACTTCCATTTTTCGTGCTTTGCTTTATTTCACTTCACAGATATCGCAACTTTCATAAATTGAAGGTTTGTGGTGACTCTGCTTGGAGAGAGTCTGTCAGCACCATGTTTCCAACAGCATGTGTTTCCTTCATGTCTCTGTGTCACATTTTGGTAATTCTCGCATTATCTCAAACATCGTTAATATATCTGTTATGGTGATATGTGATTGGTGATCATTGATGTTACTCTTCTAATTGCATTGGGATGCCACAAACCATGCCCCTATAAGGTGGCGAAGTTATTCAATAAATGTGTGCTCTGATTGCTCTACCAACCTGCCATTTTCCTAACTCTCTCCGTCTCCTTGGGCTTCCCTGTTCCCTGAGATACAAAAATATTGAAATTAGGCCAGTTAATAACCCTACAGGCGCCTCTAAGTGTTCACATGAAGGGAAGAGTAGTATGTCTCTCAGTAAAAAACTAGAAATGATTAAGTTTGGTGAGTAGGCATGTCAAAAGCTGAGACAGATCAAAAGCTAGGCCTCTTGTGCCAGTTAATCAAGTGTGATGGAAAGGAAAATTATTGAAAATTAAAAGTGCTACCCCAGTGAACACACAAATGATTTTTTTTTTAAAGCAAAACAGCCTTATTGCTGGTATAGAGAAAGTTTGAGTGTTTTGGATAGAAGATCAAATCAGCCACAATATTTCCTTAAGTCAAAGCTTAATCTAGTGCAAAGTTCAACTCTCTTCAATTCTATGAAGGCCAAAAGAGGTGGAGAATCTGCAGGAGAAAAATTGGAAGCTAGCAGAGGTTGGTTCACGAGGTTGAAGGAAAAAAGCCATCTTTATAACATGAAAGTGCGAGGTGAAGCAGCAAGTGCTGATGGAGAAACTGTAGAAAGTTATCCAGAAGATCTTCCTAAGATAATTGATGAAGGTGGCTACACTAAACCATCAAACTAGGCAAAACAACCTTATATTAGAAGAAGATGACACTTGGACTTTCATAGCTACAAAAGAGAAGTCAATGACTGGCTTCAAAAACTTCAAGGGACAGGCTGACTCTCTTGTTAGGGGTGAATGCAGGTGGTGATTAAGTTCAAGTCAGTCCTATTTACCATTCTGACAATCCCAGGGCTTTTAAAATTATGCTAAATCTACTCTGCCTGAGTTTTATAAATGTAACAACAAGGGCTGAATGACAACACAAGTGTTTACAACATGGTAAACCATGTGAACTGAATATTCAATAAATGGAATATTTTAAGCTCACTTTTAATACCTACTGCTCAGAAAAAATGCTTCCTTTTAGAATGTTACTGCCCATGGACCATGCTCCTCATCACTGGAGAGCTCTGATGGAGATGTACAAGAAAATTAATTTTTTTATGCCTACTAACACAGCATCCTTTCTGCAATCCATGGATAGTGGACTAATTTTGACTTTCAAACCTTATTATTTAAGAAATACGTCTTGTAAGGCTGTAGCTGCCATAGATAGTGATTCGTCTGATGGATCTGGGCAAAGTAAGTTGAAAACGTTCTGGAAAGGATTCACTACTCTAGATGCCGTTTAGAACATTTTTAATCCATGGGAGGAGGTCAAAATAACAACATGAACAGGAGTTTGGAAGAAGTTGATTCCAGTCCTCATGGATTACTTTGAGGGGTTCAAGACTTCAGTAGAGTGTTCATTGGAGGAAGCAATTGGAGATATGATGGAAATAGCAAGAGAACTAGAATTAGAAGTGAAGCCCAAAGATGTGACTGAATTGCTGCAACCTCATGATCAAACTTGAACGGATGAGATGTTGCTACTTGTGGAAGAGCAAAGAAAGTGGTGTTTTGAGATGGAATCTACTCCTGGTAAAGATGCTGTGAACATTGTTGAAATGACAGCAAAGGATTTAAAATATTACATAAACTTAGTTGATAAAGCAGTGGCAGGGTTTGAGACGATTGACTTCAATTTTGAAAGATTTACTGTGGGCAAAATGCTATCAAACAGCATCATATGCTACAGAGAAATCTTTCATGAAAGGAAGAGTCAATGGATGCAACAAACTTCATTATTGTCTTATGTTAAGCAATTGCCACAGACACCCCAACCATCAATATTGAGGCAAGACCCTCCATCAGCAAAAAGATTATGACTCACCAAAGACCCAGATGATTGTCAGCCATTTTAGCAATAAAGTATTTTTAAATTAAGATGTGTATATTGTTTTTTAGAGATTATGCTATTGCATACTTAATAGTCTAAGTGTAGTGCAAGCATAACTTTTATATGCACCAAAACCAAAAAATGTTGTGTGACTTGCTTTATTGCAATACTTGCTTTATTGCAGTGGTCTGGAAATAAACCCTCAATATCATTGAGGCATTTCAAATGGTCACATTTTCCTCATTTTCTTTTAATCCTTTTTACTGATTTTAATCTTAGAAAATCCTGTCTTATCTAAAGATGTGTGAAATACCATTTTGTGTTTCCATTGAGTTTTGTTATGGATTATTTTTCTTACACTTACTTTATCTGCCTTTTATTGTGGTAGATGATTTGAATTGAGGGTTCAAATGAGTTTTTCCCCAAAACTTAACTAGTGGCCCCAGCAGTAATTATTATCTAGTGCTACCCTCCCCCTGAAACTGAGATGTCCCATTTATTACATATTAAATTCTTATACAGACCTGAGTCTGTTTCTGGAGTCTCCACTGGAATGTTCCATTATTCCATCCATCTACCTTCTGCAACTGTTCCACTGTTCCATCTATTTTTGTGTTAGCACCACACATTTTAAGAATTAAAGCTTTATAAAATACCTAATGTATAGTTAGAGAATTCCCCATCCCTCCATTTGTTTTCCCTAACAAAAAAGGTTAAAACTATTTTTAGCTATTTGTTGCAACAGAGGAGTTTCAGAATCATTTTTCAAGTTCCAAAGAAATTATATTCATGTTTTGGTTAGAATTGTTTAAACCTATACATGGACACTTCAAGGTTACAACTCTTATTTCATAAGCTCATGTTATGATCAGAATTACTGATTCCTAAACATCTATGGAAAACATAAAATACTCATTTTCAGATAACTTAGTGCATCTGACTCACCCTGATTGTTTAGAGAAAATCCTGAAATGCAATGTTTCGAATTCCCTCAAATTATAATTATTAATTGATGATGAATGACAAAGACTGTCTTTTGGTCTATATTGCACAAACCATATAAACTAGTTGAAAGTAAGTCAATAAATAAGTGGATGGATGAATGAATGAGATTACAAAAGCGTCATGAAAAACAAGAGATCTGGTCTACCAGAGGCCTTCAGTATCATCTGGGCAGTGGTGACTATTGTTTGGAAATCTTTTTTTTTTTTTTTAATTATACTTTAAGTTCTGGGATACATGTGCAGAATGTGCAGGTTTGTTACATAGGTATACACATGCCATGGTGGTTTGCTGCACCCGTCAACTTGTCATCTACATTAGGTATTTATCCTAATGCTATCTCTCCCCTACCCACCACCCCTCGACAGGCCCTGGTGTGTGATGTTCCCCTCCCTGTGTCCATATGTTCTCATTGATCAATTCCCACTTATGAGTGAGAACATGCGGTGTTTGGTTTTCTGTTCTTGTGTAGTTTGCTGAGAATGATGGTTTCCAGCTTCATCCATGTCCCTGCAAAGGACATGAACTCATCCTTTTTTATGGCTGCATAGAATTCCATGGTGTATATGTGCCACATTTTCTTTATCCAGTCTATCACTGATGGGCATTTGGGTTGGTTCCAAGTCTTTGCTATTGTGAAAAGTGCTGCAATAAACATATGTGTGCATGTGTGGAAATATTGTCTGACAAAATCAATTACATATGGTACAGAGATAGGAAACTAAATGTTTATTGAGTTACACTGGGCATTTTGTTAGGTGTTTTTCACATGTTATCTAATAGAAGAAAAATAAGATAAAGGAAAGGAAGAGACTTGCCAAGAGGTCACAGAGACTGTAAGAGGTGGACCCAGATACAGATTCCTATCTCTTGGGCTTCAGAGCCTTTGCTGTCACTCCAGTTTCTGCAGCCTGGAGTGACAGGTCTAATGTATAGGATCTTAAAGAAGGATTATATTTTGGCCGGGTGCGGTGACTCACACCTCTAATTCCAGCACTCTGGGAGGACCAGGCAGGTGGATCACCTGAGGTCAGGAGTTTGAGACCATCCTGGCCAACATGGTGAAACCTCATCTCTGCTAAAAATACAAAAATTAGCTGGGTGTAGTGGTGGGCACCTGTAATCCCAGCTACTTGGGAGGCTGAGGCAGGAGAATTGCTTGAACCTGGGAGGCAGAAGTTGCAGTGAGCCGAGATCGCGCCATTGCATTCCAGCCTGGGTGACAGAGCAAGACTCCATCTCAAAGAAAGATTTTGTGTGTGTGTGTTCCAATGTCAATATGTCAGAAATAGCAATGGGTAGTAACATTTTAGAAATAAAGTCCCACTGATGATTATTTACCCTTGGAAAAGAACCATAAGATTCATCTTTTTTCTCTGTTATATGGAAGTAGGTCCACAAGAATGTGTGTCATGAAGGAATCTTCTGGTGTATACTGAGAACAAGAGGATTTTGCATAGATTAACATTTTTTCAAGCCCAGTCTATGTCACTTGTGATTGCATAGACATGGCTCTTGGAGGCTTAACCTGGCATCTGGTCTTAACATGAGCAGCCCTGCTTTAATCTACTTTCCACTCCACCACCCTCCATCCTGACAAGATAGTCTAATTATGGCAGATGCAGGGTTGTGAACTGTGGTTTACTCTTCTTAAAAAAAATGACATTAACATTGCTGCAATCATTCTTTAGCTGCATACATTAGAGATTTCTTCCCTAGAGCCCCAAACACTTTGCAAATGTGATCTCATTAACCCACATGCCTACCCTCTGTGGTAGGTCGGCCATCTTGGCGGCATTCGGGAATTGAATTATGCAAAGAGAAAGTGGTGTCTTCAGAGATGCCTGCCAGCTGGGGATGGGATCAGGATGAACATAAAATCTTAGAACTTTACAGGGCCCTGGATATTACCTGGTCTGACATCCTCAACAAATAAACAGGAAACTGAGGCCTGGAGGGGCCATGCTACTAAACTCTAAGGTTCTCCACGGCCAAATGTTATTATCACCTGGGAAGCTTAAAAATAATATTATCCAGGTTCCACTCCAGATCAATGTAATCACAGTCTCTGGGACCTCCCCACATCAATGATTTTAAACGCTCCTTAGGTGATTTTAATGAATAATCATGGTTGAGATTTAGCTGGACAACAGCAGACCCAGGAGAAGCCCCATTCATTCACCCTAGTCTAGGGGTCTGCCCATGGCTTCACTTTGTCATTCTCCACCATACAGTTTGGTTTATGACAGAAGTTCTTGAGGTTTTAATCCAGGCTGGCATCTTTCATACAGGAAATAATCAGGGTAATTCCTTAGCTTTTCACTTCATTTCACCAGCACAGGCACATTGTAAAGCTGTGGCAACATGGTGCAGAAGTAACTGTGTGACTCTGCCAAGCCAGTCAATCAACTGGTCAGCTCACTGGACAGAATCAGTCAAATTGGTTGGTTGGCTGATTCAGCCATTCCAGATAGAATAGCCTGCCTGGTTGGCTAAGTGTGGTCATTACTCTTCTAGACCTTGCCTTTTACAAGGAGGTGTGATGATATTTATTTTCCATCATAAGCTCAGTGCACTGGAGATTCTCAGCATTTGCTCTGTAAAAAAATAAATGAAATGATATCCTCTAGCATTACAAGCATTAGAGATTCAAGAGTTCATCACAGTGCCCATAAGAGGTGCTCAATAAATGGTAGTAATTATGGTGTTCATATTGCCTTGGGATATTGCAATGACCTAGACTCAGACCCAGGCAGCCACGCATAGGCATGTGCATACAGACACACACACACACACACACACACACACACACACAGTGTACCAGGATGGAGCATGTTTTTAGACTCGGCCATTTGCAAAACTTAGCTAAAGTTGATGGTGGAAGGAAGAAACAACCAGTCTACTAACTCTTTTACCTTCAGAAAGAAGTGTCAATATAGAAAGTGACATTGGTTAGGGAACTGGAAACAAAAACCATAAAGCTCTGTCTGAATTAGAAAACAAGTTTACTTCTTAGGCTGTATTTGAGGTGCAGCTATAATGGGTCCCTTGGCTCTTGTTACTTAGCCCTCCAGGTTGTAAAGCTGAAGTCCTTTGACCCTGGAATCTGGGATTACCTGTCCTGCAGCTCCAGAAGCTCTTCCTGTCCCTTTGTGTTCTATTATGACAGTCAGTTAGTCTTACTGAGGTTCTTTGAGACTCTTTGCTATGTTCCCAGAAATTCAGTCTGCATCGGTTGCCTGTGAACCTTTCCTAATCTCTTGTTCAAGAGCTGGGTCCTTGTCTAGTTCCCTCCCTTTCGCTTTCTCATGAATACCCAAGTCCCTTTATAACTTCTAATTTCTCCCAGACCCGGGAGTCCATCATGCAAGCAACAGAAATGGAAAGGGAAAGAAAGCAACTTTCTTTGCTCCTGGTCTCCACAGCAGGCTGTTGGGATCTGTCTAGACCTCTCTGGTTTTGGCAGCTAGACACTCGTTCCTTCTCTGACAAGGAATGTCATGTTAATCTGTTCACTGGAATATCCCTCACTGCCTGCCTCCCATGACATTGTAGCCCTTCCTGTCATGACAGGTGCTGTGGCTATGTGGCCAGGCCTCGACCCACCTCACGAAGCACTCAGCGAGTTATCACTAGGCTCCTTAATCTAACCAGCTGTACTATAGCCAGATGGCTGGATAAGGTAAGACAAGTTCGTTTGTTTTCCTTATAGACAGGTCATAGGCTAAAGAGCAGACAGAGGCTGTGAGGTACATCTCTTAGCAATTGTGATCACTGCTTGTTTCAAGAAACTTTTTTTGCCTTTATACAAATCCCTGGTGTCTGCTGCAAATGATGATGTGTTTTCATTTCCCTGACTATGTCTATGTGCCACACCTAACCAATATTTCCATATACTAACACTTTGAATTAAGGTGTAGATTCTAATCTCACTTGAATGGAATTCATGTTCACAGAAGAATACCAAAGATTATTGGTGATTTTGATTCCATTCTTCTTTGGTTGGGACATTTGGTTGGGATGTAGGTCATTTGGTCCCACCCACATTTTCAGCATCATTTCTTCTTCTTCCTCGGAGGACCACTTAAATATTCTCCCTTACTTAACCCACCCTACTGTCTTACAGCCTCTTATCTGCATACTTACTGCTTCCTCTCTACAGACTGTCTTTTTCTCATTCTCTTCCTGGCTAACTCTGACTCATTTTCTAAAATCTGACCCACGAATGTATCAGCTCCCTTGTAAAGCCTTCCTGGGCTACTCTCTTTCCCTATGCATACGTCCCATGGACCGCTTGTCATATTGCTGTGAGCTCCAAGGAAAAGCCTGTGCATTGTTTATCTTCACATACATGATGTGCGTAGTATAAGTCCAGTAAGTGCTTTGGTGCCAGTGTATACATTTAACTGCAAATTAATAAACACTGGCCTTGGATTGCCCTCTGTGACTTTTGGCTCAGTCATAGAAAAACATTAAGTAGCTTAAGGAATAAAGCCCTAATTAATTCATCTTTGCATCCCTACCCAGCACCCAGCACTGTGTCTCGGACATAGTAAGTACATGTATTCTAGATGAACAATCACTAGATAGATTATTGCAGTGCTAATGTGCCTTGCCTAAAAATGGTATTTGCTTGGGTTAGATCGAACCTGATGTGAAACATGTATGAAACTGGACTTCAAGAGGCTTCTTTCTGTTGAGAGGGCTTCCATTCCCTTTCAAAAAACTCCCAGGGAAGGCCGGGCATGGTGGCTCATGCCTGTAATCCCAGCACTTTGGGAGGCCAAGGTGGGCAGATCACGAGGTGAGGAGATCGAGACCATCCTGGCTAACACGGTGAAACCCTGTCTCTACTAAAAATACAAAAAATTAGCCAGGCGTGGTGGTGGTCACCTATAGTCCCAGCTACTCGGGAGGCTGAGGCAGGAGAATCACTTGAACCTAGGAGGTAGGTAGAGGTTGCAGTGAGTCAAGATCGTGCCGTTGCACTCCAGCCTGGGCGACAGAGCAACACTCCATCTCAAAACAAACAAACAAACAAAACAAACAAACCAAAAAAACTCCCAGGGAAATCCTCAGAACATTTGTCTATGTAAACTCAATAAGTAGAGTGAATACAAGGGAACTTTTCATTAACATTTATTTTCCACCTGGACTTTGGGCTCCCACAACTGAGACTCTGACCTCCTACAGTCGGGGACTACATTATTCACCTTTTCCTTGCCTCACCCAGCACAGTACACAATTGGTGCTTTATAAATGTTTACTGAGGGAGTGGCCACGTGGTGATCTCTACACAACTCCTGGAAGCCCTCCAGCACCGTTGCTCTTAACACACATCTAGGTATAACGTTGATTGCTGCGGATGCCATTTCCTTTCTAGGAGAAGTTATTTGTTCAAGTGCAACTTGCTGGCCTTTGCATTGTCCTCTGAAAAGAATCCCTGATGGCTGTGCAGAGGCTTTAGTTAAGTGGAATAAGATGGTTTCCATTTTCATATTTTTAGAGAGTGCCACTCGTGTTGGCTGATGAGTGCTGGTTAGAGCTATGGGAGGATCTCCTATCCTTCTCGGGTTCTATAGACATTTCAGATAATATAAGGGAAAGAAACGAAAAGACTGGATGGGAAAAGGAAGAAAAAAACTAACCTAGGCAAAGAAAATGAATACAAGAAAACTCCAAGGGATGTGAAAATCGGTAGCATTCGTCATTAAAAGGGGAACATCAATCATTCTTAGTCTCGTTTTTTCTTCATTGTGTGCCTGAGTGAAGGCGAAAATGGAAATGACAATGGCGAAAACTTTTAAAAGCCACTTTATCCAGGAACAGTGAATAAGAAAGATATTAGTTCCAACCTTGCAGAGAGGGTAGTGTGTGTGTGTGTGTGTGTGTGTGTGTGTGTATGTGTGTATACTCAAAAACATTTCCCCCTACGTAGATGATAATGCCCCTGAATCTCTCCTGTGCTTCCTGATACCAAGGGAATGAAAGATAGGGGAGCAGTCAGAAGTCACAGAGAGTTTGCTGATGGGAGGCCGGGGGAGGGGAGTGGTGAGGGGTCAGTAGTGTGGTAGTGGTCTGTGGCTTTGGGGCTTATACTAAGTTAATTTTCCCACTGCAGGATTCATTTTCAACCCCATCTACTTTCTTTCTTGGTCTCAGCCTTGCAGCCTGCACACATTTGTATGCTTTGCTTCTTGTTTTACACATTTTTGCAAGTCACGTGGACTTATGCCCATGTAACTCACCTCTGTTAATGCAAGGTTGTGTGAAAGGTTGAGGACAAATGGAACTTTTGTAAATCGAATCATCTTTCAGATGTATTTGGGAGCTTTCTATTTAACAGAAGGTAGGCTTGAGTCTTGGGCAAAATGAAAAAGACTTTAGCAGTCTCACTCACATTCCAGTTTGTTTCTTCTGAAAGGTAATTTTGTGTTTTTATCACCAATTTTCTTAAAGCTGAGTCTGGTTTTCCTGAAGCAACAACTGCGTGCCTGCCATTTGCAGGATATCGGTACGTTCTGCTGAAATGGCTCCCACCTCCCCACTCCCCTCATATATACCAGGAAGTGCCTGGGGCAGAACTGTCCTCTGCTTGTGTCTAACTCCTTATACCCATGAGCTTACGTGCGCCAGGATATCAGCAGTGCTTAGAGGCAGGTAGGGGAGAGAGGGCAGAGTCCTGTGAGAAATCTGTGGCCAGAGTGTAGGCCCAGCTCTCCGGATGTCTAAGCCAGTACTTGTCACTCTTTTTGCTATGCTGTCCCCCACAGCAGGATCCATCCTGAAAAGGGATACTTCTTGTCAGTGGTTCAGGGCAGTTCGACTTGATCCTCCCCTTCTGTGTCAGAGGCACATTCAAAACTGCTGGTGGAAGGAGATACTGCCTCTGTGGATTTCTCGTAGGTCTTCTAGTTGAGCCATGCTTTATAAACTAAAGCAGAAGAGAGCACTGCATCTCTTGCTAAACAACAGGGAGAATGGTTTAGGAGGCACTATAACGTAATAACATAGTGCAAAGGCTAGGTTGGATTCCTGGGCTCAATCATAGCTTCAAATAATTAGCAGTCTGAACTTGGACCAGTTCTTTGTTGTTGTTGTTGTTGTTGTTGTTGTGGTTGTTTTTGTTGTTGTTGTTGTTGAGACGGAGGTCTTGCTCTGTCACCCAGGCTGGAATGCAATGGTATGATCTCGGTTCACTGCAACCTCTGCCTCCTGGGTTCAAGCAATTCTTCTGCTCAGTCTCCCAAGTAGCTGGGATTACAGGTGCCTGCCATCACACCTGGCTAATTTTTGTACTTTTAGTAGAGACAGTGTTTTGCCACATTGGCCAGGCTGGTCTTGAACTCCTGACCTCAAGTGATCTGCCCGCCTCGGCCTTCCAAAGTGCTGGGATTACAGGCGTGAGCCACTGTGCCCAGCCTGGACCAGTTCTTTAACTCCACTCAACCTCAATTTCTTCACCTATGAGACAGATGTGTTCATACCAGCCTCAGAAAACTGTGAATATTATAGAAAATGTATATGCAGCATGATAGGTGCTAGATAAAGGAAACTCTCGTCATTCGTGTTTATTAGCACTAAAGTTCCTTTCATCCCATCTTTGTCTTGTTGTCTACTTTGTCTACACTTTCATTTTCTGTTAAACTTCTCTTGTGGTTTCCTAAAGACATTTTCTTAGTTCTATCTCCTTGCTCCCTCATTTCTTTCTTTCTTCTTCTGTCTCCCTCTCTTTTCTCTCTCTCTCTCTCTGTCTCGCTCTCTCATATCTAATATCATGGCATTCCTGTTCTTTCTTCTATATAAGAATTACAACATCTCAAAGCTGAAGTAGCCCTTGGAGTTTCTCAGATCTAGCTCCTATGTGTGAGATGAGACAACTGATGCCCAAGGAAATTAACATCTTACACACGACTGCCACTTGGTGGAATCCTGGAGGACTGGGATGGGTGCTCAGGCCACCTGCTCCGTAACAACACTTTGTCCCTGGGGGTGACCGTGGGAGGGAGGGTCCTCTATCCCCAGGGAACCCAGTGAGGACAGGGATGTTACAGTTCTTTGTCTTCCTAAAGGGTAGTGTTTTTCCTGTGTCCTTTCGAACTCCTCGGGAGCACTTTATATTTCAAAGCTTTTTGATAAAACAGCTAAACCAACTCATCTCCTGGGACAGCAAAACTCAGTATAGATTTCTCACGAAATTCTCTTATTGTTGGACTAGACTGAGGATATTTTTAATTTTTTTCTTGCAATCAAAAAAATTTATAGTCGCTCAGCATGGATAGTACATCATGAATGGGCAGTTGTGGGTCTTTGATCTAATTTTTATGTGTCTGATTTCTCAATAATAAATGGGCTTTTGTTAGGAGACAGATTGACACTTACTGAGTTTGCTCTTTATGGGTCTGTAGTGAGTTGGGAGCCAGCTGTGGATGTGTTCTCTTTTCTTGGTCCTACAGCAAAACTGTGACTTGACACATAATTGAACATTGTTGCCTAGGCCCTTTCAATATTCCAGGCATTTGAAAAGAGAGAAAACTGTGTTCCATCCAAGAGAATAGCATCGAAGCTAAATGTCAGGTGACAATTTAGCATAGTTGTGACTGATATGATCCATCACAAAGGGGGGAAGAACTATTGATTATGATGCAGATAAGAGAAAAACACATCCCAGAGACAAAAGTAGGAAAAAGCGAAGAGCCCGTAATGTAACCAGATGTCTTTAAGTCACTGCCCTTGAGGAATGACAGATGCCTTGCACTGGCTCAGATTTCTTTGAACAGCCTAGAAACGGAACACAACACTGCTACCATCGCAGGCAGGAGTTATGTTAAAGAAAGATGTTTTGAGTAATGTTCATGAACAGCAAAATGGCTCACACAACAGGACATCCTTCTAGAATATGGTCAGAGGGCATTCTGCAAAAGGGCCTGAGAATGAGGACTGGGGAAGAGGAACTGGCATAAACATGTCAAGAAGGCTCATTTGTCTGTACTCTTGAAAGGTGAGGTGAGAGGCAGAGGCACACAGAAGGCTGGCTCTGGGGAGTGATAATGGCATTTGAAGCTTTTCATTTCTGTGTAGGTCACTGGCTCAGTTCAAAGCCTAACTGCTCGAAATTATTACTGCTTGATGGCTGATGGGAAATTAGGTCCTGGCTTTCAATCTGCCTCCTAAAAGTATTCCTTGGAAATTGGTCTCCCTTCCTGGAAGACTGACAAAGGCTGGGAAAGGCAACAGGTACTAAACTGTTCTGACGCCAGAGGGGATCTTGCTGGAGTGGGGCGGGGTTAACGCTGGCCAGGCACAGGAGAGGGAAGGCCGCGAGGGGCTGGTGATGGTGGTGAATGGGCGCGGGGAACCAAAGAAGAAAATGCTTTATTCCTGCAGCCCCTGGAAGTGTGAGGGCTGCAGGAATCCTGGGGCCGTCAGTGGGCTGACCAGCTTGGGGACCATAGACAGCAAGTTGGATGGAATCCCATGAAGAAACTCATGCCTGGCTCCAGAGGGCACAGTCCTCCTTATAAACCCACAGGTCTCTTCACCCTACCTTTCTCTGATCCACCTCTGGCTCCCTGACTCCAGAGAGTCCTTGTCTAATCTCAGGGCAGGCAAGGCTGATTGATGGGCTGTGTTCCAAATCTCTTACTTAAGACTCTTGCAAAGCAATTTAGCTCTTAGAATTAAACAACTTTTTTGTGTTTCTATTATTGTCCCCCCTCCCCTGAGGCAATGACATGAGGAAGAGATAGGGTAAGCAGATAAGGGGAAATCTATGGAATAAAAAGCACCTCAGTTAATATCTCCAACTGTCAATCCTGCTATACTTCCCTACTTGTTTTTCTTTTGACACTAACTTGACTCCTGGGCTTTTGAAGCCTGCACTCAGGCTGTCTGGGGGACCACTGTGGGCCCAGTTCTTTCTGTCTAGAGGAAACTCCCTGTGGGCAGTTCATACACCCAAAAACTGTGAGAAGGTTTATTTTGTGTCGTAGGACAGGTTAGCAGAGGACAGGAGACAAAGAAGACAGCCCATGGAGAATTTGGCTAGAGAAATTCTCTCCTGATCCCCCAGCTTTTTCTCTTGCAAAACAGGAGGTATGAGCGTGTTGCACTCAATGATGAGCTACTACTTTATGGCTTACAACCTTTCAGACACAGGTTTAGGAGATGAGAAAAACCTCAGTACAGTTCATCACCCATCATAGGCATGCAGTGTCATTTTTATGTCGGTGAGACAGATTCTTTGTTTGCTTCGCACATTGTAACGATTTGATGTCACTTTGCAGATGATCTGTTTCTTAAAAAGTGTGCCTATTGCGTTGGCTGTGTGATTGCAGGCATGTTCTCTCTCCTTCCTGGAGGTGGGGAGCCTTTTGGTGACATGCAAGGCCCATGCAAGGAGGATGGGGAAACTGGCACGCTAGACCTATCAGTAAGCCTGGGAGAAGCCCAGAAGAGTGGTTTCCATTGGTCTCTGGAATACAGAGATTTGTGTAAAAGCTTAAAGGCTGGGGTACAGTTCTTTGAGGGAATCGCCCTGCCAAGGTAGAGGGTGGGATAGAAAACAAAGATGGTGTTCTCTGGAACAAACTGCTGCCTCCACAGCCCTGACAGATGTTGAGCAGCCTTCATGTTCTGTCTGGATAGTAAGTGGGTGTCTTTTAAATATTTGTGTGTAAGTTTCTCTCTCACTACCCCCTTGAACTCCCTGGGGGCAATGTCTGAATCATCTTTGTTCTGTTTATTCTTGGAAGCTTCCAGACACATAGAAGGTGCACAGAAAATCCTTGTTATCAGAATGAATGAAAGGGAAGAGCGAAGCCCAGGGTAGTTCTGTCTTTTCTGAGGATGATGTTGGAATGCCTTGGCATATTTTAATCCATTCCTACCTGACCTTTTCTTTAAACTACACTTAGGCCTCTAGAAAGTCATCAAAGAACATTTTGCTGAAGAGCTGAGGAACTGATCTGAAAAAATTAGAGCTTAGGTTTCCATATAATGATAAAGTCAGAGCTTCATCAACTGAAAAGATTCTAGAAAGATTTAGAGACACTCTCACCAGTATCATCTTCCTTAACGAGCATGGGCTTTTTGCTGTGGCATCTGTTACCACAAAACGCCATGGGTTGTGCTAACATAGCCCGTCAACTTCAGTGGAGGGCGCTGCTCAGCTCTCCCTAAGGTGTTCAGGACTTAGCTCTCCCAACCTGGATTCCTCCTGTGCATTCCTGACTCCATTTGACCCTGTCATGTTGCAGTTAGGCCCGATCAATAATCTTTTAAAATAAGCTTTGCCCTTTGAAAACTAGCCCTAAGCACTTTGCATTCCTTTCTGTTTGAAAAGTTCAGCTTTGTTCCATGCTCAGTTCTAAAAATACCCTAGAGAGGTGGGAGGCCCACGCCATGCAGTTCAAAGCTGCTCCAGTGGGTGAGGGTCTTCAGGGCTTGGCAATGAGCTCACTTGGGTGAATTTATCACCTTCACACTTTCCGGAAATGGGCTCCCTTAGAGACAAAATAGGAAAGTGAGCCTTCTGTCCCCTGGCAATCTCAGGTCCATGGACAGGAGGGCTCTGTGCTCGGAAGATGAGGCAGGCACCAAGACCCTGAGGGTTGCTGAAGAGCCTGAGTTGAAAATGGCCCTCAAAAATTTTGTTTTCAAGATGAATGCAGTGTGTAGACACTATTGACTGCAGGTCGATTGATAATCTTCAGTCTGCGTTTTTGAGAGCACCTGCAGAGATCCAGAGTCAATACTCACTGTGTTTGGGGCTGGCATGCTTGGTCCACAATGATGCTGGTTATTTGGTTCTCAGCATTCCCAAGATCAAGGAATCTTGTCCCAAAGCCCCATAAATGTAAGACAGTTTCCTGGTGTCAGTGAAGTAATAATACATTTGTTCCCTTTGCCTATAATTGTCCCAAAGTGGCTAGCAGAGGTCTAATCTCTGTTTTTACTCGATGTCCTTGGAGAATGAAGGCACAATGAGATACAGGCTGTTCAAGCACTGAGCTTTTTACACTCTGTTTATCTGATTCTTCTCTCTAATTAAAGTTACCTTCTATACTTGATTGGTTTTTAAAGCCCAATATTTGGCAATTAAACCTTCTTTATTCTAACAACTGTGTGACATTTCCCTGAGTGATTTAGCACATGATATATTATCTGCAGAACCAAAGACTGGCTTCCTTGGGGAGCTTCTTTTGCAGAATTTGACGTCAGGTGACTTCTCTAAACATCCACGGAGCATTCTGCAGAGAGAATGATGCAGACTCTATTCAGGAGTCCGTATTGCTGGTGAAGAGAGAGCCTTGGCTTGAATTCGAACTCAGGAGACCCCATTTAATCCCCAAATGAAGCTACTTTTCTAAAGCCCCCTCGAGGTATTTGAAAGTGCCCCCCTTTTTATCTGTGTCTGTTCATTATAACCAAGGAAGCATGAAGGGTGTCCTTGGAGAAGCCAGCCTGCGCCCACCATAACAGCAGTTTAGCCCACTCAGCCCAGGCCCCAGGTGGGGTGCTAGAGGCTCTTGGAGCCCAGAGCGCTTCCAAATAGGGCTGTCTGATACACCAGGAGCAAATTATTTCGACTTAACCCTTCCTAGAGGCCTAGTAAAACCACCTCAAGGTTTTCTTTCTCTTTTTTTTTGTTTTTTTGTTTTTTTTTAGACGGCGTCTTCCTCTGTCACTCAGGTTGGAGTGCAGTGGCACGATCTCGGCTCACTGTAAGCTCCGCCTCCCGGGTTCATGCCATTCTCCTGCCTCAGCCTCCCAAGTAGCTGGGACTACAGGCGCCCGCCACCACGCCCGGCTAATTTTTTGTATTTTTTAGTAGAGACGGGGTTTCACCATGTTAGCCAGGATGGTCTCGATCTCCTGACCTCGTGATCTGCTTGCCTCAGCCTCCCAAAATGCTGGGATTACAGGCGTGAGCCACCGCGCCCGGCCTTAAGGTTTTCTTTATTCCATTTTCTCTCAGACAGGAAAACCCGTGGCAGGAAGCACGAGGGGTTCAGCAGGCACAGACATTGTAATACAGCCCCTCCCCTTTCCTTATAAGAGTGGATCGTATTTCCTATTCAGGTTTGTTCAATTTTTGATGGACAGAGTTTTAGTGTTGCCTTTTCTAGGCCATAGGAACCTTTCAGCTGCCATAGGAATGAGGGTGCGAAGCAGATAGCAGCCACTGCACAGAAAAAGCATCAGTGTGCTCAATACTTCCTCCCCACCTCACTCCTGCTGCACACACACTTGCACACATGCATGCACGTGTATGTATGTACACACACATACACACACGATGTCTGCATCCACGCATGATGGCGGCCAACCTGAACCATCTAGGAATGCACACAGAACTCCACCTCCTGCTCTGTTGGGAAGCCATCTTCTCCAAATTTAGCATTTGAACTGAAATTTAGTCTGTGACCATGACCCTTCCTGGGAGCCTGATCCAACCACATAGGCATTCTTTATTTGTTTGAGAGTGTTTTCAGTCTTTTATCCTCACATATGAGGTCGGAGTGATGCTGAAGGGAGGTTAAATCACTGCCATCAACTGCATTGGATTCGCTGTGAGGTGATTAACTCTGCCACCTGCCACCAAGGACTGCAGAGCACATCCTAATGCCTTTGTGTTTCCTGTGCTGTGAATGCAAACGATTTTAGGGGGTTTCTCCTAGACTTGTTGTCCTGTCCTGAGGACTCCCCTGGGGAGGATAACTGGAGCTATTGAAGACCCGCTGTAGTAATTCTGGTGTGTTTGTAAGCTTCCTCAGCAATACTTCCCTACCTGGAGCTGAGGTGTCCCCCTGCTACCTGGAGTACTTTTGCATCTGAGCATCACTGTTTTTGCCAGGTGGAAGGCTGGACTGGTGTATTGGGATGGCTCAGAAAGCAAGGGCCTGCAGGAATAATCCCTGAGACTATTGATCTGGGAACTTCTGGCTGAGATCGTTCTGGGGTGAGCTCACAGGCTTGGGCAGTCAGAGCTAGAAAGGGTTCTAGTGCCTCCTTACTTAAAGTGTGGCCTGAGGACCAGAAATAGCATCATCTGGGAGCTTGGCAGAATGCAGCACCTTAGACCCCATCCTAGACATACTGAGTTCAAATCTGCATTTGAACAAGATTCCCAGGTGATCTGTAGGTATGTTCCAGTAAGCAGCCAGTCAGCCTGTCCCTTGTCCTGTAAGATATTCTTCTAACTGTTCCTCTGAGATACAGTGCACCAAGAAAATGCCCACATGGGGAAGAGAAAGCCAGCCAGCCAGCGGGAAGTTGCTGCATGAATTTCTGACTCAGGTTTCTGGATGGTAGAAGACCCTAGGTACCTAGCAATAAGCAAAATAGACGGATGGCAAGAGGGGATATAGAGAGAAGGTCTGCACAAACTTCACCTTCTCTGACATTCACTTCTCTTCTTCTTCCCTACAAACTAGCTGCCAGTGACTCACTGTCAGGTGACCTCAGCCAGTGACTCGTAGGCTGGGTGATGATTTCAAGAGACCCTGGTCTCTAAGAAGGTCATGATGTACCCTTTTTCCTACTCCTGCCATAGAATTAAAAATAAAATAATAGTACATTGTAAAATAGGTTATTAAAAATCTAATAGAATTCTGATTTTCTCCTGGATAAATATTTTGCTTCTTGCTTTAAAATAGCAAAAGCTAGTTTAGTATATGAGCCCCTGATGCCCTCCCTAAGCACATACTCAGCTTCCCACTGGGTGCCAGGCCCTGCCCTTGCTGTAGTTTGAGGAGATACATTCTTGAGACTAGATGAGGAAAATCTCGACTCCACAGCCCTCTACCAATTACAGAGCCAGTTGCTGGTAGACTGGGGGTCAGAACCCTTGTTTCTGGGGTTCCACCTGGATACTTAGGTCACAAGTAGTCCTGGTTCGCCTGGGCAAGGTGGTATCCTGAAGGAATCATGAAATTTTCTTAGCTTCTAGGACTTGACGTGAACTAAGAGTTGGGGTTTGGGCTTGTTTTTTCTTTTTCTTTTTTCTTTCTTTTGTATTTTTGAGACAGGGTCTTGTTCTGTTGCCCAGGCTGAAGTGTAGTGGTGCAATCATAGCTTACTGCAGACTTGACCTCCCAGGCTCAAGCAATCTTTCTGCCTCAGCCTCCTGAGTAGTTGGGATTATAGGCATGAGCCACCATGCCCAGCAAAATCAGGACTTGTTTTGAGTTTATCCATATCTTAGCCTCTGGGAGCTAATGAGAAACAGATCTGACTCAGATTTGAAATAAGTCAACTATACATTCAACCACCATCATTTCACTCCCATTTGCCATGAGTGAGAGGGACAAATTGACCCTCTGACCAAGGTGGTGCAGGAGGTCAGAGTGGATCAGAGAGAAGCTGCCCTCCCAAAGGCTGTTTTCAAACTATCGTCTGCCACTGTTTCTTGCTCAAAACTGAATCAAGGTTAGGATTGGAAGGAATGAGGAGGGGGTTTACCATTGCTGTTTTTGACTTTTAAATTGATTTTTGATGAACACCCTTCTCTCTCATGCCTGAAGAGCCAGTTTAATCATCACGATGTCTTGTGGGAGTAGGAAGCTTTTTTTTTTTTTTTTTTTTTACAAAATTCCATTGTATTTTCTTAGCGTAGTTACAGTTCCATATTAGGGTTACATATGTCATGCTTCTTCCAGGAAGGTCTGAATATAATTAAGCCTTGTGCTGTGCCTCACATCATGCCTTGCGAGGAGAAGGTGATCAACATGTCTGATTCAGCAAAATGCTTGTAGTACCATCAATAACATGGTTTACTGCTTCAAAAGCGGCAGTCAGAAAAGTCTCTCTCCATCACTGCCTTCCAGATGTTACCCTAGTATACCTGGGAGTTTCCTGGGTTATGTCATGTGACTTTTTCAAAATGCTCAAGAATGTGTGAAATACCCCATGGTGCCCTGACCTTTATGATTCTCCTTCACTGCAATACTTACTAAAACTTTAAACTACAGTCATTGATCATTCTGCTATCCACTGGGTGGTTACTATCCGTTGCCAGCCCTGTGCTAACCACTTTACTTATATTAATCCTCACAATAGGCTATGGACAGGTACAATTATTATCCCCATTTTACAGATTAAGTAACTTTCCCAAGGTCACCCAGCTAGTAAATGGGGAAGCAGGGATTTTTACCCAAAGAAGTCTGTCTAGAAGAGTCCAAGCGATTAACTAAGCACTGCCCTAAAGGTATAAACAGGGAGAGCCATTCTCTCTTTTGATTTCTGCTTTTGTTTTTTTTTTTGTGTGTGTGTAGGGGGAGGGAGTCTACTCCCATCCTACATGGTGGAACAGGTTTCTGACTATGAGGAAAAGCTTTGGGGTATAACATCTAAGGCTTCCTTCATGTGGTATGCAGTTATTTAGGAGGGATTTCCTTCTCCCCTGGTGGCATGACAATCTCCAATTCCTTTGGTTAGCAAAATAACAAGACTGTCAGGTGTTTTGGTAGCAGAAATTATGGACTTCAGTGAAACATTTCTCTGACTTTCCAGTTAAAGAATGGTTTGCTCAGAGTTAACTAAGACCGGAGAGTTGGAAGGGAATTTAAAGGCCCTTTTGTTCAAATCCCCGTCTAATTCATGGCTCCTTTTATAACCTTCCACTGAGCATAATGTTGTATTTTGGTTTATCTTTTAGTCAGTCAAAGGGGACCTTGTGCTTATTGACACTTTCAATGATTAAAATAAGAATTCTTTTTATTTGGTCTTATTCTGAATCTTTAACCTGGATTTCTTGTCTCCATCTTTTCTCCCCTTAGGCCCTATTTGTCTGCTTAACGTGAGCATCTGGGTTAACTATATCCACAAAGAAATCTATTCTTTTAATTATAGAATGAATAACTATATAAATTTAAATTAACCCATCCCCGATTCAGAATTTTAGAATCATCCCTTTTGGTAACTCTTCGGTGAAGTTTGTTTCAGCTACTAATTTTTTTTCTTGGAAGTAGTTACGTCATCCATTTTCAAAAAGAAGTCATATGTACTCAACAGAAACTCTTTAATTACGGGTGTCAGTATCCATCTTTGTCTGGTCTAGAGTGGTGCCTTTCGCATTCTACTGGAAGAAATTTCTCAGGCACATGGCATTGTAGTTTTACCTCCTAGGCCCACCTCACAGTCCAAACGTCAGCACTTTATGGAAAGAGAACTGGGCTCCAAGCCAAAACAACTGAGTGAGTCCCAGGTTGGATTCTGCCCTAGGACCTTGGTCAAGGCATTAACCTTTGGGAATCCTGGTTTCTCCTTGAGAAAATAGCCACTCTGCCAGCTCTGCCCTTGTCATAAGGTTGTTGAGAGGCTCAAAACAAAGATGTATGTCAGAGCACTTAGTAAACTGTAACATGGTATGGCAATAGGAGGTCAAAGCACTGGGTTCCCAGAATGATTACGATGTGGGTATGTGGGAACCAGAGAACAAGAAAGCCCCACAGCTTCAACCTCACAGTGGATTCTTGTCCTTCTAGAGTGAGTGTCTGCAGATGTCTTGGCAGGGGAGGGTGGTTGGAATTAAGTTGCCTCAGAAATTAACGTTCCTGTCAGTCAGAAATGTGTCAGTCAGGGAGTTTCAAAGCAACAGGGGGGAGAGAATGAGCTGACAGTCATTTGTAAAAATTTAATGAGCACTAATTAAGCATCCTGTTTGTAAATAGCACCAAAGATAGCATTATATAAATGCCAACCTGGACCGTTTTTGGGAAGTGGCATTAGGCACAGGTGAGCTGCTCTGGTTAGCACTGTGCCTTGCCTGCAACAGCTCTGAGCATCGATGGGCAAGGGTCTTATTTATATCTTTTAGAACTTTTCCACAGCAGACTAGCTCTCCATTGAATATTATCTTATCAAATTATGTTTTTCTCAAGATTTTGATAAATCTGGCACCATCCCAGTTCTAAGACCTTCTCTTGAAAGAAGACTTCACATTAAAGTCGTCTTCAGAGATCCTCTTCCTTTTCCTTGTTCCCTTCACGATTCTAAATTAATCTCTTCCTCTTTGAAGTCTTATTTTTTATGATGCGTTTTAAAAAGAATAGAATTTCATAGGGAAATTGATGAAACAAAATTCAGCCAAAAATGCATTTAGCACTTAATGCCATAAATATTTCAGTTGTCTTTCCCATCATCCATCTCAATGGATGGATGTTTTACTTATATTTCTCTGAAAAATAATGATTCTGTCAGTTATCAATAATCTTTAACTTTATGCTAAAGAAACTCATCATTATCTAGTGAGTTTTGCCCTTTGCGGTCATCAGTGCCAATGTCCTTGGAGGAAACTCACCAAAACTGAAGTCAGTCGAGTCAGACCTGAGACTTAAAGACCTAAAAGCAGAGGCTTCCTCTATCCTGGTAGCAACAAGTAAAGAGGGGAAGAGAGAGGTCACTTCCTAGAACAGAGGGCCCTTGAAAGATTGTTTTGGCCAAATCTCTGTTTCTACATAGGATTTCTCATTCCTCATTCCTGAGCAATTGCTTATAGGTACACTGGTGTGCTGGTAAGTGTTGAACAACTAGTTCTCTAAAAAGAAAAAAATGTGTGTGTGTGTGTGTGTGTGTACATTTACTGTGTATTTTACTGATAGAAAAGATGTGTAGTGTACAATTTACAAATAATAAAATATTCTTTTTTGAAAATTCCAATGGATTCTCACAGAATGCTTTTGTTGATTTTGCCAAAATTTGTATTAATAGTCAACATATGGTTGTAATTAACAAATGAGTATAGTTCCAACATCAATGTTGGTTGGTGTTTTTGTTTACATTGACAAGCAAGACAACAGTGAAACAACAAAGATAAATGTGGGAACTCCAGCACGTCGTTCCAGAAATCCCATTTTCCTGGAGTTCTGAGGAGAAAGAAGTCATTCCCCCTACACAGAAGTCCTTGTGTTACATGGTCAGCCAGTCCTCTGCTTTGATCATGAGACCAGGTAGGAAAATATTATCAAGACCTGTAAGAGGCTGGGGCACTTGAAGAACTGAGATTCATTCTTTCTTTAAGTTCTAACGTTATCAAATTTTATACATGCCCATTGTTTAAAAAAGCAAATAGTGTATAAGGCTTGTCGTGAAAAACAGTAGTCCTCTACCCCTTACCCTCCATCTCCTCTCAGCAGCGAGACGCCCTTTAACTCTTTCAGCTGTTTTAGGGGGGCATACAGCTAGACCTCTGTAAATAATACACTTGTGTTGCTGTTTCTTGATTTGCCATTTTAAACCCTTTCCATGGAATTCCCACTATGGTGAGGAAGTGTGGGAGGCGAGGAATTGGTTCACTCCACTCGCGTTCTCCACCCCACCCCTGCATCTGCATACATGCCAAGACATGCTTTTAATTTCTCTTCACTCTTCCAATAGAGCTAAATTTTAATTTCATTCAAATCAATATTCAGTGTTTATATTATATAGCAATGCAAATGATATTCATGACTAAGCCTTTATTTTTCCTTTCACGAACCATCTTTTATTTTCCCTAGAGGTTTTGCTTTGTTTTTGTTTTGCTTTGTTTGATATTTACATTTAGATTATATTATATCCTTTTATATTAGCTTAGTTTCCTCTGAATGTATCACTGTGTCAACCTCAGACTCTGCCAGTTGTCTGTATTTCTAATCCAAGTATCAGAAGCCTCTGCCGTCCCACCAATCTCATCTTCAAGAAATCTCTCCTGGAGCCCTCTTCCTGCTCCCATCTGGGAAGGTTGTCCTCTGGCATCCTGGGCCCTGCCATCTGCCTCATCTCGGGAATTCTCTTTATCTGGCTGCCCTGTGGGTTAGACCTCTGTCTTTTAGTGTCCAGATGGTACTGGCTGGTACTGAAGGAGCCCCTCCTCAGTCAGCTTCCTGAGAAAGAGTGCAGAGGAGATAAGACATTTGAGGCCCTGCTTATCTGACAAAGCCGTTATTTTACCTTCATATTTGGTAGTTTCTCTGGGTATAGAATTCCAGGGTGCAGGCTGGGCACGGTGGCTCATGCCTGTAATCCCAGCACTTTGGGAGGTCGAGGCGGGCGGATCACGAGTTCAGGCAATCGAGACCATCCTGGCTAACACGGTGAAACCCCGTCTCTACTAAAAATACAAAAAATTAGCCGGGCATGGTGGCGGGCGCCTGTAGTCCCAGCTACTCGGGAGGCTGAGGCAGGAGAATGGTGTGAACCCGGGAGGTGGAGCTTACAGTGAGCCGAGATCATGACACTGCACTCCAGCCTGGGCGACAGAGTGAGACTCAGCTCCCCCAACCCAAAAAAAAAAGAAGAATTCCAGGGTGCAAGTCATAGCCCTTCAGATTTTGGAAGACATCACTCCATTGTTTTCTGGCCTCTGGTATTACTATTGAGAAGTTCAAAGCCATTCAGACTCATCATCTTTGGAAGGGGTATGTTTTATCTTTCTCTGTCTAGAAGCTTGTTTGATTAGAGCTTGTCCTATGTACTCTAAAATTTCATGACACTGTGTTATGGTTTGAGTTTATTTCATTTGTCTTGCCGTATGAACTCCTTTAATCTAGAAATTCAAGTCTTTTGGTTTAGGGACATTTTTTTGAATTGTTTTGTGGTTAATTTTCTTTCCTCCTTTGTGTGTGTGTGTATTTGTGTATGTGTGCATATATGTGTGTATTTGTGTATGTATGCATCTATGTCTGTGTGTGTGTCTGTGCATGTCTGTATGTGTATTTGCCTATGTATGTGTGCATGTATGTGTACGTGTGTATTTTTCTGTGTATGTGTGCATGTCTGTGTTAATGCTTGTCTGTGTATGTGTGCATTTATGTGTTTGTGTTTGTGTGTGTGTATTGTCCGTGTTTCTGTGCATGTCTATGTGTATTTGTGTATGTGTGTGTTTCTGTGTGTCTGTGTGTGTGTGTGACTGCGTGTGTGTGACTGTGTGTGAGACTGTGTGTGTGGCTGTGTGCATGTGTGTGACTGTGAGACTGTGTGTGTGACTGTGTGTCTGTGCGTGTTCTCTTTCTGGCACTCTCATTATTTACATGCTGGGCATCCTGGACTGGTCATTTGCTTTTCTTATATTTCCTGTCCTATTTTCTATCCCTTTATCTTATAACCCTCTGTTGACTTTTCCCATTTCTACTATAATCTTTTTAATTTCACCAGTCTTGTTTTGCTATCATAATTTTTTTATATTATCCAGCTCTTGTTTTCACAAATGTAATTTATCTTCTTTTAAATCTCTCAGCATATTAAATATATTCTGAATATAAAATGTTTTTCTTACATAATTCCTATTTGGTTGCTTTTATCCCGTTTGCTTGATTTGATTGCCATATTTCAACTCAGAGATTTTCCTCAGATGTCTGTCAACACTAGTTTCTGCTCTTAGTAAGAGTAGGACACAAGAATGCTGTTTGGAAGCCCTGAGCTTGTTGTTGGGACGTGTCATCTGTAGGCTTCAGTGTAGGGTGTGACTGGACGACTTTGTTAGAGAATCTTGTGGTCAGTACCTTTAGGTCTTTCCTTTTGAGCTTTTCAAATCCCCTTGGAAAAGCTCTCCTAGTTACCTGCTTAGAGGTATAGGCCTAGTGGCCATGATTCTGGCAATCCAATGGGGAAAGAATTTGGAGATCTCGGCATTTTGGATACAAAAACTCACTCCTTCCTACACTTGGTATTTTACCCTCTTCCTCTAACTGTGCCTGGTGTCCCTGGACTGGGAGTCTCCATTTCTCCAATTCCAGATAGTAAAGAAGCCTTTGGTCTCTTGCTGGATAAGGGAAGGGGATTTGTGGATCCAGCTGCTTCTTGAATGAACTTTCATCAAGGCTTCTTTGCTTAGTTTTTCTTCCCTCCCACCAACACTCCTAGAGATAGCACAATCAATGCCTAATCCTTTTTAGGAGTTCTGGGAAAATAGGACTGCTGCTGGGCCTCCACACTATCAATTGCGGATGCAGCTTTCTGATCACTGTTCAATCAATTGGCTATCAGTCTAGTCATCCATTTGCTGCCCAGTATCTAAACCGCTGTTGCTGTTGCTGTTGTTTGCTTGCTTATTTTCTTTACCCTTGCACATTAATGCCCCCTTTCTTCCTGTAGCATCTCGATGCACATTTATTTCATGTCACCTTTTTTGTGTTATCGTTCATTGTAAATCTGTTTGATCACTCCTCTAAAGAGGGAACACCTCTGAAGGAAGTGATGCATCCACATACTTAATAGTTCTCAGTACTCAGCAGGGGAAGATCACTATGTGCTGAAGTGTGACTACCTTGAGGTCTGTTCAGTAGCCGAGCCAGGCCTGGGGCTAGGTACTGAGGCTCAGATACTGGTGCACTCATCTGTGCCCTCAAGGAGCTTATAGGTGGGTGCTGTTTTCTCCTGTCCAACCACAGGGAGCCAACTTCTGCCTGTTGACATCTTGGTGGCTAAAGAAACAAGTGATGGCTGTAATCATGAGCTTTCCTTACTCTCTATTTGTCATGAAAAAAGACATAGAAAAAAGTGAAAGACAGCCTAGAAATGAAGAGATACGTCATTCTACAGACTGATGGGAAAAATAGGGCTGGGGAAGGATGGAAGTCAAGAGACTCCAACCCGTTTCCATATACTTCTTTGCCCTCTTTAATAGGAAAGACTGTTTCATAATTTCAAAAGTAATACCAGCTCAATGTGGGAAATTTGAGAGATAAAGAGAACTATGAAGAAAAAATTTAGCCAGATGCTGTGGCTCACACCTGTAATCCCAGCACTTTGGGAGGACGAGGTGGGTGGATCACTTGAGCCCAGCAGTTCAAGACCAGCCTAGGTAACATGATAAAACCCTATCTGTATAAAAAATGCAAAAATTAGCTGGGCATGGTGGTGTGCACCTGTAGTCACAGCTACTTGGGAAGCTGAGGCCAGAGGATCACTTGAGCCCAGGAAGTCAAGGCTGCAGTGAGCTGTGATTGTGCTACTGCACTCCAGCCTGGGTGACAGAGCAAGACCCTGTCTTAAAAAAAAAAAAAAAGATAAAAAGGATAAAGAAAAAATTTAAAGTTACTGTTAACCAGACCACTTTTAACATTTTATTATAAATATTTGCTTATAGGCACATATACATATATATATAGACACACACACACACATAGACATATATAATTTAATAAAATTATAATTTTGTTAAACTATACCTCCTCTTATAGTTTAGATATCAAGTAATTGTTTTTTATTGATTTTAATTACCTGGTCAAATTTTGTCCATTTTAATATTTTGAGATTTATCATTTTTAATAAAGAGCTTTATATACCAATATAATGGAACTTTGTTGTATCTTTTCCATCAGTGTATTATTTTCCTTTTTTACTTGTATTTTGACATCTTCTGACATATGGAAATTAGTATTAGATTTTTATGCAATCAAGGCTATCCGTCTTTCTTTGCAATGTTTTCTTGCTTTATACCAAGAAAGTATACTGAGTAGATTTCCTGAGGTGGATTCCCTGGGGAGGTTTATTTCTCAAAAAGCCATCAGCTCTCCCTGAAGTTATTTAATTACCATTTACTGGGCCCCCGTTTACCCGGAATTCTAAGGCTGGCTCAGATAGAAGATGTGGATCGGGCTTTTTAGAGCTCCAGCTCTGCTAAATCTGTTCATTGTCCCGTTTGCCACTTTCACAAAGAGGATGGGCATGCTCGCTGCAAGCAGAGCCAGCGACGTGGCCACAGCTGTCATCAGATCTCTAAGCCATGAAAATTCCCTGGGAGCCTCTTGGGATACTCCAGCTGATACCCACCTTCATTTGAAACTCCTAGGAGGCTCCCCAGAAGACTCACTAAGACAAGAAATAGCAAAGACTGCTCTAGGCACCAACTGTCACCTGGATAGTAACAAGTCATTTTTCTTCCCTTGTAGCTACCTAATGAGTAATCATCACCACTTCCCCAGACTGGGGCTAGAAGACAAACAGTGTTCCTTGGAGTTATGTCCTTTCATCTTGCCTGTTTGACATCCCTGTTGACAGGACACAAGATGCCAGGCCAGATGGCGCCAGGCACATTATACAGATGAGTGGCAGCAGTCCAGGTGTGCCAGGCAGGGGGAGGAGGCAGGGGAGAAACTGGGCATTTCATCACTGGAGTGTACTATAAAGAACATGTCCAGCTGGGGTCTGTCTCTTCTTGAGAGCCTGTGAGTGACTGATGATCCAAACAGATTCCAAAATGCCTATTTCACTAAGGGCCCGGGAAAATGAATACACGCATCCTAATGACTGTATCTTCCATTAGGCCCTCCATGAAGCGAGAAAGTAGGACATATGTTTGTGATGGAAGGAGCACTATGCCAGGAGCCAGAGGCCCTGAGTTCTATGCCTTCATAGGATGACCAGCCATCCTGGTTTTCCAGGGACTGATGGGTTTCCTGGGACATGAGATTTTTCATTTTTAAAATCACAAAGGTCCTGGGAAAACTGGGATGATCTCCTTTTCTAGCTATTTGACCTTGACTGTGTCATTTATCCTGCTGAGCCCCCATCTCTTGACATTTATCCCTGCTCTGCCTTTAAAAAGTTGCAGTAAACATTAGGAAGGTATTGGGAGACAGAGTTAAAAGTTGTGTGACCTTGATCAAGTAACTTGGCCTGTTTAAGCTTGATCTTCTTACTAATGAACACTTCATCAGATTGTTGTGAGAATCAAATGAAAAGTAAAAATTATATGTAAACTCCTGATCACAGTGCCTGGTGCATAGTAGGTCCTGTTAAAAGTTATAAATAGCTGTGGTTCCTATTTTGTAGTACATTGCCAAAACTAGATGTCATTGTTACTGTAAGAGATTTTGGAGTTAAGAAAGTCAACTCTGCCCTCTTTGGGTTGGATTGCTGTTTTTCCAGAGAGGGGCCAGGTGGAGCTTCAGAAGGCCGGGGTGTTCCACAGCTTCTAGAAGAGCCTTTTGGAGGTCAGGCTCTGGGAAAGTGAGGAGATACACTCAGAAGCTGTCAGCACTGGTCTCCTCCTTTTCTCCTGGACATGGGTTTCAGGTCTGTCAGGGACGCTTTCATGCTTTCTGTCAGAAAGTAAATCATGCAGAGGATGGCAGGTGGGAAAGTACATAAAGGATTGTATTCAACAATCATTTATTAAGCTTCAGCTTTGCTCCAGGCCTGATACTAGTTACTATGCATATGAAGATGAGGAAGACTCATTTCTTACCATATCCTCAAAGGGTTATGGTCCTGCTGAGTAGACAGAACAACGTAGATTTAGATCACAGACATTTCTTTAGATGCCATAACAGAGGTGTCTGTGCAATGCTGGGAGACCCAGGGGAAATATTCACTGCCTAGGGTATGTCTTGATGAATGAACAGGAGGTGGTGGGGAAGAGAAGGAGGTTTCAGAGATTGGGGAGTCAATACTCAAATATGTGAGGCAAATATGTTTGTATTGAGAACATGGGGTGATTCATGGTGGCTGGGGGAGAGAAAGGAGCTATGCTGTGTAAGAATAAATGCCAGCCTTGTAGGACTGGAAGATCCTAAGCAGCCTGAAGGGTTCTGAACAACCCCGTGAAGGAGTTGGGATTTGTGGTGGTGCAAAAGGATCCATACCAGATGTTTAAGAAGGAGACAAGAACCAGATTTCTGAATTGGAACTATTGCTGTGTCCACACAGATCTGTTTGTAATTATGTTCATAATAGCATTGTTTATACCAGCAAAAATCATAATGTTTATGTGGATTCTGTTGAGTTAATTATGCATTGATACAACAAAATACTGTACAGCTAATTAAAATTATATTAGTGATATATATTAATTGGCATGAAAAGACTTTAAAGGGTGTTACAAAGCAAGACAAAGCATTTCCACATTTCACTTCAAATTATATATGAGTTTTACAGTGGTGCGCTGCAGCCAGCTCACATAAGCTCGCAAGATCTGATTTGCTAGCATCTCTTTCCAAGTCCATGTTCAGTGACATCATGTTGGTAGCATGAAATAAGCCAAGTGGAAGTATTTATTATGGAAATTGGCAAATACTACAAATAAGGGCTTAAAAAAACTGAGAGCTTGTTAAACATCTCCCAGCCCACCACTGTGTATATATAAATATTAAGAGAAAAACCTGAGCACTACTTGTTGATGAGATTAGAGGTGATTTCTTTGCTCATCTGTATTTTCCAAGTTTTTAAAATTGACATGCATAACTAAGGTACTCTTTTTTTATTCTAAAAGCACCAGGCACGGTGGCTCATGCCTGTAATCCCAGCATTTTGGGAGGACGGGAACAAAGGATCACTTGAGCCCAGGAGTTTGAAACCAGCCTGGGCAACATAGTGGGACCCTGTTTCTGCAAAATAAAAAATAAAATAAATAAAAAGAAAAATAAAAGCAAGCTCACTCTGATAGCAGCATCATGATGACGGATGGGAGCAGAGGGATCAATTAGGAGATCACTTAATCCAACAATCCTGGAGAGAGCTCATGAGAAGCTGGGATAGGGCAGTGAGAAAATGAAGGAAGGGGAGAATTACCATAAGAGGCCACTCTATATACTTCAAAACTTTCAGTCATTTTCAGGTGAGAAAGTCATAGAGAATGAATACTTGGGCAATACTTTCACAGAACTGTATTAGTCCATTCTCACATTGCTTTGAAGAAAGACCTGAGGGTGGGTAATTTATAAATAAAATAGGTTTAATTGGCTCATAGTTCTACAGGATATACAAGAAGCATATTGGCTTCTGCTTCTGGGGAGGCCTCAGGAAACTTATAATCATAGCAGAAAGCAAAGGGGAAGCAGGCATGTCATATGTGGCCAGAGCAGAAGCAAGAGAGAGAAGGAGGAGGTGCCACCCACCTTTCTAAACCACCAGATCTCACGAGAACTCACTCACTAGTATGAGAACAGCACCATCGGGAGATCTGCCCCCTTGATCCAATCACCTCCAACTAGGTCCCACCTCCAACGTTTGGAATTACAGTTTGACATGAGATTTGGGTGGGGACACGAATCCAAATCATATCAATAACCAACAGAAGGACAACCAGAAACAGATTTCATGAAAATGGGGCATCCAAGGATTTTAACATGATATAGCAACCTTAAATTTAAATCCTCTTGCAACCTTATTATTATTGAAGCTGATGACATAAACCAAAATGACTGGACTTGAATGTCTTTGCTTTTGGGAGTCCCTGCCCACCCTAATGGGATATATTAAGCCAGTGACAGAACAACATAAGCAGGCAAGATCCATTATTTTCGTATATGTAGTGACTCTCACAGTGCCTGGCCCCAAGTGTGTGCTCTAAGAATGTTTGATGAATGAAGAAATAAAAGGTGAGGCTTCCTCAGTGGTGTGCCGGTAAATGTTGAAGAACTATTTTCCTGATTTGGGACGTTCACTGATATTTGTGGTGTAAATACTCCTACCATGGCCAATTTTAAGCTGTAAGTGTGGTCACCAAACTTGGGATGAGGTGAGGACAATGGGGTCTTGGGAGCCTCTAGGAGAGGATCCAGCATACAACTAGACCACTTGGTACTCAGGGACCACCCCCAGGCACCTCTCTGGCTGGATCCACCCTCCCCACAATCACTTGGAGAGCTCTACTCAGACAGCCCTGCAGTCAACCCAGGGCCTCAGCCTGACCCTTGGACACATGTAATGAATGCCATGGTCCTTGAACTGCATCCTGGTAACATGAGGGGATTGACCCCAAATAGGGACTGCACTGGAAACAATGGGTTAGGGTTGAAGGAAATCTGGATTCTGGTTCTGGGTGACCACAGGAGGTCACAGGATGTCTCTGAGGGTTTGTCCTCTTGCCTGTGTCTTGGAGATAGTGATCTCCACCTCCCCAGGTGGCTGTGAGAGCAGAATAAACAGGGTGTTAGGAGAGGGAGTTTCAAAGATCCCTGAAAGGTGGTGTGGGGCCCTGAAGAAGGCTGTTTCTTTCTCTACCCCTTTCTTTCTCCTCCCCTCTGCATTTCCCTCTATTGGCCTGGGCTCTATTGTGTGTGAACAGGAGCCAAGTCACCTTTCAGTGCCCTAGGGTTAGGGGAAATGAGTTAAGGTTTCAGGAATCTCAGGGGTCTCAGACAAATCATAACTAAGTGTGGAGCACTACCCTCAAAGCTGATAGGAAAGGGGCAGCAGGACAGCACCCTCAATCCTCGCTATAGCCTGTGACCTGCCAGGCGGGCACTCTAGTTTCCCTTCAGCAGAGGTGCATGAGCTCCTCAAGAGGCAGCTGGGTCTCCAGTGGCCCATAAATGTGGGGGTTGAGCCTGGTTTAATGGGGAAACACTTAATTTCCTGATTTATGAGACATTCGTTATTTTTATTAACTGTCCTATTTTATTAGGCCTCATTCATGGACTGAGAAAATCCTTATTCTTACGGTTCTAAATGCCAAGTTCTCCATCCAGGCAGAAAGATCCTTAGAGGTCACATATCTGGTAAAAAGCTAGCTCTCAAAGTGACTAGAAGGAGAATGTTGGCATTTATAATGATTATAATAATGCTATTTAGGTGCCTACCTACGGGCCTGATTCTATACTGATACCATGCATTTCATGTACTCCTCAAAGCAACCCTACATGATAGATACTATTATTCTCATTGTACAGATGAAGAAATTGAGGTCTAGCAAAGGTTTACAACTCGACCAATGTCACACAGCTAGAAAGTGGTGGCACAAGACCCATACCCAGGTCATCTGACTTCAGAGTCCTATTTTTTTTATTTTTTTTTATTTTTTTTGAGATGGAGTCTCACTCTGTCGCCTAGGCTCGAGTGCAGTGGCGCGATCTCGGCTCACTGCAACCTCCGCCTCCTTGGTTCAAGCGATTCTCCTGCCTCAGCCTCCTGAGTAAATAGGACTATAGGCACACACCACCACGCTCAGCTAATTTTTGTATTTTTAGTAGAGATGGGGTTTCACCATGTTGGCCAGGATGGTCTCTATCTCTTGACCTCGTGATCCGCCCGCCTCGGCCTCTCAAAGTGCTGGGATTATAGTCGTGAGCCACTGCGCCCAGCCAATCCCTTTCTTTTAAAGAGGCCCTGCCATAGATGATTGGAACTAGAAAGGGACTTAAAGTCTGTCCTCTAACCTCCTTGCATGGCTGCAACATCTTAGCTGGTTGCTTAAGCTTCCCTTATCCTCATTTCCTCTTCTGTTCTGTAGTTCAGAGCCACATATGTCTATGTCTCTAAGAGCTGCTACATTTTAAGAGCTAACTTCACTTCAGCCATAACTGAGTCCTACCAACCCCTTATTATCATATTTTTCCTCTGCTGAGACATGGATCTGGTATAATGATTTCCTCTTGTCAGATGGACCAAGGGCTACAAGTTGTTCCACAATATATACTCACGGGGAGACTGCAAAACGCAACCCTCTGCGCAGCTATTAAAATAACTTTCCCTCTGTAATGGATTAGTTATTTCAGCAATGAGACCCATTTGAAGGGAGATCATGAGATAATTGACTGTCAAACAGTTGAACAATGTTAAGGTCAATTGTACTGGAGGTCAATTCGTTTGAACAATGGGCCTGCTTCTGACAGGCTTCATAATGTTGATAATAATAACTTTGGTTTAATGGAAGTGTTCAGTGGTGTTAGAGAAGAATGAACTATTAGATGTTCAGATTAAGTATTGTCTAAACTCAGAGGGATTTGGACATGGTTTGGTCATAGAGAATAAAAATCCTCGGCTAGGGAAAACCAACTTTAAAGAACAGCTGGATTTAATGTCAAAGGCAAATGATTTTCTTTCCCCCTTTACCGATTGACTTGAATTTACATTGTGCAGATTGTGATTATTCCCCTACTCTATATTTATAGTTTCTCATTTGCATTTTCCAGAATAATTAAGAATTTAACCTAGAATGGGCCATTTTTGAATAGAGGTGAATGCTTTCTGATTTTTAAATAAACCATCTAAATTAGATACCAAATATACGTTGTATTCTCCTTGCCTCCGGCTTGGAGTCCTTCTAAACTTCTGGACTCATTACTGGAACCCAAAGGGAGAGATTGCTCACCCCATCCAGAAGTCTGTTTTTGTCTAGGAGGTGACTCTCGTTCACAGAGGACAAGCCATTTTGCAGATGGGGTCATCTACGTATGTCTGTGTGGAGCCCACAGACAAGCTCAGCAGCCTCTTTAATGGGTGGACACTGAGGGACTCCCCAGTGAGTTCCCAGCAGACAGCAGAAGAGGAGAGCAGCTCTGCATTCTTTGCTTAAATTCCACTGAACATTTCCAATCTATTTTGCTTTGCTTTCCAGTGCAGACTCTTCCTTTGTGCTTTTAAAGGATTTACATCTCCAGGAAGAACATAACTCTGACACTCCCCGAGGTCATGCTGCCTTCAAGATTCAGCTGAGAAGGGGGAGAGCTAATCCTCAGGAGAGTTTGCTCCTCCAGCCAGAGCATATTCATCATCCTATTGCTCCCATTTAACACAGGAAGGCCAAGCTCCAAAGGTCAAGGAATATGTCCCACATCACAGAGTGGCAGGAAAAACTGGCAACTGGGCCCACATCTATCTGCCTTCAAAGCCTATTCACTCTTCCTATCTACTTTACTACGTCCCAAATTTATAAATGGAAACTCATCATTGTGAGGGCTGCTTGGTTCAAATGCAACAAAGCCCCCCGTCTACTCCCTAAGTTCATTCTCTGTTAGTGGGTAGGGGGCTACTAAGGCCACATCAACCCTGCAGCTGCTGGATTCTGCATTGCTACAACATGGTTCCAAGAGAAGGGCTGTGTTCTCCCTGGGCAGGGGGCTCTATGTCCCCAGGCAGGCATGAACAGAACTGCAGAGGTGATTCATCAGAGCTTCCTGAGAAGTCTACAGCCCCAGGCAGTTGTTTCTTTCCTTGGAACAGAAGGGGCAGGGGTAGGGGAGAACCATGAGACTCTGGATGCATGTAGGTGTGCAAACAGCCAAAAGCTCTTTCAGAGTTCTTGGATGGAGGCAGAGCATGTTGAGGTGTGTTGAGGACAGCTGACCTGGTTTTACTATAGGTTTGTGAGTTGTCTGCAAAGTTCTCTGCATGGTTGGGTTCCAGAGTTTGAAATACTCCCTCTACCCCAAATAAAAATTAGCAGTAATCCCAACAATAATGTCTGTAAGCCCTTTGCAAAAGGGTCAAAAGACCCTGCCAGTCAGACAGCATAACCTGTGAATTTCCTGGTACTCACCTGGACCAGGTCATCGATCAACTAGTTAGCAAAGATTGGGGCTTAATGGAGTCTGATGGGTCCATTTTGACATGGAAATGCACTGGAAACATCTCTGGGAAGGGTGGACCTTAGTGAGGTTCTACACTGGAGGAGCTTAGCCAATGATATTTGCACTTATCAAGCACTTACTATGTATCTGATATAGTAACTAGGACTCTTAAATGCATTTTCTCACTTCATTATCACTCTATAAGAATGTAAGCACTATTATTATCACCCATATTACAAATGAAGAAGCTGCGGCCGAGAGGGTTAAATAGCTTGCCTGGAGTTGCCCAGTTAGTAAGTGTTGGCACCAGAAGTCCCACCCAGTCAGTCCAACAGACTCTACAGATAGGCTGAGCATCAGGAAAAGGAAGTGTGTGTATAGGGATGTGTGTGTGTGTAGGGGTGTGTGGGTGTGTAGGGATGTGTGGGTGTGTAGGGATGTGTGGGTGTGTAGGGGGGCACTGGCTAGACAAAAATGTTGCCAAGCATCTTGTCTGGCCTGAAAGCGAGGGCAGAATGGTGTCTGAGTAAAGTACTTGTAGCTTAGTTGCACTTGCTGTGACAACACCAAACAAACAAAACTAACTTTACCTCTGTGAGAATGATAGGCAGAGGTTTAAAAAAAATCCTGTAATACTTGCTTTGTTTTGGCTTCAAAAGTGCTGTTGATAACAGCTGTTCCCAGTGTACAGTGTGTTTATTGTTGAGTAATTGTGTTTTGCTTTCATATTGGCAAAGCTATTATTTGTACCCTTAGGAGCAGTGGACATCATGTATGCACAAATGAATTAATGTGACAATGGCTTTTGACGTTGGCAGCAGTGACCTATTAATCTGCAGTGTTAAATAAATACTCAGACCTGTTCATCATGGTGCCTATCACTACTGGATTTCGCTGGCTACAAATTTCACAAGATCATGCAACCCAAAGGACTGGAATATAGACAAAAAGAGAGAAATCATGGACATCTCTCTAGTGATGATTTTGAAACCTATTCAAAGGCCAAAGAGTGTTTCTGATTTAAAACAGCCAGAGTGGTCAAAGCCAGACATTGGAAATTTCCCAGAAAGCATGTCAAGGGAAAGATTCCTGCACTGTATCCTGTCCCTAGAAGGCTAAATCAAAGTGACATTCCTCTTTCTCCACTCTCCACTTATTTTGCACACACGCACGCACGCACACATGCACTTGCATGCCCAGGGATCTTTGATTTCTCTCAAACTTCCTTAGTACCTCATGGAGGTCTCAGTCAATGGTATTGCTTGACTGTTTTATTATTACTTGCCATTTCCTGTATGCAAGGCAACATACAGTTAGCTAACTTACCCACTTAGTTGACTAAACGGAAAGGCAGACGGAAAACCTCAGTTAGGTGAAAGATGATGAATATTCTCAAGGAATAGGAAAGTACAATACTGAAGAAAAAGGTCTTGTGTGACCATCTTGCAGACTTGCATTCCAACTGGTTAACTTCAGACAAGAGGAGAGACTGACAAGCAGGGAGGAGACAGCTTACACACACAGAAAAGATATGGGAAAAATGGAAGAACTGCGTTTAGTAAATATTCTTATATTCTTGTGTCTTCATTATGTCCAAAGTGAAGTGTGGATTGTGGATTGCAGAAAAAAAAAGCAAGATTTAGCCTGTATTCCCAGAGAAGGCAAATTGTTGGACAGGAAACACCGACCCTATAAGGAGGCAGTGAGAGGTGGCTGTGTATAAAAGGCCCCAGTAAGACATGGTGAGAATGAAAGGAGAACAGGCTTTGTCTTAGACACTCTTCAAGGCAAATCTGAAATGTCCAGAAAACAGGAATTTGAAGGCCTGACAGAGGTAGGAATTCATTTTGGCTAAAGCCTTTTTAATTGCAGAAGAATAATGAGAGAAAAAAGCAGGAAGAGGCCAGAAAGGAGGTCACCCATGGAGACAAATGATGAATAAGGCCTGAGCAGTGCCTGGGGAGGGAGGAGGAAGCCGAGGAGGGAGCCGAGGAGGGAGCCAAGGAGAGGGCCAGGTGCCTGTATTCAATGCAGAAAGGGATGAGATCCAGAAAGTAGGCCAAGGGAACTTGGTCTACAAGGTACAAATCCTGTTCATCTCTGATACATCCCATGGGCAGTGAAACCCTGGAGTCAAATCACCATCCCAGACACAAGTAGACCAAGCCTGGCACTGAGAAAAGGTTTAACCAGTGGCTTGTCAATGAGGTGCCATGGTTGAACCTTAATGCTAAAGTGAGTCCTAACACCAAGGCCAGCAGGCAGCTGTTCCTCTACCTGATGGGAAAGTCACAGCCACCCCCAATGCTCCCCAAATAAGAGTACGTGGGGCTGGGCACAACCCCTTGAGAGGCTGAGGCAGGCAGATCACTTGAGGAGGAGTTTGAGACCAGCCTGGCCAACATAGCGAAACCCTGTCTCTACTAAAAAGACAAAAAATTAGCCAGGTATGGTGGCACATGCCTGTGGTCCTAGCTACTCCAGAGGCTGAGGCAGGAGAATCACTTGAGCCCAAGAGGCAGAGGTTGCAGTGAGCCAAGATCAGGCCACTACACTCCAGCCTTGATGACAGAGTGAGACTCTGTCTCAAAAAAAAAAAAAGAGGATGCGGGTAAGGTGTGAATATCATCTCTTGGGAATGGGTGTGTTTTCCCTCATGAAAAGAATCAAGGCCTAAGTGAGATCATGTCTGTCTGTCTACTACTCAAAATCCTTTAGATCAGGGGTCAGAAACTGCAGCTGGTGTGATGTGTGGCTAAGAATGATTCTTACATTTTCAAAAGGCTGTTATAAACAAACAACAGCAACCAAAACCAAACCAGAATATGCCACAGAGGCTGCATGTGCCATATTCTTATATGGCATAAAATATTTACTGTCTTGCCCTTTACAGAAAAATGTTTGCTGACCTCTGTTCTAGTGGATTCCCACCACATTTAGACAAAATCCAAAGTTTATTATGGCTTACTAGTGGCATTGGCAGATTACACACACACACACACACACACACACACACACAAACAAAAACAAGATGCTTGCACAATATTTAGGATATACTTATATGAAAAAATGACTTGCTTTTTATCTGAAATTCAAATAAAACTAGACATTTTGTATTTTACTTGGTAACCTTCCTTACAGGACATGAAAGGGTGGTATAGCAGGAGTATGAGCTCTGGATCACACTGCCTGGGTTCATATCTCAGCTCCGCCACTCATATAACTGGGTGAGTGGTTAACCTTTCCATGCCTCAGCTTTGTCAACTGCAAAATGGGGGTGATGGTGTCTTCTAGGGCACCTGGAACAGTATGTGGCATGTAGTAAGAGATCAGGAGTACCAGCTGTTACTATATCACCTGCTCCAAGATGCCCGTCTGGCTTTCCCTCCTGCTGCTCCCCAGTTTCCACATTTCACTATAGCTATTGTGGTCTTCTGGCCATTCCTGGACACTGCCTTAAAGGCTTTGCACCCATGGCACCCTCTGCCTGGAACACTTTTCTTCCTACTAGCCTACAGAGCTCACTGCCTCAAAGCACAAAGGATCCTGCTCAACTGTAACTCCTGGAAAGGCCTTTCCTGCTCTCTCTCTAGGCCCCTTTCTGCTTTCCTCTGTCAGCACAGCATTTACTTCTCCCTGATACTGTTTATCTGTGTTATTTGCTCATGGTCTGCTCTCCCACGGCAATGCCAGCTTCCTGGAGTGAGAGTCTTAGTGATCTTGTTCTCTGTAATGTTCCTAATCCCTAGCACAGTGACTGGCACATATTTGAAGAATAAATGGGCCAGGTGTGGTGGCTCATGCCTGTAATCCCAGCACTTTGAAAGGCTGAGGCGGGTGGATCACTTGAGGCCAGGATTTCAAGACAAGCCTGGCTAACATGGTGAAACCCTGTCTCTACTAAAAATACAAAAATTAGCCAGTCGTGGTGGTGCGTGCCTGTAATCCCAACTACTCAGGAGGCTGAGGCAGGAGAGTCTGCCGGGAGGCAGAGATTGCAGTGAGTCGAGATCGCGCCACTGCATGCCAGCCTGGGCAACAGAGTGAGTGAGACTGTGTCTCAAAAAAAAAAAAAAAAAATCAACGAGTAAATGATCTACTGTACTTTGCTAAGGGGCTTGCTTCAGAGTCATGGAAATAGTTATAAAGACATCAACACAGTATATAGAGGATTGACTACATGCTGAGACAGGGTAGTGAATAAACAGATAGGGTCCTTGTCCCCTTCTGAGTTTACAACCTAGCTGGGAAGGCAGATATGACACAGATACTTAGGACTGACAAAGTATAAAATCTGAAAAGAGTTGTTAACAAAAGTCCTGGGAGCCTTGAGAGCATTTAAAAGGTCCAGAAGGTCCTCCCGGGAAATGGACTTTTGAGCTGAGCCATGAAGCAAGACCAATTTAGCCAAGTGAAAAGGGGGAAGAAGAGAATTGTAGTCCAAGGGAACTGCATGTGCAAAGGCCTGGAGGCGGGGTAGGCCCAGAATGTTCAAGGAGCATAAAGGAGTGCAGGGAGCCCAAGGATGTGGGCTCCTTGCCACTGTGTGTAGAAACCTATTAGTCCCGCTCAGTGCTCGGGCTTTTTGTGTTCTGGCTTGATGCTTACATCAGCACAACTGAGGTGCATCTGGGCCAACGGCAGCCTCCTTGCATGTACTTATTAAAACTTGGGTTTATTATTCTTTTCAATTCATATAAGCACTGGCAGAAAGGGCTGAGCTGACAGGTCTGAAGACTGATGGATGGATGGGTGATGCGGCACAGGTGCTTGAGGTGCTGCGACTCTTTTTTGCCACTCCCTGTTTGGCAGTGACAGCCCCGTAGGAACAGCACAGCCTTGAGTCAGCCCTGGGTGTCCTCTCATTGGCAAGCTCTATGAGCCTCAATCTCCCCACTAACAAAATGGGGAGGTAGGTACTAATATGTGCCTCGTAAAAAACAAGGTAATTAGAAGGGATATAATGTGCTCAGTTTGTTGCCTGGCACATGCAGGGGACCCAGGAATGGTGAGCCTGTCTCTCATTCCTCCCTCTTCAAACCCAGCCTTCTTCTACTCAGCAGAATCCATTCCAGAGAAGGAAGACTTGAAGCTAACGTTTTCCATCCTCGGCCCTTTGAAATTCCGGTTACCTGAGATAGTCTGCAGAAATAGGTGCTGTGGTAAAATAGGTCCGTGGAGAATTCTTCCCCTAAAACCGCAAGGTTCCTTCTTAAAGCACCAACCAGGGGATTTTCCTCAGCCCAGAGCCAAGGATGTGTGGATGTTTGACACTCTAGAGCTTCCTGGCAAAGTCATTTTGTGATGCAGCACAGGTCCTCACACAGGGCCATTCACCGGCAGGGACTCCAAGTCCATGAGTCCCTTTGAGTGCAGGGTTGAGGTGTTTCTGACTAAAGAGGGCTGGTCCCCTGGCTGCAGTGCTGGTCGCCAGCTTCTGCATGAAATCGCCTTATTGTAGAAAACCCAGAGGGTTCCTCACTGACCCCCCACTGTCACTTCAGCCTCCCACTCCCAGAGTTGGTACCCTTAGAGAAGCTGCTGTTGGAAAAACTTTATAAGCATTCCTTCACAGGCAACCAAGCTCAGAATCATGGTGCTTCCTGCCGGCTCTGGGGTGGGGGTCTTCCAGAAGAGGCTTCCCATCTGCACATCCATGCTGGCGTTCGGCATCTCCTGAGACCAAGAGACATTTTTGTCCTGAACACTTCTATACTACTATTTGTCAAATGGATGTAGAAGCTGTTGTAGGTAGAAAAATAGAAACTCATTTAGAACTTTTTTCTGAGAAATAATATTAGTGGCCACTAAGGTATAAATACCAACATGTATGGATTGGCAAATATTGTTAGCCTAAAAACAATCCTTATTCCCAGACAAGTTTGGAGCTCTACTTTATTATTATTATTATTATTATTATTATTATTATTATTACTATTTTGAGACAGGGTCTTGCTCTGTCACCCAGGCTGGAGTGTGGTGGTGTGATCATGGCTCACCGCAGCTGCAAGCTCCCAAGCTTAAGCGATCCTCCCACTTCAGCCTCCTATGTAGCTGGGACCACAGGCATGCACCACCACATCTGATTAATTTTTTAATTTCTTGTAGAGATGGAGTCCCCCTATGTTGGAACACTGCTGTAGAATATTTGGTATTCCTCATCACAGATGAAGAGACTGAGTCAGGGAGTGACTGGTATCATGCTTAAACTCAGTGAGGGCAAGCAGGGGCTATGGTATGCTAGTTCGTGAAGTGTATGATGGGGTCACACTTCAAACTGCCCTGTCCTCCTTCAAAGCTCCTTTTGTGGGGAGATGCAGGCAGGGAGAAAGGCTGCTATGTTCTGCATCCTGCTGAACTTGCTGTGGCCACCCTTGGATAGCCTGGATTTGAGGACCTGGCTTTCTTATCTGATGAGCCCAATCACTCCTGCGTTTGGGCTGGCAGCATCCTGCAAAGGTGCATGGTCTAGAGCAGAACAGAATGAGTGCTACCTTAGGAGTTAGAAAACCTGGATTCTAACCTAGTTTAACCATCTATTATCCTTGTGGCTTGGGGCCAGCCAATTCCTCTCTTTTTGTTGTTTGGATTTTTTTTTTTCAACATCCACATCTGTATAGTGCGGGGTCGGTGGGAGAGGGAGCAAATCTGCTTTACCTTTCTTACAAAGATGCTGTGAAATAACAAGATGTAAAACATTTTAAAAACATTCAAAATGATTCAGCCAGACTCGGGCTGCTGACTGTATTTTGGTGCTAATGCCAAAGCAAACATTTCCATTTCTTTTGGCATGTTTAGCATCAGATTCATGGCCTGGAGTTGTCAAAAACTGACCAGAAAAAGTTTCTTGGAGTCTGTCAAGGGCAATCAGTTATGGTTCAGCTGAGTTTAAACCTTGGGAAGTTGCAGGATGAAATTGGAAATTGCCCTGGGTAATGGAGAGCCAAATTGGACCTTAGAGCAGGTAGCAGGGTGACTTATTTTTTAATGTTTCCAACATGAAAGAACACAATTGATTTTTTCCCTCCTTAATCCCTCCAACTCCCTAGCTTTTATTGTTTCTAAAATAAGATAAACCAAGCAGGTGTTATTTCAGCTCTGTAAACAATCTTTATTCTTCTGGCCGATAGGAATGGAAATTGAGACGGAGACCAGGCTTAAGAGAGGGGGAAGCCAGGCAATCAAGGAAATCATTGATCTTAACTTAGCCAGTTCCTCCTACTACTTCTGCAAAAGCTCACAGTGGTCGTGCTCCCCCCTGTAACTTACCCTTGGGTCTTTGTCGATACCTCATGAAAGTGCGGAGCCTCCGGCAGAGAAATCTTCAAGCACTCTGGTTCCTTGCACAGATCAAATCGCACTTGTTATTTTTTAAGATTAGTGGCAGCTCCTAAAATGACTTTACTTTCTCGATCCAGGCAAATAATTGTCCAATGATTTTATTTTAATGCTTCAGTGCTGGGAACATTGGAGGAGTTTCTATCTTATGGCACATTCTGAAGTTCCTGACCTATTTTCTTCTCCTTCTGTGTGTTTCTGCCACGGGCAGAACTGTGTGACATTCAAAGGGCTTTTCTGAGTTTGTAGACAATTAGCAGGGTGGAGACAAGGAAGACATGAGCCTGAATGGTCCTAGTGAAGGAGATAAACCTGTGACCCTGGGCTGGGTCTGAGTCTGAAGATTGGGGTACTTGCTGCTGCTAGAGTGTAGGCATCAATCCAGGAAAGCCCCTTCCCTTGTACCAGTCCAAAATCTTGTGTGTCTCAGTCTCGGGTGAGTCCTTTTGCTCCTTGAAAAGCAGTTTTGGCAGAGCTGGCTCAGATGACAAGACTGTTTCTCCTTCTTCCAGGAAGGAGAACCTTCAGGGCTATTCTGCAGTGTCAGTACAGGACGTGAGAGCAGAAACAACAGGGTATAGAAGCTCCTCGAGCTAGCGTGAGGTTACATCCTGATGAACCCATCGTGAGTTGAAAATAGCAGAAGTCACAAATGCATTGAATACATGTAAGCTACCAAACATCATAGCCTAGCCTAGCCTACCTTAAACGTGCTCGGAACACTTACACAAGTTTATAGTTGGGCAAACTCATCTAACACAATGCCTATTTTATAATAATAAAAATAGTTTATAACAAAAAAGGTCAAAATTTAAAATATGGTTTCTACTGAATGCACATAGCTTTTGCACCATCATAAAGTCAAAAGATCATTAAGTTATGCCATCGTAAGTTCAGAACGTCTTTGTAGAGTACAGGTAAGGTCTTTGATGACAGACAGACTCAGGTTAGATGATGTTAGCTTTGTGCTATTATCTTAGCTTCCTGAGCCTCTATTTCCTTACCTCTAAAATGGGGATAATACCTCTACCACTCGGTCTCAAAAATGTTAGCTACAATTATCATCATTGTTGTTTTATAGTCATCCTTAACCAGTATCTCTAGGGTTTATGTATATTTTCATCACCACTAATTAGTACTTGTTGGTTGAACAAGAGGACAGAATACTTCAGCTGGGAACTGTCCCTAAAAATCTAGAACATGAAGACGTGGTGGACACTTGCTTTGCTTCTATTGTGCCTGGCAACATGTCACCTCATGAAAGGTGGTCACTGCCTCAGAATTGTCCCTAAGTTTCGGTAAAATGATGCTTCATACAAGCAGGAGCCTGAGAATTGGGATCCTAGGCTGCCTCAGAAACTAGTTACCTGGTGTTATTCATTAACTCAGAGTAGCAGAAGGCAAGAGGAACAGAAAGTGCAGTTATTACTTGGGATTACAAGAAGCTGAGATGCTCACACTCCATAAACACAACTCAATGCCTTTCCCATCCCCGAGACCATGGGGCAGGCAGAACCCAAATCAAACTAGTCATGGGCCACATAACAACATTTCAGGCAATGAAGGACCGCACATACATCAGCAGTCTCATAAGCTTTATAAGGAAGCTGAAAAATTCCTATCACGTGCTGAAGTCATAGCCATTGTAACGTCCTAGCACAATTAATTTTTTTAAATAAATTTAGTGTAGCTTAAGTGTACAGTGTTTCTAAAGTGTACAGGAGTGTACAGTAATGTCCTAGGCCACCCTCACTCACCACTCCTTACTGACTCACCCAAAGCAACTTTCAGTCCAGGCAAGCTTCATTCGTGGTAAATGCCCTATACAGGTGTACCATTTATTATCTTTAATGTTTACTGTAACCTTTCTTTCTTTTCTTTTCCCTCCCCTCTCCTCCCCTTCCTTTTGAGATGGAGTCTTGCTCTGTTGCCCAGGCTGGGGTGCAGTGGCTCAATGTTGGCTTACTGCAACCTCCGCCTCCTGGCTTCAAGCGATTCTCCTGCCTCAGCCTCTGGAGTAGCTGGGACTACTGGCGCAGGCCACCATGCCCTGCTAATTTTTGTATTTTTAGTAGAGATGGGGTTTCACCATGCTGGCCAGGCTGGTCTCGAACTCCTGACCTCATGATCCACCCACCTTGGCCTCCCAAAATGCTGGGATTACAGGCATGAGCCACGAGCCACCACACCCGGCCTCTGTCATTCTCTTTCTTTCTCTTTCTCTCTTTCCCTCCCTTCCTTCCTTCCTTCCTTCCTTCCTTCCTTCCTTCCTTCCTTCCTTCCTTCCCATTCTGTTCCGTTACACTCCACTCCACTCAAGCAATCAACCTGACCTCAAGCAATCTTCCCACTTCAGCCTCCCAAGCAGCTGGGACTACAGGCATGTGCCACCATGCCCAGCTAATTTTTTAATTTGTTATAGAGATGGGGTCTCACTATGTTGCCCAGGCTGGTCTCAAACTCCTGGGCTCAAGGAGTCCTCCCACTTTGGCCTCCAAAGGTGCTTGAATTATAGGCATGAGCCACTGTGCCCAGCTCAGTACATTTTCTATATTTTAATATGTTTAGGTCACAAATACCATTGTTATACAGTAGTCTACAGTATTCAGTACAGTAACATGCTGTACTGTGGCCTGGTTTGTGGCCTGGGAGCGATAGGCTATACCGTATAGCCCAGGCATGTAGTAGGCTACCATCTAGGTTTGTGTAAATGCACTCTGTGATGTTCACACAGTGATGAAATCATCTAATGATGCATTTCTTAGAACAAATCCCCATCGTTAAGCAATGCATTACTATACTTCTCGAGTCCCATGCAATCACGCCCTCGGCGGATGTGCTGTCTGTCTGGGGCAGCTGTTCTCTGCCTGCTGCGTCTTTCCTGAAATGCATCTCTAGGCTGTTCCTTCCTGGCAGGGAGCCCTCATTAGACTTCCTGGCTAATGCTGCCCTTGAGATAATGACATGAACCTGCTTTCAAGGGTCTGGAGTGTTTTAGGGGAGGAGCACTACACTTCTGATTACCACAGGTCCAGGTAGAATGTGTTCCTATTCCGTGAAACAAGAAGACTCAACTCATTTCTTCTCTCCCTGTCTTGATAAATTTGGGGAAGATCTCAGTGAACAAGTGTCTCTCTAGTTTCCGTATATTATAGATAAGCTGTTCGGCTAAACTGAAGTTGCCTTATGTGGGCTAATAAATGGCTGGGCTCAGGGGGTTGGAGATGCTGTGGGCTGTGGGGGAGCCATGACCTCCTTTGCTTTGGGGACTGAGAAGGATGGGCCCACCGCCCTATGGAGCAGCTTCCCTCCTGCTCAGCAACTGTTAGGCCTTTCCTTGGGTTTGGGCCTGAGGACTTCCCTGTCTGAGACCCCTGGGTCTAGTTGGTCAGCAGTCCCACATGTCTCTCTGGGGTCCTAAGAATATTTATTTAAAACTATTATCTATTCAGGATTAAGGGGCCTTTCCTTTGGAGTATTTGTTCTCTGAGTGGGTGCTTAGCAACTGAAGTGCTGTTTGTAAAAGACATAGGTTGGTGTCCCCAAGCATTTCATAATGAGTGTGGGTTGAAAAGCTCCTCTGGTGATTTTTAAAAGGTTACCTTTCATCTATATCACAGGTTCTCAGAGCATGACCTCCAAACCACCAATATTAGCATTTCCTGGAAGACTGGTTAGCAATGGGAATTCTTGGGCTCCACCCCAGACCTACTGAATCAGAAACCCTGGGGACTGAGGGCAGCTCTTGGAGCTTTAATAAGCCCTCCAGGTGACTTTGATGTGCCTTGGAGTTCGACAGTCACTGTCCTAAGTGGTCAGGAGGCGTGGATGTCAGGTATTTCTCTTCTGTAACAGGCCAGAGGACACACCTTCAGTATGATCATTCAAGAGATATGTTAGTATCTCTTACTTTGGGAGGCCAAGGCAGGTGGATCACTTGAGGTCAGGGGTTCAAGACCCGCTGGCCAACATGGCAAAACCCCATCTCTACTAAAAATACAAAAATTAGCCAGGAGTAATGGCTCGCGACTGTAATCCCAACTACTTGGGAGGCTGAGGCACGAGAATCGCTTGAACCCAGGAGGCAGAGGTTGCAGTGAGCCATGATTGTGCCACTGCGTTCCAGCCTGGGTGATAGAGTGAGACTGTGATTCAAAAAAAAAAAAAAAGTGATATGTTAGTATCTCTTAAAGTACCATCGACTAAGCGCCTTCTGCTGAATCACTGAGGGATACCTATTAAATATGTATACACTATGGTCCCATTTCAGTTTTTCTGAATCAAAACCTTTGAGGTTGGTGACCTGGGATTGTGTCTGTTCAACATGCTTCCCACGGGCTTCTTTCACCCAGTGAATTTTAGAAATAACCTTCCTATTCAATGTATAGTGTTTGACCAGCAGCATGTTCATCACCTGGGAGCTTGTTAGAGATGCAGAATTTTAGGCTCCACCCCAGACACTTAATCAGAACCTGCATTTCCAATATGATCGCCAGGTGATTCATACACACATTAACATTTGAGAAGCATTGCCAAGGGCCATATGCTTAGAGCACTTGCTATGTGTGGGCTGCTGATTCATAGTTTAGTCAACACACCCTTGAGTAGAAAGTGTCATTCTAGGGTAGACCAAGGGCTCTTAAAAAAGTACTAGTGTCCCATGGGTCCTGACTCAGACATCCTGGAGCTTGTCCAGGATGTGATTAACAGGGTAACAGATGTCTTTGCAAAGCACTGGAGAGCTGATCCACACCTAACGAGTGTCAGATCAAAGGCACCATGTGGATCTCTTGTTGTGGGTCTTGCAACCCCTTTAAGAAGGGAAGTCCACTTGACCGCCCTTCCAAACTGCTTTTTTGTTTTCCCAGAGGAGACAGGTAGGCGATCTCATCAGTTTAGATGATACCTAGCTCAGAGAAGCAGAGATTTAGGATTCACATGATTCATTTCTTTTGTTGCTAGTTAGTTTTATGTAGCTTTCCAGAAAGGTCTGCCAACTGTCCTTTATACCTTAGTGTGAGTTGAGGGTAATTTATCTTTCCTTTGGACCTTGCCACTTTAGAAGGGAAAGCTTGACAATGTGTGCCATGACAGGCTCTAGACTTCCATCAAAGGAACTTTAGGAATCAAAAGCAGATGAAAAGGTTTTGGATTTGGTGGTGGGGGAGGGGCTTTCTAGGAACCCACAAGAAATTACTGACTTGTTTCTCTTTTATATTTCTGGGAGGAAAATGATTGAGCCAAATGGTCTCTGGGGCTCTTTCCATTACTGGAAATTCTTTGGAGTATTTATTGAGCATTCACTCTGTGCTAGGTCCTGTGCTGGACATTGAGGGGATAAAAATGTAAAGTGATGCTTCTACCTGTCTCCCAGGATGGGGTGGGAAGGGAGACAGAGACATCAGCCCCTCTCTGAGGTCCAAGAGATGCTCTCCTCCTGTCACTCCAAAACCGATGTATCCTGATGGTAACGCAATAGTAAAGGAAACTTCCATTTTTAGCTTGGTGTGAGTAAACTCATTCATTCATTCATTAAACAATTATTTTTTAATGTCTCCTACCTGTAGACAATTGTTTCTGAAATTTGTTTTTAGATTTGAGTATGAAAATGATCTTTCTTAAGAGCACCTGTTTCAAAGATAAGTTTGTAAACTTTCAGACTAGTTGGAACATATTGTTGTGAATAAAGCCCTGATTAGACAAGAAGAAATGGGCTATTTTCCCTCTAGTTTTCCATAGGACAGTTTGAGAGAGGTCAAGCTGGAGTTTTAATTGAGGAGGGCTTTTCCATCAGTCAGCACTGGCCACTCATGAAATAGAGTGACCTCCCCCACTCAACAGACACACACACTTGGAACTAGTGAAGGAAAGGTCAGATGTCATTGCCAAGGGCTTTGAGAAGGGACCTGGACTTGGTGGCTTCCTACAGTACTTTCCAACCTTGAGATTCTGTGACGAATAGAGGGCTGTGTGAGATTCATCTCAGGGACTGTGGTTTCTTTTAGCATAACATCCTCATGGCTTATTTCATCATGTTTCTGCACAAACATTATGCGTAGAATGGCTTGCATTTGCCCTTCTAATTTTCTCTCCTAGGTGAAAAGACACTAGGCATATGGTTCAAACACAATGGACTGATAGAAAACATGAAAGTTAGAATGTAACAGATATCTCAAAGGTAGCACCTAAGAAAAATTACAGGCACTTTCCTCCCTAAACTGGACTAAGGACCTAGAGTTTCAGTGAATCCCAGAAAATGTCAGGTTTCTCATTAACCTTTCTCTAAGTTACCTAAACCATATCACAACCCACAACTAAGGGAAATGCTGGAGGTGGAATGAGAGCCACGTGCTACATTAAACCCTATGCCTGGGTAGAAAACTGAGAGCTTAGAATAATTTAGATCAAGTCACCCTCTTATTTAAAGAGTTCCAGCAAAGCCAAACTTTGTTACACCGTTCCCTATTTGTATTCTGAAGATTCAAGAGGCTCACAAATGCTGATCCGATAATTTGGGTACCTGTCGCCAGCATGCATGGACCTAGTCCAAACACTCCTTTGTGTTAGTAATGTGTTGTCAGAGAGTCAAGTAAGCAATTGTCATTTTCCATAAAAATTAATTGTTTAAAATTGATCTCTAGCTACATTTTAATTTTTTTTAATCAAAACTTTGAAGAAACCCATAGTTGGCAGTATTGCCTAATAGCCGAGAGAACAGGCTGTGGAGTCAAACAGATCTCAGTAAGAACCTTTAGTTTTGCTTCTTTCTAGTGGTGTTAGCTTAGGGCAAGTTACTTATCTTCTCTGAACCTCAGTTTCCTCATCTGTAAAGTGGGAATAATTGTAATACCTATGTCACAGGGTTGTTGTAAGGAACAGTGAGATAATAATCATAAGGGGATGGAAAAGTACCTGATATATAGTTAAGTGCCTCATTAAGATTGCTATTATTATACCTGATTTTTCCATAATGTGGCTTGAGAGTGTGGACCTGTGGTCCTAGCATTCTGAGGTAAAAAGTAGAAGCTCTACGGATCTCAGGGTTTTTACAGTCTAGGATCATTCCCTCATTCAGTCATTTGTCCATCCAACAAATATTTATTTAGCACCTACTCTCTGCCAGGCACTATGATAGCAGTCAGACAATAAGCAAGTGACTAAGCCCGTGTGGTTGGGATACATGCCAGGAAGGAGGCAAACCATGAGCAGTGATGGGACATGCTGCTAAGGGGGGACCTACTTTGATAGGGTAATCTGAGAAGGACTTTTTGAGCAGGTGACATTTAAGCTGGGTCCAAAGGATGAAAAAGATTGTGTCAGGCAAAGAAACACTGATCCTTTCATTAGTGCATAAGGTAGACACGATTTCACCAGGAGTACTCCAAACAAATTGAGAGCCCCAGCTTTCTTCTCATCTGTACAAGAAGTAGACCTTGCCAGCAACTGGGAGGGAAGGTTTTGCTCATTTTATTATATATGGTGGAGGGTTCAATTATATCAAACTTCTCTAGAGCCCAGCATTTTCAGGGGTGTTATGCCACCAGAGATACAGTTTCCCACCTCAGTGGAAGCTGGCAGGAAGTTGCAGGAAGTTATGAAAAGAGAGTGAGCCTTCAGTCCAGATCTGGGATAAAATCTGCCTCAACCACTTCCTAATTCAGTGAGTTTAGGCAAATTAAATGATCTCTGAGTCTCAGTTTCTTCTTTGGTAAAATGTGAGTGTGACTGCTGTTGTCAGGATTGAAACTGGAATGAAATAGCCATACAAACCATTCAGTCTAGTGCCTAGTATATGGTAGGCACAGAGTAAAGCACACTTTCCTGTGGGGCTGTGTATTTAAAACAGTGAAAATCGATTCCTCACTTTCTAACCCATGTGGTAGAAAAAGACATCTTTGGCATACGTGGTGGCTTTAAAACAGGTCCACAAATTCTTTGACACCCCTTCCATTCAAAAATAGAGTCGAATTCCCTTCTCCTTGAAAATGGACTTGCCTGGGTCACTCATGCCTGATGAGTAGAATGCAGTGGAAGTGACACTGGATGAGTTCTGAAGTTGCGTTGGAAAAGCTAATACAGCTTCCATCTGCTCTCTCTCTCGGTACCCCCCATCTTGAAACCGTGTTGTAAAAAAGCCAAGTGGCCACATGGAAAGGCTTCTTACAGATGATGTTCCAGCTAAAGCCCCAGGTGAGATCCCAGCCAAGAGTCAGCATCAGCTCAGAAGGTCGAGGCTGCCATGAGCTGTGATTGAAACACTGCACTCTGGCCTGGGTGACAGAGAGAGACTCTGTCTCAATCAATCAATCAATAAAATAATTTCCCAGAAAAGTCAGTTAATTAAAAAAAAGTCAGAATCACCCACCAGATATGTGAGTGAATGAGCCTTCAGATGATTCCAGCCCCCAGCCTTTGAATGACCCAAGTGAGCTAGAGTTGACCAGAGACAAGCTGCCCCAACCAAGCGTTGCCCAAGCTGAAGATTTGTGAGCAAAATAAATGCTGTCATTGTTTTAAGCCCTAAGTATTGGGGTTGTTTGCTACACAGCAACAGATAACTAGAATAGCACACTTCTTTGTCTTTCTCCAACCCACCTCCTGCCATAGTGTCTCTCCCACCACTGTAGACCCAGAGTAGCAGAGATATTAGGAAGGACACTGTACCATAGTGGGATCTTATTTCTTCCACTAACATCCCGCAAAGTCTTAAGCAGGTAGCTCCTCCTGTGGGGCCTCAGTTTCCTCCTGTGTGTGGTGAGTTTGGATTAAATACTCCCTAAGACATCTGCTAGTCCCAAGGTCATGTAGGAAACTAATATGAAAATAGGAAAAGTTGCAAGATTTAGGTATTTTGCATTGTAGGCCTAAGTTTTGCATGCAGTGGCATAGAAACCCAATGTTCTCTGAGAGCCTTCTTTGCAACTTTTCAATTAAAGAAAAAAAAAAAAAACATGGTCTATGCATTTTTTTTTTTTATTTCAGAGGGAGATTTTATGTATCTCGAGACCTCCATGTGAACCATAAAATGGGCTTGGTTGGAGCCTTGCAGGCCTGTCCTGATCCAATTGTCTAGCAATTCTCATAGAATCCTCATTAGAACCTATGCCCTAAAGAAGCCTGCAAACCTGGGGCCCATTTAACACCTGCAGTTCTCTTAAAGTTTAAACAAAGACTGGCAGGCCTCAGGCTAACAGAGTTTTAAGCCCCCATCTGTTGGGTGGTTTCTGGCAGATGGTCTTTAAAAGATGCTGTGTGTTTTGTCATTTCAGTTTCTTCTGAAGAGGGATTTAAAATCAATTTAAGGGTCATGTTCAGGGACTTTGTCAAAAGTACAGGCTCCACGTCAAACAGGAATCCGTCCTCAGGGGCTCACTAATGACAAAAGGAAAGTGATCCGGGCTGTTCCGTGGATTCTTGTTCTCATCTCCTTCCTTTGTGGAGGGGATAGCTTTTCTTTTGAAGTCTGTTGCTTCCTTCATTTAGTCTTTAATTTTATACCACCAAGGTGAGTACCGCTCTGTCTTATGTACATAACTGACTGTGGTATGGGTGACTTCCCTGATGAGCAAAGGCCAGTCTGAAAAGGGTTGGCTTCCAGGTTTCCAAGTTGAACATCATACTCTAAATGAAACAGAGGAAATTCTCATTAAGGGAAACTTCTGGGTAAGCTTTGGCAGGAAGAAGAAATGAAAAATTGTAGAAGCTTTAGAAATCTCAGCTAGCTTATGCATTATCAATATGGAAAAATGGATTGTTGCTTTTTCCATCCCCACTCCTACCCATGGATAGGGGAATCATGAAACTCAACATCAGAAAAAGTAAATACCAAGAGCCCAGAAAGAGCACAACTTGTTTTTCTTGGTCTGTTTAAGGCTGCTGAGATTGAATTTTATCCCTAGGATATTGGAGTTTTTCTTGTCTATTGCCTAGAGCCTGGCCATTATTGTGATATTTGGCTGAGACGTTGCCAAAGTACAAGAAGTGTTTGTTATTATGAGTCCTTCACTGAAAGGTGGCTGGCACATGAAGGGCCCTATTCATTGCTGGCCATTGCAGCTGTTATTTTGGTAGGGGCTGCAGCTGTGTGTAGGGAAGGCTCTTGCTCTGGGCTGCTCTAGGTGTCTTAGAGCAAACAAAAAGGAGGGAATAAGCTCTTCAGGTTGTAGTTCCACTTTGGATTGCAACCTAAGGCATGCTTGCTCACCTGGCTAGAATGGAAGAATAAGTGAGGTTTGGCATGCCAGAGTCTCCTGCCAGGGTTTCCCTGGCCCTGAGCTATGGTTGCTGGTTTCTGTTGGATAGATCACTGGACTAATGCATCAGTGCCTAGTGTTGGATCCCTGGCTAGGTGGAGAATCTAACATACAGATATAAAGCCTGTAGGGGAAATCAGAGCCAGGAAGGACCTTGGCAATCAATTGGCCTAGCCCCTTTCTATTATGAATGCAGAAACTAGGCCCACAGCCATGGAGTTCTTTCCCCACAGCCTGTAACAGAGGCAAGGCCACCCATCTCTTCTCTCAACTCCAGCTCAGGTCTCAGTCCAGGTCAAGCAGCCTGTGAACTCAGGCCCTTGGTCACAAGGGTGTTCAGAAGAGGGCTTAGCACCATTCGCCCATACCTACTGTGGGAAAAGCAATGTAGAGTGCTTGCCCTGCTGATGTTTATCAGCAAGCCTGCCTTAGGATTAAGATGGCATCTCACCTGATGGACCTGTCCCTGCATTTTCCCTCCAGAAAGAGGGCCTTGGACAAGATGAACCTCCCTGCCCTATTCACTCGCAGTCACACAGGCCCTGCCTGAGGCGAGGCTGAATAGAAGCAAAGGCTGTCATGAGTTGGAAATGGCCCCCATTCCCAGGGAAGCCCTGTGAGCAGTAAAGTTGTTAGTGTGATGAAGGCCAAGATGCTCATTGATGTGGGAGGCAGAGTTCAGGTTTCATTATTGAAATGTCCAGATTTTTTCATGGGTGATTGAAACCTTCTCAGTCCCAGCACTTTGGGTGAGTAATTCTCTCTCCCCAGCTCCTCTTCTTGACCCCATTTGGACCCCAGTCACATAACTGCCAGCCTTTACCCACTAGGGTCCCTCTGAAGCTGCAGCTTGGATCCCATGTCAGAGTCTATCTATGTGGCACCTTCAACTTGCCCTAGAGACTTTTGTGAGGCGATGGAGGCCAAAGAGGCTTTTGTCTTGGAAGAACCATCACAAATGATTCTCTACTTCTAAGAAAGGGGTTGAGCTTGGTTGCTGTCAGCTTCTCATTGGCTAGGTGATGTCACCAGGGGAGACATGGGCTGGTTCACTTCAATAACCAAGCAGCTCAACTTAAAAGCTTCGAATGGATCTGACCTCTTTTTCCAGATTGTTTTTGTGAAGATTGATTAGCTTCAGTATGCAGATTATATAAATTTATTTTATTTTAATACACATTATGTTTTAGAGCAGTTTTAGGTTCACAGCAAAATTAAGTGGAAGGTACCAACATTTCTCATATATTCCTTGCTCCCACAATGCATAGCTCCCCCACTGTCAACATCCACACCAGTGTGGTATAATTTGTAACAATTGACAGACCTATGCTGACACAGCATTATCACCCAAAGTCTATAGTTTACATTAGGGTTCACTTTTGATGCTGGGCACTCACTGTTATAGTATCATAGAGAGTAGTTTCATTGCCCCCCAAATCCTCTGTGGTCCACCTATTTATCTGCCCCACCCCTACTCCTAACCCCTAGCAAACACTCATCTTTTTCCTCCATAGTTTTCCATTTCTAGAAGGTCATACAGTTGGAATTATACAGTCTATAGTCCTTTCAGATTGGCATCTTTCACTTAGTAATATGCATTTAAGTATCTTCCATGTCTTTCATGGCTTGATACATTTCTCTTTTTTATTTTACTTTATTTTTTTCTGAGGCAGAGCCTTGCTCTGTCACCCGGGCTGGCATGCAGTGGCACGATCACTGCTCACTGCAACCTCTGCCTCCTGGGTTCAGGCGATTCTCCTGCCTTAGCCTCCTGAGTAGCTGAGATTACAGGCATCCACCACCACGCCTGGCTAATTTTTGTGTTTTTAGTAGAGACAGGGTTTCACTATGTTGGCCAGGCTGGTCTCGAACTCCTGGCCTTAAGTGATCCACCCACCTTGGCCTCCCAAAGTGCTGGGATTACAGGTGTGAGCCACCACGCCCAGCCTAATAGCACATTTCTTTTGAGCGCTGAATGATATCTCATTATCGGGATGTACCACAATTAAATAAATTTTTAAATATCAAATACTCTATGTTAGTGTGATTTGTCTGTTTTACTTGACACCTAATATTGGCACTATTCGTAACCATTCAGAATCTAATGCTTCTCTCATTTTTAATATGTTCCTTTCAATAGTCCTGTGAAGCAGGTAGGAATTGTCATGGTCCAAAGATAAGAGAACACAAGGACAAATAACAATGTTTTTCTGTCTGTCTGTCCCTTTGTCTAACTGTCCCTCTGACTGTCCTCCTGTCTGTCTTTCTGACCGCCCTCTGTTTGTCTCGGTGTCTGACTGTCCATCTCTCTCCCTCTTTGTCTCTCTTCCCTTCTTTCATCCCTTCCTTTTTTCTTCCTTTTTTTCATTGAATAAATATCCGCTCTCCTACTATATGGAAAGCGTTATTTTTGTTAATTCGCGAAGTTGATAGAGCTCTGTTTTACCTTTGTGGAGCATAATAGTCAAGTAAACTGGCCCTGCATAGTTAGGGACTGAAAACTTCTCAATGTCAGAAGTAGAGACTTGAAACAACAGCCTCTGACCTCACATCAGAACGCAGTAGCTCTCTGAAGTTCTACTAAACTAGGGAATGAGTATGTATGGTGTAGGCATTCAATCAATGTTTGTTGAATTGAATGCAATACAAATGATAAAAGTAACATTACAAGTGAATTTTTGAAGTCTTCATTACATGTACTGGAAGGTGTTTTTGGCATTTTATCCACATTTCTAGTTGCATCCTTAGTGCCTGGCACACATAATAGAGTTCCTTGTACTGCTGTGGTATGTATCACTGGCTGTAGAGTCAAAACCCATGCTTGCCTCTAATTATTTGATTCTAATGGGGGTTTGGGGAGTGAACTCACATTGAAACAGTCATTGATATGTGCTTGGTATTCACAATACACATCTCATAAAATCTTTTAACAATAATACAAGGCAGAATTTTCATCTTCATTAAATTTTGTAACAGATGAGAAAAAGGAGGCTCAAATATATTAACCTGCCTCAATCACATGCCTTGTAAGTGGTAGAATGGAAATGCAGATCCAAGTTTATCAAATTTCACAAACCATGTAACTATGTTCTTTTTTTTTCTTTTTTTTGAGACAGATTCACGCACTGTCGCCCAGGCTGGAGTGCAGTGGCGCAATCTCAGCTCACTGCAATCTCTGCCTCCCGGGCTCAGGCAATTCTCCTGCTTCAGCCTCCTGAGTAGCTGAGACTACAGGCACATACCACCATGCCCAGCTAATTTTTGTATTTTTAGTAGAGACGGTGTTTCACAAAGTTGGCCAGGATGGTCTCAATTTCTTGGCCTTGTGATCTACCCACCTTGGGCTCCCAACGTGCTGGGATTACAGGTGTGAGCCACTGGCACCTGGCCTATGTTCTTTTTTTTTTTTTTTTTTTAAGAGAGACTGTCTTGCCCTGTTGCCTAGGCTGTAGTACAGTGACATGATCTTATCTCACTGCAGCCTCAAACTCCTCGACTCCAGTGATCTCCCTGCTTCAGGCTCCTGAGAAGCTGGAACTACAGATGGGTGCCACTATGCCTGGCTATTTTTAAAACTTTTTTTGAAGAGACAGGGTCTCACTATGTTGCCCAGACTGGTCTTGAACTCCTGGTCTCAAGTGATCCTCCTACCTTGGCTTCCCAAAGCAGTGGGATTACAGGCATGAGCCACTGTGCCTAGCCAATATAATAATGTTCTTTTCTCCCTTTTCTGCACATCTTTGAAATCAGATATCCTAGAAATTATTGTTTTGCTATTTTTGGAATTGGATTGTCAATAGCAAATATCCTTGTGTGTTCTGACTATGGTTTCATTCTGAGTTTCATGAAGCTCTAAGCATAAAACTTCAAATCACCAAGTAGAGCAAATGGCTTATGGCATGGCGTTCCTATAATGCTTCAGCTTTAAGTTGAGGCCACTCTTTAATTGATTCAGTCTCTATAGAGGGTAAACAAGTCTCCTTTCAATAGTCCCTGTTTGAAATTTCAGTTCTTCATTTGATTCTCTTTTCCCACATTGAAAAACCCTAAGGTCCACATATTCAAAACACGTCTCATATTTCTCCTGGTCCTAAAAACCTGGGCAACCTTCTCTAAATATGACCAGAGATGGATTCATGGGCTGTGTTATCACCACCCAGTAGCTCTGGAGTGACAACAAAGTAGTAGATGGCCACATAAGTTACAGAATTTTCCCAGCGGGCTCATAAGCTAAATTATGCTATCAAGACATAAACGTGGAAGGCTATTTTATGATAAAAAGTAATGATACATAAAACATGAGCATGATTCTTCTGCAAAAAGGGCATGCAAATTTATAATATGTCGTTTACTTTTCAAGCATCCATTTGGTCCTTCTCTTTCCATTGATATGGACTCCAAGGTCCATGGGGGCTGGGACTATTTGGTGTGATGCTCAGTTTTGTGTAACTAGGTGCAGCACCTAGTTACAGTTCAAGAACAGAACAAGGGCTCAGGTAGTATTTGATGAATAATTGAATGAGTATAATATAACATGATCTTCCTGACCTGAGATTAGGCACATGAAAAGCTACTGCCAAAGCCGTCTTTCTAGCTTGCTGTTGCTGATGATCTCTACCCTTTTTCACTCCTCTCATACCAGGATCTGGGTTTCAGGGCTCAAATTAGGCCCACCAGGCTTGCATTTTTGCTCTTGCTCTCTCTTGTACCTGTTGTTCTCCCGCTCACCTTGGCTCAGCTATCCTCATGATGGCCTGACTATTCTTCCAAGGTCTAACTTCAACTACAACTCAAACCATTTTCCACCCTCCATGCAGGCACATGTGTTATTCTGAGGAACCATCCCAAAATGTTTCCTAGTGGTGGAGACTCAGGGAGGATTATGTAAAAGAAAACAGACACCAGATTGGGAAGGATGGTGGAGGTAATGCTTCCCAATAGACTCTCCTTTTCTGGGCAAGCCATGTTCGTGGCAGATGCCTACCACCTGCTTATTGTATTCTGGATTCCCTAGTTTGTCAGTTCTTTTCTAAAACAATGCAAGAAATGAATGCAAAATTATCACTGTGCTTTGCCCACTGTGGAGGCCAGAGCAATCACTGCTGCCCATAGCCAAGAGATTTTGCTTCTCGTGATGTCACTTAAGATTGGAATTAATGTCTTCTTAGCTGCCATACTGCACTGCTAGCTATCCAGAGCTTGGAGCAATCATACATCCAGACCCATTTTTTAAACTATATATGAAATGTAAAATCAGCACCAACTGCAGTTTTCCAGAACACATTCTATAGTTGTATAGAGAATAGTTTTACGTTTGTTTTTCAAAAGTAATTCACATTCATCAAAACATAATGAAAAAATACAAATATAACAAAGCTACCTGTAATTAAATCATGCAAAGATATCTACCCCTAACATTTTCATGTATAGCCTCCCAATCTGTTTCATGCATTTATCTCTAGCTAGCACCTATATATTTTCACAACATTAGATCACATTGTTTATATTGTTTTATGACCTGCCTTTTAAAATTAACATATTTGTAAAAAATACTTCTACATCAACACATAAATTTCTACAAAACCCTTTTACTGGATAAGATTTTATTTTAAGGATGCCCAAAGTATATGCAACCTATCACATACTGTTAAACATCTAATTCTTTCTAATCTTTAGGTTCTACCAAGTACTGGAACAAGGAACATCACTGGGTCTAAGTATTTGTGCCCATTCTCTGTTACTTCCATGGGATAGTCAACATTAGCAATTCAATTAATAAAAAATATTTTAAGACTTCTGATCCATAAATTTTGACAAGTATTAAATTTCCTCCTGTATACGGCTTAAATACAAATGTTAACTCTATTTTCTGTGATATCAGTTATCGCTACAAATTCAATAAGCATTTTTTTCTATGTCTTGTCATTGATTTTTAAAAGTGTTCAGCAAGATAAAATCACTCATTCTATAAATATTTGCCAAAAGTCAACACTACATAAGGCACTCTGCTAGGTACTGGGGTAAGGGGAGTAGAAATTCAAGAGTGTATAAGCCTTAATCTTGGTCCTCTTTTATTTACTTAGTACAGGAAACATTGCTTCATTAATAAATAATTCTAAGCATTATTTTTATTAAACTTGTTCCCTTGCTTCCATTTTTTAATGTACTAAAATATAAGTTACTTTGTCAAATTTTAAAATACACTGTCAAAATGGAAATAAGGGTAATTCGGCATGAACATGGCTTACTTTATTTCCACCCTGGATTTAAAAAAAAAAAATGACACATGGTTATTTTAGTCCATTAGAAAAATTCAGAAAAGTATAAAGAAGAAAATAAATGACTCATAACCAGACCATTGAAAGGCAATTACTGTTAATTGGTGTATTTCCTTCCAGGCATTTTCTTTGTATATTTTTCACACAGCTAGATCATACAATATATGTAATTTTCCAAGCATATAATGTAAATATTTCCCTATGTTATCAAAAACCCTTTGAAAACATTATCTCTAATGGCTCTATAATATTCCATCATGGAAATGAACTACATATATAGAGTTTGATCATTAATAGTAAAAGCTCTGGAGTAAGACTTCCTGGGCTCTCATTCTGATGCTGTCATGGGCTGGCTTGCGGTCTTGAGCAAGTTACTTTTCAATGGCTCAGTTTTCTTATACGCAAAATAGGGATAATTATAATCTCTAA